>NC_039363.1:50711937-52081730 GCF_003573695.1 Papaver somniferum
ATGATTTTTAGTTGATTTAATATTACAAATAAGAAATTTTGAGTTCATGCTTGTCTTGGTTAACCTTTCGAAGTATGATTCAAGCAATGGATGTTCATAGATCCTTAGCAATCTTAGTTAGAACAATTTATTTTTCACAAACCATTTTTGTTTCAAGTTGATAGATTGGCAAGCAACAATGTATAATGTCTATGGATATTGATACTGGGAATGTTTCGAATTAATTGTGAGAGATTGAGAACTACTTGGCGCAAGGTACACATATTTGTATGTAAAACCTAAGCCAGTCTACAGACTGTAAAGGTTTGTAAACCCGGTTTGTGAACCCTGCGTCTGAGTCACGGGACGGCGGTAGGTTTGCAAACCCCTTGTATCTAACTTCGCAGACTGCCAAGGTATGCAAACCCGTTGGGCCTGACTTCGCTAAATGCAAGTGGTTTGCAAACCTATAAAGTTCCAATAATAACATAAGTATACGAACTACTTTATATGACTATGTTCGCTTTCGCTAAAACTCTCATAACACTCCAAAGATAGTGTTGTAGCGGTTTAATACAGTGTGGTGTTTAAAGCTGTATGAGGTCATGTAAAATTTCTGGTGCCTTATGTTTTTCCTTTCCCGTATTATATTGTTTATCTTTACAATAGGAATTGTACAAGTAGTACATAATCAATCTGGATAGGTTAAGTCCTTATTATTTGAGATAAAAAAAAACAAGATATGTTTTTATTGAATTATATCTTGAAAGACAGATTGCAAGTTTCATATTTGTTAGAATTCAGATCCTCTTAATAAGGATACAACTAGATTGATCTTGGATATTGATTTTTGAGATCGTCCAAGAACTCTTCTACATACACGGACCTTTGGTCTATACATATTGGTTGTGGAAGAGAAAGAGAAAAACTTTATATGCAATCTTCTCCAGGGGTCTTTGCTTTGATCTACTTGTGATTGTATTAGGTTTTGTCCATACAGGTTGCCGAACGAAAAAATTGTTAGTATAACTGGTACCTTCTCCTTTTCAATTAGGTTTAATCCTGCTCAAACCTTTCGGAAGGCATTTCCAAATCCAATAGCCAAATTTGGTAATAGTAGGATCAAATGAGTGCCTACTTGATGCAATACTTGGACTCAGAGCTACAACCCATAGAGATTGTGGGTTAGTTATCAAATTCCAAGAAAATTTACTTAATTAGACTAAATTATGTCTTTAAGGCCTAATCCTCCTAAGGATAAAGGTTTGCATAAGGCTTTCCAAGCCTTGAGGAATAATTATTCTTTCTGCTTTCCTTATTTCCCCACCAAAAGTTTCTATAGGGGAAAATAAGTTGGTTGGCAATGGATGTAGGAATCATGTAAAAACCCATCTTGTATGTGTGAAGTGATTCCATGATTGCTTCACCATAACAATTCTAATATCCTTTACTAGGAGTCTGCCAGCCCATTTTTGGATTTTGCATGCTTTTGTATCTCTTCATCATTAACTCAAAGCATTGTGCTTTGTCCTATTAATGAATACATGAGTTATCAGATGATTTTGTTTGTCTAGTTTCATTTTTAGTTTTCAACAAATAAACTACTGTCTTGCGGACCTCAAAACAATAATTCAAAACTCAATTTCAAATTAGATAATAACACATGTTACACCTTGCATTGTAAGAAAAATATGCTCATGCATTTTTCATGATTTATTGAATACAAAGAAGAACGATGCAAAAAAAAAACATTTATGAAAAGGAAAAACAAAAAATGATAGAAACATAAATAAACGTGAATGCAAAAGAAGTTGGCGAAAACTTAGAAGGTTGTATGTCCACAAAAACAATAAAATGGAGAGGGTACATAGTACATCACTAACTTTTGTTAGTAGGAGAATGAATCTATGATGTACTTTTAAATTAAAAAAAATAAAACTTTCGGAAGCGGACAAAAAAAAAAAAAAAACTACATTAAGCCGCTACAAATACTAGATTAAAATGTAGTTGAGGCTAAATATACCCTCTAAGTTATTTAGTTGTTGTCGTGTTACTTACGTCTCTCACATCTTGTAAGAACCTTCTCACTTGATCCTCATATCTGACGTCCTTTACAAGCCTAAGAGTTATGTTAGAGCACTGCTCGGTCAAACTCGCAAGCGTTGCTATCTCAAGCTTGTTTGTCAAGTTTAATTGTCAAAACTATAAGTTTTGATTTCTAGTCTACTTATAGTTGTGTCTCGGATTAGGATAGAATGTGTAGTCGAGCTTTAGAATTCACGACGTTCATCAGTTGAAGACGAAGAACTACTAAGGGGAGCTTGTGGAACTTCATCAACAAAAGGTATGTGGGGAATTGAACTCATCTATCACTTATAAGTCTATTCTATTTTATCTCCTATTGAGACTAAGTCGTATAGCTATATAGACTTTGATATTATACAAGCTTGATATTTCGAGCTGAGTTTAACTTGCTTATATCTTTCTCGAAATATGTGTTGGAAAGCTTTTTACTTTAACTACGTTCATCATTATTCTTGACGAAAGTCAAAAGATGATCATGTGAAAATCACCTGGTAACATCTTACATGATTTGTGTGAGACAGTCATTTGATGTAGACTCGGAATATTTCGTATTGATCATTCAATCACTTGAAAATCGTTTATAAGCTAATAGTTTGTGTGAGACATCATTTTTCGTCTTCTAAGAATGTTTCAATGATTGAAATGGGAGTTAAGAGCTAAAACCCATGTTTGGATACATTACGGCTTGTGTATTAAGTGTACGAACAGTTTTGATAGAAGTCGGGTACTTAAGTTTGCATACCCGTTCGCAAACTGATTTAACTATTGAAATCCGGGAACCAAGTTTGCGTACCCGTTCGCAAACGGTTTCAACTGAGTTCGGTCCGGAGCTAAAGTTGGCGTACCCGTTTGCAAACTGTCAGCTTGTGAGCAATGTCCGAAACTTAAGTTTGCGTACCCGTTTGCAAAGTTAAGTGGTTCAAGTTCTAAAATAGGTTAACTATGATTTCATACTCATGAACAAATACATTTATAAATTAAGGAATGCAATCTTTGCAAACCGTGGCTAAAATGCTCATGCACTGATTCTTTTGAATCAATCCAATTTTGCTTCAATTGTGTATTGTATACTTCTATGAGAATATAAACAATTGAACAATTCTATGAGTAACACAATTAGATTCATTTGATTATCAATTGATCTAGAAGTGTTAAGATGAACATGGTCAAGAGAAAAGTGTTCATATGGCTAACTTCGGTTAACTGTTATTGATCCAACTCAATATACACGTTTAGGTACGGTTACCCATATCTAAATGAAGGTATATTTCATTTGGTGTAACAAGCTAAGACCATCTAACGGTGGAAAGATATTGGCTTGAATCAGGTTTCATCTAACGGTGAATATTGATTGCTTTGTTCCAAAGTTATCAAACCCTGATTTGAAGACTATATAAGGGAGAACTCTAGCAACTGGGAAACCTAATCTTTATACCTCATGTATGATACTAGTTGCGAGTAGAGTCGATTCTCCTTTAACCTAGGTTTTTCCTAAAACCATTATAGGTTAACGACTTAAAGACTTCATTGGGATTCTGAATCCATACCTAACTATTTTCTCTGTAGTTGTGTGTTTTGATCTTACTTGTTCTATCGTACTGAGTACTATCTTCTCTAATATTTTCTCGAGATTTATATCCGATAGGTAAGATGTAAAAAGTAATCACAAAGCTCTTCGTCTCATTCTTTGTGATTCCACAATAACTTGTTCTACTACCGTGTGGTTAAGTTAGTGTGAGGTGATTGATATTTCTAGGCTGTTCTTCGGGAATATAAGACCGGATTATCAATTGGTTTCTATTCACCTTGATTTATCAAAATACGGAACAAACTTTGTAGGTATTTCAGTGGGAGACGGATTTATCTATTAAAATAGACTTTTTTGTGGGAGAAAGATTTGTTTATCAAGTCTTCGATTTTTGGTCGTAGCAACCCTTAGTTGTGGGTGAGATCAGCTAAGGGAATCAAGTGCGTAGAGTCCTACTGGGATTCAGAGGCGTAACGAACTCGACTGTAACTTAATCAGTGTGAGATTGGTTAGGGCTCAACTACATTCCAGTCTGAAGTTAATTTGTAGTAGGCTAGAGTCTGTAACGGCTTAATACAGTGTGGTGTTCAAATCTGGATTAGGTTCCTGGGTTTTTTAGCAACTGCAGTTTCCTCGTTAACAAAACTTCTGGTGTCTGTGTTATTTCTCAATGCCTTAAATTTCTTACCTTCCCCTTTAAGTCGCTCCTTACCTAATTTTAACCATACCAAGTCACCAATACCGAAATTACAAGGTGAAATATGCTTGTTATATTTTGTTTTGTATTTGTCTTGTGACTTCTTTAATTGTGCTTCAACAGTCGCGTGAATCTGAGATTTCTTTTTCAAAAACTTATGTGTCTTTTTTCGTTCACTTCCTTCTTTCCCCTTATTGAGGTGTCACTAGAAAATACTAGGTCAAAAGGGTTGGGTGGTAAGTAACCATAGAACGTCTCGAAAAGAGATTTCCCCGAAGAACTATGAATTGTTATATTGAAAGAAAAATGTATATATAGTAAATTCTCATCCCAAGTTTTAAGATGCTTGAAATTATATCCCCTTAACATGTGAACCATAGTCATGTTGACTACTTCTGTTTGTCTGTATGATTGTGGATGAAAAACTGTACTCTTGTTCAGCCTAGTGTCAATCATCTTCCATAAAGAATCCCGAAAATAACTCAAAAATCGATTATCCTATCGGAAATAATCGAAGTAGGAAACAAAAATGCTTCTACACATGCTCAAAGAACAGCTTTGCTGCACTGTCTCCCGTCACCGTCTTTGTACATGGAATTAATGTGATCGTCTTGCGTCCAAAACCAACAGATAATCATAACCAGATTTGGTATTTGGTAACACACCAAGAAATTCCATAGAAATACTCTCCCAAGGACTTGATGGTACCGGTAATGGTAAATATAACTCGCGTTTTCTGTTAGAAGGCCTAGATGTGCTACACAACTTACACCCTCGAACTAACTTGGCCACATCATCTTGCATCTTTGGCCAAAAGACATAATGAAGTAGTTTAAGCAAAGTTTTATTCATCCCAAAGTGTCCAGTAACTTGGGACGTGTGTGCTTATGTCAACCATTGTAAGCGATCTCCATCTTCTGGTATGGAAAGTAATTGTCCTTTATATAACAATTCATCCTGAAGTTCAAAACCGCCTTTTATATTCCACTCTTTACACCTTCTAACACTTTCTTCAAGTCTTTGCCGGATGTGTATGACTCTGCATACTCTTTAGGAACAATCGGCTGGATCCTCATGGCAACCAGTAAGGCATGAACCGGTGGACGAGACAACATATCTGAAACTTGTTTGTTACTCCCTTGTGGTGCTTAATGAGAATATTTAAATCATCAAGTAATACATCCAATTCATTTGTCGGGCTTGTTGTAGTTTCTTCTATGCGTGTAGATACTCCAATGGTTTGTGATCTGAATGTACAAATTCTTCTTTACCTAATAGATACAATCGTCAATGCTTGATACATTGATATAATGCATAAAATTCTCTGTCATAAGGTGGGTAGTTTTTAATAGCACCTGAAAGCAATTCTGAATAGTACTTCACTGGTTTACCATCTTGTAACAAAACTCATCATATTGCATAGTTAGAGACGTCGGTCTCAACTTCAAAAGAATGTTGTAAATTAGGCAATGCTAATACTGGTGCTTCTAAAGAAAGAAAAAAATTGTAACTGAAAAACGTCTTCATGGGTTTGCTGCCATTCAAAAATTTCCTTAGCCCCCGTCAAACTATCTAGTGGTCCTGCAAGTTGAAAAGTGTCGAATAAACTTACACAAGTAGGTGCAAGCTCCCAAAAAACTTCTAACTTTAGTTACTGTACTAGGTCTAAGCCACTTAGTGATCACTTCAACCTTCCTTGGATTAATCTTCCGTTGTCCACCAACAATAATGAACCCGAGATTAACTAACTCCGGTTTTCCAAATTCACACTTTTTCCGTTCAACTTCAGCTAGCCTTCATGTAACACTTGAAACACCTTCTCAACGTGAACGAGATGCTCTTTCCAAGTTATATGGTATACAAGGATATCATCCAAGTAGATAATCACAAAATCTTCTATAAAAGGTCGTAACAAATCATTCATCAAACGCATAAACATCGTTGGAGCATTACACAAACCAAAAGGCATCAACCATTCCAACAAGCCTTGTTTTCTTTTGAAAGCAGTTTTTCATGTATCGTCCTTTCGGACTCTCACTTGATGGTAACCGGATTTGAGATCTAACATTGTAGAGACTTGAGATTTTACTAACTGATCCATCTTATCATCTATCCGAGGTAAAGGGTAATGATTCTTGATTATGATCTTTTTTAATGCTCGATAATCAATAAACATACGCCAGCCTCCATCTTTCTTTGGCATCAACAGTACCGCTGATCCACAAGGTGAAGCACTTGGCACTATCACTCTTAAATATAGAAGTTCCTGAACTTGTTTCTTGATCTCATCATATTCTTTTATGTTTGTGCGGTAAAGACCTACATTAGGAAGAGAACTCTCTCCGATTAACATGATCTCATGCTCCATACTCCATTTTGGCGGTAATCCCGTGACATCTGAAAACAAATCCTTGTATTTCAATTTCAACTTTTCTATGTCGTCTTCTTGTTTTGTAATCGGGGCTGACAAACAAACTCTACTCGGATTCTCCTCAAAAAAATGAATCACAAGGAAAATGAACCTTGTGCTAGCATTCACCAACCACTTAGCCTGAGTGGATGTGATCAATCTTGCTCCCTCAAGAGGAGAATCGATAGCTCGAATCACAAAACTCTTCCCATTTTTAGGAAAAGTATACTTTTGCTCCCTCCTATGTAGAGTTTCATCCCTATCCCATAATTAAGGACAACCAAGTACAACCTGACAAACATCCAAAGGAACTACGTCGCTTGTAACTTCATCAATGTATGACTCATCAAGAGCGAATTTGAACGTGCATTGTTGTATAACTTGTAACCCCCTTCCTTTCGAAGCCGCCATAAAGGGTATGGTTTTGAATGTTTGAAAGTCTTAAATCTTAACTTATGTACTAAAGAATTTGAAAGTAAATTCTTTTGACTTTCCTTGTCAATAACAACATCAACTAATGATGTCTTAACCTGCATCTTCATTGTGAAGAGTCGTTCTCTAGGGTCATATTATAAAGATCCTTCCTTTTCTCCTGCCACAAGATAGAGCTTTGAATTTGGTTCAGTTAGTCCTTGGACTTCTTTTGGAGCTTCAACGACTACTACCGCCTCATTGGCTTATTTCTTCTGCAACCTTTTTGGTTTTAGATAAGGGTTCTTTAACCAATACTTGTCGATAACATAGCCCGTTTGTTTGCAATGTGTACAAGTCAAACATTCCCTGTCACTAGACTTCCCTTCTTTTTTGCTCGTTTCGCAGTGGTACCTCCATATTTTTTGGCTTAGTATTTCCCATTGAATCAGATTTCTTAAGCCTTCCTTCAATGGCATTAGCTTTTATACTTGCTTCGGCAATGGTATCAACTGAAAACATCTTCAAATCCTTCCGTAAATAATCATGGATCCCGTAGATATACTTCATATAGATAACATAATCTCCCAAGTCTATATCCAAAACCATAGCTTGGTTATGAAATTTTGAAGTATATTCTTGCAAAGTTTCGTTGTAAGACTACTTCAAGTTGTACCACTTGAACCATCTCTCCTCAAGGTATCCAACCAGATAAAACTATTTCCTTACAATTTCCTTGAATCTTTTCCACGAAAATACTCCCTTACCTAGGTTTTGTCTTTGATAATCTTTCCACCAGGTTAGAGCATGCTTTTGTGCTTCAATACCGCCAAAGCAATCTTTTCCTTTGAACCGTATTCAAAGAAAGAGAAATACGTCTCTAAACGTTCTATCCAAACATCCAATTTTTCTACATCAACACTCCCACCGTAAAGTGAAATATCAACACGAAATCGATTTTCAGATTCTTACAATAAAGTTTAGTTGATGTAAAATGTTTAAGAAACTCCCATTCTGCATCCTCATCATCTTCTTCTTATTCTCCCTCGTCTTCTGAAACCCTAGGTGAAGACATAGCCTTTTTCTCCGCCTTTTACTTGGGTATATGAGAACGAATACATTCAGCCAATTCTTTAAGGGTAGTTTGAATCGACTTCATGTTTGTTTGTAGCGTAGCCACCTTTTCTTTCACAGTTTGTGGTTTGCTATGCATAGGATCATCATATGACTTAGTCATCCCTGGTCGCATTGTTCTTTTAACATATTATTGCTTTTCGGGTACCTCACCAAGCCTTTTGTATAGAGATCTATTGAAAACCATAAACCACAAGAATCCTACATAAATAAACTAACCTTGATCTTGATGCCAACTTGATACATATGACATCTCTTTACCTTGGTGACTATTATTCTAGAAGCAGAATTCGGAATAATAATAGACGGATAACTAGAAAACAGAAAACACCATAAAACTATATTCGAAGAAATTTATCTTCTCTATATTATGAACAATAAAACTATTATAATTCTCTCTTTGTTACGCTCACAATCTTTATAAACAGTGGATAACCGTAAACTATTTACTAAGCTTGTTTTGACAATAATATAAGTGTTTGTCTACAAACTTTCTCTCTAAGTTTGTGTTTTAGCTATAAGCCAAACCTCCCTATATATAGTTTTCCGTCGTACTTGGATGACAAGGAAACCCAAACATCTTAGGAATTTAAATCCTAAACTAAGAATAGTACTGCTCAATTCAGTACTCATTCCTAAACTAGGAATTATGCTTACATAGTGACTCCTTCCTAATATAGGATTCTACCCTCAACTTAGCTTGAGGTTCGCTGAGTTCCCTAAAGGAGTAGGGATAGACCTGTATCAATGATGGATACTGATAAATCGCTTAAATTTCAAACAACTATTACTTATGTCCATAACAAGTTCATGAACTAGTTTCCATGTTTAGCAAATATTAACTTCTCAATATAAAATAATCCCGGCCAAGAATAGAAACCATGCAAGCATATAAGAAAATTTTCCTTGTAATACAAAAAAGTTTTTTTTTTTTTTTGATACGCGAAAGCCGGACCCAGGCCCCTACCCGAACCCAGCCAGTTGGACTAACCCCACTACCATACCCAACATCGCTAAACCCACTATACAACTAATCTATTACGAACCTTTACGGCGACGGGGATTGAACCCCTGACTTCCTCCTTACTGGAGTTGATGGGATACCGTGCACAAAGTAGGCCGCAATTTAACCATATGGTCCCTCAACCATCAAGAAAATATTGGAGTTTAGTATCACCAAAAATCCGTGCAGCTTGCAAACTCTAGAAGTTGGAGTTATACGGGAACATACCCAAAAGTGCACAGTTCATGAACTAGATATATCAATTCGTGAACTCATGTATAAATTCATGAGTCCCAAGAACATGGTGAAAAAATCTTATGCATTTAGGAGTT
Organism: Papaver somniferum; assembly: GCF_003573695.1. Taxonomy (NCBI): domain Eukaryota; kingdom Viridiplantae; phylum Streptophyta; class Magnoliopsida; order Ranunculales; family Papaveraceae; genus Papaver; species Papaver somniferum. The sequence continues at coordinate 50,721,517 of NC_039363.1, forward strand.
TAGTAACCTCAAGTTTTTGCAGAGTTAGAAAATTACCATTTTCATTTTTCGAACTCTAATGCAACTTGATGTTTTTAAAATCTTCTTTCGCAAACATAATAAGAATTCTTCTCAACCTCAAATACAATAGGTCTTACGAACATACAATGCTCGAGTTCGTGTTTCAAGATGAGTCAAGTACAAGCTTGAACTCAAAACTTCTTCTTTGAGTAACTCATCATATATACTAAAGCCAGTCGACATTGTCTCTAAACATAAAATGGTTAGAAATAATTAGCAAATATGATACTCAATCTTCATATAGTTTTGTTGATGAAGATCTTTTTTATGTCTTTGTATTCTCTAGTCTTCAATCTTCAAGGTATTCAATGATTTCTGATACTTAACTACCTAAATCATATCCTAGTTCGAGACTAACTTTAGTAGGCAATGAATAAATAAATGATTTTGGTCAACTAAACAACAAGCTTGACATACCACTTGTAAGTTTAACCGAGCAATGCTTTAACAATTTTTTTTTACTGATTTCATAATTTGACGAAGTTGATTCTAAAAGGGTAGTCTATGCCTATTAATAAAGCCGATAAATATCAGATCCCAAAATCTTGAATCTTTTTGACGCTTATTTACTGGGTGCTTCATATACTCATGCAAAAAAAATGTATTTTTTTATCAAAAAAAGGTAAATATATTAAGTGACAATCATGCAAGAAGCGTGTAAACACGTAAATCAAGTATTGGAAAATATCTTGAGTCTGCCTCTGGTGCCTTTCATTGTGACGATGCTACCCCACATCGTTGTAAAACTTATCCTTGAATGTACAAAGAAGAACAATCAACTGCGTGGCTGGCTGTCATATGGTCGCCGATAAATTTTCATGATCATAAGGTAATAATTGATCAACTTATATCTCAACTCATCTCCTCCCCGAAAAGATACTTGAAAACGCTGCAGATATACTTTCTTTTCTTTCTTTTTTAATTTTCTCAATACACATATGCCTGAAATTGTATCCTGACGAGGAAGAGGTAGATGATATTGTGACTTGAGCTTCTTTAATCTCATTTTTTATTGTTATTTAGAAGTTGGAGAATCCCCGGGATAAGGCCGAGAGGGGAATCCCCAGTGTAACGAATAAAATAATGGCTGGACTCAGAAGATTTTCATCTGCACTACAAAAACCATGGAAAGAAAACCTAACTAAAGATGATGACAAACAGTGAAGTAGATAAGATAAATTAAATAAGTTAAGGTTTTACTTGCGATATTTGGTCGAATATAGATGAAGTACAAATCTCAGACAAAGTAAAGAGCAAATCTCAGTTGAAGAAGTTGAAAGAAAATATAGGAGAAGTATAAGCTTTGAAATAAAGTAAAACTTTATCTTCCTCAAAATATCCTTTTAAAGACTCGATGAAGATTTAAAAAGTAACCGACATAAAAATTAATAACGTAGGAAAATTTAACATGTGTAAGAAACTAAAGAAACCACTACGCAAACATAAAAAAATGGCAGAATATAAGGAGATTTTCTTGTCATCATACCCTTGTTAAAACTAGAAAGAAATTGAGCAAATTGTGAATACCAAATATTTGTGGTACACGTAGTGCAATAATCTTAGAGTACATGTGTACAAACGATTGCCTAATTCAAAAATTACCAGAACCCTGCAATACACTACACCAATCTCCTCAACTTTTATCCAGACTATTTTTTTTATCGGCATTTGGTGCTGATGAATTTCGAACTCAGGTCACTAGTATCATCACCAATGACTTTATCCAATCTAGAAATGACACTTTGTTTTGAAGAGACAAGCCATGTGTTAGAAAATGCATCTAGTCAATAATTAATGCAACTGGTAGATAATAGTGGACACATGGCGTGATCTAAATGGACCAGGACGGCGATGAACAGCTGATCACGCACCAGATGAAGCCACTGGTGTCCATCAAAGTTTAACGCGCGCTGAAACAACTTTTTCATGTATAAATATAGGATTGATCAACCTCTACAAAATAGGTGGAATAACCTTTTTGAAAAAAAATAAAGCGAACTTAGTATTCTCCTTATAACTCCTCTTATAGAGAGATTTAATTTTACTTAGCACAAACCTAGCCTCTTCGAATCATAGTGAAACTCATACTTGTGCTTATGTGGACGTAGGAATTTGACAAACGATATATAACATATATAACAAAATTATACATGATTAGGTCAAAAATGTTACATATCTTCCGACTTTTTCTTCAAAAATATTTTCTCCACAACGCATCACAAAGGTGTTTCAGCCTGCATCTACTATGGACTCTAAGGATTCATCATTTTCAGATATAAGGCTTAGATGGATGTCATGTCTTGCAAAGGGAACGTTTAGGTAGATGTCATGCCATGGCATGAGGAAACATAATGGGGGTATGTAGCAGCTTCGTGCTTAGGTCAATGATTGAGTCGGAAAATCAGCAGAAAATGAACACTTGACTCAGCGAGAGAGCTAGCAGAAAACCAAAAAATAAATCTGCCCCAATTTCTCTTACTGTTACGCTTTGGTTAAAGAGTAAAGACTCAGAACTTTGACATCTCAAACACGCATTTGGAAACAACAAAAATACTATCGAAGACAATTCCTGTCTCCCCACTCAGTTTCCACATTCTTTCGTTCTTCCGTCCTTCCTCTCTCTCTTGATTCCAACATTCAAATTTTAAATCTCTCTTTTTATCTCTCGATTGTTTTGCAAATACTGAGAAACAGAAAATCAATCTTCAGGGGAAAAGATTGGTAGGTAAATGAAGAGCAGAACGACACCTGAGAAGGTTTCAGCTAAATGGATTCTTATTCTTTGCATTTGTAGCTTTTCTGTTGGTATGCTTTTCACAAACAGGTATATCCTTTCTTTCCTTCTCTCTGTCCATCTTATTATAGTAACAAGACGCTTCATTGAATTCCACTTTTTCTAAACTGATTTTGTTGTCTTAGAAATTCATTTAGGGTAATCTAACATGGGGTTTCACATTTTTATCCTTAACTACTGCTAGTTTAAGAATCTGGGTTAGGATGTTTTCTAGAAAAGTCTGTAAATTTGGTTAAAATTGCGTCTAAATCGTGGGTTCCAACAATTTGAGGGATCTTGGGCATGCGATTTTTTTGTTTCTTGATGAAAGGTGGTGATGAAAAATTTCAGGTTATGGGCTAGTCCTGAATCTAGTGGTCAGATCATCTCCAAACGAAGGCAAGAACAAGAGTTGCAAGTGCTAACCGAAGATTGTACAAAGAAACAAGTGAGTGTTAGCATATTTGGTTTACTTGATACATTTATTTACTCTGATCAATGCAGAATTATTTATTTATAAGCCCCTAAGGCAACACAGATTGTCCAACCATGAGTCAAAAGACTAATCAAGGTGTTATGTGGAACTCCATCTTTTTCAACCAAAATAAGAAAAGAAAGCACAATCAGTTCCACACGAACACTCTTATAAAACCATTTACAGTAAACTCACCATGCCCTCGGAAACAAGAATAAACTTGACTTACTTAAATGTTGCTGTTAACTTGATAGAAAGGTGAAGAAAACAAGGATGTAACGGGGGAGGTTCTTAAGACCCACAAAGCAATTCAGTGAGTATGCAATTGCCTTACTTTGTGTAATATTAAGTTAGTTCGTGTTGGTTAATGATAATTTTATTAGTATATCCTGGATGCCCGTAAACACAATTCCTTGTGAAATGTCAGATCTTTAGACAAGACAATTTCAACGCTTCAAATGGAGTTGGCTGCGACTAGAAGTTCTCAGGAGATGGGGAGTGTCAATGGCTCGTCAGGCACCTCCACATCTTATCATGGTGGACCACCAAGGAAAAAGGCATTTGTGGTTATAGGAATAAATACTGCGTTTAGTAGCAGAAAGAGGCGTGATTCTGTCAGAGAGACATGGATGCCACAAGGTTTTACTCAATCCCATTTTACGGTATTTTTGTGTTCAGTATCAGTTTGGGGAAAGAAAAAGTTTATTAATATGTTGTCCAAATTGCAGCCTGCCTATTTAGTAACACTAGTTGCCTCACTTTGTTGGATCATAAGCATTCATAGCTCATTAATTTTTTCTTGGAATTGTTTGGTAACTTATGTTTCGATTTTTCTTTTTGTGTTTCATTAGGAGAAAAGCTTGTTAAACTAGAGCGTGAGAAGGGAATTGTCATACGCTTCATGATTGGACATAGGTAAGGCACTTCGTTGATCATGAATTATCTTATTTTACCTTTCCGTGTACTTTAATAACGAAGAAGCAGGCATGCCCACTTGCCAAGTTAATGACTGGATATCGACATAGTTCTCTTACCTAGTCGCATCCTCTTTCATCTGCCACGCATTCGTTTTATTCTTCATTTGAATGAAAATCTTCTATCATTGTTAGACATGCAAGCACGATTATAGAAACTTTGGTTTGCAAGGATCTATCCAGTTTAACATCTGATGAATGTAAACTAAAATGTAAACCTCTGAATTGCTTGAAACAGTGCCACATCCAACAGCATTTTAGATCGGGCCATTGATTCAGAGGATGCTCAGCATAATGACTTCATCAGGCTGGTAATTATCCAAGACACTGTTTTAACCGGAAAAGTTGGTATGTCAAAATTACAAGAACTCCATCCACTGGGAACTGTATAGGAGTTGGTTCCACTTAAAGGCAGGTTCCATGGCTCTCCATATGATGATTGGTGGATGGATGTTATGACAGTTTTTGACAGACACTTTATTGTGATACCTCCAGCATTGCTGGCAAAAGATAATTTCTTTTTGTGTTTGAACGGAAATAGGACAAGGCATAAAACTTGATGTGGGGACCTTTTTTTTTTTTCTTTTCTAGAAACATGTTGAAGGGTACCATGAGTTATCTGCAAAAACAAAGATTTTTTTTTCTACTGCTGTTGCAACATGGGACGCTGAATATTATGTAAAGGTGGATGATGATGTCCATGTCAATTTGGGTAATGTCATGCATCTATAACTCTCTTTATTTTTTCTTTGTTAACTTATTTGTTAATTGTTATCTTCGATATCCATATTTTCGAGTATCCACTCTCATACTTTTCTTTGTTTTCAGTAAGCCTAAAAGATTCTGCGTTTTCTTATTTCTTTATGCTGTTTGGAACTGCAGGTATGCTAGCTGCTACTCTAGCTCGTCATCGTTCGAAGCCTCGAGTCTACATGGGATGTATGAAATCTGGACCTGTTCTTTATCAAAAGTAATCTTCCTTATCTGTTAAATATATTTTATAGGGAGCATGTTCATGCTTTATACCATCACATTTGAATGTCTGATATGTAAAAATGATGTAGTAGTGATGAGTTATGAACATGTTTAGCTATATACAGTTTTTCATTTCTAATTTTACGTAAAGGGAGTTTCAGAATTGCAAATATAGCTGTTCTTCGGTCTTATTTGTCACTAAAGTTTTTCTTTTTCTTATATTTTGTATACATATATACTTTGTCAACTGTAGGAATGTAAAGTACCATGAACCTGAGCACTGGAAATTTGGAGAAGAAGGAAACAAGTACTTCAGGCATGCAACTGGGCAGATTTACGTTCTCTCAAAGGACCTTGCTACATACATCTCCATCAATCAGTAAGAATTTATGTAATAGTTGCTTCAATTGTTCAGTACAAGTCATATTTTGTTGGTAAAGCATTCACTCATTGTTTGTTTAGATTGCCAAACAAACCTAGAAATCCCAGTGGACAGCAATGGGTCATTAAAGTACAGTTGTATACCGTGGCAAGAATTAGATGCAATTTTATGTTAGTCTGTCTTCACACTAGTTGATGTGGAAATCTTAAAATGCTGATTGCAGGGCGATATTGCACAAGTATGCCAACGAAGATGTTTCACTCGGTTCCTGGTTTATTGGACTGGAAGTTGAGCATATTGATGAGCGCAACATGTGTTGCGGAACCCCACCAGGCATGCATCATCTCTCTCTCTCTCTCCCTCTCTCTCTCTCACACACACTCTCTCTCTCTCTCTCTCTCTCTCTCTCTCTCTCTCTCTCTCTCTCTCTACCTCTCCCTCTCACCCCTAATGTTTCTTTGTTACATGCTCTATAGATTGCGAGTGGAAGGCAGAAGCAGGGAATGTATGCATAGCATCATTTGATTGGAGCTGCAGTGGGATTTGCAAATCAGTTGAAAGGATTAAGGACGTTCATGCTAGATGTGGCGAAGGGGAGGCTGCTGTTTGGAATGCTCTCTTCTAAATCCATTTTGAAACTATGGGAAGTCGTCGATGGAATAATTCTAGTAAGAAAAAACTCTTTCATTGAGCTTCTTCAAGTGGCAGTTGTCTGAAGATTGAGATATGGGAAATGAAAGGTATAGCACTTTGACTCTTAGTACTGCCAGGAAAAAAGCAATGCCAGTTTCGCTGAAAGCCGTAAGGTGGAAATTGGTAAACATGCACGTCGAGATGGTTAAAGCCATGAAATGATTTTCTAAAAATTGGGGAATATGCCCTCGTAATACACCCTGGATTGGGGAAAACTGAGGCATATATGTATACTTTTACAGAACTATACACTAGGATTTTAGCGAGAAGAGGTTAGCTGCTAGTTTTACTGGATATTTTATATTCTTTCTTTTCATTTTTCTCCATCCTCATTTTTGCTTCTTCCAACTGTATCTTGATAGCTTTTATAAGAATATTGGAACCAAATGCAATAAAAGAACACCTTTACTAGCCAGTGGTTCATTTCTGCAAAGTCTTTCACTTTTTGTTCCTCTTGATTGCAGATTTCAATTACTGTTTTATTTTCTCTAATTTTTTTCCGTAAGATCTGAAGAGTTGATTTTTTTCTCGGGGTTGTGGCCTGAGGTATTGACATCCCTTAACAGACTGTTTAACCCCTGAATCCGGGAAGGAAATTACTTAGAATTTAAAGAGCGGGTATCTAGAAAAAGTGCAGATGTAATGTAGCTTGGCATTCTAATCCATTGTTGTTTATAGATTCTGCTTTTTCTTGATTTCTTTGCCAAGATTTAGCAACTTCATTACATTTTCTGTTCTTAAACAAAATATCAAAACACTATCACAAGATTTAAGAATTTTCATCGCTTCACAATTTGTAATCCGATTCCTTGATTGTATGTTATTATGTTATTTGCATTGTCCTGACTCCTGAGCAAAAACTACTATTCTCTGGGTAGTTTCCTTATATCCAAAATGTTCATACTTTTGGCCCATTTGCATTGTCCTGACTCCTGAGCAAAAACAAAATTATTTGCTTCTTCAGTTGAGACTGCAGATACAAATAGAGTAGATTTTAGCGGGTAATCCTTCCAAATCTGAATCTTACTGGTCCCTAGTTTTAACACCCTGCAAATTTATCTTTATACAACAATAAATATATTCTTACTTTTTAATAACCTTATCCATTTAATTACCTTAATACCTTCATCCATATAATATTTTTTCTTATTTCAAAATTGAACAAATTTCTTCCTCAACCACTTCACCACCACCACCAACATTCAACTACCATTCCACCACCACCGTTCAACGACCACCACCTACCAACCACCACCACCACTCAGTCACCAGCACCATTACACCACCACCAGTCCGCCACCGCCACCACTGGTTCAAATATTTTTGTATCAACAACAGTAGTTGATCCAAATAAAAATATAATCAATAGTAGAAGTTGATCCAGTTTAGGGGATCCACAATAGTAATTGATCCAAAAAAAAGGATCAACAGTAGAAGTTTATCCAATTTAGGGGGTCAACAATATTAGTTGATCCCCTAAATTGGATCAACAATGAAAGTTGATCCTTTGTAAATGGGGTGAATTTGGTGTGAGTCGAACACACATCATCTGACATGGAGTCGTTCATGCTACCATTGCACCACAAATTCAACATTTGAAGAACTTTACATGATTTAAACTACAAACATGATTTAAACTACAAGCACGATTATACTAATCTAAGGAAATATTGTCAACAATAGGAGTTGATCGGATCAACAACAGTAGTTGATCCCATAAAAAATTGGGTCAGCAAGTTGATCCCATAAAAACCGAAGTCCAGAGATATACATGAACAAGTGATAATGCTTGATCTTTGTTTTGGATGCGTCTATATTTATCCCATAAATTGGATCAACAACAATTTAGGGGTATCTTTTTCTAAAATGTAAAAAAAATGATGTCAACAACATTAGTTGATCGCATAAAAAATTGGGTCAACAACAGGAGTTGATCCCATAAAAACTGAAGTCCAAAGATATATATGAACGATATGACCAGAAAACGTTAGTGATTGAATTAGGGAAGAAGAACAGAAAATAAATAATCACAAGGTAACAAATGTAATCAAATCAAATGCAGTATCAAGCTAACATTCCATACCAATATAAAATTAAAACAAAGAAGAACTTAAAATACTCAACTATAATTGATCAAAACAAATCCAAACAAACTATTTTTATGTTCCGCAACTCAATATATCAAACAACCACCATCAATTGTAACAACATTATTGTGACTACCCCATAAAACCACTAGTTGAATAAATATTTGGAGGTTAAGAACATACGCCAAAAATTTCAATCAAAACCTAAAATAAATTTGAGCCTCACCAGTTTCAGAATCAATAATACTAAAAATTAATAACAAAACCTAAAAGAAAGTTGAATCATACCATTTTCTGAACCAACAATCTCGATCTCTCTGAAATCTGAATCTGAATCTACCACTTGAAATCGATCTCTGAATCTGGTTTAGAAATTAGTTGAAATCGAAAACCCAAAAAATGAATCTACAACTCCAAATCGAAAACCAATAAAACAAATCAATTTCTGATTCTGGTTTAGAGATCATTGAAATCGAACACAAATCGTGATATCTCTGTTCATACTAGTGGTGGAAGAGACGGAGATTGTGATGCTGGTTTTGGTGGCGACGAGATTGTGTTGGTGGTGGGGCGATGAAGATGGTGGTGGGAGCAGTGGATTTCTTTTTAATTTTTATTTATGTATCAGAAACGAAGAAGAATAAAAGAAAGAGAGAAAGGTTAAATAAGGTAGTATGATAATTATTTTCTTGGAAAAATTTACAATTATACTATCGGTGGTATTTGTAAAGTTTTTCAGGGATATTTGTGAGGGCCCATAAGAAGGAGGGACATATATATAATTTCCACTTTCCTAAAACCCAGAAACTGGAATTGCGTACAAACTCCATGATGTTATAAATACTCTTCCAGGCCCAATTGGAATTTTTTTTTCTTCTTTGCATGAAGTGCGTTAGTATTAACATTGTTTCAAATCATCAACACAAAGTTGATCTTTCTGGTTACGTAATCTCCAAGCTGTTTTGGCCAACAAAGCTCGATTAAAAAAATAAATATCTCAAAAAACCATTCCACAATTAGTTTTTTATTTACCAACACTGGGCCAGGAGATTAAGTAAAGTCCTATACCGTTTTTTTCCCCACCAGAAGTTGTGTTGAACTTTTTCCATCTCTTTAATGGTAGTTTGTGGTATTTTAAAGACACCCATCTGATGCAATGACATCGTGTTGAGAATACTCTTCACCATAACAGACCTGCCAACTTGATTCATGAATTTTCCGTTCCATTTAGATTATCTCACTTTTATGTTATCAACAAACTTGAGAAAGAAGCTTTTTTCTTTCTGTTTGGAAATAAAAGTGTTAGAGCACTGCTCGGTCGAACTCGCAAGCATTGCTATCTCAAGCTTGTTTGTCAAGTTTAGTTGCCAAAACTATAAGTCTTGATTTCTAAACTACTTATAGCTAAGTCTCGGACTAGAGTAGTAAGTGTAGTTGAGCTTTAGACTTCACGGCGTTCATCGAATGAATACGAAGAACTACTCAAGAGAACTTGTGGAAATTCATCAACAAAAGGTATGTGGAGACTTGAACTCATCTATCACTCAAAAGTATATATACCCTATCTCCTATTTGAGACAAAAATTCGTATTGCTATATAAACTTCAACTATACACATTTGGTATTTCGAGCGTAGTTTATATCGCTTATCTATTTCTCGAAATATGTGTTGGTAAGGTTTCACTTTAACCAAGTTCATCTTTTATTCTTGACGAAGCCAAAAGATGATCATGTGAAAATTTCCTTGTAACATCTTACATGATTTGTGTGAGACGGTCATTTGATGTAGACTCGGAATGTTTCGTATTGATCATTTGGTCACTTGAAAATTGCTTTAAGATAATATTTTGTGTGAGACAGCTATTGTCGTCTCCCAAGAATGTTTCAATGATTGAAATGATGGTTTAGAACATGTAACCATGATTGGATATAAACATTGTGTGTATTCACATTTGTGTAAAGTCCAAAACCGGGAACCATGGTATGCGTACAAGTACGCGTACTGGTTGGTTGTTGGAAGTCCGGGAACTAAGTATGCGAACCCGTACGCGTACTGGTGGAAGTTCAAGTTCCGTGAATTTCTGCTGGAGTTTGGAAGAGTAAAATGGTATGCGTACTCATACGCGTACTGGCGTAACCAAATTCAGTCCGGCTACTTAGGTATGCGTACCCGTTTGCATATTGAAGTAGGTTATGTTCTAAAATCGGTTTGTTCATGAACTAATACATTTATATATTAAGGAATGCAATCTTTTGCAAACCGTGGCTATAATGTTCATGAAATGATTCGAGTGAATCAAAATCGATTTTGCTACAATTGTGTCTTGTATACTTCTATGAGAATATAAACAATTGAACAACTCTATAACTAGTTTCATTTGAGTCATTTGAACTAGTTATGATAAAGATGAATAAGGTTGATATGAAAGTGCTCATACGGCTAACCATTGGTTAACTATTGTTGAACCAACTAACTGTACACGTTTAGGTACGGTTACCTTTATCTAAATGATAATACATTTCATTTGTATATAACAAGCTAAGTTCGATCTAACGGTTGTAAGATATTAGCTTGAATCTAATCAGGTTTTCATCTAACGGTGAATATTGAATGCTTTGTTACCAAGGTAACATTGATTGCAAACCCCGATTTGAAGACTATATAAAGGAGAACTCTAGCGACTGGGAAACCTAATCCCCACACCTCCTGTGTGATACTAGTTGCGACTATATTCGATTCTCCTTTAACCTTAGGTTTTTCACGAAACCATGTAGGTTAACAACTTGAAGACTTCATTGGGATTGTGAAGCCAGACCCAACTATTTTCTCTATAGCTGCGTGTTCTGATCTTGTTGTTTTCTATCGTGTTGAGTACTATCTTCTTTAAGATTTGCTCGGGATTTATTCTCCGGTCGGAAAGATTGAAAACTAGTCACAAACATCTTCGTCTCATCATTAGTGATTCCACAATATATATTGTTTCGTTAATCGATTAAGATTACTGTGAGGTGATTGATAATACTAGGTTGTTCTTCGGGAATATAAGTCTGGTTTATCAATTGGTTCTTGTTCACCTTAATTTATCAAAATATGGAACAAAACTCATAGGTATATCTGTGGGAGACAGATTTATCTATTCAATAAACTTTTTTGTGTGAGACAGATTTGTTTATAAAGTCTTCGACTTTGGGTCGTAGCAACTATTAGTTGTGGGTGAGATCAGCTAAGGGAATCAAGTGCGCAGAATCCGGCGTGGTTCAAGAGGCGTAAGGAACACAACTGTACCTTGATCAGTGTGAGATTGATTAGGGTTCAACTACATACCAGACCGAAGTTAGCTTGGTAGTCGGCTAGTTTCTGTAGCGGCTTAATATAGTATGGTGTTCAAATATGAACTAGGTCCCGGGGTTTTTCTGCATTTGCGGTTTCCTCGTTGAAAAAATTTCTGGTGTTTGTGTTATTTATTTTCCGCATTATATTTGTTTATATAATTGAAATATCACAGGTTGTGCGTAAGTTCAATCAATCGAGAATCCAACCTTTGGTTGTTGATTAAATTGATTGACACTTGGATATTGGTTTTTGATACCGTCCAAGTTGTTTCTTATATTAATCAGGCTCATGGATTTGTATATGTTTGATTTGTTGATTACATTAAGAAACAGAGATGCGAACTCTTTGATATATTTCTTGATTGATCTCGCTTTATTAGTTGGTGCTCTCAGAATTATATTGGAGTTCGTCCATACAGATTGCTAAGAGAAATATTGGGTGTGGTTGTTAGACCCCCGCTTTTTCAATTGGTATCAGAGCAGGCAAACACGTTTAAGACCTCATAAGTCTGTGTCTGTAGAAATCTGACTTTATGGAAAATTGCGCTATTTCTGACAACGCAACACCAGTTCAAAATCACAATGATTTGGTTCAAAGCCTTGAATCTTCTGAGAAATCTCCCATATCTTCTCCTTTGGCTGAAACTATGTTCAACTGGGAAAAATGCCTAGATGAACAGTTGGATGATCTTTCAGATGAAAGTGATTCAGGAGAGGACAAGGTGTTGATGAGGAAGTCTCTCAATATATCAAGCTCTTTGACCATATCTTAAAAAATAAAAAGTCAACAGCTTGCTTGGCTGAATATCTGACACATATCTGTCAAGAAAACAAGAAATTGAGAAAACTCTTTAAAGGTTATGATTGCGGTTACAAACTCTTACAATATACTGTTAAATATCGTGAAGAAGATGCACGTTCAAAAAGGTCTGAATGTGATAATCTTCGTCGAAATCTCTTTTTGTTGAAAGAAAGACTTGCAGAATCTGAAGCAAGATATGACTCTCAACAAAAATGTTTTAACGACAGAGAAATCAGTCTTCTCGCCAGAGAAAAACAATTGGAGGCTGATCTAGCCGCTGCTCGTGATAAGGTCAATTCACTGGAAGAGAATCTAAAAAGATTCAATGTTAGCTCTACAAAATTATCCTCAATGATGGTAGCATGTAAAGAACATCGTGATACACGTGGTCTGGGCTAGAAAGGAAAAGACGCTCCGAGTACTAGTAAGATCAATTTTACCTGTGCTAATGACCAGTTTCTAAATAAAAAACTCACTGACATCAAAAGTGAAAAACCTCATTCAGCAGCTAATGTTCCTAGGAACAAGGATTGTCCACCTTCGAAAACAGCTCATATGAGAACGGTCAAGAACATTCTTGGAAATCTGGTCTCAGTTTTTACTAGTTTTCGTTAGATCAATCATGAGCATTAATTAGTGGATTTGATTTGCAAGAATTGGAATCTCACAACATTTCTGAAGATTCAAATAGGGTTTCAGTTGATATTTCAAAAAAAATTGGAGAAGCACCGTCAATAACAATTGATGATGTTACAATGTATGATTCTTGGAAGCTCTCCTTAATTGGACGATTAGATTTATTAAATCTTAAATTCTTAGATGCAGAAACTATTTTGAAAAATAATTGGAAATTAGAAGGTAAATGTCATCTCATTCCTTTGGGAAAAGGTTTATTCACAATCAAATTGGATAATCTGAGAGATAAACAAATGATTAAAGCAGGCAGATGGGAAGTTAATGAACAAGTTCTTCGCATCAGAAACTGGATTCCTAATTTTCATCCTGAAAATCAAAGAACATCTTCTGCAATGTTATGGGTCAATTTTCCTGGTTTAAGTTTAGAATATTGGGATGATAAAACTTTATTCAAAATCAGTACTGCCATTGGTACACCAATCAAAGTAGATGAATCCACTCTCAACTATGAAATTGGTTATTATGCAAAAGTACTTATTGATGTGGATTTATCAAAGTCTATTCCTAGCAATCTATGGATCATTACAAAGTTTGGAGTTATGCAGAATATCTTACTTCCAAAACTGCCTAAATTCTGTGGACACTGCAAAATTATAGGTCATCTACAATCTGAATGTCGATTTAAGCAGGGTGAAGGTGAGGTTAAAACTCCTAAAACAAATCAAAAGAAGGATGAGCCTGCTCAGGTGCAAAAAAAATCACATCAGGAGAGAGCGCCTTTTGATATCTGAAATATACCATTATCACCAACTACAGTTAGCAATGATGTGAATCAAACTACTGCTAGTGGTATTCAAACTACTACTGGGAGATTTGGTCCTTTATTAGAATCAATTGAAGAAATGTCAGTAGAAGAGGTAATAAAAGAACATATTCCAGAGTTAGATTCAACAACAATATCTCAACTAATAAAAGATAACTTTGTTGATAAAAGTGTGGTGCAATTTGTGGATGGTCTTACTGGTTCTGTATCAGCAACAAAAGTTCCAGTTACTTCTTGGTCTAAAATAATTCAAAAGCCAATTCCAGCTAAGGATAAAGCCTCAACTAGCAATAATGAAGAAGCAGCTCCTGAGAAGGTAATTTCTCAAAATCATATCAAGTACAATTTTAGAGAAACTCAAGGAAAAGGAGGTACAAAAAACCTCCAAACTAAACAATGAAAGTAGCATATTGGAACATAAGGGGCCTTGGAACCAGGGCTCAAAATAAATCATGGACATTAGTTGCTCTATCTTTACTTTTTATAGCTGAACTAAAAGTAGTGTGTAATTCATAACTCAGTATCAAATAAAAAAGGGAATATTTGGATGTTCTGGAATAAAGCTTTACCAACTCCATCTGTGGTTTCTCTATCAAGTCAAATGATTACAGTCAGTGTTGGAGATACTCTTGTCTCAGGAGTTCATGCTTATGTAAATGTTGTTCAAAGAAGAGTATTATGGTCTGAAATGGAAGTAATAAGTGCTCTGAAGAAGCCATGGCTAGTTATTGGAGATTTTAACTCTATAATTTCTATTGATGAAAAGGTTGGAGGGAGGAGTCCTAATAGAAGGAGTATGTTAGATTTTACTGAATTTTTAGATATTTGTGAATTGATTCAAGCTCCTCATTCTGGGTTGCAGTTTTCTTGGTCTAATTGTCAACAAGGTGCTAAAAGAATCTTATGTGCATTGGACAGAGCGGTCTTTAATCAGTTGTGGGTGCAGAAATATGGTAACTGGAAATAAAAAATTAGTATCAGAATTGCCTCTGATCATGCTCTTTTATTAGGTGGTAGTATTAATATTCCAAAGCAACAAAATTCTCCCAAAAAATTTCAAAAAATGTGGTTATCTCATCCTGGATTCATGGAAGTAGTGCAATCTAGTTGGTCTGAACCAATGAGAGGTAATCCAGCTTTTGTTTTTCAAAGCAAACTGAAAAAGTTGAAGAAAGTATTAAATGATTGGAATTGGAATGTGTTTGGAGATGTTAATGTTAAAATAAAAGAAGTTGAGAAAGCAGTTCAAGAAGCAATGAGTATATCTGATAATAGTCCTTTTGATGTGGAAGCTCTAAATACTTTGGTTGATACTGAAAATACTTATAATTCCAGAGAAGTTCAATTGCAGATATTACTGAAGCAAAAAGCAAAAAGCAATTGGGTTAAGGATGGTGCAGCCAATACAACATTTTTTCATACAAATTTAAAAATAAGGCAGGCCAAGAATTTGATAAGTGAATTGGAAGTGGGGAATGGGAATGTTCTTACTGACCAAAAAGATATAGCAGATGAATTAATCAAATACTTTGAGAACAAGTTTAAATATCAAGAAGTTCACATTGAAGACTCATTACTGCAAAATATTCCTGAAGTGATTACTAGTGAAGACCAAGATATGTTAGACAAAATTCCAGATGAAGATGAGATTAAAAATACAATTTTCAGCATGGATCCTGATAGTTCTTCGGGCCCAGATGGTTTCTCTGGACATTTTTGTAGAGATTGTTGGAAGATAATAAAGGAAGATGTAATCCAAGCCATTCAATACTGCCGGTCAAAGAAATTTATACCTAAACGGATATATTCAAATTTTTTAGTGTTGATTCCAAAGGTTGAAGGTGTAAAATCTCCTAATCAGTATAGGCTTATAGGTCTCAGCAGTGTGAGCTTCAAAATATTCACTAAGCTCATTACTAACAGAATGAGTGGCTTAATGGAAAAACTAATTTCCCCACAACATGCAGCCTATGTCAAAGGAAGAAGTATACAAGAGAAAATTCTACTAGCCTCTGAAATGGTGAATGATATGAAGAAGAAAAGAAGAAGTGGAAACGTGGGACTTAAACTGGACATCTCTCAAGCATATGACTCAGTCAGCTGGGAATTCCTTTTTCAAGTATTGCAGAAATTTGGCTTTTCAAAAACTTGGTGTGAATGGCTTCATGTTCTTTTCAAATCTGCTAAGATATCAGTTATGCTTAATGGTGGACCTTGTGGATTCTTTTCAGTAGGCAGGGGATTGAGACAAGGATATCCCTTGTCTCCAATTCTATTTGTTATTATGGAGGAAGTTTTAAGTAGATGTTTGACTGAAATGGTTAACAATGGTCTTATTATTCCTATGGTTATAAGAAAGGGGATTCATCCAACACATTTATTTTTTGTCGATGATGTGTTCATTTTCTTAAATGGATCTAAGAAAAGTTTAATGAATCTGTTAAAGTTATTAGAAAAGTATCAAGCAAGTTCAGGTCAGATCATAAACAAGATGAAAAGTAAATGCTTCATTGATGGAACTTCTACTCAAAGGAAATCTGTAATTCAAAGTATATTGCAAATGGAAGTGAGTGAATTTCCAGATAAGTACTTAGGGGTTGTGCTTGTAGCTGGTAAAGTTAAATCTTCAACAATTTGGCCTATGGTGGAAATGATTCAGAGAATACTAGCTACCTGGAAAGGAAAACTTTTGTCATTTCAAGACAGATTAGTGTTGATCAAGTCAGTCCTTTACAGTATTCCAGTTACAATATGGCAATATACAGATGGCCTTCTTCAGTGATAAAAGCTTGTGAAAAAATAATCAGAAATTTTTTTTGGTCTGGAAACAGTGAAGAGATAAGCTATATTGTTCTATTATGGAAAAAAGTTTGTAGTCCTTACTCTGAAGGTGGTTTGGAAATTCAGAGACTAGAAATTATCAACAAGGCATTTCTAATGAAGATGATGTGGAAACTATCGAACTCTCAAGATGATTGGGCCCTATTTTTCAAAGCTAAATATACAAATAAACATGGGCAGTGGAATACCAACTGGAAGTTATCTTCAGTTTGGAATGGTTTGAAATGGGCATGGCAATCTTTACAAGATGATTTAAAATGGAATGTGGGTGATGGAAAGTCAATCTCAGTAAGGTTTGATAATTGGATAGGAGATTCTCCTCTTATAAATATCATGGTCCAATCTCAGTTTGTGGAAAATAACATCAATATGAAAGTTGCTGAAATCTTAAACAATGGTAATTGGTCCATTCCAGAGGAAATCAAGAATGCAATAACATCTTTCAGTCTGCCTGATGTTAGTGGCATGGATGATGAATTATGTTGGAAAGTAACCCTCTCATGTGAATTCACAATTTCAGCTGTTGTTAACAAAATCATACTAAGAGAAGAAAAAGTGCAATGGTCTAAATACATATGGAATGCTTTTCTACATCTCAGTATTGCAAGCAATGTGTGGAAGCTACTTCAGGGGATATATATTGATGATACAAAAATGGTTAAAAATGGGTATGCCATGGTTTCCAGATGCTGCATATGTGAAGAAGCTGAAGATAATATGAGCCATCTATTGTGGGACTGCAAATTCAGTTTGGCTATATGGGCTTGGTTATGTAATATTTTCAACTTCTCCATGCCAAAAAACTTTGAAGATGTTTGGAGATGTGCAGAAACTAAAATCTCATTGATTCAACATGTATGGATTAGAGCTGCTTGCTTCACCTTAAAAGAGTTTTGGTTTCAAAAGAATGAGAGATTTTTTGAAGAAATCAAACCTGATATTTCAAAGTTCAAATGCAAACTGCTTAAAACAATTTTTGAACATAGTATTAGGCTTAAAGGCAGCAAATGGAATCAAGTCTATGATAACCAAATCATCTCTTTTTTCAAGCTGGGACCAAGATTTTCAAGATATCAATGTATTACAGCTTGTCAGCGGTATGCTCCTGAATTGGAATTCACTATGTTTTGCTGTGATGGAGTTTCTTTTGGTAATCCTGGAGCAGCTGGCTTTGGCATTGTAATTAGAGACCATTTTAATCAAGTTTTTGGTGCAATAACTGGAGGGTTGGGGACTTCAACAAATTATATTTCTGAAGTATATGCAGTAGTCAATGCAGCTGAATTGGCAGTGACCTGGAACTTGCAAAAGATTATTATAACTTCTGATTCTAATACAATAGCTAATCAATTTGAAAATAATCATATTCCTTGGTTTGTCAGAACAAGATGGAGGAATGCGATTAAAAATATTTCAGTCATCAGGTTTACCCACAGCTTAAGAGAAATCAACTTCTCAGTTGACTGTGCTGCCAAAAGGGGAGCTTCTTTATAGGCTGGTGAGAGAATTATTTATATGGGAAGACCTTTGTGGTTAAAAAGAATAGAAATTCTTGGAGTTACTAATTATAGGTTTAGTTAAAATAGTCTCTTGATTCTTTTATTTCTGTTGATCATTGCTTCAGCTAGTTCTAGATTTTTCTTTGTATTGTTGAAACATTTTTGTAATTCCCCATTTTTTTTCTTAATAAAATTATATGATTCAGCAAAAAAAAAATTGTCAAGAACATTCCTACAACTGTTATTATTGCAGAAACAAAGGTCACCTTGAAAGGAGATGTCATTTCCAACCACGGAATGAAAAACTTCAACATTCTTGTATGGATGGCTAAAGAAGTAATTAAACCTGTTTATCATTTTGCTGGAGTAAAAGGTAGTGTCTGCAATCAAGAAAAGTGTTGTGATGGGCCAATTCTTGATTATAAATATGATACAAAACCTGCCTACAATTGTGAAAGGAAGAATTTCATATGGAAAACTGACTCCTCAAATTACTCTGTGAAGAGAAAAAGTCATCGGAGGAAGAAGAAATGTTCAAGCTCCCTTCCCCTCTTTGAAGAAATTCTTAAATATAAATTGTCTGCTCCAGACTATATTCACATCAATATTCGAGTCTCGGAGCTCAAGACGAGTATAAACAGACTTAAACGCAATATGAAAAAGTCAAGGAAGGCGGCAGTTTCAGGTATCTCTTGTCCTTTTCTTTTTAATTCTATTTCGACTGACCCTTTTGTGTGTTCTGAAAATCTTCATGAAGGAAAAAGGGAAGAAGTCAAAATCCTTGATGAGAAAAAGGCTCATCAAAATACAACTTGACTGCTCAAAATAGCATCCTCCTTGTAACTGTGGGAGGATGCTCATAATTCTCAAGAAGTTCTTTTGTCTTGAGAAAGTAGTCTTTGTTGTATTTTTATTATCATTATTATATTTATAATGATGATCATACTACTGTTTAGCTCCAGTATATTATTACTTGTTGTAATATATTTGATCAATAACTCTTGAAAACATTTTCTTTGTTGCTTGCCTTGTAAATTTTGTGTTGTCTTTTCATTGACGGGTGAGTAGTCGTTTGTCAACAATTATCTTATGCTCTTTTGAGCTAAGACTGTCTGTCAATTTGTTTAGAATGTGTCTTTGATTTTATCAAAAACTACTTCTAAATTTAGCTTCATTACTCTCTTGGTCCTAGACCTGGTTTGTAACCATAAGTGCACGTACACCTGACCCTTACCGAACGTATACGAGTAACCCTAGAGTTTCCCTATGATACACTCATATATATATATATGTATCATGTTTTTCATCCTCTTCTGATACATACACGTTCCGTAACGTCAAAAATTCTCCCGACTTTTTGTGGTGTGCACAATGGATGGATACAACAAGGAAGACAAAGTTGAGAAGAGCAAGGCTATTGAGTTTCACGAGAACCCTGTTTTCATAACCTGCTACCATGTTGTTGATCATGAAAAAAAACTGACAGTTCATATGTCATCTCAACTGGTAGGAAATCTTCTTCGAGATTTTGATGTCGTACGTGAACAACCTGGAATTGCAACAAAGAATCTTGAATTTCTGAAAAACAAACTGAAGAAAGCAACTGATGAACTTGTCTATGTTCGATCTCTGGTTGTTGGTCATGTCTGATGATTTTCGGTAGCATTATTCCTAGGAGTTATATTTCTTAATGTCTAGGAAGCTTCTTATGAGAATTTATTCTTTGTTTTAAGAAGGATAACTAGGGTTTGGAATAGCCATTATTGTGAGCACACATAGCTACTTCCAACGTTTTTCATCTTGCAATGTTTTAGATTTATTTATTTAAATTCTAAATTTTATTTGGAAGATGATTTTGAAGTATTAATATTTATGGTTTCATATATTGCAACTTGTGGGTATGTGTGTTTGCGTTCGTGAACTATGATTGTCCCGTATGTGGTCAAAAGTTAAGTCTTTCATATGTCATTATGCAAATATTGATAAAAGATTGAATGAACTTTTGATAACAAAAGTTAAACCTATTATGTCATTATACAAATATTGATGGAGATAGGATGAACTTTTATTTATAAAGATTAAGTCTATTATATGTCTCTATGCAAATAGTGATAAAAGGTAGAATGAATCTTTGTTTATTCTGCAGTATTGGTCTTCCCTAATCCACATCTTTGTGAAAATACTGTGCGGCTCCGTAAGTTTTCTTATGATGAGCATTTCTGATTAAATTAATCATAGGTTCTCTTGTGGTTAATTTAATTGAGTATTTTGGATTCATATTTTTTGTGATTTATTAATGTCCAAAGAAATCCTTCTTTTCTTGTGAAAGTAAGGTCGCTCTTGTCGTTCTTTCGGGAATGACATTTTACGGGGGAGAGTCCTTATTTGAACTTGTGCTTAATTGCCATATCTTTGTGGGGAGCGCGGTTGTGGAATATTATAGGGATTATCTTGTATCTTTATAAACTCCTTGATGAATGCATTTAGCTTCGGCTAAATGATCGCATCTAACCAAAGTTGATATGTGTTTATCTTCTGGTCATGAAGTATCTATATGGAAATTTCATTAGGATCCCACTAGTTTTCGTACCTTTTCCAATTTATATTGACAAAAAGGGGGAGAATTAATGTGTCACACTACAAATACATATTGATGAGTGCCAAATAATGTATATATTTATCCCTTTTTGTTGGCATTTAACTCATCTTTTGTGCAGTAATTCTACATTTTATCCCATATTCTGTATTTTCATTGTTTTCAAGAATAAATATTTTTCTTACTTAATTTTGCATTTTTAGGTAATAAATAAAGTTTGGATGAATAGCAGAGCGGAAAAGAGCAGAAAAATAGTGAAAAGCCGGAAGAAATTACGCAAGGAAGACGCAAAGAATGGAGCGCACGTCCAAAAAGCTAGGAATGGGCTCAAGAAGGAAGAATTGTTCTTAAAGAAGATATGGGCTGGGCATACCCAAGGCCCAAAACCCTTACCCAAACCCATTTTCTATATCCATACCCGCCTTCATTCTCAGCCGTTAGATCGGATCCATCTCATCATCCAATGGTCGCTTCTTCATCGTTCATCAAAATCTGAAGTCCCTGCAAAACACCATAGTACCTAAACTCCAAGCCTTCAGATTAGATCACATTTAGATCCTACGGTCGCTTCTTTGCCTGCGCATCAAACCTCGATATTTCCGCTTAACACTACAACACCTAACTCCATCTGGTGTCGTCAATTTTGTTGTATCTCATAATCCAACGGTCGCCACATACCTCTCCATTGTAGCCGTTTGATTCAATCTATATGGGATCATCCAACGCTCTTTACTCGATGTTCATCAAAGTTCTCTATCCCTGCTTCACACCCTAGTCATCGAACCCTATTACCCAACCAAACGGACCCTTCTTCTCCATCGGGTTCTTCCTCTCTTCTTCCCAAACAACAGAGAGCTGCTCTGCAACTCCATCACCTCCACCATCTCTTCCATCACCACCTCGAGCTTCACCATCTCCATTCTCTCGACCAAATCAGAGCCATCACCATCATCCATCTCCCTAGTATTTCCCTTTCTTGTTCTTAGCATCAACCCTAGGTGCTACAGATAAGAAAGAGAAAAGCTAGGGCATCAGTAGACGCAATTGGGAGCAGTTCGAGCTGAGGAGGAGCAGAGGGAACATCAACAGGGCATGGATCGAGCATAATTCACACATGGGTGAGAGAATTTGATTTTCCCCAAATCAATTTAGGGTTTTCAAATTTTAGGGTTTCTCAAAATTAGGGATTTTGTTGTAAACTATAAGTAGGAACTGATGTAGGATGTTAAAGGGTGTTCTTGGTTAGCCGAGATACCCCCTAATTGGGTTAATTTAATTTAATGTCAATTTTGATTTCTCTGTTAATTTAGGGTTCTTCATTTGCTGCCACTGTCCAAATTTCAATTCCATACTTTATTGTTTAATTCCATGTTTAGGTTAGTTTTAATTTCAAATTCAGTTAATTTCAATTTTCAATTTTATTCTTAGTGTTTGCTGTTAATTGTCTGTGTTACTGTTAATTTTATTTTGTAAATTTTGTTAATGTTTCATTGTTTAATCTATGTTAGGATAGTTTAATTAGAATGTTGCACTGTTTAATTTCACTGTAAATGCTCCTGATTTGTGTATGTTACTATGTTATCTCTGTGATGTTTACTGTTTTGTGTGAATGTTAGGCTAAAGCCTTTGAAGCATTGGATTGATTGAGCAGTGGGGAGAAACTAGTGCTCACTAGTGACTATGAGCAAACTGGTTCTCTTCCCACTCTAGTTGTATGCCTAGGCTCCCAACTTTGCCTTTCATTTTTTGTATCTTGTTCTTTCTTCACTCTTGGCCTTTCATAACTGTTTTGTGCCCTGTTCTTCCTCTGCCTTTGGCCATTGGCCACTGTTTTTCTTCATTTTCCACTGTCCATTTTTACTATATCAATTTTCACTGTTCTTGGCTTAGTGCCACCATTACTTCACTGTCATCTCTTCTTTTCTCCTTGCCTTGCTACTCAGCTGCCTTGGCCACTGCCCTGCAACCCTGCTGATGCTGCTGCTTTCCTTCCTCTTGCTACTGCTGCTGCTACTTCTTCTCCTGTTGCTGCTCCCAGCTCCTGTTGCCTTCACTTCTCCAGCCTTGCTGTGCTCCTGCCAGGCCCAGCCTTGTTTGCTGCTACTGCTCCAAACCCAGTTCAATACAGCCCAGGTTCAAACCATACCCTAAGCCCAGTCTACTGTGGACTTAACCAAAGCCCAGGTGAAAGGCTAAAAGCACAGTTCATTCTTATAGAATAAGGCTAAAGCACAAACTCAATCAAGAGCCCAGTGCACTTCAAAACCAAAGCCAAGCCCACTGTGCCTAGAAGTTACCAAAGCCCAATAGCAACTTAGAAGCCCAAAATAGCTACACACTCCAAACACACCCAGTCTCTGTGGATCGACCCGTACTTGCACGAGCTACAACTGACAACCGTGCACTTGCGGTATTACTGTAGGCCCGTTTTCATTTCGCTTAATTTTACACGCTTTCCCGGGTCCACCAAGTTTTTGGCGCCGCTGCCGGGGATTGGTGCTGTGTTTTTCTTGTAGTTTTATTAGCTATTTTTGCATTTCACTGCATAGCATTTTCATCTGCTTCACTTCATTTGTTGTTGGTCCTGCTGTTCTGAACCAGTTTTTCCTCTGATGGGACGCCACCAAGGAAAAGAACCAAAGCCCAACTGGGTTTTTGCAACAATATCAGAGCAGCTGGGCTGTGCTTAAAAGGTAACCCATTTAAGAGAACCCGAATTGTGGGCTTCCAATTTTTAATTGTGGGCTTGTAATATTAAAGCCAATTTTTGGGCTTCTCTTATTTTCTGTTGGGTTTGTAATAATTTATTTGTGGGCTTGTTTGTTTACATTGATTATGGGCTTGTTTGTTTAATTTGTGGGCTTGTATTTAATTTTTGTGAGCTTGTTTAATTTGCACTGGTATTTTGTATTCTGGGTTTTTAAACCCAGCTGAGCTTGTAACCGATCACGCTAGGTTAACTCGTTAGTGGGCCGAGTACCCAAAATCTAGGCCGAGATTTTGGACTCAGTTTCACCAAACGTTTTCAAACCAGCTGAGCCAAAGCAAACACAAAACCAACAGTGGGCTTGCTCCCATTCAAAAACCAAATTTTATTTTCTTTTAAAAAAAAAAAAAAAAATTACTTTTCTCCCATTCAAAAACCAAATTTTACTTGCTCCCATTTTAACAACCAAATTTTTTCTTCTTTATCCCATTAAAACCAAACTTGCTCCCAAATTTTAAAAAACCAAAAATTGCTCCCATTTAAACCAAATTCCCAAATAGGCTTTATCCTTAAAGTCTAAAACCAAAATTTTGAAACCCATTACTGAAAATTGTGGGCCTTATTCTCTTTTTAATTGTGTAATTGCTTGATAAACATAACATGTCTGGATTTTGGTCTGCTCCTGGGGATGGAAATAAAACTCTTAGAGAACTTGCTTATGGGCATGTGCCACATTATGAGCCCTCCATAGACCATGATGTCAATAGTTATAGGGATTGTTATGGACATTTTCATAGTCTGGAGCCTCAATACATATACCCTGATAACTATTCACACATGTATCAACCAACACAACCTGAAATCTATGCATGTACCTTATGTGGTGGTTTAGACCATCCTGTTGAGAACTGTTATATGTTGCATGATTTTAGACAATTTAGAGAGTCCCATGAAAATCCAAATTATGAAATGCCCACAAATTGTGAGGCTGGTATTCATTGGGACCATAATCAATCCTTTGAGGGTTGCGATCAATCTTTTATAAACCCAAATGACCATGCACACATGTACCCATCACCACAATTCGAACATGAAGAATTTTGTTCCCCTATGAAGTACGAATCTATCATGGAAAATCTCAGACTCATTGATCAAAATAATGCTAGATTGGAATTGCGAATGCAGGCATGTTTAGATCGGATGTTGCTTATTAAACAAAATGAAAAAATTCATGATGAAATGTGTGTTGTTCCTAATGAAGTGTCTAGTCCCATTCATGTAAATGATGTTGAATATGATCCTAACCTAGAGGAACATGGGTCGACTAAGGATACCACAATTGCTAATAGGGACCAATATGCATGTTACCATGATGATGATTATGATGATGATGTTATGTTAGAAGAACATGAAAACATTATGGAACCTTTTGGTTCAATAACATATGGCTTCTCGCCCTCGACCTTCATGAATGTTGTTTCTTCTAATTCTAATAATCATTGCAACTCATATGATTTTGAGATTGATTTGGGGATTGTACAATTGTTCATTGAAGATGAGCATGACATAGGAATAGTTGAATCTTCTGTAGACACTAATTTTATTATGCATGAGGACGAATTTGATGTGTCTGATTCCTTGCCTAAGTCACAAAATGTTATTTCTTCCGGTGATGATTTGAGTACTTCGAACAATCATGATACTGATTTAGGTCTTGATGTTTTGTTCGATGAATGTGAGCATGTTTTACCTGTTTCTGATTTAGGAAAAGTATGTGTTGGTACTATTGATCGTACCCATGAAAATAATTTAGATGTACCCACTTTCTTACCTAAATCTCAAATCGAGATTATTCCACCCAACCTAGATTTGGTTTGCAACAAAAATCTTAAACCAACTTTTCTGAAAATTCCCAATCTAGGATTGGAACTGTGTGCCCCCCAAGTCCTCTTGGACTATTTTGCTTCAAAATATAACACTTTTAAAGAGCCACAGTTGGAATGCATTTCTTTGCCCATCCCGAAAACAGTCCATTATGAGTTAGACCTTTTGAATCCTGAACCCCTAAAATTAAAAGATTTTGTGCTTAAAAGTAAATCTGTTGAACAATTTAGGTTTAGGGGTGATTCATTCGGTTTTTCACTCTCACTCCCATTTAAGTCCAATTTTAGTGTTTTGAAACTTTCTATGTTTCTACACTTTGTCTTTTGGGTTGATCCTCAACTCTTTAGATTGTTAGTGTATGGTGAATTTTTGTATATAATCCAGTAGATAAAATTTCTTAAAAACCTTTTTGTTCCTTTTGTATATATTTTGCTAATCCAATATGATCTCGGCTGACATATGTTGGATTCTTGCCTTGAATAACGGAGTTCTAATATTGCTTTCGCCGAAATCGGGTATTCTCTTTCCTTTTTCTCTACTCAACATGATCCTCTTCATATATTGTTTTATAATTCTTTCCATATTTTGAAACATTGAGGACAATGTTTAGTTTAGGTTTGGGGGTATAGAGTAGATACCACGATAATATGCCATAATTGAAAACAAGAACTCCTTCTTTTTGAAAAATGAAAAATTAAAATAAAAAATAAAAAATTGAAAAAAACATAAAAAATGGAGCTCATTTACCTTGAAATGTTGACTCTTGTGCAAATATGTAATTATTAGGAGTCTTAGTCTAGATATTTAGGCACCCTGATTCTAGCACAATTCACATAGTAATAAGAAATTTGCACGCGCACGATCTACCAATACATGTATGGCCTCGATCTTCAAGGTGTTTGATAGGAAGTCACGATTGCCAATCACTTTAGAATACTGAACGAAACTTGACTAGATTGTTCTTTGGTTGGTTGGGATAGAAGGTGGAGGTTACATTAAGAAAGACAACCATCGAATTTAACTGGGTGCATCAAAAAGGGCTACCTCTTGCAAAGTGTCATGTAATTTTTTGTTTCTTTTTGTTATGTATCAAAAGAGCTACCATATGTAAAAATCAATTTCAAGTTCTTGGTAAAAAAAAAAAAAAAAAAAACGAACAGAAAAAAAAAAAAAAAAAAAAAGAGAAAATCAGAAAAATACAAAAAAATCAAGTATTTATCAATTCCATTCTCTCTTGTTCCAAAAATAAAAGAGAGTAGTCAATGTAAAGAGTCATTTTGTTGTTTCATTGTAATAAGCAAGGAGGGTGTATGCCATTGATGTACAACGCGAGTAATTGTGAAATTCCTCCTACTCATTCACAATTCTCGTAAAGTCCGGACAGCTAGCTAGATTTCGACCTTGGTTCTTAGCCTGAGAAACTATCTCTTGGTGATTAGTAGTCATAACTTCAGATCTTTATTTACACATGTGTAGATACACTTTACACTCTTATCACATGTCTTTTTTTTGTTATCAGTGCTAGGATTGTGCCTTGATAGCTAGATTGACATCTCCATTTTGCTGTGAGCTTAAACTATCTTGCACATGTCACATTTGATGGAATCTGAGCTTATATTTTGACCTAGAACTTTGTAGGTATGTTCTAAGCAAACCTTCACGAGACTTCAACTCGTCCACTAGGGACACTTAGTGGTTTAAAAGGCTTAGTGCATACGCTAAATGCATTCGAGAGACCAGCGACAGTGGTATAGGTAGGATTTCCTTAGTTTTGTTTTACTTGAGGACAAGTAAAATTCAGGTTTGGGGGTATTTGATGAGTGCCAAATAATGTATATATTTATCCCTTTTTGTTGGCATTTAACTCATCTTTTGTGCACTAATTCTACATTTTATCCCATATTCTGTATTTTCATTGTTTTCAGGAATAAATATTTTTCTTACTTAATTTTGCATTTTTAGGTAATAAATAAAGTTTGGATGAATAGAAGAGCGGAAAAGAGCAGAAAATTAGTGAAAAGCCGGAAGAAATTACGCAAGGAAGACGCAAAGAATGAAGCGCACGTCCAAAAAGCTAGGAATGGGCTCAAGAAGGAAAAATTGTTCTTAAAGAAGATATGGGCTGGGCATACCCAAGGCCCAAAACCCTTACCCAAACCCATTTTCTATATCCATACCCGCCTTCATTCTCAGCCGTTAGATCGGATCCATCTCATCATCCAATGGTCGCTTATTCATCGTTCATCAAAATCTGAAGTCCCTGCAAAACACCATAGTACCTAAACTCCAAGCCTTCAGATTAGATCACATTTAGATCCTACGGTCGCTTCTTTGCCTGCGCATCAAACCTCGATATTTCCGCTTAACACTACAACACCTAACTCCATCTGGTGTCGTCAATTTTGTTGTATCTCATAATCCAACGGTCGCCACATACCTCTCCATTGTAGCCGTTTGATTCAATCTATATGGGATCATCCAACGCTCTTTACTCGATGTTCATCAAAGTTCTCTATCCCTGCTTCACACCCTAGTCACTGAACCCTATTACCCAACCAAACGGACCCTTCTTCTCCATCGGGTTCTTCCTCTCTTCTTCCCAAACAACAGAGAGCTGCTCTGCAACTCCATCACCTCCACCATCTCTTCCATCACCACCTCGAGCTTCACCATCTCCATTCTCTCGACCAAATCAGAGCCATCACCATCATCCAGCTCCCTAGTATTTCCCTTTCTTGTTCTTAGCATCAACCCTAGGTGCTACAGATAAGAAAGAGAAAAGCTAGGGCATCAGTAGACGCAATTGGGAGCAGTTCGAGCTGAGGAGGAGCAGTGGGAACATCAACAGGGCATGGGTCGAGCAGAATTCACACATGGGTGAGAGAATTTGATTTTCCCCAAATCAATTTAGGGTTTTCAAATTTTAGGGTTTCTCAAAATTAGGGATTTTGTTGTAAACTATAAGTAGGAACTGATGTAGGATGTTAAAGGGTGTTCTTGGTTAGCCGAGATACCCCCTAATTGGGTTAATTTAATTTAATGTCAATTTTGATTTCTCTGTTAATTTAGGGTTCTTCATTTGCTGCCACTGTCCAAATTTCAATTCCATACTTTATTGTTTAATTCCATGTTTAGGTTAGTTTTAATTTCAAATTCAGTTAATTTCAATTTTCAATTTTATTCTTAGTGTTTGCTGTTAATTGTCTGTGTTACTGTTAATTTTATTTTGTAAATTTTGTTAATGTTTCATTGTTTAATCTATGTTAGGATAGTTTAATTAGAATGTTGCACTGTTTAATTTCACTGTAAATGCTCCTGATTTGTGTATGTTACTATGTTATCTCTGTGATGTTTACTGTTTTGTGTGAATGTTAGGCTAAAGCCTTTGAAGCATTGGATTGATTGAGCAGTGGGGAGAAACTAGTGCTCACTAGTGACTATGAGCAAACTGGTTCTCTTCCCACTCTAGTTGTATGCCTAGGCTCCCAACTTTGCCTTTCATTTTTTGTATCTTGTTCTTTCTTCACTCTTGGCCTTTCATAACTGTTTTGTGCCCTGTTCTTCCTCTGCCTTTGGCCATTGGCCATTGTTTTTCTTCATTTTCCACTGTCCATTTTTCCTATATCAATTTTCACTGTTCTTGGCTTAGTGCCACCATTACTTCACTGCCATCTCTTCTTTTCTCCTTGCCTTGCTACTCAGCTGCCTTGGCCACTGCCCTGCAACCCTGCTGCTGCTGCTGCTTTCCTTCCTCTTGCTACTGCTGCTGCTACTTCTTCTCCTGTTGCTGCTCCTAGCTCCTGTTGCCTTCACTTCTCCAGCCTTGCTGTGCTCCTGCCAGGCCCAGCCTTGTTTGCTGCTACTGCTCCAAACCCAGTTCAATACAGCCCAGGTTCAAACCATACCCTAAGCCCAGTCTACTGTGGACTTAACCAAAGCCCAGGTGAAAGGCTAAAAGCCCAGTTCATTCTTATAGAATAAGGCTAAAGCACAAACTCAATCAAGAGCCCAGTGCATTTCAAAACCAAAGCCAAGCCCACTGTGCCTAGAAGTTACCAAAGCCCAATAGCAACTTAGAATCCCAAAATAGCTACACACTCCAAACACACCCAGTCTCTGTGGATCGACCCGTACTTGCACGAGCTACAACTGACAACCGTGCACTTGCGGTATTACTGTAGGCCCGTTTTCATTTCGCTTAATTTTACACGCTTTCCCGGGTCCACCACATATGGTTTACGGATCATTATGTAAGGGGGAGTGGTTTTCATGTGAGATGAAGTATTGACTAAGGGGGGTGATACATATCACCACAATATTGTTGTCAAGGTTGTGATACAATTGAAATTTGATGATGTGTAATAATATTATAACACTGTATAACAATGATTGAGGGTTGTTGTTTTCTCATTGTTATAGCTATGGATCTTCAACAACTATGATGCTGAGTTGAACATATTTAGAATCATTGGAGTACTTGGAAGTGACGAAGATTTCAAGTAATGTTGAAGAACC
The DNA here is from genome assembly GCF_003573695.1 of Papaver somniferum. Classification (NCBI taxonomy): domain Eukaryota; kingdom Viridiplantae; phylum Streptophyta; class Magnoliopsida; order Ranunculales; family Papaveraceae; genus Papaver; species Papaver somniferum. Next base: position 50,751,572 of record NC_039363.1, read on the forward strand.
AAGGAGATCAAGCATTTGGATCAGAAGCTACAACGTTTATTTATTTTGTAATTCATATGTATTGATAGTTTTGTCACTAAAATTGACAAAGGGGGAGATTGTTAGAGCACTGCTCGGTCGAACTCGCAAGCGTTGCTATCTCAAGCTTGTTTGTCAAGTTTAGTTGCCACTATAAGTCTTGATTTCTAGCCTACTTATAGCTAAGTCTCGTATTAGGATAGTAAGTGTAGTTGAGCTTTAGACTGCACGGCGTTCATCGAATGAAGACGAGGAACTACTTAAGGGAACTTGTGTAACTTCATCAACAAAAGGTATGTGGAGACTTTAACTCATATATCACTCAAAAGTCTATCAACTTTATCTCCTATTTGAGACAAAAAGTCGTATTGCTATATAGACTTCAACTGTAGACATTTGGTATTTCGAGCCGAGTTTATCTCGCTTATCTATTTTTCGAAATATGTGTTGGTAAGCTTTTGCTTTAACCAAGTTCATATTTAATTCTTGACGAAAGTCAAAAGATGATCATGTGAAAATCGCCTTGTAACATCTTACATGATTTGTGCGAGATAGTCATTTGATGTAGACTAGGAATGTTTTGTATTGATCATTCGATCACTTGAAAATTGCTTTGAAGCTAATAGTTTGTGTGAGACAGCTATTGTCGTCTTCCAAGAATGTTTAAATGATTGAAATGAGGGTTTAGAACATGTAACCATGATCGGATATAAACATAGTGTTTATTCACATTTGTGTAAAGTCCAAAACCGGGAACCATGGTATGCATACCCGTACGCGTATTGGTTGGTTGTTGGAAGTCCAGGAACTAAGTATGCGTACTCGTACGCGTACTGGCGGAAGTTCAAGTTCCGTGAATTTTTGCTGGAGTTTGGAAGAGTAAAATGGTATGCGTACCCGTACGCATATTGGCGTAACCAAACTCAGTCCGGCTACTTAGGTATGCGTACCCGTTTGCATATTGAAGTAGGTTATGATCTAAATTTGGTTTGTTCATGAACTAATACATTTATATATTAAGGAATGCAATCTTTTGCAAACCGTGGCTATAATGTTCATGAAATGATTCGAGTGAATCAAAATCGATTTTGCTTCAATTGTGTCTTGTATACTTCTATGAAAATATAAACAATTGAACAACTCTCTAACTAGTTTCATTTGAGTCATTTGAACTAGTTATGATAAAGATGAATAAGGTTGATATGAAAGTGCTCATACGGCTAACCATTGGTTAATTACACTTAGTTATGATAAAGATGAATAAGATAGAGAGGTAGACTTTTGAGTGATAGATAAGTTCAAGTCTCCACATACCTTTTAGTTGGATGAAGTTTCACTGGTTCCTTGAGTAGTTCTTCGTCTTCATAAGATAATCGTCGTGGAGTCTGGAGCTCAACTACACTTAATTGTCCTAGTCCGATACTTATCTATAAGTAGTCTAGAACTCAAGACATATAGTTTTGACAACTAAACTTGACAAACATGCTTAAGATAGAAACGCATGCGAGTTCGACCGAGCAATGCTCTAACACTTTTCTTAAACAGGAAAAACGATGAACTAACAAATAAAATCGTTACCTCAGTTTTTGCATCTACTTCTCCCCGGAAAGATATATCATTAAGCGCAAGTTCAAATAAGAACTCTCCCATATTTGTTGTCATCCTCTCGCAAGAACAAAAGAACAACAACAAAAGCAACCTTTACCAGAGAAAGGTTGAATTGGTTTTAACTAATGCGTGCCAATAATAAAAGTTGAAACCGGAAACACATATGTTACGCTAAACATAACTTATGTAAACATAAATTGATTATCAACATATTGTGACTTTTCACTTATGAGTTTCAACCGGAACACCTTATGATCCTTTGATAAAGCCTACCAACATGGGTTAGAACTTAATCCCGCTATATCAAAATGCCACAAAAACCATAAGGGCCGCACCATATGAGATCGAATATTAAAGTTAATAAAAATCGAAATCAGACATCTCATAAATCCGAAATCACATAGAAAAAATATAAACATTCATACACAGGATGTGCAATCGGAACTATCACATAATGAAACAAGATTATAAAATAATATTTTTTATTCATTCATAATAATATTGATAGTTTTATTCGAATAGACATTACACAAAATATCGAAATAAATCAACACATTGATGTCTATTTCTGATTAGATCCTTGAATGGTTCTTCTCAAAAATCATCTTCAATATCCTCAAATTTTTCGGGATCTTCGTCTACAACATCACGACTGATTTCTCAGATTCTACACACAGTACCTTTATTATGTTCACATGATAAAGCATTAACCTTTCGATTAATATTCCGAGCATACTTCCTATTACCGTTTCCAAGTTTAATCATCTTTCTTTGGTCATGGATAACATTTCTTAGTAATGCTACCTATTTATGATGAGTTTCAACAGTACTGAGAAGGAATCGGCGAAGATTGAGAGGCATCCAAACTGTTATGGACAAGAAGATTAGTAACTCATGCATGAGATGTCACATCTTCATTCTCTTTTCCTTTATCCTCACAACCAGATTTCTTCAAGGAATCAACAAGATTAAAAGTTTCACTAGAAACCATTTCGCTCAAGGCTTTCAGAATCTTGGCTTGAGATCTGGTTTGAGGATACATCTTTTTAGTTTAAGTTCTCAAACAAGATGAGTACATATACCAGAGGATTTCAACACATACCAAACATGGGTATCAACCTTAAATAAATAATTATGACCAGATTCGAAAATATATTCGCATATTATGTGTATTCAAATCCTAAAGATCTTTTTGAAAAGAATCAATCTACAAAATCATGTGGATAAAAATACCTTAGACAAGAAAACTTATCCTGCTTACACAAGTTGTTGTAAGAAAACTTTACATAGCATGAGTAGTCTCAAGTAGATTGTGTATTCTCTCTATATTGAATAAGATATATTAACATGATTCCAGATGCCCAGATACTTGTGATTCCTTACATCCTGATGATCATATGGAAAGTGGCAATTGACATTGGGATGATCCTCGGAGCTATCATCTTCATCTTGAACTAGAATTCTTTTCTTCTTCCCTTTTAACCAAATACCACTGCAACTGTTATCAAGAACCCCTTCCATGTTGTTGCTAGAACTTACCATGTAAGATAAACTTGAATGCATAAAGTACTTTGAATGAGAGGACTCAACTCAAGTCTAAGGTATTTATTGGTGAATAACAAGGAGTCTTCAAAGAATATGATCAATTCATGACCACTATATTTTTGGAAGTTTTTTTTTTAATCTAAAAATATTTCAAATGCATACATAAAAAAATTGTGAAATATAACAGACAATTCAAAATTCTCTTGTTAGAGCACTACTCGGTCGAACTCACAAGTGTTGCTATCTCAAGCTTGTTTGTCAAGTTTAATTGATCAAAACTATATACTTGATTTCTAATCTACTTATAGCTATGTCTCGGATTAGGATAAAAGTGTGTAGTTGAGGTTTAGACTTCACGATGTTCGCTAATTGAAGAAGAAGATCTACTGAAGAGCTTGGAGGAACTTCATCAACAAAAGGTATGTGGAGACTAAAACTTATCTATTACTAAGAAGTCTATTCTATTCTATCTTCTAATGAGACTAAGTCGTATAGCTATATAGACTTTTACATTATACATATTTGATATTTCGAGCCGAGTTTATCTCGTTTATCATTTCTCGAAATATGTGTTGGAAGCTTTTAGCTTTAGCTAAGTTCATCATATTCTTGACGAGTTTAGTTGGAGACAATTTATTTGTTGGAAACTAAATATTAAGTCAAAGATGATCATGTGAAAATTACCTTGAAACATCTTATATGATTTGTGTGAGACAATAATTTGATGTCGACTTGGGAAGTTTCGTATTGAATGATTAATCACTTGAAAATTACTTGAAGCTAGTGGTATGTGTGAGATTACCATTGTTGTCTTCCAAGGATGTTTCAATGATTAAATGAGAGTTTTAGAACTACCATGTCTGGATATAATACAAGTTGTATACTTTGTATACTAACTGTGTAAGTCTAGTTCAGGTCCGGAACTATTGTTCGCGAACTGGTTTACATGTGAAAAGGTTCAGAACTTGTGTTCCAAAAAGTGTTGCAAATCAAAAAAAAAGTGTGGTCTAAAAGTTAACACTACTTCTCTCTCCTAGCAAGTGCTCGCAGTTGAACTAGCAGCGAGATTGAAACACTGAATTGTTCGGCGCTCAAAAAGTGACTTTAACGCTGAACCATTCAGCGCTGGATGATTTTAAGGTAAATGTTTCTGATGGAAGCATACCACCTCGTGACACGTGTATATTGGGATCCGACCAAGAGTAAGCGGGTACTGTCCTTCTATGCATGTATCAGTAGACTTTCTTTTCTTTTAATTATTTTAACATTTTTTTAATCTAAAGGAGTGGAGTACACTCAACTACACAAAAGTACAATTTTTTATTTAATGTCCGAGGCGCCGTTTCATTCAGCGTACAGAAAAAAATATTCTGCGTGCTGTTCCGTTCAGCGTATCTAGCTACTAGGTTAACACTCCCATAGAACTTAGGAAGTTGCCTAGCTGACGTGGACTGCTAATCTAGCTGTTAGATTAGAAGACCATAGGACTTAGTCTAACTGCGAGCTATACGAAGCCAAAGCACCTACCATAGTGCTTGCCATGGTAGATGTTAATAGATTCTTTTTTTTCCCCTTGAGAAAGAACATACTTTGGAGTTTTGGATAAGTCGGACATGGTCAGTTGGCGCTCCATAAACCCAGTCTCATGGAGCTAGGGAGTGACGTAAGCAAATCTTCGGGAAATTTGTTCATTCCGGGATAGAATGTGCGCCAAAGCGTCGATCCGTATGAAACTTATAATCAAAACTTACCGTCGATTAAACTTGCAAGTACGGCTCAGATTTATCCACGAAAAATTTAAATTCGGAGAAAAACCAAAAATTAGCGCGCTAGGATTACGATCCGTGTTACACAATTTACCACCCATGATAAACTTTTATCGATCCATATGAGACTCATATCACTCGCAACCGTCGATAGTAATATTTGCGATCCGAATGAAACATCTTAAAGTAATAACACCCGTCGATAAACATTACTGTAAACGATCAAGATTGATTACTAATCCCACCTCACATCAATGTTCTCACTATAAATACCAACCCCAATTCCCAATTTCCACTCACAATTCACAGATCAATTTCAATCTCTTCTCAATTTCCCTCTCTGAAATCCATAAACTATCTAGATCTCTAATTTCTAATACCAATGGCTCGTACCAAGCAAACCGCTAGGAAATCAACTGGAGGAAAGGCACCAAGGAAGCAGTTAGCAACCAAAGCTGCTAGGAAATCTGCACCAGCAACCGGAGGAGTCAAGAAACCCCACAGATTTAGGCCAGGAACTGTTGCTCTAAGAGAAATCAGGAAGTACCAGAAGAGTACTGAGCTTTTGATCCGTAAACTTCCGTTTCAGCGTCTGGTTCGTGAAATTGCTCAGGATTTCAAAACTGATTTGAGATTCCAGAGTTCTGCAGTTGCAGCCCTTCAAGAAGCAGCTGAAGCTTACCTTGTTGGACTATTCGAAGACACCAATCTCTGTGCAATTCATGCTAAGAGGGTTACCATCATGCCTAAGGATATTCAACTTGCTCGTAGAATCAGAGGTGAGCGTGCTTAAAGGAGATTAAGAAGGTCTTTCAACTTCTTACTGGGTTTATGTAAATGTTTTGGGGGTTTCTATTCTATGGCAGTATGAAATGTGGGTTTGTTGTTTTAAAAGTCTTATCAGTCTCTTTATTTATGTTCCCTGTGTAGTTTCAGATCTGATGAAATGAAAAAAATTAGTTAATGGTATTTTCTATATTGAAAGTTTCTGTTTTCTATTATAAATTGAAGTCCCGCTATTGCAAGTCTAATCTTTCGTAATAGATTTTGTGGTGGTTTTACTTTCATACACTCGTTGATATTAGGGTTTGAATGTTGAAGTATGTATGATAGAAAAATCCTTTATGGGTTTCTGAGATAAAATTTGGGATTTATGTCTCCGCTTAACTTTACCCAGTGTGTCTACTCGTAGATTGAATCCTTAGTTTTCCAATTCCATGATAATCTGAACCTAATCTATTAATCAATACGCATTACCTAACATCTTTGATCCATCGCACTCTCCATAACGGATCGAATAGGAAATTGTTGAAACCCTATAAGCTCTATTATGCATTTTTTTTTGAAGCAACTTCACTCAATCATCTCTTCTCTAACTCAAAAACCCACGAAAGATTAATCTCCTTTTAGAAAACTTCTTGATTGAATTAACGGATTCTTAAATGCTAGTATCATTTTCCTTGAAAGTCTCTGTGGCTAACCTATTCTAATTGGCTATCTTTTTATCCGCTATTTCGATTAGTGGCTTCAACAGATTGAATTTGAATTTTATTGCTTCCATTCAGAATGAGATTGAGACAAGCATCACATACTGTAAGCAAAGGCATATATTTTTATGTTCATAGACAGTTCAAAATAATAATAATCTGTAGATGCAGCTTAGTTTGTTAGATAAATTGAATTTCTTAGCTAGTATTCTTGTTGTATTGCAGCCAATCACATTTGCAGTTGATCAGAGATCCCCTTTAGGAATATCAAGTTTGACATTATCACTACAGCCTTCATGGGTTCTTCTCTTGGTAGGTAATAAGTTTTCCAATACACATTGAATCACTTTGATCCGTTGATTTGATTTTCTTAGATACTTGGATATAATTATGCTAAGCTCAATGAGTTAGAATTCTCTTGCTAATTTTTATATACATATGTCTATGCATTCTGGTTCATATGAAAATTGTAATCAAAGGGAAGTTATGCATTCAATTTTAATTCCTAGCAGAATTACCTGATCTATTTAATCTTTCTTCCTACGGGTAGGTTTTCGGCAGGTCTCTCCAAGCATAACCACTACGAAACTCAGATAACCATTGTTGCCTAGCATATGTGTCAAAGAATGGTGTTAGCAATGTGCACCATTTCTGTTTTCGATTTGTGCAGTTTCCGTGCTAGAACTGAAAACCCGCGGCTTGTGCTTAAGGCGATGATTTCAACAATTTGGATGCTGACTTATGTAGTTATCAAGAAGCAACTGGAGTAAGTGCCAGAAGAACAAGAAAGACGAGAGATACAACATAGCTTATCCGAGAAAGCTACATGCTGTAGAAAGGCAGGCAATATTGATGCAACACTTAAAAGTAAAAAGGATATTCTCAGTCTTCAGGACTCATCTATTATGACTAACCCCGGGATAAGCTTATCTGAAAAATGCCGTTAGTTTCTTGGGAGATAAATGATTTGCAGATTTTGTTGATGTTTTCCCCTTGGTTTTGTTTGCCTTACCTTGTCTTTGTTCCCTTAATGTTCTATTGGTTTTGATAATTGAATGATTTGTTCTGCTGTGGCATGGTTAGCTCCAAGTTTTAACCGATGATAGTACTCAGCTTGGTGATTAAAGACGGGGAATTCGTACCGGTCACTGAGAATTTAAACTTACTTTTCCTATTATGCACTGTAGAGCACTTTGGTTATCTCTCTGAAATGTAAAATATTAGGCCACCTATATGTGAAATATGGAAGTTTGTATCTTCTGGATTGTATTCTGCTTGTTTTGTTGGTTTCATTAGCTTGAAGTTGTTTCCCAAGATTATGGAGCTTCTCCGGTAAATTTTGACTTAAAGTTCGCTTGCTGCTTAGTTTTGAATGAGTAATGATCTGAGTATACGTGGTAGAGTGCTGTATGAATTATGGCAGTATTTGCATCATGATTTCCCAACTTTAGATTTCGTTTGGTGTTCTGTCTTGCTTCCATCTTCATTAAGTTTTATCACTGTACGTTGTTAGCAAACAAACTCATAGAAAATAACTGAATATAAAGTTGTTGTACATGCTGAGATCGATTGTTCATGTGATTAATTTTGTCGTCCAACTGACATATGTGTCATTCATTATGCAGGAAAGGCAATCTGAAATGCTCTTGCATCTGGCCAGGTATCTTCTGAACATATACGGAGTAGCTGCTATTCCTTACCTGTTTTCAGGACGGTGGCTAACATGGTAATATCTTTTACATATTGCTGACCTGCATCTTATCTTGTCTTTGAATTCCTTGATTGTTTGTCTTTTCTGAGTTGTAAAGCTTTTGTTAGGCAAAACCGGCAAAGTTCTTTGGACTGAGTCAGAACTGCAGTATCTGATATCTGTAATTGACTGCAGATGTATCTCTTTAATTACAATCCATTTGACTGAGAGAAAAAATTTGTATAACCACTAAGCTTTGTTTCATTATTTATTGCAGATGATGAAGCGAACGGGGAAGTTGCTCCATCTCTCATTTAAGAGCTACTGGAGAATAAGGAGATGGATAAAGAAGATGAACATGAAAAGCTTTTAAAATCTAGAGTATCAAATGCTAAGTCTTACATACATATACCTTGTTTTGTTGTTTCGTGTTTCAACTCTATTATTTGTTCGAGTATTCCAACTCCCTCACATTTTGATTATTGATATTTTTAGTCTTATAATTGTCTTTTCAAACAACAACAGGAGATAAAGAAGCAATGGCTCATGGGTAATGATATTAGAGAAAGCAAAGAAGCAATTCTGTCTTGCAAACAGGGAGGACTAGTGATAAACTGGTTATAGTAAAGATTGTGATGTGAAGACAGGAAAGAAAATGAAGCAAGTGAAACCTAACATTTTTGTGATATTATACACTTGATGTTAAGTAGAAATCAGAAGGAATGGGAAAAGCTCTCTTCACTGAGCCAGGTTAATATTGAATATGACTGTATGACTCCTGTTTCAGGGTTTGAATCATTTAGCGAGGTAAATGTATCACATGTAACATGATATTGTCGGAGCTCTCCTTTGTGCCGTGCTTGTTTCTGTGTGCTCGGCTCTTGTATTTATTGATGTTGTGCAAACAATTTGTTTGGTTGCATACATGCACTACTTTAAAAAGTAATACCTTTGATTTATTTCTACACGTGTTTTTGAGCTGTGATTTTTACACTGAAAAAATGTGGAAGCCGCAGTGACTTTTTATATATAAGAGAGATAATGAGCTTTCTAGTTCACATGTTCAGAATTCCACTTTTCGAGGTACGAATACTGCATCCCAGAAGTCACTATATGTTCACATTGAGCTTGGGGTTGTGCATATAAAGGGGTACCATCTTTTGTTTTGGACATGGAAGTGCTGAATCTTGTGAGCTGAATGTAAACACTGTGGCCTCCAAACGTGGCTTCCCATCAGCAAATCTTGACCAATACCGGGATCCTAAAGAAAATCTCGCTAGCCCAACTGACCAACTTATGCATTATAGTGAATTTATGGCCCCTACGGGCAATCACCATATGCACTATGGTGAACTTATGGGACCCCATGAAAGTCAATCTTTTTACAGCCCCTGCAGCTTTTACAGCATCACGGTGGTCTGCTGATCGGGAAAGAAAGAAAGATAAATATATAGATGAAAGAAAGAAATAGGTGAGACTTGAGAGAAGTAGTAAGTAAATTGACGATTCAGACTTTTTTCCGTATGGGATTCGCAGGTTAAGAACAAGCGGGGTTTAAGAGAAAGAAGAGCAACTGTACATTGATAGAGAATCAGAGATAGTAATGGAATGGTTCCATTTTGGCTTCTCGTACCTTAATTAATCATTTAGAGATAGGGGGTAAAGTAAAAGTAGGTTCCATATCTGATACTAGTAAAGAACCAAAAAGTAATCAACGTGGGATTTGTAATTGATGATGAGTCCCATAATCAATTGAAATGATGGTCAGCAAACAACCCCATATTTTGAGGCCAGGCAACTTGCCTGATAAAGCTGCTTTTGTTTGTTTGTTTATTTATTTATGTGGTTTACATTGGATCCTTCCACTCTATAAATAGACAAGCTACACTGATGCAACTTATACAGAAGAAACTAGTTTTTGTATGGGTTCTATTGTTACTCAAGAAATGAAGGGTAATGAGTTGATACAAGCTCAGACTCATATCTGGAAGTATGCGTTCAGTTATGTAAGTCCCATGTCTCTCAAATGTGTTATTGAATTAGGTATACCTGACATAATCCACAACCATGGAAAACCCATAACTCTCTGTCATCTTGCCGATGCTCTCTCTATACCTCCAACCAAAAGAGATTCGTTGAATCGCCTAATGCGTTTTATGATTCATTCGGGCTTCTTTTCGACAAAAAGGCATGATGAGAATCAAGAAGAGGAAGGATATGTGCTGACGCCACCTTCAAGGTTATTACTAAAAGATAATGCCAACACATCGTCATCTATCGTGCTCGCAATGGTAGATCCTTTCTTTGTAACGCCTTTCCATTTCCTAACCGACTGGTTCCAAGGGAGCGGAAACACACCATGTGAAGCTGCTCATGGTAGGAGCGTATGGGATGTTTTGGAGCAGAATCATGAATTTGGCAAGACGTTCAATGACGCCATGGCTAATGACTCCCATTTATTGATGAATGTAATCGTCAATGAGGGTGAGGGGGTCTTTAAGAATTTGAATTCTCTGGTTGATGTAGGAGGTGGGACAGGAGCCACAACTCAAGCCATTGTTGAAGTATACCCACACTTGAAATGCATGGTTCTTGAACTCCCGCGTGTGGTGTCAAGCTTGTCAGGTACTAACAACATAGACTTCATCAGTGGTGACATGTTCAAGTCCATTCCTCATGCAGATGCAGTTTTAATGAAGGTATATATGTGCAATATTGCATCTTTATTGTACTTATGTTTTAATGACAGATGTCTTTAGTGTTGTTTCCGAGTTATTTGACCCTAACAATATTTATGTTAACGCTAGTTCTCATTTGCAATTTAATTTTTAGTTGCCTTCCCGCTGTTAAAATGGCAGTTCATTCTTCATGATTGGAGCGATGGCGACTGCGTCAAAATACTTAAGAGGTGCAAAGAGGCTATTCCGTCAAGAGAAGAGGGAGGAAAGGTGATTATAATAGATGCGGTGATTGGAGAAGATGATACTAAACAAGAGCACGATTCAATTACAGAAACCCAACTACTCCTAGACATGATGATGATGGCTCTAGTTGGAGGCAAAGAGAGAAGTGAGAAAGAATGGGAAAAGCTTTTCTTAGAGGCAGGGTTTTGTGACTATAAGATAACTCCTGTTTCGGGGTTTAGATCCCTTATAGAGGTTTATCCTTAGTCTCTATTTGTAGCATGCACTTATTTGCTTTCTTTATACATGTTTTTCTGCGTTTGTGTGTGTATCTTTATGTGTTTGCCCTATGCAATTTTTACTGTTTTCCCTTCGGATTGTAATTCCTTCTCTTGATAATTTTTCTCTCATTAGTTTGAATTCCCGCCACCTGATGATATTAGTACACTGGAGCTTATATCTCGATATCATTTGGAAAAGTCAAATTTTGGAGTCAGCTTGCTGCTTTCTTTCTGTGACTGAAAAGGATAATATGCTTGATCCCTTGCTAGAGTGGACTGTTTAGTACAATTCAGCTAGTTTTAGTTCTGATGGATGTTAAAACCTGTTCTAAAATATTACTACTCAAGAAGTGTTGGTTTATGAATTGTATGTGCAAATTAAGACACATTAATGTTGATACGGTTTTATCTTTTGGTGTATGTTTTGAAATTGCACAAAATCTGTTGTTACCATGGTTATTGAACTGAATCCATATCGTAGTATCAAATCTGGAACCGGAAATTCACCGTCATTTCATATATGTGCTGAACCAATTGGAAGTACACGTTAACATTCGGTTACAAAAAAAAAAGTGCTCATACAACACTTAAACTGAATCTTTTTTTGGTCGACTTAGGCTAACCCCTATGGGTTAGATTGAGCTGTTAGATTGGCCAAAAAGTGTGGGAAAAAAAGTTAACACTACTTCTGTCTACTTCTCTCTCCTACCAAGTGCTCGCAGTTCAGCTAGCAGCGAGATTGAAACGCTGAATGATTCAGCGTTCAAAAAGTGGTCCCAACGCTGAATGGTTCAGCGTTCACAAAAATCATAAAATTTGATCTGATGGCTGAAATTTAAAACGCTGAATGATTCAGCGCTCAAAAAGTGGTCCTAACGCTGAATGGTTCAGCGCTCACAAAAATCACACGGATCACAAAAATCACAAAATTTGATCTGACGGCTGAAATTTAAAAGCTGGACAGCAGTCCTGGATGACATGGACTACTAATCTAGCTGCTAGATTAGCAATACCATAGGATTTAGGAGGTTGCCCTAGCTGACGTGGATGGCCAATCTAGCTGCTAGATTAGAAGACCATAGGGGTTAGCCTTAATCGGGTACAACACTGAGATGATGATATGTGAAAAAGAATACATAGAATGTTAGAAAATTGGGTTAGAACTAGAGGATGAAAGCAAAAACAAAAGAATGGTGTACCCCTGACTTCAAGGTTCTTTCAATTCTTTTAGACAATAATTCGATCTTTCCCAATTAATTTGACGAGTACAACAGGTCTCTCAAATTATGCGTTTAGAATTAATGATGCCCTAACAACGTAATCGAATTTAAGGATTGTACTTCCTTGACCCGGACAATAACACATTGTATGATGATGCTATTAGAGAAGAAGAAAACAATTTTTTTTTTTGGATGTGTTTACAAAAGAAACAATCATCGCTATTTATAGGAATTTCATGTCTTTTGGAGGTGTCTGTTCATCACCAAGCGACACCTTTAAAAGACATTAATGGTGGATGTTGGCAGAGACGCGTCTGTTCAAAATTTCGATGAAATTTCAATTAGGTTTTCAATCTAAAACTGACAATTTCAGTCGGGAGGGGCTACACCCGAACCCGATAGTGGCAAATAAAAATGCATCCTTTTGAAAATACCCCAAACCAGGATCGTATCTTGATTCATTCTAAAGGCCATTTCCGATCGGGACAAACAAGCATACAGAATATATAAGCATGCCTTTGAGACTGATGGGGACCTGATTTCCGAAGCAAGATCATTTTTGTTTTGTGCAAGAGCAGCCGCGAAGTTTCCACACCTTCACTTTTTCGCATTTTGTTCTTAATCGGTCCACTTGTGATTCTTGCTCTCCTTTTCTCGACTTTCTTTACATGTTGTCCAATATGTAAATTTTGTGCATATCCACTCAATAAAGGCGATAACGATCTCTGTGTTGTGTGATTATTGACTCACCCAATTACATAGTTAACTAAAGCATCGGTACATGCTAAACAAAGCAGTTAACTTAATTAGCATAGGGCGGATGGAGAGACAAAGAGAAACTGCTTCGTTACTGTATATTTAGACAAAGAAGATAAAACGAAATTTTATTGCTAGTTCTCTTTCATCTCTTAGACTATACATATGATTGCGTATATATAGGTGAAGTACACAGTGAGGGAACGAAATTAGACCGACAATGTCAAGGGATAAACATTCCCGCACACAAGACACGTCATGGTATATGTGTCTCCAAATGGTCCCACATAAATGTGGTCATCCATAATATACCGACTTAGTACAACACTCCCCTTGGATGACCACCGTTTTAAAATGTTGCTTCGTAAATTTGCCAGAAATATTCGGTAGGACAAAAGCTGGTAAAAAGATGAGTGTACTAGGGGTCTTTAGTATGAACTTTCTCTCTTTGTTAAAACAGCGGCGGAAAACCATATAGGAAAAACCTTATCTTAGAGAGATGTCGGTCATCGCCATGAGATACTTCTCTCGTCGAAATTGCGTCAGGAAAACCAATTGGGACAAAGCCTAAACGCTTGCGTTAGGAAAACCACTTGGGACAAAACCTGAGCGCCTGAACCAGATAATACATGCAGTTATCCGGTAAAAACCTGACTTAGGATAAGGTGTGACCATTTGATCATTGATTCCGCCAAAAATTCTATGGATATCCATCTCTTTAGATGGTGATCATCGTTCTAAGTTGTTATCTCATTAAAAACCTCGTCAGAAAAATCCAGAGGGACAAAACCTGAACGTAGGAAAACATGAGTACTTCAAACAATGATAAATCCACAGATGCTGCCTCGTTAAAACCTTGCCCGCAAAAACCCAAAGGGACAAAAACCAGGACGAAGGAAAAAGAGTACAACATTTTGAACTGCAGATAATATTGGACTCGCATGCCTCATTAAAACTTTGACAAGGAAAAACCCAGTGGGACAAAACCTTGACTAAGGAAAAAGAGTACACGACGTAATGTCCAACATGCCCATATCCATAGTCTTCCATGGCTTTACTCCCTCTGATGAGAAACCTTCTCGGTTGATCATTATGCCTGGTAGTACTGCTTAGAGTTCCGAACCACCCGTTAAAGTCTTCAGCAACTCCAACTTCCTTTAGTTGAGAAAATCAGTCTGATTTTCCTCTGTGCAATTTCATAATGATAATCTGGTTGTGCCAGCCTTTTATATATTCTCCACTAGCTTTGTTTGAACAATCATAATCTCTCGGAGGATAAACAAGTTCTTCTTTTACAAGACTATTATCTAGGAAAATATTTAGATGCTCAACGACCCTGCCAAATATCAATACTCAAACAGTTTGATTAGCTTTTCTCCGTGGGAGACATCTAGCGATCTTTTATGCGAAAGATCAAGCTTAATGGTACCACGAAGATGAAGGGGTTTTCTTCGGACCAATGTCTCGATATTGGTGCTGGATAGAACCAGACTTACATGTTTACTACAGACCCAATATCAGGTACCTATAACATATCTCAGTTAATGTACCATTAGTTTACACATATTTTGTGTAATACAAACCACAGAGTGATACATCTCCTTGGTTGAGATGTAAGCCGATCAAAATAATAGATCGAATGATTAGCTTATCCATTTAAACATGTCTAAACCTTTATGGTTGACGAAATTAAAGGAATTCTAGCTACAATGCTCAATCAAATTGAGCCCTTGTTTTACCGAGATTTTCCGTCTCGAACTCCTGCTTTAAGCATTTTTGTGCTTTGGAGAATTCTTCAGGAGTTCCAATCAAATAGATGTTGTATATCTTAAATCTAGTAAATGCACAGTTTATGAGCATATAAAATGGTTCACATATCCCTGGGCAATATAAGCATTCACTTAGACGATTGATCACTTTCGTCCTTATTGAGTAAATGCTATGACATGGTAATTCTACTGAAAAAAAACTTCAGGAATTTACATGCAATTTTCTGTATCTAGTCTTTCATAAAGATCCGCAGTAACCACATCAACTAGATGCACATCGAGTAATTAAAGACTGCCAGACAAATACCATAAAGGTAGCTGCATCCATAATATGGAATATGTTACAAAGAAATCCATCTCAGGTTCCTGTCAAAGACTTTGTGCCATTTGTTGACTTTACTTTTCTCACTATGCACATACACCCACCTGTAGCCACTAGGGGTTACATTATTGGATGTCGGAACTGCAAACACCCGTTTGTGGCCAAAAGTAGCTCACATTATCGAGTGTTCGGGCTGCAATACAAAATTTATGCATTTTTGCGAGAAACTGTTATTCTGCTTTGATCTCTCCTGGTTTAACCAATCATACCTTTGATGACATTCCCATAGAGAGTAGTTTAAACAAACAACACCTACGATAGTATTAGTGGATACTTTGACTATGTCATTAACAATCATTGGATAACGATCGCAAATTTCTCTATTGCATGCATGCCTTATGGAAATCCTCTCATTTTGAGGTTTCACAGCCATTGCAGAGACATTCTCTTATTAGAAGAACTATACTCAGAGAAATTAGATCTTCCACTGATAAGAGCACTATCTTTCAATGATTGTGACTGGCTCTTCCTTTTAAGAGGTGCAGAATATTTCAAGTCAACTAGTCATCCACGCTCAAGGTGTGTTCTAAGATACACACTTGCTACTACATTTACAGCTTCTCAAGGAAGCAATTTGATTTGCAATCTCTGAAGATGTCAAATCTTCGGCATGTCTTTCAGTGATGAAAACATCAAGATGAGATACATCCTGGTTTATCTTTGTGCAAACCAGAATACTTCACGCTGTTTTTCAGGCGATAACCTTTCCTCCCCCAAACAGTGGGAAGATTTTCTCATCAAATTTGCAAATCTTGTAATAGAGTAGTAACAACAGTGGAATATAACACGTCTCAAACAGAAAAACATGACAATGGTTACATGAGTAATAAGTTCAAAGTGCACAAGAACATCAAATGTGCTCACCATCAATTCGCAAAGCATTACTAGGATGATACAACATCAACGGATGACAAACAAGAGTTTCATTTAAAATCTATATGAGTATAGATATACAGTTACCACCAGGTGAGATGTCGAGTCATTTATGACTACCAGACCATACTTCCATCAACCTGGTTAGTGTCTGCGGAAACTCACTTTCAAAGGGTGGCGCTTAACAAGCGACCTTACTACTCTCATTACACTGGGACTAAGGTCCTGAAAGCGTATACAAATGAGAAAATACTTCAATATGGACTGAGCTCCATATCTGCCAATCATATGAACTTTGTCGATAATTCCTTTGCAAAGGGGGATATCTATCCATAATAATTTCAGTAGCTACTCTGAGTATTATCGAAGACCAGTTAATAATCAGTTAATAACGATCTTACATCATTCTCTAGAGTACGAGGATATCCTAATCCATTGATACCAAACTTCAATATGCGGATATTCTTTCTCAAAATATATCAACGCAACTTTTATGGATGTGCTCCTCGTCAGGAGAAATATCAACTTATCACTCAAAGAAAATACAGACGTTATCTGATTATATTGGCATACCTCATACAAGAGGTTTTTCGTCTATGCTTCTAAGCATACTTTGATACGAAACAATCGCTGCGATTCCATGGCATGCCTTGCAAGGACTTTAATTTACTCCGAATCAAGCTAGCGTACTCTTGCTAAATCTAGCAACAGACTAATCTCCAACACCTCAGGAATTTCTCGGTGTGAGAATTTAGATGAGACACAATTGGAATTAACCAATGTCATCGACGATTCTCCCCCTGATCCTTAGGCGGGATGTCTTATCAACAGAACATCCGGTTCCACATTACTCTACCTATCAAGGGAGCAACTGGGTGCAGAAAACAAAAATAACACACAACCCAGGAGAGGTAACTGATCAGGTTTCCTCTCTCGTTTACTGTCCAGCTGGAATAATTTCAAGAATTTACATTGTCATGTAAAATTCACAGTAAACTGTAAACGAATTTTGTGACTATAGACACTACCTCAATATCAGTATCAGTCCTGCCAAGACGACCGATAGAGATCAAAAACAATGAACGGCATTTCAAATGCGCGTATCGTGTCTTTTATGTCACAACGATTGCAAAGCTCTTCCAAGCTCAAATATGGTTATTCACCCAATCATTATGCTACCGTCCCGTATTTTTCCACTTCCGGTGGTACGGGGTTTACCAGATTCTCAAACCTGATAACGATTGTGGTTCCCATATTTAAATATGCCTATCACAATTGTATTTTCCTTCTTTGCCAAACATAGACTTATTTGCATAGGCACTGCTGCAAATTTAATTCACCAAATTCATGATTTTAGGTAATAGCTCGGCGACGAGAAAACATGATATTAACTCTAAATATCATTGAAAGAAAATGCGACACTCATTATCGCTTGACTTTTGTATATCTACGAGACGCAATCTAAAACATGCATCTCTCGTTTTTTCTATAACAACAAATACAAAATGCAAATTAAGTACTAGCTCTTTAAAGCTCGTCGATGCATATAATGCACGCCGTAAAGCTAGCGGGAACACATAAGGGCGCAAAATATGCAGCTCTCCTTATCGCTCACTACAATTTTATACGGTGCATTTATCTTCTCTAAAATCAAGCCGAACTATTTACCATAAAAATCAATGGTGAAACAAGGAAAAAAAATACATTCAAAAGCAATATATACGGTTCTAGCATACTACCGACATATCTCCAACTTCGTCTATTAGGGTCGACGAAATATTAATTTATCAAAGTTGAAATATGAACACATTCTTTATCTTAAAAGAAATCGTCTCAATATAAATTGTAGGTCATTTCAAAGACCGTTGATAGAGAGTGGTTAACCGTGTTAACCCGGTGTCCATTTTTCATCGCATTCCGATCTTAAGTGGAATGACTTTGAATTCTGGAGATTAACATAGCAAAGGGATATTAAAATTTTGCTATCCTTTGAGATGCAAAAATCCCTTGCTCTGTCGATATTAAAACCGTTAACATCAAAAAATTCATTGGTGTACCAACAATGGTGATTTTACTTTCTACGCTATCCAAAAGGACGCGGAAAAACCTTCCGTTGGTTGGATAAGGAGGAAAATAACAAAACTTACAAAACCCAAATATTTGGCTAAATTCGGAAATCGAATAGCATCACAAATATGAGTCGTTGCTAATACGTACCTATTTTGGATATCTGTTCATATACCGTATAGTTAACTGTGCTCCAAATAGCACATACAAGAAACGGTAAGATGCCTAACTTCAGTTTTAACAAGTCCTAATCAAAATAAGAAACAAAATTATACATTACTAAAACTTATGCATAAAAAACTACTCAACAACAGTTAAATCAAATATGCAAGGGTTTAAGAGAATTATTGAGTCACCCAATTACATAGTTAACTAAAGCATCCGCACATGCTAAACAAAGCAGCTAACTTAATTAGCATAGGGCGGATGGAGAGACAAAGAGAAACTGCTTCGTTACCGTATATTTAGACAAAGAAGATAAAACGAAATTTTATTGCTAGTTCTCTTTCATCTCTTAGACTTTACATATGGTTGTGTATATATATATATATAGGTGAAGTACACAGTGAGGGAATGAAATTAGACCGACAATGTCAAGGGATAAACATTCCCGCACAGAAGATACGTCATGGTATATGTGTCTCCAAATGGTCCCACATAAATATGATCATCCATAATATACCGATTTAGTACAACACTATGTATTAGCTAGTAATTTCTTTAATTCTCTTCAACTTTTCTAGATATCCCACTCAAGTGGAGTAGAATTCCACATAAATCACGAGGTAGCTTATAACATAACTAGAATTAGTCAGCCAATATCACAAAATATACAACATCAAAATACACTTGGAATTTTTGAGGGCTACACAACAAAATAAAGCAGAGACAGTTTGTTATCCACACAATTCTAAAATTATCATAAATCTGAAACCCTAATTTTGGAGAACTGGTATGGAGAGGCATCCAATATGGGTGGAGAAATATCGACCAACCAATGGGTATAAGACCGGCCATTAGTGGTGGAGAGACCGGCTGAAAGATGAGTGGATTGTTCGACTGGTGGAGAAGTATTCACCAAAAATATGAAGAAATATCCAAAAATATGGAAGATTATCCAAAATAATCAAGGAGAGTGGGACCGGCCATGATGGCCAAGTGGATCTTCCATGTCCGGCCATGGTGGTGCAGAGGACACCATGTTAGACGTGAGTCAATTCCTGAGAATTTATGTATTTTTGTTGGACATTTGTGCATCATTTTGTATTTTCAGAAGAGTTTGGTGTTGACTGAAACTCTCAATTTTTGCATGAATGAGCAAGTAGGACATTGCTCACGCGTCCAATTTTTTAGAATATTAAAATAATTAGTTAACGTTCGTGGGACCATTTGATTTTTATAGGCTTTTTGGATAATTGAGCAATATTTGGAAAAATATGGAAAACTAAAAGTTTGCATGAATGTGGGAAATCAAGAGTTATGGAATAAATAAGGAAAAATGAGAGGCGCGGGACGGGCCACGGCCGGTGGGCCCAGTCCGCGCATCTCTTAACCTTTTTTTTTCTTCATTTCCTATTTTGCATATGTCTCCATATTTCCACATTCATCCATATTTTGGGTACTCGTTCGTGCATTATTGTTAAGTACACCCGCACCATTTTCTCGGGGGTGGTGGCCTATATGTCCGAAAAGTGAATATTTATTATTAATCCATGGAATTCAGCTGAGAAAATCTGTAAATTAAAGTAATGAAATATTATGATGAAAATAGAGTATTTTCTAGGAATTCAATTGATGAATACTGCACTAGAATTAATTAATTGATGGTTATGTACTAGCAGACAATCTTTCTAGGAGCATTATATTTATTTGAGATCGAGGTATGAGATAGTAGAAGCATCATATTCGTTCTGAATGTTTATTCTGCACAGTCAGGGAACATTTGCGACATCATGAGACGTTATTGCTCTATACTAGTGGTCAATCCATCTAGGAGCCGTCTAATCATTCTCGATTCTATACAGAAGTGAATGCTGGAATTGCTCGGTATTGTTGATGAGATATGCAAAATATTGAAAGCTCAGCTGAGAGGCTTTAAGGATTGCATATTTATGCATGTCCTGAAGAGGCTATATACTCAGTGAGGGATTATAGTGAAGGAGCTTTCATGTCTAAATTATAAAATATGAATTTCATATATTCGTCTGAAGCTAGGTCAAAAATATACAAAATTATGAATTTACGATCTTAGCCTTCATCAAAAATCCACCATCAACAGTACCCTCATCATTTTAAGAAGTATTATCAAAGGATATATACTTAGCTAGAAGTGGTGGGGCTGCTTAAATTTACACCAACTGCAAAGGCTCATTAATACTGGTGTTTTTGTTCTCCACCTGCCGAGAACTCCAAGAATTTGCCATAAACTCCTTATAAAATGTGACATCTCCACTCCTGACTATCTTTCTTTCAACTGGATTACAAAGCTTGAACCTTTTCACTCCATTCTTCATACCCATAAAGAGTCAGATAATGACACAACTATCAAGCTTGTTTTCATGCAGGACAACCAAAGATATGAATTGAGTAGTTGTCATAAGCTGGTTTACCATTATAGTGCAGCTGATGAAAACCTATTGATGAGGAAGCATGAATATGTAACTGCCTCAGCCCAAAATGCTTTATGTAATCCAACATTAAATAACATGCATTATAACCTTATCCAGCAAAATACGGTTCATGTGTTTAACCACCCCATTCTGTTGTGGTGTCTTCTTAACTGTGAAGTGCCTCCGTATCCCCTCACACTGACATACTTTCCATAATGAATCACTTTTGTACTTTTAACCATTGTACGAACGTAGTACATTGATCTTTCTACCAGTTTGAGTCTCAGTTGTCTTTTTCCACCTTACAAATAATCCTATGACATTACTTTTATGCCTCATGTTGTATACCCATACACACAGAGAAACGTTATCAATGAACGACACAAACCAGTATTTTCCTTCCAGTGATGCATTCTTGGAGGGACCCCAAATGTATGAGTGAACATAGTCAATAACTCTACTACTATTGTGGATTGTTGTGCCAAATCTTGTTTTTGTTTTCTTCCCCTTTATACAATGTTCATACAACTCTAATTCCCAGGTAATAACTCATTTTAACAAATCTTGTTGAATCAATCTATGTAACGACTTCTCACCTGGATGTGCAAGTCTCATGTGCCACAACTTCATGGTTTTTATACCTACACTCTCGATGTGTTCTGAAATATACACATCCCGGTTGTCGTGTTCCTTTCATGGTTACTATAGATATAGAGATTAAATTTAGAACACCATTCTCCGCGACTAACTTGTAGCCCTTAGCTTCTAAAGTGCCGAGTGAAATTAGATTATTTATTATGATAGGTACATACTTTACCTCCTTTAGATCTCTAACCATACCATCATTTATCTTAATTTTGACATTACCAATCCTAGTCATCCTGCAGGTATGATTTTTTCAGACCTGAGATTTCATATGGCGGGGAAAACAAACCGTACATATACTCAGGGAAGCTTACGATTTGGTTTCCGAACCGCGTTTGGAAACCAAAATATAATTTTTTTTTGAAAGGCAAGCTAACCCACAGTTCGGAAAACAAACCGTAAGCTTCCTTGAGATTCCGTATGGTGGAGAAAAAACAAACCGTAGGAAAATTCAGGGAACTTACAGATTGATTTCCGAACCGTATACGGAAACCAAAAGTTTTTTTTTTTGAGAGGCAAGTGTACCTACTGTTTGGAAGCCAAACCCTATAAATTTCAGAGACTTTGTTTCTGGTATGTTTACGTTCTGAAATCCAGACCGTAGGTTTACCAGAAGAAAATGCGGACAATTTTACAATTTTTTTGTCAAACCGTAGGTTTGTATACGATTTTCTTTCCTTATCGTATCCCTGCTTACGGTTTGGTCGATGTACTTTCCAAACCTTAAGTTATTACCAAAAGTGTTTTTTTTTTAATTTGAAAAAAAGCCGTTAGAAGAATACTTTAGGTTGTTATTGAATAATATATCCGTTATACATCTACTTTTAAAGTATACCTATATATACTCACCCATCCCAAATCAAAAGCACACCTTCTAAATCTATATTCTTCCCAAAAACGCTTATAAATGGCTAAACCCAATTTTACTTTGGACGAAGACTTGTTTATTTGCAAAAATTATATACTATGTTATCCGAAGAGAGGAGAAAAAACGTAGGCAAGGTGGTTTGGTGAGTGTTAGTTATTGGGTAAAAATCTATGAAAAATTTTGTAATGAGACCGATAATACTAATAACCGTGAGGGAGTTGATTTAAATGTTCGATTTGGATTCATACGAAAACAAGTTGAAGAATATATGGAATTACTTCGTATTTGTAATGAACTTCGACTTAGAGGTGAAACAGATGTTGAATTCATAACTCAAGCTAAATAGGAATAAAGAAAATGGAAAGGTTCAAATTTCAATTATGAAGATCATTTCGCCATCCTTAAGGACTTCTTGAATAGTTGTACGAGTAGAGGGTAGTTCTAATGATTTACTTATGTAATATGGTTGTAATGTGGTTTAATGAATGAAAAAAACACAATCGAGTTATTCAAAATACAAATTTTATTCATAATGAAGCACACAAAAGTTTTTTCACCACCTTTCACCATATCTATTCATCCTCGTCGTCACTCCTAACTAGCACACATGGGACATCCCTCGACAATTGTAATGCCTCCATAATTCAAAACTTTCCTCGAACCGCTTACACTAACCCTTGGGCATTTCGCTATCACCACCGTATCTCATATTTAATGGAGGTAATGGACAATCTTCTCTCAATTGGAGGCCGATAAAATAGTTCATTTGCACAAACCCCATGCTGACTCTTTTTGATGCTTCTTCTTCGGTAAAAATATGTCTTGTTGGTGCGTATGTAACACTATGTCTAAAGGACAACACTATGGAATGAGTTGGCGAGTAGATATCAAAATATTGGAATTTCCATCCAATATTCACTTGTCAATCTAAGCTTTCCCATTAAACTTCGTTCAAATGCTTGGAACTTCTCATTTAACATCGCCTCCGTTTTTTCTTTTTTACATCTCATCATTGGCTTATAGAAATCGGGGAAACAACGTAGTTCAAGCAAAAACTTTTGCCTTACATAAGTAACTTGGTATACACCCCAATATTTTGCATCCTCAAAAGTTCCAAGTTGATCTACGAACACATGGTAACCGCAATTGCCGTCGCCCTCAACATCGTCGGTGGATTTGACATACTCATGGATAAAATGTGGTAAAAACTGCATGTAATTGTGTATGTAGGTCGGATATAATTACCTTCTTCATCTATAGGGGATGATATCATCGGATCTACTTCCATATACAGTAAAACTTCGATAAATTAATCCGGGATAAATTAATAACTTCGCTAAAATAATATTTTTTGCCTGGTATTTCCATATATCAGCAACCACAATGATGAAATGAGGTTGGCCTAGTATTTCCATATATCAGCAACCACAATGAAAAAAATGACAAAATGTAGCTGGAATGGTATCTCCATATATATCAGCAACACGAAATTGTTTCATAGGCGAGGCACAAACGCAACAAATGAATTGAAATCAAAGTGGAGTTGGCACATGCAAACTGAAAATGAGAGTATTTTATCTTTCTTACTTTATTACAAA
This sequence comes from Papaver somniferum, assembly GCF_003573695.1. NCBI lineage: Eukaryota > Viridiplantae > Streptophyta > Magnoliopsida > Ranunculales > Papaveraceae > Papaver > Papaver somniferum. The sequence continues at coordinate 50,775,657 of NC_039363.1, forward strand.
TATATTCCACCGGGAAAGATAATTTATTTTCCATGTGAAGAATTAATTGAGGAATATTTACAAGTGAGATTATTTTGGAAATAAAGTAATTCTTTCTTCATTTGGGAGATTTTGGAAATAAGGAGAGATTATTATTTCATTGGAAGAACGAGGTGGCAATAATATTTGGGGAAAGATACTGATGACGACATCAACTTGCATGCAAGATATTTTCATACAATAATTTATTTTGATTGTTTGATTAATGAAATGAAAGAAATGGAAGGTTATAAGAAGGGGGTCGACTATTTGAGAGGAGAGCCCGGCCACAGGGCCGTAAGTAGAGAAGGGTTTTGAAGTTTTGTTTTCGATTCTTCATTTTTCATTAGCTAGAGTTTGATTTTAATATGTTTATGGCTTTTGAAAAATCCATGTCTAGCCAGAGTCATGTTAGGGTTTAGGTAGAAACCAGTTTAATTGTGTAAACTCTACATTTATATGCTCAATAATGATTTGAGTGACTAGTAGTTTTTCTTCATATGGCTTGGTATTTTATTTTTCATGTGATTTTCTTGATTATTTATGCTTTTCAATTGATATGGCGTGCTTTGGTTAAGTTCTTTGATGTGATATGCTTTAGGATTGATAGGTAATGCTTTAGAATCACTACCCATGAAGCTAAGAAAATTACAGCGGAGAAACAATATTTGGAAATGCATGGAATATATTTTTAATGACTAGTAGAATTTGCATAATTAATTGGTGGAAACCGAAAATCCTGATAACCCGCTCTCATTTTGTTTACTGTTAGAATTATTCTTATTTCATGTTGTTCCAAATTTCTGAAAATCGTTCAAACATCATCTTGTCGATTAGTTAGTTTTGATATTAATTAGTAGTAGTATTTCACACTCCCCGTGGGAACGACCTGTACTTGCCATTGTTCAACTAGTTAGACACTGTGCACTTACAGTATTTTATTGTAGGTTTCCCAACCTACCAAGTTTTTGACGCCGCTGCCGGGGAGTGGTTGCATAATACTCTCTGATTGATATCTCGTACATAGTTTATTTTTTTATTTTTTATTTTTTCTGTACATAATTTATTTTTATTTTTCTTTTAATTCTTTTTGCGCAGTTGCTTGGAATTTTCCAGGCACCTTAGTTTGAAGCGCTACCAACAAAAAGATGCACTCGCAAAGCTTTTGCAAGAGCCACTTGGAAGATCCATTAGAGGTTTGCTTAGCTCATTTTGGGTATGATTTTGATGATGATAGTGTTATATGTGAAGTCAATGCCTTATTAGACTCCACACCACTGCTAGACACTAATAAATGGAAACCCAAACTAGAACCTCTAATTTTGTCAGAGTCTCGACTAGTTCTATTAGACGAGAAAGCTCCGATCTTGACCCTTAAGTCATTAAGTTCTTATTTTTTTTGTCTTGATGATATTGATAATGAAACCGTTTTAAATGATAATGGGTCTATGAGTCGTGATATTATTGCTCCATTGAGCTATTGTCAGCAAAAACTTGGTAGGTTGGGAAACCTACAATAAAATACTGCAAGTGCACAGTGTCTAACTAGCAGAACAATGGAAAGTACAGGTCGTTCCCACGAGGAGTGTGAAATACTACTACTAATTAATATCAAAACTAACTAATCGACAAGTTGATGTTTGAACGATTTTCAGAAATTTGGAACAAAATGAAATAATAATAATTCTAACAGTAAACAAAATGAGAGCGGGTTATTAGCATTTTCAGTTTCCACCAATTAATTATGCAAATTCTACTAGTCATTAAAAATATATTTCATGCATTTTCAAATATTGTTTCTCCGCTGTAATTTTCTTCGCTTCATGGGTAGTGATTCTAAAGCATTACCTATCAATCCTAAAGCATATCACATCAAAGAACTTAACCAAAGCACGCCATATCAATTGAAAAGCATAAATAGTCAAGAAAATCACATGAAAAATAAAATACCAAGCCATATGAAGAAAAACTACTAGTCACTCAAATCATTATTGAGCATATAAATGTAGAGTTTACACAATTAAACTGGTTTCTACCTAAACCCTAACATGACTCTAGTTAGACATGGATTTTTCAAAAGCCATAAACATATTAAAATCAAACTCTGGCTAATGAAAAATGAAGAATCGAAAACAAAACTTCAAAACCCTTCTCTACTTACGGCCCTGTGGCCGGGCTCTCCTCTCAAATAGTCGACCCCCTTCTTATAACCTTCCATTTCTTTCATTTCATTAATCAAATAATCAAAATAAATTATTCTATGAAAATATATTGCATGCAAGTTGATGTCGTCATCAATATCTTTCCCCAAATAGTATTGCTACCTCGTTCTTCCAATGAAATAATAATCTCTCCTTATTTCCAAAATCTCCCGAATGAAGAAAGAGTTACTTTATTTCCAAAATAATCTCACGTGTAAATATTCCTCAATTAATTCTTCACATGGAAATAAATTATCTTTCCCGGTGGAATATATTTATAATAAAGTAAGAAAGATAAAATACTCCCATTTTCAGTTTGCATGTGCCAACCCCACTTTGATTTCAATTCATTTGTTGCGTTTTTGCCTCGCCTATGAAACAATTTTGTGCTGCTGATATATATGGAGATACCATGCCAGCTACATTTTGTCATTTTTTTCATTGTGGTTGTTGATATATGGAAATACTAGGCCAACCTCATTTCATCATTGTGGTTGCTGATATATGGAAATACCAGGCCAACCCCATTTCATAATTGTGGTTGTTGATACATGGAAATACCAGGCCAACCCGGCTGCTGATACATGGAAATACCAGGCCAACCATATTTCATCATTGTGGTTGCCGATATATGGAAGTACCAGGCCAACCACATTTTTCCATTTTCGTCGCAAACACCATTAAGTCTCACATTTTGTTGTTTATTCGCTGGATGATCGAATTCACTTGTACTTTCTACAAAAGCACTAAAATAGTATTAGTAACTAAAATATTGTATCAAAGCTAATATAAATATGGGTATTAAATGTAGCATATACATGCTTATCAACATCCCAACAGTTATATTTTGCTAGTCCTCGAGCAAAACAGAGATATTATGCAATTGATTTTTTTTGTTTTTTTTTTAATTCTAAGAAAAGTGAAAACCTGCAAAAAATATGAATAATTACCCACTCCCCTACACTTAGAACATTACATTGTCCTCAATGTAATTGAGTCATCCAACGTAGAAATTAAGATGGGAAATACAATAATAAACAATAAAAATAAGAGATAGAGTAGAGGGAACAAATCTGATGGGTTGACTCCCATGAAGCGAAATGTATTTGTTTCCCAACTTGCCAATAGAATGTAGTCTCAAACAAGGTGAGGTTGGTACCCCAAAGTAGACATCCAATCATATATATAGAGTCTAAAAAGTTGAGGATCATCCCAACTAATCCGGTCAGCTGAAAATATGCACCTGCAAATATTATAAACCTCCAGAAAGATGTTTAAATTCATTCCCACTAGAAAATTGTAAGTGCAAATTACATCACTCCCATAAGAAACATGTTCAGATTGTTTGACAATTTCTATATTCAGAGCACTCTCTAAATCAGGTTCTAAATCAGCTGAAATGATTTCTGCAGCTACAGAGCACGCGTTTGTAGCCATCCAACATACTATTATTTGTCTTCTACACGTTTCTGCTCCAGTTTAGCACACTCCAAACACGTCTAAATCTTGTGCAATCCCGTGATAACCTCTTACGAGAATAAACTCCCCTGTTTTGTTCTCGCGGAATATCCATCCAAACTAGATCGAACCAAAGGCCTTTACCAAGCCTGATAAGCCCAATCACATCAATCCAAAGAGTTTCAGCCGTTTAGTCTCTTTGATTCCCATCCAAAATGCGAACCCTAAATCTGCCATAGCCTGTGAGATTTTCCCGCCAAAACTGGATTTTTGAAATAATGAAGATGGTGTCCCCCTAACCAAACCGGGGGTGCAAATAGCAGGAGCCCAACTGAGGTGCCCCTTATCTAGAATGAAGGTGCCTTTAGTACTTTTCTCCGGGGGTCCAAATAGCACTTTTCGAGCAACATTTTCCACACAAGTGTATTTCTCCAAAAACACCTACAAACACACAAAACATCAAAATTAGTACAAGAATCGATTTCCAACAATACAGACATTGAGGACAACCTAGACACAAAAATGTGTCTATCACTTACTAAAATAAGATTCCAAAGTTGTTTTTTTCTCGTTCACATTTGTGCAACATTGGACTTCATCTCGGATTTTTTGTAGTCCTTTGAGGAGTTTTGGAGTGCCTTTTCATTGATTTTTTTCCGTTTGTTCTTGAATTAATTCTCCGCTTAGATTCACACGCTCTTGGTATTGAAGAACCCATTCATAGATAACCTTCTCTAAGTCTAGATATTTAACCGTTTTCTGCCGCTTACAACTGATTTTTCCTTGATCACTTGAGATGTATTCCGATGCACGCTTAATTGTATTTGATATCATTCCTTGACACACTCGTATGTTAAATTTCTCGAGAAGCCATTTCTGTATCTCGCTTTAGTCAAATTTGGATTAGAATGACTACATTCACATAATACTTTTCGAATCTCTTTTGCTATCGTAGATTTTTTGACACCTTTGAGATGAAAAGTATGAGCCATTGTTACACTTTTCTTTTGTGTTTTTTTTCTTCTTTTAACTCCAAAAGATATATAAATTTATGCACATAATATGCAATATACTATATTATATTATATTATTATGCCAAAAATTTATTACAAAATAGTTTGAATTGAAAATGATATATCAATACATTGGTTATTATGGAAAACTGTTAGAGCATATAGCTCAGAAACCTTTAGGTTTAACTTAATTTTTGTTTTTTGAAACTTAAATTTAGGATGTTTCGATAATTTAATAACTTATTAATTTATCGATAAATTAACACTTTGCTAAACTGATAGAATTTGGCAGTCCCAACATTATTAATTTATCGAAGTTTTACTGTAAACCGTCTTTTTCTCACCACGCGCAACTATTTGTGGGGTGATTTGTGACGGCTTGACTATCGGTGTTTTTATTTTAATATAATTATCTCGATTTCTTGCTAATTTCTTAATACCAATTGCACTACCAAGTATTATTTGGACTCCACTACCATCTTTTGTTATTGAGCCTTCTTGGGATGGAACCACCGTCTCTTCGATTTGGACTCCGCAAGCAACTTTTGTTGTTGAGCCTTCTTGGGATGGAGCAACCGTCTTCTTGGGGACTTTTACATTCACTTCACTATCCTGACTTGATCCATCTTCTTTCATTTCGTTTAATTTACGTTTGTTTGTAGCCTTACCTTTTCCTTTAATGCCCTACTCTTTAGACAAGGCGTTCAAGCACTCAAAACCCGAAAGATCTCTTTGATTTGAAGCCGCTAATTGTGAACCTTCTTGAACCATTTTCTTGTATTCTAGCTTCCGTTCTTTATTTGTTTGTTAAGATGGAGGCCTACCTTTTCCCTTCCCCATGGTTGGTTCAACAATATTATTTGACTTGTAGGGGCGGTTGAATTTCCGCAACTCACACAACCAAACTTGTCTTTGAGCCGGATACAATGAAGCATACTTGTAAAATATCTCTTTTTGTTCCTCGGTGTCGCCAAACACTTCTCCAAAATCTTCATTGGGTAACGGATCCTTGAGGCTAAGTTGTCTCCAAAAAGGATCGATGTCTTGGATTGCGATTACCTTTGGTGAGTACTTAGCTATATTAGGCTTACATGGAAGGACCAATGATGACATGTTGGGACAAATATATTCCCTTGGAATAATTTTCTCTAAAACCTCCACTTTCTTCATAATCTCCTTAATCGCCCAATGTTATACATAGTGAGTAATTCCTCGAAGCCAAGGGCTATCCAAATGAAGAGTATCCTTTCTAGATCGATTCAATTCAAAATCCTCATTAAATCTATCGAGATCACGCTTAAAGTACTCTTCCATATCTTCAAAAATCACAACAAAAGCACCATCGCACCCATTTAGCCTCCGCTTGAATCGTTAGTGAGATGGCTCCACCGTGCTTGTGGCTTGGTTATCATAATGTTTATGCTTTTTTACCCACGCACTAACGAATTTTTCTTTGTGGGGATCCAATAATTCATTCTTCAAATAAGCTATCACCTTCGGGTAGCTTTTCCAATTGTCAAATAGAATATGATACCTTAAAAAGTACGTTCCTTCCATGGTCGACCATGTCAACTTGTCCCACTCATATTGAAAGCTAGCCAATTTAACCGCGGCTACTTTTTCATCTTCAACAAATTTCTCTTTTGTTTCTTGTTGTTTATCCAACGGAAGTTTCTTAATCATCTCCATCATGGTTTTCCTTTATGGTTGAATCATGTTCTTGCAATTAGTTTGCACATTGTCCCATATATGAAACGTGCAAATATGATGATGTGCGTCGCGAAAAACACGTTTTATCGCCCACATCAATGATTGCTCATTATACGTGATCAATACCTTAGGAGTATAACTTTCTTGGTACAATAACTTTACCTTTCCTAATGCCCACAAATAACTCTCCTTCTCATCGTCTCTCAATAAACAAAAACCAACACTAAATGGCGCCTTTGTAGACGTTTGTCCCACAAAGTTCAACATAGGCATATTGTACTTATTCATTTTAGATGTGCAATCCATGAAAAGTATTTGATGGAAACATATGGAAACATCTCGCTAACCTTACGAATTTTGGATGGGAAATGGAAATACGTATTACCTCTTTTTTCTCATTACATCATAGGCTACCGAGTAGTTCGCCTTTTCTGCCAAATACAATGGTTGTTGCGTAAGTAATCTATCTTACCATTTCTCATTCCTAATTTTTTTTATCTTTCATTGTTAATGGTAGACAAGATAGATGTGTTAACTTCATTTAATACCTCCACACTAGCTAGAATATCAATAGGTCTTGTTCGTTTTTTAGTCAATACTTTTACTAGTTTCTTTTTCTTCGGGGTTGAGCCTTGACGGATAAGGATGATTAAGCAAACTCTCCGGGATATTAGGATGGTTATGATAACCCGATTTAACTTCACTCATATACCACACTCTCCGGGATAAGATGATTATGATAAGATTTTCTTTAATGACTTTCATAATTCCCACCAGACTCGCAAACCATTTGAAAGTTGAATCTTTTAACTTTTTTTATTTTGGACTATGATACACTTCTTCTCCAACCCTTGTTCTTAAGCTCACTTCTTTGCATCGTTTAAATCTTTCCATTCAAAGTTGTTGGCATAGTGAGCACTTGTATCCTCGGAAAAAACTTCCATAGATGCGGGTTGATCTTCCATTGCTTCAGGTAGAAGATCGAGCGATAAATATGAAAAATATTGAAAGGTATTAGAAAAATATGCATCTAAAAAAGAAACCTACGGTCGTACAAAGGAATACGGTGGGGAATTTCAAACCGTAAGATGCCCTGAGAAACATTACGATACAAAAGAAAAACTATAAAAACACTTACAGGTGGGGTTTCCATGCTGTAAGTTTCCCTGGGATTACTTACGGTTTGGATTATGCATCGTAAAAGCATGAATAACATTTAAGGCTTTCATGCACCTACTGCAGTGACGTTCGACACCGTAAGATGACCTACGGTTTGGAGTCCATATGTTCTAAACCGCATGTTCTGGGTTCAAAAGTTCCTATGGTTTGGAAGTATGAATTTTCCAAACCGTATAGTCCACCTACAGTTTGGTCGATAAATTTTCCACACCGTATGTCACTTACGGTTCAGATTTGGGGTCTTTTAAAAAGCAAAAAAATCCAACTTTCTACGTACTTCATACGATTAAAAGCAAGAAAATTGTTATTGGAGTTAAGTTAGAGGTATACCTCGCTCTGTTGAGCATCTGGTTCTTGATATTAATCTTCTTTTGGTTCTTCAAATTTATAATAGTGTTCATATTCTTCATGTATAGGTTGAGTTTGTGGTTGGGTTAGAAACTCTTGATTATCTATAGGAGTTGGAGGATTGTTGTTTGATTTGGTAGATGAGGATTCACCTACCTCACTAATCTTACTTGAGTCACTCATTTGGATTGAGAAAGCCTAACTTTCTAGGTTTTTCTCAAACCTTTTCTTCTTCCGTCACTAATCTTGATATTTTGATTTTCAAACACTAACTATAAATCAAATAATTCATAGAGGGCATTTTAGCCATTACAAAAATAGTTGGATAAAAAAATTATTGATTAGTATTTGGAACCCAGATTTTATCATTTTTTGATCCTTTAAAATCCAATACTTGGAGCCCGTGTAATAGGTTTCCTTCAAAATGAGGTGAATCATGAAGGAGAGAACGACGTTTGAAGAACTACTGTTAGAGCATTGCTCGGTCGAACTCGCATGCATTGCTATCTCAAGCATGTTTTTCAATGTTAGTGATCAAAACTATAAGTCTTGATTTCTAGTATATTATAGCTAAGTCTCGGACTAGGATAAAAAGTGTAGTTGAGCTCAAGGACTTCATGGAGATTCATCATACAAGTAGAAGAACTACTCAAGGAACCGGTGGAACTTCTCGAAAAAAAGGTATGTGAATACTTGAACTTATCTATTACTCAAAAGTCTATCTACTCTATCTCGTACTCTTTGAGACAAGAAGCCGTATGCTATATATATAGACTTGGATTATACACATTTGGTATTTCGAGCCGAGTATACCTCGCCAATATATATCTCGAAATATGTGGTGGTAAGCTTTTCGCTTCGATCAAGTTTATCTTTACCTAGTGACGAAAGTCATGATATGTTTCAATCATCTTGAAAATTCCTTTGACGAGAAATGGTGTAACAACTACATAACGTCCTCTAAGAATGTTTCAATGATTGAAATGAGAGTTTAGATTACATAACCAATGGTGGAATAAGCATTGTTGTGGAAACACATTTATGTATAAGTCCTATTCCTTGAATCAAAGTTTGCGAACTTTGTTGATCAAGAGAACCGAAAGAATGGCATGAGCCAAGTCCACGAACTGCCGAAGTTCTCAAACCCGAGAATTTCTGTTGGAGTTGACAAACTACTTGCGTGAAGCTAAGTCCGCGAACTCAGTCCGCGAACCGGCGAAGTTCTCATACCTGAGAATTTCTGCTGGAGTTTGTAAACTCTGCCCGGTAATTTAAGTCCGCGAACCTAGTCTGCGAACTTGAGAAGGTTATATATCTGAAGATGATTTCTGAACTTAAACTTAAAAATACTAAGGAATGCAGTTTGCAAACCGTGGCTATAAAAGTTCATGAACTGATTCAAGTGAATCAAATCATCTTTGCTTCAATTATGTCTTGTGTATTACATGAGATTTTCTTGAAATTTAACAACTCTCTAACTAGTTCATCTTGAATTCATTTGAACTAGTTATGGTGAAGAAGAACATGGTTGATATGAAATGCTCATACAGCTAACCATTTGGTTAACTATTATTGAACCAACAAGTGCATACGTTTGGGTGCGGTTAACAAACCAAGAGCGTGCATTGTCAAGTGTGTGTAACAAGCTAAGTTTTCGATTTAAAGGTTGAGAAATATTAGCTTGAATCTAAATCAGGTTTTCATCTAACGATGAATATTGAATGCTTTGTTACTAAGAAAACATTGATTGCAAACCCTGATTTGAAAGACTGTATAAAGGAGACATCTAGTATTGTGTAAAACTAATCCCCACACCTTACGTGTGATACTAGTTTGCGCGCTAGAGTCGATTCTCCTTTAACCTTTGGTTTTCTTCTTCTAAAACCAGGTTAACGACTTAAAGACTTCATTGAGATTGTGAATCCAGGCCGGTACTACTTTTATCGTAGTTGTGTGACCTGATCTTGCATCTTCTATCGTACGAGTACAATCAGATTGATTGGCTTGAGATTTATATCTCCGATAGTCAAGATATAAAATGTAATCACAAACATCTTCGTCCCATTGTTTTTAATTCCGCAACATTTTGTTTCGCTACCATACGATTAAGATTGTTGTGAGGTGATTGATAACTCTAGGATGTTCTTAGGGAATATAAGACCGGATTATCAATTGGTTCCTGTTCACCTTGATTATTATCAAAAGACGAAACAAAACCTTTAGGTTTATCTGTGGGAGACAAATTGATCCTTTGATAGACTTGTCTGTGTGAGACAAATTTGTTTATTGTCAAAGCCTGTGATTTTGGGTCGTAGCAACTCTTAGTTGTGGGTGAGATCAGCTAAGGGAATCAAGTGCGCAGTATCCTGCTGGGATCAGAGGCGTAGGGAGTACAACTGTACCTTGGATCAGTGGGAGACTTATTGGGGTTCAACTACAGTCCAATCCGAAGTTATCTTGGAGTAGGCTAGTGTCTGTAGCAGCTTAATACAGTGTGTCTGGACTAGGTCCCGGGTTTTTTTTTGCATTTGAGGTTTCCTCGTTAACAAAATTTTCGGTGTCTGTGTTATTTCTATTTCCGCATTATATTTGTTTATATAATTGAAATAATACAGTTTGTGCGTTTGAATCAATCAATTGGAAATCCGACCTTTGGTTGTTGATTGATATTGATTGATCTTTGGATATTGTTCTTTGGTACCATCCAAGTTATTCCTTGTATTTGATTTGAAATCGCAGTTCTTGCTTGAGTAAATCGAATCAAGAAGAGAGATATAAAATCGTTGATATACTTTTAATTGAGTGACTCCTGTTGATTCTCTTAAAAGTATATTCGAGTTTGTCCATACAAATTGCTAAGAGAAATATTGGGTGGTGTTGTTAGACCCCAGCTTTTTCAACTACATTCAAAGAACTATATATGAAGCACTATGTATAAAGTTTTATCACTTGAACCGCACAAGGGGGAGTGTTGAAGGGTTTAATACCCATGAATATGCGGACAAATATTGGTATAATGTCTGCATGTATGCATGACATTCACTATTATGTAACCACCTATTTATTGTGCATGTATGCATTAGAAACTCTAATGTACGTAATGAATCCCCTCTATATTTAACATATAAATAGAGCCATAATCTATGTACGAATAGAGTATCCATTAATAAGAGCTTCCTTTATTCTTCTCTCTATTTATCTTTGTATTAACTTTAGTTTATCTACAACACGTTATCAACACGAATTGCTCGGTTGAGTATAATATCTTGGAGTTTAATCAAGTGTAATCTAAGGAGATAATATGTGTATTTGACAGAGAGACGGTCTACAAGCATAGATATGCAATGATACAGGGAATAATTTATTTATACTTTCTCTTTGTAATTTTAGCTAATATTGCATATAGATTATTTATATACATATCTCATATGGTCCATTGTTTATGTTATGACTAGGAATTTACAACTATGTACATCAGTAGTTAATTAGATACGCGGATTATACACTCTAAGTAACTGGGATAAGTTACTAAATTAACTAATGAAGTTATCCGTTTAATTTTGTTTCATCAATTAAGTTGAAACAATTAATCAAGTAAGGTCTATATATCCACGCTTTTTATTTGATCACGATAACAATACTAAGCATTTGCTTGAGAGATAATTAGACTTAAAATCAAGAACAATAGAATGATGGAATTTTTGGATTTTGAGGTTAACGATGTGTTTTGGGTTTATGTTGATAATTTCAAGCTTATTATCAATTAGCCCGAAAACTTCATATATAATGGACCATATATGACCGTGACCTTATTACCCATGAAGTGGATTTTGACCAATGAGTCAATCCCTTTGACTATTAAGAAATTTGATCTTGGTATTATTTTTTTCTCTATATGATATTGGTTTTTGTCAAAATGATGGATTTTATTCAATTGGTTGAACCAACTCGACTCAAATACATTTTTTTGGGGGGCTCAGAAGTACTTGAGCATCATTATTGTCAATTTGATGTGGAAATTTCGTTATGAAAAAAGAACATATCCAATATAAAACCTTCTACCAATGATGGTATACCGTCTAAAAGGTAAATTCATATGGCCCTATGTTTATAAGGAAACATATTTTTTTCAATTTAGATTGAGCAACAAAAATCTTTGTTGAAAACAACTAAGAGCTACGTAATGCTTTGAAGGAAATTTTTTGAAATAATTCATGAAATTCTCTCCCCAAACATGAAGTTCATTGAATTAATCCACTTACTAGACTATTGAATTAGAATCAGTAGCTTCAACAAAGTTATGTTTCAATTAGAGCACATGTATCTCAACTATTGAGTAAGGACTCACAAAAGATGATACAAGTCATCATTTTTTTTCCCACTTTTCTACTTCATCCATGATACTTACAAACCAGTATATGTTGAAGTATGAAAATAAGAGATTCATTGTAAGTTGTTCAACCTAATGTAAGTGGTTGACATGCAAAGTGAGATTCTCTTGACCTGTTGAGATTAAGAAATTTCTCAAGTTAAGCTAATTGTATAAAATTGAAAATAGAAAGAACTCCGAAGTAATGAGGGAAATTCTTAGGGACTCATGTGAAGCATGTGAAAAGGGAATATATATTTGTTTGAGGGTAAAAACTGATTCTGCTATTTTTGGTAAATTTGGGTGTATTGATGAGAAACGAATCTAAAGCCTAAACAAATGCACTGCATGAGAGTACTTTAGATTCGATAAATCAATCTGTACAATTCTGGCCTAAACCAAGAAATGGCCATTCCAGACTTGCTTCGGTCACAAAGTGAAGGAAAGGGTTGATCTTAGGGAGGGAAACGAAGAAGGTGTTGATATCAAAAATGTTGAATTTTTGAAGATGTGGATATTTATGACTTGTATCAGAATGTGGAACTGGCTTACATAATGCAAGCTATCAGTTCTGGGTGTTTTTTGGATACTGTGTTAACAACACTTGGTTTTTTTGTGAAATAGATTGAAAATATATTTATACAAGTCATTGAGCGCACGCACCCTGATCTCTTAGTAAGTGAAGGAAAATGAAGTAATGAAGGAGTGGGTTTGTGCGGAAGGTAGTGATCATCGCGTTTCCGTTATGAGGGAAAACTGATCACAAGTTCTTCCACCACTCTCACTACTGTTAACCTCCGATCTTTCCCGAAACGTTCTCGTAATGGACGCGTTGCACGCCGCACGCTGTAAACCGCCAGACCAATACCCCAGTAAGTATCCTCCAGTTTGTGACATGTTTGATGTCTCGAAGTGGGTCAAGTCGTGGGACCCACCGCGGAGAATAGCATGGTGCTATTAGGTGAAACAACTAAGTTGTTTATGAGGCCAATATAAATATTGTATGTATTCGATGCATGTGAAGCGTCGCATTTAAGCAGATCAAACTAATCGATGTGTATGAAGCATCATTGTTTTAGATCCTGATTGAATAAGTCGCGGATAGGTGGCTTAAAGGAGGCAGCATGATCGACCACCTTTGGGTGATCGTTTGAGGACCCCACGGTCAAGTCATCACTTGGTCGATCACCTTATGTGAACGAAGGATGGTCGGTCGTCACAATGTTGCTTTGCTCGTTTTCTAAAAATAAATCTATACCATCCAAATAGGATGGAGAAGTTGGATGGTCGTGATCGTTTGCGGCAGTTTCATACTGCCGTTGACGCAACTTTAGGGTTTAGGGAGCCGTGTGGCCCACCCCTCTTTGGGCGTGCGTTTAGAGGCATTGAGCCCTAGTTTGCATAGGCCGGTCAATCATGTGTAAAGGTGGGTCCGCAGTGATCACGTTGACATTTTCGGGGCCACTTAAGATTAAATCTAAGCAACTCAATTCGGCTGGCGAAGTTGGATGGTTGTGATTGATTTGCGGCAGTAGTGCGTTTCCGCAAACATGATTTAGGTTTTTTCAAAGTATCGCGTTCAAGCTACTTTGGGCAAACGATTTGGTGTGTTCCGATTTTTCCATGGAGAGGTCGATCACCCAAAGAAGAAGTTGGGCCGACGGTGAACACGTTGGCACTTCTTTGGTTGCTTGAGATGCGATCCAAGCCGTCCGACTAAGCCGGAAAAGTTGGACGGTCATGATCGATCTGCGAAAGCTATGTATTGCCGCAACCCAAACTGGGACTTTGTTCATGACGCGTTTACTCGGGTTTGGGCGATCGATTTAGTGGCTATAGGCTTGCCGCTGGAAAGTCGTTTGTTCAAGGGGAAAGTGGGGCTGCCAATGATCATGCCGATACTTCTTCAATCATTTGTAGGAAGATCTAAGCCGTCCAACTAGGCTGGAGAAGTTGGACGGATACAATAGCTTTTGAGACCGCTTTTTACGGTCTTAGCTCGTTTGATCTTGGTTTTACACAGCGCAATATTTCATGTTTGGGTCAGCGTTTGAAGCGCTCGTGAATGAGCAACATGGGATTCGATCAACTAGATGACTAGTGGGCCCACCGGTGGTCGCGCTAGCACTTCACTAATAAACCATGGAATAATCCAAGCCGTCCAACCAGGCTGGAAAAGTTGGACGGCTGTGACGCTTTTAAGACTGTTTTGGAAAGTCTATGCTCGTTCTAGCTTCTTTCCACAGGGCAACCACCCTACTTAGGGTTGGCATTTGACAACTCTGGGATGCGTTTAGGCAAGGTCCGATCAGTTGGGGCATTGGTGGTCCCACCGATGGTCATCATGATAGTTGCCTATTTCCGCCAGGGCCTGGCCAGGCTTGTTGAATCGAGCGGCCAAATTGTGTGGCCGTGATCATTTCTGAGAATGATATTGACAGTTTATATTTTCCTTAAGGAAATTAAACATTTTCGATCACGCAACTTTTAATTAAAAGGTGTGCGAACACGCTGATCTCTTTGTCAGAGGGTGGTGTAGCCTATGTGAGTGTTTTCATGCAGGTCTCAATTCTGATACTTCTGGAGATTCATGCTACTCTGTTGCGAGCGAACATTTAATCGTCATGTCATGCCAATATTGAGAGTTCGCTGGGGAACATAGCATATGAAAACACTAGGAAGGCCATGCATTAATTGGTAATGCTAACAAAATTCACAAAATATTTGGGATTGCTGTTGCACGCACCATTCTGAGTGAATTTCATGTATATATTAAATTGCTTCAGATAAATCGAAGAGGTTTTCTGCACTCATCACTTCTTAAATGGCTTTTCCCTTTGCAGGGTGACAACGTATTAAATACTGGATTTACAATTTTAGCGCTGAACTAAAATCCACCATCAACATTAAGTCCCCTGCTTAGCACGTAATAGTTACACTATTGCAGGGTAAGCACTAGATGGTGATAAATAAAGATAAAACTTTTCAGACAAAGTTAGATGTTACCAGGAGAGATGGGTCGTCCTGTCTTTGGAAGATGTCACGTTCAAGAGGCGTTTAGGTGAGAGTGCCCCTAGCATGATGTCAGTTGGCCTCAAGTAGATTAGGCATATGGTTGGTTGGGATCTCAAACTATTCATGACGATGTCGTAATCCTAGACTCTGATGTGAATGAGCCCTATCATGAGGAATATCCTTAAAAGGCTGCTGAAGCAATTTCTGAAAAAATATGTTGAATCAGCTCCCAAAGAGAAAGTTGATGCAGCTTCCGAAAAGGGCGTCGAAGCGGCTTCTGGAGTGGACTCTAGTGAAGGCACCATTGGCCCTGGCGTTGACGACACTTCTTTGATGTTTAGTAGTCTTTGCTTCATGCGGGTGGAGCCAGGGCATGATCGAATAATAATCCCTCATTCATGCTGTAACTTCCATTTGTTGTATCACGTATGTTGTGCTTCCGTGAATAGGAGATCCAGGAGTCGTATTTGTTAGGTGTGGAGGCTATATCTCCAATTAATAGCGTGTGTGATGTGGTTAGACACGTCTGAAGAAGTAATCACAATCTGGGAGTACCGCGTGCACTAGCTCGCTGCTTCCTGATTCCGTGAAGGGATTTCCCAAAGTATGAAAATTACAGATGCCGAAACTTCTTTCTGGGATCTAGGCACAATGAGATGGTGATTGAGAGGTTGTTTCGTCATTGAAGCAGCTGCACTTCAGGGTACAAATGACGCTTTTCCTAAGAAGCATGTATTGGATGCTTGATGATTTCTTTCAGTCATCTTGCTCTTTCTGATTGCGATGATGATATGCTTGTATCGTCACAATCCTCCGGAGCCGTTAAGTGAAGTAGACAAGCTGACAAACCTTTCGTTGTCGATGTGCCGCTATAAGCCTTCAAGGACTTCGTTTCAAGCAACATCTTTTGAATCGTCTTCTGAATATTGGATGGTTGTATGGAACGGGATGCGATGAGCAGTCCCCAGTTACACTTCAGAATCGATGGCGTGGCTAGACACGTGAAAATATCTCTGATTTGTACTTTGGAGTCTTTGATGCACATGTACGTCTTCATGTTGAGAATTCTCTGCGGCTCGTAAAGCTTCAACAGTGATGATTGCTAATATTATAAATAAACCGGTTGAGGGACGTGAAGGCATCCTGTGCTGGCATTCCCCAGGTATAATTATCCCGAGCTTATTTTTTCTTGAAATACGTACTTTCATTGCATTTGCTGGTAAGATGTTGAAGCGGCTTCAGCCTCTGAAGAGAGCGCTGAAGTGGCTTCGGAAAAGAGTGTTGATTCGGCTTCGGGAGAGAGATCATGAAGCTGGTTCTTCTGAAGAGAGCGTTGAAGCGACTTCAGGAGAGAGCGTGCGTTGAAGCAGCTTCTGGAGTGTACGTCGAAGCGGCTTCTGAAGCGTGCGTTGAAGCGACTTCAGGAGAGAGAGCGTGCGTTGAAGCGGCTTCTGGAGTGTGCGTCGAAGCGGCTTCTGAAGCGTGCATCGAAGCGGCTTCAGGAGAGAGCGTGTGTTGAAACGGCTTCTGTAGTGTGCGTCGAAGGGGCTTCTGAGGCGTGCGGCTTCTTCTGGAGAGAGCGTTGAAGCAGCTTCTCCTTCAGTTTGATTTTCTCTTGCCAATTACATGCTTCTTGATTGACCGTCTCTCTTGTGTTGAAGAAGTCCTTGACTGACGGTGAAGGAATTTCATGCTGAGTCTCAGTCCCCAAGCGTGAGTTACATGGCTCTATCTTGTATAGTCGGTGGGTTTACCATAATAAAGATATCACCATATCGCCTCCATACTGGTGGCTCTATTACTTCTCCATGGGAAAGAAAAATATGCAGAAGTTCGGATTACCTCTGTCCGTAGTGGTTGTTGCTATGGTGAATCTCTGGCGAGCAACAACGATTCTTGGCAGCAGTTGTGATCAGAAGAGACTGGCAGGGAGAGGCATAGTAGCTACTTGCACGAACTTGGAAGTCTTCATATAATGGTAGAGATCGTCTCGTTACTAAAGGGAGAAGCTGATGATGGAACCGATAGCTTCCTTGATGTTTTCTTATGGAACGGAGAAGAGGGAGACAATCCCCTTCCCACGAGTATCTATTGAGATTTCAACTTGATAGATGCTGTCACGCTGGGTTTCTAAAGAAATAATTTGGAAGAGAGCTGGAGTTGAACCCAATGTTTATGAGGATCACACGAGTTATTGATCATGAATCCATATTTGTGTCTACGTTGCGTTTCATGGACGTCCAGGCATCGCTGATCTTTAACAATACGTCTGCTCTCTTGAGTATGTCCTCGTCTTTAGACATCTTGGAATAATAATGATAGCGTGCTTGCATCTCTCTAAATTCAGCATCTTTGAGATGGGTAGTGTTGAGCAGTCCCCAGCTACACTCCTTTGCCTTTATCATCTTTGGATCGTATCTTTGAGGAGTAGGGAAGTTCCCTCATGCGGATGACTTAACTAACAGGTTGTGCAAATATGAAGAAGCTCTTGACATGGAGAGTTCGTATGTACCTCTTAGGTCCCAGGTGCGACCTCCTTCGGTAATGCAACTACTTCTTCTACTGGAGACGAAATTCTGAAAGCGTCTCTCGCCGATTTTGTTGCCTCAAAGCCATATATGGTATATCTCGGACGTTGTTTTATCATTGTGATAGTCGCGCATGTGATACTGAGGTTGGAGTTGGCGGTTTTGGACGCGCAAGATGTTGCATCTTTGTGGTTTTCCTCTTGTTGCTTCAATGAAGCTGCTTACAGAAGACTGAAGGTTGTATTGCCTATCGGTGAGATGTATGCTTCCACGAATATTATGAGGCTCTTCATTCCTGGCAGGTCTGGTTCTTTCTAGCAGGGCAGGTGCTGTTGTAGCCGGGTGTAACAGCTTCACGAAGTTCAGAGGATGTCTGAAATTGCAGATTCTCCAGCGTAGCACGATAGACGGGCACCATCATATTAATTCATAATTCCACAAATCCTTGTTCAATCATATTTGGATCGTGACAATCCAGTGTCTGAATTCTGGACCTCTTCACGTAATCATTTGGATGTTCGTTATTTCGTTGGAATATTCTCCCCAAATATGAAAAGGTGATTTGCTCGGATGCAAATAATACTTCTTGTAGAAAGCGGTTACTATCTCACACCAGTTGGATACGCTGTTTGGTGCAATATTGTTGTACCAGGTGTGTGCTCTCCCAGTAAGTAATTTTGAGAACTCTTTCAGGCGAAGGACATGATTGTATTCGTGCTCTCCTAATGACTCCATAAAACGAGAGATGTGTTCACGAGCATTACCAGTTCTGCCATAAAGGGAAAATTGAGGAGAGGAGTATTCTCTCGGAAGAGTAACTCTTTGCACATCAGGAGGATAAGGAGGCTGATGCTAGTGCAGGTCTACCAGGTTTTCCTTGCCTCGATGCTGGAGAAGTCGTTCTAGATCCTCACGCATGATGAAATTGGATGGCTGATCCTTTCCCTTGAGCGCTCAGGAATTTCTTCATCTATGAATGCACGCCCTGTTTCTGAGTTGTAGCCATGTCCGTCTGCCTTAGCGAGAACTTCTCATCTTTCCATTAAATCAACAATGGTGATAGGGGTTGGCCTTCTCTGGTTCCTTCGGTATCTCGACTTGATAGGGAAGTGGTAGTAGCGCTAGTAACGACCGGGGGCGTTACGCTCGAAGAAATATTGATGGCGGCAGCGAATCTGGCTCTGGTGATCGAAGGTGTCACACCTAAGGAAGTGTCTCGTTGTTGTCCGGGTTGACATGATAGGCGAACCCTTTATGATGATTTGAAGATGTGTCAAGCCTCCTTTGTTGTTGTAGATATACAAACTCTCGGAATTACACCATGTTTTGGATTTACACGTTTTGTTGATGAAGTTGTAGCGGATATTCCTGACTTTAAATTGGTAGCAGTGGTGGAATAGAGATAGACCTTTTTTTTGTGATCTCTGCAGGTGTCTCCCTAGGACTCCAACGGTATTGAGATTTGTTGTCGACTATCTCCATACTGGAACAACATCTACACGAGTCTTCACTTCGTCTTTCTGGGTGTGGACCCTTTGAGGAATTTCTGTCTTGCTCCATACAAAACTTTTGGTAATGTAGAAAGGACGGTTGCTCCATCAGAATCTCGAGAGAAGCCACTGCGTTCTTCTAAGTAGTAGTCGCGTCTTGTGTCTCCATGCGGCTTTCTGGTCCTTTCATCTGGGATATTTACTGGTGCTCAACTATCCAAAACATTGCTTGAAAATCATTTTCGTGAAGCTTCTTGGAGAATGGAACACCGGAATTGAAATTGGTTGTTGAACCTAAATTGAATTTAATGATTAAATTGAATCTAAGATTTACCCTTTTGAAATTGAGAAAACTGCAATGAATCTTGAGAAACTGATTTTGCAACCGAGAGATCAATCTCCCACTGTGGTCGCCAAATGTTTGAGGGTAAAAACTGATTCTGCTATTTTTGGTAAATTTGGGTGTATTGATGAGAAACGAATCTAAACCTTAAACAAATGAACTGCATCGGAGTACTTTATACTCGAGAAATCAATCTGTACAATTCTGGCCTAAACCAAGAAATGGCCGTTCCAGACTTGCTTCGGTCACAAAGTGAAGGAGAAGGGTTGATCTTAGGGAGGGAAGCGAAGAAGGTGTTGAGATCAAAAATGTTGAATTTTTGAAGATGTGGCTATTTATGACTTGTATCAAAATGTGGAACTTGCTTGAATAATGAAAGCTATCAGTTCTGGGTGTTTTCTGGATATTGTGTTAACAAAACTTGGTTTTTTGTGAAATAGATTGAAAATATATTTATACAATTCATTGAGCGCACGCACCCTGATCTCTTAGGAAGTGTAGGAAAATGAAGTAATGGAGGAGTGGGTTTGTGCGGGAGGTAGTGATCATCACGTTTCCGTTATGAGGGAAAACTGATCACACGTTCTTCCACCACTCTCACTACTGTTAACCTCCCATCTTTCCTGACACGTTCTCGTAATGGACGCGTTGCACGCCGCACACTGTAAACCGCCAGACCAATACCCCAGTAAGTATCCCCCAGTTTGTTACATGTTTGATGTCTCGAATAAGTGGGTCAAGTCGTGGGACCCACTGCGGAGAATAACATGGTGCTATTAGGTGAAACAACTAAGTTGTTTATGAGGCCAATATAAAATATTGTATGTATTCGATGCATGTGAAGCATCCCATTTAAGCAGCTCAAACTAATCGATGTGTATGAAGCATCATTGTTTTAGAGCATAATTGAATAAGTCGCGGATATGCATCTTAAAGGAGTCAGCATGATCGACCACCTTTGGGTGATCATTTGAGGACCCCACGATCAAGTCATCACTTGGTCGATCACCTTATGTGAAAGAAGGATGGCCGGTCTTCACAATGTTGCTTTGCTCGTTTGCTAAAAATAAATCTATACCATCCAACTAGGCTAGTGAAGTTGGATGATCGTGATCGTTTGCGGCAGTTTCATACTACCGTTGACGCAACTTTAGGGTTTAGGGAGCCATGTGGACCACCCCACTTTGGGCATGCATTTCGAGGCATTGAGCCCTAATTTGCATAGGCCGGTCAATCATGTGTAAAGGTGGGTCCATAGTGATCACGTTGACAGGGGCCACTTAAGATTAAATCTAAGCCACTCAATTCGGCTGGCGAAGTTGGATGGTTGTGATCGATTTGCGGCAGTAGTGTGTTGCCACAAACGTAATTTAGGTTTTTTCAAAGTAGTGCGTTCAAGATACTTTGTGCAAACGGTGTGTTCCGGTTTTTCCATGGAGAGGTCGGTCGCCCAAAGAAGAAGTTGGGCCGACGATGAACACGTTGGCACTTCTTTGGTTGCTTGAGATGCGATCCAAGCCGTCCGACTAAGCCGGCAAAGTTGGACGGTCACGATCGATCTGCGACAGCTATGCATTGCCGCAACCCAAACTAGGGCTTTGTTCATGATGCGTTTACTCGAGTTTGAGAGATCGATTTAGTGCCCTATAGGCTTGCCGCTGGAAAGTTGTTTGTTCAAGGGGAAAGTGGGGCCGCCAATGATCATGCTGACACTTCTTCAATCGTTTGCAGGAATATCTAAGCCGTCCAACTAGGCTGGCGAAGTTGGATAGATACGATAGCTTTTGAGACCGCTTTTTACGGTCTTAGCTCGTTTGAGCTTGGTTTTACGCAGCGCAATCGCTCATGTTTGGGTCAGGGTGTGAAGCGCTTGTGAATGAGAAACATGGGATTCGATCAACTAGATGACTAGTGGGCCCACAAGGTGGGCGCTCTAGCACTTCACTAATAACCCATGGAACAATCCAAGCCGTCCAACCAGGCTGGAAAAGTTGGACGGCTGTGACGCTTTTAAGACTGTTTTGGACGGTCTATGCTCGTTCGAGCTTCTTTCCACAGCGCAACCACCCTACTTAGGGTTGGCATTTGACAACTCTGGGATGCGTTTAGGCAAGGTCCGATCAGTTGGGGCATTGGTGGGCCCGCCGATGGTCATCATGATGGTTGCCTATTTTCGCCAGGGCCTGTCAAGGTTTGTTGAATCGCGCGTCCAATTCATGTGTCCGTGATCGTTTCTGAGACTGATATGGACAGTCTAGATTTTCCTTAAGGAAATTTAACATGTTCGATCACGCAACTTTTAATTAAAAGATGTGCGAACACGCTGATCTCTTTGTAAGAGGATGGTGTAGCCCATGTGAGTGTTTTCATGCAGGTTTCAATACTGACACTTTGGGAGATTCATGCTACTCTGTTGCGAGCGAACATTTAATCGTCATGTCATGCCAATATTGAGAGTTCGTTGGGGAACATAGCATAGGAAAACACTAGGAAGGCCATGCATTAATTGGTAATGCTAACAAAATTCACAGAATATTTGGTATTGCTGTTGCACGCACCATTCTGAGTGCATTTCATTTATATATTAAATTGCTTCAGATAAAGCGAAGAGGTTTTCTGCAGTCATCACTTATTAAACGGCTTTTCCCTTTGTAGGGTGACAGCGCATTAAATACTAGATTTACAATTTTAGCGCTGAACTAAAATCCACCATCAACAATATTATGAGACAAAGATGTATTTTTGTACCCGATAGTAATGACACCAAAGTACATGTATCAACCGAACATGGGATCAAGCTAAGATGTAATTCTAGATAGCATCAAAATAAAAGAATTGGGAATGAATCTTGTTACTTGTATTGGTACAAGCAATACAATGTGTGTACCATAGTAGCAATCGTTTTCCATAGGAAGATCATACTTTAGACGCCAACTTTATTTGAAGGAAGAACTTCGCATAGCCAATTTATTTCAGTTGAACTAGACCCATTTTCAGCACTTATGAAAAGTATATCATTATCATGAGACGAAAAAATCTCTAAATCATTTGAGATATATCTGGATGGAAAGTATATTATCCCCTCTGAATTATAACATACACTCTAAAGTAATTGAGTGATCCCCACTTTTGTTAAGTAATAAGTCCACACCACTTATTAAATCTCTCAAGCCTTAATGTCTAACTGATAGTATATCATCTTAACTGATATCTAACTTAAGGAATATACACTAGTTATTTAACTAATTCCTTATAATATAGTGTGATTACGATGATTGGATCATCAAGCAAATTATTTCTCAAACTTTGTTTCTAAGATAGGACAAAGACTAAAAGTCACAAAAGATCTGTATGTACCTAGAGCTATCTACACCTTGTTAAATTCCAAAGACATCCATGAAAATGGTTGTCATATGGAAACTCGTAGTAATGAGAATGCAGTTTATTGCATCTTTTATTGTCTTTAATGAATGTGGAAGGAAGCATATTCTTAGAGAAATTTATGAGTCAATTTGGTGAAATGTAAATCACTAGTATTTGGATTATTGAATCCATATGGACCCCGACAATGAAATGTTGGGCATTGACTCATACAGGCTTTGGCATAACCATAAAGCCACTTTGGTTGTGACATGATGATCGTTTTTAAAGGACTCATACGTACATCACTTTATTTGAGGGAACGAGACAACGGGAAAAATATTGACAGAATGCAAAGTGACGAATTATCTCTCAATAAGTGTTTTCTAAAGTATTAGATGCACAACCCCCATTTTCCATTATGCTTTTAAGTAAGAAACCATATTACTTATTTTACAAAGTCTTCATTAAAACGGGATAGACCATCCTAAGATGCAAATGGAAAACAATCCATATTACAAAGAAAATAAGGTGATATTTAGACTAAAATATTCATGCAGAATGCGGACTATTAAAGTGACTTATGGCACTGGTGGATGTTTTGACATTTTGTACTAGTTATAGTTCCCAAGAAATTTTGCGTTTGGAAAACTACTACCACATATTTTATATGTAAGGGCTCACCACCCCTTGTAAATGCTAGCGAGTGTACATCAAAAGGACTTGATGGTTATTGCATGTTTAATAGGATCAACGCAGAGCATTTATACCTCATAGTCTCGCAAAGGCTATCATCAAAGGTCACAGATGATTTCTAAGGCATGGTTATGTGTACCAACCTACCTTCAAATGCTTGGGGGATATGCAATATTAAACGCATCTTCACTTATTCACTTTTAAACCCACTATTGGTCAACCATTCTTTGCGTACTAGTTGGTAACTGGATATAAGCTTGACATTTGTGTTCTTACGCATTTTTGGTTGTAATATATATGTGCCATTACGAGTCCATATCAGACTATGATGGGTTATCAAAATGATTAAGTGACTATGTTGGAAAATAATTTTCAACAGTTTTCCGTAGTTTTAGACCTTCTTGACAGGCGATCTCTCAACCGCTGATTTGCGGATAGTCACTCTAATGGAGATGGTCTTCCCATCGTTAGGGGGAGACATAAACAAGTATTTTCCTAGGGAACGATAGGTAATGTCGTGCTGTATTCTCATTTTGTCTCATATAGACTCATATACTCCATAAATGGAAATGTGAAGTGAAAAAGGATTGTCGATTTTCAGAACATTGATATCGCTAAACTGACGAGATCATACATATCAACTGCAAACATGCCTGTAAGGTAGTAAAGGATATGCACCTTAAACTGAGGTTTTATAACTACACTTCGTGGAAGTGTGGTTGAGGCCTTGTTCCATAAAGAAAGATGGAGAGACCACTAAGTTCAATCAGTGCTCACCTTGAAAGGAAGTAGGTGAGTTCGACACAACCTAATTATATCATATGAAATTATCTCATAAGATTGTCTCTAAATATGTCGATGAATCAAACTGGAGGACGCTCCGAAGTTTTAAATGATTCTAGAGAACAATGAAATCCTAATGGGTTATGACAATGCACATGAGTCAGTGGAAGGATCATGCGTGCACGGTAATGATATAATACATAAATAGGTGTTCCATAAGTAGAGCACAATGAGATCGAACCATGCTTTATTTTGATTATTGTCAAACAAAGAGCATATTTGGCCTATGCTATCCAGGTAGAACTTTGTTCTTTGACAAATATACAGGTATTTGGTGTGGTAGTGACGACCAACTAAGTGTAAAGCCTATGGGACATATATGGTTATCTGTCACAACATGTGGTGAGAAGAATGAGATCTTAAAGTATAAAGACTAACCTTGTGGCGCGAGGTTTCTCACAAACCCCTGGATCGCTTACTCCTTTGAACATCATGATGTTCTGTTAATAATGAGTTTGCTTGGTAGTTTCAAAAGAAATTTGAAAAGCAGTAGATTTGGTTATTTCTTTGGAGATTTAGACTCAAAGATATTTTCAAAAGTGCATAACGACCTTGTGCTTCCTAAGTCAAATGACTCTAAACTACGTAGTGTGTTTGCAATTACACTGGAACACTAACTTATTGATTGAAACAATCAGGCGGATGTGGTATACCCGTCTAAGTAACTATTTGATTTGGAGGGTATAGACAAGTAAGTTATTTTTTCTTGCGTATTGAAAAGAAAGTTCCTGACTTGGAATTGTATCAATCTATGTCGATGGTAAAGACGTAATGCGTACTCTTGATGTAATAAGAGGCCTTAAAAGCTACTTGAAATCAGAATTTGAGATGCAAAATCTGGAAAAAACTCGACCGAATACTGAGCTTGTGGTATATTACCAGTTTGCATATGTCTAAAGTAGTCAGGAAATTTAACAAAGACATGCATCCTGATACCACCCCCACGATTAGTCAAGGTTCAAATGTAAGTAAGTGTGACGGACAGGAAAATTATGCTTGGCACGCCTGAGCGCGCATGCCGTAATCTCCCTATTGCGTCGTTATTATGCTACGATCCGGGCCTTAAAGCTAGGAAAATGCACGATCATTTTCCCTCGCAAGCATGCTCGTGGAGCATGATGGCTTCCACACCATTCCAACTTACCCTCGTTCCGCAAAGGGTTTATTAAGAAAATAAAAACTTTCTCAATACGGAAAAAACGACCTTTTGAGGCCCTAAACGATGGAATTTGGATAAATTATGATGACCATGAGGATCTATAGATAACATTTCTTGATATTTGGGTCATTTCCCATCAAAATTGACTCCTCTTGAGCTAAATTACGACACTCGGGTTTTTAGCCTATGTCGAATGCCTTGATAGGAAGTATGAGCATCTAGTGAATGGAATGCAACTTGCCTCATCAAGTTTGGCCACAATAATCTCTTGCGTCGAGCTACTGAGCCAGATGATATGACAGGCCAGAATGTCGCAATCATCTAACAATTAGATGATATGAGCGAAAAAGTGCTGAATCGGTAATGCTACAACTCATTACGGCTGCCTACGTACCCTTCCATACTATAAAGGGATCAAGCACAAACCGAAGTTCATCCTCGAAGGGACCGGAAACTTAAGCCAAACTCGTTTGAAAAGCCGTGGCCTAGCAATAATGGTAATAACCTCGTCCGTATAGGTTGTTTCGTCAAAATGCACAATGATTATGCATTATCGGGTCCGCGGCGTGCCATTATGATGCATAAGCATCAAATGCCCTCTTGGCAAGGCTACACAACTATGAATGAGTTTTAGTAATAATTTATACTCTTCCGGTTAAGCTATGGATCTTACTTGGTACATAGTCCGCATATGCACCTTCAACCAACTACCCCTTCTTATATATGTTAACTTGCAATTTCTACAAGTACGGAAAGGGGACCAAATTGACATGCCTGCTTCACTTTTCATTCGCAACGATTGCGTTTCTTCGCAATGATTTCTTTCCTCCGCAGTATTGTGTTAGTTCGTAATTATTACGTTACTTCGCAATGATTGTGTTTATTCGCGATGATTGCCTGTGATGATTGCGTAACATTCGTTCGGCCAGCCCTCTCTGGCCTAATGCACAATGATTGTGCGATATTGGCTCTATCCAATAGCCTACATAATACAAAATGATTAATATGCGATCTCTAGGCCACCTACCCAACTGGCGTAATGCATCATGATGATACAACATTTGACTTTTGCCAATATGCCTACGCAATGTGCATTCCTTGGCACCGAATATGGCCCCGGGCCAAATGCATCTCACTATGCAAAGGAAGCTTTGGATGAAGATGCATCACAGGAAAATGGCGCATCTTTTAGCACGCGCCATGCTAAAAACACGGGGGTATCACATTATCACACCCTTCAAAGAATTTCGTCCTAGAAATTCAAAATCAAAGATATTGTGGACAATCTCTTCGGTTTGGATTTCCTGAGCAAAAGTCCCATTCCAGATGCTCAGAAATCACGGGTTTCTTTAAGTTATCGTGAACAACAATTTAGATCTTTTGAGCAATTGTCCCGTACCGCCTGCCCAAGAATCCAAAAGTGCTCACAAAAATACCAAGAATCGCAATTGGACAATGCCAAGAGGATATATCGACCAGGTATCCTAGATGGCATCCCATACTACCACCCAGGAATCCCTAAGGTTCACAAGTTGAAAGGTGATTTTAGCACAGTATTGTGTGGGACAGTTTCCAATTTCCCACCGTCCTTGACGGTCATCCAGGTTGTCACTCGTAAGTGGGATGCTAGCGGTGCCTGAATGCACACCCTTGGCCAGTGCCAACGTGTGGGGATCATCAGTCCCATTGTATACCCACCGTCCCAGACGGTCTTTCGGATATCCACTCGTAAGTGGGGTGCCATTTAGGCCAGGCAAACTCACAGTACTTAAACAAGCTCAACTCGATTAGCAAAGTAACTGGCATAGAAGTTACAAATTCCCTTCCGCGCGAAAGTTGGCCTACTCTCCAACTTTAAGTTTCCATTAAGGAAAATACTCGTGGATAAGTCCACTCCGCACAGTCTCTAGAGTTTTCTCGGAACTTGCTCTGATACCAACTGTGACGGACCGGAAAATTACGCCTGACATTCCTGGGCGCGCAGGCTGTAATATCCCTATTGTGTCATTATTACGCTACGATCCGGGCCTTAAATCTAGGAAAATACACGATCATTTTCCCTCGCACGCATGCTCGTGGAGCATGATGCGGCTAACTTAGCTTCCACACCATTCCAACTTACCCTTGTTCCGCAAAGAATTTATTAAGAAAATAAAAACTTTCTCAATACGGCAAAAACGGCCTTTTGAGGCCCTAAACGATGGAATTTGGCTAAATTATGGTGACCATGTGGATCTATAGATAACATGTCTTGATCTTTGGTACATTTCCCATCAAAATTGACTCCTCTTGAGCTAAATTATGATACTCGGGTCTTTAGCCTATGTCGAACGCCTTGATAGGAAGTATGATCATCCAGTGAATGGAATTCAACTTGCTTCATAAAGTTTGGCCACAATTATGTCTTGCGTCGAGATGCCGATCCAGATGATATGAGAGGCCAAAATGTCGCAATCATCTCACATTTAGATGATATGAGCGACAAAGTGTTGGACCGGAAATGCTACAACTCATTGCAGTTGCTTACGTACCCTCCCTACTCTAAAGGGATCAAGCACAGACCGTAGTTCATCCTCGAAGGGACCGAAAACTTAATACAAACTCGTTTGCAAGGCCGTGGCCTAGCAATAATAGTAATGGCCTCGTCCATATAGTCCGTTTCGTCAAAATTCACAATGATTATGCATTATCGGGTCCGCGGTGCGGCATTATGATGCCTAAGCATCAAATGCCCTCTTGGCAAGGCTACACAACTATAAATGAGTTTTAGGCATCATTTATACTCTTCCGGTTAAGCTATGGAGCTTACTTGGTACATAGTCCGCATATGCACCTTCAACCGACTACCCTTCCCTATATATATTCACTTGCAATTTCTACAAGTATGGAAAGGGGACCAAATTGACATGCCTGCTTCACTATTCATTCGCAATGATTGTGTTCCTTCGAAATGATTGCTTTCATCCGTAATGATTGTGTTAGTTCGTAATGATTGCTCGCAATGATTGTTTTTATTCGCGATGATTGCGTAACACTGGTTTGGCCATCCCTCTCTGGCCTGATGCACGGTGATTGTACGATATTGGCTCTAGGCCAATAGCCTCTATAATACGCAATGATTACGGTGCAATCTCGAGGCCACCTACCCAACTGGCCTAATGCATCATGATGATGCAACATTGGATTTTTGCCAATATGCCTACGCAATGTGCCTTCCTTGCACCAAATATGGTTCCGGGCCAAATGCATCTCACTATGCGAAGGAATCTTTGGATGAAGCTTCATCACAAGCAAATGATGCATCTTTTAGCATGCGCCATGCTAAAAACACGGGGTGTTACAGTAAGTGACCATTTCGTCTAAAGGAAGATGACGAAGATGTATTGGGAGATGAAATTTCCATATCTAAGTATATAATGATGCATTGTTGTACATAGTGTAATAATGTACTCGATTAAATTTTGCATCCTCAAGGAACTTGTTAGCTAGATATAGCTCAGAGCCAACGAAACGTCATTGGAATGGTATAGTGAATGTAATCATGTACTTAAAAGTAACCATTGACATGATTTTTTTTTATCCCTGCACAGACATAAAAAAGGAATGCTAATGAAAGATCAATCCAAAAGTTGTTGATTATGAAGGAACAATAATCTCTTCTCCAACGAAAGTAATCAGGGGGAGATATGGTAGACTATTTTTTAAGTCATTACCGATATTTAGTTTTGAAAATACATGACTAAAGGAACTCTCTGGAACAACTCTGAAAGTAATCAGGGGGAGATGCCGACATCAAGGGGGAGGATCCAAGGATATGATGTCGACATATTTTACTTCGAAATTGAAGTTGTATTGTACTCTTTTTCCCTTCGATCGAGAATACTTTTTCCCAAAGGGTTTTGTTACTCGACAAGGTTTTTAGCGAGACAACACTGATAAACATCAAGTATGTTGAACGTTGAAGACATAAAGATCGCGTTGATATTACTGAAAATATCTGAATCAAAGAAATGAAACACAATAGTCTGATAAGCAAACGTAACTTCCAGAATCAACAACATGGTCTTATAAACATTCAAGTCACCAAAGTAAAGTGTGATAAACTCCTTTTGACTGCATTAGACTAATGCAAATTGTCTGACATTAGGGGGAGCATCTAATGGTGTATTGAACTATTTTTCTTCACCGAGGTTGATTTTTTCCACAGTGTTTTGTTACTCGGCAAGGTTTTTATTGAAACAACAACAAACACCGGGAATGTAATTTCCCAGCTAAGGCTATTGTCTTTCCCATGAGGATTTTCTGCCTTAAGAGTTGTGAAGCAACTAGTCAACTTCAATGGAGAAAAGTGATCATATTTCCTTTACTTGCATCTGCCACGTTATACTATTTTCCTTTCGTCAAGGTTTTATCCCACTGGGTTTTCCTTGTCAAGGTTTTAATGAGGTAGCATATTCGAGTCCAACTATGTTCTAAGTTTTCTTAATATTGTACTCTTTTTATTTAGTTCAGGTTTTGTCCCTCTGGGTTTTCCTGACGAAGTTTTAACGAGGCAATTAACTTAGAATCATCGATCTTTGAAATTGCATGTGATGAACTACATGTAAAGTACGAGGAAACATGTGAAGAGTTGTACCAAGATTTTATCCCTCTGGGTTTTTCCTTGTCAAAGTTTCAGTAAGGAAATTGATTTCGGCACAAGTCATCAAGGAGTGAACGACGTTTGAAGAACTACAATCAAAGCACTATATATGAAATATTATGTATAAAGTTTAATTATTTGAACCACACAAGTGGGAGTGTTGAAGGGTTTAATACCCATGAATGTGCGGAAAAATATTGGTATAATGTCTGCATGTCTGCATGACATTCACTATTATGTAACCACCTATTTAGTGTGCATGTATGCATTAGAAACTCGAATGTGCGTAATGAATCCCCTCTCTATTTAACCTATGAATAAATCCATAATCTATGTACAAATAGAGTATCCATTAATAAGAGCTTCCTTTATTATTCACTCTATTTATCTTTGTATTAACTTTAGTTTATCTACAACAGTAAACTCAAAATCTCTCAAATATTTTTAAGTTTAATTTCATTTACTATGAAAAAAAACATATAGAGTACAAGTAGGTCCTTTTTACAGGCTCGTCGTGGTGCAGCCTCTCTAACTTTTGTTTAGGCAAAGTGGATGAATTAAATTAGTAAATAGATTTAGAAAATTCTCGAGTGAACAAGAAAATATCATTGTTAGTGTTTTATGCATAAGAGATAAAATACGCACTTAATGCATGACCGTTGATGCTTGATAGATCTTAGGCATGATGAAATTGAATGCAATAACGTACTCTGTAACATAATGCATGAGCAAATGAAAAATATCATCACCCGGTTAGTAATTTCAGAACTTGGCTAAATTAAGGTATGCCCAGATTGATTGGGGAATATCAATTTTAAACCCATCCAAGGTAGTGTGTTAAGGTGTGTCCAAAAGATGCTAAAAGATCAAATTGTCCTTACTATTTTCAGCCAAATCTAAACCTTGCCGACTAAAACTAAAACCTAAAACCTATCAAAACAATTTTCAAAATCTCTTTAAAACTCTAAATGATGAAATAAAAAAAGAAAAAAATCAAAATGAAACAAAAAAAAAAAGCATACGGGTTTCGAGATTGGGTATGATTTTGTACCCAATATCAAATCTCTTATGATTCAACTTTTTTACCAAAAGTCGGCGGGGTATTTTTGTAGACCCTAGTCGGCAGGGTAATTTTTCTCGACCTTGCCGACTAGTATTAGTCGCTATCTTCCTAGGTTGAATACCGTGACGACTTTTCATCCCTGAAATTAGCATTTACAGGGTCGGCACAGTATTCATCCTTGTAACTATAGTCGGCAGGTTATGAAATTAATACTTTGCTGACTAACCATGCATTTGTAACACCTTTCTATGTATGTCAAAAATCCTATAGTAGGTCGGTATTTTTTTGTCGACCTTGCCGACTTTTCATATTTTCAGAATTGAAGTTGTTGATTTCTTCTGTAATTTTGAGTATAAAATCACTCATCAGCTTCACAATCCCCTTTGTAGAAGTGTTTGTCTAATGTGGTTTAATTTCCGTTACAAAAAAAAAATCTCAAAAAAAGAAAAGAAAAATCCTCAAAAATCAGAAGACATAATCCATGAGTTCAATCTAAATAATACCTAATTTGAGAATTTTAATTCAATTAATTAACTAAAATTAATTAATTAACCTGAACACATTATTAGTGTTAATTAGGCAAGGGTAAACTAGACATTTTGAAAATACATGGTTGAGGGGTGTCATATTTTACTTCAAAATGACCCGAGTTTTATCTCATTAGGCATGCCCTGATTAATATGGATATACTCAATCTCGCCATGTTTCAGAAGCCTGGCATTTTTAGGGGCGACCCCAAAAGAATTAGAGGCGACACAAAAAGACAAAAAAGGTCACCCAAACGTAAATTTAAGCTACCCCTTATCTCCGATTTTTCGAAATGGCTAATATACCCTTTTATAATCGTTGGTTAAAAAGTAATCGGTAGGAAATATAGAATCAGTACCGATTAATGTGTGGATATTTCGGATAATTTCCCTTTTATAATCAGTAGCCAAATATATAATCGGTAGTTTCAAAAAATAATCGGAAGCAAACTCTTGTAATCGGTAGTCTAGGGTATATATATTAGTGTTTGGAATTTATTTTTGGGCTAGTGTGAGATAATAACACTTCCGATTGTAGTGAGAGAAGAAGAAGAAGTGGGTATATGTTGCCAACTTCCGATTGATTGTTGCCAACTTCCATAAACATAGATGGGTACGAAGAAGAACGTGAACTTATTGAAGTTCAAGGTTCATTACCGTGTAGAGAAGACGATTTGGGGTATATGTTGAATGATCCAAACTTTCATGGAGATGAAATCCTAGACGACGTTTTCATGAAAGAAAACGGAGAATCACCCAAGGTCGAAGCTAACGATGCATCAAACATACATGTATGTTGTTAACAAACTCTAATACCCATGTTATGTGCGTTTGTGTGTGTTTTTCAACGAGAAAATTCGATTTCTGCATGCGTTGAATGCCATGAACGACATATAATCGGTAGCTAACGGAGTACCATATCCACCGATTACAAGAAACTGCCTCCAAAATATCTACAATCGGAAGCTATTATATGTATAGAACTACCGATTACGAAAAAAATCGCCAAATTGAAAGTTTTAATTTCTCATAATCGGTAGTTTTATACATTTACCTTACTACCGATTTTCAAAGTCGCCTCAGATACGAATTTCTCCAAAAATGAAAAAATTGTAATTCTTCATATTTCATAATCGGTTGTTTATGAATGCATTTATCCTCCGATTATGGTAGTCGCCCCCAAAAGCAAATTTCTCCAAAAATGAAACTTTCGTAATTCTTCATATTTAATATTCGGTAGTTTATAAATTTAGTTATCCTCCGATTATGGTTGTCGCTCCTGAAAGAAAATATGTTCATAAACTTTTGTAAAATAAACCTCCGATTACAATTTAAATTTTTAAAATTACAAGTGAACATTCAAACTTTTGTAAATACATCACATGTTATTCTTTTTCCTAGTCCTTTGTTCAAGTATCAATGTTTCTTCGAAATGTAGAAATGACTCTCCTCTCCACTTGGTATAAGCATCTTGTGCCGCATATCTGTCGCCTCCGTTCCTAGCAAGAAACTCGTTGTACTTGGTGCACAATTTCAGAACATGATTCACCCTTGAACAAACGTGGGCTGGTTCATAATCATAGCGTGGTTTCTTACCGTCCATCTTTCCAACGAAAGGACCCAACGAAACATTATCCAAAATATAGTCTCACCCGGATGTTCTTCGGATAGATCTTTCACAATGTAATAATTTTTTGCCCATTCGGTCTCTTCCTCAACTTGTTTTAATCTTTCGCTTTGATGGGACTATTCTTGACCTCGTTTCTTTGCCTCGATTGACTCTTCTTCCTCCTTCGTTGCAATTAACGATGGTCTAGTTTTTTTTTGGTTGTTTGCTTCTTTTCTGTATCTCTTCTTTCATTGCTGCAATTGATGATGTTGTTCGCTTGCATCTTCTAAGTATGTGTTCGACTGATGATGGACTTGCCATTGAAAATGATTTTCACTTTAATTTTCACCTGAATAATTTCAGTGTGGTGCATAAATGATGGGAGGTTACCCTCCTTATATAGATGAGAGTTCTAACGACTCTTTCTTTTTTAAAATGTAGCCATAATTGGATGCTATGTAGGTTAAGAAACCTATCGATTATTATATTCGGTGGTTAATGTATTTAATTGATATTTCGATTATAGGTTGCCCCAAAATGAGATTTTTCTTAAATCCTTCATTTGATGAATTTTGAAATCTGCCATAATCGGTAGATAATCTAACTTGTAAACCTACCGATTATAAGTAGCCCCAGATTCAACCTTTACCAAATTCCATGGGTTTTGAGGGTACAGAGCCAACCATAACCATTTGGTTTGTGTTTTGGATGTAGCCATAATCAGAAGATAAGTAGGTTACAAAACCTCCCGATTATAGCTTGCCCCAAAATGATATTTTTCTTAAATCCTTCATTTGTTGAATTTTGAAATCTGCCATAATCGGTAGATAATCTAAATTATAAACCTACCGATTATAAGTAGTCGAGATTCAACCTTTTCCAAATTCCAATGGTTTTGAGGGTACAGAGCCAACCATAACCATTTGATTTGTGTTTTGGATGTAGCGATAATCGGAAGATAATTAGGTTACAAAACCTCCCGATTATAGGTTACCCCAAAATGAGATTTTTCTTAAATCCTTCATTTGATGAAATTTGAAATCTGCCGTAATCGGTAGATAATATAACTTGTAAACCTACCGATTATAAGTAGCCCCAGATTCAACCTTTGCCAAATTCCATGGGTTTTGAGGGTACAGAGACAACCATAACCATTTGGTTTGTGTTTTTGATGTAGCCATAATCGGGATATAAATAGGTTACAAAACCTCCCGATTATAGGTTGCCCCAAAATGAGATTTTTCTTAAATCCTTCATTTGATGAATTTTGAAATATAACTTGTAAACCTACCGATTATAAGTAGCCCCAGATTCAATGGGTTTTGAGGGTACATAGCCAACCCTAACCGTTTGGTTTATGTTTTGGATGTAGCCATATTCCATGGGTTTTGAGAGTACATAGACAACCATAACCGTTTGGTTTGTGTTTTGGATGTAGCCATAATCGGAAGATAAATAGGTTACAAAACCTCCCGGTTATAGGTTGCCCCAAAATGAGATTTTTCTTAAATCCTTCATTTGATGAATTTTGAAATCTGCCATAATCGGTAGATAATCTAACTTGTAAACCTACCGATTATAAGTATCCCCAGATTCAACCTTTGCCAAATTCCATGGGTTTTGAGGGTACAGAGCCAACCATGACCATTTGGTTTGTGTTTTGTATGTAGCCATAATCGGAAGATAAATATGTTACAAAACCTCCCGATTATAGGTTTCCCAAAAATGAGATTTTGAATCTACCATAATCGGTAGATAATCCAACTTGCATACCTATCGATGATAAGTAACCCCAGATTCACCCTTTGTCAAAATAGCCGTTGCAGTTTCAACCTAATTGATGAAATAGCTGTTGAAGTTTTTTGGAAAAAGAAAAAGAGTTGTTGGTCCATAAACCTATATAAAGAAACTCATATCTATCAACCCATTTGCACCAAACTCTTTCCTCTCTTCAGTTCTAATTTGGAAAACAAAAACATGGATATTTGTTTGGCTGTCGTAGGCTCAACAAATTAATAAATATATTTCCCACTAATTAACTGGTAATATAGCGGTAGTAAGAGATCATTCCCACAGAGATCTGTGTAATTGATAGGTTATTTGATCATCAAGATAAAGTAAATAACAAATGGGGGTTTGGTTGTGAGATAGATAAAAAGACAATAAGAAGAAAAGAGATGATCAAGGAATCCTTCGCCGTTACCAAGTGTTAACAGGATTAGAATACTTATCTATTGTTCGTAAGAACCATTCATCACCAACCGTAGAATAACAGCTAGATCAGTGTTATCCCAAAAACTCCTTTAATCACGGGATACGGAAGTTCTCGACTACCATATTCTATCCAACGAACCACCAAGTAGTAGATCACTCAAGGTGTAATCCAATCGAATGCCTTAAGCTTTGTGAATTTAGGTTGATCCCAGTAGTTAAACTCTTATATCAAGGTTTACTTGCTGGTGTTGTCTTCACACACGATTGTTCCACAGAATTCCTCTGTAAGGTCTCGCGATTTCTACTTGTGTAGAGAGTTAATCGACGATTACTTATCTCATAACCTCCACTAGCAATAGAACGATCAATAGACTAATATAGTATGCATCTAAAATCAATCTAAGAATCATTCATAAACTCTAGATATGGTAAAGACAAACTATGATGATAAAAACTCTCAATAGATTTGTATTATTAATAAAGCTAAACGCTTAGAACATTGAATTCATCCTTAATCAACAAAGGATTTAGCTACTCATATTACAAAGAAGATGAATAATGGTGGTTTCCCCCTAAAAGGGTAAGCCCTAGGTTTTTTTGTAGAACTTGTGATATGAGATTCTATTGATGTTGATTTTACATAACCTAATACCTTTTTATAGGTTTACATTGCTTGGTCTCCAAGTATTTAGTTTGGTTCAAGAACCCGACCCGAAAATACGAAATAACGACTCCAAACGTGCCCTTAGGCTTTCCAAGGTATTAATACGTGTTTTCCACTTGCTAAGTTCGCAAACCTAGTCCGCGAACTTCAAATTCTAGCAGATATTTTTGGAATTAAAGTATGAAACCCGTCCGCGAACTTTACTGTCTTCGGTATTCAATAAAAGCTTGTTTTGGCCACAACTTCTTCATCCGAACTCAGAATGACTTCATTCTTCTTGAATTCTTTTTATATTGCAATTCTATTCAAGATGATGATGAGAAATCCTTAATTTGAATGAGTTAATCTCGGTCTTTGGCCCTTCTCTTGATTTTGAGCGTTTTGCTCCTTTTCGTCGCACTTCTTCCACTTCTCTTGGATTTGGGCACTTGGATATTTGGAATACTTCTATTCCTATCTCTTTTCAGCACTTTTTAGCTCTTTTTTTGGACAATTCACCTATTGGAGGCAAATAAGAGAAAACAATAGTAATAATACGAATATATGCAAGAATAATAACTAAAACAAGTATGGAATGGATACTAAAATCATATGAATTATGTACTTATCAAATTCCCCCACACTTAGATTTTGCTAGTCCTAGAGCAAACTAAATAAAACTACTCATAAATGCAACAACTCCGTGTCGTGAGGATACGATTACTCTTAGCATGAATAACAGGCCTTTAAACCCCCAGGTGTCCCTAGTGGACGAGTTATAGTCTCGTGAGGGCTTACAAGAGATATACCCACAAAACCTACTATAATTTCTCACCTTGGAAGAACCACTAAATATAGACACAAAGAAAAAATCCAAATAATTAGCTTGCATAAGTTCTTTAGCTGCAAACATCCCACATATATTCCAATCATCACACGTAAGCAATTAATTAAGTGTGACATTCAACCTGTTTGCAAAACTCTACTAAGATAGTCATCGTACTTGTTGCAACATTTGTCACAACACTCGCATACTGAAATCACATGGATAGATAAGAAAGTGGAAATAGAAAAGTGAAGTGTGCAAATGTTGACTAAAGTGAAAGATGTTACCCACAATACTTATATGAATGTCGTCAAAGGATTCTTATTTATAGCGAAATAGTTGAGAGAAGCACAAATTTAACTCGACCACATGATTAGATACTCTAAGCGCATGTTCCTTTTCAGCAAGTATGTGATAGTTGCCTTGGATCCTGCGTTCCATGCTTGCTTATGCGACGGAGACAGGGACAACGTTTCACACATACTGCTATCAAAGTGTCAAGAACCTCATCAATAGTATTTTTGACTTGCTATATAATGATGACATGGTTTTTGCTTTCATCGACTATGATTAGTCTGAAATTCCGGACCTATCATTTATTAGTGTCGATAAAATAAGAGGAGCCTTATATATATATCTTTTTTTTTCTTTTTTTTTTCTCTTTTTTTTTTCCGGCTCACTCTTTATGAGTCTAAGACAATTGTCTTATGGGGCTTTTAAATACTCAACCAATGATTACCTTGATACAACATCCACGGTAGTATAAGGATCCCACCAAATCACTTTAGAGAAACATATAACTGCAAAAATAAAAAGAAAGTGATTCAGTAATGATTAAATGCGATGATGAATCTTTCAAATGACTACCATAGCTTAGTTTCACATTCAATTATGAACGCATATATATTTAAGGATTGTGGAATGACAAAATGGAACTCAATCTATAGCTGTAAGAACTGTTTCAACCTTTAAAAGGTGTAGAGTGTCATCCTAAATATCTCATAATTAACTCCAAAAGATGAAGTCTCAAGAATGCAAGAAATCAAAGAGTATTATTTGTCTATTTTTTATGCAATCCAAACATGCTTAACTATTCCCCCACACTTAAACTCAACATTGTCCTCAATGTTCAAAACCGAAAATTCTGATTTCTGACATAACAACAAATTAAACTCGAAAAATGTACGGAACTAGAAAAAACATACTAAACGAAAGTTGTTCACCTACTTCTTTTATATGATGTGTTAAAAGGTCACAGTGTTTCGATAAGCGGTCTGACTTTTATGGTCTCCGTACTGACTGACATGCAATCTGAAAAAGTTCTGGAAAATACCAAAACTCAAATGTCCAGGCCTATCGGTCCAACTTAACAGACTCCGAATTCATATTTTCTTTTTGGAAAAGAAAGGTATGTCTGTAATATTTCAAAGTTGGGGTCAACTACTCGGACTCCGTATGAAGTCTCGAGAGCTGTTTCCGTAACAAGTGCGCAGTCAGAATTTTTCTGACGAGAATAGTTTCGTCAAAACTTTCATTATAGATATAGGACTTTGTAAAATCTAAGATGGGAGTGCAAGATATGATATGAAAAACTAAGAAAAACTAAAAACAAAAGGATAGAGATACAAACCAATGAGTTGCCTCCCATTTAGCGCTTGGTTTAACGTCGTCAGCCCGACGATATTGTTATCGTCCGTACACCAACAATCTGAAAATTTGGTAATCCTTCCAAATAACAATCTACAATTCAAATAATAGCTTCAAAACAACATTAGCAAAAAATATAAATATTGAAGCTATCACTTTATTGAATTTTTCCCCACACTTAGTCCTTTCTACACTCGGAAATGGATAGAGAGCATAGAATTCGGGAACTTCAAAAGGTTCCTCAGATTGGTGAACCTACACAATACTCGAATCAAACACATCAAGTGGTGGATACTTAGAAGCAAAATAATCCGTTAAAACTTTGGAAGCACACGACTCTTTGGGAAGCTACTTCAATCGGATGGAAAGGATCAATAGATATAGAATTATGCAAAGGATTAGACAAACCTTGTATCGGATCCTCATTAATAATTAACAACGAATTAGTTACCTCAAGTATATCGTGGTCCTCTATTGAACTATTATTATCTAGCTCAATTGGGTCTTCCACGACTTCAATCAATTTGGTTTCATTTTCAATCTCAATCTCTTCAAAAATCTCATCATCGGAATCGGAATTCTCCCCCAAAAAGTCTAGTTCATTGGTGCAAATTCTAGGGTCTTCCATATGAGTCTCCGACGAAGGAATAATTGGGTTTACTTCTTGCAAATCAACCTGTCTAAAAACACTGTAATATGGATGTCCATTGTAATGTTGATATGCATTTGAGTATGTAACACCGTACATAATAATGGTTCGATCATACCAAGGCTCCTCCTTTTAAATAGGCGAATGATCATTATTAAGATACAGAGATGGTATAACTGCATCATTGTTATAAGAAATTTCCAAAGGTTGCTCATCTTCAAAATATTTGTTGACTCTCGAAGGAATTTCAGAATTGTTTTGGTTTTGGGGCCAAATTTCTTCTTCATTCCTTGTCTCCCTGAATTGAGACATATGTATTTGAAAATTCTCCGTGCTCGTTTGAATTTCTTGGTGTGATTATTCAGTCTTTTTGATGTGCTCGTCCAGCTGTTGATTTTGCTGTATCAACTGATCCATTAAATCTGCCAGACTAAAAGAATTATCATTAGAAGCACAACTATCTTCCCATCCTTGTGGTTGCTCACTTACATACCCGTCATAAGGTTCTTGATATGTATGAGAATAACCAAAAGGTTCAGTGGGATATTGATCGTAACCAAAATATTGGTTTTGATTATACCCATAGGATGGTTCGTAGTTGTCATAAGAATAAGATTGAAAACCATATTCATTACCACTATTATATTTGTAATCTTGTGCTCCATACATGTTATTTTCATAAGGAAACGTGACGACTCACAAGAGTAAAAGAGAAAATAAAAACAAGCTAACCAAATAACAAATCAATTAGCGGCTGCTCCCCGGCAGCGGCGCCAAAATTTGTTTGGGCTGTCGTAGGCTCAACAAATTAATAAATATATTTTCCACTAATTAACTAGTAATATAGCGGTAGTAAGAGATCGTTCCCACAGAGAGCTGTGTAATTGATAGGTTATTCGATCAGCAAGATAAAGTAAATAACAAATGGGGATTTGGTTGTGAGATAGATAAAAAGACAATAAGAAGGAAAGAGATGATCAAGGAATCCTTCGCCGTTACCAAGCGTTAACAGGATTAGAATACTTATCTATTGTTCGTAAGA
Organism: Papaver somniferum; assembly: GCF_003573695.1. Lineage (NCBI taxonomy): Eukaryota > Viridiplantae > Streptophyta > Magnoliopsida > Ranunculales > Papaveraceae > Papaver > Papaver somniferum. The sequence continues at coordinate 50,816,249 of NC_039363.1, forward strand.
ACCATTCATCATCAACCGTAGAATAACAACTAGATCAGTGTTACCCCCAAAACTCCTTTAATCGCTGGATACGGAAGTTCTCGACTTGCAGATTCTATCCAACGAACCACCAAGTAGTAGATCACTCAAGGTATAATCCAACCGAATGCCTTAAGCTTTGTGAATTTAGGTTGATCCCAGTAGTCAAACTCTTGGATCAAGGTTTACTTGATGGTGTTCTCTTCACACACGATTGCTCCACAGAATCCCTCTGTAAGGTCTCGCGATTTCTACTTGTGTAGAGAGTTAATCGACGATTACTTATATCATAACTCCCACTAGCAATAGAACGATCAATACACTAATCTAATATGCATCACAAATCAATCTAAGAATCATTCATAAACCCTAGATATGGTAAAGACAAGCGATGATGATAAAAACTCTCAATAGATTTGTATTATTAATAAAGCTTCACGCTTATAACATTGAATTCATCTTTAATCAATAAAGGATTTATCTACTCATATTACAAAGAAGATGAATAATGGTGGTTTCCCCCTAAAGGGGTAAGCCCTAGGTTTTTATGTAGAACTTGTGATATGAGATTCTATTGATATTGATTTTACATAACCTAATACCTTTTTTATAGGTTTAGATTGCTTGGTCTCAAAGTATTTAGTTCGGTTCAAGAACCCGACCCGAAAATACGAAATAACGACTTCAAACGTTCCCTTAGGCTTTCCAAGATATTATTACACGTTTTCCACTTGCTAAGTTCGCAAACCCAGTCCGCGAACTTCAAATTCCAGCATATATTTTTGGAATTAAAGTATGAAACCCGTCCGCGAACTTTACTGTCTTCAGTATTCAATAAAGCTTGTTTTGGCCACAACTTCTTCATCCGAACTCGAAATGACCTCATTCTTTTTGAATTCTTTTTTATCTTTCAATTATCTTCAATATGACGATGAGAAATCCTTAATTTGAATGAGTTAATCTAGGTCTTTGGCCTTTCTCTTTATTTTGAGCGTTTTGCTCCTTTTCGTCGCACTTCTTCCACTTCTCTTGGACTTGGGCACTTGGAATACTTCTCTTCCTAGCTCTTTTCAGAAATTTGTGGCTCCTTTTTGGATGATTCACCTATTGGAGGAAAATAAGAGAAAACAATAGTAATAATACGAATATATGCAAGAATAATAGCCAAAACAAGTATGGAATGAATACTAAAATCATATGAATTATGCACTTATCAATATTGCTTTTGTTGAAGAAGAAGATTGTGCTCTTTATAGAGCGTACGTTGTGATAACTACTCATGATCGTGTTTACAAGATCCACAAATCAGAATCCGAAGAGCAGTTATGGAACCGTATTTTAATGGTATTTGAGGCGTTAGATGGTAATCAAATTCGAAGATCATCCAATGACATTAAGATGAGAAAGAAGGCGCTCGATAAGGATATTGGCAAACTTGAAGATGAGGAACGATTTTTTAGGAACGCTTTTCCTTGGTGGACGTATGAAAAACGAGTAAGTATCTTTGTAACTCCGACTCACATAAACATTAGTTAGTACTAACTTGTTAACCTTTGCCAAATTTCAGATAAATCTTGTTGATCGCCGGTATGTGGACCTCTACGGGAAACGATTTGAACATGAAGGACGTTACAAAATCAAGAGGGACAATTTCTATGGTCACTTGAAGTTATGTTCTTTTTTGATACTTTTATTGGAAAATTTAGGAGTATGGATTTAGGTTCTTTTAACGTGATTGTAACGTTAAGGTATTTTGAACTTTATGTAATGGATGTAATCGGAAGCATATTAATATAAAAACTTTCCTGATTATTTACAAACAGTGGTTTACTTGGTTAAACAAGCAATCGATTCCAATAATCGGATATTTTATGAGTTAACATTCTTTCCAATTATGGTGTTGTTTTGATACAGAAAACAACATTTGTTTAACATATAATAATCGAAGGCACAATATAAATTATACCTACCGATTCCAATAATCGAAAGTCAAGGAGTGAATTTACTTTCCGATTATGGTGTTGTTTGGTTCCAGGAAACAAAGTTTTCGTCACATAGAATAATCGAGGACGAATTATAAAGTAAATCTACCGATTATCATAATCAGAAATAAGTGAGTAAACGTACTTTCCGATTATGGTGTTGTTTGGATACAAAAAACAAAATTTTATTTACATATAATAATCGTAGGAACAATATAAATTAAACCTACCGATTCCCATAATAGAAAGTCGAGGAGTGAATTTACTTTCCGATTATGGTGTTGTTTGGTTCCAGGAAACAAAGTTTTCGTCACATAGAATATCGGTAGACAACTAAATTAGAAATCTTCCAATTCTAACAAATTATTTTGAAAAATCTCCAGAATACATAATATAAATAGCTCCCGGTTCTGACAAAAATTTGCAAAATCCCCAGAATCGGAAGATACATATATAAACTTATCTTCCGATTGTGCTACAAAATTTAACAGTTTCATATCTCTTCATGTGATTCGTTTGCGAGTCATCACAAACCATAAAGATAGCAACAAAACCATTCATAATCCATAAAACGAACCATTCACAAACCATAAACATAATGTACCAATTTATAATCCGACACAAACTTTGAAAACGACATAATCCAACATAAACAAAGTTATCCATAAAGTTAACAAAACATCGACAATTTAGTTGTTCTTCTTTGCTTTGAATTTTCGACCTTTACGACCTCCACGACTTGGACCAACATCATCATTGGTTTCATCATTTGATCCTTCAACTTGAGTGCTCGATGACGCCCGAGTTCTTTCGTTCACCTTCTTTGTAGGTTTCTTGCCCTTTTCCCCGAAATGAGATGCATACTCTTCATTGTCAACGTTATCAATTAAATCTTGGTGCTTTTTTATCTTCTCACTTGGCACAGGCTCTCCAGACTTTATGCAATTAGTGCACCATTTGGACAATCTCTTGAACTTGTTCATCTGTTTTAAAACATAGCATACCATCAAACGGTTACTACTTTGATTTTGACCCATAATATTAAACTAAATGCGTACCAATATATCAAAGCCCAGAGGTTTTTCTTTGAGGATACTCTTATACGGTGTTGTGGGCTTTGCTTTAAGATCACGGATTACACGAATATGAGAAACTTTCTGGTACCAATCCATATAGTTGGGAGAATTTTCAAAACCTTGGTTGGATGGCATTCCTAAGTTGATCAAGTAATGCATCCTTCTATACCAATGGGATTTAACGATTGGTTTACCCGAGTAGACCACCGTGATAGAATCTTTAGCAGACTCGCACTTTTCCAGATCCAAAGAGAAATTTCCATGGATTTCCTCCTTTGGTATACCTTGTACATAACTGTGTTGTCGCATCACCGTTGAGGCATTGTACATCACATATCCTGTGGGGTGCCACAACGGTCCAAAATAAAAGGCCAAATCAGACCGACCCGCTATGTGTTCACTAGCTCGGTCTTTCTTATATGGATCAAAGCATACCTCTTCGGCTTTCAGTGAGTCCAAAATCTCCCTCAAACGAATCCGCTGCTGCTCTTTTGTCCTAGAATGGTTGTCATAGAAGACGTACTTTTTTCCTCTAGGGTCACCTATTGCCCACGCCGGGATTTCAATGGCCAATTTCAAGATAGGGAAGTGGTCGTAGATCCATGTCTATATTTTCATTTTTGCAAGTATTAGGAAATTGATTCTTCAATGGTAGAAAAATAAAAAAAATATCTAAGTATGTAGAGTTAATAAAAATGACTCACGTTCCCGGCAATTGGCTAATTCCAAGCCTCGACGCCTTCCTCAACTCTTCCATCAACCACGCATGGCATGTCGTGCCCCATGAGTACTCAAGCACTTTATTAAGAGGATGCAGAAGTTATAAAAGGTTGGCGTCGACCCGATTGCCACTGGTATTGGGGAAAATGACACATCCCAATACACATAGGAGATATGCAGTGGTCGCGTGGTTCACTTTCTCATTAGTTAAAGTTCCTTTCTCTTCTTTTTCCTTGGTGCCCTTGAACATATCTATCAGAGTACCCATATTGAACTGTATAGTTCTATAACTCATGCATCTATTGAACTCTGTTTTTGATGTTTCTGCATCCCAACCAAAACACTTATTAGTTAGAGTATAAAGTTTGTCCCATTCCAACTGCTTTGTGTACTCATCCCTGACACCTTTGCCATGGTCAGAGAGCCTAAGAATCTGCACAACATCATCTGGGGTAATCGTCATCTCTCCAAACGACATATGGAAGGTGTCGGTCTCAGGATAAAGTCTCTCCACAAACGACGATATAGCCACCCGGTCATGTTCCAACATAGATTTCTCAGCAGCATTATCCAACCCCGAATTAGCAATAATTGTCTTGAACCTTTCACATTCATCGGATAAAGGCCAATCCAGCATTTTAGTTGGTGCGACGGTGGGTATGAGTATACGTAAACACACGACAAGTTAATTTTTTTTAGAATAACCTAAACCAATAACCCTTAAAACTATTACGAAGAAAAAGATAATACGTAAATAAAATGGATACGATTATTACCTCGGTTTCATATATTTGTTTGGCCAAGGAGTCTTTGTTTCCAAATAACAATTGTCCTCCATCCTCCGGCACCCCAATGATTAGACCTTCTGGAATATCCTTCATCTTCAGTTCTTGTGGAACAAGGTGTTTCGCTTTCTTTCGAGGAGGATTTTTCTTTTCAGCTTTTCCTTCTTCTTGCGCACCGCTAGGTTTTCCTACTTATGGTACTCTATCTCCTGGTGCTTCTAGTTGAACACTAGGTTGAATTTCAGCTTGTGATTGTGTAACACTTGGTTCTACAGCTTCTTGAATGGCAGTTGGTTGAACACCTTCTTGAACTGGTTCTGATTGTGGGGCAGTTGGTTAACCACCTTGTTGAGTTCCATCTTGAGCACTTGAAGTGGATTAAGCAGTCCTAGCTCTCCTTGCAGTAGCTATCAAGTTCTTACGCCTTTCCATCCTTGCACTATCTGAGACAATTGCATCTTCGGTTTTTTACCTCGCCTTTCCCTAAACAACAAAATAAAGCACAATAGGTTCGTAAACATATGTTACCAAACTACACAATCGGAAGTTAATCTAAAGCAAAATTCCCGAGTATACATATTTGGTTGATTGAGTTAACCATTAGCCTTCGATTATTCAGAATCGAACGTTTCAGTTCAACATAAGCGGCCGAATATAAATAATCGAAAACAAAAGAAAAGTTTTTGGTGTACGAATATATTTATCCAAAAAAAACAACAACCTAAACAATATACATTATAATCGGAATCTATATTTCAACATAATCTTCTGAATAAACATAATCGAAAGTCAAAAGAGATTCTACCCTACCGAATACATCACAATCGGTATCCATACAAAATTAATTCCTACCGAATATGAATCATTTTATGTCCAGAAAATACTAAAGTGGTTGAGCCTAAAAAATCGGAAGCAAATTACAAAACATATCATCCGATTATTGCGTCTATATTACTTGTACTTCCCTAATATATTCGGAAGGCAAAAACACATTTAACTTCCGATTGCGGTCGATTTAGGGTTCAGTGATGAAAAAAGTTCTTTAATCGGTAGGAAACCTAAATATTTAGCACCTGAATATGACCAATGTTCTTGTGGAATGAAGAATTCGACCACGATCGGAAGTTAAAACCTCTTTATTACGGGCATAGAGTCCAATGTTTGGATCGTCACCGCGATAAACGTTTTTGGTTTTAGCTTTCTTGGGTTCCTTATCTTTCATCTTTATAGAAAATAATCGACGATGATTCGATTCGACGATTAACGATAACGATGTATTGAAGCGGGGTTGAATGAGGGGTAAAGTTTTCCTCTCTGCAATCGGAGGGGAGGAGGAGAGAAGAGGAGTTGAAGTTGAAAAGAAACGAAATAAAATGAATTTAGGTTGATATTGGTTTTATCGGTCAAACGGTATAATCAGGAGTTAATACCATCTCATTAGCTATCGATTTTTAAGTAGTCCCAAATTTCAATTAAGCAAAATTGTATAAAATTTGAATTTCTCGAATTTCCTAATCGCTAGTGTAGACATTTTCTTTTTCGTCCGATTATATAGTAGCCTTAAATTTCAACATGGCAAAATTCTTAAGATTTCTTATTTTTATACTTTAACAATCGGTAGTCTCGTGAGGTTCATGTTTCTACCGATTGTCATAGAAGCCAGATACGCGTTTGGCACAAATTTATATTAATTGGTAGTATCTTTAAGTTACTAACTCCCGATTCAGTATTAACAATCGGATACAAAATGACTTCCAATTATGTTAGAATATTAACGTATTCTACTAGTCTTTAGGACATCCCTTAACATTGTATATGTTTTGGGAATAAAAAAATCCCTCTTAATTTTTTTGAGGTCACACCTAAAAATGCTGGGTTCATAAGGATACGAGGAGCAAATGAATATTTTTTTGCTAGTATCTTGGTCCCCACCCACTAACTCCCTTTGGTTTCTTCTGATACAAACAGACAGAAAATTAAATTTGAAAATTATACATCTAGCAGGCAGCAGCTTTTTCTCACCTGAAAAAACAACTCAGGATAAAAAAGAAGATCCACTTCGGCAGTAGACAGTTCCACTCACTCCTCCCTCTCACGTGCACACCCTTTTAACCTCTCGTGTGAAAATTTCAGAGTTTACTGACCTTACCAGCACCAACCTAGAGTAAATTTATATCCTGTCGTTACAGGTGCCATTTAGGTACTGGGCGATATAAAACATGTCACCGAAACTTAGACACACATGAGTCCATGACACACATTTTCTCTTTTGATCACTGACACAGTCTGCACTTTTTGTTGCACGATTTTCTTTACCTTGTTTGGGAAGGTTTTCTTTCACGAATCACGATCCTTAGTACCAGTCTACCACTTACTCCTCCATAAAAGAACCAGCCCACCACGTGAGTAAGCAAGCATCTGACCATAATATGAGTATTTTATTACTTGTAAACGGTGGTGCGACTTTTCTGTTGTCGTCAATATTAAGCGTTATTAGCCCAAAAGAACGAGCTAAGAGCATCTCTAATGAGACATTGCAAACATCCTAAATATAATGCCACATAGGATTTTCAAGGATTTAACCAAAAAATCATGTCCAATGGAAATGTGGAAGGAGAATGTAAAGATGATGTGTATGGTAGTTATGTAGACATCCTCAAAGCGATCCTCTAGTTTTAGAGGTTTTCTTAGAGGATGTGAACATCCTAATCATCATTATTAATGGTTATGATTAGATATATAATTTATATCAACGGTTTAAAAAGTTCAAAATTAAAGAAAAACAATTTGTGGTTGGAGATATTTCTCTTTCATCTCCTCAAATTAAAGAAAATTTGGTCTTTACAATTGAAAAAGCAACTTCCACAAAAGATGCACACCAAATTACCATTGGAGATGCTCTAAAAGTGTAACACAAGACACAGTATCAGCGGCGGAGATTCATCTAATCATGATGTTATCGTTTACAGCCATGCAGGTGAAATAACCAAGGCAATTGCCGTTTCCAAGATCTCTATAATCTCCCATTTCTATTGCTAAGGTTCCAAAACAATCCCCCTTTGATCTAAATTTAACCAGCTTAATAATATCCATGTCCTGATACCATTTCGCCAAACAAAATTTTACGGACCACACGCGGTCCCCACAACAACGAAGCCCCATGATTATATCCCTACAAATCCAAAATTACAGTAGGTAAAGCTTGTTGTGATTACTGATGGCGAACTATTCAACAACGTGAGCAATATTAAGATACATCGAGACACTCTGTATATTGGTCTCTGCATAACGGTTGTGTGCCAGATCGGTTGGATAACTCAATAATAGTTTGCCTGGACATTTAACAAGTTTGACCAGCTTAGCTGTCTTTGATTTTGTTGACTTCAGAAAAATGGTTCCTATACACACTCACTAGTCACTACTCTACAGTCTACGACTCTACAATCATCTCTTTCTCTGGCCTCTCCACAGCAACAGCTCATACAGAAAAGAAAAAAAATCAGATATTTTTTTTTCTTTTTTGTTCTCTGTAATGTTCAGTGGGTAATGAAAAAATAAGAGAAGAAGATGGAATCCGAGAAAAGATCATCGCATAGAAGTGGTAGTGAATACTTCATATGTTTTACAGCAAGAAATTCATCTTCCATGAAAATATCTTCAAAATCAATTCAAAGTCCAGGAAGACACAGTGGAAAATTTGGAGAATCTTCAGCTTCATTATCTTCTTCATTAAGCAGAAGGTTAAGAAGCAATGGAAGTATTAAGCGTTCACCAATGTTTCCAACTGGAAGTCAGAAGAAAAAAGGTTCATCTTTAGAAACAACAGCAGCAGAACCATCTTCACCAAAAGTTACTTGTATTGGCCAAGTTCGTGTCAAAACAAAGAAGCAAGGTCAAAAATTTAGAAGAAGATCAAAAAGAAAAGGGGATTTAAGTTTTAGAAAAACGGAACAGAATCATCAACAGCCGCAAGAATGTTTACCACATAGAAATCAAAGATGGGTTCATCTTACATTATCAATTTGTGAAGCCTTAAAAACCTTTGGGGCTGAGTTTAATTGCTTATTACCTTGTACTAAGTCTTATTCATGTTTAACAGGGGAAAAATCTGATCAGAAGAGAAATGGAAGACAAACTACAGAAAGGAATAATAGTTCTTGTAGAGAAGTTTTTGCAAATTGGGTTATGACTGGTTTGCATGAAAATGATCAGAATGAGATGAATATGGATAATAATGATAATGAGATGGAGTTAGTGGTGAGCAGAAGAGAAGATGAAATGAGAAGAGTGAAACGAGAAGAAATGATCGGTGAAATTGAGATGCAGATCTTAGAAGAGAAAAGGGTAAGTATATGTAGGAGTGAGGTTGAACAAGGAGAAGAGGGACGGGTTAGTATTTGCATTCCACCTAAAAATGCTCTGTTATTGATGCGATGCAGATCTGAGCCTTTTAGAAATTCTGCTCTTGCTAATCGTTTCTGGGAATCTCCTATAAGAAATAAAGAAGAAGAAAATTATCTACAAAGAGAAGCAGTAATAGTAGCCGAAGAAGTTGATACAGATGATCGTGAAAGTGGTGATGAAGAAGAAGAAGTGGAAGATGATACGGGTGATGAAAATGAACTGAAATCAGAATTAGAAGAAGAGAATTTCTGTAAAACCCCAGAAAAGGAAGAAAATGCAGACATTTCGTTAGACGAACATCATGAAAAGGAAAATCAAGATATTGAAGAAGAAGAAATACACGTCATAGTTGCAGAAGAAAAGGTAATTGATAATGGTTGTTCTGCTATTGAACCACTCGTTGAAGTAGATATTCTTAAAATAGAGGAATGCGAAGAAGAGCCCATAATTCAGGTGAAAGAACAAGAACTGATGCTGGAATTGAGTGAAGAAAGAATAGAGAGTAGAAGACCAAGTATTTCTTCCGGAAGAGTTAGTTTTTCTTCATGTACAAAATCTATCCACGAGGAAGAAGAAACAGAGCAATGCCCAGAACAAGTGAAAATGGCAGTTTTTGAAGAAACGGTCAAAGAAGACAAAGTTGCGGAACCAAGAATTTCTGTTGAAAAGAGAGAAACCATGGAAATCAACAAACAGGGAGATGAAGAACTAGCAGAAGAATTGAAGTCAAAGGAGAGAGAAAAGGGTGATCATGAATTACCAGATTGTTTATTATTAATGATGTGTGAACCAAAATTATCAATGGAGGTTTCAAAAGAAACGTGGGTTTGTAGCACTGATTTCATCAGATTTCGACCGGAAAGAAAACTCATTCAAAACAATGGTGGAGATAATGATCATTCAAAAAAACGAAACAGTACTGATTCAAAGGGTAGACTCAGTACCGATTCAAAGAGTCGACTCAGTACTGATTCTAATCCTAGTAATGGTCGTCCACCACTGCATGGTAAACATCAAAAACCACCAACACCACCGAGAAGATCTATCTCTAAACCGCCGCCGCCGCCACCACCTGCTGAAGTTGCGCCACCTATTGAACACTCTACATCACCATCATCAATGGCGACAATGATAGAGCAGAAATTTGTCCACGCTGTAGCGTACGAACCGTTCGTACTGACAAGGTGCAAGTCCGAGCCATTGAAATCTTCAGCTAAGTTAGCTCCAGAAGCTTGTTTCTGGAAAAGTATGAAGCTTGAACCTCACACTCAAGGTCCTCCGAATCTTGGCGTTGGCGCAGCTACTGGTATCGGCTTCTAATAGATTATGGCTAATTCAGAGCCGAGTAGAAATGTGATACTCTACTTGTACGGTTTTCTCTCCTTCCTTGATATTGATGAAGCCCTGTTTCGTGCGGAGGATTGGAAAGAGGATGAGAGATTTTTAGGGTTTTGAGGTATTCATGTTTTTTTTGACAGTGGAATTTGTGTACATCCTTCTTTAATGGTTTTTAGTCAGAAAAAAAATATTCAGAATTGGGTTTGAGTTTATTAACACAGTAAGTGTTTGTTAATCTGAAATTGTGTTTATTATCACACTTGTGTTCAAGTCCACAATTTATGTTAAATGAAATTTAAGGTTCTGTTTGATTGATTCTTTCTAAATTGTGTTTCAATAATAGTGCAACGTTGCTTGGGAGGACGACCAAACAAGAATTTGAAGATGGGGTTTGTCTGTGACTATCTTCGTTCTGTTTAGGAAAAGTGATACTTTCGTTCCGTTTCGGAAAAAGTTATATTTTCACCCCGTTTTAGAAAAAGTGATACTTTCGCTCGTTTCAGAAAAAGTGATGCTTTCACTCCGTTTCGGAAAAAGTGAAACTTTCGTTCCGTTCCAGAGAAAGCATCACTGAAGCTAAAACTACTCCGGAGAAACTACCACAACTGCATGTATATTATATAAACATGAGAGAAAACACAACAACAGACTCTATGGAAAAAGCAACTAAGATTCGGAGCCTCTGACAAATGATGTTAGAGCATTGCTCGGTTGAACCCACCAAGGTTGGTATGTCAAGTTTGATTGTCATATTTTAGTTCCAAAACTTAAAGTCGCTTGATTAAATCGATTCTCTCATTAGTTTGACGTATGAAAGTGAGATAACGATTATTTTTGGTTAATCGTTTTCTTGTTAAGAAAAGCTGAGTTCATCCATAATCTTGCTTTTGTTTAACGAAATAAGGTGCAATTATTTTGTACAATTGTTTCCTATTAAGAAAAACTAAGACAATTACGATCTTTGTATTTGCTTAACAAAAAGAGGTTCAATTTATTTAGCACAATTGATTCCTGATAAGAAAAGCTAAGTTAGTTCTGATCTTAAGTTAGGCTTATCAAAACAAGGTACGATCATTTAAGTCTAATTGGTTCCTGATAAGAAAACTAGTCATCTAACCTAGTTTAGATTTATCGAAATAATAAAAAATTACTTTGGGTAATTAGTTCTTTGCTAATAGGTTGAAGAAAATTACTTTGGTAGTTTCGGTTTTAGTGATGCTTATTAAAAGTGGTATGTTAAACCTTATTACTTAACTCTTATAGGTTATATCGAGTTCTTATGAACTTGAAGGTCATTTCGAAATACTTGTTGTGTTTCTTCGTTTCTTTGTCATTTTTGTGACAAAAAGGGGGGATAAATGTATGGAGTATAGGTAACTTATAATCACCGAGAAAGGATATATGTGGTCAAAAGTATATATCTAAACGAAAAGAGTAAAAAATTGATTAATAGGAAAGTGGATAACAAATATCATCACGCTACATAGTATTACATACTAGGAAAGTGGATAAAAAATATGTTCGAATTGAATATATACCTATCTATCCTTTAGGGGGAGTGAAGCTTTTTGTTATTCAAATGGTTCAACTACGACACTTATTTTTGAATATTTGCAGGCTATTATGCTGTTGAAACTTGGAATCAAGCGTATGAAGAATGACCTGAGAGACTGTAATGTAATGTAATATCATTATCTTTCAATTCTTGTATTCTCCAATGTAATAGATGTTAGAGCATAACTCGGTTGAACTCACAAAGCATTTATATGTCAAGTTTGATTGTCATATTTTAGTATCAAAAATCATCTAGAGTCGCTTGATTAAATACTAGAGTCAACTTCGTTTAGGTTAGACTAGAAAGTTTAGGAATGTTGAGACATTCAAGTATTATTCCGAAGACCTGAAGAATGCGAAGAAGTAACGAACTACAACGACGACATCATCCTTCCACTTGAGGTTAGTAATATTTACTTGAACTTATTTCATTCCTAACGTATCTTTCAAGTCGTGCATATTGAAAACATAACTGCGAAGCTGTATATACTGTACATATTATACAATACTCTAGTGATGTGACATGATCATAATAGTATGGTCATAGTATTAGGGAATTCGGCTACGAAGTATAATGCTCTTCTTTTGAACTTCATAGATATGACATCTACATAATCTTGTATATATTGTTATGATTATGTGTATGGGTTATGGTGAAGATTTCATCCTAGGAATCAATGTTTTACATTTGTTTAAAGGAAGTACATTCATGAACTTGTTTCGTGAATCGAAAGGGAAATCATTGGGCTTATTGGTCTGGCTATTTATTGCAAATCTTTGGATGACCAATATGTATGAGATGGTGGAACCGATCTTAACTTAGGTTGTGTATCTTGGTATAACTAATCCCAATGTCTGACTTATGATTTGGTATGACTGGTTTTTGTTAACTGGTGTTACCGATCCTAAGTAATCACCATGTGATGGTATGATCGATCCTTGTAATTGGTGTGACCGATCCTAGTAATTGGTGTGACCGATCATGAGTGTGTATGCGTGATAGATCCTTGTAATTGGTGTAACCGGTCCCGGTAACTGGTGTGACCGATCACATGTAATACCATATGTATATGGAACAGATCCTTGTAACTGGTGTAACTGATCCTAGTGATTGGTGTGACCGATCACAAGTGTTTCCATATTTAGGTATAACCGATCCTAGTGATTGGTAGAACCGATTGAACCCATGTATGTGATTTGGTATTTGATCAATCACATAGTAAACAGGCGAACCAATTTTAAACTTGTTTGGTATTTGATCAATCACATAGTATCCTAATAAGACTTTTTAATAGGTGAGATAACTGCCACCTTGCACTTAACTGGATGGAATCCGTTTTTTTCTTTCAAAAAAGCAGCGGGACCAAGTCAAAACATGCATATATTAGAAAAGTTCAAAAAAACGGGCTTATATCCGAAAATTGTTCTTTGTAACTTATTACTAGATTGTGTAACGAACTTTAGGTTGATTACATGCATAGAAAACTATATTTAAATATATGAGCGTAAGGAAGTAAAAACATGCTAAACTTGTTTCATAGTTGAAAGGAAACAATGGTATTTTGTGGTTTGATTCCTATGGGGGATCTACAGAAGGACCGATCCCTACCTTAGGGATCTATAACATGAACGATCCCTAGTTGGGATCTCTTACATGAGTGGTCCCAATAGAAAAACGTATTTCGGTTTCATATATACTTCAGGGTTTGTGTGAATATCATAATATGAGTTGTTATTTAGGAGAGTTCAAGATATCGTCATGGTAAGTAACTTGAACACATGCTACAATATTATTATTTCATTGTTCAAAGATATTTCTTGATACTCGAGGTGGTATCTCAAACCAAAATATAAAGAATCTTTTATTAGGATTTTCGAATTTATATGTTTTATTTTCCTAGTAAGCAAAACATATCTCTGGAAGATATATTAGTAAAGTATACTTGTATGCTAGCTAATATTGAGTTGCCATCCATGAGAGATTTCAGTATATTAGTTGGATATTAGTTGGAATCAAATAAATAGTGAAGTTTTAGGTTATGAAAATTCTTTGTTGTCTAATCTACCTTGGTTTATAAATAGTGAAGTTTGTTCTTCTAACAAACTTATCCTGACACTCTCACTTCATTTTGTAGTCATAGTGATAGCCGACTCATAGTATTTTTCGTATACTATTTCGGGGAGGAGAGTAATCTAATTAGGAGAAATCTCTTACGTCCTCTCTTTAAAGACTTCTATGGGATTAAAAAGCGTCTGCAAATATCATTGGTGGAAAATTAGAATTGTATTGTTATTTTAGTTTGCGATTATTGATTTGATTGACTAGTTGCTGTTGAACCTCGAAATTCATCTAGTTTTTCTATTATGTGATCCTTGTCTTCTTTCTACAGTCCATGGCTAAAGATTAATACTTCAGCCGTTGTATTAAAGGGTACTCACTCGGTTACAAGTAATACATAATTCTTATTGATACAAACAAAATTACAGTCTTCAATCCCTGATTACAGTGAAATGCCAAAATACAAAGGCAAATTCTCCTTTTCCGTACATTTCTATCGTTAGCAATTTACTTTAACCAAGCTTAATCAGTTCCGGTGAACATAAGATTAACTTGAGATGAGGATTTTTTCGCTAAACTGGTATCGGAAACTTAGAATCATATCTTGTTTGTATCTTTCTGTTTGGAATCTTTGAAGCAACATATTTATTCTAAAAAGTTAAAAATAATATTTGCAATGTAGTCCGTGATGACAGTTCCCTACCCTAATCGGTAAATTGGTCACGAGGTGTTAATTAACATTTACAATATAATTCATGCCTTGTATACTGATCCAACAAACCCGAATATTGGATACAGTGTCAACCATGCGAAAGTTGCTGGCTGCAAGACGAACCAGTACCCAATCCAAATACATCATCTAGTTAGAGAGGAGTGTTTTGCAAATCTGAGGTTTTTAAATATCTTCTGATCAAGGGTGTGCTAATTGATGTGGTGAGGTTCATGATCAACGACGAAGTTATCGTAACTATGATTACAGATATGGTAGTGGTCGTAGCTATACAGTTGGAGTTATGACAACGGAGGAGGAAGAAAATAGGAAAAGAAGTTATAACTAGCTCAGCTGGTGATCCCGTTCATGCGTTCCAGGAGGTCTCAGATTCGAGTCCCCAATGGCGCAATATTGCAGAATTTGATATGGAAGGTAGATTTAGTTTGCCCCCTTGCGACATAATTATCCCCTATCCGCTTCGACTCCCTTGGATGGTTCCTCATGAGACTCGCTGGTAGGTTAGCACGACAACCTATTCAACTAATGTAATAGTACGCTGTTGGAGCTTAGCTTGTTAGACTTCCAACTAGTTTCTTGTAATAATATTCTTTATCCAATAATAATAAAAAAAAAATTAACAAAATAATAAATCTTAACATAAATTGGTAATATGACTCGACTCAACGGTGATGGTGATTCGACTCGATGTAAATATTTAAACCGCATCTATCTTGAGTCGACTCAATGAACTAGCTATGAAATCCCTATCAACTCAGTTAAAATATTTGGGTTATAAATTGAGATATCGTTAATAAATATACTAGTTTTTTTCGTGGGTTATAAATGACATGGACTAAGACTAATATAAACATGAGCTATATTTAAGAGAAACCTAAAAATATTTAATCCCTTATATTTACTGTCGAACTATGTCTATTTGAATTAGAGAAACTCAAAGATGTTGGATGATAAATCGAAAAACATTAATCAACTATGGCAGAGTGCTAAAACATTACGACTTTCATGGGAAGAAAAATTAAGCTATCTAATTTGGGATGTAATTTTTTTTTGAATTTGTTAAAAAAAATAATCGTTTGGCAGCTTCTCACTTCCTATAAGAATTGCTTCAGGGAAAAAAAACAAACAAACTTGTATCCCTTCTAATAAAATCTCTTATTAAAGAGAGAAAATTTTTTAGTTCTTTGGCTTTAACGACGGATGCTTGGCTACACGTATGTTTGCTCAAATAAATGGTGTCGTTACTTACGACGTTGCATGGCTCAAGATATCACAATCACCTTTAAATCTATCAATCAATTTTCTTAGCTTCAAAAGGTCGAATAAATGTAAAGTTTGGTTTCTCCTTAATCTTTGGCTGTTGGGGTAGGGTACTCTAACTTTTCAGTAACAGTTTTTTTTTCTTTATAATGGAGCTAGTATGTGACATCTATTTTCTTATCCTTCGGCGAGTGGTATATCGCTATTTTGGTCGTTGCCCTTGTATTTACTGTGTATATGTCTCTTTGGAAGCTTTCATGCGGGATCCAAAAGCCAAAAGGGCAGAATGGTGTGATGCTTAAAGTTTTTTCAGCTAATTAATTTCCCCATCACTGCATCCGTGTTTCTATGGACACGAAGATAAGGGAAAATAATACTCCCTCCGCCCACTATTAAGTGACCTAGTTGAAGTTTACACAAATTTTAAGGCAAGTAAAGAAAAAGAAATTTTTAAGCATTTTTTACAATTATATCCTTATGGATAATAATTAATAAAATTTTGAAATGATTTATCTCTCAAACTATACCACAGATGTTCTCAAACTTTATACCATTGAAAAGCATTTTAAAACACCTACGTAACGAATATAAACATGTCTATCAAATTATGCATATTTCTTATATTTCTTATAATCAATTAAAAGGGTAATTTTAGAAATATCTCCTTGTTTAGTGATATAGGTCACTTAATGATAGGACAAAATTAAAAATCAAATAGGTCACTTAATGGTGGGACGGAGGGAGTAGATCCCTTATCTTGTAACCCAATGATTAGCCAATAACACGAGATGAGATAAAATGCATTAGGAGTCTTTTTTTTTTTTTTTTAATAGAGCATCTCCAGACCAATACTATAACAACTTCCTATATCTAAGGCCACATCTATCCACTTTTAAAAAAAAATAATTCTCCAACGGAGATGTGACAACTTCCTATATCTAAGGCCACATCTATCCACTTTTTTAAAAAAATAATTCTCCAACGGAGATGTGATGTTCAGTGTGGAGATTAGATTCCTTCCAAAAAGAAAATGTGGAGATTAGATGGCATGTTAGTTATTAGCACAACCTCTAAATCATCCTCTAATTTCAGAGGTTCTCTTAGAGGATGTGAAAAATCCTAATCATCGTTTTCTTTTTTCTCAAAATTAAGAATTTATCAGAACTAAAATCAGATAAAAAGAAGCACATATCTCTTCATGGTCTTCTTCACTAGGTTTTTTTTTCTTACCATGACAAACAAATGTTGCACTCGATGTATTACGGTTAACGATTCTTTTAATTTCTGCCCCCAAATTAGATGTCACATGGAGACAAACACGTATTTTCCAAACTCCGATTAACAACTTTATTGAGAGATCATGATCTGGAAAAAGATGATCTTGGCGTGAAATTCTTGTTATTTGATTTTTTTTTAAATGTACTGAATCTCATTAGTTTACCAAGTTAACATGAATTAAAGGTGAAACATCCTAACAGCCATGATGTTTTTGTATTTTCATATGACGTATCACATAATCAACATAATTAATCGGTTCTTAATCAACATAGTTACCGAGTAAGAGAAACTTAAAATACTCGATAGGATTTTTTTGAGATATATTCCCGATAATTTGAAAAGAAAAAGAAAAGAAGTAGCACTTTAATCAACCAATTAAATAGACACAACTGGATAACACTATAATCAACAAATATATCGGCTGGAGTAGATTTTTCCCGTGGAGATGCTTTAAGCATGTAAACAAAGAAATGAATTAGAAAGAAATTACATGTTTGAAATGCTCGTTGGAATTGATCCGCTACGAGATTGACATTATACGCTACAGAAGTCCCTGAAGTACTAAACGGAATAGGTATTAGTTTGGTAATGGTTGGAACAGCAAACTCAGATTCGGCAAGAATCTCATTTTTTGGTAGTACGATGGGGGAATTGGCCCAAAAATTGGATAGGGGTCAAGACACAGCCGGGCGTCGTCGGCTGACTCAAGTGCCCCCCGAACCGCGCGTGTGGATATCTTGTACCCACTGAGTCACCTGAAATAATTTGGCTGATAAAAAGTGGGATTGCCTGGTCCCATATTGTTGGCCATAAGTTTCCTGTCTGGCTTCTATCAGCTTCGTAGCTTGCTAGATCATCAGCCGATTGATTCCCTTCTTTATAGTCGTGTTGATTGATACATTGTGGAATTTGTCGCATTTTCAGTTTTATTTCGGAAATCATTTCTGCAATATACCATGGGGTTTCTGTGTCGGTTTTTATAAAGCGCATCAAATTTTCCGAATCTGTTTCAAATATAACCTTTTGCCATTGTCTTTTCGTCGTCGTCCTTGAAGCTAGAAGAGTTGCCCACGTTTCAGCTACTAGAGCCGTAGTTATTCCCAGAGGTTGTGTTAGAACCATCACAACCCGAGAACTCGAATCTCTGCAAATAAATCCTGCTCCCGCCATTCCTGGATGTCCTCTCGCGGCCCCACCAGTGTTGATCTTTAACCAGTCCAGTTCCGGTCTGTTACATCCTGCTAGTATTGTTGTTGTTGATCTGGTATTTGTTGTAGTCTGTAACCGGTGGATCTCCAGGTAAAATTGGGGGCATTACCTTTTTTTCCCATTCGAATTCTTGTTGTTGCTTCCATATCTATGCCAGAATGTTATCTGGAGTCGTATGGTTGGTTGAAAACCAAGTCATTTCTGGATGTCCAGAGGATCCATAAGAGAAAACAGAAAGTTCATATTGATTGGGTATGGCCAACTTATTGTAAAATCTTAGAAATGGTTGATTGATTGTGTAAAGAGATGTGGGAGAAGATGTTGGTTTGGGTTGTCGATAGAGAAGATAAGAGATTGTTCCAGGAAGTTGCTGCTATTGAGCACTGAATAAGCATGTGTTCCGCTGTTTTTGGTTCAGTATTGCAGCGAGGAAATTGGTTGGAGTTGGTGAGATTGATATGATGTAAAATGGTATAGGTCGGCAGACCTTCATTTATAGCTTTCCACAAGAATTTGGTGGGTGGCAGGGGATTTAGGTTGTGATGATTGTCTTGTTGAATTAGACAGTTGTAGCCAGTGGCATTAACAGTTACTAGTATGTTCAGACGAATTATGTTAACTGTTAATTTCAGCCAGTTTAATTAGGAAACGTTATTTAAAGAGAAGTGTCGGTGAGATTTTATTTTTACACTATCTCAATATTTTTGTATCATCTTTTTTCTATAAAACTCAAATGATGATGAACTAATATCTCCGTGACATGTTTAGTTACAAAGCTTTACATTCCTATAAAAAAAAATGAGCATAATCCGTAGTTCATAATTAAAGGGTTTAAATTGAAATTGGTAGATGGCGATGTTTGGTATATCAGAATGCACTCATATTTAGTGGAAACGTAGAGCTTTGCACGAGAAACATATAACCAAAACACTAACTTCATGTTGATATTATTTTAGTACAGAGGAAAAAATATTGGGTAATGATATCAGTGATCTAAGTTCAAAACTCCTCGATACCAAATTCTTTATCGATAAAAATAAACCATCAATTACTGGTCAAAAAATAATAATAATTTAATTTTGAATCCGTCATCGTTTGAGCTTCATAATAAAATTGGCATCAAAATTATGAGATAATGACATGTGCATGGAACTTTCCCTTTATTTACACATCCGTCCATTTTATTTTTCTTTAAAATTATCTTTGATGTGTATATTTCAAGTTTTAGTATAATTTAACTGAAACTTGACTTGATACATAATAAAAATATCCTTAGAGCAAGGGTTATGGAATGTATGTTACACTAAATGAACGAAAGAATGAGTCTTTAACCATGGAAAGATTTTGGGTCATTTACAAAATGGTTATACTTTTTATAATTGGTTTGAAAATCGATCATATTTTAAAAATTGTTTTACAAAATGGTCGTTTCTCATCCTATTTAACACTTTTGAATAAAAAAGTGCTAACTTTTTCCGGAATACCCTCCTTAATATACACTTCTCAATTAACTAATTGGTTGATGTGGTGGTGGTGGAAGCTTAAGAGTTTTCGCTAAACCCCAGAGGGAAAGCCCTTGGATGGATGCGGTGTAACAATCCTGAATGCGAAGTGACGATATGTAAGCGGCGGCACGACCACCATCTACATATAGCACCACCGTCAAAACAACTATAATGAAGACAAAATTTAGAATTATGTACAGAAAGATAAATAGGAAGGATACATGGGTTATTTCATTAACAAATATATGAACTGTGAGTTACCGCTTAACTCTAATAGCTAATGACCATTTTTTTAATAGTTTATAGCAATAGGATGGTTTTGTGAATCAGGTCGTAAAACAATGATCATTTTGTAGATTTTCCAAGAATATTTCACTAACTTAAAAGCCCAACATCATCCTATTTTTTGTTACCGAAAAATTCAAGCTGCTAAATATCAACTGTTTTTCAATGGTTTTTTCTTACTTTTCGATGTTTTAATAATAAAATCAGTAAAGGACCCACTTTATTGGAGGAGTTTGGATGAAAGTGGACGTTTCTACTACCTATAATAGCAGCTAATTTGATCAAACTCCTTCATTTTGAGTAAGAGCTTTCACTCTATAGTCCTTACTTTTATGGAAATTCTTATGGTATGGATGTATAAAAATCCTTATCTTTGGGATGATCCCTATATATGTGGAGAGTCAGATACTTATAGGTATTTTTTCTACTATGGTACTATTCCGTAAATTAGTAGGTGGGCCTGCATATATTTATTTTAATATTATTATATTAAAAAGAAAACCAAATTCTATATATATATATATATATATATATGGCCGAATAATGGAAAAAGAAAAAAAAACACATCCAGTCATTGAAAGACCAGATGGGATAAAAAAACAAAACAAAAAAAATTATATCCGGTCATCCAATGACCGGGTGGACTCTCCATTATAACGTCCATACATTTGAGGGGTCCCTTGTGGACTTATAGTTATGTGGATGATAAAAACTTTCATAGAAGCAATTTTTTGTCCATATTTCGTGGATTATCACAAACATATGAATGTTTTTGCCCTTCATGGGAGTTGTCCTTAGGAAGTTGAAACGAGTTAGTATAGTGTTGTATGCGATCCAAAATTAGACCCATGATACTTAAATAATCACTTGCAAGTCGAAGGATTCTGGAAATGAGAATGTAACTGGTGAAAATGCATGTTACCCACACCATTCAAAATAACACTGTCGTTTGTTCGACAGTGTTGTGCAGATGACGACAATCAGTTAAAAGAGAGCTCATATTTGACAAAAAAGGAAATTTAACAAAATTAAAACTTTTTTTTTACAAGAAACTGGTTGGTAACGGTGCAACAAGTTGCGCTCCAACCCCTTTTTAGATAGCTAATCTACTCTAATGAAAAGAAAATTATAAACTTTAACATTAGCATTATATCTAGCTATAAAAATTTTCAACCTCAACAAAAACTCTATGGTTTCGATACCAATCTCACCTAAGGTAGTAAAGGCTAAGGTACCAAAACCATACCCATTGGCTCTACATACATCAAGGTATTTTACAACGTTTACGCTCAATGGCTCTAGACAAGGAAAGACCAGGTGTAAAAGCATCTACACCACCCCCCGCAAACGAAGAAACTCCCGTCACATCCAAACAAGTATCTCGCCCCTCATCCCAATTGTAGACAAGGATGTATGCAGGTGTGGAATCTCTACCATCGCGAGATAAGAAACCCAAAGCCGCTCAACTTTAGTGTGTAAACCTGCCCTATAACAAATATCTGCATAGGTATCACGAACAAGATCATGTCTAAACTTGAGTCCAACTTCATGTGCACAATGTAAGGAGTGATCACCATATATATCCATGTCCCTGTTACAACATAAAAATTTACTAATTCCTGCAAAGAAGGGATGTCTAATCTGTAACAAAGAGCTGAGCAAAATTGACGCGGTCCCATTTTATGTCCAAGCCCATCAACAATTTTAGCAAGTAAATAATCTTGAGCATGCTTGATTTTGTTACATTGCCAAAGTACTGAGTCACGCCTTTACATATTGAAAAGCGAAGGCATAGCTTTTATCACACCTGCAAAGTACTGAACTGCCAATGAACGTATAGGATGGGGGGCAGTTAAGAGCTTGCGAAGTTGTGAAGAATCAATACCACACACTTGAAAAAATTGATCAAAAGCATGTTGATATGTTGGACCCTCAACTGGAATGCTTAAAGATGTAGAGTCAGTTGATATATTGTGTAAGAGAACCCCTGTAGATGTAGGGTCTGAGTATAAGACGCCAAAAAATAATATTGCATAGTATCAAACATAGAATAGATACCAAGACCACCATCGCTAATAGGTAAAGATACTAGCCTCTGCTGTAATAATCCAAAACTTGGTCCATCACTAGTCACTAGTTTCCTCATATACTTATTAAGATAACAATCGAATATTACTTATGCTTTTTTCACATGATCAGGAGCAGTAGTACGCATTGTAAAGTATAGTTTAGAAAGTTGTTGAGAACTAGGTGCATAATTTTTTGTATTTTGACAAGGTAGACGCCAGTATTCCATCAATTTTATTGAGTAGCGTGTAGACTTGGGTTTTCTTAAGAGTATCCCATCTGCATTCTACAGTCTTAAAGAAGGTTCATTCTTTGTATGGACTTTGTGTTATAATGGTGCTCCTACTATGGATTCTAATTCATATAGGAATACTATCATGGTAAATGGTTTCCTTTTATGCAAGAAGTCAGATGAATCAAACCAGCATATATTTCTTCACTGTGGAACTACAAGGTCAGTGTGGTATTATTTCTTGAATTTTTATAAATTGCGGTGGGTTTTCATGATTCAGTAAGAAGTAACATCTGGGAATGGAGAAAGAAAAATTGCAAGAACAGTTTTATCAAAAGCAAAATTTGGGATTTCTATCCATTTGCTATTTGGTGGGCTATTTGGATTGAGAGAAATGCAAGATTGTTTAATGGGCAAGATAAGACTCAGGAGGAATTGATTGATAGCGTGAAGATCAGTATTTATAATTGGTGTGTTGGGATAGACATCTTTAGAGACATTCCTATAAACTATGTCTTGAATAACTGGGAAGGTGTAATGTCTTAGCTGGGTAGTTAGCTTCTTTGGGTTCATTTTTGGGTTCATAGTTTTGTGTTCTGGCTATGCTTTTTTGAGTATGGTTTGTTACTTTTGTTTCCTTTTGTTTTCTTCTTTTTTCAGCTGCTCACTGCCTTAGTGGGATGCTGACTTTTTTCAATAAAATTTCTCTTTTTGAGTAAAATAAATAAATAAAAGAAACAACCGCCATCATTCCAGGTGTTCCATGAGTACCTTAAGCGAGTTGAATCAGAAAAGAGTGTGTAGTGGACCATTCAATTAATCTAGAACTCCCCTTGAGTCCATGATCCCACCCTGATCTGGGGATTGCTTAAATATTGCGTGTAACCTGCACAAAATCGAACCACAACCGAAACCGAAACCAACCTTTTAAAACCGAACCGAACCGAAACCATAAGAAAATGGTTTGATTGTGGTTGTCAGTTTTAGAAAACCGACATGAATGGTTTCGGTTTTGGTTGGTGCCAAAAACTGAACCGATAACCATCGGTCTTAACCGATTTGTATATGACGTAGATTTAAGAAGTAAGAAGCGTCAGTTCTCTTTTCTCCTCAGTTCTCACTCTCAGTTTTCTCTCTTCACTTCTTCGGTTCTTTTCCATGACTCCATTAGCAGTTCAGCTCGAGCACCAGCGACACCAGTCACCACTCTAAAATTAACTAGTAACTAGTAAAGACTGTAAAGTACCACAACTTCTTCTTCTTCTCTTCTTCTTCAAGTTTAATCAAGAAACAAACGAAGATTCGAAGTTACTTCAGGTATTGAATGTTTCATTCGATCTTATTTTCTTCAAAGATTATGATACTATGACTATGATCGTTAGGTCTGAATAGATTTTGATATTATGAGGAAAATTTGATTTTACAAATTTACAAATTAGGGTTTTGTGATGTTAAATTTTTTTGGGGATATTTCAAAATTAGGGTTCATTTTTGTTGATTTTACATAGCAATATGAACTGGGTTGTGCTTAATTGGGTCAATGTATTTAGTAAATACGCAACTAAGTCAATTTATTGGAATGAATTGGCTTCTGGGTTACTGAATCTAGGTAATTGCTTTCGTATGTTAATGGGCGTAACTTAACCTTTTGCTGCTTACAAACTTAAAATGGATAAATGCAAAACCCCGTACTGTTTCTTATGTGATTCGATATTCCAATATGAGTTGAGGAAGACACTAAGTCTCGTGTGAATAAGTAATTCAAGAAATATTGTGCGTCACAGAAACTAGTCTGCGAAGTGCTAACTTGAACACGCCAAGTCTTTAGATCATCCCAGTTGGAAGCATTGGTGATTCTTTCAGTGTTGAGTCATTGAAAGCTTACTTAGCTGAATTCATTTCCACCCTCCTTTTTCTTTTTGCTGGTGTTGGTTCTGCCATCGCTTACAGTAAGTGTTGACCCTTTTTTTTCTCTCTAAAGGCGTGATATCTATATGCACACTCAAATTGTAAGATGAGAAATCATTTTCTTTTACTCAATCTTACCTATACATTTGAGAATACCCATATGAAGAGACTAATTTGGTTCCAAATTTGTGATCGATATTCCACATGATACTGACTAATTAGTCGCTTTTGACTTTATCTATTTGGATGAGTGTATTTATAAGGCGTACTTAATTTGATAGTAGATTGGCCATATTTTTTTTGTAGCATCAGTATTCCGTTTCAAAATTTCTAGCTTCTGGGGTTATGTTCATGTTGTCTCTGTCCGCAGCTGTTTACAATTCCTGCAAAACTGCCCCTGTTGTCAGGTCATTTCCCTTATTGACCTGCAAATAACATAAGTTAGTGCCCCCGGGGCCAAATACCCTTTACTGCAAGATAATGACTTGACTAGAGCATAGCAAAAAGAGAGGAAGTGACGCTGGATGAGTGTATTTATAAGGCGTACTTAATTTGATAGTAGACTGGCCATACTTTTTTTGTAGCATCAGTATTCCGTTTCAAAATTTCTAGCTTCTGGGGTTATGTTCATGTTGTCTCTGTCCGCAGCTGTTTACAATTCCTGCAAAACTGCCCCTGTTGTCAGGTCATTTCCCTTATTGACCTGCAAATAACATAAGTTAGTGCCTCCGGGGCCAAATACCCTTTACTGCAAGATAATGACTTGACTAGAGCATAGCAAAAAGAGAGGAAGTGACGCTGTGACGGCATGTTAACCCTTCGCTTTCTAAAAAGAGAGACAGTATTTTAGTTCTATGGATTTCCTTGATTTCTAAATCATAAGATTAGATACTAGATACATGCTAATCGCTGCTAAGCCAACCCCAACCAAGTTTGGCATTAGCCAATACCAATTATATTTCTGATTTGTGTGCGTGCATGTATGAAATTTAAACTATGGGTTGCTAGATCTATGCTTTCTCTTTTAAGTGGTATAGTTTTGAACTCCACCATGACTGTAGGTTACATTATGTACCATTATACTGATTTGGTTGAGCAGTTCATATTTAACCCGAGTTTGCGTAGGCGCAGGTACCATTACAACCTCCTACGGAATACAGAACAATCGATTTTTTGCTGACCCT
Source organism: Papaver somniferum (assembly GCF_003573695.1). NCBI lineage: Eukaryota > Viridiplantae > Streptophyta > Magnoliopsida > Ranunculales > Papaveraceae > Papaver > Papaver somniferum. Next base: position 50,841,843 of record NC_039363.1, read on the forward strand.
CTCAGGAATGGTACCTCTAGGTTGATTGTTCATCTAAACTCTAAAGATATGTAGCCACTTAAGAAGGAACAACCGGTTATAATTATGAATTTGAAACTAGACTCTTTAAAATTTAATGTTCTTGTTAATAGTTAATATGTATTGGGAGTTGAACATCTGATGTATTTGAAACTTTAATGGTAGGATCTGAAATTTGCATGTCAGTTTTTTGGGACTGACAGATATAAAAAAATTCCTGTGACCTAAGGCGGTTAACCAAAAACCGGATGATTTTATACAAAACCGAGTAGAAACCGAACCGAGTGAAACCGAATAAGCTTAATGGTTTCATTGGTTTTTAATATTGAAAAACCGAGTATTATGGTTTCGGTTTTGGTTTTGCCAGAAACCGATAAAAACCGAACCATGTGCAGCCCCTAAAATGCTAGCTACCCCACCTTTTGTCTCCTCAAGTTTATTGCTATTGGTTATTTACGGCTTCCCTGTAGAACTCACCATCCCTAAAAGTTCCACATTTCTAAGTCTAAAGTTTAGATTACTGACGCCAATGCGGAAAAGTTGGGGGCAACAAACAAGGTTGGCTGAACAACAAACAGGCTAATTGTGCACCTTAGATGGTAGTGACTAGTGGGAGTATGACAACAGAGATGACTTCGATAGAGCACTGTGGCTCAGCTCTTAAGCATTCGAACTTGTCATGAAATCGAGTTTGGAGGGAGTTCCATTGAGTTTCCTTTTCTTTTTCTTTTTTCTTTTTTGATTGAAAGAGAGATTATATTAAGTGAAAGAATGTACAAAGTATACAGGACTACCAGAGGTAGCGAAAGAAAAAAGCAAATTACATCAAAAAATTATTATCCAAGTTTAAAACAGAATGAGCAAAGTTCAGATGAACTTTATGACCAGCAGCTGAAGACCAAGCCAGAACAAGAGACTTGGCTTCAATACCTAAGTCTACATCTGTTTGATAGGTGTAATTCTCTCTGAAAGTTCTATTGTTCCTCCCATTCCAGAGCACCCAAGTTGTTGCAGCAGGAGTGATGTTCATTGCTATGAAAAGCAGAAGACCAGCATTTTGCTAGGTCATTCATGGTCTCCGGAAAGCACCAGCAGAAGAAGATGGTCAGCAGTTTCCCTTTTATCTAAGATACTTTCAACGGTGTTCCTTGAAAGCTCGAAGGTCCATAAATCTTTAAATATGACACATTTGTTAGAGTAAAGATTTGTACCTCTTATCAGAAGGAGAAGTAACAAAGTCGAGGTAAGGTAATACGAGTTTGTCATCCAGTCCCATCAGAAGAAGGAAAAAATTCCAGAACTCTTTTCTTTGGGGCAAGTGATGCAAATTATAATTGTTACTTGGAAGCAAGGGAAGACCTAAACCTAAAATTATGGAGTTAGGCACTCATTCGCTTATAATAAACATATCATATCATGCTTATCACATGCTGTAACTTCACGTTCATAATCGAAAGAAGCCCAAATATAACATTCCCGATCACTTACCTTTACAATAACCTCACGTTCATACCAAACTCCATGATATTAAATAAGTTAAAAAAAAAAAACGAAAAAGTGATTATAAGGCGTACAAAGTACAGACGCCTTTCTTTCTTCTTGAAATGGAAAGGATGAACAGTGTTCTCTCCAGCACTGCATAGATCATATTCTCAACTCTCAAACAATTTTAATGGTTTGAGACTTCTAATCCCTGGTTCAAAACAGGTCATTCACCTCAAAATAAGTAAACCCAATGAACACGCATGCCATCTAATTTTCGACCACAATCCAGCATTAGTGTGTCAGCACTAAACTGCCCAGATGGTCATTGCTATGCTTTATTGCAGTTTGTTCTGATGATATCAGTTCATTTCTCTTGGTTGCTAACCCAAAAGTTCACCTTAAAAAAAATAAAAAATATATTCTTTTCTTCTCTTGGCCAAATGAAACAGAGCAATGGTGACAAAATCACGTGTAAAAGTAGAGATTACACGAGTATGGAAGAATGTTCCTGAATCATGAATTTACAAAGAAGCTTTAGTAACATGTGTAACGGAAACTTTTAAACAGAAACAATTTTATTTCAAAATAAAAAAAGAAACTGTGGGGGACTTTGGGGAAATAACTAAAGACAGAGATATTTATCCATTGCTTATTTGTAAATTGGAGTACAAGCAACCCATCCCAACCCATGACTTGCAAGCTGTGTTTGTATGTTGCCACAAGCATCAGTCACAATAAGCCCCTAGAATTAGATGAGACAAAAACTAAAGCTTCTTTTTCAAAAATAAAGTTAAAACAACCTTGAATCTTCCCTGTAACACTATCACTCATATAAGCCTAAGAAGTTTATTGAGGTTATCTCTATCAATGTAGTTTTTAACTACAATAATCAATCATAAAGAAAAATGGTTTTGCAGAAGGAATACCTGGATGTGATCTTGGTCCCTACTGGTTTGTTTCTCATGATTGGTTACCATCTTTTCCTTCTCTATAGAATCAGAAAATTTCCGCATACAACCGTCATCGGCTACGAAAATCACAACAAAAGAGCATGGGTTGAAGGATTGATGCAGGTTTGAATTCTCACCGTTACACTTCAATAACCATGGAACTTGCAAAATTCTTCAATACTTGTCATGATTTTAACTTTTTCTGTTTTTGAAGGGCGACTCTGATATGAAGGACACCGGTATAGCGCTGACTGTAATTGCAAGCAATATTGGAGCAGCAACTTACCTAGCCTCTCTTTCAATTGGCTTGAGTTCACTAATTGGAGCATGGGTCGGGAGTTCTTCAAATAACATTTTCATGAGCGATCTGATATATGGAGACAGGAGATCATCCACCATTTCGATCAAGTATATTAGCTTGCTTGCTTTCTTCCTTTTCGCATTTGCATCGTTATTCAATCAACAAGGTACTTCGTTCATGCAAATTTCCTAATGAGCACTCCACATACTGACATACCTGTGAAATATGTAGAGATGGCAGTGATAAGAGGAAGCAATTTCTGGTCTCTTGGACTTCGAGCACTGTACTTCGCCACCACCCTGTTGTTCTGGATTTTTGGTCCCATTCCGATGCTCGCTTCCTCAATTTTTATGGTTATCCTCCTCCACTTTCTTGATACCAATTCAACTCCGCTGCATCAGTATCCACCTCCAAATAGAAGCTTGATGAAGAGGGTAGACAGGCAAATAAGAGCGGAAGCACGAACTCAACATTGGGAAGCTTGCTGACCTAATAACAATGGCTGTAAATTTATCCGGAAAAGCACAACATGAGTAATTGCAACTGTGGTGTTGAGTCATGTCTAAACCCGGTATTAATGAACAATAAGCTGCAAGCTTGTAGTGTACACCCAATCCTTGTAATTTTCTCTCTGAATCCCAAGTAACTAAGACTTCAGGTTGGTGTCTGGCTTCAAATAGCTTGATATCAACCCCCGTCTGCTACTTTCAATCAGGTAAGCTAGAATCTTAGAAAAAAAGTGCAGTCCAATTAAAAACTCAGAAACTATAAGCTTATTGAAAATTGAAAACTTTCCAATTTAGAAAATCACCTTATTCAGATCATTACATGACCCCACCCAGTTTATGTTTGATATGTCGCCAAAAACTTGAACATATTTGGCAAGAAAGAATACAAGATAGAAGTCCTTAGACAAAGTAAATCTCGCTTCACTATTATTGTTATCACTATTATTATATAGAGGACAACAGTCAAGGATTACAAACTCAGAACTATTAATTTGGTACCCAATCCTCGCTTAGAACTAGAAACAAAGATAAACTTAATGCCGGATGGGAACTATAATTTGTGCAAAGAAGTTACGAATTACCTAAGCTGCGGAGGAAGACGACGTACATAACCATGACTTGGAAATTTTAGTGAGTGAGTGCTTAGCCTAGTCAAATGATCGAGTTTCGCGGCAGCCCTTTGTCTACTACCCACTGTCTGAAGATTCTGAGCTTTGATCTTTATCACTACTAATAGAGTCCTGATTAGCTTCCGTGCTTTTGGTTGATATATTTGTTGAGCTTCGTGATCCATCATCCCCTAGGAAAGCTTCCTCCATAGACCCATCCATAAAAGAACTGAGAGCAAGCTGGCCTGAATAAAGAATCAAACCAACAGCATTGATACCGAAAACAAATGTTGCGAGGTAGCAAATCCCATTAATAATGGTCCTGCAAGAAGAAGACAATTTAGTTCCACGAAAGATATTTAGGCTACCTAAAGCTTAATAAAAAGCACAGATTACAGCAGCATACCTTACGGTTATGGTTATCTGACGAACCTGCACAGTTGATGAAGATTATTAACATATGGAAAAGAAACTCTATAATTTGATAAATTAGGACTACAGAATAAAGACAACAATTTGATAAAAGAAACTCTATAATTTGATAAATTAGGACTACAGAATAAAGACAACAATTTGATAAAAGAAACTCTATAATTTGATAAATCAGAGAAACGATGTATAAGCAGACAGACATAAAAGAAAACTACAAGAATAGAGGCACTTTGTAAAATGATAAAAGCAGTCCTATGACGTTTTCTGAGTGGTTGAAAAGTAAGCATTTCTTGATTTTGAATTTGCAAGTAACAACTCACATCATGTCCAGTGTCAAAACTTTCCCAATTGAGGGATTAACAAACATTTCTTAATTTTTTAAGTACTTTATCTCACCTTGAGTAATCCCAACATTTCCACTACCGCTTCAATATAAACCCAACATTTATCAGTGATTCACATATCACAAACATGTCATACAAATGTGGTCCACTTCCTATTAGACATGTAATAACTATGTGATGTATGTACATTGTGAAACCTCGGGTCTGTCAGCTCAACCTTTTAGACAATCGATACTAGTACTCAACCACGGCCTGTTTATAACAAGCCGAAACTCTAAACTAACAATTAAAGCTACTAAAAACAAACTGAAGAATATAAAGATCAAGGGTAGAAAACTATAACCGAGAAATTATCCGCAATGGTTTGTCGATTAAGGGAAGCCTCAATAGTGGTAGTGAATTTATATAGAATTAAAGCAATAACACCAGCAGCAAGTCCACCCAACAAAGCTTGAACAGGTGAAGGAGGAGAATCTTTCTCAACTGACGTCAATTTAATCGCTTTCAAACTATCCAAAGCTTCATCCTTTAATGTTTTTGTTGCACCAGTAGACCTAAATCTCTAAACCAACGAAAACCCATTTCATAAATTATAAAAACAGACATTAAAAAACATGAAATTTAGATAAACGGGCGATGAAAAAGTGTAAGTTTTATGTAAATACCAGTTCTTTAGCTCGTTTAGCTCTGCGTCTGAGAGAACGAAAGAGGAAAATAGCGATAGCACCAGTGAGAAGAACACTAGTTGCTACTTGAAGAGAAGATGGGTCATCCGTAGTAGCAAAGACATCTGAAATTGGTGATGGTAGTTCGATGGGTACTGATTCTGATGGGGGGATTATCATATTGGTGGTGGGTTCTAATGACTGAGCTAACCATGTCTGAAAGTTAGTTCCAAGGTTTGCTTGAATTGGACGTGTAGTGGTAACTCTGGAAAAAGAAGAAGAAGGGAAGAATGGAATGGGACGAAAAAGAGGGAGGGAGAGTGAAAGATTGGTGGAGAGAAGGCGATAGTGAGAGTGGATCATTTCCTTGTGAGAAAATTCAAACAACTAAAGATGGAGGAGGGAGAGGGTGAGGTTCTATGTGTCTGAGACTCTTGAATGTCTCTGGCGAGTCGAGGGGGATACCATATTTTGGTATTCTTTCTCTTTGGCCCCATATCTTCTTCTTCCTCCTCCAAATATCTGTAACCGGATATTTACACCCCTATCCTTAGGTGCAGACGCATTCCACTGTTTTCTTTTCTTTTTACATACCCACCCAGGCAGCACCATTATTAAGTTCTATTTGGACTGGGAGCACATCTTGTACAAAAATTATTCACGGTATGTGTTTGGACTGGGAGCACATTATTAACGGTACACCATGTCGATATGTCAGTCCAACCAGAGAAATTAGACAAGAGGACCTTCTTTCCTTATATGTGTTGATCATCTGTGCGGAAATTTTTTCAACTAATTTTGGAAATTTATAGGTCCAGAAAAATGTGGAGGGACTGCGCATTTCACAAAAAACACCGCCAATTCTCTATCTCATGTATGCAGATCATCTACTCATAATGTATAAGGTATCAACGGAAGACACGAATTAACTAAAACACCTACTCCAAATTTACGGTATGTCAGCAGGTCAGCACATCAGTACTCCAAAATCTACTGTTATCCATCATCCAAAGTTTAACCAACAACAATTACTCTACCTTAGTCAAGCAATTGTATGATCATAGTATTAGGGAATTAGACTACGAAGTATAACGCTTATCTTTTGAACTTCGTAGATATGACATCGACATAATCTTGTATATAACGTTATGTGAATGGGTTATGGTGAAGATTTCATCCAAGGAAACATTCGTTTAAAGAAAGTACATTCACGAACTCGTTTCGTGAATCGAAAGGGAAATCATTAGGCTTATTGGTCCGGCTATTTATTGCAAATCTTTGGATGACCAATATGTGTGAGACAGGATCGTAACTATGTTATGTATCTCGGTATAACTAATCACAATGCCTGACTTATGATTTGGTACGACTGATTTTATTAATTGGTGTAACCGATCCTAAATAATCACCATGAGATGGTATGATCGATATTTGTAATTAGTGTGGCAGATCCTAGTAATTGATGTAACCAGTCCTGGTAACTGGTGTGACCGATTACAAGCAATACCATGGAAATATGGAACCGATCCTGGTAACTGATGTAACAGGTCCTAGTAACTTGTGTGACCGATCACAAGTAATTCCATATTAAGGTATAACCGATCCTAGTAATTGGTAGAACTGATTGAACCCATGTATGTGATTTGATATTTGATCAATCACATAGTTGTCTTGGAATACAGGTCAACCAATTCTAAACTTGTTTGGAACTATGGTATAACCGATTCCAAGAATGTAAATCCATGTAAGTATGAATAAGGATTTACATTGAAAAGATGTCAGCATACTTTGAACACGTACAATAACTCTTATTGTTCAAAGATATTCCTTAGTACTCAAGGAGATCATGTGCCGAAATAAAATGAGAATTTTTTAATTAAGATTTTTGGTTTTATATGCTTTAATTACCAGCAATTAAATGCATATCTCTAGAGAATAAAAATTAGTAATGTGCATTTACTAATTGGAGATTTTCTATTAAGAGATTTCATAAATATTGGACAAGCATTTATTGGAATAGGAAAACCGAATTTTGCCATTCATTGCAAACCTTCAGAATATTTTCGGGTTTGGAAATTCCTTGATGTCCAAACATCCTTGGTCTATAAATACCTAAGTTTGCATTTCTAGCAAACTATCCTAAGATCCAGGCAAACTTCATTTCTTGTTGTTTCTGGTGGAGCCGTTTATTCGGAGAGAAAAGTATCCTAATTAGGTGAGATCTCTTACGACCGCTCGTTTAAAGACTTTTGTGGGATCAAGAAGCTCTACGAGTACCGTTGGTGGGAAACTAGATAATTGTAAAATCGTATTTATTCGATTGATTAGTTGCATGAGATCGGCATCACTTTATAGTTTCTCGTTGAGATCTATACTTGAAAAAGCGGGGGTCTAACAACCACACCCAATATTTCGTTTAGGAAATTTGTATGGACTAACTCCAATATATTTTCAAGTGAATCAACTAGACAGTCAGACTCAATCGAGTAAAATACATCCAAGAGTTATATCTCAATTTCTCAAATCAATCTGCAATCAAACAGATAGAAATCTGTGAGTCGGATTAATATGAGAAATAACTTGGATGGTACCAAAGACCAATATCCGACGTCAATCAGTTTCAATCAATAACCAAAGGTTGGATTCACCAATTGATTGAACTACGCACAAGCTGTGATATTTCAATTATATAGAAAATATAATACGGAAAAGAAATAACACGGACACCAGAAATTTTGTTAACGAGGAAACCACAAATGCAGAAAAACCCTGGGACCTAGTCCAGATTTGAATACCACACTGTATTAAGCCGATACAGACTCTAGCCTACTACAAGTTAACTTCAGACTGGAATGTAGTTGAGCTCTAACCAATCTCACACTGATTAAGGTACAGTCGTGTTCCTTATGCCTGTGAATCCCAGCAGGACTTTACGTACTTGATTCCCTTAGATGATCTCACCGACAACTAAGAGTTGCTACGACCCAAAGTCGAAGATTTGATAAACAAATATGTCTCACACAAAAATTCTATTGAATAGATAAATCTGTCTCCCACGGAAATACCTACGAGTTTTTGTTCCATCTTTTGATAAATCAAGGTGAACAGGAACCAATTGATACACCGGACTTATATTCCCAAAGAACAACCTAGTAATATCACTCTCCTCACAATGATCTTAACCGCATGGTAGCGGAACAAGATATTGTGGAATCACAAACGATGAGACGAAGATGTTTGTGACTACTTTTGTCTTACCTATCGGAGATTATATCTCGAGAAAATCTTAGAGAAGATAGTACTCAATAGGATAGAACAAAGCAAGATCAGAACACGCAATTATAGAGAAAATAGTTGGGTCTGGCTTCAGAATCCCAATGAACTATTTAAGTCGTTAACCTATAATGGTTTTAGAAAAACCCAGGTTAAAGGATAATCGACTCTAGTCGCAACTAGTATCACACAAGAGGCATGGGGATTAGGTTTCCTAGTTGCTAGAGTTTTCCCTTATATAGTCTTAAAATTTGTGTTTGCAATCAATACTACCTTGGTAAAGTATTCAATATTCACCGTTAGATGAAAACCTGATTAGATTCAAGCTAATATATTTCAATTGTTAGATTGACTTAACTTGTTATACACAAATGAAATGTGCCTTACTTTAGATATGGGTAACCGTACCTAAATGTGTACACTTGGTTAGCTCAAAAATAGTTATCCGAATTTAGACTTATGAACACTTTCATATCAACCTTGTTCATCTTTATCACAACTAGTTCAAATGACTTAAATGAAACTAGTTATAGAGTTGCTCAATTGTTTATATTCTCATAGAAGTATACAAGATACAATTGAAGCAATATCGATTTTGAATCACTCGAATCAATTCATGAACGTTATAGCCACGGTTTGCAAAAGATTGCATTCCTTATTATATAAATGTATTTGTTCATGAATAAACCGATTTTAGAACTTAACCCACTCAAGTATGCAAATGGGTATGCATACTTAGAGTTCCAGACTTGGTATGTCCGCCAGTATGCGAACGGGTATGCATACTGTCGTTCACGACCGAGCTCAGTTGACTTAGTTGCAAACAGGTACACATACTAAATTCCCGGACTTGAACTGTTAAGCCAGTATGCATACAAGTATGCATACTAAGTTCCCGGACTTCAACTGTTAAACCAGTACGCATACGAGTATGCACACTATGGTTCCCGGACTTTGAGTAACTTGCAACAGTTAGCATACAAGTACGCATACTGTGTTATATCCAATCAATGGTTAATTGTTCTAATCTCCATTTTAATCTTTGAAACATTCTTAGAAGACGGGAACAACTGTCTCACACAAACTATTAGCTTCAAAGAAATTTTGAAGTGATCATTAGATCAATACGAAACATTCTGAATCTACATCAAATGACTATCTCACATAAATCATGTAAGATGTTACCAGGCGATTTTCACGTGATCATCTTTTGACTTTCGGTTAAAGCGAAAGCTTACCAACACATATTTTGAGAAATATGTAAGCGAGTTAAACTCAGCTCGAAATATCAAATGTGTATAAAGTAAAGTCTATATAGCAATACGACTTTTGTCTCAATAGGAGATAGAATAGAAATAGACTTCTGAGTGATAGATGAGTTCAAGTCTCCACACACCTTTTGTTGATGAAGTTCCACAAGATCCCTTTAGTAGTTCTTCGTCTTCAATCGATGAACGTCGTGAAGTCTAAAGCTCAACTACACATTTTATCCTAATCCGAGAGATGGATACAAGTAGACTAAAAATCAAGACTTATAGTTTTGGCAACTAAACTCGAAAAACAAGCGTGAGATAGCAACGCTTGCGAGTTCGACCGAGCAGTGCTCTAACAATCTCCCCCTTTGTAAATTTTAGTGACAAAACTATCAATGCATATGAAAAAGCGCGGGTCTAACAACCACACCCAACAATTCGTTTGGCAATATGAGAGGACTTGCTCCAATATACTTTCAAGAGAATCAGCTAGACAGTTAGACACAATCTATAGGAAAACATATCAAAGAGAGATATCTTTATCTCTGAATTCAATCCGCAATCAAACAAATAGGAATTTGCGAGCCCGATTGAATATAAGAGAATTAACTTGAACGGTACCAAAGACCAATATTCAAGGATCAATCAATTTCAATCAACAACCAAAGCTTGGATTTAACAATTGATCGATTCAACGTACAACCTTTGATATTTCAATTATATAACAAAATATAATGCGGAAAAGAAATAACAGAGACACCAGAAATTTTGGTAACGAGGAAACCGCAAATGCAGAAAAACCCCGAGACCTAGTCTAGTTTTGAACACCACATTGTATTAAGCCGTTACAGACACTAGCCTACTACCAATGAACTTCGGACTGGACTGTAGTTGAACCCTAATCAATCTCACACGATTCAAGATACAGTTACGCTCCTTACGTCTCTGATCCCAGCAGGATACTACGCACTTGATTCCCTTAGCTGATCTCACTCACAATTAAGAGTTGCTACGACCCAAAGTCGAAGATTTGATAAACAAATCTATCTCACAAAGAAAAGTCTATTAGAATAGATAGATCAGTCTCCCACAGAAATACCTATGAGTTTTGTTCCGTCTTTTGATAAATCAAGGTGAACATGAACCAATTGATAAACCTGACTTATATTTCCGAGGAACAACCTAGTATTATCAATTACCTCATAATAATTTAAATCGTATGAAAGCGAAACTAGATATTGTGGAATCACAAACGATGAGACGAAGATGTTTGTGATTACTTTTGATCTTGCCTATCGGAGAATAAATCTCGAGCAAATCTTAGAGAATACTGTACTCAAACGATAGAAACAGCAAGATCAGATCACGCAACTACAGAGAAAATAGTTGGGTCTGGCTTCACAATCCCAATGAAGTCTTCAAGTCATTAACCTATAGGATTTCTTGAAAACCCTAAGGTTAAAAGAGAATCGACTTTAGCCTATACAACTAGTATCACACAGAAGTGTGGGGATTAGGTTTCCCAGTTGCTAGAGTTCTCCTTTATATAGTTTTCAAATCAGGGTTTGCAATATAAGTTACCTTGGTAATAAAGCATTCAATATTCACCATTAGATGAAAACCTGATTAGATTTAAGCTAATATCTTTCAACCGTTAGATCGAACTTAGCTTGTTATACACAAATGAAATGTACCTTCACTTAGGTTTGAGTAACCGTACCTAAACGTGTACACCAAGTTGGCTCAACAATAGTTAACCTAAGTTAGCCATATGAAGACTCTCATATCAACCTTCTTCATCTTAACCATAACTAGTTCCAATGACTCAAATGAAACTAGTTAAAGAGTTGTTGAATTACTATATTCTCATAGAAGTATACAAGAACACTGTTGAAGAAAAATCGGTTTGATTCACTCGAATCAATTCATGAACATTATAGCCACGGTTTGCAAAGAGTGCATTTCTTATTATATAATTTTATTAGTTCATGTATACAACCGATTTTAGAAATTTAACCTTCAAGTATGCAAAACGGGTACGCATACTTGAAATACCCGGACCAAGATTGGGTTTCGCCAGTACGCAAACGGGTATGCGTACTTCCAATCCCAGCAGAAAAACTCGGACATGAACCTCGCGCCAGTACGCGTACGGGTACGCATACTTAGGTTCCCGGATTTCTCAAACCAACAGGTACACATACGGGTATGTATACCATGGTTCATGGACATGGATTACGCATGTGCAAGAGTGCACAACATGTCACAATGCAATAATGGTTAAGAGTTCTAAACTCTTATTTCAATCATTGAAACTTTCTTAGAGGATGAAAATAGCCGTTTTCACTCACTATTAGCATCAAAGAAATTTTCAAGTTATTGAAATAATCATTACGAAACATTCCAAGTCTGCACCAAATGATTGTATCACACAAGCCATGTAAGATGTTACTCGGTAATTTTCACATGATCATCTTTTGACTTTCGTCAAGAATATAAGATGAACTTGGTCGAAGCGAAAGCTTACCAACACATACTTCGAGAAATATGTAAGCGAGTTAAACTCAGCTCGAAGTATCAAATGTGCATAGTAGAAAACTATATAGCACTACGACTTATGTCTCAATATAGGAGATATAGTAGAAATAGACTTTCCAAGTAGATGAGTTTCAATCTCCACATACCTTTTGTTGATGAAGTTCCACAAGATCTCCTTAGTAGTTCTTCGTCTTCAAATGATGAACGTCGTGAAGTCTAAAGTTCAACTACACAATCTATGTCCTAGTCCGAGACATCTATAAGTAGACTAGAAATCAAGACTTATATTGATCATTAACATTGACAAACATGCTTGAGATAGCAACGCATGCGAGTTTGACCGAGCAGTGCTCTAACAATCTCCGCTTTTGTCAATTTTGGTGACGAAACTATCAATATATATGTATTAAATAAAACTTTGTAGCTTCTCATCCAAATGCTTGATTTCCTTGGTTTTTGAACATTACTTGAAATCTTCGTCACTTCCAAGTAATCCAGTGAGTTTAGACATGTTCAACTCAGCATCATAGTTGTTGAAGATCCGTAGCCATAACAATAAAAAAACAATTGTTCTCAATTATTGTTATATAGTGTCATAGTATTATTACACAGTATCAAAGTTCAATTGTATCACAACTTTGACAATAATACTACGGTGATATGTATCACTCCCCTTTAGTCAATACTTCATCTCACAATGAAAACTATTCCCCCTTACATAATGATCCGTAAAACATATATATTTGTAGAATGAACTACAAAATAATTCTCCCATTTTTTGTCAATATAAATTGCAAAACGTACGAAAACTAGTGGGATCATAATGAAATTCTCATAGAGATACTTCATGACTAAAAAGAGAACATATCAACTTTGTTTCGATGATTTTACATAGTCGAAACTTAGTGTATTCATCAAGGAGTTTATAAAGATACAAGAAAACTCCTGCAATATTCCACAACCGTACTCCCCACAAAGATTTGGCAATTACGCACAAGTTCAAATAATAACTCTCCCCTATAAAGTGACATTCCCGAAAGAATAACAAGAGCGACCTTATTTTTACAAGAAAAGAAGGATTTATTTGGAAATTAACAAATTACATGATACATGAATTGTATCCATAAAACTCAATTAAATTAACCATAAGAGATCCCATAATTAATTTAATCGGAAATGCTCAACATAAGAGAACTTACGGAGCCATATAGTACTTTCACATAGAAGTGGATCAGGGAAAGATTAATATTAAGGAATATACAAAGATTCATTATATTTTTCATCAATATTGCATAATGACACAATAGACTTAATCTTTGTTATCAAATGTTCATTCTAGTTTCCATCAATATTTGCATAATGACATAATATGCTTTAACTTTTGACATATATGGGACACTCATAGTTCACGGATGCAAACACACATATCCCATAACATTATTTACAATATATAAAACCAATAAATATTAATACTGCAAAATCATCTTCCAAATAAACTTTGGAATTTAAATAGATAAATCTAAAAACATTGCAAGATGAAAATCGTTGGCAATGGCAACGTGTAATCACAATATAGGTTATTCCAAACCCTAGTTATCCTTCTTAAAAACAAAAGAATAATCCTCGTAAGAATTTTCCTAGACAAATAAAAACAACAATAGATAAGGAATTTCATCACCATCTTCATTATCGGAAACCATCCAAGAGGCTTGAACAATATCCATATCTTCCTTGATTTCGGGAAACTTGTCACTCATAATTGTTCTTACACACATTTTACCTTGGAATTGATCTTACACACACACTTGTGAATTTGATGAAGAAGACTCAAGGTGGTAGGATCAAGCGAAACACATCTTTGTCTTTTGCAAGTATTCTCCTTCATACATTTGAAAGTACAAGGACGAACAAGTTTGGGAGTTCCAATAGAGTTGCCAATAGGAGCAATAGAATATGCTCGACAAATTTGCTCAATTAAGCAAAGAAAGCCTAACTTCTTGTTGGATGACGTCATTGAGAGCATTTGAAGAATGATGAATCCACAAATATCAAGACTTCGAGAACCCAATTCAAGGAAATAGACTAACTCCGCAAACTCACGACTCCACCGAGAGTTCTCAATTGTGGAGGGATGATGTAGTTTTTCAAGTGGTAAATAAAGTTCGTTCAAAGACTTGTAGAGATTTATTTTAGACTTAATACTAGAAAATATATACAAAATACTGTCACGATATCGAGAGGTACTAAGACTCAAGATTCCACCGATTCTCATATTCATGTGGTTCAACTATCAATTCCAGAAAATTATAGCTCATAACATAATAAATATTGACTCTTTATTCTTTGCCAAGGTAGATTTTATAAAAGATTAACTGTAAATCACAAGCATGACGTATCAAAAATACTAAGACCAAGCATACGCCATCAAACAAAATCACAATCAATTAATAAAAATCATGAATCAATTTAAAATAGTGCAAAAATCATAAAGGAATTAAATAGATTTACCACACGCGTAGAGAATGGATTCCTCCATCACCCCAGTGTTGGGTTTTAGCTCTTCGTGGTGAAAACACGCTCAATATAATAATCCATAGCTCAAAAAGGTGTTTTATTGAAGAAGAGGCATAAAGCAGTGTGTTTGTAACAGTTATAATTGTTACAGAACCCACTGTTACAGAGAACCCTAACAAAACTGTTGCGAACTCAGAATAATTGTTGAAAAAATTGTTACAAAGCTATTGAGTTTGAAAGTATAGGTCACGGTTTCTGCGACTGTCCAACTGGGTCCTATGTTCTTCAGCTCGTCTTCTTCTTCACCAGCAGAGAAGATACTCTGCAACTTCTCCTGCAGCTCCGACGTCTCCTCTGCTTCACCCCCGAATTCTCGATCCTCTCTGTGACTTGAAGCAACCTTTTTATAGCCAACAGGAACCCTAATACTCGATTTAATTCTCTATTTTCTTCGGCAGAAAGTCTCGGACTTCTCCACTTTCCAAACTCTTCTCTACGCGTTTCTGAGCTGTACAGGTCATTCCAGTTCCTCTATTAAATTGATATGAATCTCAGGAAGGGTTATCTTCCCTCAAATCACCCGTAACTGCCAAATATAATCTCAACAGACCCCGAAAACTTCTTCCTCCTCTGTTTTCTTCTCGCGACTTATCCATCCTCAATTGGTTGAGTCCAATCAATCTACCAGCCCTGTTGTGATCCAAAAAGTCCAGCCCAACAAATATCTGCAATCGAATCTGGTCGAATCCCTTGCGAAATCCAATTCCAAACCTTCACGACTGCTGTCGTTTTTCCCGCCGAATTCCGTTTCGAATTGTGAAGAAGAAGAGGCGCCCCCTATCCAGAGTAGGGGTGCCTTTAGCAGCTGCCTTGGGGTGTCCTGAGGGTGCCCCTTATTCATGTTGAGAGTCCGAATAACAAGTGTCCTCCGGGCGCTTTTAGACAACTTTTCGAGCCGATTTTTCCAAAAATATTTATTGGCCAAAAATACCTAAACACACATAAAACACCATAATAAGTACAAAAATGAGAACTATCAATATATAAAATCGAGACAAATTAGACACAAAAATGTGTCTATCAAGGGGCAAAGATTAGATATACCAAGTTTTCCAAAGGACATCAAACAAAGACTAAGATAATTAGTAGGAAATTTCCCTTCAACCCAATCAACACTCTTGCCATAAAGACCATTAGATATGGTTTCATAATATGGTCTTTCTTCCCTTGGTCTAGGAAGGAGAAAATTACCCAAAGGAATTTTGACAATCCTTGAAATCAACTCTCTATTAACAAGAATCCTTTCTCTACTTATCATGGTTTTGAATTCCATGTCACCAAGATCAACATCATGTATGTTAGCATAGAAAATTCTCGTGAGAGTGTCAAAATCTTCACCAAGACCATTAAAGATGTTTCCAAGATTAAAATTTTCAAAACAAACCAAATCTTCTTTATGACCACTAACCATATCCAATTTATTTTCTAGAATGAAACCACTAGAAGAAATCCTTTCAAAGATCTTACTGCTAGAATCATTGATAAATCTAATTATAATAGAATCTTGATTTTCCAGTATGATCATGCTAGAAGAGAATGAATCCAAGTTTTTTGAAACCTTGAAATTTCCCATGAGATCTAAAAATGAGAGATCAAAGGGAAGGAAAAAAAACTTACTTGAAAAATTTCTTGAGGGTGAAGATTGCCCTTTGCCTCCCTTGGACTTCCAAAAACGATTTTTAATGGCGTTGAAAACGCGAACCCTAGAAAAGACTTAGTTCACTTACGCGGACAGGGGAAGGAAGAAGAAGGGTACGCGTACCACAACTCTTATATACCCATTGATTTGCTTGGACCCGTTCATGAACCGCGACCCACAGAAGGAAAGTGACATTTTTTTTCATCGTTCAACCATCAAGGTTCGCACATTGTGAAAAGAATCAGCATAGTGCAGAAAAAGAATAGTAGTAGAACTACAACACTTTATTTAACCTCAGGTGGACAGAAAATTTCTGTCGAACGAGTTTTTCTTCAAGGAAAAAAATAAATTTCAAAAATAAAACTAGTTGTAGCAAATGTTGTACTGGTTGCATCCCATTATAATTTTGAATTGTAAACTATAGCATATGACGGGTGATTTAAATCTATAATAAAGTATAATGAACTCGAAAAAACGCCAAATTTTCTTTTGTTGTAGAGATGTAAAACAATTCATCTTAGTTCCTTATAATCAGTTGTATACCCTATTGATAGATACTTTGCAAATTGATCCACGTTGATGTTAAGTTATTCATGGGTATGAATTCTCTTTTTTCATAAAATTAAATATACAAATGGTCGTCCTGAACATTGAAACTGTTATGATTAAAATATGAATGGCTTTAATTGAAATATATCACGTCAGTTTTTCTCACTAATACACGAGAAATATGAATCTTTCTCTACATTGGATAATATTTACATACAGTCTACATTTATTAACGACTTACCTCAACTCTTGGTTTAAGAATGCTTGACGTTTTTTGCTGTTTGAGATGGTTCAAAACTAAGATTTTTAAACATATACTACTACTAGCTAGGTTTCCAGTAAAAGTAGAGAAGAATTGTTTGGATGGTCATTTGGATATTGAAACTGTGTATGATTTTAATATAGAGGTTGTAATTGAAAGAGGGCTTATCAAGTTAGCTTTGTTTATTTTCATACCTTCTTACATTGCACGCATTCCTTTTTATTTGTTTGCTTCATCTGATACATGCTATTTTTTTGGTTGCACAACTTCCAGTCATTTCTGAAAATTCAGAAGGGAAAAATGGGTTATAAAAACTAATAAAGACATTTGGAATCGAAATTACATCAGAATTGTTTTTTTCGTTCATTGGTCAGCAAGAATAAAGGTGAATGGTAACTTGTTCTTCCATTGCGTTGTACAATAACAATTTATCTTTGCACTTTGTTCAGGTTAACATGTACTAGGGAAAATAGCAGTAAAGTGTGGTTCCCCAAGTAATTTGTGCCTTAAGTAAATAATATTGATACTGGCGTCTTCTTTTTTTTGTTTGGTTTGAGTGCGTTTTATGTAATGTAAAAGAGTATTTTAAGTTCGAAATTTTTAGAACTTATACAGGGAAGTTTAGTAATTTTTAAGGACAATGCATACTTTTGTTATTAAAGTGTATGCTGGTAGGCTTCTAAAAGGTCCTACAAATTATAACCGCAAGTGCACGGTGTCGAAAGTGGCAAATGTGCAAGTACGGGTCGATCCACAGAGATCGGGTGTGTTTCGGAAGTGTTTTAGCTATCTGGGTTCCTAGATTTGCTTAGGGCTTAGAATACCCCTTTGGAACTATTGGGCTTAATGTACTAATGGGTTTGTTAAAATGAACTGAGCTTGGGCTCAGTTATCTTTGAAGTGCAAATGGGCTTAGGCCTTACAGTGAGTTCAGGCTTTTGGGTTAAGCCCACAATTAATTGAATTGGATTGGGCCTTAATGAATTTGGGCTTTGGACTCAGTTGTCTAGATCTTGGGCTTTTGTTTTAGTAAAGAGTCTGGGCCTTTGGGCTTTACTGATTTGAATTGGGCTCAGTTGGATTGGAACTTGGGTTCAGTTGGCTGCAGGAGAAGGAGTGGCAGGGTAGCAGCAGCCTGACAGCAACAGACAAGGCAGCAACAAGAGCAGCAGCAGCTTGACAGCAGTGGAAGTGGTAGCAGCAGTAGCAACTGCACAAGCAGTGCAGCAGCAGTGCAGCAGATGAAAGTGCACAGCAAGGCAAGTGCACAACAAGAAAAGAAGTAGCAGCACAAGCAGCAGGAGCAAGAGTGGAGGGCAGCTGCACAAGCAGTGCAAAGAAAGAGCTGCACAGCAGCACAAGAGAGCACACGGCAGCGGCGCCAAAAACTTGGTAGGCCAGGAGATGTGTGTAAAAATGATGCGTGAATAAAACGGGCCTACAGTAATACCGCAAGTGCACGGTCGTCAGTTGTAGCTCGTGCAAGTACGGGTCGATCCACAGAGATCGGGTGTGTTTCGGAAGTGTTTTAGCTATCTGGGTTCCTAGATTTGCTTAGGGCTTAGAATACCCCTTTGGAACTATTGGGCTTAATGTACTAATGGGTTTGTTAAAATGAACTGAGCTTGGGCTCAGTTATCTTTGAAGTGCAAATGGGCTTAGGCCTTACAGTGAGTTCAGGCTTTTGGGTTAAGCCCACAATTAATTGAATTGGATTGGGCCTTAATGAATTTGGGCTTTGGACTCAGTTGTCTAGATCTTGGGCTTTTGTTTTAGTAAAGAGTCTGGGCCTTTGGGCTTTACTGATTTGAATTGGGCTCAGTTGGATTGGAACTTGGGTTCAGTTGGCTGCAGGAGAAGGAGTGGCAGGGTAGCAGCAGCCTGACAGCAACAGACAAGGCAGCAACAAGAGCAGCAGCAGCTTGACAGCAGTGGAAGTGGTAGCAGCAGTAGCAACTGCACAAGCAGTGCAGCAGCAGTGCAGCAGATGAAAGTGCACAGCAAGGCAAGTGCACAACAAGAAAAGAAGTAGCAGCACAAGCAGCAGGAGCAAGAGTGGCAGCAGCTTGGCAGGGCAGCTGCACAAGCAGTGCAAAGAAAGAGCTGCACAGCAGCACAAGAGAGCACACAGCAGGGGACAGCAAATAGAATGTACAAGCAAGGAACAAAGCAACAGCAAAATAAAAGTGAACAGAAGCAAATGAAAATTACAGTGGACAAAACAATGCAAAAGCAACAGAAAATAAAATGAAAGATACAACAGGGCAGCAGCAAAAGCAAAGAACAAAACAAGAATGGACCAAGGCCTAAGGCCAAGGGCAGGGGTGATAAAGAAACTGACAAGAAGCAATACTAAGGCAAGAATACAGGCATTCCTATAGAATGGGTTGAAAACTAGCTTGCTATAAGCACTAGCTTCTCCCAATGCACAATCAACACTACAACCTAAGCATACAAGGAGAATGGCAAGAACATCAGCTTGCTATGAGCACTGATTTCTTGCCATTGCACAATCAGCACATTGCTTCACAGATACCTAGCCTAGCATTCCTTCAAATTGACAGTGACAAAGCAACAACAAACATGATAGTGAATTGATACTAACAGTGAGCAACATCTAAACAGGATACAACTAACTGAACTAACAATAACAGAACATTTAACATATTTATAACAGAACATTTAACAGAACATACTAACTGAGCAAGAAATTAACAGAACATTTAACATATAACAGAACAAAGCAAGAAATTAACAAAACACAGCAAGAGAATTAACTACTAGCACATTTAACTGAAACATGAAAATTCAACAGGACAAGAGAATTAACAGAACTTTAGCAGTCCTGGATGTGGGCTAATCCCAACATGAAAATTACACACAACCCATGGTGCTATTTATAGTCACAGACCCAAATTATACAATTAGGGTTCTTCCCCAAATTTTTCACCCAAACTGACAGTAGACTAGGGTTCAGTAATTTCTCACCTAACTTGATGTAGCACATCAAATTGATCGCAACCCATGCTTTGTAATTGCTCCTACTCCATTTCTCATGCGCCAATTTCAACTCTAGCACACGTTAATCCATCAATCCATAACCTAGGGTTTAGGTTAGGTAATGAGCTGATGGGATAAGGGGCTAGAATGATGGGGGAAGGTGTTCAATTATGTGTAGGATGATGATTGAGGTGGTATGGTGGTGTTTGGTGGCGGTGTGGTGGTGACAGTGGAGGTGAAGGAGATGGTGTACGGTGGTTCTGCTGTGGAGAAGATGGTGGAGAGGGTATGGCTCGACTGTGTTTGGGTAGGGGGTGTGTTTGAGTTAGGTGGATGGGCTCGGGTACTAGGGTGTAAGGCAGATCCATCGAGTCAGATGAACAGCGAGGATGAGCCGTGGGATATGGAGCTGGTAGGTAGATCGGACGGTGATGCGGAGGCAAGCGATGAGAGACCGTTGGATTATATGATACAACAAAATGAACGGTACTTGATGGAGTTAGGTACTGTAGTGTTAGGCGGGTATATCAAACTTCGATGCGAAGCAAGGTAGCGACCGTTGGATTCAACTACCATCTAATCTGAAGGCTTGGAATTTCAGCGCTGTGGTGCTTGGCAGAGACATCAGATTTCGATGATCTATGAGGGAGCGACCGTCGGATGCTTCTGAGAAATGATCTGATGGCTGAGAACGGAGGCGCTTTTGTGTGTAGAAAATGAGGTTGTGCGCACCATTCTTCGCGGCTTCCTTGCGTAATTTCTTCCGGCTTTTCACTACTTTTCTGCTCTTTTCGCTCCGCGACTCATCCGAACTTTATTTATTACCTAAAAATGCAAAAATTAATTAATAAAAATATTTATTCTTGAAAACAATGAAAATACAGAATATGGGATAAAATGTAGAATTAATGCATAAAAGATGAGTTAAAATGCCAACAAAAGGGATAAATATATACAATATTTGGCACTCATCAAATACCCCCAAACCTGAATTTTACTTGTCCTCAAGTAAAACAAAACTAAGGAAATCCTAACTATACCACTGTCGCTGGTCTCTCGAATGCATTTAGCGTATGCACTAAGCCTTTTAAACCACTAAGTGTCCCTAGTGGACGAGTGAAGTCTCGTGAAGGTTTACCAGAGGTGTGCCTACAAAACCTAAGGACAAAATATAAGCTCAGATTCCATCAAATGTGACATGTGCAAAACAGTTTAAGCTCACAGCAAAATGGAGATGTCAACCTAGCTATTAAAGGCACAATCCTAGCACTGATAACAAAAAAAGACATGTGATAAGAGTGTAAAGTGTATCTACACATGTGTAAAGAAAGATCTGAAGTCATGACTACTAATCACCAAGAGATAGTTTCTCAGGCTAAGAACTGAGGTCGAAATCTAGCTAGCTGTCCGGACTTTACGAGAATTGTGAATGAGTTGGAGGTATTTCACAATTACTCGCGTTGTACATCAATGGCATACACCCTCCTTGCTTATTACAACGAAACAAAAATAACTCTTTACATGACTCTTATTTAAATTGACTAATCTCTTTTATTTTTGGAACAAGAGATGATGGAATTGAACAAATACTTGATTTTTTTGTATTTTTTTTTTTTTTTGAGGAAACACTTTTGATACATATACAAAAGGAAACAAAAGATTACATGACACTTGCAAGAGGTAGCCCTTTTTGATGCACCCAGTTAAATTCGATGGTTGTCTTTCTTAATGTAACCTCCACCTTCTATCCCAACCAACCAAAGAACAAGCTAGTCAAGTTTCGTTCAGTATTCTAAAGTGATTGGCAATCGTAACTTCCTATCCAACACCTTGAAGATCGAGGCCATACATGTATTGGTAGATCGTGCGCGTGCAAATTTCTTATCACTATGTGAATTGTGCTAGAAATCAGGGTGCCTAAATATCTAGACTAAGACTCCTAATAAAAATACATATTTGCACAAGAGTCAACATTTCAAGGTAAATGAGCTCCATTTTTATGATTTTTTTTCAATTTTTTAATTTTTTTAGAATTTGATTTTTCAATTTTTTTTGGAATTTTTCAATTTTTTCAAAAAGAAGGAGTTCGTTTTCAATTATGGCAAATTATCATGGTATCTACTCTATACCCCCAAACCTAAACTAAACATTGTCCTCAATGTTTCAAAATATGGAAAGAATTAAAATGCAACATATGGAAAGGGACATGCTGAGTAGAGTAAAAGGAGAGAGAATACCCGATTTCGGCGAAAGCAGAATTAAAACTCCGTTATTCAAGGCAAAAATCCAACATATTTTAGCCGAGATCAAATTGGATTAGCAAAATATATACAAAAGGAACAAAAGGTTTTTTTTTTTTTTTTTTTTTAAATAAATAAAATAAAATTTGGTTTTGTATGGGAGCAAGCCCACTGTGCAAGCCTCTAATGAAATGGATGGAAGGCTGCGGCCCACGAAACACTAAGTTTTAATTTTGAAAGTTTAATTTGGCCCAGTTGGTTAAGGGCCGACGTTTGTTTTAAAACTTTGGTTTCGAGGTCCACTTTCGAGTGGAATACAAGTCCAATTGATGTTACAAGCTCAGCTGGGTTTAAACCCAGAGTTCAAAATACAAGTCCAATGAAAGAATTTAAACAAGCCCACAAAAAATAAATACAAGCCCACAAATAAATTATTACAAACCATAAATAGAAAATAAAAAGCCCAAAAAAATTGGGTTAATTATTACAAGCCCACAATTAAAAATTGGAAGCCCACAGGTTGGGTTCTCTCAATGAATGGGTTTAGGCTTACCGTTTTAGCACAGCCCAGCTGCTCTGATATTGTTGCAAAAACCCAGTTGGGTTTTGGTTCTTTTCCTTGGTGGCGTCCCAGCAGAGGAAAAACAGGTTCAGAATCAGCAGGTCCAACAGCAAATGAAATGAAGCAGATGCAGATGCAAATGCTATGCAGTGAAATACAAAATAGCTAAGAAAACACAGATAAAACACAACACCAATCCCCGGCAGCGGCGCCAAAAACTTGGTAGGCTTCTAAAAGAGTATAGAAATTATCCCCGGCAACGGCGCCAAAAACTTGGTAGGCTTCTAAAAGGTCCTACAAATTATAACCGCAAGTGCACGGTGTCGAAAGTGGCAAATGTGCAAGTACGGGTCGATCCACAGAGATCGGGTGTGTTTCGGAAGTGTTTTAGCTATCTGGGTTCCTAGATTTGCTTAGGGCTTAGAATACCCCTTTGGAACTATTGGGCTTAATGTACTAATGGGTTTGTTAAAATGAACTGAGCTTGGGCTCAGTTATCTTTTAGGTAATAAATAAAGTTCGGATGAGTCGCGGAGCGAAAAGAGCAGAAAAGTAGTGAAAAGCCGGAAGAAATTACGCAAGGAAGCCGCGAAGAATGGTGCGCACAACCTCATTTTCTACACACAAAAGCGCCTCCGTTCTCAGCCATCAGATCATTTCTCAGAAGCATCCGACGGTCGCTCCCTCATAGAGCATCGAAATCTGATGTCTCTGCCAAGCACCACAGCGCTGAAATTCCAAGCCTTCAGATTAGATGGTAGTTGAATCCAACGGTCGCTCCCTTGCTGCGCATCGAAGTTTGATATACCCGCCTAACACTACAGTACCTAACTCCATCAAGTACCGTTCATTTTGTTGTATCATATAATCCAACGGTCTCTCATCGCTTGCCTCCGCATCACCGTCCGATCTACCTACCAGCTCCATATCCCACGGCTCATCCTCGCTGTTCATCTGACTCGATGGATCTGCCTTACACCCTAGTACCCGAGCCCATCCACCTAACTCAAACACACCCCTACCCAAACACAGTCGAGCCATACCCTCTCCACCATTTCTCCACAGCAGAACCACCGTACACCATCTCCTTCACCTCCACTGTCACCACCACACCGCCACCAAACACCACCATACCACCTCAATCATCCTACACATAATTGAACACCTTCCCCCATCATTCTAGCCCCTTATCCCATCAGCTCATTACCTAACCTAAACCCTAGGTTATGGATGATGGATTAACGTGTGCTAGAGTTGAAATTGGCGCATGAGAAATGAGAGTAGGAGCAATTACAAAGCATGGGTTGCGATCAATTTGATGTGCTACATCAAGTTAGGTGAGAAATTACTGAACCCTAGTCTACTGTCAGTTTGGGTGAAAAATTTGGGGAAGAACCCTAATTGTATAATTTGGGTCTGTGACTATAAATAGCACCATGGGTTGTGTGTAATTTTCATGTTGGGATTAGCCCACATCCAGGACTGCTAAAGTTCTGTTAATTCTCTTGTCCTGTTGAATTTTCATGTTTCAGTTAAATGTGCTAGTAGTTAATTCTCTTGCTGTGTTTTGTTAATTTCTTGCTTTGTTCTGTTATATGTTAAATGTTCTGTTAATTCTTGCTCAGTTAGTATGTTCGTTAAATGTTCTGTTATAAATATGTTAAATGTTCTGTTATTGTTAGTTCAGTTAGTTGTATCCTGTTAGATGTTGCTCACTGTTAGTATCAATTCACTATCATGTTTGTTGTTGCTTTGTCACTGTCAATTTGAAGGAATGCTAGGCTAGGTATCTGTGAAGCAATGTGCTGATTGTGCAATGGCAAGAAATCAGTGCTCATAGCAAGCTGATGTTCTTGCCATTCTCCTTGTATGCTTAGGTTGTAGTGTTGATTGTGCATTGGGAGAAGCTAGTGCTTATAGCAAGCTAGTTTTCAACCCATTCTATAGGAATGCCTGTATTCTTGCCTTAGTATTGCTTCTTGTCAGTTTCTTTATCACCCCTACCCTTGGCCTTAGGCCTTGGTCCATTCTTGTTTTGTTCTTTGCTTTTGCTGTTGCCCTGTTGTATCTTTCATTTTATTTTCTGTTGCTTTTGCATTGTTTTGTCCACTGTAATTTTCATTTGCTTCTGTTCACTTTTATTTTGCTGTTGCTTTGTTCCTTGCTTGTACATTCTATTTGCTGTCCCCTGCTGTGTGCTCTCTTGTGCTGCTGTGCAGCTCTTTCTTTGCACTGCTTGTGCAGCTGCCCTGCCAAGCTGCTGCCACTCTTGCTCCTGCTGCTTGTGCTGCTACTTCTTTTCTTGTTGTGCACTTGCCTTGCTGTGCACTTTCATCTGCTGCCTCTGCTGTTGTCTGCTGCAGCAGCTGTTGCTGCAGCCTTTGCTTTCCTGTGCACTGCTTGTGCAGCTGCTGCTGCAACTCATCTGCAGCTGCTGTGCAGCACTTGTGCTGCTTTTCTCCCCTTGCAGCTGCTGCTGCTGCCTTCCTGCAGTTCCTGCTGCATCACTATCTGCCCTGCTGCCACTTCCACTGGTGCCAAGCTGCTGCTGCTCTTGTTGCTGCCAAGGTTGCTGTCAGGCTGCTGCTGCCCTGCCACTTCTTCTGCTGCCAAGCCAAGTCCAGCTCCTGCACCCAACTAAGTCCAAAATCCAACTGAGCTCAAAGCTCAGCTCATCCCAAATTCATTAAGGCCCAATCCAATTCAACTGTGGGCTTAATCAAAAGCCTAAGTTTAAGGCCAAAGCCTTAAACTTCAAAGATAACTGAGCCCATTTGCACTTCAAAGATAACTGTGGGCTTAATCCCAAAATGCAAAAATTAATTAATAAAAATATTTATTCTTGAAAACAATGAAAATATTCTTGAAAACATTAATAAAAATATAATGTTTATTAATAAACATTAATAAACATTAATATTCTTGAAAACAATTAATTAACTGAGCCCATTTGCACTTTAAGGCCAACTGTGGGCTCATCCCAAAATGCAAAAATTAATTAATAAAAATATTTATTCTTGAAAACAATGAAAATACAGAATATGGGATAAAATGTAGAATTAATGCATAAAAGATGAGTTAAAATGCCAACAAAAGGGATAAATATATACAATATTTGGCACTCATCATATGCAAAGAGTGAAGAAGAAAATATTGTACTAAATTTCATTATTGTCGACCTTGAAAAAAAAATTAATCCTCATCTTGTAAACTGCAAATTTTTGTCGTGGGTTAAAAATTTGTACTTAGAAAAGAAACAGAGATATAAATCTTCTTGCATCATACAAAGTGGTATACATTGTAAAATAACTGGTACATAAACTTATGTGTGGAACGTCGAAGAGTTTTAAATTTTGGGTTAGTACATGGTGAATCAAATTTTCTTACTCGATGCATAAAAATACGGAAGCAAACAAAAGAATAGTGTTACCCAGAGCGAAGTACGGGTTACTATCTAGTTAGGGACATTTAGTAAATTAAAACTACATGGTCTTGAAATCCGAGATAACTTGGAAATCTTGTTTGCAACCCTATCCCCCTCTTGTCCTATGTAAACGTTATGGAACTCACCAAAGGACCGAGAAATGCAAAGAGCCTCATCCAGGATAAAACGACACCTCCATTCGACTTCGACCTTCTTGCCTGCTAGGTAATCTACTATTGCATTGTTGTATTCTTCCAATTCCATTATTAAAATATTGTTATCCCTTGCCCACTTTATTGTTAAGAATGCAACATGACCCTCAACTTCCTATAACGTGTATACTAGGAGATGGTAGCACTTTCCCCCATGACTGAGCATGTAGAATCACGACAAATTAATATATATCTGCATATGAGATCGCATTAATAAAAGAAGTATCGTAGTTTACTCCCATACTAGACCACCTAATATCCTCTTTCTTCTCTGTCTTCATCTCCCTGACATACTTGACTTCACCCTAAACTTGTCATACACTGCTGAGTAAGAAGATAAATCTTGTTCAGTAAGCATAATGATAATTGAAGATCGTTTTCATCTTCATTGAAGACCTTCTTACACCTTTCTTTTCATATGTGCCACGGAAATAGCATAGATGATCCTCCTCCTAGCCCACTGGATTTTCAAACCACGATTGGAACTAGCCGCCTATCCCGAGGCATTCAACATTGTTAAGTAGATGCATTATAGTTTATTCTTGTTGGTTACACAGAGGACAAACAATAGACTCTGAAGGTGTTATAACACTTAGCACCACTCTAACAGGAATGATGTTAGAAACAAGCCCAAACCAAATCACTCTAGCGAAGGTACAATTATTAAGGAGATGCATTACAGTTTATTCTTATTGGTTACACGGAGGAAAAAAAATAGACTCTGAAGGTATTATAACACTTAGCCCCACTCTAACAGGAATGATGTTAGAAAAAAACTCCAAGACAATTTTTTTTTAAATCTTAGGTATAAAATTTAAGTTCTATATTTTCTTAAGCAAAAGCTAGGTTAGGTTGAAAGAACGAGTTATCAAGACCAAGATCATGAATATAATATGACCGAGGCGAGAAAACGCCATTTTTAGTGAGAAACCATTTAACACTGTCTCGGGAATCAAAATTGATTTTAATTCTGGAGATGCGAATAATTATATCACCGAGAAAATTTCTCAAGGACACTCGGGTCCCAAGCTCTAAGCTCAAGATCAGTAAGTTTCCCATTACCCTGAATTGGGATTTGATAGCATCGATCTAGGGGTAAGACATAAGAGCGGTCCCTAGAGTTAGAACCATCGATCCTCTCAAAATGGAAGAATCAAAATCATCTCCAATATCCTAGGAAACCAAATCTTTAATATCGATGAGACTTTGTCAAATATCACACTCGAAAATTAATCCACGTTTACTTTTAGATCCCAACTTAAATGGGTGGTTATAGCTACAATATTTGGAAAAAATGATTCTTTCCTATAAGGCCTTACGATTTACAAGTCTCCAAGCTAATTTAGCCAGTACTGCTTCGTTCATTTTGTTTTGTTTTTTAAAACCAAGTCCCCCTAACCTTAGGGAAGAAAATGGGTTCCCAAGCCTTTAGATACATACCCTTGTTCCTTTATTCCTTACCCCGCCAGAAGCCCCTAGTGATACTGATAGACGCATTTATGTGTCTATTTGTTATCAATTATGTGTATTGTTAGTGCTCGATTTTGTACTTATTTGATTATTTTATGTCTTTGTAGGTGTTTTTGAAGGAATAAGCATTTGCGGTGAAATTGGCTCGAAAAATGGTATTTGCGCTTGTGGGAGAAAATCACTAAAGGCACCCCAATTTGGATAAGGGGCACTTCACTGTTATTTGCACCCCAAATGTGCTATTTACACCCAGTGGCTAAATGGAGTCCAGCGCTGGATAAGGGGACACCTTTTCTTCACCAACTCAAATCGAATTTGGCGGGAAGATTTTATACTCGTCTGTGTCGCGTCTGCATACTGCATAAATTTTCTGGATCGAGTTGATGAGTTGTTGTCGGATTTTTCTCGCTGGAAAGGATTGGTTTGGGCCTGTTTAATCCAAACAGGATTGGTAATTGGATTGGGTTCGAAAAAAGAGAAGATTTCTACAGAATCTCGACGAAACAGGGGAGGATAAGAAACTCGGGTTTCTGTTGTTGAGGCCGTGAGAATTTGGATCCTTGGAGGAGTTTTAATCGGATTGGCTTGTTGGCCTGGACCTAAATCAGCCTGTTATCGTTAGATAGGATATTCAGTGGGCTTGGATGCGAAAAAAGAAGAAGATAATAATCACTGATTCTCGACAAGGCAGTGAGGATATCTCGGGATCTCTTTGGTTCTATTTTTGGAGTTTACGTGTACTTGGGAGAAGATATACTCTTCTATACCAAATCTGGAAAGTTTAGATACCACAGCAGACGCGTAGGAGAAAAGAAAAGGAATTATTCTTGTGACCTGGAAGAGAAGGAAAAGAAGAGATTTCGCGAGATTTTATAGCCCTGTTACGTATAAAAAGGGTTGTTTGGAGTCACATCGGGGAATCGGGAGTTAGGGGTCTGGTCAGAGGCCAGAGAATCCAAGAAAGAAAACTTGCGGAGAAGTTCTCTGTTGCTGCTGAAGCAGGAGGAAGAAGACGAAGCTGAAGAACATTGGACAGACGAGGACAGTCGCAGAGGCAGTCTTTTTTCAAACAACATAACAGAAGTATCGTTGTTCAACAATAATAGATAACATATATCATAAGCTTGTCATCTTTTCTCTGTAACAGTTCAACCCGTTGTAACAGCTGTTTGTAACACCGTTGCAGTGTTGCAAACTGTCTGCTTTATTAGTTTTCTCTTGTTTTTCACCTATTTGAGATATGAACAACTATTTTGAGCACGTGAATAATATGAGGAGCTAAACCCCAACACCGGGATGACGGAGGAAGCCATATTTCATGCGTGTGGTAATTATATTTAATTCTTTCATGACTTTTTGCATGGATTATTAATTGTTTTATGGTTTTTATTGAACGGTTGTGATTTCAATTGATGGGTTATACTTAGGTTAAGTCTTTTGATATCCCATGCTTTAGATTTACAGTCGTTGCTTTTCAAAAATCTACCTTGGCAAAGAAACAGAGTCAATATTCTATTCGAGCTATAATTGTCTAGAATAACTATATGAATCGCATGAATGGATTTATTGGTGGAATCCTGACTCCCAGTCTCTGTAACATTAAGTGAAACCAAAATTAAGTCTGAAATCAAATCTTTACAAGTCTTTGAACGAACTTCTACTTATCACTTTCAAAACTACATCAATTTTTGGCGCTGCCGACGCGGATTTGTATTTATATTTGCTTTAGGTTTATTTTTATTATTTTTTGTTCTTTTTTACGCGTTTTGATATTTTTCGATTCTTTTCAGATTTGGAGCGAAGCTACAAGGAAAGAAGAATTTCTATAAAAGGAAAGCATCTCCAAAAAAGGAAAGAAAAGAGGAATCCGAAAGGAGTGAAGAAGAAGATTTTGTATATAGTTATTTTGTTTATTTTTAGAAACTGTAAATAAGATTTTATTTTTGTAATTTTTCTTTTCCTTTTTGGACATATTTATTTTTGGACTTTATTTTTGAACTGGACATTATTATTATTTTGAAACCCTAAGGAAGGGTTAAAAATTAAATATAAACTGGTTGCAGGGAAGGACGACAGTTACGATACTGTCTCGGCCCCTCGGGTTCGTATACTGACATTGGAGTCGGTGGCCTGAGTCGACTTCAACGGTTCATCGCCCGTCTGGTACGGGAGGTAAGACTCTATCCACCCACGAATCCCCTGTCAGTGGGTTTTATTTTGGGTGACAACTCACACCCCTGCAGTAGAATGTCGAACCAATAGCCAATACAACGAATATCCGACTGAGTTTCAAAATGGACGTTACTACTTTGAACATACTGTGAATAGTGGTTGGGAACATCAGCCTTTTTAAGATTATGGTTCATACCATGGTGAGCCCAATTACTATCCACATACGCACCGGTCATATGAGCAAAATTCTTATATTTCTCCTTTAGAAGAGTCTCTCAGGAAATTAGAAGAGTCGACACGTAGGATAGATGAGATGAATAACTTAGTTTATGACGAAAGAAAACTTTCTATAGAGGAATCCCTCAAGCTGATAGCTGAGACGAATGAAAGAATTGCTCGAAATAATCTTAATTTTCAATACAGTGTCTCCAATAATACCCTTGAAAATGAGGATAGTTATTTGCATAAACAGGATGACGAGGATATAATTGGTAACACTACTTGTTGTTTAGATGAGGTTCAATCATTTTCATGTTATTATAATGATTATGATGAGGATAGTGTTGATGAAGAATTTGAAATAAATAGGCATAGTGATCAGGAATTTGCTACTCCAACTGAGCTTAATAATAATATTATTTCTCGTTCAAATCCAAATAATTTTAATAATTATTCACCGATTCAAAAGGACGAGGATTTGACTAGAGATACCCCCGTTATAGACGATGTAGTATTTCCTATTTACGAAGTCGATAATGGTTTAGAGGAACGAGTTTATTCTGAGAATACTGTTTTAGAGTCCCAGGACTTAGAAACATTAGTCTTAGACGAAGAAGATGAACTCGTAGAGCTTTTAAATATGAGTGAGGATGCATCACCTGAGTATAATCTACATGAAGAAATTGACCATTTTCAGGATTCTGATGATCTAGAAATTAGGGAAATTGTAGCTAGTCTATCTAGAGACACCCAAAACTCTAAGTTTGGGGGTGATTATCATTCTCCTTGTGCCTTACCTTTAGCTCTTACAGAGATCCCTCACTTGGGACTTGACATATGTGCCTCAACCATTTTAAAAGATTATCTTCATACACGTTTTCCTAAACCTAGTGATGTCCACAAGAAATTTCAGTTATTAGAAACCCATCCTCTGGTTGATGTGGTTTACCCAAGCTACGATACCCAAATTGACTTTGTTTTCCCACCAAATATTTTTCTTCCAAATGTGGGAATGTTTGATTTTCAAATGTGTCGAACATTAAGTTTTGAGACTAAACCTAATTACTTTAGGAGATTAGGGTCGACATACTTGTTTAAGGAAGATCACCACTCTCATTGTGGTCAGCTGTGTAAGTCAAATCTGATTGACTTAGAGGATCCTCAATTATTCAGGTTATTATTATGTGCTTCTAAGTTTTTATTTGAGTTTTTCCAGACTCTAGAACCTGAACATTTGGATGTAACCTATGAGGAAATGCAACCCATGAAAATATTTTATTTGGACCCAGTTATAGATCCTGAACCTGAACCACAACTAGATGTAGTTGTCTTAAACAGGAAACTAGACAAGGGTGTGCTTTATTTGTTTATTTTCTTGACACGTTGCAGATTCCTTTTACTTGTGATAGCTCTATTTGGTTTTGATGACCCACAGATATTTCGGCTATTACTTTATGATTCTATGAGGTGACTAATCCTTACTTAGTCTGGCTAAAGACGTTAAACTTAGCACTTCTTGGGAGGTAACACAATATTCATGCGACACGGTAATATCTTTCCTTATCTCTTTTGCTTCAAATGGTAACAGTTTCTCCTTGTTCATGCTTTTAATTTCACCTTTGGAACATTGAGGACAATGTTAGATTTAAGTTTGGAGGTATAGGAGAAACTTTTTAGTTGCATAATTAAACTCCAGAGCCTAAAAATTTATCCCTATTAAGGATGGCACTAACCAATCCCTAGGAGTTGAGGATCCAATATGACTAGATGGCAACATCTAAAGAGTCTATTCATAAAAGCACAGAGCTCAGGTGTTAGAAATAACATGATAGTTTCACCATATCTCGTTGAGTCCTTTTCACTTCTGTTTTTATTTTGTTTTGTTTTAAAACTATGTTTCTCTAAGTGATTAGGTGGGGCTCACGATTCAAGTTGTTACCAATTCTAGGGTGAATTAGAGTGATTGAGATAAAAAAAAAGAGTGAGAAAAAAAAAGAAAAAGAAGAAAAAAAGAGAAATTGAGACCAGACCATCAGACCAACTGGAATAAATTCAATAAAGTCGACCACTGGAACCCTTGTATATGCCAGTTGTGTTGACCTAGAGTTAGGATTATCAATCACTGGTTCCCTTGTATATGCCAGTGTGTTGATATTAGTCAGACTAGTATCTCAGTCCATTAGGATAGGTTCATTTTGGCGGAGGCCTTCAGACAGATATGAGAAACACCGTTCGCCTAGTAAACATCAAAACCATATATGTTTTTCTCTATATCCATCTTCTTGATCTATCCATGTGATTAGTTTCGACTCCGGAATTTGATGTCCATAGTGCAACTATCTGAGTAGCGCTCTGTCACTTATATATGAATTTTAGTATGCTTGAGTGCAAACTCGTGTACAACAATTGGAATTTCGCATCAGGGTACTTCCTCCTGTAGTCAATAAGTATGCCAACCAAGGAGATTCTTTAGTGCCTTCCAAGGTTCTGTTTAGATAGCTAGGGTCTGGAGTATAAAGGTTTTGTGGGTATACCTCTAGTAAGCCCTCCAGAGACAACACTCCGCCACTAGAGACACCTAGGGGTTTAAAGGCTTATTGCATACGCTAAATGCAATCGACAATGCCTGCGACAGTGAGTTAGGATTTTATTTTTTTAGATTCGATTTGCTCGAGGACTAGCAAATAATAAGTTTGGGGGTATTTGATAGACGCATTTATGTGTCTATTTTGGTCTCAATTATGTGTATTGTTAGTGCTCGATTTTGTACTTATTTGATTATTTTATGTCTTTGTAGGTGTTTTTGAAGGAATAAGCATTTGCGGTGAAATTGGCTCGAAAAGTGGTATTTGCGCTTGTGGTAGAAAATCACTAAAGGCACCCCAATTTGGATAAGGGGCACACAACTGTTATTTGCACCCCAGATGTGCTATTTACATCCAGTGGTTAAATGGAGTCCATCACTGGATAAGGGGACACCCTTTCTTCACCAACTCAAATCGAATTTGGCAGGAAGATTTTATACTCGTCTGTGTCGCGTCTGCATATTGCATAAATTTTCTGGATCGAGTTGATGAGTTGTTGTCGGATTTTTCTCGCTGGAAAGGATTGGTTTGGGCCTGTTTAATCCAAACAGGATTGGTAATTGGATTGGGTTCGAAAAAAGAGAAGATTTCTACAGAATCTCGACGAAACAGGGGAGGATAAGAAACTCGGGTTTCTGTTGTTGAGGCCGTGAGAATTTGGATCCTTGGAGGAGTTTTAATCGGATTGGCTTGTTGGCCTGGACCTAAATCAACCTGTTATCGTTAGAAAGGATATTCAGTGGGCTTGGATGCGAAAAAAGAAGAAGATAATAATCACTGATTCTCGACAAGGCAGTGAGGATATCTCGAGATCTCTTTGGTTCTATTTTTGGAGTTTACGTGTACTTGGGAGAAGATATACTCTTCTATACCAAATCTGGAAAGTTTAGATACCACAGTAGACGCGTAGGAGAAAAGAAAAGGAAATATTGTCGTGACTTGGAAGAGAAGGAAAAGAAGAGATTTCGCGAGATTTTATAGCCCTGTTACGTATAAAAAGGGTTGTTTGGAGTCACAACGGGGGAATCGGGAGTTAGGGGTATGGTCAGAGGCCAGAGAATCCAAGAAAGAAAACTTGTGGAGAAGTTCTCTGCTGTTGCTGAAGCAGGAGGAAGAAGACGAAGCTGAAGAACATTGGATAGACGAGGACAGTCGCAGAGGCAGTCTTTTTTCAAACAACATAACAGAAGTATCGTTGTTCAACAATAATAGATAACATATATCATAAGCTTGTCATCTTTTCTCTGTAACAGTTCAACCCATTGTAACAGCTGTTTGTAACACCGTTGCAGCGTTGCAAACTGTCTGCTTTATTAGTTTTCTCTTGTTTTCACCTATTTGAGCTATGAACAACTATTTTGAGCACGTGAATAATATGAGGAGCTAAACCCAAACACTGGGATGACGGAGGAAGCCATATTTCATGCGTGTGGTAATTATATTTAATTCTTTCATGACTTTTTGCATGGATTATTAATTGTTTTATGGTTTTTATTGAACGGTTGTGATTTCAATTGATGGGTTATACTTAGGTTAAGTCTTTTGATATCCCATGCTTTAGATTTACAGTCGTTGCTTTTCAAAAATCTACCTTGGCAAAGAAACAGATTCAATATTCTATTTGAGCTATAATTGTCTAAAATAACTATATGAATCGCATGAATGGATTTATTGATGGAATCCTGACTCCCGGTCTCTCGTAACATTAAGTGAAACCAAAATTAAGTCTGAAATCAAATCTTTACAAGTCTTTGAACGAACTTCTACTTATCATTTTCAAAACTACATCAAATACAAGTCAACTTGTTAGAGATAAACACCAGAATAACGAAACAAGACATCCGATAGTTAGGATTGGTTCAACGTGGATGTAACCAACGTAGTGCAACCTGCCTGAGAGAGATATTTACTTTTCCATCCTTTGAGACGAACTTTGAATTTAGCCACCAGGTTTACGAAACTTAGGTCCCCTTGATGGCCAAAAAACAAGGGTGCACCAAGATATTGATATTTAAGATTAATTTCTTTTAGCACGCAATGTACGAATAAGCACTCTACACAATCGAGGAGGGGCCTTAGGACTGAAAAAATCTCCATATTTTCAAAATTTATTGTCTTGCTAGATGCAAGACTCAAACCATTGAGAACCTCAATAATGGTATGGTATTCATTCATAGATGCCTTGAAAATATAAGAATGACATCAACAAAAAGAAAATCTAAGATATGAGGACAATCTTTCGCAACTTTGAAGGAAGAGATTGTTTCTTCTGCTTAAAGGAGCATACGAGACAACGCTTTCATGCAAATGATTACAAGGTGTAACTGATTACAGCTTGTATTGGGAATCATGTTTTAACCGGTCACAATATACTTTGGAGTGATGATTTAATCGGTTCCATGTACAAAACCAATAACCATGGTTCACATATTTCTTCAGGGTGTATGTGAATTAGGGTTTTGGGTTTGTCAAGTTAAGAAGCTTCCGGATGTCGACATATTTGAACATGTACATATCTCTTATCATTTGTTATTCAAAGATATTCCTTGATACTCAAGGTGATCCCTGGTCCGAAAAAGTGAAAAGCTAATTACCATCAATTAAAGCATATCCTCTGGAAATATTATTAGTTAACATGCTAGACTAATAATATAAGTTTTTCCATGAGAGTTTTCGGAAATGTTGGTTAACATTAATTGGAAATAGGAAAGCCGAATTTCAGGTACTTTAATGCTCTTGAGAATATTTTCGGTTTTGCAATTACTTTGTTATCCAAATAACCTTGGTCTATAAATACTTGAGTTTGTATTTCTTGCAAACTATCCCAAGAGTCAGGCAAACTTTATTTCTTGTAGTTTCTGGTTGAGCGATCTATTCGGAGAGGAAAATACCCTATTTAGGTGAAATATCTTACGACCTCTCGTTTAAAGACTTATGTGGGGTCAAGAAGCTCTAACGTTTATTGTAACTTTGATTATCATTGGTGGAAAACTAGATAATTGCAGTGTTTTTAGTTTTCGATTATTGATTTGATTGAATAACGATTGTTGTAACTTTGATTGCACCTAGTTTGGTTACTCTTGAGAACCTTCTCTTCTGATATAAGTCTCACTCAAACTAAATCAAAGTATCGACAGGATCTTTAGAACCATCTTCGGATCTAAAGACATATTGTGATAATCGATTGTTAACAGACTCTGTTCTGTGCGTGATTGATCAGAAGAAAATTCAAGTGTTGTTGTGCATTGTTGGGACTAGGAATGGTCCTAAAATAATCTAACTGCAAGTGCACAGTGTCGGCAAGCAACACAGGGCAAGCACAGGTCAGTTCCACAGGGACAAGGGGGAGCAAGTGTGATCTTTCTTATTGTGACATTAAACAGAACTAATCATTAGCATTCAACAGAACTAATCATTAGCAGTTATTAACTTCCCAATCATTACACAGAATTAGCATTTATTAAACAGAAGTAACAGAACAAGCATTAAATTTCCACTAACAGTTATTAACATTCAATGCATTGACTTCAGGTTAGCATCAAATTCAACACAGTCTTTATTCCTGAAGCATTAATCACTAACTACTAATCATTTACATTAACTAACTAACATTAATCATTAACATTAATTTAGCATTTATTTCTGGCACTAATCATTGATCATTGATACCAATCATTCACATTAACTGAATAGCAGACTTGGAGGCAAATTACACTAATTCAATCATGAGATTGAAGCAAAGTTACACAGTGAACTGAAGATGACAAGCAAATGAGGAGGGTAAAATTCTGAACAGTAAGGATATGGTGAATCAGATGAATGGAAACTAGGGTTGAGAATTCACCTCTCAGCCCATACTAGCATGTGAACCAATGAACTACTTTAGTTCTTTGAATAGATAAATTACCTCCAATCACTAAATCAAGGCAAGCATTAGTTGTCTGTTTAAAGCACAACTAATCAAACACAATAACAAGCAATGTAGAGTCAGTGAACAAACATAGAGGAATTCTAACTACCTAGGATGCTTGACATTCTAGGTGAAAGCAACATGTATTCATCAACAAAAATTCATCTTACACAATTATCTTGGCATAAACAGCACATCAGCACACAAATTAGCATTCAGGCTAAGGGTTTCATCTTAGCCCCAGTTAAGATGTTTAGTTCATAGTTAGAGAGCCTAACATGATACTAAGAGGGTTATTATACATGGAGAAAAGCTACAGGGACAGAACACAGAACAAAAACCAATTGATAGAGAAAATTCTTACTGAAATTAAACTTGGGTCTCCTCCTCTCTCTCTCACAATGTTACACAGTGTACAATTTATACCAGAACACTAACCCTAATTGTAAATCCCCAAATCAGAAAATTAGGGTTTTTTTAAATTACACAAAATTTAACTTACAAACTCCCAAAATCTGCTCGACCCATGCCTCCTCTAGTCCTTGATGCTCTTCCTCTGCTCCTATTGTCCCCTAATTTCGAGTTATTTTACTCACCCCAAAACCTAGGGTTTCAGAGGTTGTGAGGAGAAGAAAATAACTAGGCTAGGGTATGGGGGTGTTGTCGGTGAAGAGATAGTAGTGGCAGTGATGGAACTGGTGGTGGTGACGGAAGTGACAGCGGCAGAGAGGGGAGGTGGTGGAGTTGCAGAGCTCTGCAACTGTCGGGTGAAGGAGATGAAGTTTTGGGAAGAAGGAGGTGTTTGGGTGGTAGTATAGGCATCGGTGCTAGGGTGTGAAGCGGGAACATCTGATTCGATGTTTGGCGAGCTGATCCGTAGGATGTGACGATGGTAGGTGGATCCAACGATGAGATGGGAGGCTGTGGGTAGCGACCGTCGGATGGAGGAATGCAACGAAAAGGACGGCCCAAGATGGAGATCGGCGTTGCGATGTAAAGCGGGAGCTTCGGAGTTTGATGTGCGATGATGGAGCGACCGTAGGATGCTGAGATGCTTCAATCTGACGGCTGAAATCCGATACGGGCTTGGGTAGTGGAAATGGGTTTGAGAAAGGGTTTTGGGCCTTGGGTATGCCAGGCCCATAACTTCTTTAAGAACAATTCCTCCTTCTTGAGCCCATTTCTACCCTCTTGGTCTTGTGCACAACATTCTTCGCGGCTTCCTTGCGTAATTCCTCCCGGCTTTTCACTACTTTTCTGCTCTTTTTGCTCCTCACTTCATCCAGATTTTATTTGTTACCTAAAAATGAAAATTAAGTAAGAAAAATATTTATTCTTGAAAACAATGAAAATACAGAATATGGGATAAAATGTAGAATTAATGCACAAAAGATGAGTTAAATGCCAACAAAAATATATAAATATGCACTATTTAGCACTCATCAAATACCCCCAAACCTGAATTTTACTTGTCCTCAAGTAAAACAAAACTAAGGAAATCCTAACTATACCATGTCGCTGGTCTCTCGAATGCATTTAGCGTATGCACTAAGCCTTTTAAACCACTAAGTGTCCCTAGTGGACGAGTTGAAGTCTCGTGAAGGTTTACCAAGTACCTACAAAACTAGGTCAAAATATAAGCTCAGATTCCATCAAATGTGACATGTGCAAACAGTAAGCTCACAGCAAAATGGAGATGTCAATCTAGCTATCAAGGCACAATCCTAGCACTGATAACAAATAAGGACATGTGATAAGAGTGTAAAGTGTATCTACACATGTGTAAAGAAAGATCTGAAGTCATGACTACTAATCACCAAGAGATAGTTTCTCAGGCTAAGAACTGAGGTCGAAATCTAGCTAGCTGTCCGGACTTTACGAGAATTGTGAATGAGTTGGAGGTATTTCACAATTTCTCGCGTTGTACATCAATGGCATACACCCTCCTTGCTTATTACAAAAGAAACAACAAAAGAATTTTACATGACTCTTATTTACATTGACAAATCTCTTTTTTTTTGGAACAAGAGATGATGGAATTGATAAATACTTGATTTTTTTGGTATTTTTCTGATTTTTTTTTTTTTTTTTTTGAATATATACATCGTTTTTTTTTTTTTTTTTTTTTTTTTTTTTTTTTTTTTTTTAGAGAACAAGAACACTTTTGATACATAACAAAAGAAACAAAATTACATGACACTTTGCAAGAGGTAGCCCTTTTTGATGCACCCAGTTAAATTCGATGGTTGTCTTTCTTAATGTAACCTCCACCTTCTATCCCAACCAACCAAAGAACAAGCTAGTCAAGTTTCGTTCAGTATTCTAAAGTGATTGGCAATCGTAACTTCCTATCCAACACCTTGAAGATCGAGGCCATACATGTATTGGTAGATCGTGCGCGTGCAAATTTCTTATCACTATGTGAATTGTGCTAGAATCAGGGTGCCTAAATATCTAGACTAAGACTCCTAATAAAAATACATATTTGCACAAGAGTCAACATTTCAAGGTAAATGAGCTCCATTTTTATGTTTTTTTTTTTCATTTTTTTTTTTTTTTTTTTTTAATTTTTTTTTTTTTTTGAATTTTTCGATTTTTTCAAAAAGAAGGAGTTCGTTTTCAATTATAGCATATTATCATGGTATCCATTCCATACCCCCAAACCTAAACTAAACATTGTCCTCAATGTTTCAAAACATGGAAAGAATTATACAACAATATATGAAGAGGAACATGCTGAGTAGAGTAAAAGGAGAGAGAATACCCGATTGTACGGTGGTAGCTCGATTAAAACTCCGTTATTCAAGGCAAAAATCCATCATATTAGCAGTCACAATGGATGAGCACAAAATATATACAAAAGGAAATTTAACTAACACATTATCTACAAGAAAATTTGGTTTTTAATGGGATTGGACTTTTTGGAAAATTTTGGTTTTGTCGGGAGACATTTGGTTTGGATGGGAAAAAGAAAAATTTTGGTTTTTAGGGGAGAAAAACATTTGGAAAACTGTTTGGTTATTTAGGGAAAGAGTGGACTAGTTTAGTCCACATAGACCGGGTCCTCCAGGTTGGTTGTTTCAATGTCGGGTGGGAATGGCTCAAGGAATGGCTTTAATCTCTGCCCGTTGACTTTGAAAACGTTCTTGTTGGAGACATCCTCCAACTCTACAGCTCCATGAGGAAAAACTGTGCGTACTAGGTACGGACCCTTCCATCTGGAACGCAGTTTTCCTGGAAAAAGATGTAATCGGGAGTCATACAGCAAGACTTTCTGACCAGGAGTGAAGGATTTGCGCAGAATACGCTTGTCATGAAACATCTTCATCTTCTGCTTGTACAGCTTGGCACTGTCATAAGCCTCATTCCTCAATTCTTCCAACTCGTTGAGTTGAAGTTTCCTTTGAATTCCAGCTTCGTCCAGAGAAAAGTTTAGCTCCTTGATTGCCCAGTAGGCACGATGTTCTAATTCCACAGGTAGATGGCACGGCTTTCCATACACTAGACGATAGGGGGACATGCCAATTGGTGTCTTATAAGCTGTTCTATAGGCCCACAAAGCATCATTCAACCTTAATGACCAATCTTTCCTAGACGGGTTGACCGTCTTCTCCAGAATGTGCTTAATTTCCCTATTAGAAACTTCTACTTGTCCACTAGTCTGAGGGTGGTACGGAGTAGCAACCTTGTGAGTTATGCCATACTTGCGTACTAAAGACTCAAAGTACTTGTTACGAAAATGTGAACCGCCGTCACTGATGATAGCTCTAGGGGTACCAAAACGTGCGAATATGTTTTCCTTTAGGAATGAAAGTACCACCTTGTGGTCATTTGTTCTGGTTGCTATGGCTTCTACCCACTTAGAAACGTAATCAACTGCGACTAGGATGTACAATCTACCGTCAGAAATAGGGAATGGACCCATGAAGTCGATCCCCCAAACATCAAAAATCTCCACAATCAAATGGGGTTCAATGGCATCATGTTTCTCCTCGAAATGCTTCCTAGCTTTTGACAGCGTTCACAAGCAACACAATAATCATGGCAATCCTTGAACAATGATGGCCAATAGAATCCACACTGCAA
The DNA here is from genome assembly GCF_003573695.1 of Papaver somniferum. Lineage (NCBI taxonomy): Eukaryota > Viridiplantae > Streptophyta > Magnoliopsida > Ranunculales > Papaveraceae > Papaver > Papaver somniferum. The sequence continues at coordinate 50,883,123 of NC_039363.1, forward strand.
GATCTTTGCAGCGGTTTTCTTGGCACTGAAATGGCCTCCACATGCCTGGTCATGGCAAAAAGATATCACATCTTTCTGTTCAGTGTTGGGGACACATCTCCTAATGATTTGGTCCTGGCAATACTTAAACAGATATGGGTCATCCCAGATGAAGTGTTTAACTTCAGCCAAAAACTTATAGCGGTCTTGTCTCGACCAATGTGAGGGCATCCTACCTGCAGCAAGGTAGTTACGATATCAGCAAACCAAGGAAGGTCTGAGATAGACATCAGCTGTTCATCTGGGAATGATTCTCTAATCAGCTCAGATTCATGAATAGACTCTAAAGTTAATCTAGACAAGATCAGCAACCACATTTTCACACCCCTTCTTATCACGGATTTCGATGTCGAATTCCTGTAATAAGAGTATCCATCGAATAAGGCGAGCTTTAGCATCCTTCTTGGAAAGAAGATACTTCAAAGCCGCATGGTCTGTGTATATGATGATCTTAGACCCTATCAGATAAGATCTAAACTTGTCTAATGCGAAAACCACGGCAAGTAACTCCTTCTCGGTAGTCGAATAGTTGAGTTGAGCATCATTAAGAGTTTTACTAGCATAGTATATCACATATGGTAGTCTATCAACACGTTGCCCTAGAACAGCGCCAACGGCATAATCAGAGGCATCACACATGAGCTCGAACGGCAGTTTCCAATCTGGTGGTCGGACTATAGGAGCGGTGGTGAGGAGAGTCTTGAGTTCTTCCCATGCCTTCACACAAGAGCATCGAAGTTAAAGACAACATCTTTGGCAAGTAGGTTACACAAGGTCTTGAGATTTGGCTAAAGTTTTTGATGAATCGCCGGTAGAACCCAGCGTGACCTAAAAATGATCGAATCCCCTTCACAGAGTGGGGTTGAGGTAATTGCTGAATGAGGTCGACTTTAGCTTTATCTACTTCAATTCCTTTTTCCGATACGATGTGTCCTAGAACTATGCCGGAGTTCACCATGAAGTGGCATTTTTCCCAGTTTAAAATCAGATTCTTTTGCTTACATCTTGATAGCACAAGGACTAGATGGTCCAAACATTCGTCAAAAGAGGAACCAAACACAGAGAAATCATCCATAAAGATCTCGAGAAAACTATCTATCATGTCTGAAAAAATGCTCATCATGCACCGCTGAAAAGTAGCGGGTGCATTACACAGCCCGAAGGGCATACGTCTAAAAGCAAATGTCCCAAATGGACACGTGAATGTAGTTTTTTCCTGATCTTCTGGTGCTATATGGATTTGGTTATAACCGGAAAAGCCATCTAGAAAACAGTAGTGACTGTGTCCAGACACACGTTCTAGCATTTGGTCTATGAAAGGGAGCGGGAAGTGATCCTTCCTTGTTACTGTGTTCAACTTCCTGTAGTCGACACATACTCGCCATCCTGTGGTTGTACGTGAAGGGACTAACTCATTCTTTTCGTTCCGAACCACAGTAATGCCTGACTTTTTAGGCACAACTTGATGGGACTAACCCATTTACTATCTGAAATCGGATATATGATACCCGCATCGAGTAGCTTCAAGATCTCACTCTTAACGACTTCTCTCATGTTAGGGTTAAGTCTCCTTTGCATTTCCCTAGATGGTTTGGCATTCTCTTCAAGATTAATGTGGTGCATGCAAATGGTGGGGCTTATCCCTTTGAGATCTGAGATGGTCCATCCTAAGGCTTCTTTCTGCTCCTCAAGGACTCCTAAAAGCTTGTTTTCCTGTTCTATGTTTAATTGTGAAGAAATGATAACAGGTAAAGTATCAGAAGGACCTAGAAATGCATACTTCAAAGTCTCAGGTAATGGTTTCAATTCCTGGTTGGCCTTAGGCGACTCATCCGAGATATAACAAACTCCTCAGAAAGTGGGGGTTGTTCCACTGTATTCTGCCACTTAGTGATGTCCATTTGAGGTACAGATCGAGCAAAGATTGGACTTCACTAGTGTATTCATCATCATACAACTCCAAGTTAACACCTTCCAAACATGCTTGCAGGGGATCTTTTGACATAATGCTAGTCAATGAATCTTGTATCAAACTCTCAATCATATTGACTTCATGTATCTCCTCATCATCAAGATTCACAGGTTGTTGACTAACATTAAACGCATTCAATTCTACAGTCATGTTTCCAAAAGAGAGTTTCAACACTCCGTTCCGACAGTTGATGATCGCATTGGACGTCGCCAGGAATGGACGTCCTAGAATGACAGGAATGTGACAATTTGGGTTTTGGACAGGTTGGGTATCTAAGACAATGAAGTCTACAGGAAAATAGAATTTTTCAACCTTAATCAAAACGTCTTCTACCACTCCACGAGGAACTTTGACAGATCGATCTGCCAATTGGAGAGTTATAGGTGTAGGCTTCAACTCTCCAAGACCTAACTGCACATAAACAGAATATGGCAGGAGGTTCACACTTGCACCTAGATCTAATAAAGCTCTATTGACCGTGTGTTCTCCGATAGTGCAAGAGATGTTGGACAACCTGGGTCCTTAAACTTGGGTGGAGTTTTGTTGAGAATAATGGAACTCACTTGTTCAGCTAAGAAAGCACGTTGTGCACATTAATCTTGCGCTTTTGAGTGCACAAATCTTTGAGGAATTTGGCATATGCAGGGATTTGCTTAATTGCCTCAAGAAAAGGAATGTTGATGTTGACTCTTTTGAACAGTTCTAACATCTCATTGTAGTGGGTGCTTATCTGTTGGCGAACTAACCTCTGAGGAAAAGGAGCAATAGGAACATTAGGAGGTAGAGGGACATTCCTAGCAGTAGGTTTGTCGGCTTCACTAATGTGCTCGGATTCTTTTTCTGGACTAGAGGTTTCCTTAGGTGGTGTAGGCAATGCTAAGTTTGGCTCAGATTCACTTGTTTGTGGTATGCCTACATTGTTCTCAACAACTTTACCACTTCGGAGAGTGGTGATGGAATGGACTTGATCGGGTGAGGTTCTTTCGCAAGATGATGATGTTGTGCCTGCTTGAAATATCCTCTTTGGTTCTTGTTGGGGTTGGCTAGGAAGTTTACCCTTTTCTCTTGTATTCAATGCATCGCAAATTTGACCCATCTGTAGTTCTAGAGCGGTGACTCGCTGATCAGTTGCTTTCTCGTTTTTCATCAGATGTTGGGTCAATTGATTGATACTTTCTTCAATGCTGGACAATTTCTTATCAGCAGTGTATTGAGGGTACGACTGCTGTTGAGGATTTCTAGGGTATTGGTAGCCTTGGTTGTTTTGATAGCCTTGATTTGGTTGAGATGGTCCTCCTTGGGCAGGGCCTTTGGACCATGAAAAGTTGGGGTGGTTTCTCCATCCTGGATTGTAGGTCTGTGAATATGGGTTGTGCTCTTGTTTTTGAAACATAGCATGTGCTTGCTCAAGCTTAGATTCCTGGAATGCATGCATTTCCGGACACTCATTGACTTGGTGATCAGATCCATTACATAGAGCACAGATAGCCATTTCGACATGTTCACAAAAGGTAGTGGGAGAAGGGTTTGCGTTTTTCTGTAGTTCTAACGCTTCTATTCTTCTTGCTAGCGCAGCCATCTTTACACTTCCTTCAAAATCAGACTCAATCCTATGGACCCTAGCTACAGGTGTAGTCTTTCTAGGTTCACGAATGGATTCCCACTGTTGCGTCTTCTCAGCTACTTCAATCAGGAAGTCCCAAGACGCATCAGCAGTCTTATTTACAAAAAGACCATTGCACATTGACTCAACCGTTGTTCGGGTGGACACATCTAGACCCTCATACAAAATTTGCACAAGTCTCCATTTTTCAAAACCATGATGGGGACATTGGAGCAATAATTCATTGAATCTCTCCAAGTATCTAGCTAGGGTCTCACCCTCTAATTGCACAAAGCTATTCAGACTTTGACGAATTGTCGCAGTCTTGTGATTTGGGAAAAACTTTTTGAAAAACTCCTTGATGAGGTCATCCCAAGACATGATGGATTGAGGCTGTAAAGCATACAGCCAGGCCTTAGCCTTATCTTTAAGGGAGAAAGGAAAAAGCCTCAACTTTAGGATTTCGTCAGACATTTGAGTGAAACGCAGAGTTCCACAAATCTCCTCAAACTCTCTCACGTGATGGTACGGATTTTCATTTTCTACACCTCTAAAAACTGGAAGCATTTGTATTGTGCTTGATTTCAGCTCATAATGGCCATTGGCTTCTGGTAGCACAATACAAGATGGTTGACTAGTTCTAGTTGGGTACATATAATCCTTGAGTGTACGGGGTTCTCCCATTGTTTCTGATTGATCTGGACTGTCTACCTCAGAACTAAGGATTTCGATTGGATCGTCCGGGTTAATTCTAACGAGTCTGTTGGTTTGGTCTCTGTAGGTCACAATCATGTCCTAGCAGGTACCTCAGCTAACATGTTGGTCAGAGCAGTCGGAAACAATTTTTGGAACCACAAAAGGCCCAATATTTTGGTTTAAAATGGGTTTCTTGATGATTTGGTTTTGAATGGGTTTTGGTTTCACAAAGGGTTTTGGTTTATGAAATGTAGAGCCCTAATTTTTTTTTTTTTTTTTTTTTTTTTTAATCAGATGGAAGCCTAATGGATGGGATATACACCTAAAGTCCAAATTAAAAGACAAGCCCACAAAGAAAAGAAAAAGAATAATAACAAACAATAAATACAAGCCCATAAAAGAAAAGAAAAAGAAAAAAAAAGAAAGAAAATTAAAAATTATTACAGGCCCAAATAGAAAGAAAAGAGAAAATTTAAAATTATTACAAGCCCAGATTAATACTTAAACACAAGCCCAGATGAATTTAATGAGGCCCAGTTGGGTTATCTCATGGGTTAGGCCTACCTGAATAGCACAGCCCAGCTGTTCGGTTTAAGTTGCTAAAGCCCAGTTGGGCTTGGATCGTCCTACGCGGCTTTAGTTTTTCTGAGGCCCAGTTGGGCTTTGATTCAGTTTCTGCACCTTCTTCAGCTTTCAGCCCAGTTGGGCTTTTGGTTCAAAGCTGCAAGTGCAGCAGCAGCAACACAACAGCAGCAGGAGCAGCAGCTTGGGAGAGGCTAGCAGCAGCAGCACAACGCAGCAGCAGGACAAAGCAAGCAGCAGCAGGAAGAGTAGGTTGACAGGGAAAGAAAACTGCAGCAGCACAGCAGCTTGGCAGCCCAGTTCAGCAACAGGCTTAGCACAACAGCAAGAAGAGGAGCAGCTCCACAGCACAGTTCAGTGAACAGCAGCAGTTCAGCAACACAACACAAGAAAGAAAGAGCAAGTGCGCCGCAACCGAGTCCCCGGCAGCGGCGCCAAAAACTTGTTGGGGCTAGAAATGGTCCTAAAATAATCTAACTGCAAGTGCACAGTGTCGGCAAGCAACACAGGGCAAGCACAGGTCAGTTCCACAGGGACAAGGGGGAGCAAGTGTGATCTTTCTTATTGTGACATTAAACAGAACTAATCATTAGCATTCAACAGAACTAATCATTAGCAGTTATTAACTTCCCAATCATTACACAGAATTAGCATTTATTAAACAGAAGTAACAGAACAAGCATTAAATTTCCACTAACAGTTATTAACATTCAATGCATTGACTTCAGGTTAGCATCAAATTCAACACAGTCTTTATTCCTGAAGCATTAATCACTAACTACTAATCATTTACATTAACACATTAACATTAATCATTAACCATGACAACATTAACACATTTATTTCTGGAGCACTAATCATTGATCATTGATACCAATCATTCACATTAACTGAATAGCAGACTTGGAGGCAAAACGTTACACTAATTCAATCACTGAGATTGAAGCAAAGTTACACAGTGAACTGAAGATGGACAAGCAAATGAGGAGGGTAAAAATTCTGAACAGTAACAAGGATAGGGTGAATCAGATGAATGGAAACTAGGGTTGAGAATTCACCTCTCAGCCCATACTAGCATGTGAACTAATGAACTACTTTAGCTTCTTTGAATAGATAAATTACCTCCAATCACTAAATCAAGGCAAGCATTAGTTGTTTGTTTAAAGCACAACTAATCAAACACAATAACAAGCAATATAGAGTCAGTGAACAAACATAGAGGAATTCTAACTACCTAGGATGCTTGACATTCTAGGTGAAAGCAACATGTATTCATCAACAAAAATTCATCTTACACAATTATCTTGGCATAAACAGCAGCACATCAGCACACAAATTAGCATTCAGGCTAAGGGTTTCATCTTAGCCCCAGTTAAGATGTTTAGTTCATAGTTAGAGAGCCTAACATGATACTAAGAGGGTTATTATACATGGAGAAAAGCTACAGGGACAGAACACAGAACAAAAACCAATTGATAGAGAAAATTCTTACTGAAATTAAACTTGGGTCTCCTCTCCCTCTCTCACAATGTTACACAGTGTACAATTTATACCAGAACACTAACCCTAATTGTAAATCCCCAAATCAGAAAATTAGGGTTTTTTTTAAATTACACAAAATTTAACTTACAAACTCCCAAAATCTGCTCGACCCATGCCTCCTCTAGTCCTTGATGCTCTTCCTCTGCTCCTATTGTCCCCTAATTTCGAGTTATTTTACTCACCCCAAAACCTAGGGTTTCAGAGGTTGTGAGAAGAAGAAAATAACTAGGCTAGGGGTATGGGGGTGTTGTCGGTGAAGAGATAGTAGTGGCAGTGATGGAACTGGTGGTGGTGACGGAAGTGACAGCGGCAGAGAGGGGAGGTGGTGGAGTTGCAGAGCTCTGCAACTGTCGGGTGAAGGAGATGAAGTTTTGGGAAGAAGGAGGTGTTTGGGTGGTAGTATAGGCATCGGTGCTAGGGTGTGAAGCGGGAACATCTGATTCGATGTTTGGCGAGCTGATCCGTAGGATGTGACGATGGTAGGTGGATCCAACGATGAGATGGGAGGCTGTGGGTAGCGACCGTCGGATGGAGGAATGCAACGAAAAGGACGGCCCAAGATGGAGATCGGCGTTGCGATGTAAAGCGGGAGCTTCGGAGTTTGATGTGCGATGATGGAGCGACCGTAGGATGCTGAGATGCTTCAATCTGACGGCTGAAATCCGATACGGGCTTGGGTAGTGGAAATGGGTTTGAGAAAGGGTTTTGGGCCTTGGGTATGCCAGGCCCATAACTTCTTTAAGAACAATTCCTCCTTCTTGAGCCCATTTCTACCCTCTTGGTCTTGTGCACAACATTCTTCGCGGCTTCCTTGCGTAATTCCTCCCGGCTTTTCACTACTTTTCTGCTCTTTTTGCTCCTCACTTCATCCAGATTTTATTTGTTGCCTAAAAATGCAAAATTAAGTAAGAAAAATATTTATTCTTGAAAACAATGAAAATACAGAATATGGGATAAAATGTAGAATTAATGCACAAAAGATGAGTTAAATGCCAACAAAAATATATATAAATATGCACTATTTAGCACTCATCATGCATGTATTTGAAGGCAATCGAAAATTTGAAGACGAATAAGAATTCTTATTAGTTTTCGTATCTTGTGGATTTAGTGCAAAACCTTGATCGGCTAGGATCCAACTAGAACCGGTTTATCTTTGATAGACTTGATTGATTAGCCGCGTGAGATCGACATCGCTTTATAGTTTCTCTTTGAGATATATATTGATTGATTGCGAATCTAGAACTTGATTATTTCGGTAACCAATATATAGATTGATCTAACCAGAAAAAAGAGTTTATTAGATTAAACATAAGATCCTTTGTCAGTGACTCATCTATATCTTGTAGCAAGATTAATTAGAGTGGTTACCAAACAGATTCTTCCTTTGCTCTTTGGGATACGATCCAAAAGACTTGCCATTCACGTGCGTGACTCTAGAAGTCGAAGGTGCAGTGATACTGAGGTAACTAAGTAGCCAGGGGTAGTCTGCTTGGTCTCAACTCACGAAGCTGGTATTAGATTTTGTATAACAGCTTAATTATGAGAGTATTCAAAACTGGACTAGGTCCCGAGGTTTTTCTGCATTTGCGGTTTCCTCGTTAACAAAATCTTGTTGTTCCATTTACTTTACTATTCCACAATTACATTTGGTTTATATAATTTAAAGTAGATTGCACTTGTACGTTAATTCCTTAATACTTGATATTACTCTTATAGAGTTTCCACACTTTGTTGTCGTATCGTCTCGATCTTGTATCCATAGTCAATCACACAAGTGACCTTGTTGTTGTATTGTCTCGATCTCGTATCCATAGACGATCACACGAAGTGTGAACCGAATTTGTTGTATTGTATCGACTCTGTCCATAGACGATCACATTCGGTAAAGGACTTATAGGTTGATAAATAAAAGATTGTGGTGTATTTGGATACCCTCATCTTTTCAATTGGTATCTTTCTAATAACTAGAATTGTTTAGTTATTTAGGGTCTAATCAAACACAATGGCCATGCCTTACTGTTAGTTCTGCACTTCAGTTGGATGTTATTTAATGCTTAATGTTCAGTTCTGTTTAAAACTTTAAATAGCTACACACACTTGTTTCTTAAAAAAAAGTCTACTTGCACCAGCTCAAAAGCTCAAAACTTTTAGCAACCATGCTCAATCATGGTCCTAGCTCAAATCAACGGTTGAGTTTTGAGCTGGTAGCAAATGTTGTTGCGTACGGCTCTACTCAAAACATGTTTCTTTTGTGTGTGCATCCTTCGCTCAGTATTTAGCTATACTTAACTAAAAGGAGCCCTTCCCCCAATATTGTTGGGTCTTAAATCATGCATTTGATTTGATCAGTATGTCTTTGCAAGGCTGTCATCTGTGTTAAATCTGGTCATGACTATCATTATTTCCCTTCTCTTGGTTAACATATATCGGGATGATAGCTACTATTGTTGCTTATTATCAGACGACAAAGAGGGATCTTCTGCAGGTCGACCTCTATAAACGCCGTAATATACAGGGGAAGAAACTCTTTGATGAACAAAAATCATGTGAAGAAGATGACTCTATTAGTGCATCTGACCGGGAAGGTCCAGAATAAGAAGACCAAGATGAGGAGGATGCTCCTTTGATACATTCTTTTGAAGTCTGCAGCAAAATTGACGTCTTTGAGAGTTCAAAGACAGGAAAGCAAATCCAAAGATTCTGGGAAAGCTCCTCAAGAGGATGCATCTGATTCTAAAATGTCAGGTATGTGATCAAGTTAAACAGCATATGGTTTGGCCTGAATAGAAACTTGATGTCAGCAGTTGTTTGTGTATTAAGCCGATGGTAATTGCTCCACCATCAATGCACCTAGGATGTGTCAGAAAACATTATGGTGCACTAGTTACCAAATCCAGAAGATGTCTTCTTGGATAGCAAGTTTTTCTGTGACCATCATTGGTTTGTTATCGTGCCTTTTCATGCACAATCACTTCAAGCATTCAGAGTTACTTCTTGCGACCTATTGGATTTTATCTAACAATTTGGTGTTGTTGCATTGGCAGGTTCTTCTGAGTAATTCTACTCCCGGAATAGCAGGCACGTGTTATCAGCTGAGGCGTGTTGGAAATGTAAATTCTGTACTAGTCAGATGAGTTTTACCGACAGAAGGCTAACCTTTAATGTTTTATTAGAGGGATAATGTAACCTTTCCTTTCTGCTAGTAATGCCATGTCAGTAAATATTATCTTTGTTCCTAGTCATTGTGTTATCATTATAGTCCTTGTGTAGTGATCAGAATTCAGGACTTGCTTGGTATTGGATTTATTTCTGCAAATAGTGAGTAAGCTCTCTTGATATGCTTGCTTTAAAATTCCACTAGTCCCTCATTCACAGACTAATTTCCACGGTCTGTAAAATATTCTAAATGTTCATTTTTGCTGATCTTTGAAATTAAAATTGCTTTTTCCATCTTTTACTGATTTTTGGAACTTTTGGATATTTTTATTTAAGTTTCCTAAATCTTTTCTATCTTTTGCTTGACGTGCCAAGTAAAAGACATCACATTCACGCCCAAACACCCAAAATGCAATAGTCACAGGATGTTTAAGGTTCTTATTCACAATATTGTTTTCCTTGCTCTAACTCAACATGGGTCATCTAATATCACTTATACAATCAACATCAACTAAGTTTTGCTCTACAGGCTTAGTTCTAAAGCAGTTAAACAAGACTAGAATGCTTTAATTCCTAAAGTCAAGTCTGAAAGTTACAGGCCAATAGCTTAAGTAATTCATACAGATTTTATCCAAGCGTCCCTAATAGCTGAAAATATATCTTCGACCCATAAACTTGTTCATTGTATAAAGAGAAAATCTGGAAAAGGTGGTCATATAGCTTTTAAACTTGTCAAATGCCTTCAACGGTCATTTCTAATGAATGTCACGTAAAAATGGGTTTTAGTGACAGATGGTTCTCTAGTTTACCAATGCATATGTACAACAAAAATTCCTGTTATGCTAAATGGTGATCCTTGTCAAACCTTTATATCCTACAAGAGGGTTGAGGCAGGGAGACAATCTTTCCAGGGTTAACAACAAGGGAAGTTAAAATAGCTAACTTAATTCTGATAGGAATCAACTCTTCAAATTTCTAATTAAACTATTGAAAAACTAACAGGCACCATAACAGGAGTAAAAAGTAACTTGTCATCCAAAACTCTGCTTAGTCAAAACATTGGAGGGTGTTAATCCCACGAAGCTAATGCACCACCACCTTGATATAACTATGTGTTGATGACACACTAATAATGTCTCGTGAAGAGAGCAGGCATGCTTAATGAGGGCTAGACAAAGAAGCAAATTTGCATATCATAGAATACAAACCACCACCTCATACTGCCAACTGTTACTGCGTGAAACAGTGTTGACACTGATTTTTTTTTTAAAACATCATAGAATGCAATCAAATTATTTCAGACGTAAGTGCAAAATGCCAAATAATCTTTCAAGTTTGATGAAGGGTTAGCAAACAGAGTCAAACATGAAACCCTAGTTTAGTGAGTTATCTGAGAAATTTAACAACTAGTAAAGAAGAGAATAAATTTGGTTGGGTCGGGAAACAGTGGATATTAGCTACACCTCATAACAAATCGTAATGAGCACTCACATCCACCTGTAAGGATATTCCGAGACCAAGCATAACATCCATCTCAGATATCTAACAGTTTCTATGACAGAATACATAACTGGCAACTGCAGCACAAATTTAACAACTAGTAAAGAAGAGAATAAATTTGGTTGGGTTGGGAAACAGTGGATATTAGCTACAGCACATAACAAATCGTAATGAGCACTCACATCCACCTGTAAGGATATTCCGAGACCAACCATAACATCCATCTCAGATATCTAACAGTTTCTATGAGAGAATACATAACTGGCAACTGCAGCACAAACAGCTCCACTTCCATCTTGCCACCATAATACTCCCTGCAACAAATATAAGCGCATAAGACAAATTCATCTTTTTTTATACCACAAGTTCATTATCACAATGTCTGCAGAAAGGGATGGGAGAAGCAGTGAAAACTAAGTGGGATTCACAGCAAAACAAGTCCAAGGCCAAGGTATGTTTGTCTGTTAGTCGTGTTTATGCTTCACAGGAAAAAAAAACTCTTCTTAGTTAGTTATACAAATGCGAGTATCAAGTTCCAAACTGCAAGGTACCTAAACATTCCAACAATGAGAAACCTACGACCTATCAGTTGACTAATAGCAAATTTGCAATTAAAATTAGAGGCAAGATTCTGCAAGTGGTTTCACCACATAACTTGTTACCTAAAATCACATATAAGGTGTAATAAGATTCTGTAAGTGGTATAATCAGTGTCTATGTGTAAAAGATTCTGTAAGTGGTGCCATAGGGATTGTCGAGAACAATTATTCTGCAAAACTGTTTTCTAGCAACAGATACAGAAACAAGAGAAGTACCTCACGAAATGAACAGGCTAGTTACCAAAAGCTTTTTCTGCACTCCTCAGCAATGGCGAAATAATACCTTGAATCTCTTGCAAGGAATTTTGTATACTTATTTCTTCCATGAGTGAACGCTTAATATTCCGAACATATCCCTTCAAAGTATAAGAACTTTTAATATCTTCAGCTCGCATCTGTGCAACTCGCTTTGTTAATCCAATTAAGAAACCAGCATATCTAGGCACGGTACAATATTTATGCAAGACATTCAATAACAAACCAAGTTCATCTTCGTCCAGATTAGAAACGCACTTTAACAACTTCTTCCTTGCAACCAATTCTTCCATTACTGCCACCATATCATGTGGCGACTTCCCATTCAACACAGTTACCAAAGCTTCCTTATGCCTAAACTTCCTCAAAAGCTTATCATGTTCAGTTACCTTCACTTTCGCTTGTCTCTTAATCAGGTAATCTCCTCGAGAAGGTTTCTCGCTTTGACTTCGTTCAAAGTATCGGAAATTGGTCGGCCTCAAAGCTCGCTTCTCTGGTACTGAACTAATACTATATTCCCCCAACTCCTTTCCACTAACACCATCGACATCCTTCTTTTTCTTTTTACCAGCATAAATAACACCATTAGAAGTACCAATAACCCTCACAGACGAATCACTGGAAACACCAACAGACAACAACGGCGCAGGATACCTCATGGAATGTGTAATCTTTAAAGCCGAATAGTCAAACACTTTCATATACCCATCTAACCCAACACTTAAAAGTCTACTCTCATCAGACTCTGGACTCCCATCTTTCAAAATTTTACCAACACAAATCGAAGTCACAGTCTTATTATGACTTTCCATAGCATAAATTAATTTCCCTCCACTAGTAACATCCCAAATTTTGACAGAATTACCACCAGCAGTAGCTAATAAACTACCAAATGGTAAAAATATCACATCCTCAACAGGCTTACCATGGTTAATATTCATAGTAGAATTCATAGACGAAACCCTAGTATCCCATAACTTAACTGTATGATCATATGAACCAGTAACAAACAAATCAGAGCTTACGGGAGACGATGCCCCAGACCTTACATAATCTTTATGACCCTGGAAACTAAGCAACTCAGTTTCAGAAGCCACATCCCAATACTTAACAAATGTATCATCACCTCCTGAAAACAAATGAAGATTATCAAATTTGGGATACTTAACACAACGAACAGAACGATAATGACCTTTCAATCGACGAAGTGCTGATCGAGTTTTAAGATCAAAAACTTGAACATCTCCTGATTCACCACCAAAAGCAACAAGTTTCCCATCATGACGGTAACTAGCAGAGTATGCTACATCATTAAAGGAAGTAAATTTAGAAGTGGGTTCCAAGGTTTGTGAGCTGTAGAGTGTTGCTGAAGCTGAATAAGTTGTGATGAAATCATTTGTTAAAGGGGAGAAATCGATGGATGTGATTGGGTAAATTAGGTTGGGGATTTGAGTGGTTTTGTATGATTTTTTCCAGTATTTTGATTCTGTTGTTGATGTGGGTTTCTTTGATTTTGGTTTTAGTCTTGATTTTACTGGATAGGTTTTCCCAATCTGTACTTCCGCCATTGAAGAAATATTCAGAGCTCTGTCGGGTGTGAAATAATTTTAGGGCTTTGTTAGGGTTTTAGGAGGAGCTTTTATTCTGGATTCTGGATCGATCCGGATGGCCCATCCGACGGTACATGTTATCTGGATGGAGTTTTTTTATTCGACGGTCTGACAATGTTGGTAATATCACGTTGGGTTTTGCGGGTGAAGGAAATGCGTGGTGGGTTATTCTTTGAAACGTTTTCAGCCGTCTATTTGATCAAGGCCGTTATTTTTTTATCTGTGTCATATGATTACATACACTTTTCTCTTTCTACCACTACGATTCTTTTCTTCTCCTATTCTCCACTCTGAAACTTCAAATCTGTCTGATTTTGTATGGTTCGCTTATCATTATTTTTATCACTGTTGCTCGCATCATAAGGAAGATACTGCAATGCTTCTAAGAGGTGTGGATCTCGAAATCTATTGCGCCTAACCCTAATTTAATAATTTCTTATATGATAACTAGGTTTTTGATTCCTTTTTATTCGAAGTATGGATTTAATCCTTATTACGGGTTCTCATAAAATTCGTAAGATTGTTGCAATTTAGGTTTAGGCAGAGTTAGGGTTTTTCGGTTTTCTTACTCTTCCTTCTCAGCCATTATCGGGTCTAATAAGAATCTCTTTAAAATTTTAGGTTGATGATTACCGTGTGTAATAAGAGAGCTAGCTACGAATTCTAAGCATGTTTCAAGGTTGAAACTTGAAAGAACACTGTGCGCAAACCATCTCCAAATGAGAGTTTTCTTTTTCCAATTCACGGACAGTTTTTTTTCTTTACATTGTTTTAACTTACCATTGATAGCTTGTAGTTTAATATTCGAACATGGGTATATTATGCTTTTTGTTCTGTTAGTTACGGCTGAGAAAAAGAAAGAGGTACGTAATCCATCAGCATAATTCTCAGCATATATTTAGGTTAATTTTTTTGGTGGGATGCTTACTATTGTTGTTTAATATTGTGAACCCTAGCTGATTACAGTCGGTAGGTGAAGTTTTAAATTTGTTTTGCAAGATGTGTAACACTGTAAGGTTCCATTTTCGTTTCTTGCCAATAAAATAGATGTTGTTCTATAACGCACTCACTCGATGTCTATATAGTATGCACTTTAGTGAAAAGCTTGATGAGTCATAGAACCTTTTGGTATTTGGTTTCATTACGCTATTTATTTCTTCCATGGTTTTAAGATTGTTCTTGATGAACATGAATAGCTTCAGAGAATTACAATTTTGTGGGGCCATTCAGCTTAATGAAAGCAATTTCATTAACAAGTGATTTATGTGATATGTTAAAATTGATATTACTTTTGCGGGTTTTATCGGTCAAGCGTAATGATTATTATAATCAATCAGAATTGTGTGGTTTTCTTTCTTATATATTGGTGAGGTGATGTTCCATACAGAAGCACAATATATTGGTATTACTCTATATGTTTATTGACAGGAACGAAAAGCCACACGTGCTGAGTTTATCCTAAATTGCTGTCGGTAGTGCTCGCGTGATCCATACTTATGATTTTGTGTGATTAAAACATTGGTGAATCACCATATTGTTAAAGAAACATTCTTTGATATATAGAAATGCATATTCGTCAACGGATTAATGGCATTTTTATTTCACATTGTTTTTAAGGATTGAGAAACGATTAGGTCCAATTGCGCTCTGGAGTTCTTGGTGTACTTTTTTAGCTGAGTTGCCTTATCCTGGATACTACTGCTAACCCTGTTCTCTCGAACTTTTTGGTCATTGGGGTTGGCACAAGTTGCCAGGGCAAAGCAACTTAGTGGCCGTCCCCTATGCAGAATCAAGGAGTGATGGGAGAGAGCTGTACTGTTTTTTGTTCACTGCAAAATTTTGTGCAAGCTCATTTGGTATCCGGCTAAATTTTCAAATCTCTGAATCAAATGTCGCCATGTATTATGGGAGCCGGTGCTTTACTACTTTTTGAAAAGAACTGAGTCCATGTTTACTTTCAAATAAAGTTTTGACTTTTGATGTTTTTTTAAATGGTTTGATATTTGATCAAACAATTTCTTTATATAGGTTTAATTGATTGGGTTCGTGTAGCATTGCGAGTTGGATGCAGGAAAATACTGGAATTTTCCTTTCTAAGGCTCTTTTTGGGGCTTTATGTATAGTCATTTAGAGGTTCCTTTGCCTTTTTCTTCTGTATTTTGATCTGCCTACACATGAGAATTTGAGTAACAAGACCAAGATGAGATATTAGACGTACTTATTTTGTTGATTTATGAAAAAGCTGCACATTATAGAGTCGAATGTGTATGGAAAGCTTAGTGTTGGTATATAGCAGTGTAGCATAATGTGTGAGCCTTACGTACTACTTGATGCGCCCAGACATTCATGTACTTATTTCATTCTCTTGGTTTTTGGTGGTCTCTTATTATTAGATTTCACTATAATGGTTTGTGGGGTCTTCAAAGATATATATGATTTTGTTGTTATCTTGCGTTACCTTTTATAGGCTAGGTATCACCTCGGCCGTAAATTCCTAAAATTACAAGGAATAACATGTCTTGGCTAATGGGGTAAAATTCCATGTGTTGGTAAAATTCCTAAAATTACAAGGAATGCCTTTTATTTTTAAACCGAACTTTGAATATTTGATGCTAAACTTGCCTATTGAATTTGCATTTTCTGACAACTATGTGTTTCTTAGAATTGGATGGACTCAATGTGATCAGTGGACCAAGAATGGCATTCCGGGTTTAAGGTATATTTCTAACGTTCCATTAATGCAGGAATAAAACAATATTTTGACAGCTTATTGGCTTATGATGGGTGGCGGGTGGTACTATTGTGGTTGCACTAACTGCACAATGGTGTACCGAGTGCTCGAATCAAAGATCGAGGAACCAATACCAAGGTGCTATTATAGCTTATTATGTACCTACCGCTCCAGTAATAAAGAAAAACCACACTTATTTGTTTTATGAGTACATGACCTCTCCTGATCCAGTTTGATATAGGTTCTTGCTCTGGTTTGAAGTCAGAGACCGGTTCAACCATTTTCTGCAAACACCCATTAAGGTATTCTAGGTATACTATTACAGAACGCCTTAGCATGTATTTGGTACTGAAATGTGTCTACCTAGATGCTATATTATGAAAATTTAATCTCCTCAAATATAATCCATTCTTTTGGGTACAAAAATTGTTTGGTAGCCTCATTAATTTTGAATGGTCATTAAGTGTCTCTCAGTACGCACCATGTTCTAATTGGTTAATGATTTAAACTATGAAAACAACTGTGGTAACGACTTTGTTAAGGTATTCAAACACCCATTAAGGTATTCTAGGTATACTATTACGGAACGCCTTAGCATGTGTGTGGTATGATTTGAATCATACCACACACATCTGTAGGTTATTGTTCAATCAACTGATTCATCATCTTTTTAGTTACAGATCCAGGATACATCCTGTTTAGTTATTTTGTTAAGTTACCATCATTTTTAATATACACCTCCTAATCATTTTATCATTCACGCTAATTAAGTAATCAATTAGTCAACTTCTTGCATACCAAATTGTTTTATTTGTATCAAATTTAGGTTGAGTAGCAACATCTAAGGCTAGGAATTTGATTGTTGTGGTCTTGAATGGGTTATAATAAATGGTTTGTTGGAATGTTGGTTGAATATTCGTTGCTCCACTACCCTCTCATATAATTTAGTTTTTCGGTGTTATTTCCTTCCGTATGTATTTTGGACATTCAGTAATTATGTTATCTTTTAGTACTTGAACACTTAATGTAACTTCACAAAGTTGTATATCATTGAGCATATGATTTTTAACTAAGATGCCTAAAATCAGTAGATACAAATAGATTCATGTTTCAGGTCATTTGTTGTAGATGCTCGATGATAGTGTAACTGTTTCCAGTCATATGCATAATTATTTTGAAATGCTACTCATATTCTATGCACTATAAAAAGAAGAAATGCATGGAGGAGTACCTAAAAAATTTATTTGCATGTGTGATGCGCTCCTCTGCGAGGGTGACATCAATTTTGTTGACAGGTACAATGTCTCTGATGCCAAGTTCGAATTCCAGTCTGCAAACAATGAACAACGGATTAGTTCAAGTGGGATACATTGGTTACTATATACTAATTGAATTACAACCCAGGCGTTACTCCTAGCAGTTCGGGTATAGTTCTCCGAGAAGTTCAGGTGCTTATACTAGACTTCTTAACTGAATGTCTACTCTGCTTTTTGGGAACCAAAATAACTGCTATATTCAATTACAGGCAACTATTTTGAGGACTTGCACATATTTACACTAATCAGGAGTGATGTCATTTTCAATGATGATTGTCGAGAAACTTGAGTTCTTTTTTCCCGCCGAAATAAGTTGAAAGAGGATATTGGCATTTACGATTTTGATAAAGAGATCATTTGAACATGAATATGTATACTTTCTTCCCATATGAATGTAGATACTTTGTGATTAAGAGATTTTGTTACTCTCCTCCAACATGAGTATGTATACCTTAACTTGATATTGGCATCTATGATTTTAATGTTCTCACCTTTACGTTCATACATCCAGTTGAGGATTAGACGAAAAAGAATTGAAGATCACAGAACCAGTAGAAAAGAAGAACTCTTCCTTGAAAACAAGGAGAAAAAAAGGTGAGATTTCTCCTTGAATTTGTAATGCTACTCAAACGAGTCAAACCACATGTATTCCTCTGTCTTTATGCTAATTTCAAGTTCGAAAGTATGATTGTTTAGATTGTGTTGATTTCATGTCTTCTATCCATTTTTTTGTTGGGAGAAAATGAGTTATTTAATTGAAGAGATGAACTGTATTTAGCATTTAGGCTCTCTAGATTTCTATTCATCATAACTGTCCTACGGCGCCTAGCAAGTCGGGTATATGTTTCCATCGTGCCCCTCAAATTAAAATGGTATCTGTGTGCAACAGTCCAACGAGAATAAGCCAACCATCTTCGATGCCTATCTTGCTGTGTAGCCTCTTCCTTTCCTGTTCTACTAACAATTCCCAAGCTTCTAAAGTATTCACATTTGCAGGAGCGATACTCTGGACCATCTTTGGGATAAAGCTCACTTGATTTGACAGAAGTTCCTCCAGGGTGTCAAAATCCTGAAAGCTAGCTAGCATCAAAGAGGTGAACACGAAAACCGGTGATTATGGTATTCAGTCGGTGAAAAATAATTAGCATGCCACATGTTTTAAGTTCTTCTTTCATAGCTTTTTGGAAAAGAGCTCAGTTCTAACATCTCATTTGCAACTGCAGTTGCCTTGGTTGGAAGACTATTTAATGCTTCTCTAAATTGCAAATAGGCAGGAGAACTTAACTTGGAACCTAATTATTTTGCTTCACGTGCTGTGTTCTGGAGTTATAGATTGGTTGAGGAAAACAATATTATTAGAGGCATTATGTTCTACAAGGATATGGTGCTCACGATGCGTATTCGCACAAAAGTAGAAATAAGTTGGAATCCTTGGCTGAAAAACAGGTTCACATGCACGACAACATTGCAATGTATTGTTAGTGGTGTTAGGTATCTTCTGTGAATTCACACTGCCATAGAGTACCTGCATGTTTTTGCAAGTCCAAATTAATTCGTTTCGGTTATGTCAGGATATTGCCACTGCTAATCATATAAACTCTACGCTCATGTTATTCATTTAGAAAGTAGGGGTTTACCGATCACTCATGTTATTGATTCTATATTCTAGGAATTGCATGCTAGCTATTTTGTTTGTGAATAATGTGTTTTCCAAGTTATTATTGATTCATATTTTGTTGGCAGGGTATGGCTATTGCCTTTATGATAATGTGTTTTCTGAGTGGCTGTATCTCATGTATCCATAATTGAATTTCATTGACTTAGCACCTCAACTGTTAGACACGTCCTTCGAGCAAGGTCAGTTTGTACACCTTTATTGTTATTTACACTAATTCGTGGAAGGCTTGGTAACATATAGCTTCGTAGTTGATGTAGGCTTACCAAAATTATACTCTATTATATGCAGGTAATTTTATATATTCGAAAAACAAAATTATCTCTCAATAACCAAGGTATGCCAAATTGCTTTTTCAAATGTGGTTGATGGGTATAGTTAACTCTAGATCCATAAACAGATGACTTTTTCCTTTGCATCTCTTACATATGGGAAACCTCTTTTTCCTTATAAATTTACTTTTTCTATCAAATATGTTCAACCTGGCCATCCAGAAAACCAGTCAGTTTCTCAATTGTAATGGATTAAAGTTCCACTGATGGTATGAATTGGTAATGTCTTTTGACACAATTTTGTTGCAGATAGGGAACTTAATTTTGCTGAATGAAATTGCCAAGTGTTCGGACCCTTTATTGTGATGGTAAGCCTGATTTCTGACATTGAATATTAAAGTCGTAATGAATGTTTGTTCCGTGCAAATTCTACAATATAGTAACCCAAGATGATATATGATTATAAATCTCATCGCTCTACCAGAGCTCATTCAGTTTTCATGTATTGCCACTTGCCATCTTAGCTCAGCTGGAAGAGCGCATGGGATTTAACCATGTGGTCGTGGGTTCGATTCCCACAGATGGCGGAGGGACCCTATGGTTGTATGCATAAAATTTTGGTGCAGCTAATCTAACATGGTTCGTTCTACAGTACCCAATCTTATTACTTATCACACTTATATTGATGTGGAGTTCACTCTATAGATAGCCAACTGAGGTAGTTCACTCTCTCTGCATATCAGTTATGGTAGTTTTGTTCTCACTTATACTTCTTATTTATCACGGTTCACGGGTGCTTTACCACACGTGCAAGATTCGAATTGAGGCGTCTTGGATTGTTTTCAGAGGTACTCAAATGTTAATTTTTTTTTAATCCATCCGTGGGCATGAATGGGCATCAGGAACCTATTACCAGCAGAAATTCTGCAAACTCTATGCTGAACATTACTTTTTTTGGTATTTTTTGCAGGGTCTTCAGGGTATAACCGAGCGTAAGCTTCTTAAACTATTTGTGCAATAATTAAATGATTAAACTTACCTGGACTTAAGATTCATGCATGGACATGGTATGTTGTGGTCGTCATAGGTAGTAATTGTTCATAACCTATTCAAATCGAAATTTTGTTACCTGCATAAACTTTTGATATATAGTATATAATTCCAAATAGGAGAAATTTACTCACAGATACTCTATATTTAAGCTAAGTCTACATGTATCTAGCCTATGCTGCTTTGTGGTATTTGGTTGTTTGTTGATAAGAGCTTTTAGTTAATGGTATATATATTTCACATATAAAATACTGCACATAGTACAGTATCTACATTCAAAATCGACGCAGTAGTCTCTTGGTTGCTAATATCCAAAAACAATTCAAATATCTGGCCTAACTTAATATTAACAGGGCTCTTGATTCCAATTCAAGGAAGCAACATACTTCAATGTATAATTGTTAATTGTTGTTCCTCACATATTATACCAGATTAGTATTGCTGTGGAAATGTTCTTCCATGTCTTAACTAGATTAGCGAGTCTAACCATATTCACAGCTCCGTTTATGCTGGACTGCAGATTATACAAAACGGACTGGGAGTTTCATAGAGAACGGTACATCCTTGATGTTTTTGAGGTATGCTTAGGAAGTTACCCAACTGTAGACATAGTTGCACAATTTGGTTGTAGACAACTGTTTGATTAAATGCCTTGAACATTACTGCCTTGTTGTCCTGAAGTCTTTGTGTTTGTATTTACATTGTGAAAAAGATTTATTGGGATTTGAGGTATATTAACAGCTTCAACTGACATTGTTTTAATGCCAGAGTAGAAATCAGGAAGAGGCAACTGCCACTATCATGGGTTACAGTGGAATGATTTACAACTTTGAGCATAAGAACCTAAAAGAATGAGAAAAAGAGCTTTCTGACACACATATTGTTCCTTCTATATTTGCTTAATGAACTGTGAAATTGAGTTAAATGATGGAGATGAAGCTTTGTTGTTCAATTTTCTAGGTTTTTCATCGATTTTTAAACAGTATTAATAGTTTTTATTTTTATCGAATATACACATAAGAGCTAATGATATAACATGAGTTATGAAATATTGTAATTTCTGGCTAATGATCTTGGGTTTCCTGGCTAAATTTTCTTGACATTATCTATAACTTTTTTTCTTTTTGAAGGAACAAGGAGCAGATGCTCCCAATCTCATATATTATTAAGAATTCTTACAAGAAACAAGTACATCTTAATTGAAATACATGAACAATTACAATTCTAGGTATTCTAAAATACAACAAAAGTAGTAAATTCATGTAGTTCGTTGAGGAAATCGATGCTATTTGAGGGATGCTGTGAAGTTTCTGATTCCACCATTTGAATTGTTGTTCTTCCATGGGAACAAGTATATCTTCTTCTTTAAGATTTGATGCTCTTATAACAGAGGAGTAATATGCATTGATCACGTCCGATAGCCATGGATCTTCATGGTAAGTAGATCTACGTCAAGCCAATGCAATTCGTCCTCGGAGATGTATTTGAAACTATTGCAATAATCGATAGAATCGCCTTGAAGGCTATATGAAATTGTTATACAAATATATAAAAAGAAATGGGAGAGGAGAGAGGTCGGGGTATATGAAAACAACTGAAATTACGGACATCATCTATAACACAAACATGACTAACAACATCTTTCAAGTAAATGGGTCACATATGAAAACCACAACGCACTTTATTAGTATCTGAATTTCTGCGTACAAATGTTGAATCACATTTTTTAATGGCAGAGCCTAGATACACAAGGGAACAACTTGATGAGTTTAGTTGGTGAGATTATTTGATTAATCTTGAAGAGTTATTTATGATTATGGATGTTGTAAATCTGAATAGTGGAATCTGAAACTGCATTTATTGAAGGTGGTGCAACCTCTAGATTAACTTTATGAGGAACAAATACTCTATTTTTGTGGGGCTCATTTGATTGTTAGAAAAATTGGGGTTAGCTGGAATGACCTAAGCTCTAGAAGGGTTAGAAGTTCGCAACCGACCCAAAAAATACATTCCCACCAGTATGTGTATAGATGTACATGCTTTAACTTTATCGATAAATTCTTTCGAAAGTAAACTCAAAATAACTAGTAAAGAAGCACTGTGCATTTATTATTTGTTTGTTTTTAGGGTGGTTGCAACCTTACAAACAATAATTTTACGCATGGTCAAGATTGATACTTAGTTTTTAATTCAGGTTTTGCTTACTTTGATTTGTTCTTTGTTTCTAAAAACTCAAGTCTCAATCTAAGAAGTCCTAATTTTTTGATAGCTCTAAAATTAAGCTAATATTTTTTCAATCTTTTTAATGTCAAATTTTCTGTTTCTTTTTCGTATAATGAATGTTTCGCTTATTTTCCAACATCGAAAGAAACCCATCTCAATTAAGTTTTGGTGCTGTACTTTTTTTTGAAATATTTTGTCTCCTTTTGGGGAGCTTTTACCTTCTAAATGCGAAGTATTGGTTTTTGTAAGAATGATGGCATCATGTTAGCTCGGTCAACTTGCAAGCGTTGCTATCTCAAGCTTGTTTGTCAAGTATATTTGCCAAAACTATAAGTCTTGATTTCTAGTCTACTTGTAGCTAAATCTCGAATTGGGATAGAAAGTGTAGTTGAGCATTAGAGTTCACGGGGTTCATCGATTGAAGACGAAGAACTACTAAGGGGAGCTTGTGTAACTTCATCAACAAAAGGTATGTGGAGACTTGAACTCATCTATCACTCAAAAGTCTATCTACTCTATCTCCTATTTGAGACAAAAGTCGTATAGCTATATAGAATTCAATTATGCACATTTGATATTTCGAGCTGAGTTTAACTCGCTTCTCGAAATATGTGTTGGCAAGCTTTCGCTTTAACCAAGTTCATCTTATATTCTGGACGAAAGTCAAAAGATGATCATGTGAAATTCGTATTGTAACATCTTACATGATTTGTGTGAGACAGTCATTTGATTTAGACTCATAATGTTTCGTATTGATCATTCGATCACTTGAAAATTGCTTTGAAGCTAATAGTTTGTATGAGACAGCTATTGTCGTCTTCCAAGAATGTTTCAATGGTTGAAATGAGAGATTTAATCATAGTATGCGTACTTGCATATATGTAATCCAAGTCCGGGAACCATAGTATGCATACCCGTATGCGTAGTAGTTGGTCTTGTGAAAGTCCGGGAACCTTGTACGCATACCAGTACGCGTACTGTCATGAGGTTCAGGTCCGGGAATTTCTGCTGAGTTTGGAGGTATGCGTACCCGTTCACATACCGGCGAACCGAAACTTAGTTCGGCCTCTAAGGTATGCGTACCCGTTTGCATACCTGAGTGGATAGTGTTCTAAAATCGAGTGGTTCATGAACTAAAACATTTATATAATAAGGAATGCAATTTTTTGAAAACCGTGTCTATAATGTTCATGACTTGATTCGAGTGAATCAAAATCGATTTTTCTTCAATTGTGTCTTGTATACTTCTATGGGAATATAAACAATTGAATAACTCTAGAACTAGTTTCATTTGAGTCATTTGAACTAGTTATAATTAAGATGAATATGGTTGATATGAAAGTGTTCATATGGATAACTTCGGTTAACTATTGTTGAGCCAACAAAGGTGTACACGTTTAGGTACGGTTACCCATATCTAAATGAAGTCACTTTTCATCTGTGTATAATAAGCTGAGTTCGATCTAAAGGTTGAAAGATATTAGCTTGAGTCTAATCAGGTTTTCATCTAACGGTGAATATTGAATGCTTTGTTACCAAGGTAACATTGATTGCAAACCCTGATTTGAAGACTATATAAAGGAGAACTCTAGCAACTGGGAAACCTAATCAACACACCTCCTATGTGATACTAGTTGTGACTAGAGTCGATTCTCCTTTAACCTTAGGTTTTTCCAAAACCCTGTAGGTTAACGACTTGAAGACTTCATTGGGATTGTGAAGTGTTGTGGATTCTAAGATGCACACAATATGCTTGCAAGTATACAAGGTCAATATTTGTAATAAAAGAGTGAGTAGGGGTTTGTCCACAGGGAGAGGAGCATATGAGAAGTTTTCCTAGGCTAAAAAGAGTAGCAATGCACTATGGCAGTGAGCTAAAGGCAAACAAAGTTTCAGGCATACAACCAAGAACACAATATAAAGCAATAGAGAAACAGGCTAAGAACCACAGCAGGGAAAGATAAGCAAAGAACCAAAAATGCAGGGTAAGGCAATAAAGAAGCAGTTAAGAAAAAACAACAAACAACCAAGGCTTGGCAGCCAAGGGCAGATTGAGTTCAGTGCACTGACTTCAGTGCACAATAGCTACAAGATGCAGGAAAATAAAAGGCAAGATAATATAGCTAAAATGCAAACACACAGGACTTGAAAAAGTGACAGAAATTAAGATTGACTGAAAGAGTAGTGGTGGGTAAGCCAAAGCATATGATCCACCTTGTGTCCTAATCAAGTGACATGGTCTAGGTTATGTTCAATCCTAAGCATACACTAGAAATGAAAGAACACCAACTTGCTCACTAGTCTACCCCTAGCATTGGCTGTCTTTTGACAGTACAGCCAATCACAGGCTCTATGAGCATTGGCCTCTCTCAATTACACAATCAAAACACAGCAGGGAAGAACTATCCTAGCTCAATCACACTTGACAGTGCACAAGGCTTCACTGAGCCTTGGCCTGAAACTGATTAGCTCATGCTAACCATGTTTTGGCAACAAACATACATCATATGAGATAAGTTAAACATAAATTGCAGCATATCAAATAACTACAACACATAAGCAAATTGCAACTGTAAACATACAAGTACTGAAATTTTCAGTTCATAAAATTTTTTCTCCAATTCTCTACTGGCTAGTCCAGAGAGGTCAATAGTGTCCTTCTAATGCTTCCCCCAACACCAATTTATACCCATTACACAAAATTAGGTTTTCCCCCAATTTTCCCCAAAGTCAGTAAAATTAGGTTTTGCCAATTACCTACTGTTGATGAAATTCTCGCTCCATCTCGTCGACCCATCCTTCTATTTCTCTTCCTGAGTCATCTCCCGCTCCAATTGCTGCTCTAACATCAACTTATATCTTCAATTTCTCACCTAGGGTTTCAGTCGGCAGAGATGAGAAATTGAGGAGATTAGTTGATGTAAAACGTGATAGTGATGATGGGTATAGGTAGAGTGATTTGGGGAGAAAATAGTGGAGTGATTTGGGGTGAGGTGGTGGTGATGGAGACGGACATGGTGGTGGTGATGGCGACAGCGTCGCTGTGGAGAAGATGGTGGAGAGGGTATGGCTCGACTGTGTTTGGGTTAGGTGGATGGGCTCGGGTACTAGGGTGTAAGGCGAATGCATCGAGTCTTGATGATCTGCGACGCTGAGCCGTGGGATTGGGAGATGAAAGATCAATCGGACGGTGATGTGAAGTGAAGCTTGTAGCGACCGCTAGATTATATAATACAACAAAATCAACGATGCCAGATGGAGTTAGGTGTTGTAGTGTTAGGCGGAGATATCAATCTTCGATGCACAGCAAGGGAGCGACCGTTGGATTCAACTACCATCTAATCTGAAGGCTTGGAATTTCAGCTATGTGGTGCTCGGCAGAGACATCAGATTTCGATGCTCTATGAGGGAGCGACCGTCGGATGCTTCTGAGAAATGATCTGATGGCTGAGAACGGAGGCGCTTTTGTGTGTAGAAAATGAGGTTGTGCGCACCATTCTTCGCGGCTTCCTTGCGTAATTTCTCCCGGCTTTTCACTACTTTTCTGCTCTTTTCGCTCCGCGACTCATCCGAACTTTATTTATTACCTAAAAATGCAAAATTAATTAATAAAAATATTTATTCTTGAAAACAATGAAAATACAGAATATGGGGTAAAATGTAGAATTAATGCATAAAAGATGAGTTAAATTGCCAACAAAAAGGGATAAATATATACATTATTTGGCACTCATCAAATACCCCCAAACCTGAATTTTACTTGTCCTCAAGTAAAACAAAACTAAGGAAATCCTAACTATACCACTGTCGCTGGTCTCTCGAATGCATTTAGCGTATGCACTAAGCCTTTTAAACCACTAAGTGTCCCTAGTGGACGAGTTGAAGTCTCGTGAAGGTTTGCTTAGAACGTACCTACAAAGTTCTAGGTCAAAATATAAGCTCATATTCCATCAAACGTGACATGTGCAAAACAGTTAAGCTCACAGCAAAATGGAGATGTCAATCTAGCTATCGAAGGCACAATCCTAGCACTGATAACAAAAGACATGTGATAAGAGTGTAAAGTGTATCTACACATGTGTAAAGAAAGATCTGAAGTCATGACTACTAATCACCAAGAGATAGTTTCTCAGGCTAAGAACTGAGGTCGAAATCTAGCTAGCTGTCCGGACTTTACGAGAATTGTGAATGAGTTGGAGGTATTTCACAATTACTCGCGTTGTACATCAATGGCATACACCCTCCTTGCTTACAACAAAAACACAAAAGATGACTATTTACATGACTCTTATTTACATTGACTATCTCTTTTTATTTTTGGAACAAGAGATGATGGAATTGATAAATACTTGATTTTTTGTATTTTTCTGATATTTTTTTTTTTTTTTTTTTTTTTTTTTTTTTTTTATTTTACATTTTTTTTTTTTTTTTTTTTTGAAAACACTTTTGATACATAACAAAAGGAAACAAAAGATTACATGACACTTTGCAAGAGGTAGCCCTTTTTGATGCACCCAGTTAAATTCGATGGTTGTCTTTCTTAATGTAACCTCCACCTTCTATCCCAACCAACCAAAGAACAAGCTAGTCAAGTTTCGTTCAGTATTCTAAAGTGATTGGCAATCGTAACTTCCTATCAAACACCTTGAAGATCGAGGCCATACATGTATTGGTAGATCGTGCGCGTGCAAATTTCTTATCACTATGTGAATTGTGCTAGAATCAGGGTGCCTAAATATCTAGACTAAGACTCCTAATAAAAATACATATTTGCACAAGAGTCAACATTTCAAGGTAAATGAGCTCCATTTTTATGTTTTTTCATTTTTTAATTTTTTTGAATTTTGATTTTTCAATTTTTTTTGGAATTTTTCAATTTTTTTCAAAAAAGAAGGAGTTCGTTTTCAATTATGGCAAATTATCATGGTATCTACTCTATACCCCCAAACCTAAACTAAACATTGTCCTCAATGTTTCAAAATATGGAAAGAATTATAAAACAATATATGAAGAGGAACATGCTGAGTAGAGTAAAAGGAGAGAGAATACCCGATTGTACGGTGGTAGCTCGATTAAAACTCCGTTATTCAAGGCAAAAATCCATCATATTAGCAGTCACAATGGATGAGCACAAAATATACAAAAGGAAATTTAACTAACACATTATCTACAAGAAAATTTGGTTTTTAATGGGATTGGACTTTTTGGAAAAATTTGGTTTTGTTGGGAAAAAGAAAATTTTGGTTTTTAGGGAAACATTTGGAAAACTGTTTGGTTATTTAGGGAAAGAGTGGACCAGTTTAGTCCACATAGACTGGGTCCTCCAGGTCGGTTGTTTCAATGTCGGGTGGAAATGGCTCAAGGAATGGCTTTAATCTCTGCCCGTTGACTTTGAAAACGTTCTTGTTGGAGACATCCTCCAGCTCTACAGCTCCATGAGGAAAAACTGTGCGTACTAGGTACGGACCCTTCCATCTGGAACGCAGTTTTCCTGGAAAAAGATGTAATCGGGAGTCATACAGCAAGACTTTCTGACCAGGAGTGAAGGATTTGCGTAGAATACGCTTGTCATGAAATATCTTCATCTTTGCTTGTACAGCTTGGCACTGTCATAAGCCTCATTTCTCAATTCTTCCAACTCGTTGAGTTGAAGTTTCCTTTGAATTCCAGCTTCGTCCAGAGAAAAGTTCAGCTCTTTGATTGCCCAGTAGGCACGATGTTCTAATTCCACAGGTAGATGGCACGGCTTTCCATACACTAGACGATAGGGGGACATGCCAATTGGTGTCTTATAAGCTGTTCTATAGGCCCACAAAGCATCATTCAATCTCAATGACCAATCTTTCCTGGACGGGTTGACCGTCTTCTCCAGAATGTGCTTAATTTCCCTATTAGACACTTCCACTTGTCCACTAGTCTGAGGGTGGTACGGAGTAGCAACCTTGTGAGTTATGCCATACTTGCGTACTAAAGACTCAAAGTACTTGTTACGAAAATGTGAACCGCCGTCACTGATGATAGCTCTAGGGGTACCAAAACGTGAAAATATGTTCTCCTTTAGAAATGAAAGTACCACCTTGTGGTCATTTGTTCTGGTTGCTATGGCTTCTACCCACTTAGAAACGTAATCAACTGCGACTAGGATGTACAACTTGCTGTCAGACATGGGAAATGGACCCATGAAGTCTATCCCCCAAACATCAAAAATCTCCACAATCAAAATGGGGTTATAACCGGAAAAGCCATCTAGAAAACAGTAGTGACTGTGTCCAGACACACGTTCTAGCATTTGGTCAATGAAAGGGAGCGGGAAGTGATCCTTCCTTGTTACTGTGTTCAACTTCCTGTAGTCGATGCATACTCGCCATCCTGTGATTGTACGAGTAGGGACTAATTCATTCTTGTCGTTCTGAACAACAGTAATGCCTGACTTCTTAGGCACAACTTGAATGGGACTAACCCATTTGCTATCGGGAATTGGGTATATGATACCCGCATCAAGTAGTTTCAGGATCTCTCCTTTGACTACATCTCTCATGTTAGGATTAAGTCTCCTTTGCATTTCCCTCGATGGTTTGGCATTCTCTTCAAGGTTAATGTGGTGCATGCAAATGGTGGGACTAATTCCTTTGAGATCTGAGATGGTCCATCCTAAGGCCTCTTTGTGTTCCTTAAGTACTTCTAAAAGCTTACTTTCCTGTTCCGTGTCTAAACATGATGAAATAATGACAGGTAAAGTATCAGAAGAACCTAGGAATGCGTACTTCAACGTACTAGGCAATGTTTTCAATTCAAGCTTGGGTGGCTCAACAATGGATGGAATAAGCTTGGAATCAGAGATAGGGTGTTCCACTTCATATTTCCTTTCAGTGACGTCCATTTGAGGTACAGATTCGAGAGAGATAGGACGTCACTACAGTATGCATCATCATAGAAATCAGGGTTAAAGTTCTCCATACATGCTTGAAAGGGGTCGACGGATAGAATGTTAGTCAACGAATCTTGCATTAATCCTTCAATCATATTAACTTCATGCACATCATCATCATCAAGATTCACAGGTTGTTGACTAATATCGAACACATTCAATTCTACCGTCATGTTACCAAAAGACAGTTTAACACTCCATTCCGACAGTTGATGATCGCGTTGGACGTAGCCAAGAAAGGACGTCCTAAGATGACAGGAATGTGACAGTCTGGGTTTTGTACAGGTTGAGTGTCTAAGACAATGAAGTCTACGGGAAAATAGAATTTGTCAACCTTGATCAAAACATCTTCACCACTCCACGAGGAATCTTGACAGATCGGTCTGCCAGTTGTAGAGTGATAGATGTTGGTTTCAACTCCCCAAGACCTAACTGCTCATAAACAGAATATGGCAGTAGGTTAACACTTGCACCTAGGTCTAATAACGCTTTATTGACCGTGTGTTCTCCTATAGTGCAAGAAATTGTTGGACATCCTGGATCCCTAAACTTGGGTGGAGTTTTGTTCAGAATGATGGAACTCACCTGCTCAGCTAAGAAAGCACGTTTTTGCACATTGAGCTTGCGCTTTTGAGTGCACAAGTCTTTGAGGAATTTGGCATAAGCAGGGATTTGCTTGATTGCTTCAAGAAAAGGAATGTTGATGTTGACTCTCTTGAACAGATCTAACATCTCATTGTAATGGGTACTTTTCTGTTGATAGATCAATCTTTGAGGAAATGGGGCAACAGGAAGATGAGTTGGCAAAGGGACATTCACAGCAGTAGAATTGTCAGATTTTCCAACTTGCTCAGATTCTTTGGTTTTCTGGGGTTGTGGAGACACGTGGAATTTGTATCAGATTCATTAGGTTCGCCACGTTGTTCTCGATGACTTTACCACTTCGGAGGGTGGTAATGGCATGGATTTGATCAGGTGAGGTTTCAGTGCAGGATGTTGTGCCTGTTTGAAATATCCTCTTTGGATTTTGTTGGGGTTGGCTCGGAAGTTTACCCTTTTCTCTCTCACATATTTGATCCATCTTTTGATCTAGATTTTTCTGACTTTGCATCAAACTCTGGAACATTTCCTCTAAGGTGGACAATCTCTTGTCGGTATTGTGTTGAGGATATGATTGTTGTTGAGAGTTTGATTGTTGTTGAGGGTTTCTCGGGTGTTGATAACCTTGATTGTTCTGATATCCCTGATTGTTTTGATAGCTCTGATTGGGTTGAGATGGTCCTCCTTGAGTGGGTCCTTTTGACCATGAAAAGTTAGGGTGGTTTCTCCATCCTGGATTGTAGGTCTGTGAATAAGGGTTATGCTCTGGTTTTGAAACATGGCATGTGCCTGTTCAAGCCTAGACTCCTGGACTGCAAGCAAATCTGGACAATTTTGGAATTGATGGTTGGGGTCGTTACAAGCAGCAAACAGATGAAGCGACATGTTCTCGGAGAGTAGTGGTGGAAGGTTTTGAATTTTTATGTAGTTCTAACTCTTCTAATCTCCTAACTATTGATGCCATGTTTGCTCTACCCTCAAAATCCGCTTCAATCCTAAAAGCCTTTGCTTCGGATGTAGTCTTTCTGGTTTCACGGATGGATTCCCACTGTTGCGTCTTTTCAGCTACTTCAATTAAGAAGTCCCAAGACGCGTCAGCAGTTTTATCTACGAATAGACTATTACACATCGACTCAACCGTTGTTCGGGTGGACACATCTAGACCTTCATACAAAATTTGCACAAGCCTCCATTTTTCAAAACCATGATGGGGACATTGGAGCAATAATTCATTGAATCTCTCCAGGTATCTAGCTAAGGTCTCACCTTCTAATTGTACAAAGCTATTCAGACTTTGACGAATTGTCGCAGTCTTGTGGTTCGGGAAAAACTTTTTGAAAAACTCCTTTGTGAGGTCATCCCATGTCATGATGGATTGAGGCTGTAAAGCATAGAGCCAGGCCTTTGCCTTATCTTTCAGGGAAAAAGGAAAAAGCCTTAACTTCAGGGTTTCGTCGGTCATTTGAGTGAAACGCAGAGTTCCACAAATTTCCTCGAATTCTCTCACGTGGTGGTAAGGGTTTTCATTCTCAACACCTCTAAAAATAGGAAGCATCTGTATTGTGCTTGATTTCAGCTCATAATGGCCATTAGCCTCGGGTAGCACAATACAAGAAGGTTGACTGGCTCTAGTTGGGTACATATAATCCTTGAGAGTACGTGGTTCTCCCATTGTTTCTGGTTGATCTGGACTGTCTCCCTCAGAACTTAGAATTTCGATAGGTTCGTCTGGGTTAATTCTAACAAGTCTGTTTGTCTGGTCTCTGTAGGTCACAATCATGTCCTAGTAGGTACCTTAACTAACATGTTGGTCAGACAGAGCAATCGGAAACAATTTGCCCCAAGGATTATGAAGATTTGGTTTTTGAATGGGTTTTGGTTTAAAGAAGGGGTTTTGTTTTTGGTTTAAAAATTTTGGGTTTTTGAAAATTTTTGAACTAAACCTAGCATAAATTATCACAACTCATAAAAGAAAATAAAAACAATAATAATAATTTAAACAAACCCATAAAAGAAGAAAGAAAAATAAAAGAAAAATAAAGAAAAACAAAAAAGAAAATAAAAAAAAAATTATTACAATCCCAAATAAAAAAAAGAAAAAGAAAATAAAAATTATTACAATCCCAAAATAAATAATTAAATAAATTATTACAAGCCCAAATTTGAATTTAAATGAGGCCCAAGTGGGTTAACTCATGGGTTAGGCTTACTTGTTTTTGGAGGGAAGCCCAAAAATAGGCTTTTAGTCCCCTTTTAGTTGCAAGGCCCAGTTGGGCTTTAGGATCGTCCTAGCAGCTCACGTCCAAGCCCAGCAGCAACAGGTGGAGCAGAGCCCAGCAGCAGCAGCAATGGAGCCCAGCTGAAGTTGCAAGCCCAAGAGCAGAAGTTGCAAGCCCAGCAGAAGTTGAGGTTACTGAGCCCAGCTCAGTTGGTTCAAGCCCAGTTCAGAGATTGTTGCACAAGCCCAGCAGAAGAGGTTGGCAGCAGGCCTGGCAGCATCAGTTGGCAGCAAGTTGGCAGCAAGTTGGATCAGAAGCAACAGCAGCAGCAGCAGCTAGGCAGCTTCAGTTGGCAGCAAGCTTGGCAACAGCAACAGCTTGGCAGCAGCAGCTTCTCAGCAGCTTCAGCAACACTTGCAGCAGCAGAGCAACACTTGCAGTTGCAGCAGCAGCTAGGCAGCATCAGTTGGATCAGAAGCAACAGCAACAGCAGCAACTTGGCAGGGCTAACAACAGCAGCAGACTCTGAAAACTTCAAAAATATGACAGCCAGCTCCCCGGCAGCGGCGCCAAAAACTTGTTGTGGATTCTAAGATGCACACAATATGCTTGCAAGTATACAAGGTCAATATTTGTAATAAAAGAGTGAGTAGGGGTTTGTCCACAGGGAGAGGAGCATATGAGAAGTTTTCCTAGGCTAAAAAGAGTAGCAATGCACTATGGCAGTGAGCTAAAGGCAAACAAAGTTTCAGGCATACAACCAAGAACACAATATAAAGCAATAGAGAAACAGGCTAAGAACCACAGCAGGGAAAGATAAGCAAAGAACCAAAAATGCAGGGTAAGGCAATAAAGAAGCAGTTAAGAAAAAACAACAAACAACCAAGGCTTGGCAGCCAAGGGCAGATTGAGTTCAGTGCACTGACTTCAGTGCACAATAGCTACAAGATGCAGGAAAATAAAAGGCAAGATAATATAGCTAAAATGCAAACACACAGGACTTGAAAAAGTGACAGAAATTAAGATTGACTGAAAGAGTAGTGGTGGGTAAGCCAAAGCATATGATCCACCTTGTGTCCTAATCAAGTGACATGGTCTAGGTTATGTTCAATCCTAAGCATACACTAGAAATGAAAGAACACCAACTTGCTCACTAGTCTACCCCTAGCATTGGCTGTCTTTTGACAGTACAGCCAATCACAGGCTCTATGAGCATTGGCCTCTCTCAATTACACAATCAAAACACAGCAGGGAAGAACTATCCTAGCTCAATCACACTTGACAGTGCACAAGGCTTCACTGAGCCTTGGCCTGAAACTGATTAGCTCATGCTAACCATGTTTTGGCAACAAACATACATCATATGAGATAAGTTAAACATAAATTGCAGCATATCAAATAACTACAACACATAAGCAAATTGCAACTGTAAACATACAAGTACTGAAATTTTCAGTTCATAAAATTTTTTCTCCAATTCTCTACTGGCTAGTCCAGAGAGGTCAATAGTGTCCTTCTAATGCTTCCCCCAACACCAATTTATACCCATTACACAAAATTAGGTTTTCCCCCAATTTTCCCCAAAGTCAGTAAAATTAGGTTTTGCCAATTACCTACTGTTGATGAAATTCTCGCTCCATCTCGTCGACCCATCCTTCTATTTCTCTTCCTGAGTCATCTCCCGCTCCAATTGCTGCTCTAACATCAACTTATATCTTCAATTTCTCACCTAGGGTTTCAGTCGGCAGAGATGAGAAATTGAGGAGATTAGTTGATGTAAAACGTGATAGTGATGATGGGTATAGGTAGAGTGATTTGGGGAGAAAATAGTGGAGTGATTTGGGGTGAGGTGGTGGTGATGGAGACGGACATGGTGGTGGTGATGGCGACAGCGTCGCTGTGGAGAAGATGGTGGAGAGGGTATGGCTCGACTGTGTTTGGGTTAGGTGGATGAGCTCGGGTACTAGGGTGTAAGGCGAATGCATCGAGTCTTGATGATCTGCGACGCTGAGCCGTGGGATTGGGAGATGAAAGATCAATCGGACGGTGATGTGAAGTGAAGCTTGTAGCGACCGCTAGATTATATAATACAACAAAATCAACGATGCCAGATGGAGTTAGGTGTTGTAGTGTTAGGCGGAGATATCAATCTTCGATGCACAGCAAGGGAGCGACCGTTGGATTCAACTACCATCTAATCTGAAGGCTTGGAATTTCAGCTCTGTGGTGCTCGGCAGAGACATCAGATTTCGATGCTCTATGAGGGAGCGACCGTCGGATGCTTCTGAGAAATGATCTGATGGCTGAGAACGGAGGCGCTTTTGTGTGTAGAAAATGAGGTTGTGCGCACCATTCTTCGCGGCTTCCTTGCGTAATTTCTCCCGGCTTTTCACTACTTTTCTGCTCTTTTCGCTCCGCGACTCATCCGAACTTTATTTATTACCTAAAAATACAAAATTAATTAATAAAAATATTTATTCTTGAAAACAATGAAAATACAGAATATGGGATAAAATGTAGAATTAATGCATAAAAGATGAGTTAAAATGCCAACAAAAAGGGATAAATATATACAATATTTGGCACTCATCATGAAGCCAGAACCAACTATTTTCTTTGTAGTTGCTTGTTCTGATCTTGCTATTTTCTATCGTGACTGAGTACTAATTCTCTAAGATTTGCTCGATACTTAATCTCCGATAGGCAAGATAAAAAGTAGTCACAAACATCTTCGTCTCATCGTTTGTGATTCCACAATATCCTGTTTCGCTACCATACAATTAAGATTAGTGTGAGGTGATTGATATTTCTAGGTTGTTCTTCGGGAATATATGTCTGGTATATCAATTGGTTCATGTTCACCTTGATTTTTCAAAAGACGAAACAAAACTCATAGGTTTATCTCTGAGACAGATTTATCTATTCAATATAGTTTTCTGTGTGAGACAGATTTGTTTATCAAGTCTTCCACTTTGGGTTGTAGCAACTCTTAGTTGTGGGTGAGATCATCTAAGGGAATCAACTGTGTAGAATCTTGCTAGGGTTCAGAGACGTAAGGAGCGCAGCTGTACCTTGATCAGTGTGAGATTGATTAGGGCTCAACTACATTCTAGTCCGAAGTTAACTTGGAGTAGGCCAGTGTCTGTAGCGGCTTAATATAGTGTAGTGTTCAAATCTGGACTAGGTCCCCGGGTTTTTCTGCATTTTGCGATTTCCTCGTTAACAAAATTTCTGGTGTATGTGTTATTTCATTTCCGCATTATATTTGTTTATATAATTGAAATATCACAGGTTGTGCGTAAGATCAATCAATTGTGAATCTAACCTTTGGTTGTTGATTAAATTGATTGACACTTGGATATTGGTTTTTGATACCATCCAAGTTATTTCTTATATTCAATTGGGCTCGCAAATTCCTATTTGTTTGATTGCAGATTGAATTGAGAAATCGAGATATAAATTGTTGAAATACTTTTCTTAAGATTGAGTTTGACTGTCCAGTTGATTCTCTTGAAAGTATATTGGAGTTAGTCCGTACAGATTTTTAAACGAAATATTGGGTGTGGTTATTAGACCCCCGCTTTTTCAATTGGTATCAGAGCAGGCAAACACATTTAAGACCTTATAAGTATGTGTTTGTAGCGACCCGACTCTATGGACAGAAGTGTTATCTCTATAAACGTATCGCCAGTCTTCGATGGCTCGAATTACTTATGGTGGAAAATTGTTATGCGTGCCTTTCTTCAAGCACGTGATATTCAATCATGGGTTTACGTTGTTAATGGCTATGATCCTCTAGTTCTTACAATAGGCACTGTAACTGTTCCAAATGATATTGGTGATTATGATGCTTTCTAGATTCTTGGTGCAAAGAAAAATTCTGACGGATTGAATGCAATCATCCATGCCATTATCCCAGATCTTCAGCACCATGTGACTACGTGCACTCAGTCTAAAGATGCTTGGGATATCTTAGAAACCGTATTCGAAAGGAATACCTGCGAAAAAGAAGCTAGGCTTCAAAACCTAAATTCTGATTGGGAAAACCTTCGTATGGCAGATGAAGCTTCATTTGATGAGTTTAATCACAAAGTGTCTGAAATTGTTAATGCATCTTTTTCGTTGGGTAAGATTTCCTGAAAATGACATTGTGATTAAAATTCTCAGATCATTGTCATCTAGATACGATTCTAAGAAACATGCCATCGTTGAAGGAAATAACCTTGATGTGCTTTCCAGAAATACTCTCGTTGGGAAGTTAAAGATATTTGATCATGAGCATGTATCCAAATACGGAAAGGATATTGCTTTCAAAGCACAAAAGAACACTAAATTACTTGATAAAAGTAAAAGTGTTGGCATCTCTGAAGATAATCCTTCTGAGACTGATTCATCAGATGAATATCTTGACAAGTCAGTCTCTTTCATTACTAGACAGTTTAAAGATCTTCTTTTGAAGAGAAGTAAACGGTTCACTAGAGATAAACCTAAGTCATCAGTTAAACCTCATAATCGTGTTCCTCCTAAAAACATGGATACTGACGATACTGATGGCGAGGATATGCCACAGTGCTTCAAGTGTAAAGGCTTTGGTCATTTTGCAAATGAGTGTCCAAATCGTAGAAAATACACTGGAAACAAAGGTGTTTCTGCAACTCTTGATGAAATATCTGATCACTATGATTCTAATGAAGAAGAAAAATCAAGTATTGCACTCCTCTGTGAAAATATTGAATTTGACAATTGTAGCAATACATACATCAATCTCGATATTCTTCCGGGAGAAACTTCAACCACCTTGGAGGATAAAATGGATTTTTCTCTGTCCACTGGAAATTCTTTTTCTAATCTTTCTGGTTCTACCTTTTGTCTAGCAGCTTGCACAGCCTTGACGTATGAACCATCCTCCACTTTGACATGTTCTTATTGTACTCTCAAGGGCCATGAACTCTCAAAATGCTTCAAGTACAAATATAAGATAAGATATGTCAACAAGCTTCAACGGAGAGCAAATCGATTAGCAAACAAGCTCAAACTTGTTCAGAAATCGTTTGAGGCATGTAATCTCGTCTCTTCCCCGAAGAAGTTAATTTCCAAAGAAAAAATTAGACCACTAGAGAAAAGAATACAGTCTAAAAGGTCTGTGAAACAGAGTTCTAAGAATTCCATTCAAGAAGGTTATGATGGACAGATTATTGTTCACCCCAGTATAACTTAAACGTGTTGGTTGTGTTTCTTGTCTCATGTGCCTGGATCAAAAAGAGACAAGAGTTTGTACTTCAGGCTTTAGGAAAAGAGAAAAAGATTTTTTCTTGTTTTATTTCTTATTTTTGGTCTTGTTTTCACCATTTTGGAATTCGTCCTTCTTATCATATCTTATTGAGTTTGAAAGGACTTTACTCTGTTTGATCAATAAAAGAGGGTTAAACTGACAATTCTGTCTCCTTTCGGGTTGTGAGTTGTGTGTACGTGAATCCTTTAGTGTATAAAGGTTCCGTAACCATACATTATTTTTTCCTTCTCTGAAAACTCTTTTTATCACAAGATTGCTTGTTGAGTCTGATTTGTGAATTCCTTTCACAATCCCATACTTGTATGGCGAATCCAAGCATTATGTCTTCTGATGGAAAGGATGTTAATATGATTGTTAATCCATCAATAATGAAGGAAAAGGATAAGTCTCCTGTACCTTCAACCTTGAAAAGAAAAAGAAGGAATGTGAGGAAACCAAGAGCTGTTCTTTTTAATCTACAGAAGTTTTCTGTGGTTCTTGAAGAGTTGAAGGAAACAAGAAAGGAGATTCAGAAAATAAAGGCTACTGTTTTGAGGACTCTCAAAATTCAGAAGGCCCTGTTTCGACGTCAGTCTAGAAGGTTTGTTGGAATTGACTCCTTTCTTCATGAACCTTATGTTCCTATGGCTGTTGACGACAAGGAGTTCGGGGACGCTAAAGAATTTTTTAGAGGCCTTTATATCTAGGACTTCTTATGAGAACATATTCTTGTGTTTTAAGAATGATAACTAGGGTTTGGAATAACAATTATTGTGAGTACACATAGCTATTTCCAATGATTTTCATCTTGCAATTATTTTAGATTCATTTATTTAAATTCTAAAGTTTATTTGGAAGATGATTTTGCAGTATTAATCTTTATGGTTTTATATATTGCAACTTATTATGGGATATGTGTGTTTACGTCCGTGAACTGTGATTGTCCCATAATTGCTCAAAAGTTAAGTCTATCATATGTCCTTTTGATAAAAGATAGAATGAACTTTTGACAACAAAAGTTAAGCCTATTATGTCATTATGCAAATATTGATGAAGATAGAATGAACTTTTGTCTACAAGATTAAGTCTATTATATGTCTCTATGCAAATATTGATGAAAAATATAATGAATCTTTGAATATTCCGGAGTATTGGTTTTGCCCTGATCCACATCTTTGTGTATATATTGTGCAGCTCCATAAGTTCTCTTATGTGAGCACATTCGATTAAATTAATCATGGGTTCTCATGTGGTTGATTTAATTTAGTATTTTGAATATAAATTCATGTTTCATGTGATTTGTTAATGTCCAAAGAAATCCTTCTTTTCTTGTGAAAGTAAGGTCGCTCTTATTGTTCTTTCGGGAATGACATTTTATGGGGGAGACTTCTTAGTTGAACTTGTGCTTAATTTCCAAATCCTCGTGGGGAGTGCGGGTGTGGAATATTGTAGGAGTTTTCTTGTATCTTTATAAACTCCTTGATGAATATGCTAGTTTCGGCTATGTGAAATCATTGAAACAAAGTTGATATGTTCTCTTTTGGTCATGAAGTATCTCTATGAAAATTTCATTAGGATCCCACTAGTTTTCGTACCTTTGCCAATTTATATTGACGAAAGGGGGATAATTAATGTGTAGTTCACACTACAAATACATATGGTTTACGGATCATTATGTAAGGGGGAGTGGTTTTCATTGTGAGATGAAGTATTGACTAAGGGGGAGTGATACATATCACCATAGTATTATTGTCAAAGTTGTGATACAATTGGACTTTGATGTTGTATAATAATACTATGACACTGTATAACAATGATTAAGATCAATTGTTTTCTCGTTTTTATAGCTACGGATCTTCAACAACTATGATACTGAGTTGAACACATTCAGAATCACTGGAGTACATGGAAGTGACGAAGATCTCGAGTAATGTTGAAGAACCTAGGAGATCAAGCATTTGGATAAATATCTACAAAGTTTATTTATTTTGTAATCCACATGTATTGATAGTTTTGTCACTAAAATTGACAAAGGGGAGATTGTTAGAGTACTACCCAGTCGAACTCGCAAGCGTTGCTATCTCAAGCTTGTTTGTAAAGTTTAGTTGCCAAAACTATAAGTCTTGATTTCTAGTCTACTTATAGTAAGTCTCGGATTAGGGTAGAAAGTGTAGTTGAGCATTAGACTTCACGGGGTTCATCGATTGAAGACGAAGACTAAGGGGAGCTTGTGGAACTTCATCAACAAAAGGTATGTGGAGACTTGAACTCAGCTATCATTCAAAAGTCTATCTAATCTATCTCCTATTTAACACAAAAGTCGTACAGTTATATAGACTTCAATTATGCATATTTGATATTTCGATATGAGTTTAATTCGCTTACATATTTCTCGAAATATGTGCTGGTAAGCTTTCGTTTTAACCAATCATCTTATATTCTTGACGAAAGTCAAAAGATGATCATGTGAAAATCTCCTTGTAATATCTTACATGATTTGTGTGAGACAGTCATTTGATGTAGACTCGGAATGTTTCGTATTGATCATTCGATCACTTAAAAATTGCTTTGAAGCTAATAGTTTGTGTCAGACAGCTATTTTCGTCTTCCAAGAATGTTTCAATGGTTGAAATGAGAGTTTAGAACAATTGGATTTAAGTATAGTATGCGTACTTGCATATATGTAAGCCAAGTCCGGGAACCAAAGTATGCATACCCGTATGCGTACTGGTTGGTTTTGTGAAAGTCCGGGAACCTTGTACGCATACCGGTAAACGTACTGGCGTGAGGTTCAGGTCCGAAAATTTCTGCTGATTTTGGAGGTATGCATACTCGTTCGCACACTGGTGAACCAAAACTTAGTCCGACCACTAAGGTATGCGTACCCGTTTTCATACCTGAGTGGATGATGTTCTAAAATCGTTTTGTTCATGAAATAATACATTTATATAATACGGAATGCAATCTTTTGCAAATTGTGGCTATAATGTTCATGACCCGATTCGAGTGAATCAAAATCGGTTTTTCTTCAATTATGTCTTGTATACTTCTGTGAGAATATAAACAATTGAACAACTCTAGAACTAGTTTCATTTGAGTCATTTGAACTAGTTATGGTTAAGATGAATATGGTTGATATGAAAGTGTTCATATGGATAACTTCGGTTAACTATTGTTGAGCCAACAAGGTGTACTCGTTTAGGTACGGTTACTCATATCTAAATGAAGGTACATTTCATTTGTGTATAACAAGATAAGTTCAATCTAACGGTTGAAAGATATTAGCTTGAGTCTAATCAGTTTTCACCTAATGGTGAATATTGAATGCTTTGTTACCAAGGTAACATTGATTGCAAAACTTGATTTGAAGACACACCTCCTGTGTGATACTAGTTGTGACTAGAATCAATTCTCCTTTAATCTTAGGTTTTTCACAAAACCCTGTAGGTTAACGGCTTGAAGACTTCATTGGGATTGTGAAGCCAGACCCAATTATTTTCTCTGTAATTGTGTGATATGATCTTGCTGTTTTCTATCGTGATTAAGTGTTATCTTCTCTAAGATTTGATCGAGATTAAATCTCCGATAGGCAAGATAAAAAGTAGTCACAAACATCTTCGTCTCATCATTTGTGATTCCACAATATCTTGTTTCACTACCATACAATATAGATTATTGTGTGGTAATTGATATTTCTAGGTTGTTCTTCGGGAATATAAGTCTGGTATATCAATTGGTTCTTGTTCACCTTAATTTATCAAAAGACGGAACAAAACTCATAGGTTTATCTGTGAGACAGATTTATCTATTCAATAGACTTTTCTGTGTGAGACAGATTTGTTTATGAAGTCTTCGACTTTGGGTCGTAGCAACTCTTATCTGTGGGTGAGATAAGCTAAGAGAATCAGGTGCGTAGAATCCTGCTGGAGTTCAGAGACGTAAGGAGCGCAATTGTACCTTGATCAATGTGAGATTTGTTTGGGCTCAACTACATTCCAGTACGAAGTTAACTTGGAGTAAGCTAGTGTCGGTAGTGGCTTAATACAGTGTGTTGTTGAAATCTGGACTAGGTCCCGGGGTTTTTCTGTATTTGCGGTTTCCTCGTTAACAAAATTTCTGGTGTCTGTGTTATTTCTTTTCCGCATTATATTTTTTTATATAATAGAAATATCACAGGTTGAGCGTAAGTTCAATCAATTGTGAATCCAACCTTTGGTTGTTGATTAAATTGATTGACACTTGGATATTGGTTTTTGATACCGACCAAGTTATTTCTTATATTCAATCAGGCTCACAGATTCCTATTTGTTTGATTTCGGATTGAATTGAGAGATTGAGATATAACTCTTTGATATATTTCCATTGATTGAGTCTGATTGCCTAGTTGATTCTCTTGGAATTATATTGGAGTGTTTTCCATACATATTGCTAAGAAAAATATTGGGTGTGGTTGTTAGACCCCTGCTTTTCCACAGGTTATTTCTCATATCAATCAGGCTCACGGATTTCTATCTGTTCGATTTACTGATTGTATTGAGAAAGAGATAAAACTCTTTGATATCTTTCTTGATTGAGTCTCACATTTAAGTTTGTGCTCTCGGAATTTATATTTGAGTTTAGTCCACACAGATTGCCGAACGAAATATTGGGTGTGGTTGTTATACCCCCGCGTTTTCAGCTACGCCGACTAAAGTACCAACAAAAATTAGATTTCTAACCCTAATAAGGATAAAATATATAAAAATATGAATATAGATGAACATATATCTATGTAATGATTATTCAGATGAGACACGAGGTG
Organism: Papaver somniferum; assembly: GCF_003573695.1. Lineage (NCBI taxonomy): Eukaryota > Viridiplantae > Streptophyta > Magnoliopsida > Ranunculales > Papaveraceae > Papaver > Papaver somniferum. The sequence continues at coordinate 50,925,767 of NC_039363.1, forward strand.
AATTAATTCAAGATATGATTAGATGATGAAATTAATTTGCATGAAAATAATTGACAATAAAGGTTAATGATTTAAAAAATACATGTATGATCTTAGAACGATAAATAAGAAAACTAGTTTACGGCATGATATTCTCAAGATTGTGTCGGAGACATTACGATTTTTCCAAAAAATTGGTTAAAAGAGGCATTCAGATAAAAATTATATATCATTTATATCTGAAACCTTGTAACAGTTTTAAAGCAACGATCTTGTTACAACATTGCTCGGTTTAACCCCACAACTTTTTTTATCTCAAGCTTGTTGTCAATGTTAGGTGATCAACACAATATTTTGATTTATATTCTACTAAGTCAAGTCTCGGGCTAGGTTAGATTTTGTAGTTGCGTATCAGGCATCACCCTTGAAGACTTAAGATCGACGAAGACATTTTGAGAACTTCTGTATCGGGTATGCGAATACTGAACCATTCAATTTTACTCACTAACTCATTATTCTATCTATTGAGACTATGTCGTACAATTTCTAGTAGATGTACAAAGAAGAAGTTTCGAGTCAATCTTGTCTTGTGAAAAATCTTGAAATATGATTCGACGCAAAAATGTTGAATGATCAACAATATTAGTTTTATGAATTATTTTTTGGATCAATTGAAAATTTCCCATGCAAATGATTTTATCACCCGGGAATGTTTCAAACATCATAAGAGAGAAATATTGAACTTACTGATATTTCTGCTCAGGGTAAGTTGGCAAACCAGCTTGCAAACCATAGAAATCTGAGTTTCAGATATACAAGAAGGTTGGCGAACCAGTTCACAAACTGCAAGTTCAGTTTGGAACAGTTCACGAACCCGATTGGTGAACTGTGGTGAACTGAATTTTTGAAAGTTGGAATGATAGGCTAGCAGTTGGAGAACCCGGTTCACGAACCGTTGTCAACTGAGTTTCGTTGTATTGTAGGGTTGGCGAACCCAGTTCACGAACCGCTGAACTCTGACTCGTGAACAAGCCATGCGGTTGGAAAACTGCGCTACCACCTGTCCTAGTTTATATTTTAGTAAATGCTCAAAGACTTATTTTCGTAATATGTTTAGCATACTAGAACTCTCTTACACACTTCTAAGACTTCATTGATCACTTAAACACTTATGTGTGTGCATCATGATTAAACTCTTAAGTGTTTGAATGACTACCAAATTTTTTTTTGTTCTTTGGATAACTTTCCAAACCGAATGGTCATTATACATGGTTTAGTAAACGAACCTAAGTGTCTATTCTTCTACTGTATTTTTCAAGAATATAGTGTGATTGATTCTCAAGTTATCTTAGCTTGAATTCTAAGCAACCCATGGTCTTGGAAAAACTATAAATAGAGATACTCTTTCAACTGCAAAAATGAATCCCTAACACTTTATTTCCTAGTTGATTCTAGAGTCGTCCTCTATTGACCTAGGTATCCTCTGAGAAACATAATCAGGTCTACGACTAAAAGGATTTTCTTTGGGGATTCGTGAGACCATGTCTGACTATCTTTACCTTGATACTTCGTGAATCTTGATATTGCTTTTCTGTTATCGAGGTTCTCGTAATATCTTTCAAGCAAGATAGATAGAAATTATAAAGTTCTTTGTCTCATACTTTGTGATTCCTCAAGATAGATATCTGAAAAATGATCTTAGTTGATCTTTTGAAGATTGTTCTTGAGAGGTGGTTAAGAATCTAGGCTGCTCTTTGGGAGTCGTAAGATCCAGATTTGTGAGGTTTTCTAGCTTTGTCTATTGCAACCAAATTTCCACACCTTGATCTTTGATCTATATGAAAATCAAATAATCTTATATGTTAGAGGCAGATTGGTATCAAAAGTTTTCACTAAGGCTGAAGCAACTCTTAGGATGTAAAGGATGTAAGCTAAGGGAATCAAGTGCGTAGAGCCTTGATAGGTTCAAGAAATGTAAGCGCGACTGTAACTGAATCGCTTGGAGGGTGGATTCGGTCTCAACTACATTCCTTTTTAAAGTCTGATAGTATGCTAGTGTATGTAGTTGCTTAATACAATGTGGTGTTTAAAACTGGACGAGGTCCTGTTGTTTTTCTGTTATTGCGGTTTTCTCGTTAACAAAATTTCTGGTATCTTTTGTTTTTCATTTTCCGCATTATATTGTTTATCTTTATAATTGAATTTGCACAGGTTTGCACGTATTCGATCTAAATAGATAGGTCCGCTTAATTGTAATCGATTATGCTACTTGTTTCTTGTAGATTTCGTATCTTGAAATATAGATAACAAGTTTAATCACTTGGAAGAATTCCGGTTGGATTATTTGGATACGACTGGATTTATCATGGATATTGATTTTTGAGATCTTCCAAGTAATCTACTTAACAATCAGGTGCACGAACCATATTTCTATACACATACTGATTGAGTAAAGGTTGAGATATAAACTCTATATTGATGTGATTTGTAGATAGTGGTAAAAAGTGATTCGATTCTCGAACTTGTGAAGGATAACTTTAGACTTAAATTCAAAACTAAATAGAAAACTCACTAATAATTATAACAAACACTGACAAAGTTGGTATCAATAATAAAAGAACACTGAGGCTAAGATTCCACTATTTTCCAAGTTTGAGGTGATTTAATCCAATCTTTCTATTCATGCAATTTTCTCGTTCAATTTGATTCTTACTATTGCAACAAGTAGATTTTCAAAAGCAATAATTGTAAATACCAAGTATGAAGCATCAAAAGTCTTAAACTAAGCATACTCCATCAAAATAGATCACAATTACTCAAATAAAAATCATATTCGATATTAGTTCAAGGAAAATAATCATAATAAAATTGAAATAAATAAATAAAAGAGAATATACCACTTCTTGTTGGAAAAATAGCTTTCTATAGCGCCTCAGCAATGGGGTTTAGCTCCTCATATCAAAAACATGCTCAAAATATTTATTCATGGCTCCAAAGTGTTTGAAGAGAGTGAAAATACAAGAAAAAGATAAAACAGATCAATTGAAACGTTTATATGCGTGGCAGATCGACTGTTACTAACGATAAAGAAGATGAAAGACTGTTGGGAACGATACTGTGTGTGTCGTGGATAAACCACACTTTTCTGCGACTGACTTGGGTCGTCTAATATTCTTCAGCTTCGTCTTCTTCCTCCTGCTGCTGCAACTTTCTCTGCAGCGTGATTTATTTGTACCAGAGCTTCCCCTAAACTACGTAAAGGCCCCAAACTACTCGACTCCCTTGCTCGACATCCCAGCTGCCTATATATACCCACAATAACCCTTTCAAACTCGAGTTAAATCTTCCAAACCTAAATATTTTTCTTCGGCCAAAAGTCACGAGAATAACTCTCTGCAGCTTCTTTACGCGTCTTCCAAACCAAATCCAACGTCCCAGACTCTCTCAAAGATAGTCTTAACTTCAACAGAGAATCCTATTTCCTTGTCTACCTGTATCTTTCCCGGAATAATCTAAAAATTACCGAGAATATATGCAACTCTCTGTTTTGATGCAAATCGATAACTACTCATCTTTTCTCAAATATGGCCGCCTTACCTTTCCTGTTTAATCAAAATAGGTTCCTACAAATCCAACCCGACAACCAAATCCGAATATAATTCCACCTTCTACCGAATCAAGATGTCCGTGATAGTTCCTCTCCGTTCTGCTCCAACACGATCATGCTGCCAATTATGGTCGATCAAAACACCCTTACCAGCTCCATTATACTCTAGCAGGATCATCCCAACAATAATCTTCCCTTGAATCTCTTTAAATATCGCTTGAATCTCAAACCCTAATCTGCAGGTGTGATGGTTCATTTTCCCGCCAAAACTGATAATTCAAATGTAGAAGATGGTCGCCCCCTATCCGGAGTAGGGGTGCGATTAGCAGCTGTCTGGAAATGGGATTCCCCTTAGTAATTAGGTTACCCCTAATCCAAAGTGAGGTTCCGAATAGCAAATGTCCTCCCATGAACGCAAAAAACACTTTTCGAGCCAATTTCGCCGCAAAATCTTATTTTTCCAAAAACACCTACAAAGACATAAAAAGCCAAAATAAATACAAAATCGAGCACTAACAATATACATAATTGAGAACAAAATATACATATAAATGTGTCTATCAAATACCCCCAAACTTATTATTTGCTAGTCCTCGAGCAAATCAAATCTAGAAAATAAAATCCTAACTCACTGTCGCAGGCAGCGTCGATTGCATTTAGCGTATGCAATAAGCCTTTAAACCCCAAGGTTTCTCTAGTGGCGGAGTGTTGTCTCCGGAGGGCTTACCAGAGGTATACCCACAAAACCTTTATACTCCAGACCCTAGCTATCTACACAGAACCTTGGAAGGCACTAAAGAATCTCCTAGGTTGGCATACTTATTGACTATAGGAGGAAGTACCCTGATGCGAAATTCCAATTGTTGTACACGAGTTTGCACTCTAGCATACTAAAATTCATATTAAGTGACAGAGCTCTACTCAGATAGTCGCACTATGGACATCAATATCCGGAGTCAAAACTAATCACATGGATAGATCAAGAAGATGGATATAGAGAAAAACATAGATGGTTTTGATGTTTACTAGGGGAACGGTGTTTCTCATATCTGTCTGAAGGCCTCCGCCAAAATGAACCTATCCTAATGGACTGAGATACTAGTCCGACTAATATCAACACACTGGCATATACAAGGGAACTAGTGATTGATAATCCTAACTCTAGGTCAACACATTGGCATATACAAGGGTACCAGTGGTCGACTTTATTGAATTTATTCCGGTTGGTCTGATGGTTTGGTCTCAGTTTTTTTTTTTTTTTTTTGTATCTCAATCACTCTAATTCACCCTAGCATTGGTAACAACTTGAATCGTGAGCCCCACCTAATCACTTAGAGAAACATAGTTTAAAAACAAAACAAAACAAAATAAAAACAGAAGTGAAAAGGACTCAACGAGATATGGTGAAACTATCATGTTATTTCTAACACCTAAACTATGTGCTTTTATGAATAGACTCTTTAGATGTTGCCATCTAGTCAAATTGGTTCCTCAACTCCTACAATCAAAATGCTTCCATCCACTTAGATTGGTTAGTGCCATCCTTAATAGGCATAAATTTCTAGGCTCCGGAGTTTAATTATGCAACTAAAAAGTCTCTCCCATACCCCCAAACTTAAATCTAACATTATCCTCAATGTTTCTAGTGAAAGAACATTATCGAAAGTATAAATAACATGAGGAAATAGTAAAGAGAGAAGTCGGAAGGATAGTACCTGGGTGAAGTGTAACCAAAAACCTAAAAATAATATACAACATACAAACCGCCTTTGTGGTCAATCAAGGTAAACAGGGTCCTCCAGAGGGACCTCCTCAACATATCCTGTAGGAAAAGGCTCTAAAAAGGGATTCAATCGCTGACCGTTAACCTTCGAAGAACTACTACCATCTGGTGTCTCAATCTCAACAGCGCCATGAGGAAAAACAGTACGGACCACAAAAGGACCGGTCCACCGAGAGCGCAACTTCCCGGGGAAGAGATGCAAACGAGTGTCATACAGAAGAACTTTTTGACCTGGAGAAAATAACTTTCGTAAAATATTCTTATCATGTACAAGTTTCATTTTGTTCTTATACTCCTTATCACTATCGTATGCATCTCTACGAATCTCGTCCAACTCATTAAGCTGGAGTTTTCTGTGAGCTCCTTCCTTGTCAAGTGAAAAGTTTAGGTTCTTAATAGCCCAATAGGCTCGATGCTCTAACTCAACAGGCAGGTGACATGCCTTGCCAAACACTAAACGATAAGGTGACATTCCAATGGGTGTCTTAAACGCAGTACGGTAAGCCCATAAGGCATCAGTAAGCCTCGACGACCAGTCTTTCCTATTTGGATTAACTGTTTTCTCTAGAATACGTTTAATTTCCCTATTGGAAACCTCTACCTGACCACTAGTCTGAGGGTGATATGGGGTTGCTACTTTATGGGTAATACCGTATTGTTTCATTAAAAGAGAAAACCTATTACAAAAGTGTGAACCTCCATCACTAATTATAGCTCGCGGCGTACCAAAACGTGTAAGTATATTCTCTTTCAAAAACTGGACTACGACCCTGTGGTCATTCGTTTACACGGAACCGCCTCAACCCACTTAGACACATAGTCTACAGCGACAAGTATGTAAAGATAACCAAACGAAATAGGAAATGGACCCATAAAATCAATGCCCCACACATCAAAGACCTCAATCACTAAAATAGGGTTCAAAGGCATCATATTTCTACGGGAAATGGTTCCTAACTTCTGGCAACGCTCACAAGAAACACAATGACTATGGGAATCTTTAAACAACGAAGGCCAGTAAAATCCACACTGCAAAATCTTAGCAGCAGTCTTCTTAGCACTAAAATGACCCCCACATGCATGTTCATGACAAAAGGAGATAATACTAGACTGGTCACTCTCAGATACACATCTCCTAATAATCTGGTCCGGACAATACTTAAACAGATAAGGATCGTCCCAAAAGAAATGCTTAACCTCGGCTAAAAACCTAGAACGATCTTGCTTACCCCAATGTTGAGGGGTTCGACCAGTAACAAGATAATTCACTATATTTGCATACCAAGGTGATTGGGAAACAGAGAACAATTGTTCATCAGGAAAGCTATCCCTTATAGGAAGGGAATCACTAGGGGAACTAACAACTAGCCTAGACAAGTGGTCTGCTACTACATTTTCTGCACCCTTTTTGTCTCTAATGTCTGGGGAAAATTCCTGTAACAATAGGATCCATCTAATCAATCTAGGTTTGGTATCCTTCTTAGAAAGGTATTTCAAAGCAGCATGATCTGTATAGATTATGATCTTAGAACCTAATATAGGACCTAAACTTATCCAAGGCAAACACGATGGCTAAAAGTTCCTTCTCGGTAGTTGTGTAGTTCATTTGGGCATCATTCAGAGTTTTGCTAGCATAATAAATCACATGAAGTAATTTGTTTTCTCGTTGTCCTAAAAACGCCTATAGCATAATCTGAAGAATCACACATAATCTCAAAGGGTAGGTTCCAGTTAGGTGCCTGGACTATGGGGCAGTAGTGAGTAAGTTTTAAGCTTCTCAAAAGCCTCTAAACAAGCATCATCAAAGACAAACTTAACATCTTTTGCAAGCAAATTGCAAAGAGGTCTAGAAATCAAGCTAAAATCCTTAATGAATCGACGGTAAAAACCTGCATGCCCTAGGAATGACCTAATATCTTTTACGGTTTTTGGGACCTGTAAAGTCTTAATAAGGTCAACTTTGGCTTTGTCTACCTCTATACCCTTTGAAGAGACGATGTGCCCTAACAATTCCTGATTTAACCATGAAATGGCATTTTTCCCAATTAAGCACTAAATTTTTTTCCTTACACCTAGTCAACACTAATGTCAAATGATGCAAGCACTCATCGAAAGATGAACCAAACACTGAAAAATCATCCATAAAGACCTCTAAGAACCGTTCTACCATATCAGAAAATATGCTCATCATACAACGCTGAAAAGTTGCAGGGGCATTACATAGCCCGAAAGGCATGCGTCTATACGCAAAGGTACCAAAGGGACAGGTAAAAGTGGTTTTCTCTTGGTCTTCTGGGGCAATAACGATCTGATTATAACCGGAGTAGCCATCTAAGAAGCAATAGTGACTATGTCCAGCTAATCGCTCTAGCATTTGGTCGATAAAAGGAAGGGGAAAGTGATCCTTCCTTGTGACCTTGTTCAATTTCCTATAGTCAATACACACGCCATCCCGTGGTCACTCGGGTTGGGATTAATTCATTATTATCATTCTGGACTACAGTGATACCTGATTTCTTGGGGACAACCTGAACAGGGCTGACCCACTTACTGTCTGAAATTGGGTAAATAATACCCGCATCTAACAACTTAAGCACCTCTTTTCGAACTACCTCTTTCATGTTAGGGTTCAGTCGACGTTGCATCTCCCTAGAAGGTTTGGAGTCTTCCTCTAAATGAATCTGATGCATACACACAGTAGGACTTATACCCTTAATGTCTGCTATAGTCCACCCTAAAGCTTCCTTATTGTCTTGAAGTACATTTACTAGCCTACTTTCCTGATCACTATCCAAATTGGAAGCTACAATCACAGGTAAAGTCTCAGATGGGCCTAAAAACACATACTTTAGAGTATCGGGTAGTGGTTTAAGGTCCAACTTTGGGGGCTCTTCTAAAGAAGGAATTAGGGTAGTCTCAGAAACTGGTAACGGTTCGAACCTAGCTTTCCATCTATCAGTGTCTAACACGGGGTAGAATCTAATAGAGCATTCACCTGTTCAATAGTGCTATCGTCGTCAAAATCTAAACCAAAATGGGATAGACAACTTTCTAATGGGTCTTCAGACAAGATGTTTGGTAATGACTCCTGAACTAAGGCTTCTATCATGTTCACCTCCTCAACACATGTCATCTAGCTCATGAGGTTGCTTACTGACATTAAAAATGTTCATCTCCATAGTCATATTACCAAAAGATAAACTCATCACACCATTTCGACAGTTAATGATCGCATTAGACGTAGCTAAAAATGGGCGACCTAAAATCACAGGTATCTGGTTCTCTGGGTCAGGGACAGGTTGGGTATCTAGGACCACGAAATCCACTGGATAAATAAACTTGTCGACCTCAATAAGAACATCCTCGATAACACATCGAGGGATTTTAACAGACCTATCATCTAACTGCAGTGTCATATGAGTAGGTTTCATTTCACCAAGTCCTAGCTGTAAGTATACATGGAATGGCAGTAAGTTCACACTGGCTCCTAAGTCAAGTAAAGATTTTTCTACCCGGAAGTTACCTATTGTGCAAGAAATTGTAGGAGAACCTGGGTCTTTGTACTTTGGAGTTGTGGTGTTCTGAATGATTGAACTTACGTGACTAGCTAAAAAGGCTTTCTTATGGACGCTAAGTTTTCGCTTTCGCGTACACATATCCTTAAGAAACTTGGCATAAGCAGGAATATTCCTAATTGCATCTAATAAAGGAAGGTTTATGGTAACTTGCTTAAAAACCTCCAATATGTCATTAAAGTTCGACTCCTTTTTTGTTGGTATTAATAGTTGGGGAAATGGGGCTCTAGGCATAAAATCAGACCTTTCAGGAACCGAATTCACATCATCAGAAACTTTATCAGTCTCCTCAGCTACTGGTCCTGAGAGGTGAGATTCTGAGGGGTGAACTACAGTATGTTCACTATCAGGCATGGTTACCTTATTGTCTACAACTCTACCACTCCTAAGGGTTCTAACAACATTCAATTGATTCGATGGTTTTGCACCTAATTCATGAACTCCTCTAGGTTTGGGTTGTGGTTGACTAGGAAACTTACCTTTTTCTCTCAAAGAATCACTTATCAGACCAACCTGGGTTTTTAACTCGGAAATAGCCTGACTATTTTCTTGTCCTATCCTATTACTAGCTTGTAGACTCTATTCTACGGATAACTGAAATTTTGCAGTTTGCTGAGTTAACAAGGAGAGAGATTCCTCTAAACTTAGGATTTTATTATCTGACTGATTTTGAAACTGAGCTAGTCCTAAAGGATTCTTAGTATAGCCAAAACCTGGGGGAGCATTAGAATTACTAAATTGACCTTGACTCTGGCCCTTAGACCACGAAAGGTTCGGATGGTTTCTCCAACCAGGATTATAGGTTTATGAATATGGGTCAATATTTTGACGATTATCAAATATAGTGTTATCATAAAGAGCATTAGCTTGCTCTTCAATATTCTGGCCTTCCCAAAAAGTCTCCACTCTACCACTAGTCTGGCCCACTTCTAATGTTTCTAACCTTTTTACTATAGCAACAATTTTGGCATCTGATTCATAGCCTCCTTCTACCCTATTAACGTTTCCTCTACTTAAAAGAATTGTTTTTTGGGGTGCCCTACTATTTTCCCATTGCTGGGTTTTTTCGGCGATTTCATTAAAAAATTCCATCGCCGCATCAACAGTTTGGTTTTCAAATCCACCAGTGCTTAGAGACTCAACCATGGTCGTTGTGGAATAATCTAAACCCTCATAAAGGATCTGAACTAGCCTAACCTTTTATAAACCATGATGAGGACACTGGGATAATAAATCATTGAACCTTTCCAAATACCTATATAAAGATTCTCCCTCTTGTTGTGAAAATGTGCATATTTGCGTCCTAATAGACGATGTTTTGTGCCTAGGGAAAAACTTATTGAAAAAGGAAGATGTAAGTTGTTCATATGTCTCAATTGACTCGGAGTCCAAACTATATAGCCACGACTTGGCCTTATCTTTCAGGGAAAATGGGAATAACCTAAGTTTCAAAGCATCATCATCTAAGCCTCTAATTCTTAGAGTACTACAAATTTCCTCAAAATCCCTAACATGGTAATAGGGGTTTTCATTTTCTTTCCCTAAAAAGATTGGGAGCATCTGTAAGGTCCCAGGTTTCAGTTCATAGGGTGCCTCCATTTCAGCTAACTTAATACACGAAGGACGAGTAGTCCTAGTCGTATTTAACAAAGCTTTTAAAGTTGCCATTTCTGGCACTATCGAAATATTAAGGATTGTCTCCTCAAGTGGACGTTCAAAAAAAGACTCTTCAAAAGTCGGACTCTCTAGATTAAGGTAATCGAGACGCTTCGAACTACTAGGTTTCTCTTTAACAAATCTACCTAGTGCGTCTCTTTTACGTTCAGGCATACAATAGAATTTTCTAAATTGGAAGGGTAAGCAAACACATATCAAGGCCGACTCAACCAAATCAAACCTATTGATTTCTAGCAAACAAAAATCATGATGGCTCCACTTAGATTGTTTCTAGACCAGCTTCTAATCCTTCGAAAGGGAATTCGTTACAATTTAAGCAAACCCCTCTGGAATCAATCTGAGTTAAAGTAAGTTGAATAGAGGCGAGGGAAGCTCGGTGGAGCTTTGATACCCAAGGCTTCACCGGTATTACAAGGCGGCGCAGTCACGCATTCAACTTACAGAAACCGTCAAGAACTTCGAAGTATGCTTAAAAGAGTAATCAATATTTTTCGAATGACTTTCCTGTTAAGCTCGTTACCCTATCGGTCTCGTTCTAGTCAAAATTTTAGGCTTAGGTTCGCGTAGGTTACGTGTTCCTAAAGCGGACAAGAAGAGAACGGTGATGAAATCCGAAACCTTATCTTGTATGGCCAGGCCTTGCCCTTTACTAGAAAAATAAATGTCCGTATTCAGTCCTCAACATATATGCATACGAAGGAGTCCAGTAACTCGCTGACAGGGGATTCACGAGTGTTTAGAATCTTACCTCGCGTTCCAGACGGGGGATGAATCGGTTGTAGTCGACTCGGGCCACTGACTCCGATGTCAAGTTTACGAACCCAAGGTGCAGAGACAATATCGTAATTGTCCTCCTTCTCTGCAAACAGTTTATATTTAAAGTACCCTTCCGTAGGGTAATAAAAAAATGTCCCAAAGTCCAAAAGTCCAAAAAGAAAAGAAAAATTACAAAAATAATAAACCCTAATACAGTTTTTTTTTTTTTTTTCTAAAAGAAAATAAACAAACCCTAAACTAAAATTGTCTTCTTTTCTGTTCTTTTTGCTTTAATCTTTAGCTCCAAGTCTTTACGAAATCATAATAAAATTGCAATAAATAGATAAAAGAGAATATACCACTTCTTGTTGGAAAAATAGCTTCCTCTAGCGCCTCAGCAATGGGGTTTAGCTCCTCATATCAAAAACATGCTCAAAATATTTATTCATGGCTCCAAAGTGTTTGAAGAGAGTGAAAATACAAGAAAAAGATAAAACAGATCAATTGCAACGTTTATATGCGTGGCAGATCGACTGTTACTAACGATACAGAAGATGTAATACTGCTGGGAACGATACTATGTGTGTCGTGGATAAACCACAGTTTTCTGCGACTGACTTGGGTCGTTTAATGTTCTTCAGCTTCGTCTTCTTCCTCCTGCAGCTGCAACTTTCTCTGCAGCGTGATTTCTTCGTACCAGAGCTTCCCCTAAACTACGTAAAGGCCCTAAACTACTCGAATCCCTTGCTCGACATCCCAACTTCCTATATATACCCACAATAACCATTTAAAACTCGAGTTAAATCTTCCAAACCTAAATATTTTTCTTCGGCCAAAAGTCACGAGAATAACTCTCTACAGCTTCTTTACGCGTCTTCCAAACCAAATCCACCGTCCCAGACTCTCTCAAAGATAGTCTTAACTTCAACAGAGAATCCTATTTCCTTATCTACCTGTATCTTTCTCGGAATAATCTAAAAATTACCGAGAATATATGCAACTCTCTGTTTTGATGCAAATCGATAACTACTCATCTTTTCTCAAATCTGGCCGCCTTACCTTCCCTGTTTAATCAAAATAGGTTCCTACCAATCCAACCCGACAACCAAATCCGAATATAATTCTACCTTCTACCGAATCAAGATGTCCGTGATAGTTCCTCTCCGTTCTGCTCCAACACGATCATGCTGCCAATTATGGTCGATCAAAACACCCTTACCAGCTCCATTATACTCTAGCAGGATCATCCCAACAATAATCTGCCCTTGAATCTCTTTAAATATCGCTTGAATCTCGAACCCTAATCTGCAGGTGTGATGGTTCATTTTCCCGCCAAAACTGATAATTCAAATGTAGAAGATGGTCGCCCCCTATCCGGAGTAGGGGTGCGATTAGCAGCTGCCTGAAAATGGGATTCCCCTTAGTAATTAGGTTACCCCTAATCCAAAGTGAGGTTCCGAATAGCAAATGTCCTCCCATGAACGCAAAAAACACTTTTCGAGCCAATTTCGCCGCAAAATCTTATTTTTCCAAAAACACCTACAAAGACATAAAAAGCCAAAATAAATACAAAATCGAGCACTAACAATATGCATAATTGAGAACAAAATAGACATATAAATGTGTCTATCATATATACATATTGTCAAGGATCATTCAGTTGGTCTACTTGCTATTGTATTTAGTTTGTCTATACAAGTTGCCAGACGAAAAAATTGGTTGTATTTGGTATACAATACGTTTTCAATTGGTATCAGAGCAGGAAAACACTGTTACACATAATAATTTTGTGTTTGAAGCGATCTTTATTATGGAAAAGAGTGTAATCTATGCTAACATCTCATCAGTTATTGGAAAAACTATTTTTATTGATTCAATTAATGAGATAGGATCCCCCCCCCCCCCCGTCTCTAAATTAGATGAACCTTCGGTTCCGATAAAGCAGTCTATTACTGAAAATTGTTTTCCGTTTTATCTTACTGATGAATCTAATTCCGAAGTAGAACGGGAGGCAACCAAGGAAAGTGCTAATATTCTTAGTCGTCTTGGAATTCAGGCTTCCAAGGTTAATTTGCTGAAAAATAAAGTAAATAATCTTATTGAAAAGGTTAATGAAAAGGATTCACAAATCAGGATTCTTCTTGAGACTGAAATAAATATTCAAACTATTTCACTTGAGGCTCAACTTGAGAATAACTCTTTGGAACTTCAACGTCCACTGGAGACTCCTCCAATGTAGTACGTGTGAATTTGAGAAATTATCCTTACCTACGGCAATTTTAAAAATAAAAGAGTTAGAGGAAGTAATTGCCAATGGTGCTCACAACATCTCAAATAAATCTCTTTAAGAAGGTCAGATCAAAGTCTTACCACTTTAACAAAGGATGATCAGTTATGCTTCTCTGACCAAGAAAAAAACGGTATCTCCTATAAAGAATAGTTCTTGTACTAAGTCTCTGCAAACTGACTCTGTCAGGGTTCAGAAAATTTTCTATTTCTACAAGACGGAAGAACATGTTCAAAGGAAGTGTAAGCTTAGATTGAAAAACAATTAGATTGAGTCTGTTCAAGACACCTTGAATCTCATCTTAAAAGAACATTCAAAAGACAAAACCTTTGGGATTTAAAACGAAGGATACAGGTTCTCGAATCAAGGCACCTTCCAAGAATGCTAGTACAACTTACTCATCAAATAGAACAAAAAGCACATGTTTTGGTAAAATTTCTAAGAAAAACCTAAAGAAGTTGTCACAAACGTGGGTTCCAATAAGAACTCAAATGTTTGAGAAATCTAAGGATTTTCCAGTTAAGAGACAGCTCAATTAGCAAACATGGACTTGATGATTGCAGGTTATAATGATCTTATTGACAAGTTATCTTGTATTTTTCAAAGGCAGGAGAACTCATGTAAAGTTTTCAACTTCATCTCTCTTCATGACGATAGTAAGCTTATGATAACTTCTCTAAACCAAATGGTAAATATAGAAGTAGAATTAAATCGAAACGTGAAAAAGTCTCAAATAATGAATATGAATATACTCATCTTGATGCTCTTTAAGTAAGGACACTGTAATCCTCATCATCTATAAAAATCCTGTAAAGTGAGGATTTGAGTAAACATGTGTTCTATTTGTTTCAAACAGTTCTGCTATATGACATAGTTCTTGTGGTCCATTCTAAGATAAGGTATTGCATATCACAATGTTTTTCTAAGACATTACGATAGTTTATCGTTGAGCTTGCTCCATGAATTATAAATTGTTTGTTGAAACACAAATTGCTTATGTGTGCATTTGAAATACTCTTAGATGTGAACAAGAAGACAATATGTCTCTATTAGTAATTTCATGTTTTGTTAAAAACTCTTGAGTAAAGGAAGTTCGGCTTACGAACTCTTTCCTTATTTAACTCAAATTTCAAAAATTTAGAGCTCATGAACCAACCATATTCTTGGAAAACTCCTAGGTTTTCGCTAATAAATACCTTAGACTTGAGTTGAGTTTTCTCTCTCAAGGTCTCCTCTGCATTCAAGTTTGTCTCTCATGTTAAGTTCTAGCAATAACATGGAGGGAGTTCTTGATAACAATTGCAGTGGTGTTTGGTTGGAAGGGAAAAAGAAAAGAACTATGGTTGAAGATGAAGTTGATGTCTTCTGAGGTTCATCATAATGTCAATTGGTACTTTGCATATGATCATCAGGATGTCGAACACGAAGAGATGATTTCTGCTAATATTATTTATGAGTCAAATGTGAGAGTCCCGTGATCCCGACCCCGTTCTTAAGAAATTTGAAGAAGCAAAGATTAAGCTTGTTGAAGCATTGAAAAGTCAAGATATGCCAAGGTCCGATTTGGTGTAGGTTACATCTGACCGTGTTCTCATGAAATGCATGTCAAGAAACTACTCAATGAATAAGTCTTTCCTGAAGAGTTTGTGGATGTTGTTGATGACAAACTCAAAGGTCTCTAAACTGATGAGGACTCTGCTGGTATCTAGTTGGATGTTTATTATGTTTTCTTTTCTTTTTACTAGTTAACTCCTTGTAGGAATTTTGTTCTTATTATTTAAGGAGGAACAATAGTTTTTGGAGTAGTTTTCATGCGTCTACGTGGGGATGACGCCATGATCCGTTAACCTTTACTTTTCGCCAAGTAACTTCTGCCACCTAGACTTTGATTTTTTTTTCTTTCATCATGATCCAACTCCAAATCTCGAGTTCCAGATCTTAGCTCTTGGTACCTTCAGGTCTCGTCTCTGCTTGTTGCTCTAGAACTCAGGTTACACATGTATCTTGATCGTTATGTCTGGCACATAATCACGTTATTCAAGTATGTAATTTATTCAATAAAGTTTTTTTGGTAGGTAAATAATTTGGTGCTGGCGAGTTTCGAATTGTTGCTCTAGAACTCAGGTTACACACGTATCTTGATCGTTAGGTCTAGAACTCAGGTTACACACGTATCTTGATCGTTAGGTTTGATAGATAATCACGTTATTCAAGTATGTAATCTATTCAATAAAGTTTTTTTGATAGGTAAAGAATTTGGTGCTAGCGAGTTTCGAATCGTTGCTCTAGAACTCAGGTTATACATGTATCTTGATCGTTAGGTCTGGCACATAATCACGCTATTCAAGTATGTAATCTATTCAATAAATTTTTGCTTGATATGTAAAGAATTTGGTGCTGGCGAGTTTCGAACTTAGGTTACTGGTATCATCACCCAGCAACTTTACCAATGTACTACAGTGACACCGGCAATCTATTCGATAAAGAGTGATGTTTATAGTACGTTATAATTAAGAACCTAGCCGACTGTGGATTGCCAATTGGCTAGGGGCCTGCCGCTGCACTTAAGTCGTTTTCAAAGATAGTGAGGTAAATTTAAAAACCTAAAAAGTGACTCGGTTAAATAGCTAATAGCTATACAACCCCATCCGAAAATGTCACGGCTAAATAGCTAATGAAGTAGCCGACAAAAATGGCGATGTCCGTGGAAAAGTCTCTTAACCCCACCCCTGTTTCCTCTGGTATAACTTAAGAAGAATGAACATCATGAACAACCCTTGTGTAACTGAAGCTGTAAACCCAACCAAAAGGACCAGATAGGGCATTCGCAGCCCCTAGGATGCCCCCTCATCTGACTATCCTCCTCTAAGATTTTACCCAATGAATGATGAAGGGTCAGATAGAAAACCAGGGGAGAGGATAGTATGATGTTTGGCATGATATATAACTTAATTCCGCGCCAGAACTGAATCTCTATTCCCTGCTTTCTTTTTTATTCGAATTTCTAAAAGTCTGCAAGGGAGCAAGCTCAGCGCATCAGTGGACTCGCAGCAGTGGCCTTTCCTGATGGTCATCATGTGGGTGGTTAGAGAAGTTCATATGGAATGAACAAACTCAGAGTTTGTTCATCTTGCTCCCACTATGGAATGAACAAACATGGAAAATGGATGTTCAAACCATCAGATTTGTTGGTTTGAACATCGAGATGGTAGAACCAGCGCGCGTCTGTGGAAATGACCGGAGTCATGTCTAGCAACGCTGGCGTCCGAAAAAATTACGCTAGCGTTATATCTTCAAACGCGCGTTTTCACTAATTGCACCCGCGTATGAAGTAAAGACGCTAGAGTCTGACCCAATGTCGTCAACGGCTCAATCAGAACGGCCAGAAAAACTTGTGATCCAACGACTACATTTTTTGAAATCTATAAATACTCCTCATTTCAACTCTAAATTCACACATTCATCTCTTCACTCACAAATCTTGATCGAACATGTCTCGGCCCCGGTTAGTTCGGCGAGTTCCTTATGCTAAAGAAGAATATGAATCTATTTGCAGAAACTATGTTTTTTATCTACTCATCTTGCTTCGGAAAACTATCCATGGGTGAATTTATGTGCGGTTATTCACGATGGGTTCTGTAGTGACACTCACAATCCGAGTCGTCGTTCTATATGCGACATAGAACATCGTTTTGGTACAATTAAGAAAGAAGTAAGTGAGTTTATAGCTTTAACCATACAAGTAAATCGATACCGATTAAGAGGTGAAACTGGTGCTGAGATGGTAACAAGATCTTTGGCTGAATGACGAAGATGGAAAAATGTGGCTTTTCCTATCGAAAAATGTTTTGAAATACTTAGGGTGTTGAACAGTTTCAACCCTTCTTTGTAGTACCTAGTAATTCTTCTCATTAGTGAAGCTAATGTAATGTAGCGAAGCCAATGTAAAACGCTTATTTTTAAACATATGTAATTTTATTTAATTAAAGACTGAAGCAGAATTAAAAATTACACACGTAGCAGAATTAAAACTACAAATAATCTCTTTAACGTCGCTCTTCTCTAGCTCCCCCATTGTTATTTTCTGGAGGTAATAATTCAGAAAGTCCTGGGGATAAACCTGGGAAATCACCCAAAGCCAACATAGTTTGTAAATTTCCAAATGGAGATAGACTTGATAGACCTGGCTGAACAAAATTAGGCGATTGGTAAGCACTGGTCTGACCTGGATGAACAAAATTAGGCGATTGGTAAGCACTCTGTGTACTCAGTCCTCCAAGCATATAAGAGGTTTGTTGTTGCGGCGGTGTTGGTGTGTAGCATTCATTTGGGTTGTAGGGCGCATTTGGGTTGTAAGGTGAGAATGATGATGAAATGCGCCTAGGTTCAAGCCGAAATGCTTGAGGTTGAGATACCTGTGGCGAAGAACTCTGTTGTACTTGTGTTTCTCCCACCGTTGTTTCTTCACTTTCGTGCCATGATTTGTGGCTCCTGGTGGAATCGGAAGACTGTGACCCCTGGCTAGCATCATTTACAGTTGGACTCAATCCAAACATTGTGTCCGTCTGCCATTTTCGTAGTTGTTCCAAGTACATAGCCTCTACTTGCCGGCTCCTCCAATGCAAATCGTTCAGTTTCCTCTGCAACTCTTTGTCACTGGCAGTGACATTGGAGTAAGGATAATCACGGTCCATACCTTGGGAAACAATGGGGATCGTGGTTGGCTCACCTTGTGAAGTAATACTTTGCATATCCCAACGAATTTCGGCATATTTGACGAAGATGATGAAGAACTTGCACCCGTCCTGGGATAAGTCATAAAGCTTGGCTCTCTTGGAGGTGGTTGACTAGGAACGATATTTGGATCATGGGACATGTTTGATAACCCTGGGAAATCAAAACCATAGACGTGCATGTTTTGTATCCCAATTACAGGCTCCGTAATTGACGCATACCAGTTGACATACTGCGCTTCACTGATATCCCTCCTTGTATTTAGTTCATACCTCTCCCAACCAGTTACTCTCAGCCGATCAAAATCTGATATAGAGGTTTGCATCAGTTGTGGCGGGTTAATTGCAATTGCAAATATACCTTGTATTTGGTATTACACTCTTTCTCCCAGGTACCAAACCCCTCGTTGTGATTCCGGACTGTAAAAAACAACTCTACGCAAAGAATAATCAAGAATACGTACCCCAACATCAGCACCATACTGAGGTAAATCAATGTATGGGTGAACAACTACGTTGTTGTGGCTCCGAGTCATCTGATAAAATCTTTGAACAAAACTGGAACTAAAGACGTCACTGCCAGTGTTCTTCTCTAAGTTGTCCTTCATATACATGTCCAACATTGGAAATCTAAGTGTCCCGTCTTTTAGGATTGGTTTACCAACACGGAAGTAGGTATACCACCAATACTGCAAATTCCTCCATAATTTTAGTATATTGACTAAATAATCTACATTTGTTCATAAAAAATATTTAAATTTAGTAATAATAATTTTGATATTTTTACCTCTATGATGCTCCAGAAACCAGTGGAGTTTTTTCGCCCATGGACGATTTATCCAGCGCACAGTCTAGTTCTGCTAAAATTGCAGATCCCCAGTCATAATATGGCGCTTTTTCGAGATCTTGTAACGCTTCAAACCAACCAACATGAGCAACAGTAGTTGAGTTTGGAAAGAATGCCTGACCCAGTACCCATAAGATAAACAACCTTTCGAGTTCAGGATAGTCATCTACATGTTCTGGGTTTCTGGGTTTGGATAGGAAAATCTTCAAGGACGCACATCTAATCCCACCTCCTTTCAATAATTTATAATCTCGACGCATTTCTGTGTCCACAAACGAGGGACAAAGCGTCTCCCATTTACTATTTGACATCCATTCGTTTTGGTTGAATGGGTGGCGGGTCTCCCGTTCCACTTGGAATTCCAACAATGAAATACAAATCAAGGGGAGTAATTCCTATTAGAAGTATAATATCACTATGATTAATTATTTTGATTTGTTAATAATTATTTAAGAAATTTAGTGTAAGTTAAGTTAAAAAAAAACTTACCAATTTCGGAATCCAAAAAATGGAATGTGTGTGTCGTCTTCCACCACCTTTCTACCACTGTTTTCGGATTTTTTTTGTTATGCTTTCTAGGTGCCATTCTATAAAGGGCACGCCAAGGATATTTTTCAATCCTTTCTCGGACCGCAGACGGTAGACCAACATAAATAGCATTTAATTCTGAAAATCCACCTCTCATGATATAATAATTCTCAGACCGTTCGTGATGCCCCGACACATGACCTGGGACTAATAATGGACCAGCAACTATTTTTGGTGAACCAAACTCTGCTTCTCGATTTGAGTATAATCTACACCTGTGTGAGGCAACGGTGCTGATTCATTTGTCCGATCTCTTTTCTTCTTTATAATACTGGCCGCTCTTCTCACTATGTTCATATTTTATAGAACTTTTGATTTAGAAGAATTTTAGAAGAAAGAAATGGAAGTGGTGTGAGTGAAAATGAAATGAATGGAAGGAATTTATAGTGTGGAAATCCGACCGTTGGAAATATAGGCATTGGACAGTGACCGTTGGCGTCTTTGTGTCGAACGCCGCATCAGACCAACGAGAACACCAGTGATTTATTTGCTGACGCCAGTGTCAGTCTTTCGGTCGCACGCCTGTTGTTCCAACGCCCTATGCTTTGCCATAGTGGAAAATTCAGTTTGCCCATCCACGTGGCTCAAGAAATGTTTGAGTTTAGCCATTGCCATAGGAATTGCCCTTAGATTCTTACTTTAAACGCTGCCATGTGTTTGATAATTGAATTCAGGGCCATGTTAATCTGATACCAAATGTACACAAGATGATTTTCGAGAATGGTAATCTAATAAATGATGATCCACTCTCAAAGAGATATCTTACAGCAAACATGACCAGAAGAACAGCATGCCACCTCAAGGAAATAATTCACATCGTTCCTAATTTATTTCATCCAAAATACCAAAAACAGACACTCAAAAGAAGCAATCTGTCATAGTTCTTGGTTCATTTCATCCAGAAATATAAATTACAAACACCGGAATTCATCCTTTGAAGGTCGCTCCAGCTTTTGTAACCTCCTCGAGCACTTTTTCAATCTGTGTTTCTGTCAATCCTTCCAGATAAAATCCTCGTTCAACACCCATGTCTGTGTAAAGGAACCAGTGTTAGTTCTTAAAGTTCAGGCAGTAGGAAGATCAGTCTGAGTTATTTATCACTTTAGAAACCAAGTTAAAAATTATACATACAATAAGTAAAACAAATATAAGAGTACTTGCTTGGGATCCAAAGGTTTCGCAAAAATCTAGATGTGAACAGGTTTATTTATGTTGTACTTGTTATTAGAAGACTCTCAGTGCCTCAATCTATCAAATGGGTTGCTGTTCCAAATATGAGCATTGCTATATGTTTACATTACTATTTTGGTCATCAGGATGGTCAAAGAATTTTTCAAATGGCCTCCACCTTATGCATGACCATTTCCCCTTGCTGACTTGAGTCTAGTTAACCGACTAAACAATGACGACAATCAAATAAATGGACGGATTTGGCCTTTCCATCATTCGGAGACTCATAGATCTGGGAGATATGGTCCACTCCCCCTTCATTACTGACCTTCACTCACCAACATGATTAGTAACAAAATTGGCCTGGTATATGAGACACACTCTTCCCGACATCTAATTATAGCTTATGGGAACCAAGTACATTCATGAAGAAAACCTTAACTATTTCCCTGTGATGGCTTCAAGGAACAAAAGTCTATGCTAAATCAAAAACATTAAAGTACACTGATCTATCATCTATGTGAATCACAGACTGAACCGTTAATAGTTTTTTATATTTTGTAAGTAAGAGTATGTTTGGAAACGAAAAATAGGATATGTAGGCCTTTAACCATGAAATCCAAATACCAATTCTTTCAAACAAAATATTAAACTAATTCGAAAACAAGAAAGACCATACCGAATCTGGCCCACAGCTGAGGCTCTACTCCGCTGCATTCACGGATCAATATGGGCAGCTTTGGGTTCAATGTCTTCAAATCTTTGTAATTCTTCTGAACAAATTCTCTGTGTCCAGCAAATAAAGTATTCATCATTGATCACATAACTAGGTGCGAAAGTGGAACCACACAATTAAAATTCAAATAGATCAATAAACGAGATAAACAAGGTGGATTATTATATATATATAAAAGAAGAAGGAAATACCTGGTTTGGGCACTTGCTGGGGAAGATTGGCAGAACAAAACACGGAGTTCTTTAAGATTCTTGGATAGCTGTCCTCTCCAAGCCATCTCCCTCTTTCTCTCTAGATCACTTGTCTACAGAGTGCAAACAAAAACCTAAGTACGAAAAAGAACACGGTTGCAGATGGAAAACTTTTTAGTTTTTCAAAATTATAAAAAAAGAGAGGAAGATATGCTGTGAAACCAAACAAAAAGGTTTACTCGTAAGTTTCCCTTTAGATGAACAGTGGTATAAAGGGTGATTCTGGGTCTTCATCAAAAATAAAGAAGAAATGATATTAAGCTTTAGTAATCATATATCTTGAAAGTTAACAGTTTCATACCCAATTTCAGCTACTCTCACTTCATATAAAGAGGGGGATACCACAACAAATATTAAATCACCGATTCACCATATGATCATTAGTAAGTGAGACCTTAACATGAAAGAGTAAGAGCTGTTTGATTTATGTCTAAATATTGTACTTAATCTTTATCATCTGAAATTTGGACAGCAACTATTTAATATTATGATTAGAGTTTAGTGCCTAAGTGAATTGTTAATGGACGTCAAGACTAATAATTTATGCTCAAAATGTCAAAGACTAAGAGATTCTTTCCCTGGTGAGACAGAAATGCAAGTTAGAGCATTAGATGTCGAGGAGTAATGATTTATTGGCAATATCTTAGATAATGATGATCACTACTGGAATAAATGAAAGCATATGAACTGACTAAATATTTACTGCTGTATCAGAATGACAAACAACAGTCGCTTCAAAGCCTTAATCACCGTATGTACAACTTCTTAAGCCGTCTCTATTCTCTTATAATCTGTGAATATCAGAAACCCTAGAACTCACAGACCAAAAGAAGTCATTAGAAACTTTAAATTAATTTGTGCACTGGTCAATTTTTCCAAGTCAAACCCCGTGCACTTAGACGTGGTTTACAAACGTCAAGTGCAGTGCACAATAAACTACTGAACATTCTTGCGGATAAATGTAACCCCAAATTTAAAGAGATCGGCTTTTGACGGTATTCTAAACCAATTCTCAGGTAGATGAAAGTTCCTTCATAGGGCTAAAATCTTTCTAACCGAAGTAACATACGTTGTAATCACAATTGCGGGTAATAGTCAAAACCAATAGAGCAATAGAAATATGCATTCAGGTATTGCCCATAACCAGGAAAGCATCACATGCTCAACACCTAAACAAAAATCCAATGATCCACAGGGAAACAAACAAATCCAACAATAACTTATAACTAAAACCCTGACTTGTTCTGTTACCAGACACTTGAGAATCGCAATGTCATATTATCTGAAGTGTGGTTTTTCTTCACACTCAATACCATTAAAACCAATTAAAGATGACTAACTAAAATCAGATTCAGAAGTTCAGCCACGGACAGTAACATAGAACCTAATATTAGTAGATCTGAAATGAAGATAGTTCCACCAAAAATCAACAGGAAATACAAAACATTGGACTCAATATGTAGGACAATTTTAAAAGATATAGTTAAATTTCAATCTACTAATACATGAAACCCTAATTGTGAATCTCTTATTTTCTTACATGAATACTAAGATAATTTATAGGATTTACTTATACAATCTACCTGAATCACGCTCAAATTTTCTCAAGCTTTTCTTGATTTCAGTTGAGGGTTGAATTCATTTCTTTTCTTGATTTCAATTTGAGGGTTCATTTCGTTTGATTGTTTCTTGATGTCATTTGACAGAATGACATCCCGTCAGATAATAATAAAACTAGCAACGGTTAAAGGATAAGGATTCATTAACTAACCTGAAACAAAAAGATTTGCGATTTTCACTTCTCTCAACTTTTCTCTTCTCGATGAAAAGAATCCTTGCTTCTGTAGACAGAAGAAGGAAAAGGTGAGAGAGTAGTTTGGAATAAACACAGAGGGCATTGACTTCGGGCTTGCATCTCATTTGGGCCTTATAAACTGAAACTTTCTGCAGTTAAATGGGCTTAATAGTATTTCAGCATAATTACAAGAAGCCTGTTTTGAGGCATAGTCATTTTTTTATCAAATGGTGATAAAATAGGGTCATTAGATAAAAAAGACTGTTGATACATGAAACATAGTACCCCACAACGGGTTTGGGGTGCCCCCGAAGGGATGGCTTAGAGGTGAGCATGGGCCGGTATGGACTGGTTTTTACCTCATCCGCATCCAATCCAATGCACTACGGATTTCAAATTTGGCATCCGCATCCAATCCAACATCCAACGGATTTGCATCCAATGGATGCACGGATGAGCGGATTGGGTGCGGATAATCCAGTGGATTTGTGTTAGTTAAAATTCATAATAAAAAAATGAAGCCAATATAGATGACTTCTTATAGAACCTACACATTTTATATAATGTATATAAATATAGAAATGTCATGGACAACACTTTAAGCAAACACCTTAAAAATTCCAAAAATAGCCATGTATTTCCAGAAACTATGTAAATGTCCTTAATCTAACGGGTACGGATGTCCAACGGATTTTCAAGGTTGCATCCGGTCCAATCCGTAATCCGTTGGATTTCAAAAATCCCATCTGCGTCCAACCCATTAGAAAACGGTCCGGACTTCCATCCACACAAATACGATTGGTCCCGGTTAAATCCGCGGATTATGGATAAAATGCTCACCCCTATGTGGCTATGTCAAGAAGGAAATGTTGGGATTTGGGGACTAAGCCCAAGTCCAACAAGAAGTACCCATTTAAATGAGGGATAAGAAAGGAATTAGTAAATAAGAAAGAGGTTATATTAAAGAAGGAGTGGCATTAGAAGTAATTAAATAAGTTTAGGACACATGGCATGATGTCATAAAAGGAAGGGGTTTTTGCTAAGTCTATATAAGGAAGGACAAGGTACAATGGAAAGACAACTCTCTCTCTCTTACTATGAGCTCAAGAACTCCATGACGATCATCATACAAGACGAATAACTACTCAAGGAACTGGTGGAACTTCATCGACTAAAAGGTATGTGGATACTTGAACTTATCTATCACTCAAAAGTCTATCTACTATATTTCCTATCTTGAGACAAAATTCGTTTTGCTATATAGACTTTGATTATACACATTTGCTATTTCGAGCCGAGTTTATCTCGCCTATCTATTTCTCGAAATATGTGCGAGACAACTATTCCCGTCTTCCAAGAATGTTTCAATAATTAACATGGAGTTTAGAACAATTAACCATTGATTGGATATATTACAATATGCTTACTTGTATGTTAACTGTAGCAAGTTATTCCAAGTCTGGGAACCATAGTATGCATACCCGTATGCGCACTGGTTTGATAGTTGAAGTTCGGGAACTTAGTATGCATACTCGTATGCGTACCGGATTAAAAGTTCAAGTCCGGTAATTCAACTGAGTTTGGTCATGTACGACAGTATGCGTACACGTTCCCATATTGGTGAACCCAGACCAAATCCGGCTACTTAGGTATGCGTACCTGTTTGCATACTTGAGTGGGTTAAGTTTTAAAATCGGTTTGTTCATGAACAAATTAATACATTTATATAATAATGAATGCAATCTTTTGCAAAATGCGGCTATAATGTTCATGAATTGATTCGAGTGAAAATGGCTTTGACGAAAAATGGTTTGTGAATAACAACTATATAACGTCCTCTAAGAATGTTTCAATGATTGAAATGAGAGTTTAGATTATATAACCATTGTTGGATTTAAGCATTATGTGGCAACACATATATGTATAAGTCATTATTCCTTGAACCAAAGTATGTGTACTTTGTTGATCAGGAAAACCGGAAAAAGAAGCCGCGAAATCAGTCCGCGAACCCAGTCCGCAAACTGGCGGAGGTTCTCATCCCGAGAATATCTGCTGGAGTTTGTGAACTCCTTCCGGGAACTTAAGTCCGCGAACTTGAGTTGGTTATATCTAAATTCGATTATTTGTGAACTTATATTTATATTAATAAGGAATATAAATTGCAAACCGTGGATATAAAGTTCATGAATCGATTCGATGAATCAAATTGTTTTTGCTTCAACTGTGTCTTATATAGTTATATAAGATTTATACAATTGAACAACCCTCTAACTAGTTCATTTGGGTCATTTGAACTAGTGATGGTGAAGAAGAATATGGTTGATATGAACCAACAAATGTACATCTTTGGGTACGGTTACACAAACCTAAAATCGTGCATTTCATTTGTGTGTAACAACCTAAGTTTTCGATCTAACGGTTGAAATATATTAGCTTGAATCTAATCAGGTTTTCTTCTAATGGTG
Organism: Papaver somniferum; assembly: GCF_003573695.1. Lineage (NCBI taxonomy): Eukaryota > Viridiplantae > Streptophyta > Magnoliopsida > Ranunculales > Papaveraceae > Papaver > Papaver somniferum. The sequence goes on from NC_039363.1 coordinate 50,952,016, forward strand.
AATATTGAATGCTTTGTTACCAAGCTAACATTGATTACAAACCCTGATTTGAAAGATTATATAAGGGAGAACTCTAGCAACTGGGGAACCTAATCCCCACACCTCCTGTGTGATACTAGTTGTATTAGCTAGAGTCGATTCTCCTTTAACCTTAGGTTTTTTCTTAAAAACCAAGTTAACGACTTAAAGACTTCATTGGGATTGTGAAGCCAGACCGATACTACTTTATCGTAGTTGTGTGATCTGATCTTGCATATTCAATCGTGTTGAGTACAATCGTAACGATTGGCTTGAGATTAATATCTCTGATAGGCAAGATATAAAAGTAGTCACAAACATCTTCGCCTCATCGTTTGTGATTCCACAATATCTTCTTTCGTCGCGTCGATTAAGATTATTGTTAGGTGATTGATAATACTAGGTTGTTCTTTGGGAATATAATTCCGGGTTATCTATTGGTTCCTGTTCACCTTGATTTATCAAAAGACGGAACAAAAACTTGTATGTATTTCTATGGGAGACAGATTTATCTATTACCGTAGACTTTTCTGTGTGATACAGATTTGTTTATTAAAGTCTTCGACTTTGGGTCGTAGCAACTCTTAGTTGTGGGTGAGATCAGCTAAGGAAATCAAGTGCGTAGTATCCTGCTGGAATCAAAGACATAAGGAGCGCAACTGTACCTTGGATCTGTGTAAGATTGATTGGGTTTCAACTACAGTACAGACCGAAGTTAGTTTGTATTAGGCTAGTGTCTATACCGGCTTAATATAGTGTGTGTTCAATATGGACTAGGTCGCGGGGGTTTTCTGCATTTGGGGTTTCCTCGTTAACAAAACTCCGGTGTCTGTGTTATTTATTTTCCGCATTATATTTTTTTATATAGCTGAAATATCACAGGTTGTGCGTTTGAATCAATCAATTGGAAATCCGACCTTTGGTTATTGATTGAAATTGATTGATACTTTAACATTGGTCTTTGGTACCGTTCAAGTGATTTCTCTTGTATTCAGTTAGACTCGCAGATTACTATTTGCTTGAGTAAGAATTGAATCGAGAAAGAGAGATATAACTCTTTGATATACTTTATTAAGATTGAGTCTAGTTGATTCTCTTGAAAGTATATTGGAGTTAGTCCATACAGATTGCTAATCAAAATATTGGGTGTGGTTCTTGTACCCCCGCTTTTTCAATTGGTATCAGAGCAGGTAAACACGTTCAAAGACCTTACAAGTCTGTGTTTGTAGCAATCTGACTCTATGGACTGCAGTGCTATCTCAATTAATGCACCACCAGATCCAGGGATTCCAGAATGCTCTTCCATGTCTGATTTATTTAAATCTATAGAAGAAATTCTGTGTAAGCCGCCACCTAGCTTAAAATCCCTCGAAGTGTTTTTAGGAATTGAAAAGGATCTTGAAAGCCTAATGTCTTATGTTGATTTATTTCTCCAGAAAGGACAAAAATCTCTTGATAGGCTAAATCAAGTTATGATGGATAATGTTCGTGTCGACGTTGATATTGATTTATTAATCAGTGAGAGCAGTGCTCCTCTTCTGTATTCGTTTAGTTGTAATAAACTAGAAAAGCTACATGAAGAGTTTGAATCTCAATTAATTGAGAAATCAACCTCAATGCATGAACGGTTTCATGAATTAATTCCTGACACTCCTTATCATGATAGTAATATTGTCTTCACTCTTGAAGAATCCAGGATGTCTTTTTTTACCAAAAGAGTTTCCCTGTGTACAAAAAATATCCACATGAAAGATGGAAAAGGAGAAATCAGAGTTTCAATAATTCTTTGGTTCTGATAATGCTCTTTGATAGTCCTACAAAAATTGTGTTCTGAAATGATCTCTATATTTAGAGATATAAGAGCTGTTGGAAAGAGACTCTCTCATGGTGTCATGTTGTGCAAAATTGATTTTTTTTGTCTCCACAAAAATTACTCAATTACAGATGGACGTTGAGCTATTGCTCCTTATTTGTAACAAACGAGTCCTTGTCCTGCACACGAGCGGTTCAATACGCTGAACCAGAACCGTCTCACGTACGAATCCAGTTGTCGAACGTGTCAAATGGTTCACTCAACACTTAAAAGAGAAAAAGAATCTCTTTGGTTCTTTCACCCCTCTTCTTTTTCTCTCCAGTTCGCAGACGCAAGAAGAAACCGATAAGTCCTCATACCCATATCATATTTATTCTCAACCAAATCAATGCTGGTTTGTTCCAGGGGTTCCAGAATTAGCTCGTGAACGTTGGGTCAAAAACCATTCGTATGTTTGAAGAACGAGTGCTGGTTTTCCATTAACCAGTTCGTGTACCAAGTAAGTTGTTTTTCTTCACTTGTGTATCTTTGTTCAAAAATGGATCGTAGGAAAAAGTTATGACGTGGTGAAGGCTCAAGTTCTCAACCGAATCGAAACATAGATAGTGATAATGAGTTTGAAGATGATGAAATTGGTTTAGACGTTTTACAACCTTTTTATGGCCCTGCTCTTCAAATTAGCTTCACTAGCCTTTTTGTTAGGAATAAATATGTCAAATTCCTTAAAGGGAAATTTGTTATAGAGAGAGTTTATGATCGTACTGTTAACGAACCTGAGTTTCATCGGTTTATGAACCAACGTGAGTGGGGCTATGTTCATGATAGTCTTAGGTCTTCATATCATGAGATGACCTGCCAGTTTTATGCTAACCTGCATGCTACCAAAAAAATCACTTTTTGTTTCAAGACAATGGTTGGAGGGATAACATTTGAGGTAAATCATGAAATGATTGCATATTTGTTGAACTTATCACTTGATCGTTCATTTTCAATTCCTCAACCTGAGAATCTCAGACCAACTCAGGGTCAGCTATCCGAATTGCTTCTAAATAGAAGTGAATCATGGCCAGGAGGAAAGTTTTCTGTTGACAACATTAGCTTTCATCTGAAGGTCTTCAGTAAACTGGTTGTTGCAAATATGATTCCAAGTACACTTGATAAGAATATGTGGAGTATAACCCTCGCTGAGATGGTTTGCTATATTATCTCAAGAAAAGAGATTGATTTCTGCGGTCTGATTATTCATCAGATGATTCATATGGTTTCACAGAAAAAGAATCTTGGGTTCCCATGTCTTATCAGTAGAATTTGCAGCCAATTTCAGGTTAAACCAATTGGAACCTACACTGGTTATGCCTCTCCTCTATCTTAGACAGACAACAATAAGATGAAGAAGCCAGCCTCTTTTGAAGACAATCTTCTTAATAAAAGAATTGAGTGCCTTCAGGAACAACTAAGTTACGTGTTGGGAATTCATCTTGAATTAACCGAACCTGTGTGTAAGATTGCTGAGAAATATAATCGCAATCAAGCTTAGTCCCTTCTGTTATTTGTTTAAACTTCTTATGTTGAACTTAAGTTAATAGTTTTCTGTTGTAATAACTTTAACGGAACCTTAGCCTTGGATGATCTTTTCTTTCAATTAAATTTGCTAAATGTGTTAAGTCCATAAGAAGTACAAATGAACAGTGTCAAAAGTTAAGTCTTTCATATGTCGATATGCATGTATTAAAAGAATGAATGGAATTTTGACATCATAAAAGTTTGAAGCCTATTATGTCATCATTGATGGAAGATAGGATGAATCCTTGTATATTCCGCAGTATTGATCTTTCCTGATCCATATTTTTTATGTATTACTGTGAGGATCCGTAAGTTATCTTATGTCGAGCATGATCAATTAAATTCATCACTTTGTGTGGTTAATTTGGTTGTATATTTCCGATTAAATTAATTATGGGTTCTCTTGTGATTAATCTAATTGAGTATATTTGGATTCAAATTCATATTCGTATGTGATTTGTTATATCCAAAGAAATCCTTCTTTTCTTTTGAAATAAGGTCGCTCTTGTTGTTCTTTCGGGAATGAAAATTTATGGGAGAAAGTTCTTAATTGAACTTGTGCTTAATTGACAAATCTTTGTGGGGAGTGCGGCTGTGGAATATTATAGGGGTTATCTTGTATCTTTATAAACTCCTTGATGAATGCATTTAGCTTCGGCTTTATGATTGCATCTAAACAAGTTGATATATGCTTTCTTTTGGTCATGAAATGTCTCTTTTGGAAATTTCATTAAGATCCCGTTTTCGTACCTTTGCCAATTTTATTGACAAAAAAGGGGGAGAATTAATATGTAGTTCAAACTACAAATACATATGGTTTTCGGATCATTATGTAAGGGGGAGCGGTTTCCATGTGAGATGGAGTATTGACTAAGGGAAAGTGATACATATCACCATAGTATTGTTGTCGAAATTGTGATACAATTGAACTTTGATGTTGTATAATGATACTATGACACTGTATAAAAATGATTGAGAATTATGTTTTCTCATTGTTATAGCTACGGATTTTCAACAACGATGATGTTGAACTTACAACCTTTGGGATCATTGGAGTACTTGGAAGTGACGAAGATTTCGAGTAATGTTGAAGATTAGGCACTTGGAATAGGAGCTACAAAAGTTTGTTTATTTATTTTTTATTCCATATGTATAGATAGGTTTGTCACTAAAATTGACAAAGGGGGAGATTGTTAGAGCATTGCTCGGCCGAACACGCATGCGTTGCTATCTCAAGCATGTTTGTCAATGTTAGTGATCAAAACTATAAGTCTTGATTTCTAGTCTAGTATAGCTAAGTCTCGGACTAGGATAGAAAGTATAGTTGAGCTCAAGAACTTCATGGCGATCATCATACAAGACGAAGAACTACTCAAGGAACTGATGGAACTTCATCGACTAAAAGGTATTTGGGGACTTGAACTTATCTATCACTCAAAAGTCTATCTACTCTATCTCCTATCTTGAGATAAAAGTCGTTTTGCTATATAGACTTTGATTATACACATTTGCTATTTCGAGCCGAGTTTATATCGCCTATCTATTTATCGAAATATGTGTTGGTAAGCTTTCTTTCCGGTAAAGTTCATCTTTACCTAGTGACGAAAGTCATGTTATGTGTCAATCACTTTAAAAATGGCTTTGACGAAAATGGTTTGTGAATAACAACTATATAACGTCCTCTAAGATTTTTTCAATGATTGAAATGAGAGTTTAGATTATATAACCCTTATTGGATATAAGCATTGTGTGGCAACACATATATGTATAAGTCCTTATTCCTTGAACCAAAGTATGCGTACTTTGTTGATCAGGAAAATCGGAACAAGAGCTGTGAGCTCAGTCCGTGAACCCAGTCCGCGAACTGGCGGAGGTTCTCATTCCGAGAATATCTTCTGGAGTTTGTGAACTCCTTCCGGGAACTTAAGTCCGTGAACTTGAGTTGGTTATATCTAAAGACTATTATTTGTGAACTTATATTAATATTAACTAAGGAATGCAAATTGCAAACCGTGGCTATAAAATTCATGAATCGATTCGAGTGAATCAAATCGTTTTTGCTTCGATTGTGTCTTGTATAGTTATATAAGATTTATACAATTTAACAACTCTCTAACTAGTTCATTTGAGTCATTTGAACTAGTTATGGTGAAGAACAATATGGTTGATATGAAAGTACTCATATGGATAACCATTTGGTTAACTACTGTTGAACCAACAAATGTACATGTTTGGGTACGGTTACACAAACCTAAAATCGTGCATTTCATTTGTGTGTAACAAGCTAAGTTTTCGATCTAACGGTTGAAATATATTAGCTTGAATCTAATCAAGTTTTCATCTAACGGTGAATATTGAATGCTTTGTTACCAAGCTAACATTGATTACAAACCCTGATTTGAAAGACTATATAAGGGAGAACTCTAGCAACTGGGAAACCTAATCCCCACACCTCCTGTGTGATACTAGTTGTATTAGATAAAGTCGATTTTCCTTTAACCTTAGGTTTATCCTTAAAAACCAGGTTAACGACTTAAAGACTTCATTGGGATTGTGAAGCCATACAGATACTCTTTTCTCATAGTTGTGTGATCTGATCATGCATATTCTATCGTGTTGAGTACAATCGTAACGATTGTCTTGAGATTAATATCTATGATAGGCAAGATATAAAAGTAGTCACAAACATCTTCGTCTCATCGTTTGTGATTCCACGATATCTTCTTTCGCCGCGTCGATTAAGATTATTGTGAGGTGATTGATAATACTAGGCAGTTCTTCAGGAATATAAGTCCGGGTTGTCAATTGGTTCCTCTTCACCTTGATTTATCAAAATACGGAACAAAAACTTGTAGGTATTTCTGTGGGATACAGATTTATCTATTACCATAGACTTTTCTGTGTGATACATATTTGTTTATTAAAGTCTTCGACTTTAGGTCGTAGCAACTCTTATTTGTGAGTGAGATCGGCTAAGGAAATCAAGTGTGTAGATCCTGCTAGGATCAGAGACGTAAGGAGCGCAACTGTACCTTGGATCAGTGTGAGATTGATTGGGGTTCAACTAAAGTCCAGACCAAAGTTAGTTTATAGTAGGCTAGTGTCTGTAGCGGCTTAATACAATGTGTGTTCAATCTGGACTAGGTCCCGGGCTTTTTCTGCATTTGCGGTTTCCTCGTTAACAAAATTATGGTGTCTGTGTTATTTCTTTTTCGCATTATATTTTTTTATATAATTGAAATATCACAAGTTGTGCATTTGAATCAATCAATTGGAAATCCGACCTTTGGTTGTTGATTGAAGTTGATTGATACTTGAACATTGGTCTTTGGTACCGTTCAAGTGATTTTTCTTGTATTCAATTAGACTCACAGATTACTATTTGCTTGAGTAAGAATTGAATCGAGAAAGAGAGATATAACTCTTTGATATACTTTATTAAGATTGAGTCTAGTTGATTCTCCTTACAGTGTATTGGAGTTAGTCCATACAGATTGCTAATCGAAATATTGGGTGTGGTTGTTGTACCCCCGTTTTTTCAATATATAAGACATTTCGTACCTGGCCTAGCACAATTAATGACCGCGTTCCTTCCTTTATTAAAGAAGGGTATGGATTTTGTGTGGGGAGAGGAGCAGTGCGCCGTATTCGAACGGTTAAAGCAGTGTCTGGTCATCCCTAAGATCCTTAGGCCTCCGATAAGAGGAATCCCCCTCTATCTCTATACGACATTTACTAACTCGGAAATAGGAGCAGTCATCGCGCAAGATATGGGAGGGAACGAGTTATCACCTATTTATTATGTTAGCCGAGTCTTACGAGACGCAGAATTAAGGTACCCATGCGTAGAGCAAGCATGTTTAGCCTTCATCTATGCAACACGGAAATTGCGACCCTATTTCTTGACGCACGAGACCATCGTGGTAGCCGCGATGAACCCTATAGCCTACCTGGATTTCAAGACTGTACTAACGGGAAGAACTGCTCGATGGCTATTGCAGTTGTCTGAGTTCCAGCTCAAATATCAGCGACCAAACGCAGTAAGAGGACAAGCAATCGCCAACCTAATAGCTATGTTCCCAGGAGAAGGAGACGATGAAGTGCATGAGCACACACCTGGCGAAGTAGCATCCGTGGATGTCGACCAACCTTGGGTTATGTTCTTTGACGTATCATCATACGACACAGTTGGAGGAGCAGGGGTAGTCTTCGAAGCCTCACAAGGCAATCTGCTCTCGTACTCGTTCAAGTTAGACTTCCCGTGCAGTAACAATATTGCCGAATATGAAACGCTAATCCTATGACTTAAAATGGCTAAGGAACTCAATTTGGGAGGCGTAGAAGTTAAGGGCGACTCAAAACTGGTGACAAACCAAGTAAACGACGACTTCCATGTCAAAGAACCGCACTTGGAACCCTATCGAGCAGAAGCCCAGAGACTAATGAACCAGACAGGGTCAACATTAGACAATACAGGTAGAGGAGGGAATCGACACGCAGATGCTCTGGCAACCCTGGAAAGCAAGGTGCAGTTAAATGGAGAAGAAGAAGGCACGGTCACGATACGAAGCAAGGAGCTATCCAACACGTGGAAAGAGGACTTAGCCTTCAAGGAAGCAGACGACTGGAGACGCGTGTATATTGAAGACCTAACTCGGATGGATGAGGATCGAGTTATGCCGACCCAATCCTTGAAACAATTTGTAATAATTTAAGGGGATTTATACTATAAAGCTGCTGGAGGGTCTCTCGCAAGATGTGTAAATAAAAGGGAAGCAGAAAAAATACTCCAAGAGTTGCACGAGGAGACATGCAGGCAGACCGGCGTCGTCCATATCTACATGAAACTTCAGAGGATAGGGGTATATTGGCCAAGCATGTCAGCGCAAGCAACATCCCTCCAAGACAGCTGTATCGACTGTCAAGCTGTGCCACAACCCGCAGAAGTCTGTACCATTGAAGGGGTGGATTAGAGACAATCCTACATAGATTTCATCCAACATGGAAAGCTACCCAACGAAAGGCAAGCGGCTCTAAAAATCCAAAAGAAAGGGGGACGCTTCTTCATGCACGAGGTTGTCCTTTATCGACGAAGCTACATCAATGTTATGTTACGATGCATGTCTGACCAAGAAGCAACAGAAGTAATGACTCGGTCTCACAATGTGGAGCATCAAGGGATGCGAAATCTATTCCTACAACTTTACGAGGGAGGATTCTATTGGCCAACCATGAAAAGTGACACCGCAGAGCATGTCCGAAAATGCCTAAGCTGTCAGACACACGGAACCCTGATTCGGGCTCCCCACACTAAACTATGCAGCATAGTAACCCCGTGGCCATTACATAGCTGGGGGATTGACCTCATAGGACCAATCAACCCGACGTCCTCAAAGCGCCATAAATACATCATAACAACTACCGAGTATGCATCAAAGTGGGTCGAAGCGATACCCCTCAAAGACCACGTCGGAGAAACCGTAGCCGCATTCATCAAAGAGCACATCATTTATAGGTTCGGCGCGCCTATGATAATTAGAGCAGATAATGCTAGGTCATTCGTAAATAAAGATGTGATCGATATGCTCGGCCAATACAACATAATACTGCACACATCGACACTCTACTATCCCAGGGGAATGGACAGGATGAAGCAACGAACAGAACACTCATCCGAATCCTCAGCAGAACTGTGCATGATCATCACAGATAATGGTATGAGCAGCTACCACTGGCATTATGGGCATATAGAATCTCGAAGCGTAGTTCTACAGGAGCATCGTTCCATAATCCCTAGTCTATGGAGAAGATGCGATACTACCGGCGGAAATAGCAGTCCCATCTGCGAGAGTGGCGATGGCCAGCCATACAACGCCAGATGAAATAAGTCGTTTCTTCCACCTAGATACAATAGAAGATTGAAGAGCACGAGCAGAACTATTTGCAGAAGCCTACAGAAAGCGCGCTGCCAATTACTACAACCAAAGCGTGAAGGAGAGAACTTTAAAAGTAGACGACTTGGTCCTAAAAATTGCCCCTCATGTACATAGGAATGCAAGTGCCGGTAAGTTCGCAGAAAATTGGGAGGGCCCATTCAAGATAAGGAAGGTAGCAGACAGTGGATACTACAAGCTCGGGCGAATGCTTGGTGCATGAGATTGACGCATTCAGTTTAGAATGGAACCAAGGTCAAATCGCCCATCAACGACAAATGGCTGAAAAAGTTTCATGCTTGAGCCACTCAATGTATAAGCATCTGCCCTAAGTAATAAAAGTAAGTTATCAAAAATGGTGTGAATCTACAAACGGTCTCAGGAAAGCCAAAGGCGCCTGATTGACTGAAAAATCTATAAAAGGTCCTAGGAAAGCCAAAGGCGCCTGATCGACTGAAAAATCTACAAAAGGTCTCAGGAAATCCAAAGGCACATGATCGACTGACAAATCTACAAAAGGTCACAGGAAAGCCAAATGCGCCTGATTGACTGCCAAATCTACAAAAGGTCTCAGGAAAGCCAAAGGCTCCTGATCGACTGACAAATCTATAAAAGGTCTCAGGAAAGCCAAAAACTCTTGATGCCAAAGGCGCCTGATTGACTGACAAGTCTATAAAAAGTCTCAGGAAAGCCAAAGGCGCCTGATTGACTGACAAATCTACAAAAGGTCTCAAGAAAGCCAAAGGCGCCTGTTTGACTGACAAGTCTACAAAATGTCCCAGGAAAGCCAAAGACACTTGCATAGTGGACAAATCCAATAAAAGGATGCCAGGGGGAGTAGGCGCGTTCTATCAACCCCACCCCACCCAAAACCCTTCGATAAAAAAAAAGGAGGGAGTAGGCGCGTTCTATCAACGCTCACCCCACCCAAAACCCTTTGATAAAAAAAGATAGGGGAGTAGGCGCGTTCTATCAACGCCCACCCCACCCAATACCCTTTGATAAAAAAAAAGAGAGGGGAGTAGGCGCATTCTATCAACGCCCACCCCACCTAAAACCCTTCGATAAAATAAAGGGGGAGGCGCGTTCTATGAACGCCCACCCCACCCAAAACCCTTAGATAAAAAAAGGGAGGGATTAGGCGCGTTCTATCAACGTCCACCCCACCCAAAACCCTCCGATAAAAGAGAGGGGGAGTAGGCGCGTTCTATCAACGCCCACCCATCCAACACCCTTTGATTAAAAAAAAAAGAGGGGAGTAGGTGCGTTATATCAATGCCCACAAAACCCAACACCCTTAGATAAAAAAAAGGAGGGAGTAGGCGCGTTCTATCAATACTCACCCCACCCAAAACCCTTTGATAAGAAAGAAAGAGAGGGGAGTAGGCACGTTATATCAATGCCCACAATACCCAACACCCTTAAAAGAGAGAGGGGGATGTAGACGTGTTGTTATAGTTTTGAAAGTGGTAGTAAAGGTTCGTTGCTCGGACTTGTAAAGATTTAAAAATAAAAATATATACAAAAAAATATTAACACTGGTGCGAGAAACTGGGGCTTAGGATTCGGCCAAATTCATTTCTTAAATGGTTCAGAAATTAATTCTAGACAATTATAATTCAAAACAAAATGAATATTAACTCTATTCTTTGCCAAAGTAGATTTTACAAAATACTACTTGTATTTCTTAAGCATGGCATATCAAAAATCCCTAGGACTAAGCATAAACCATCAAATGAAATCACAAATAATTAATTAAAATCTTAATTCAATTAATATTGGTGCAAAAAGTAAATATAGAATTAAATAAAATTACCACATAGATGAATTAAGGCTTCCTCCATCGCCCTATTGTTGGGGTTTAGCTCCTCATATTAATCATAATCTCAAAATACATGTATAAAGCTCAAAAGTTGATTAAAGGGAGTAAAACAATTGAGCAGAAAAATTGCAACATAAATAACTGTTGCAAAGGCGTTGTTCAACTGTTACAAGAAGAACGATACAAATGTTATGCTGTTGCAAGACCCAAACTACGACCCACTACTCTGCGTCGTAAACACTGTTGGAGAACGACTGTCTATGCAAGTCCGTTCTTCGTGTTCTTGGCCTTCATCAATGGCAGCAGCAGAAACTCAACTCGTGATTTCTGCTTCCTGCGCTCTCCTATCTTCTCCCAACTCTCGACACCCCTGGTAGTCGACCCAAGGAGCCTTTATATACTCACATGCACGCTGAAATCCCTCACAATAACTCCAAATAATTCTTCTTTACTCGGGCAGTGAAGAGAGAATATTTTGAGATATTTTCTTTCTCCACGCGTTTCCAGCTCTGATTCTTCCCTTTTTAGACTTTATATGCATCAAACAATAGTTATAACTCTCCCAGATCATCTCAGCCATACGCAAACACAAGAAATCCCGTGAATAATTCTTATCTGCACGTTCTCCCCTGTTTCCAGTTCGTGGCTTCCCTAGCCAATTCTAGCCAAATTTAATCGACCACAACACTCGCAATAGATTTCTAAATGTCCCAGGAACAATACCACAAATTTTCAGCGATTTAATCTCCCTATAACACCTTCATTTTGTTGATTGAAAATCTTCCAGAGAGTAAAAATATTTTCCCGCCAAAAAGTTTATTTGAATTTGAGAAGAAGGAAGGGTGTCCCCCTATCCTGAACTGGGGTGCGAATAGCAGGTGTCCAACTGAGGTGCCCCTTAACCAATAGTGAGAGTCTGAATAACAATTGTCCTTCAAGGTTGCCCCGGGCAACTTTTCGAGCTGATTTTTCCAAAATTGTTTATTTCCTAAAAATACATAAAAACACAATATTAGTACAAAAATAGAGTTCCAACAATACGGACATTGAGGACAAATTAGACACAAAAATGTGTCTATCACGTGTCTTACTAATGACCACCCATCCCGTCGCACCTTTCCCGTAAAAAGAAGGGAGTAGACGCGTTAAAAAAAAAGTACGGGGAAGAGAACAATACTCCAACTTAAGCAAAAACTTTATTCACACCGATTCAGATTAAATACACAAAAAAAAAGCAACAGAAGAACTAGACATCAAAACAGAGACAACCTCCACAGAGGGATACACAACCTAGTCAGAAATTAATTCCCGACAACGAGAAATATCCGCATCCAAAGCTTCCACCATCAAACGCCCGTCATCACACTGAGCAACAACCAAACGAATATCCTGATCAGCCTCATGAACTAAGTGATAAATGTCTTGAACAACCTCACCCTCAGCTCCAGCGTCACGATAAAGTGAGAGAGTATCCTCATGATCATCGTACTCTTTACGTGGTTTATCTCGATGAATTATCCTAAGCGTCCATAGCAAACCCACTTCTTCCTTTAGAACCAATAAGCGCGCCAACTCATCCTCAAGGTAAGGGTGAGGTACGAGCGTAGCCGCATCCGCCAAGGTCAGAACATGCCCAAAAAGCGGTGAAGCTGCCTTATTATAAATCCAAAGATGACAATCATAAATGGCGCGATCTATAATAGCCATCATCATCAAAGAATCTGCGAACAATTGATTGGCCGTGTCGCGAGCGGTAACAGCCTCATCCAACGCGCTCTGGATCACTATTTGCACTCGACCTGATGATTCAGCTCGTTGAACAGTCTAGTATGCCTCGTTCCATGACCTAAAGCTCGCACGCTTGGCATCTCTATCCACTTTTCTCTGCTTTCGAAGTTCCTTAATTTCAGCCTTCACGAGCAGAAGTCGCTTCAGTTCACAGCGTTTGAACATCGCCAAGACCAACATATGAATGGGAGTCAGGGATAACACATATCCATGAAGAGAATTATCCATGAAGGCGACATGTTGACCAAGAGAAGGGGAAAGAGAAGTTAAAAAGTGAGATTAGTGATTAGACTAAGAAGAAGAATTGTATATAAAGAGAGAAGGCGTAACTCACGATGCATCCACCATTCACATCTCCTTTACACGGTGTGACACGCGTCAATTCAAGATTAAAAATGAAGTACGGGAGGCGGTGCTCCCCTGATAACTCCGGGACACCTCCCAGGGGGAAGACAAACTTAAGATGATTCTCGGGCACTCGGAAACCAAGGACCAGCAGGGCAATATCCACGAGACAAAAAGGGGTAAAGAAAGTAGCAATGGGGAAGAAAAGTATAGCAATAAGCAATAAATAATACTAACATCAAAAGAAAATCCACAAGAGGCAGAGTCCCAAAACAAGTGCACAAAAGAGAAAAAACCAGCAAGCGTAACAACAAGTGATAAACTACGAGTAACCATCGAGATAAGCCGCCCAAAAACGACGCGCAACATTAGCCGACTATCATCTCGCGAGAACGGGCAATGTCCATATCCACGACCTCTGCCATCAGACGCCTCTCATCACACTGAATGACAGCTTGAGACAATTCCCAGTCATCCCCGCTTATCAACCTACGAATATCTCGCATGACTTTACCCATTCCTCTTGCACTACGAGCGAGCGCAAGAGTGCCTTCGTGTTCGTCACGTTCCCTACGTGCTTTGTATACGCGAGTCCTCTTGAGAGTCCATAACACCTCCACCTACTCTTTTAACGCTAGTAAACGCGTAAGTTCATCTTTGGGATAAAGCAAGTTTACGAGCACCGAGGCAGCCGCTAGGGACAGAGTGTACCCAAGAAGCCGCTGAGTCACTTGATTAGGGGCATACGAACGACAATCAGCGATGGCATGATTCATAGTTGTTGTCATTAACGAGGACTCCATGAGAAGCGAATTAGCAGCGTATCGCGCTGTGACAACGTCATCTAAGGCATGCTGAATGGCCGATGTCATATCTCCGGCCCTGTGAGCTGCTTGATGCACTTCATAACGTTCCGCGAACTGGGAACGCATGGAGTCCTTGTTTACTAGCCTATGCTCACGAAGCGTCTCAACTTCGGCTTTCACTAACAACAGGCGCTCCAGTTCCGCCTCTTTGAACATTGAGACCAGTGTAGGGACATGCGCTAAGGTCAAAACGTACATATGAAGGGAATGAGCCATCTAAGTAAAATATCCGATGGAAAGAGGCAAAAATGAAAAACAAGGTGCTTGAAATGGGTGATCGGATAGAAGGAATGATACCATTATATAGAGGAAGTGTCACCATAAATGATATGGTAAACGCCCCGCCTCTTGCGACGCATGGTGATTGGGAATGCAGGATGATTTGACTATCGGGTCATTTAACAATTGACCCAATAGTCAGGGGACTGATGTTGATACATGAAAAATAATACCTCACAATAGGTTTGGGGTTCCCCAGGAGGGTTGGCTATGTCAAGAAGGAAATGTAGGGACTTGGGGACTAAGCCCAAGTCCAAAAAGAAAGTACCCACTCAAAGGAGGGATAAGAAAGGAATTAGTAAATAAGAAAGAGGTTTATATTAAAGAAGGAGTGGCATTAGAAGAAATTAAAGAAGTTTAGCATGATGTCATAAAAGGAATGGGCTTTTGCTAAGTCTATATAAGGAAGGACAAGGTACAATGGAATGACAACTCTCTCTCTTACTTTTCTTGGTATAGTGAGGTTACTTGGTGTAGCTAGGACGGGCAGAACCAAAACTAAAATCTCCTTTCAACAAAGACCATCAATCCTTATCCACCCATTTTTAATAATGGCTAATATAACGTTGTTTAATTAATGTTGATGATATTGATAATGATTAGATGATAATGATTATGATTAATTAGTGTTTTTAAAGATTGATTAAAACTAAGTAATTAGTAGAAAAAATATGTTTTTTGTGAGAGAGTTTGAGGTTTTGAGAGGAAGAAGAAGTGAATAAAAACCTAGGTTATAGAGATTTATGAGAAATCTGAGAATTTTGTGATTCAAAATGGGTGATGAGGAACTTTATGCTAATATAATACACAAGTATAGTTGTACAAGATGATAAGTTCCTTTCTTTAGGTTGAATTCATCAAAAAATTTGATTTTTTCGGGGATCTGTTCTGGGTTCGGCTGAAAACTAGCGGTCGAACTTTACGCGCGAAGAACCATTCAGTTTATAAATTTAAAGCCGAACCCAAGTATTTGAGTTTTTGTTTATGGTTCGGCTCATTCGAACTCGTCTAATAGTTAGTCGAACCTTAATTTTATTCGAACTAGTTTACAGTATAATGTTTCACTCAAAATTTAGCAATACCAAAACCAGCTGAACATCAATGAATCTCTGAACCTATTTAAGTTAAAAGTTCGGCCGAAAACCAACCAGAGTCGAATCAGAAGAACCTAATATTTCCCTAAACAATAACCTAAGTTCGACTCAAATTATATTTTCCAAGATCAGCCGAACAGATCTTCTGAAAAAGTAGAAACGAATAACAAGGCTAGGTTCGTCTAATAATTTTGGGCTGAACCAATATCTATGAATCTAAATCCTATTGAATCGATCAAACAAAACAAAAACAATCAAAAACAAGATGAGTTTGTTGCAAATACCTTCTAACATGCATTTGAGAGCAATCATGATTTGGATTTCGCACTAAAATGTCTCTAGTTTTGATTTTAATCGATGATCAAAATATTTTCATCGAAAAAAATGAAACTATTTTTTTTCATTAGTTGTGATTTATTTATTGTTAATTTAGTTGAAGATTTTTAAATAATTTAATTAGTTTTAGATTAATTTCTTAATAAAATTGAAAGCTCTTTAAATAATTTAATCTAATTAAAGGGTAACCTAGTAATATCATCATGATTAGGACACTCCTTATAAACATATCCTAGATGGTATAGCATTTAGTATGTCTCAAAACCTTTCAGTATTGCCTCGAAATAGGTTTCAATTACAATAATCCAATGGGTAGAATCAAGCTAGATATTAAATATGTCAAACTAGATTGACGGCTTAGATAGTGTGTGGTGTTGGTCAGACATGGGATTGCATGATGTCATGGAACGCTGAGTTGTAGCAAACAAAAACCATGACCAGACGACTTTTTCTTTTTCAGTTGTTGAGAAGACTCCTAGTTAGAGAGTTTGAGCTAGTTATAAGCTTTCAGGCTGGTCTCGTGATATGGTATGAAGCTCTCTAAATCCTAGCCTCCTTTTCTCTTATCTAAAGTAGGTTCCCACGAGGCAGTCCGTGCCTTGATAAAAAGACCCTCGCAATTGCAACCTTCTCTTTAATTTTCTCCCACAAAAAATGCTTTTATTTGGATAAAAATGAATTCGTTTTGGAATTGGGTCACACTCCTGTTTTGGTGCTTGAGTATTTTATTTACAAGCTTATTACAGGGGCGGCATGGTTTATTAGAGGGGCGGCATTTTAATAGGACAAAAAGGGTAATTATACATGATCATTTAAGATGTTTCTTACAAAAAAAAATAATTGGAAATGACAAATTAATCCTCATTATTGATAACCTAATTTAGTGATGATAATCAAATTTTGTGCTAATGATTAATTTCACTTATATTAACTCAAAATCAAAACAAAATCAGATTTTTAGAGTTAAAAAAAAAGTTCAGAGGAGAAGAAAAAGAAAAACTTTTGTGATATTTGTGAAACCCTATATTTTGATTCACTGAACCAAAATGCAGTGACCCGGTATACTTCTAAATTAGTTCCCATTAGCTTTTTTTCGCTCAAAATTATCTAAAGTACATAAGAAAATCAAAACTTTTAAATTTTCAGAAGAACTAACGGTTGCAATTTTGCTCGTGATAAGTTATCGAATACACACCGTAACTGGTTAAATTTGGGGAAGATCCAATCGTAAAACCAGTTACGGTTGGTAATTAAATTTGGACAACAACCTTAACTAAATTACGGTTGGTAACTAATGACTCGAGACCAACCGTAACTACCCTACGGTTGGTGTGTCAACTTAATTTTTGAACCGTAAATCACTATTTGATAAATTCTTAAGACACGGGATTATTTACGGTTGGTATGGTTGTTTGGGTAACAAACCGTTACTCAATTACGGATGATAAATATGATGCAAATACAAACCGTAACTGAACATATTTCCCAAAACTAAGAACTTACAGTTGGTATTTGAGTTAAAACCAACCGTAACATCAATCCAATCTACAGTTACGGTTTTTATTTGAGTTATTACCAACCGTAACTCACATGCAACAAGAAATTTCAATTTCAATTTTCATACAAAACCCTAATTTTTGATACAAAATTAACTTAAACCCAACACGATAAACTAAACCCTAACTGGGTTTTTCCAAACATTATTCGAATCGCTGATTAATCGAAGACGATGAAATTTTCAGTTTTAATGGAGGTTACGGTTGATGGAGGAGAAGAGAAGATGAAGAAGAACAAGATGGAAAAAAAAACTGATTTGATTTTTTCTGATTCATTAGGTTTAAAAAAATGTTGATTTGATTTTGGTTGATTTAAGGTGAAAAGGATAATTTAGTCAATTTACATCCCTTTTAGGACATCCCCTAACCAACTAAAAGGACATTACTATCACAATGCCGTCCCTCTAATAAACCATGTCTCCCCTATAATAAACTTGTTTATTCATGCAGCCGAATAAAGGAATAAAACTTGGTACATAGAATTCTTTTCTTATTTGTGGTAGTTGTAACATTTTTATTTTTGTCCTGATTGACAACGTTCATTGTATATTTTGCCATTCTGGCAATACAGCATCACAACAAAATTTTCCCAAAATAAGTAACCACTTGGTGGTTGTTATTTGTTGTTGAATTCTGTCTTTTGGTCACTGTGTTATCTCTCATATCTCACTTTGTTCTTTCTGGAGATGCCATCCCTGTTAGACTAAATTCCGATTCAATGCCAGAGACATTCTACCCGGTCCTGAATCTCTACCTAGGTAGAACCTGAATGAGGCAATGAAAGCCAAACAATAGAAGGCATTCATATGCAATTTCTACTCGGACACTAAAATGTGCAGAATTGGTGTATGCAACTGCAGACAGATCAGGATTTATTCTGTTAATATTGTGCAGTCAGAGGCTTTGTACGTTGCTTGAACTTTCGGTGTCTAACTTCACAATCAATGCAGATTCTTACTGCGGACAAGTATATATATGAGTGTGAATATGCATCATCAATCTTCAATACCACTCTTACATTAATAAACATGTTGTACCGGGAACAAAATTTAATATGTACGGAACAAAGATTACAAAGTATAATCAGCAGGGTCTTTTACATATTCTGGGTCTCTCCTAAAACCCAAACCTGTTTTGGATTTTCATCATCAAAATCATATTAATTAATTAATCTCAAGGATTTTCTTTTTTCTTTTAACACTCTTGTATTCTTACATTAGAGGCAACAGATCTAGCCCAATATTTCAATTGTTCTTTCATGTCTCCTGCCGATCTTTTGTCAACCCAAGCCGGAACTGTAGGTTTTGATGGTTGTACTAACCATGCTTCGGATAGATAAGGTCTTCTTGTTGTTTTCTTTTCATTTTCGTCTGCTTCCATATTTACTGACTTCTTTTCTTGTAAACCAGGAATTATGTTAGCCAAACTTTTGTTAATTTGTTCTGTATCAAATACAAATCCCAAGTCCTTGAATCCTTGTACTTCTTCCACTTCGAGATCGATTTTAGTTGAACAACTCCTTTTGTAACTTAAGCTTCTTCTTATCACTTCTTTAGTTGCACAAAGTGGCGGAGTCCTTGTTCCATCCTTATGTATGCTGCTATCTTCCTTTTTTGACCGGTGTCGAGGTATTCCCGGGCTTCGTATCGCCGGCTGTGGTCCAATCTAAATCAGATACCAGATAAAAGAGACGATTAGATACAATTTATGACCTGTGCATTATAATTTGTACGTATCTATTGATTGGTACGTATATAAGTAGAGTGGTCCATTTTACTATTCATTTCACCATTGCTAAAATAGACAAATTGGATTGGAAGCCAAAATTTTGAAAATGGTAATATAGTGTTAAGTACCTTAGGAATATTTATTGGAGGCATAACATCCGAAGAGATAAACGATGATTGCCGAGATAACTTGCTTGATCTGCGAAGAGATTCCTCCTCCTTCCTTAAGGGTGTTAAAGATGGGGTTCGAAGCAAATTAGGAGCAAATATTAACGAATCTTTAATCCCCTGTTTCTGATTCCCAGTAACTATTTCTTGAATATTGTTGGAATGTCGTCTATAGTCTTGTTGAATCTCAGATTCCTGTGTAACGCTTTTTGAAGAGCTAAGTGATGCTTGCCTTGTCAATCTGCTCACTCTTCCATTAGATTCTTTCTCTTGTACAACCTTGTTTGATCTTCCAACTGATGGTGGAAACGATGGAGCTCGAAGCAAACTATTATAAACAACAAAGGTTGATAACTCCTTTGTCGGAGAATTTGTAATCGCCTTAGAATCTCTAGATTTCTTCTCCTTATTAACCACCATCTCTTGATCATTCATAAAAACTGTCTCTTGAACGTTATGCATCGAATTGTTGTACAACGGATCAGATGAATGCCTTTCATAGTATTGGAACTCAGAGTCGTGTACCTGTGGAACAGCTTTGGAAGAGCTTAGTGAGTATTGCCTAGACAACTTGCTTGAAAATCTTTGATGAATTTCCTTGTCTCTTCCTAATGATGGCGGGAGCGATGGGCTCGTTCGAAGCGAACTCTGACGAACAAATTTCCTGCCGTCTTTTTCTTTCGGTAAATCATCATCTTCATCATTGGGATGAGTAGTTGAAGAAACAACATCATCAAATCCTATATTCTTATTATGGTTTTGAATACTGTTCCATAAATCAGTTGTAGACAACATATTCTTTTCTTTCCTATGAAACAAATTCTCAAAAAACCAATACTCATCTAAAAGCTGATCCAATTCTTCTTCTTCTTCCTCTCCTTTGTATTCACTTTTGAAAGATGATGCTAACGATGAAACAGTACTGGACAATAAATCCATAACTACAACAAAAGAATCAGAAACGAAATAAGAAAAAATATTTTGGGGTTTTCTCTGATGTTTTTCTTGTAATGGTGATAGTTTTATTTTGTGGGTCTCTCTCTCAATCTAAAGAAGCCATGTGAGATGCTGTTCGGTGACCTTCTTCTTCTTCTCCTCCTCACAATACAAACTCTCTGTCAATATGTAGATACAAAATTATTATGTGTAGATATATATGACTTCATGGGAAGTTTTTTTTTGGGATTTAGAGATTAGAAAGAGACATTTAATAGGAACAGCTAAGAAAATATGGAGTGGTGATTCGGTTGAATAATAATAGTAAGGTGTGTATGAAATGTGAATTTGTCATGACAGCACACAAGCCATGTGCTCGTTTTTTGTTTAGCAAGCCAGTAATAATAATAATAATGGAAAGAATTTTTTTTTAATTTTTTTTATGATTTGAATTGTTTTTTTGTCTTGATGATGAAACAGCTATACTTTGAATGTTATATAAAATAAATAAATAAATAAATAACAAAACCATTACCTCGGGTTGTTTTTCCCTTCCTTTCTCAAAAGAAGCCTTTACAATTCTTACAAATAATTTCATGTCCGGGGATTATTATTTTGTTTAGTAGCCAAGAAAAGGTTGATGAAGTGAGTCTTCCAACTAAACCCGCAGTTTTGTGGGTCCCATAATGCGAATATCCTCGGTGGACAATTCCAACCATTTGATTGATAATTTGCTCGATTTGGAGTAAAATAACCATGATTTAATTTATTATGCTCAAGTGGAGATGGAATTAGATCTAACTAAATATTCAGGCTTGTTCGTTTTTCGGGGATTAACAACATTTGTTACTTTAAGTAGATCAAGTGGTGATTATTATGTCTGTAAAAGTTCAGAAACAACGCGATTCCGTGTCTCAACTTTTAGACATACAACTCTGGGTTTAATCACAAATTAATGAAGAGAGTTGGAAAGATTTTCTGACAATAAATGGTTTGACATATTTAAATTTAATTAATTATTTTGAGTTCAAAATTTATTATTATGGGTTTACTAAAAGAGGCTGTAATGAATTTAAGGGTCAGACTCTTAAATAAATTCAGAACCTTAGGGTATGTGACATCTGTTTTCTTCGTGTTCCATTCAAGTTTATGGCGCAAATGTTAGACGTAAACCTATAAGAAATACGAATTAATCACCAGTTCACCACGTACAATTGCTATATGTAATCGTTATTGATTACTAGTTGCAACAATTCCCATAATCCAATTAACCTATTAACAGCCTTTTTTTTTTCTATCATCATCATCAAATCATAAGTATTTCATTCCACAAAAAACACTTGCACGATGGTTTTATAGAGAAACAAGTACATCATAACATGAAACAAATACAAAGAAATATACAAAACGTAAATAAATCGCGAAGAGAAAGAGCGATCATCCAATTCTTGTACTCTGAGATTGGAAAAATAAGGTATTCGAAATTATAAATCGACCATTTTGATAGATTTTCTTCTTGGAAAAGAGATGCTCCTATGATAGAGGAGTGATATGCCCAAAAATTCTTTATGTGCAGCGACTAACCCGAACCTTAGATTTATTTTTCTGATGAAGAAAAAATTGATCTTCGCTCGTGCCAAATCGCCGATGTACTTTTATAAAGAAAACCAAACGCGAACAAATCCGTAGAAGAAAACACTATAAAAGTGTAGATAAAATCACCTAAATAGCGAAGATAAAAATCGCTATAATAGCGAAGAGATTATTTTTCTAATAGCAGCCTTGATCTTTTGTTCGGTAACTTTCATTTCGTCCATGGACGGCGTTCAGAAAATGCATAAAGTCCCACATATGCAATGCAGATGAGGAAATAAGTTTTTAAGCCTGGCTAAATTGGGGCCTATGCCACTTAATTGGGGCATATGAATTTATTCATCCACCCAATAGAAAATGATAAGGGGTGTCTAAAAGATTGTAAAATTACTAAATTAACCCTTAAAGAAACTTTAATTATTCTAACACAAATACAAACACTAAATCATAACTTAATTAACAAATCCTAATCAATCAGAATTCATTTTATTTTTCAATTTCCATCAAAATTAAAACTAAATCCTAATCAATCACAAACAACAATTAAAATCTAATTTGTTTTTTGTTAAATAATAAAAAAACACAAAATCAGACAATTCAAGTGATTGTTAAAATCCTCTTTAAACCATTTCATCTAAGAGATACTCTGCAATGATTTACCACTAAATATTTTAAAAAAAAATCTGAAAACCCACCCAGAATCGGTTTATATGTTCACCATAGTAATCCGATTGTAATCTTAATCGGGTTTTAATGTGAACCTACATAACCCGATTCTGGGTTGATGTGATGAACATCAACTACAATCGGGTTATGTTAGTGAACACATCAACCGATTCTGACTTATTATTCGGATCATTTTGGACCCTATGTGCTCCGATTGTGTAGTTGAAAATCTCTGTATACCAACAATCGGACTACATTATCGTCAGTATAAACCGAATCTGAAAAAGTTGCAGCAAACTACCTTCAGAATCGGACTTTATAAACATTTTAGAAGTCAGATTCTGTTACAAATTTCATGAGTCCAAGTTACCCAAAAAAAGAAAACCACTTTCATTCATTAATCTTGGTTCAAGTTTGCAAAATACAATATAAGAAAGCAACAAAATATAAGCATTCGGTAGATCAAGTTTTTAACGGGCAATCATACTTCTTTGATTTAGTAATGTATTCCCTTATCGTCTTATTCACGTACAGTGTGTCCTTTGCCTAGTGACTTTCTTGCTTTACACCTCTCCCACAAACAAATTTCAAACAATCTTTACTTGAATGACGGCCCAAAACTAACGCGCATTTGATCTCTATTCCCTTGTCTATAAACCATTGCTTTGCATCGTTTATATCTTTCCATTCCAAATCGGTGAAATAGTGGGCAGAGGTATCAGGACCCGGCAGAGATACGGCTTTGGGTTGATCTTCTTCAAACGCCACAACAATCTACAACAAGTATCAAAAAGTTGATGGTTCAAAATCGGTTTATATGTTACAGTCGAGTAAACAAATTATAGGTAATCGGATTATATGTGCAACTATAAAGACCGATTAAGGAATTGTCGAAAAAATTTCAAAGTATACAATCGGTTCACCTCTCGTGTCATATAATCCGATTTTTGTTCACGTTTCTCCTGTATCTTTTTTCTACAAAATCGGATTACGTATGCATGAAAATAAACCGATTTTCAACTTTGTGTATTCTATGTGATTATTTCAAGTGAAGGAATCATATTATGCACATCACAAACAAAAACCAATTCTCGTCACGTACCCGTCGCGCCGAAAATTTACTACAATCGGTCTATTTGGTGATGAACAAATACCGATTCTTGTACCCAATTTGAGGATTTTACCCAGAATCGGTTTATGGCATGCTATCGAATAAACCGATTCTGGGTTAAAGTTTTGAATTTTTTTCCTTATTCGGCAATTAGGACATGCAAATACATGTTTGTAGATCGTTACAACTCATACATGTTTATTAGAAGCATTATCATCTTTTTCCTCCCGACGAAATTGTTCTTGTGCTTGAATAATATCCTCAAGCATTCTTTGGTTCACTTTATCTTCTTCTTCATTCAACAAATTATCCAATTCGGTAGGATCGAAATCATGATAATCTGATGCACACCCTTCTTCATCACTACTAGAGTCTTCATCATCACTATAAAGTTTCATTATTGCTAAGAAAATCACAAACCCTAGTTTTTCCTTTTTCCCCTCTACTTCTTTCCCTCCCAACCTTAAAAAAGAAAAATGATTTTCTACTCTAATCCAAACATTATAATCATACTCAAACACTTATTAATTTAATAAATATTAACTTAATTAATCATCACTAATTTAATAAGGGTTATTAGGCATTAATATAAATAGTGGATAAGGGGTTTCTACAAATTACTTCATAATGACCCTATTTTGTCATGTAGTTATAAGCCCCAATTAAGTGGCATATGCCTCAATTTAGCCATATTTTTAAGAGCAGGTAATAAAAATGAAGATTTAAGGACAAATTGAGAAACGTATTTAATGCAAAACGTAATTATGCAATATGCAACCAAGAAACTTTTGTTTATTAAAACAAAAGTATATCCGAAAATGGGTCATTTGTCCAAATATTTTTAAAAGATGGTTCAAATGGACGAGTAAAAATTAGTATGGGTGAAATGGATACCAAAAAAAAATATCAAGGATGAAACTGGATTCATCCTGACTTAAACTTAAAAAATAACAAGGATGAAACTGGATGCATCCTGATATAAATTAAAAATAAGAAAAAGTATTTAAAAATGGATATGATGAAATTGTTTACATCCTGGCTATTTTTATATTTTGTCCATTTAAATAATATCAATTTCTAAATGTCATTTTTACTCAGAAATTATTGATTTTGGTCTTCTTAACCAATTTTGTGAAAGTATATTCTCAGTTGTTTTAACATTGGTTAATTTGTCCATAAAAATGAATCAAAGTACCGCATGTTTAAAGGCTAAGAGATGACTGGAAAGTCCGGCCCTATAGAAGCAGAGAACCAAGCAACGCAACGCAAAAGAAATGAAATAAAATTTCTACTCGGCAAGCAACACAAATAATCTGATTTATCTATGAGCAAAATGGTTCATTGTTGAATGGTGTCGCGTGACAGTAGATCTTTCTTAAAACAAAAGAAATTCAAATAATTAATTGAATAAACAAATCACTTAAATTATTGGTGTTTAAAGGTGGACCAATCAGAATTCAGACGAGCGAGGTGTGGGTCCTACAACCTTGCAAGGTGGAGCTGTATTCGTTCGATAGGTTCAGTTTTTAGTTTTATATGGAAAGTTCAGATGATTGGTAGATTCGTAAGTTAAAAAACAAATGTGTAGATTCGTAAGTTAAAAAACAAATGTTATCGTTTACACCGCAAAGTATATTTGGGTGGAATCCAACGTCCCGCAGCCGCTCTGAATATTGGGATTGGGAGTGGGATAGAAATGGACCCCACCCATCTCTCACACGCAACCTCACGGTACAGCTCTCCGTACAAATGTTCAGTGGGTTAAACATTTTTGATCGTTGAAAGCTCATAAGTCTGTTTGTCAGTCAAAACAGAGAAAAATTGTTAGAGCACTAGTTCCAATGCAGATCACGTCTTAAAACTTCAACTCAGCTTCAACTATAGAGGTTTGTCACGACAATTCCTATGGCAATGATCAGATGCATAATTTTGTTGAGCCGGGTGGATGGCCAAATTGATTTTTTTACTATGGTAAAGCACTCAGCGTTAGATAACTAAGCGCGCAACCGAGGAAAAAATTCTGGAATCTGCGAGAAAAGCGCCAGCGTTGGTAGGCTAAGCGCCGGCGGTCGAAACTTCGACGCGACGTCTTAACATATGACGCTGGCGTTTGTAGCAAAAACGCAAACGGTTTTTTTTTTTAATTCAAAATTCACTTTTTACCTCTATAAATTACCATCGAATCCAAACAATTCACTCACACCAAAATTCACTTCTCTTGAATTTTCTCTTCTAAAATCTATTTCTCAATGGCTAAAAAGGCGATCACACTTTTTTGCGATGCAAAACTTGAAGCTGCTGTTTCTAAGATATGTGGGAGTTTTAAAAAGATTGAAAATTATAAGAGGGAAGTGCAAGTTTTTGAAGTTGCTCCAAGAAAATGTTCCGCTAAAAGGCAAAAAAGAGCTCCAGTTTTGAAAGTTAACAACAAAAATTCAAAAACAAAGGTGAAACTGTCAAAGAGCGTGTTGAATGGAAAATACGTCAAATGAAGATAAACAGGAGGCCAAAACTTGTGCTTGATTTTTATTGAAGTTTTTATTATTGTCTAATAAGTTTATATCTTGTAAAAGAATTGGCAGTAATATCAATGAATGTAAATGTTTTTATTTTAAAATAGATTTTCACTTCAGATTAAGTGAAATTTATTACAATTTATTAAACTTGCAAATAACATCAAATTACATTTTAATAAACCACACTAAAAACATCAAACTACATCAAATCCAGCGACATTCTCTTGGTAAAGTTCATAGCATTCAAAATGCCTAAACTCTCTCCCGCTTTCTTCAGTAAACTTGGTTTGAGCGATGGTTTCCAATTCTTCGTTGGATAATCCAGAATTGCTACGATGAATCATCAACAATACTTCTGTATAATTTTTGACTTCATTAGTGATGAATGCAATTCTTAGTTATAGGCTCTTACTGTTTCTTATGGCTTTGTTCTGCGATGCTACAAAATGTCCCAATACTCTTTCCCAGAAATTGTCATTTTTCATTGGTATCGCCATTCCGGCAGCGGAATTCGAGTGCAATAACGATGCACTTGAGATGGACCATCTTTTAGAATTCTGAAACACGTTTCATAACGAAAAGGCTTACAGTGAGCTTCCTCCCAATTATCAAGAGCTGTTTGGATCACTTCATCTTCAGTTACATCGCTTAACTTTTCTCGATCAATTTCTATTATCAGAGCAAGAAATGGCTGGACTGCAAGCCTAATAGATTGAAAACGAGCACGTAATCGACGAGCATCTCGGTTTCCTGGGTTTCCCGTCAATGAAACGAATATTGAAAAAACGTTCTCCTAAAAATAATTTTCATGAGAAATAACAACACCAGTGATTACCCTATGAAATAAATATGCTTTGCATAGAGTTATATCCTCTTCTTGAGTAAACTTGGGACCACGATTTCTAACAGACATTTCTGCAAAGGAGGAGAGATATAGGAAAAAAGAAAAAGAAGAAGAAGATGTAATTTTGGAGATAGGAGGAATGAAATTTACAGGTTGAGAAAGAAAAGTTTGTCGTTGGAAATGGAAATTTAGCCATTGGCATTCAAAGTAAAATCTCCCGCGACTTTCCTTTGAACGCCCGTTTGAATTACCAACGCCTATTTTCTATTATAAATACATCACTAGGTTTTATTGTAAACCAAACCAACCGATTCTTTCTCACCATCCACCATGTTTTCTAAAGGCAAAGCGAAGTAAATATTATGTGCCGAAGCAAAAGAGGTTTTCCCATTATGTTTCATGGATAACCACAGTCTTATGCAATGTCCTTCAGTGTATTCAAAGTGTCCGTGCGAAGGTTGTTCACGCATCAGAATGGTGATTGAATCACAACCGGAAAATCTCAGGTATTTGCAATGTCAAGATTCCAATTTTCCGGAGGAACCACATGTGCTAGATGATGCTATGAAGATTAAAAAAGAAGAAGAAAAGATTGCAACACTCTGCAAAAACTTCAAACTTAAATCCAAATTGAAGAAGGAGTTATTACACTACAAGCATTGTGGATATGGAGATCACGAATACAAACACTGTCCACAGAGAACCAGTTCATGTTCAAAACCCGGTTGCATGACTTTTATGCATTTGAGGACTTCTTCTGAAGAAGACACATACAGAAGGCATTTATGGGAATGTCCCAGGTGTTTTTAGGTGGAGTGGGCTGATTGAAATTGTAGGACAAATCGATTCACTATGGTATTATGTTATTACGATTATCTTCACATTTGCCTGTAAGTAATTTAAATTTTTCCTGGATTAAAAATTGCACCATCAATATTAACATCATAAATAAAAACGTACTGCATTGAACAACCACATCATACATGAAAATAAAAGAAATACATTAGATCAAAACAACTACTACATAGGCGTCCTAATTCTCGGTGGGTGGTGGAATTCCTAGAGTAGGGGATCGTATCTGTTGAGTACCCTAAGAATGTCGAAATAAGCATGGAAGTCGAAAGGACGACCTCTGTGAGATATTGGCCACATCGCTAGAGTTCTGGGTTCCACTTCATGTTCGTCTTCACCGTTGAGCTTATTTTTGTGATTCTCCATTAGTAAAGCCATGAACTCCAATACATGGCTACTAATTGAACTAAAACGATGCGACAATCCGTGAAAATCACGCCCATAAATGTTCCATGTTTCAGCGGTGAACATTCTGAAAACTTTCTCCCAGAAAGTCAACGTCGATACGGCTACATTACGAAAGACAACATCTTGTGTGTGAAAAACGAAGGCTCTACAAATAGCTAAATCCTCTTGTTCAGTGAATCTAACAGAACGAACTCTGGGAGGAATTTTTGTATATGCTTTGAGAGTGAAGAATGTGTGAATTTGGAGTTGAAATGAGGAGTATTTATAGAATTCAAAAAATTGTAGCCGTTGGATCACAAGAGTTTTCAGCCGTTCAGATGGAGCAGTTGGCGTTTTTGGGTATGACGCTGGCGTTTTTAATAAGGAAGCGTGCGCTATACCTGTTTACGCGAGTTCAACATTC
The DNA here is from genome assembly GCF_003573695.1 of Papaver somniferum. Lineage (NCBI taxonomy): Eukaryota > Viridiplantae > Streptophyta > Magnoliopsida > Ranunculales > Papaveraceae > Papaver > Papaver somniferum. Next base: position 50,980,653 of record NC_039363.1, read on the forward strand.
AAATTCAGGCGTTTTCTTTTCTTACGCCAGCATTGGTAGGAATGACACCCGTCATTCCCACAGACGCGCGCTGGTTGTTCCGACTCGATATTCAAACCAACAAATCTGATGGTTTGAACATCCATTTTTCATGTTTGTTCATTCCATAGTAGGGGAAAAATGAACAAACTCCAAGTTTGTTCATTCCATAGGAATTGCTCTTACCAGCAAAAACGAAACAAAAAACTTCAACTCTAAAGGGGTGGAGTCTGTGGAGCCAACAATTATTTGGGATGGGAGATGAGAGTTGTAACTTGTAAGTACATTCTACATATGCAGAAACCAAGACCACAGAACTGTAATGAAAAATGGATGTGACACACTAACACATTCTACCCAAACTATCCCAAAGTATACCAAGCCTCGACCCATGGTTTGTGGACCGGTAGTTACTGTGCACTATTTATTGCAAGCTTGTTATAGGGGTGGCATGTTTTATTAGAGGGGCGGCAGTGTGATAGTAATGTCCCTTCAGTTGGTTAGGGATGTCCTAAAGGGGATGCAAATTGACTAGATTACCCTCCCCATCTTTTAATATAAATCAAAACTAAATTAAAAATTTGTTTTCTTTCTTCTTCTCTTCTCATTCTCCCATCAACCGTAACCTCCATTAAAACTCAAAATTTCATCGTCTTCGATTAATAGACTATTTGAAAATTAATAAAGTGTAGTGTAATGACTTATATGAAGTATGTTTTGAAAAACCCAATTAGGGTTTAGTTTATTTTGTTCGAGTCTATCAAAAATTAGGGTTTTAGATGAAAATTGAAACTGAAGTTTCTGGGTTTATGTGAGTTACGATTGTTTTTAACTCTATTACGAACCGTAACTGGAGATTTTGATGTTGTTACGGTTGGTAATAATTGTTGCAACTGTAACAATAAAACACTAAAGAAGATGTGAAGATGTTAGAAATAAATTTCTGAAAAGTAAATAAACATTCAATGGACAGCAAACAGAGGACAGAGTAACGTGTTCAACACGCTGTCCTTAACACGATAGTTGACCGGTACGCCTCAAGAATGAGTGATGTCTATACCCTGTGGTCAAGTCGTATCCAGGATAAAACTGCCTGATGCAAGCACTATTAGCACTACAGTACTTTCCCACTCTTACGAACTCAACAACAATTTCACAAAAGAAAAGAAAATACCACACAGAGGGAGAGAGACGAAAAGAATAGGATAGTAGCTCTTCTGGACACAAATTGAAATGAAAGTTTCGAGTCTCTTTTATAGCAAAAAAAGGTAGAGGTGCGATAAATGCAATTGATGGAGAATCACTTCCTTGCGCCATGCAAGGCCATAAAAAATAAAACGGACAGAAAACAGCTATAACATTTACTCGAATTATGTCAATATATTTTGATTTTTGGAAAGAAATCAATGCGAAAATATGTAATCATAATTTAAACTAGGCAATAAAATATATTGCGCCTGGTCCGACGCAGCCCCACATTAAGACAAATTTTATTTTGATTGTAAAATATTTATGGAAATAATTTAAAATTATTTTGTCAAAGTGATAAATCTTGGTTGATCCATGTCCACGATGCAGGCACGAGCCCGAGTCCTAAGACTTAGTGAAAGAAAAAATATTTCGCTCCACCCGTTCCAACCACATTGTTTTACTAACTATCCATAAAGGAATAGCTATATAGTGGAACTCCGCTTTAGTTATACCCAATGTGGGACTAAAGGTTCTATTTCATTCACTCATAAGAAAATGACCAAGTACCCTTATAGACTTAAAGGTCCTAAATTCCATTCCCACCAAGACCATAAAACCAAAAAAATAAACTCATTTTCTCCAACAATCCCCCACATGAATGAAATATCGATAAAAACAGAAAACGGAAAGCGAGCAATACCACTTAGGCAAGAGGTGTCCATGAGTTCTTGAACCTTTGCTTAGTGAGAAATTGTCGGAACTACTTGATGGACAGTGAACGCGATGTCTTGAACTGCCATCGTTTGATGTAATCCGCGATAATAACCACACGTGATATCTCTCTAGGTGTTGTCAAGTTCGTGCCATTGTGTCCTTTTTGGCCCTGGACAAATCCCGTTTCTCAGAATGCTCTAGAGAATCATCTCTATTCTCATAGGAAGCGACCCACTTCCACATTCAGATAGGTGAATTCCATCAAGATTGTTTATTGCTACACCCACTTCAATCTTAAACTGAAACTATAGAACTCATTAAGACTTAGTTAAAAGTCATCCTTCACATGCAGTCACACTATCACGTCTACATCATAGGGAAAAGGCAGAGAATGAAATTCTCTGATAGTGTTTACCTTGACCTGCCACAAATTAGTTGTCTCATTCAAAACCTTGATCTTGGGATCTCCAGTCAGCAAGGTTGAGTATCCTTCATGGAAAGTTTATTTGATGAGCCTAAGCACCATCCCCCTCGATACATTACTAACTATCTCTTTGGACAAACCTTTCGTCAAAGGGTCCGCGATATTCTCCTTGGACCTTAACCATTCAATGGAAATAACGCCTTTTGAGATTAGTTCTTTTAGGGTATCGTGTCTTCTACGACTATGTATAAACTTCCCATTATAGTAGTTGTTTTTAGCTTTAGCTATGGCATCTTGATTATCACAATGTATAGATATAGATGGCACATGCCTATGCTAGAGAGGAATGTTTTCTAAAAAGCATCTTTGCCAAGCGGCTTCCTCTCCTGCTTTATCTAACGCAATAAACTCGGATTCCATAGTGGATCGAGCTATGCAGGTCTGTTTGGAACTTTTCCAAGAAACAGCCCCACCTACTAGAGTGAAAACATATCCACTCGTAGACTTAGACTCCTCTGAGCCTGATATCCAGTTTGCATCACAAAATTCCTCAAGGATGGCAGGGTACCCTTCATAATTCAAACAGAAGGTCAAAGTGTATTTCAAATACCTTAGCACTCTAAAAAGTGCATCCCAATGTTCCTACCCTAGATTACAAGTATACATACTTAACCTACTCACAACATAAGCAATATCTGGCCTAGTACAGTTCATCAAATACATCATACTTCCTATAACTCGTGAGTATTCAAGTTGTGAAACTCCATTACCCTTATTCTTTTTGAGTCTACAACAAGGATCATACGGAGTATGAGCAAGTTTACAATCAAAATGATTGAATTTTCTAAATACATGTTCAACATAATGAGATTGACTAAGACTATAACCGTTAGAATTTCTTCTAATTACCATCCCTAAGATTACATCTGCGGGGCCGAAGTCTTTCATGTCAAAGTTCTCATTTAGCATGCTCTTAATGGAATTACATCCATGTTTGTACCAAGTATAAGCATATCATCAACATACAAGCATACAATCACACAGGCATCATTCACAAGTTTAGTGTAGACACACTTGTCAGATTCATTGATTTTAAAACCACTAGAAAACATTACATGATCAAATTTTTCATGTAATTGTTTAGGTACTTGTTTCAATCCATACAAGGATTTTTTCTGTTTATAAACTTTGTTTTCACAACCTTTCACTATAAAGCCCTCAGGTTGTTCCTTGTAAATTTCTTCATCTAATTCACCATTTAGAAAAGTTGTCTTTACATCCATTTGATGTATCTCTAGGTTATGAACCGCAGCTATAGCAATTAACATACTAATAGAAGTAATTATCGTAACGGTTGAGAAAGTATCAAAGAAATCTACACCTTCCTGTTGTTTATAACCTTGTATTTTTGAACACTTCCATCTATGTTACGTTTCCTCGTGAAGATCCATTTACATCCTATGGTCTTACACCCTGGAGGTAAATCTACTATCTCCCACGTATCATTCTCTTTGATGGATTCCATTTCACTAATACTGGAATATTTCCACCATGGAGCTTCAGGAGAAGTCATGGCTTCTCTATAAGTCTGAGGATCATATTCTGCCAGTGTTACGAAGTCAGGTCCAAAGTAGGTTTTGGTTCTAGCTCTTTTACTTCTCCTAGGCTCAGTTTCTACTTCATCTTCCTCTAAAGGTAAAGTCTGACTGGTTGAAGGGACATCTAGGTGATCAACCCGTCTCTTACGAGAGTCAGTTTTCAAAGGAAAAACATTTTCAAAAAACACAGCATCCCTAGACTCCATAATAGTATTCACACCAATTTCAAAAATTTCAGAACTCACAACCATAAATCTATATGCAGGATTATGCTCAAGATACCCTATGAAGATACAGTCAACAGTTTTGGGTCCTATCTTGGTTGCTTTAGGTTTAGGGATCTGAACCTTATCCAAACACCCCCACACTTTGAAGTATGCAAAAGAAGGGTTGTCTACCTTTCCTCAATTCATATGGAGTTTTATCTGATCCTTTAAAGGGTACTCTATTTAGGATATAGCAGGCTGAGAGGACAACTTCCCCCCACAAGTTCGAAGGTAATCCTGAACTAATTAACATAGAATTCATCATCTCCTCAAGGGTACGGTTCTTACGTTCAGCTACATGATAAACACATTTATGTGTCTATATTGTCCTCAATTTTCTGTATTGTTGGTACTCGATTTCGTACTTATTATAGTGTTTTTTTTTGTATTTGTAGGTATTTTGGGGAAATAAACATTTTTGGAAAATTCGGCTCGAAAAGTTGCTCGGGGCACCCCCGGAGAAAAGTACTCAAGGAACCCTCATTTTGGATAAGGGAACCCCCATGCACCCCTGCTGTTAAAGGCGCCTGCGTTTTGGATCAGGGCACCTCTTCTTTTTCATTTCAAATTTCAAAATTGGCGGGAAAATGAATAAACAAAACTGTGTAATTTTCGATCGAAGTTTGAAGGAGTTCTGGGTTGATTAAAGGGCTGAAATTTGTTGGGTAGTTGTGATATGTCCCAACAAAACTATCATGAGTGATTTAATTGGCTAAATTTGGCTAGATAATTCACGAGAAAAAAACAGGAGAGTTTATTCTCGGAAGAGGTTATCACGGGATTGCGCAAGTTTTAGCCATGTTGGAGTGTGTTAAACTAGAGCAGAAACACGTAGAAGACAACTAAAAGTTTGTTGGATGACTACAGACGCGTGAGAAGCTGTGAAAAAGGGAAGAAATCCCGTGACTGGCAGTGAAGAATATTATCGAGTAAATGGAGATTATCCGGAGTTATTGGCGAGTATTTTTGATTCTGGAGAGGATATAAAGGGTGCTGAGGGTTATTAAAAGTTTTATGGAGAGTTTGGGAGATTATAGAGCATCACAAAGTCGATAAAATCAAATTCGTGAAATATTTTTCTGCTGCTGCTCATCTGAAGAACGCGAAGAACAGACCATCCAAGACAGTCGTTCTTTAACGGTGGAAACGACACACAGCCGTGGGTCGAGAATCAACGACAATACACTTCTATCGTTCTTTTATGTTTGTAACACATATAACTGTTACAAACCCGATTATCATTGTTTCTCCCATTTCATCATTTGTAAACACCATTTGAGCAATGAAATCAACTTTTGAGCGTGTTTTCCTGATGACGAGCTAAACCTCATCCTCTGGGGCGAAGGAGGAAGCTATTTCACCAATGAAAAATGGTAATCTCTAATTTATGCAATTATTATATGATTATTCGCCTAGATAAATAAATTGATAAAATGGTTTTTGTTAAACAATTGTCATTTCAATTGATGGAGCATGCTAGCCTAGGGTTTTGATGTCCCATACTTTCGATCTACAATTGTTATTTCTAGAAAATAAACTATTGCAATATTAAGTATCAATTTGAATGCATGATTTGCATGATTATAATTAGAGAATATGAATCACTTTGATTTTGGTAAATAGTGGATTCCATAGCCTGGTCTTCTCCATATTTTTCATATCACTTTTATTTAAGTTTGTTATATTTTAGTCTTAAAAATTAAATCTAAAATCTGTTGCTTTCACAAGTCTCAACGAACTTTTTACTACAACTCAATTTGAAATCACATCAATTTTTGGCGCCGCCGACGCGGACTTGTTTTTAGGCTAGAGTTTTTAGATTTTTTTTTTAGGTTTTTATTTGTTTTTCGTTTTTATTTTATTTCTTCTTACAGATTTTGGAATTTTGAGCGAAAGAAAATTTTGTCAAAGCTTTTGGTGAATACTTAAAGATTTGGAGTAAAATCAAAGCGAAAGAAAAGGAGAATAAAAATTAATTAAAAAAAAGAGAGAGAGAGATATACAATTTTTTAGATTTTTTTTTACATTATCTTTTTCTTTTGCACTTTGTTTTTGGACTTTGGACTGTAGACTTTGGGACTCTATTTTTTTAAAACCCTACGGAAGGGTAGTTTAAGTATAAACTGTTTGCAGAGAAGGACGACGATTACGATATCGCCTCGGCCCCTCGGGTTCGTACATGACATAAGAGTCGTGGCCCGAGTCGATTTCAGCGGTTCATCCCCCGTCTGGTACGAAGGTAAGTTTGTCGAAACACTCGCGAATCTCCTGTCAGCAAGTTACTGTATTCCTTCGGTTGCATATATATTGAGGATCTGAAAATAACTGCTTTAATTTCCTAGTAAAGGGCAAGGACTGGCCATACAAGATAAGGGTTCGGATTTCATCACCGTTCCCTTCTTTCCCGCTTTAGGAAAACGAAACCAAACGCGAACCTAAGCCTAAAATTTGACTAGAACAAGACATATAAGGTGACGAGCTTAATAGGAAAGTCATTCGAAAAATATTGGTTACTCTTTTAAGCATGCTTCAAAGTTCATGATGGTTTATGTGAGTTGAATATGCCGCCTTGTAGCGCCGGTGAGGCCTTGGGTATCAAAGCTCCATTGAGCTTCCCTCGTCTCGATTCAACTTACTTAAACTCGCATTGATTCCAGAGGGGTTTCCTTAAATTGTAATGAATTCCCTTTCGAAGGATTAGAAGTTGGTCTAGAAACAATCTAAGTGGAGCCATCATGCTTTTTGTTTGCTAGAAATCAGTAGGTTTGCTGTGGTGGAGTCAGCCTTGTTTGTGTTTGCATAGAACTTCCCTTCCTTTTAGGATTTCTTTCTTTATCTTTTGTTTTTCTAGTGTATGCCCAAGGTTATTAAAGAGCAGGCTTGGAAAAGAAACACTCTAGGTCGTTTGATTAGTGATAAGCCTAGTAGTTCTTCTTGTGAAGGCGGGGAGCTCAAAGACTCTTCTTTTGAGAGCCCTGTTTTTGGAAACTTCAGTTTTGAGAATCCGTCTCTTCATGAGGAAAATACCCCTAGTACTTCAGTTGTGCCAGCAATGGAAACTTTGAAAGATTACATGTTCCCAACTAGGTCCACCCGAGCTTCGTGCATTAAATTGCCAACCACTACGACTAATTTCGAGATAAAACCTAGTATTCTTCAGATCCCTATATTCTTAGGGAAAGACGATGAGAACCCTTATTTTCATATTGGGGACTTTGAGGAAATTTGTGGGACAATTAGAATAAAAGACCTTACTGATGAAGTCTTGAAACTTAAGATGTTTCCCTTTTCCTTGAGAGATAAAGCCAAGACCTGGCTGAACAACCTACCATCTGAATCCATTGAAACATGGCAAGAACTTATTGCTGCTTTCTATATGAAATTCTACCCTAAGCATAAAACTGCATCTGTTAGGCAGAAAATTAGTGCTAGTGTGCAACAAGATGGAGAGTCTCTTTATAGGAATTTAGAGAGATTCAATGATCTCCTATCCCAGTGTCCTCACCATGGATTTGATAAGATTAAACTCGTAGAGATTATTTATGATGGTTTAGACTATTCAACCAAAGCCATGGTTGAGTCTATGTGCGCTGGTGAGTTCACTAGTAAAAGTGTTGATGATGCTTTCATCTTCTTAGGAGCTGTCGCTGAAAAATCCCAACAGTGGGAGTCTTGTGTTGAACCCCCCAAAAGACTCTTGGTCAATAGAAGTAGCACCAATGTGGTAGATACAAGCTTCGGGTCTGATGCTAAGTTTGCTGCTTTGTCTAGAAGGTTAGAAGCTTTGGAATTGAATCATCCTAAACATAGGTCTCTTGTTGAACCTGATGATAGGTTTAGAGCCTCTCAAGTGTCTAGTTGTGGAGTAGAACCCAATAACTCGTTTTGGGAAGGTCAGGTTAGTGAAGAGCAAGCCCATGCTGTCTATAACAATGCTAGGTTTGAGAACCGTCAGAAGTTTGACCCATACTCAGAGACTTACAACCCTGGTTGGAGAAACCATCCTAATTTTTCTTGGTCTAAGGGTCAGAATCAAGGACAGTCTAGTAATTCTCAGCCTCCCCCAGGTTTTGGTTATGCTAAGAACTCTTCAGGTCAACCCCAGTTTCAGAATGAGAAAAAATCTCCACCTTAGAAGAAACCCTTACTATGTTAGCAAAGAACCATGAGATGTTATCAAAGAACCACTGTGGTTTTCAAGAAGAAACCAGGCAGAATTTTAAGAATAATTCCCAGTCTCTTGCTAACTTAGAACTTCAAGTCGGCCAAATAGCTAAGTTTCTTAGTGAAAGAGAAGATGGAAGATTCCCTAGTCAAACTGATCCTAACCCTAAAGGAGAGAAATCGTACAATCATGTGAATTCTATAACAACCCTTAGGAGTGGAAAGAAAGTTGACAATAAGGTTGCCATGCCTGATAGTGAACATGTGTAGTTCACCCTTCTGAGCCAGAAAATGAGGAGACTGATAGAGTCTCCAAAGAGACCAATGAGGGTCATGCTGAGCCCGGCTTTGTTCCCAGAGCCCCGTTCCCCCATGCTAGTTCCAACTAAGAGGGAGTCCAACTTTAATGATATATTGGAGGTTTTTAAGCAGGTTACTATCAACCTCCCATTGTTAGATGCGATTAAGCAGATTCCCGCTTATGCCAAGTTTCTTAAGGATATGTGTACGCGAAAGCGAAAACTTAGTGTCCAGAAGAAAGCCTTCCTAGCTAGTCATGTGAGTTCTATTATTCAGAATACCACTACTCCTAAGTATAAAGACCCAGGGTCCCCTACTATTTCTTGCACAATAGGTAAATACCGTGTCGAGAAAGCTTTGCTTGACTTAGGAGCCAGTGTGAACTTACTGATACCATGTGTACCTTAAGCTAGGACTTGGTGAGATGAAACCTACCCAGATGACACTTCAGTTAGCTGATAGGTCCGTTAAAATTCCTCGTGGTGTGATCGAGGACGTTCTTATTGAGGTCGACAAGTTTATTTATCCAGTGGATTTTGTTATCCTAGATACCCAACCTGTCCCTGACCCAGAGAACCAAATACCAGTGATTTTAGGTCGCCCGTTTTTAGCTACATCCAATGCGATCATTAACTGTCGAAATGGTATTATGAATTTGTCTTTTGGTAATATGACTATTGAGCTGAACATTTTTAATATTAGTAAGCTACCCTCTGAACTAGATGACTCGAACATAGAAGAGGTGAACATGATAGGAACATTAGTCGAGGAGTCATTACCAAACACTTTTTAGAAGATCCATTAGAGAAATGCCTAGCCCACTTTGGGATTGATTTTGATGATGACGATGTGATTAATGAGGTGAATGCTTTGTTAGATTCAACCCCTTTGATAGACACTAGTAATGGTGGAAACCTAAGTTCGAACCTCTACCCGTTTCTGAGTCTACCCTAGTTCCTTCGTTAGAAAAGCCTCCTAAGTTGGACCTTAAACCATTACCAGATTCCCTGAAGTATGTGTTTTTAGGCCCATCTGAAACTTTACCTGCGATTATAGCATCCGACTTGGATAGTGATCAGGAAAGTAGGCTAGTGACTGTCCTTCAGAATAACAAGGAAGCTTTAGGGTGGACCATAGCAGACATTAAGGGTATAAGTCCTACTGATTGTATGCATCATATCTATTTAGAGAGTGACACCAAACCTTCTAGGGAGATGCAACGTCGACTGAACCCTAATATGAAAGAAGTAGTTCGAACCGAGGTTCTTAAGCTGTTAGATGCAGGCATTATCTACCCCATTTCAGACAGTAAGTGGGTCAGCCCCGTTCAGGTTGTTCCCAAGAAATCCGGTATTACTGTAGTCCAGAATGATAACAATGAGTTAATCCCAACCCGGGTGACCACGGGTTGGCGTGTCTGTATTGACTATAGGAAATTGAACAAGGTCACTAGGAAGGACCACTTTCCCCTTCCCTTCATCGACCAAATGCTAGAGAGATTAGCTGGACGTAGCCATTATTGCTTTTTAGATGGATACTGCGGTTATAATCAGATTGTCATAGCCCCAGAAGACCAAGAGAAAACCACTTTTACCTGTCCCTTTGGTACCTTTGCGTATAGACGCATGCCTTTCGGGCTATGTAATGCCCCTGCGACCTTTCAGCGTTGTATGTGAGCATATTTTTGACATGGTAGAACGGTTCTTAGAGGTCTTTATGGATGATTTTTCAGTGTTTGGTTCGTCTTTCGATGAGTGCTTGCATCATTTGTCATTAGTTTTGACTAGGTGTAAGGAAAAGAATTTAGTGCTTAATTGGGAGAAATGTCACTTCATGGTTCGTTCAGGAATTGTTCTAGGGCATATCGTATCTTCGAAGGGTATAGAGGTAGATAGAGCCAAAGTTGACCTCATTAAAACTTTACAGGTCCCAAAAACCGTAAGAGATATTAGGTCATTCTTAGGGCATGCAGGTTTTTATCGTCGATTCATTAAGGATTTTAGCTTAATTTCTAGACCTCTTTGCAATTTGCTTGCAAAAGACGTTAAGTTTGTCTTTGATGATGCTTGTTTAGAGGCTTTTGAGAAGCTTAAGAATTTACTCACTACCGCCCCCATAGTCCAGGCACCCAACTGGAACCTACCCTTTGAGATCATGTGTGATGCTTCAGATTATGCTATTGGTGTTGTGCTAGGTCAGCGAGAAAATAAGTTACTTCATGTGATTTACTATGCTAGCAAAACTCTGAATGATGCCCAGTTGAACTATACCACTACGGAGAAGGAACTATTAGCTATTGTGTTTGCCTTAGACAAGTTTAGATCCTACCTCTTAGGTTCTAAGGTCATAATCTTTACTGATCATGCTGCTTTGAAGTATCTTCTTTCCAAGAAGGATACTAAACCTAGATTGATTAGATGGATCCTATTGTTGCAGGAATTTTCCTTAGACATTAGAGATAAAAAAGGTGCAGAAAATGTAGTAGCAGACCACTTGTCTAGGCTTGTTGTGGATACCCTTAATGATTCTCCTCCTGTTAGGGATAGTTTTCCTGATGAACAACTGTTCTTTGTTACCCAAGCACCTTGGTATGCGAATATAGAATTATCTTGTTACTGGTCGAATGCCCCAACATTGGGGTAAACAAGATCGTTCTAGGTTTTTAGCCGAGGTGAAGCACTTCTTTTGGGATGATCCTTATTTGTTTAAGTATTGTCCAGACCAGATTATTAGGAGATGTATACCTGAGATGACCAGTCCAGTATTATTTCCTTTTGTCATGATCATGCTTGTGGGGGTCACTTTAGTGCTAAGAAGACTGCTGCTAAATATTGCAGTGTGGATTCTATTGGCCTTCGTTGTTTAAAGACTCCCATATTGTTTACTTGTGAGCGTTGCCAGAAATTAGGAACCATTTCCCGTAGGAACATGATGCCCTTGAACCCTATTTTAGTTGTTGAGGTCTTTGATGTGTGGGGTATTGACTTTATGGGTCTTTCCTAATTCTTTTGGTAACCTTTACATCCTTGTCGCTGTAGACTATGTCTCTAAGTGGATTGAGGCGGTTGCGTGTAAAACCAATGACCATAGGGTTGTGATTGAGTTCTTGAAAAATAATATACTTACACGTTTTGGTACACCGCGAGCTATAACTAGTGATGGAGGGTCGCACTTTTGTAATGGACCTTTTAGGCTTTTGATGAAGAAATATGGTATTACATAAGGTAGCTACCCCATATCATCCACAGACTAGTGGTCAGGTAGAGTTTTCCAATAGGGAGATAAAGCATATATTAGAGAAAATAGTTAATCCTAATCGGAAAGACTAGTCGTCTAGGCTTACTGATGCCTTATGGGCTTACCGTACTGCGTTTAAGACCCCCATTGGAATGTCGCCTTATCGGATTGTGTATGGAAAGGCATGTCATTTACCTGTTGAGTTAGAACATAGAGCTTATTGGTCTGTTAAGCAGCTAAATTTTTCACTTGACAAGGCAGGAGCCCATAGGAAACTCCAGCTCAATGAGTTGGAAGAGATTCGTATAGATGCTTACGATAGTGCGAATAAGTACAAGAACAAAATGAAACTTTTGCATGATAAGAATATTTTAAGAAATTCATTTTCTCCAGGTCAAAAAGTTCTTCTGTATGATACCCGCTTGCATCTTTTCCCTGGGACGTTACATTCTCGGTGGACGGGTCCTTTTATTGTTCGCACTGTCTTTCCTCATGGAGCTGTTGAGATCGAGACACCAGATGGTAGTAGTTCTTCGAAGGTTAACGGTCAGAGATTGAAACCCTTTTTAGAGCCCTTTCCTACAGGTGATTTTGAGGAGGTCCCTCTGGAGGACCCTGTTTACTCTTGATTGACCATCGAGGCGATTGTATGTTGTATATTAGTTTTTGATTTCTCTCTTCACCCAGGTACTATCTTTCCGACTTCTCTCTTTACTGATTCCTCATGTTACTTTGCTTTTTGGTATTTCTCTTTCATTAGAAACATTGAGGACAATGTTAGATTTAAGTTTGGGGGTGGGGAAGAAACTTTTTGTTAGCTTTTAGTTGCAATAAATAAACTCCAGAGCCTAGAAATTTATGTTTATTAAGGTTGGCACTAACGAATCTAAGTGGATGGGAACATCTTGGTTGTAGGAGTTGAGGAACCAATCTGATTAGATGGAAACATCTAAAGAGTCTATTCATAAAAGCACCGAGCTCAGGTGTTAGAATTAAAAAAAAACATGGTAGTTTCGCCATAACTCGTTGAATCTTAATCCCTTCTGTTTTTATTTCTTAAGCGATTTGGTGGGGAACACGACTCAAGTTGTTACCATTGCTAGGTGAAATAGGGTGATTGAGATACCAAAAAAAAAAAAAAATTTTAAGACCAGACCATCAGACCAACCGGAATAAATTCAATAAAGTCGACCACTGGTGCCCTTTTATATGCCAGTTGTGTTGACCTAGAGTTAGGTTTATCGACCACTGGTCCCCTTGTATATGCCAGTTGTATTGATATTAGTCTGACCGGTATATCAGTCCATTAGGATAGGTTCATCTTGGCAGAGGCCTTCAGACAGATATGGGAAACATCGTTCACTTTTACCATATATTTTCTCTTTATCCATCTTCTTAATCTTTCCATATGATTGGTTGACTCCGGTTATGATGTTTAGAAACTATCTGAGTAGAGCTCTGTCACTTATATATGAATTTTAGTATGCTGAGTGCAAACTCGTGTACAATAATTGGAATTTCGCATCAGGGTACTTCCTCCTATAGTCAATGTTTGTAGGCCAACCAAGGAGATTCTTTAGTGCTGTCCAAGCGTCTGCGTAGATAGCTAGGGTCTGGAGTAAAGGTTTTGTGGGTACACCTCTGGTAAACCCTCTGGAGACAACACTCCGCCGCTAGGGCCACCTAGAGGTTTAACGGCTTGCTGCACGTGCTAAGTGTAGTCATTTTTATTTTCTAGATTAGTTTTGCTCGAGGACTAGCAAATAATAAGTTTGGGGGTATTTGATAGACACATTTGTCTATATTGTCCTCAATTTTTTGTATTGTTGGTACTCGATTTCGTACTTATTATGGTGTTTCTTTGTATTTGTAGGTATTTTTGGGAAATAAACATTTTTGGAAAATTCGGCTCGAAAAGTTGCACGGGGCACCCTCGGAGAAAAGCACTCAAGGCACCCTCATTTTGGATAAGGGCACCCCATGCACTCCTGCTGTTAAAGGCGCTTGCGTTTTGGATCAGGGCACCTATTTTTCCTTAATTTCAAATTTCAAAATTGGCGGGAAAATAAGTAAACAGAACCGTGTAATTTTCGATCGAAGTTTGAAAGAGTTCTGGGTTGATTAAAGGGCTGAAATTTGTTGGGTAGTTGTGATATGTCCCAACAAAACTATCATGAGTGATTTAATTGGCTAAATTTGGCTAGATAATTCACGAGAAGAAAATAGGGGAGGTTATTCTCGGAAGAGGTTATCACGGGATTGCGCAAGATTTAGACGTGTTGGAGTGTGCTAAACTAGAGCAGAAACGTGTAGAAGACAACTAAAATTTTGTTGGATGGCTACAGACGCGTGAGAAGATGTGAAAAAGGGAAGAAATCCCGTGACTGTAAGTGAAGAATATTATCAAGTAAATGAAGATTATCCGGAGTTATTGGCGAGTATTTTTGATTCTGGAGAGTATTAAAAGTTTTACGGAGAGTTTGGGAGATTATAGAGCATCACAGAGTCGAGAAAATCAAATTACAGAAATATTTTTCTGTTGTTGCTCATCTGGAGAACGCGAAGAACAGACCATCCAAGACAGTTGTTTTTTAACAGTGGAAACGACACACAGCCGTGGGTCGAGAACAACGACAATACACTTCTATCGTTCTTTTCTGTTTGTAACACATATAACTGTTACAAACCCGATTATCATTGTTTCTCCCATTTTATCATTTGTAAATACCATTTGAGCAATGAAATCAACTTTTGAGCGTGTTTTCCTAATGATGAGCCAAACCTCATCCTCTGGGGCGAAGGAGGAAGCTATTTCACCAATGAAAAGTGGTAATCTCTAATTTATGCAATTATTATATGATTATTTGCCTAGATAAATAAATTGATAAAATGATTTTTGTTAAACAATTGTCATTTCAATTGATGGAACATGCTAGCCTAGGGTTTTGATGTCCCATACTTTCGATCTACAATTGTTATTTCTAAAAAATCAACTATTACAATATTAAGAATCAATTTGAATGCATGATTTGCATGATTATAATTAGAGAATATAAATCACTTTGATTTTGGTAAATAGTGGATTCCATAGCCCCGGTCTTCTCCATATTTTTCATATCACTTTTATTTAAGTTTGCTATATTTTTAGTCTTAAAAATTAAATCTAAAATCTATTGCTTTCACAAGTCTCAACGAACTTTTTACTACAACTCAATTTGAAATCACATCACTACACCATTGGACTGAGGTGAATAAGTAGGGGTAACCTCGTGTATTATGCCATGTTCTACACAGAAATCTCCTATCGGAGTTCTGTACTCACCACCACGGTTAGACCTAATGGTTTTAATGGCAGTATTCAATTGGTTTTCAACTTCTAGTTTATACATCTTAAAGGCTTCTAAGGCATCATCCTTACCTCTAAGCAAATATATATGATAATACCTAGTACAGTCGTCTATAAAAGTAACATACCATTTCTTACCACCTCTAGTTTGAACCGATTTCATATCAACTAGGTCTGAGTGAATTAATTCTAAGAATTTAGAATTTCTATGAACATTTTTGCTAAAAGGTTTTCTAGCATACTTTGATTCTACGCATATTTCACATTTGTGTTCCTTTTCCAAACTAAATTTGGGTATGCAACCTACATTAGCTAGTTTATGTATTTACTTATAATTTACATGTCCAAGTATACCATGCCAAACGTTCGAAGACTCACATACATAAGCAGACGAATCATTCTTATTCATTACAACAGAGTTTACATTAAGCTTATACAGACCCTAGGTCTTATAACCCTGCCCCACATAATCCTTACCCTTAGTTACAACACATTCCCCAGATTCTATTACAATTTTAAAACCCTTATCATCTAACACACCACAAGTAACAAGATTTTTGCAAATGTCCGGAACATGAAGAACTTCATTCAATTTGAGAGTCTTGCCAGAAGTAAGATTGAGCCCAACTTTGCCTTTTCCTACAACCGAAGATGCAGATGAGTTACCCATATAGAGTTTCTCGCCTTCCCATACCTTATTATAGGAGGTGAACATATCTTTGTTTCCACAGACATGTTTGGTAGTACCAGAGTTTATCTACCCACCAGTCTCTCACATTTTTTACCAAATTTACTTTAGACACCGTACCAGAAAATTCATCTTTGTTGTTATCAACCAAATTAGCATTATTTTTCTTTTTAAGGTCCTTACGGTTTTTACAGTGAGCCGCCATATGACCAGGATTTCCACAAGCATAGCAATCACCCTTAATTTTATTAATGCTATATTTTGGTTTCTGATACATACCTTTCTTTCCTGGAGGTTTCTTGGAGTTATTTCGGTTCTTATCAACATTGGAACCTTTATGTTCAGTGACATGAGCTTTGTGACTACTCGTTTTCCCGTAGTCTACGTAATGTATACAGATCAGAGGATCTGATGCTAAGCAGTATCAATACCTCTGTTGAACTGACAATGCTAAGTTATAAAGGATATTCAAGATCACAATAATAACGAAGAACATAAATAGAATATAAAAGCTTCTAAGTTATCATGAGACACAAGAGATTACGTGGTTCGACATTTGTCTACGTCCACGGGGTAATGAGTGATTGTTTTGTATTAAGTTGTGGTGGTTACAAAAGATCTTAAATGCTTCCCAAAGTAATAGAGATAACTCAAGTTGAAGTAAATACTTAAGTTCTAAACATTAAAGAGGTATAAGCTTAAGACTAGATCTTCTCTCCTAGATCTTGAATTCCTCTAGTTTGTTGGTGAGGCTTGGTATTTATAGCCCCTTCTGCTCCAGGTATATCTTTGTTGCCTCTGGGTCCATCGTTTGCTGATATACCTTTTGTACCAATGGTACCTTTGTCCACTGCATGCTTTATCTGGTCGCATTCCGCCACCTCAGCTGACCCACGTTCCTTCGGGAACTACCCAACCTTAGTATAGGTTGTACCTTTGTTCACCGCCAGCTTCTGCCAATTGGGTTCTGCCACGCCTTCTCTCTCCACGTGCCTTGATTCATGCGTGTAGATAAGAGATTTGTGCATTTAATGCTGATTAGATGCGTCATCTACTTCAGTCCCTTCGCCAACTGCCTCTTTGTAGGTTAGGCTTTTACTCTTCTCATCTCAACCGTCGAGGTCTCCTTTCTTGGGGCGAGATAAAGTAGATCCGCGGAGGTATCCTTTGCTACTCAGGTTCCTCTGTCTAGCGAAGGCTACATAGTTGGATTTGTATGCGACCACTAAGATCGTGACACGTGCTCCACAGAATATTGGTATTCACAGTTTGCCCCTTTTCTTTCATATTCTACCGTTTTGTAGAATTGGAAGAAAACTTCCGTTACGCCGCCATTTTTGCACGTACCGATTGGGTGGTCCCTACATGTCCTTTCATGAAATAACTTCCCCTTGAATTTCAGGACATCCAAATTTTTGGATTATCCAGCCGCCTATAAGAAGGGAATAAAGAGAAGGAATTTTTATTAATTCCCTTTTCTTCTTCTTCTTCGAACTGCCGCTCTCCATCTCTTTCATTGAGATTCTGCTGCTAACTGCTCCTCCTTCCTTTTGATTCTTCGAGTGTTTTGGATCCACGGTTGATCGTACAAGTAAGTGATACTCGTTTTTTAGTTTTGATTTTCTTCATGCTTGATCCTGTGTCTCCTTCTTTGACTAGGGGGTTACTGATGTTGATGTTATAATTGCATGTGAGAATTCTTGTTCTTTTTTACTTGCTCGCGCTGTATGAGAACTTGGGTTTCCTCCCATTTTGTATTTTGATGATAATCCTGCCATGACTGTTCTTCGTCTGCAATTTTGATCATGCAGTTAATGGCCCTTGATTTTTTCCCATGATGTGTTTAAACTGTCCCCTTTGGTTGGTTAGGTAAAAACCATGCCCAAAGTACGTCAGTTTTTGCCCCTAATTTGCTCTTGAATGAACTGCAATTTTCCTCTGCCATTGTTGATGGAGAAGTTCTTCCTGTTGGTGTTAAAAGTTATGAGGCTCCCGAAGAAGCCTACACGTAAGGGTCCGAAGGTATCTTCGTAGGTTTATCCTCACCCGCGAATGGATTATCCTGATGCTACGCCATCTCCTCCTCATGAGGATTCTGAGGTACCTGCTAGGACTGAGATGGCTATAGTCCCTGAGGAGTCTGCGAACCCTGAGGTTGAAGAAGTTGTTGTTGAATATCTTCCTCCTCCTCCTCCCTATTATGAGCTTCAGAGGCTTCAGCTGCGTGACAAAGATAGCTTTGCTCATCTGTCCATTACTGAGATTGCTAAGTCTTTTCGTCTTCATAAGTTTGAGATTTCCTTTGTCAACGGCCCTGATGTTCTCACCGAGTCTCTTATTCGAGATTTTCCTTACGGTGAGAATAATATTATGATTAGTGTTGTCCAATTGGCCGCAGGTATGCTCCTCCCTTTGTTTAGTATAAAGGATCCTTTCTATTAAGACGTCTTGTCTACCCGGGATGACCCGACAAATAAGACTCAGGTCCGATGAGTTATACAGTATACTGGTAGTTACTGGAGTGCCCTTCGTGAGAGTTGGTATCGTAGCAAGGGAAAGACTACTTTTAAGTCCTATGACCCTTTTGCTGAAGGTGGATCCAAGCAAGAGGATTATACCCTGCCAACTTCAATGCTACATATGTCGATGCTATTCAGAAAAGTAACCTTCTTCCTTGGAGTGTTGGACCTCGTCGCATTCATGTTACTTCTAGGAAGATTAGGGAAGGTAATAGCCTTCGCTTGCTGGAGGAGATTGATAAGACTGGTTAGAATACCATCCCTTATTCTGCTAGGATGCCTTTGCCGAAGTATGACCGCATCCGTCTTGATCATGATGACCGTTGGGATCGTACTCCTCTTCGTGTGGTTGGTCCTTGGGCCTATGGTTTCACCACCGCAGATCCTTTTGTCCCTCGTTCAGCTCGTTCTTTTCCCGAGAAGTATGATGGGTATCGGCCTTGGATTTTTAATCCCGTCGCTTCTCATGAGGTACCTTCGTGTCTGCTTTGGTGTCTTTGTCATCTTTGATATCTTTGTCTGATTTTCTGATGGTTTTCTTTTGCAGACTGCCCCTGCTTCTTATGCTGGGACTGCTCTAGGATTTGCTGGTAACTCTGTAGCCACAAGGAATAGAAAGAGAAAGGCTTTGGTTGAAACACCTGCGGAGGTAAGGATCATTATCATACCTTTGTGTTTGTAAGTTCCTTAGTGCCTTTCCCCTGATTCTTAGCTGACGCATGTGTTCCTTTATAGTTTTCCCATAGGAAGGGTAAATTGAAGACTGTTATTGATCTTGATGCTTTGGATGAGGATACTAAAGCTGCTGGAGAGGTACCAGGTGACGAAGACATGGAGGATATCGAGGATATTGGCCTCAACCCTCATTTGGATGATATTGAGGAGGATTTTACCAAAGATAACCCTAGTCCCGTACGATATGCCTCAGTTGAGGGTAAGAATCTTCTTGTTGGTACTGGTGCTCAGTTGGTCGATCCTGTTAGTGTCCAAGCCCTGCTCCTACATTGTCTCTGAAGATTTCTTAGTTCTCTGCTCCTAGCAAAGCATTGCCCGCAATTTATGCCGCTGCTGGAGCTGCTTTTGTGGCTTCTAAGAGTCTCCCTTCGTCTCCTTCCACCTCCCTTCAGTCAAGCAGATCGTTTTCTAAGGTTGTTACCCCAACGGTGAGGGCTGGTAGTTCAGACTCGCATCCGAAGAAGAAGGTTGTGATTTCACTATCTAGCTTCTCATTCAATGTTTCTCCTGCTTCAATAGGGAGTGCTCAGTCTGTATCTATTGTTCCTGTTAGCAAAGCTATTGGACCCCCACCTTCGTCACCATACTGGGTAATCTTCCTTCTGCCGGTGACATGGATTTGGGAGGTTCTCAAGATCTTCCTTCTATTCCTAGCTCATCCACCATACCGTCTCTTCGTCGTGGTAAGGGTTCAGTAGTCGTGCCCCATGTCCGTGCTCAAACGAACGAGGGAGTTTCTGCTGAATCTATCCAAGGTAAGCTGTCGGAGAGCTTGAGCTTAGGTAGTTCTGATGACGCTATTCTTGAAGCTATCCTGTGGGATTCCAAGGGTCCCTTTTCTGTTGGAGTTGATCATCATCATCTTGGTAGTTCTTTCGAGATAGCTTCGCAGCTGGATGTGCTATATGCCAATATCGTGCAGCTAAAGACTTGTTCTTTGACCCTGATTGCCTTCGCTTCAGTCAGAGCTTTGGTGATATCCGCAGGGGTAGCATCCAAGAGATAGAGGCTTTCATGGACACATACGCCAATTTCCTCCCTCGTCTTTCAACATTCTCAGTAAGTGATTCTCACCTTATTGTTTTTTTCTTAATTTGATCCTCCGTCCGCTCTTATACTCTTTCGTTTGCAGCTTTGCAAGCATATCGATGTTGGATACACCTTATTTAAGGTTTATAGAGCTAAGTGCACTCATTTGAGTGCCTTTTTGGAACGCGCTCGTCAAGAATATGCACTTGTTATTGCACAACAGCCTTCGTCGAGTGATGCTGCTTCTGTTGTTAAGATATCTTCGTTGGAGGGCGATCTGAGGAAGACTCAATAATCTCTGGAAGCTTGCTTATTGTATCTTGAGAGAGTTAATAATGCTTCCAAGGTTGCTGAGGATGGTCGAAAAGCTGCTGATTCTTCCTTAGCCGCTGAGTCCTCTAAAGTCATAGGTTTGTTTCTTCTTCTCTTTAGCTTTTTGTTCATTTTTGGTTGCATAGTCCTAAGATAACCTTCGTATGTCAGCCGGTATCTCTAGTGAACTTAGGTATCTCCAAGATCAAGTGGCCAAGTTAACCTACGACATTTGGTATTATCAAAAGAAATCTGATAGGCCGATGAACGTAACCGTTCATAATGAGGCCCAACTTTCCCTTGAGTCTGATCATAATGCGGACTTAGTGAAGCAGATGGCTTTGCTTCGTAAGGAGTGTGACGAAGCCCTTGACTGGAAGGAGAGTCTCATTTTAAAGCAAAAGGAGGATATTTCCTTAGTCGAGAAATGTCTCTCAGCTCAAGAAATTATTCGCAAGAAGTATCATGCCGATTTTGAAGATGCTTGTGCTTCCTTAGCTAAGGTCACTGCGGAATGTAATGTCTTGACTTCTGAGGTTTGTTCCATTAAGAACAAACTTTTCGATGCCAGCTCCGTGACTTCTTCCATGTATCATGCATCTTTAATAAGAAGGTTTGAAGAGTTGGAGAGTGTGTACCAAGCTTTATCCTCTGAGAATGCTTCACTCCGGATAGATGTTGATGATCTCCGGACGGAAAGGGGTACACTTGGGGAAGATCTTGATGCGGCTGAGGTGGATCTTGCTGAGGCTCAGCATAGTTTATAAGAATCCCTTAGCCATGCCGGAGGTAGCTTAGGATTATTTTTCCGTAACGTCCTTTGTGTCTTCAACTTCTTTTTCTTGTTGCTGATACCTTTCGTATCCGCAGGTCTCCAGGAGCAGTTGGTGGATGCAAATGCCAAGATTAGCCACCTTGAGGGCCAGATATCTGCGTTGGAAATATCTCTCCAGTTTGATGCCGCTACTAAGTTCAAGGCTGAGACGCTTCAGCAAGCTAATGATCAGCTTAGCGCTCAGATGATGGAGCTCCGCCAGAAGTCTGCTTCGGATCTGGAGGCTCAGGCTTCACAGATGAAGGTGCAATTTAAGCGTTCTGCCATTGATTACATCAATGATGCCTTTACGGAGGCTGAGCTCCAGGCTGAGGGAGTTGTCTTTCCCCGTCTTCCTTACCCATGATCACGTTATGCTGGCTTTATTTCCAACTGAACTTCTTTGTTGTATTATGCCCCCAGCTGAGGGGCCTTTGCTGTCTCCTTTCCTTGAAACAACTCTTTGTTATGTTCTAAACCTTTGTCATCTGCAACTTTTAAGACATGTTAGTCGTATTTTGGTAATACTATTATGGTACCTTCATTATTATATGAATATATGTAGACTTGTTGTGTCTAATAATTTGCACATTCGAGTCATAACAAGGTGCTAAGGTATGCTTAACCTTTGGTGGAACATTCATCATCCTACGCAAGTATCCTTTGGCCAGAAGGTACCGTGGTGGCGAGGGCTCCTACGTGGGCAATAATTTTCCTGTAACCCTACGCGTTCAGCGCGATGGCTGATTTAGTTCGACAAGGTATCTCTCTTTGTGGGATATATTGCTTATTATTTTCCTTTTAGTGGGATTCATTTGCCCTTAGGATCCGAGATTGACATATGCGCAGTTATGTTGTGCCTTGCCTCATCGTCAATTATGACGGAGGGTGTCTATTCTAACCCAGCTTGTACTTAATCAACATGTACTTTTTCTTAGCAAAAAGTTTCCTTCATTGATTAGTTAGGTTTATAATACCTTTGATCAGGGATAGAACATGGTGGGACATTTCCCCTTCCCTTCTTCTCCTAAGTAATAACCATTCACTTACGGTTAGTACTTCTTTAGGTACATTGCGTTCCAAGGGTGTTGCAATACTTCTTATTTGAGGTTCCTTAGGTAGTATGAACCTTTCCCAGCAATATCGTGTATTATGTAGGGTCCGTCCCATGTTGGAGCTAGTTTTCCCCACTATTTCTCCCTTTTATATGGTGGTATTTGACGTAGTACGTATTCTTCAACCACAAAGTTTCTAGGAATTACCCGTTTGTTGTATTCGCGAGCTAGCCTTCGTTGGTAATTTACCATCCTCTGCAAATCCACTTCTCGCCTTTCTTCAAGATCATCAAGCTTTTCCAGCATAATATCCGTTGTCAGGTTCTTTTCCCATGCCTCCGTTTTCGTTGTTGGAAGTATTATCTCCGTCGGGATGACGGCTTCGGCTCCGTAGGTTAGCACGAATGGAGTTTCTCCCGTGGCTGTCCTTCTCGTAGTACGGTAGGCCCATAGGACATTGTACAGCTGCTCACACCATCTTTTATTGTATGCCCTCAACTTCTTTTTTAAGTTCATTGCTATTGTCTTGTTTGTGGCCTCCGCTTGCCCATTGCTCTTACGGTATATTGGAGTAGACTTGTTTTTCTGAATGTTAAACGTGTTAAAAAACATGTCTATGTTTTTTCCTTCCAACTGCTTGCCATTGTCAGAGACTATGGCGTCCGGTATTCCGAACCTGCAGATGATTTGCTCAAACAAGAATTTAAAGACATTTGTGTTCCTAATTCTTGCCAAAGCCCTTGCTTCCACCCATTTGGTGAAGTAATTCGTAGCCACGATAAGGTACCTTCTTTTCGATGTCCCCTCTATCAACGATCCAACAATGTCAACTCCCCATTTGACGAACGGCCATGGGCTGATGACCGAGTTAAGCTCCATCGCTGGTGCTTTAATCTTCCAGGCAAAGCGTTGGCATCTTTGGCAATGCCTTGCTACGTTCTTTGCATCTTCGTACATGCTTAGCCAATAGTATCCTTGCAGTTTGGCTTTGATCTCCAAGGACCTTCTTCCACTATGATTGCCAGCTTCTCCGCTGTGTATATGATGCAGTATTCTTCTACCTTCGGTTTGTGAGAGGCACCGCATCAGAGGTCCAAGAAATTACCTTCTATATAGTATTCCACTTCGTAGGCTATACATTGCTGCCTTTGATTCGAGTTTTCGAGCTTCTTTGACATCTGCGGGTAGGGTACCTTTGTCAAGGTACTGGTGAATTAGGATTCTCCAATCGTCTTCCGCTTCGCCTTCGTTGCTTTCGTCTGACATAGACTGATCTTTGTCAGACTCATCGGCTTCGTTAACTGGTTCTTCCATTCCTTCATCTTCTTTCGATTTTTCTGCTTCTCTCATGGCCCTAGTTTGTACCACCAAGGTTTCCTCAGCTCTTGAGATTAGTCCTTGTATCGAAGGCTCATAGATTCTCCCAATTTGGACATAGGTAGTGTTTTTGTCCCTCAGCATTGATGATATGAATGCTAAGGCATCTGTGTGTCTGTTGTCTTTTCGACAGACATGTCTGAATGTGACCTTGTTGATCTTTGATGCATGCTCTTGTGTTAACTTCAGGTACGAAGACAATATTGGATCCAGAGTTTGATATTTGAGCTCGATTTGTCTAATGACCAACTGTGAGTCACTAGTTAAACGAACATCTGATAAGCCCAGCTCCCGTGCTAAGCGTAGACCATGTATGACCGCCTCATGCTCCGTGATGTTGTTAGTGTATTGTTCGAATTCTAACCTGAAAGCATAGATGAGTCGGTCTCCGGTAGGGGTTGTTATCACAATCCCTATGCCTGCTCCTTCTCCATTTGAGGATCCATCTACGAAGATTTCCCACCTTCGTGAATTTTGCGGTTCGAGGAGGTCTTCAGATTCTGGCTTATCTTCCTCCATTCCTGGGATGTTATCTATCTCTGCTTCGTCGATGAGAGGTAGGTCCGCTAGGAAGTCTGCTAAGATTTGTGATTTCTCAGCTTTCCTTGTTTCGAAGATTATGTGAAATTGTTTGATCATGGCGTTCTATTTTTCCACTCTTACAGTTTTCTCCGTGATGTCGAGGATTTGACTTATTTGAGATTTTGTGAAAACTCAAATGGTGTGTGCATCGAAAAATATCCTTAGTTTCTGTGTTGCCACTACTAAGGCATGTATGAGTTTCTCCACCATGGTGTAATTACGCTCCACTGAACTGAGTGTCTTGCTGATATAGTATACGGGCTTTTCTCCCTGCCCTTGGTTGCGTACCAACACTGCGTTCACAGCGTAGCTTGTTGCTGCTAGGTATAGGGTGAGTATCTCATCTGGCTCCGGCTTCTGTAGAATGGGTACGGATGCTAAGTATTCTTTGATCTTGTGAAAGGCTTGTTCGCACTCCGCGATCCACATGAACCTGTTTCCTTTCCTTAGCGTATCGAAAAATGTTTTTCATTTATCTGACGATCTTTCTATGAATCTTCCCATGGAAGCTAAAATTCCATTTAGCTTTTGTACTCCTTTTAGAGTTTGTGGAGATGGCATCTCCATTATTGCTCTGACCCTTTCGGGGTCTACTTCAATTCCTCGCTTAATTACCAAGTAACCCAAGAATTTTCCTGAGGTAACTCCGAACGTGCATTTGTCCGGGTTCACCTTCATGTGGAAGTTTCTCATGGCTTCAAATATTTCCATTAGGTCCGAGAGATGTTTTTTTTACTTCTTTGCTTTTGACAAGCATATCGTCTACATAGACCTCCAATATTTTGCCTACCCAAGGCTTGAAGATTTTGTCTACTAATCGTTGGTATGTTGCCCCCGCGTTTTTTAGTCTAAAAGGCATCCTTGTATAACAATACATGCCTCGTGGGGTAAATAACGCAGTATGCTCCCGATCTTCTTCTGCAAGGGCTATTTGTTTGTAGCTTGAGTATCCATCCATAAAGGATAGTCTTTGGTGGCCTTCGGTTGCGTTGACCAGTTGGTCAATGTTTGGCAGTGGGTAACTGTCCTTGGGGCATGCTTTGTGGAGATTGCTAAAGTCGATGCAAATGTGCACGGATATTTGATTTCTCGTATGAATCCATCTGCGAGTAGTTTTTGTAACTCTTTCTCTACCCCTTCGTGGTAGATATCTACCATTTTACGGATACATTGTTTAAACGGTGGTATCTCCAGTCTCAGCCGAAGGTGGTGTGAGACCAAATTCGGGTCAATTCCTGGCATGTCTTCCATTGACCATGCAAAGACGTCTGCGTATTTCCTTAGTAACCCTTGTAGTTGCATCTCCTCTTCCTCTTCAAGTAAAGTTACGATGTTGAGCATTTTTGGTTCTGCCTCCGTTCCGTTGTTGATTTTCTTCGTTGGTTCTACTGATGAGCAGGTTTGTTGCTGAGGTCGTTGAGGAGTGCTTTTCTGTAATTGTCATTTGGCGGAGACGTCTGCCCCTGGGATAGCAGAGGTGCTGGTTTCCGGATCTGGGATGGCGTTGGGTGTTACCGAGGCTCCGTCCTGCACTTCCTTAGTGTTTGCCTTACGTCTTTTTCTTTCGTGATGTTGGGCAACAGTTCTTTCTTCGTTGAGACTGTATTCCGCTAGATTGCATAGCCTTGTGTCTTGCTGGTCGCCTTTGATTTCCATTTCACCCATAGGTGTAGGAAAGCGTAGGTATTGGTGATATATCTAAGTTGATCCTCGCAATTTATGGACCCATAGCCTTCCCATGATTACATTGTAGGGCGAAGGTGCTTCCACCATGCAGAAGCGTGTGTTGGTTACTAAGGGTCATGCATGTACCTGCAAGAAAATTTTCCCCTTTGGTCTAGAGACTGCTCCATTAAAACCATATATTGTGCAAATGGAAGAATCCATTTGTTGTATGGTCAACCCATGCGTACTTAGGGTTTGTAAAATAACACATATAACGAACTGCCCCCATCAACGAGGATCTTCGTGACATTCCATCAGTGTATTGGAAAAGTGATTACTAATGGATCATTATGCATTTCAACCTCCTGGTTGACGTCCTTTGTTGAGAAAGTTAATGGCATGGCCATCCATACCTCCCAAGTGCTAGTAGGTAGTCCACTTAGCTTGAACACCTCATGGGATTCTATCTTCTTTATATTTCGAGCTAACTCGAGGATATCTTCGAGCATTTCTTCTTGTATTACGCCTGCGTGGCTAGTTTTTAGGCCTTGTATCTCCTTCCGTATTTTCTAACCATGTTCACATTGTGAGCATCTTTGGAAAATGCTTTGTCGTAGTAGGATAGAGATGGCTTGTATGTTGAGTCTGTTTCATCCAATGCGTGGTGCGCTTTCCTGGCTCCCTTAGGTTGATTGGACTATGGTGGGTTGAGATCCACCCTTCGTCTTCCTGAGATAGCTCCGTTTTCATGCCTCTTTGGTGGAGGGTGAGTTTGGGAACCTTCGATCTGTATGTCCAGCATACCTTTGAGGTTCTGGTTCTCTTGGGCCATCTCCTGCATTGCATCCTCGTTTTCCTTGTTACGGAGTAGCAAGGCTGCTATTTGTGCCGCCATTTGATCTTTGTTGTGGGCTCCACCTCCCTGAGGAGTGTTGTCGGTTGGGTCTTCAGAGTTTTCTGCTCCTTCATCTACAATTGGTGCGTCTGGATATATCTGTATTGGGGTTAGGTTTCCCAACCCTCGTCCCGTAAGAACTAAGGTTCTGGGTAACCCTACGTTGGCCGCAGGTGGCTTTGTAGTGGTAGGATGCTCCGGTAACGGCATGTCATAGATTGGTTGAGCTCCCGATGTTTGTCCCATCCCTTCAGCAGGCATAGGTGATTTGTTAGAATTTGTTCGTCTTGCTATTTCGCTTTGCCCGTCCTCTGCTTCATTCCTTTGATTTGCTTGAGACGACTTTTGGGATCTTCCTCTTGTGATTGCTGGTCGTGAGCTTGTTGGTACATCCTTTGGTTTCTGCATGTCTTCGGCTTTTGTTATCCCGCGGTCATAGAAAAGAGAAGAAATCTGCTACTTGGGTACCTTCGTTAAAAGTAGTAATTAATGCTCTGACACAGAAGACGGCTAAGCAGCTTTTTCAGAAAAAGGACTGAAATAATGTCTTTGAAAGACAAGTATTAAATGTTTATGACACCCTTGGAAAATACAACCTTAAACGTTGAAAACCAATAAAGAATAGTATCAGATCTCGTGAAAAACAAGGTTATTAAATGCCTTGGAAGATCTTTCTACCTTAAAATCTCACTGAGATTCCTCTGTCAGTCAAAGGTTCTCAGATCTGAAATATGCTCTGTTAAAAAAGGGTTGTTTTAGTATAAAACAAAGATTTTGGCATTTTGTGAGCACGTTTTTTTGTGAAATTTTTGTAGATCTGTAACAAGATACGTCTTTAGAGGCTATGAACTCAAAAAACATACACACATAACGGATGAACAAATCGCTAGAGAGTGAGATTCATCGTTTAAAAAGAACAGACCCCTTAGTTACAGAAGATACGCAAGTTAAAGGTAAAACTATGTCTAAACTCAAGCTCGTGAGCCAAACACGATGGGCGCCAAACTGTGACTACTCGTTTTCCCGTAGTCTACGTAATGTATACAGATCAGAGGATCTGATGCTAAGCAGTATCGATACATATTTTAAACTGACAATGCTAAGTTATAAAGAATATTCAAGATCACAATAATAACGAATAACATAAATAGAATGTAAAAGCTTCTAAGTTATCATGAGACACAAGAGATTACGTGGTTCGACATTTGTCTACGTCCACAGGGTAATGAGTGATTGTTTTGTATTAAGTTGTGGTGATTACAAAAGATTTTAAATGCTTTCCAAAGTAATAGAGAGAACTCAAGTTGAAGCAAATACTTAAGTTCTAAACATTAAAGAGGTATAAGCTTAAGACTAGATCTTCTCTCCTAGATCTTGAATTCCTCTAGTTTGTTGGTGAGGCTTGGTATTTATAGCCCCTTCTGCTCCAAGTATATCTTTGCTTCCTCTGGGTCCATCGTTTGCTGATATACCTTTCGTACCAATGGTACCTTCGTCCACCGCATGCTTTATCTAGTCGCATTCCGCCACCTCAGCTGACCCACGTTCCTTCGGGAACTACCCAACCTTAGTATAGGTTGTACCTTCGTTCACCGCCAGCTTCTGCCAATCGGGTTCTGCCACGCCTTCTCTCTCCATGTGCCTTGATTCATGCGTGTTGATAAGAGATTTGTGCATTTAATGCTGATTAGATGCGTCATGTACCTCTGTCCCTTCGCCAGCTGCCTCTTTGTAGACTAGGCTTTTACTCTTCTCATCTCAACCGTCGAGGTCTCCTTTCTTTGGGTGAGATAAAGTAGATCTGCGGAGGTATCCTTTGCTACTCAGGTTCCTCTGTCTAGCGAAGGCTACATATTTGGATTTGTATGCGACCACTAAAATCGTGACACGTGCTTCACGGAATATTGGTATTCACAAGCTTTGTTATACATGTCCCTTGCCGAAGATACATTTTTGTCCTTAGAGCACAACAATTCTTCTACTTGAATCTTCTTACCCAAATCAACCATAGTAAATTCAACAGTTTCATGTCTCAGTTTCTTCTTGTACTAGGACCAGGAAGAAGGCAATTTCTCAATGACAGTAGACACTTGAAAAGTTTCATCAATCACCATACCTTCCGCAAAAATTTCATTCATAATTTTCTGGAGTTCAAGGAATTGATCAACCACAGATTTGTCATTCGACATTTTATATTCGTAGAGCCTAGCTACCAAGAATTTCTTATTTCCAGCAGTTTCATCTTGGTATTTTTCCTCTAGAGCAGCCCATAAATCAAAAGCAGAAAAGTTCTCCTTAGAATTGTAAAAGTCATACAAAGCATCCTCTAAACAATTCAGAATATAATTTTGAGCCATGCAGTTTTTCCTCTTCCATTCATCTAAAACAGACTCACGACCAATATCATTCAAGGATTCATCAAAAGGTTTCAGAATATAAGAATCCAGTTCATGGTAGCTCAGGAAAAATAACATTTTCGACTGCCACCACTTAAAGTCTTTCCCATAAAATTTTGCAGGCCTTTCAACATCGTTCTTACCCATTGTTATAAACAAAAAAGACTATCGTGTTAAGATTGTTGCAAATGTAACAATAAAACACTAAAAGAAGATGTGAAGATGTTAGAAATAAAATTCTGAAAGGTAAATAAATATTCAATGGACAACAAACATAGGACAGAGTCACGTGTTCAACACGCTGTCCTTAACACGATAGTTGACCGGTACGCCTCAAGAATGAGTGATGCCTATACCTTGTGGTCAAGTCATATCCAGGATAAAACTTCCCGATGCAAGCACTGTTAGCACTATAATACTTGCCCACTCTTATGAACTCAACAACAATTGCACAGAAGAAAATAAAATACCACACAGAGGGAGAGATACAAAAGGAAGAGGATAGTAGCTCTTCTGGACACAAATTGAAATGAAAGTTTCGAGTCTCTTTTATAACAGAAAAAGGGAGAGGTGATAAATGCAATTGATGGAGAATCAATTCCTTGGGCCATGCAAGGCCATAAAAAATAAGACAGGCAGAAAAAAGCTATGTCATTTACTCGAATTATGTCAATATATTTTGATTTTTTGAAAGAAATCAATGCGAAAATATGTCATCATAATTTAAACTAGGCAATAAAATATATTGCGCCTGGTCAGACGCCAGTCCACATTAAGACAAAATTTATTTTGATTGTAAAATATTTAAGGAAATAATTTAAAATTATTTTGTCAAAGTGATAAATCTTGGTTGATCCATGTCCATGACGCAGGCACGAGCCCGAGCCCTAAGACTTAGTAAAAGCAAAAATATTTCGCTCCACCCGTTCCACCCACATTGTTTTACTAACTATCCATAAAGGAATAGCTATATAGTGGAACTCCTCTTTAGTTATACCCAATGTGTGACTAAAGGTTCTATTTCATTCACTCATAAGAAAATGAGCAAGTACCCTTAGAGACTTAAAGGTCCTAAGCTCCATTCACACCAAGACCATAAAATCAAAACAATAAACTCATTTTCTCCAACAATAATTCAACTACCAACTATATGCTCTTATATCTGAGAATTTTCTTCAGTTACGGTTGGTAACCATTTTAGTTTACAAACCGTAACAAAGTTGTGGTTCGTATCCAGTATTTGGTTACCAACCGTAACTCAGTTATGGTTGGTATCGAGCATTTGATTACCAACTGTAACTGAGTTACGGTTCGTATCGAGCATTTAGTTACCAACCGTAACTGGTTTTACGATTGAGTTTTCTTCAAATTTAACCAGTTACGGTTGGTAGTTCATCTCTTACGAACCGTAACTAAGATTTACGGTTGGTTACGAGCAAAATTCCAACCGTAATTAACTCTGAAAATGTAAAAAAAATGGATTTTTTTTTAAACTCTAAAATATGATTTTGTTTTTATTTAGAGTTAATTGAAGTGAAACTTAATCATTAACACTAAACTAGATTATCAACACTAAACTATGTAAGGGTTAATTTGTCATTTCCAGTTTTTATGGATAAGGGGCACTTGAATTATCATGTAATGACTCTTGTTATCCTATTACAATACCGCCCCTCTAATAAACCATGCCGCCCTTATAGCAGACTTGATTTATTGATTAAGTACCCATTTGTATTAGCGGGCGAAACCAAAACTTACAACTGAAGAGGCTAAAAAGAAGAAAATTATATAGCCTCGTGGATTTTAGTGGACCAAACATAAAATAAACAGGCTGTGAGTTATATGCCCAAAGGTGTAACTATCTATCCACAAAAAATCCATGAAAACAAAATAACACAAAAATCCCAAATAACAAAAGTAACACAAAAATCCCAAAGGTGTTTTTGCCAACCCTAACTACCACTACTAGCAACCAACACCACATCCACCAACAAATACTAACACTACCATCACCATTTGAAGCACCACCACCAACCAATACCACTACTAACCAGAAACAGTACCACCAAAATTTGGTTTCATCATAAACTTACTGTTTTATCATTAAAATCTTTGGTTTCATGATAAAAAAAATAGGGGAAAATAAGTTAAAATCAAATTTAGTTTCATCATAGAATTTGATGAAACCAATTTTGTTTAGGATTTTTGTATCAATTTTTAAAAATTTGGGATTTTGTATCAATTTTGTTTAATATGGAGTTTTAATGGATCCCAACATTTGAACAGAGTTTTTGTACTCCAAATTTGGTCACCTTGGTGTTTTGCTACTAGTTCTATAAAATTAATGATTAAATACAAAATATTAGTAAAATATAAGGGTTCTTCAATGGTTTTTATAATTTTAAGTAGGGGCTAAAGCCACGATTAGTCAACTCTTGACTTCGCCTCTCAGTGGACATCTATCCAAGATCTTCAGTTTATCTATATTTATGTGATTATTTTTATATCAAATAATAACGGTTGTATCATATCCATATTGGCATGCATCTGGTGATACATATCGATACTGACGGACATGATTGTCTAATAGTTTTGGGGTGTTCTAGGTAAACTCCAGGTGTGCAGGTTTTTTTACGGGTAGCCAAGTCAGGACGATCTGTCTACGATAGGTATGCGACACATATTCATAGTATGTATCCTAGTTCTCTAGTTAAAACCTCATCTTGTCCATATATCTCAAACACAAAATTGGTTAAAAAGATCAAAATCAACAATTCCTGGGTGAAAAAGGACATTTAGATTTTGATACTATTTAAATGGACAAAAATGTAAAAATAGCCAGGATGTAAACAGTTTCATTCTACCCGTCTTTAAATACTTTTTCTTATTTTTAATTTACATCAGGATGCATCCAGTTTCATCCTTGTTATTTTTTAAGTTTAAGTCAGGATGAATCCAGTTTCATCCTTGCTATTTTTCGGGTGTCCATTTCACCCGTATTAATTTTTACTCGTCCATTTGAACCATGTTTTAAAAATATTTGGACAAATAACCCATTTTCCGTATCTCAAACAACATTCAGATAGATTTTATATCTTTTTTTACTTGTTCTTTTTCAAATTACCTCAATTTCCTAAAAATGCTGAATTTTGAAAATATATTTATGTTTCTGCTTAGCGTTATTATCTACTTTATTATATCAAGATAGTCATTGTTAGGCCAGAAAACTTCTGATTTACTAGGCTTGTTTATTGTTCGTGTTATCCCACAACATTGTAAGTAACTACATCGAACAATTTTGAGTTAATATTTTATAGAAGCATGACAAATGTCATTAGTTAATATTTTACAGAAGCATGACAAATGTCATTAGTTAATATTAGTTAATGTCATTAGTTAATATTAGTTAGTTCGAGGTATAACCTCATTATAGATTAGTCAGTTGCTCTTTGGTTCCTTTACTTCATCGATGTTTAAATCTCCGACAGAACTATAAGCTTGGAATTGTCCATTACAACTTTCATCAAACTTCGATTCTCGTCCAGCAAACCATTATCATTTTTCTTCCCATTATCATCTTCTCTTATTTTTTATGCAAATAAATTTTTATTAGTTAAAAAATAGAGTTTGGAGGTATATGTCTCCTATCATCTTGTAAACGAAATACATAAAAATTCAGGAGCATTCCCCCGCCATGTTTTTGATTTTTTTTTAAAAACTTTTTCGAATGTTTAGCTAGTATATCTGCTTGGTTATTGCCTTCTCCTATTATATATTCCCTCCGTTCCTAAATAGACTGATATCGAACCAGGGCCTTCTGAATCTCATGAGTCTTAAACACAAAAGCCTTTATTTTTTGAATCTCCTTTCACGTCTCCTTCAACACTTCAAGAACATCAAAAAACTTTTGAGAATTTGAAGGAACAGCTCTTGGCTTCCTCACATTCCTTCCTTTTCTTTTCAAAGTTGGAGGCAACGAAGATTTCTCTTTTTCCTTCACGATTGATGGCTTGACAATCATATTAACTTCTTTTCCATCAGAAGACATAATGCTTGGAGTATCTATGGGTTTGTGAGAGGAAATCACAATCTCAACAAGTAGTCTTAAGATAAAACAAGTTTTAGGGAAGGAAAAAGGAATATAGGGTTAACCTTTAACAGGTTCGTGCACGTACAATCTGAACCCTAAAGAGAGTAGAATTGTCGAGAATAACCCTCCTTTATTGATATACAGGGAGTTCCAAAAAGAAACAGAACTAAGAAAAGAAGAGAACAAACTTTTCGTAGAGCCTGAGAGGTACATAATCTTGTCTCTTTTGATCAGGCTCATGAGACAAGATTTACAAATCAACACAATTAAATTTTGTTGCGGTGAACAAAATTTTTTCCACCATGTTCCTCATGAGAGGAATCCACAGACCTCTCTCTATCAAAACTATTTGACTAAACTTTATTCTCAAATGGTCTTGTTTTGTCCTTGGAAACTAACTTCTTAGACGAAGATAAAATCTTACATACCTCAGCGGTCTTCTGAGCAAGTTTAAGCTTATTTGCTAATCGATTTGCTCTTCGTTGAAGTTTGCTGACATACCTCAATTTGTGTTTATACTTGTAACACTTTTATAGTTCATGACCCTTGAGAGAACAATATGAGCACGTCAATCTTGGATAAAAATCAGGTATCTGAGATGTGCAAGCAGCTAGACACATAGTGGAACCTGAAACATTATACACAGAGTTTCCAAAGACGGAATCAATTTTTTCTTCTAGATTGTTTGAGTTTTCTTCTGAAAGAATATCAAGATTGATGTATGTATTGCTACAATTATCAAAATCAATAGTTTCACCAACAAGTGCAGCGCTTGATTTCTCGTCTTCATTAGAATCATAACTGTCAGACATTTCATCAAGTGTTGTAGCAAGACCTTTGTTCCCAGTGTATTTCATTCGATTTGGACACTCATTTGCAGAATGACCAAAACCTTTATACTTAAAGCACTGAGGAATATCCTCGTCATCAGTTTCATCAATATTCCTATTTTTAGAGCCATTAACTACATAAACCCATGATTGAAAATCACGCGCTTGAAGAAAGGCACGCATAGAAATTTTCCACCATAAGTAATTAGAGCCATCGAAGACTGGTGGTACGTTTATGAAGATAGAATGTCTGTCCATACAGTCAGATCGCTACAAACACAGACTGATAAGGTCTTTAAACGTGTTTGCCTGCTCTGATACCAATTGAAAATGCGGGGGTACAACGACCACACCCAATATTTCGATTAGTAGTCTGTATGGACTAACTCCAATATACTTTCAAGAGAATCAACTAGACTCAATCTTAATAAAGTATATCAAAGAGTTATATCTCTCTTTCTCGATTCAATTCTTACTCAAGCAAATAGAAATCTGCGAGACTAATTGAATACAAGAGAAATCACTTGAACGGTACCAAAGACCAATGTTCAAGTATCAATTAATGTAAATCAACAACCAAAGGTTGGGATATTCTAATTGATTGATTCAAACGCACAACCTGTGATATTTCAATTATATAAAAAAATATAATGCGGAATAGAAATAACACAGACACCAGAATTTTGTTAACGAGGAAACCGCAAATGCAGAAAAACCCCGGGACCTAGACCAGATTGAACACATACTGTATTAAGCCGCTACAGACACTAGCCTACTATAAACTAACTTCGGTCTGGACTGTAGTTGAACTCCAATCAATCTCACACTGATCCAAGGTACAATTATGCTCCTTACGTCTCTGATCCCAGCAGGATACTACGCACTTGATT
Organism: Papaver somniferum; assembly: GCF_003573695.1. Lineage (NCBI taxonomy): Eukaryota > Viridiplantae > Streptophyta > Magnoliopsida > Ranunculales > Papaveraceae > Papaver > Papaver somniferum. The sequence goes on from NC_039363.1 coordinate 51,015,788, forward strand.
CCCTTAGCTGATCTCATCCACAACTAAGAGTTGCTACGGCCCAAAGTCGAAGACTTTAATAAACAAATCTGTATCACACAGAAAAGTCTACGATAATAGATAAATCTGTCTCCCACAGAAATGCCTAAGAGTTTTATTCTGTCTTTTGATAAATCAAGGTGAACAGGAACCAATTGATAAACCAGACTTATATTCTCGAAGAACAACTCAGTATTATCAATCATCTCACAATAATCTTAATCGTCGCGGCGAAAGAAGATATTGAGGAATCACAAACGATGAGACGAAGATGTTTGTGATTACTTTTATATCTTTCCTATCGGAGATATCAATCTCAAGCCAATCTTTGTGATTGTACTCGTACGATAAAAACAGCAAGATCAGATCACACAACTACGAGAAAGTAGTATCGGTATGGCTTCACAATCCCAATGAAGTCTTTAAGTTGTTAACCTGGTTTTCAAGAAGAAACCTAAGTTTAAAGGAGAATCGAATCTAGATAATACAACTAGTATCACACATGAGGTGTGGGGATTAGGTTTCCCAGTTGCTAGAGTTCTCCTTTATATAGTCTTTCAAATCAGGGTTTGCAATCAATGTTAGCTTAGTAACAAAGCATTCAATATTCACCGTTAGATGAAAACCTGATTAGATTCAAGCTAATATCTTTCAACCGTTGGATCGAAAACTTATCTTGTTACACACAAATGAAATGCACGATTTTAGGTTTGTGTGACCGTACCCAAACATGTACATTTATTAGTTCAACAATAGTCAACCAAATGGTTAGCCATATGAGCACTTTCATATCAACCATATTCTTCTTCACCATAACTAGTTCAAATGACTCAAATGAACTAGTTAGATAGTTGTTCAATTGCTTAGATCTTATAGAATTATAAAGACCTTATCGAAGCAAAAATGATTTGATTCACTCGAATCGATTCATGAACTTTATAGCCACGGTTTTCAAACTTGCATTCCTTAGTTTATATAAGTATAAGTCACAAATAATCGTCTTTAGAAATAACCAACTCAAGTACGTGGACTAGGTTCGCGGACTTAAGTTCCCGGAAGGAGTTCACAAACTCCAGCAGATTTTCTCGGGATGAGAACTTCCGCCAGTTCGCGGACTGGGTTCGCGACTCTTGTTCCGGTTTTCTTAATCAACAAAGTACACATACTTTGGTTCAAGGAATACGGAATTATACATATATGTGTTGCCATACAATTCTTATATCCAACATTAGTTATATATTCTCAACTCTCATTTCAATCACTGAAACATTCTTAGAGGACGTTATATAGTTGTCATTCACAAATCAGTTTTCGTAAAAGCCATTTTCAAAGTGATTGAAACATAACATGACTTTCGTCACTAGGTAAAGATGAGCTTGGCCAAATCAAAAGCTTAACAACGTATATTTCGAGAAATAGATAGGCGAGATAAACTCGGCTCGAAATAGCAAATGTGTATAATCAAAGTCTATATAGAAAAATGATAGGTGTTGTAAACACCTTGATATTTATCTTTTGTTTATGCTTTCTTTGCTACTTTTCTTGTAAATTATGTATCTTATGATTACTTTTGAGCTTATCAGGTACTTTGAAGTCGTTGGGAGCAAACGAAGGAGAAATCGTCCATTTGGAGCGTAAAATGCAAAAAGGAAAATTCATTGGCGAGTGATGGAGTCAGCTTGTCAGTTCTACGGAACTGAAGGAACAAGAATTACGAAAACTGAACTGTCAGTCTCGCAGGACCGACAGTTGAAGGGAAATTGATAGTTCAGCTGGTTGGCCCTTATCCAGTACTACATGGGTGGCTATATCACTTTCATTTCCTACACCTAACCTAAAATTCAGAGAAATCATTTTATCTTATTTTTATCCTTCCGATACTGCCTGAGGCGGCTTCATTAATTCAGTAAAAGGGAAGAACTGCTGCTGTTGGTGATTCAGGTGTCAAGAGATGGAGAGTTAGGCTGGGATTTGAGTCTGCTTTGCAGAACTCGAGTTAGTTTGTGGTGCTGGTGGTAATGGACAGAAAAGTGTTTGCTGAGGTGAGCTGCAGAGAAGTGCAAATGGGTACCAGTTTGTTATGAGACTTTGATGGTTGTGCTGCTAGAGAAGTGATTTAAATGGTGTTGATGGTATTGGCTTGAATGAATGATTGAGCAGATTCACAAATAGAATAATGTAGGAATGTAGGGGAGATGGCCATTCGTTGGAGGAAGTAATTGAGCAAGAGGATAGGATGTCAGTTTCATAAGTCTGACAAGCCAAATACTAACTGGGCCTTGTGAACTTCATGGAGGCATATCCAACAAAGATGGGCTTTTGGCCTGGACTTATCATACAAGTCCGAGGTTTTCGATTCCAAGAGGAGCCGCAAGTGAAGTCTATGGAAAAGGGAAAAACTCTCATTTTTATGAGATCTTATCTCATCTTCTAATTTTGTTCTAGGGTTTAGAAACGTGATAGGTTTTCTCTTCCTTCTTGTTATGAACTCATATGCCATGAACATGAGTTAATTTTATTTTGGTTAAGGAATAAGTTGGATTTCCAAACATGGGTTGTGTTCAATAAATTAGTTTTGTCTCCGTACTTATCGTTTATGATTCATTGATTATATAGTTACATGATTTGAATGCTTGTTTGGTTGAGTCTAGAATCAATTGAGTTTGTTTTCATATCTATTGCTAGATTAGGATTTATTATACGAAAAAGTGATAGATTCCTGATTACAAGTAGCATAATTGTGATTATTGCTTGTAGTGATACATCCTATTAGTCACAGGTGAATCATAACCTTTGTTAAATCATATTAGTGCTTTTACACGTTCGATTACTTTGGTTGGCCTAATTTCGTAGAACTTAGTGCATCTATGGAATTAAACTTGATTAGTACTTTTACACGTTAATTTGCTCTCTAAGATAGAATTCATATTCGCATCTTTTAATTTGTTTGTTGATGACAAGAGGAGATTTGCAGGATATACTTGCGATCAAGGTATCCTAGGGACTTTGATAAAAGTTGAGATTAAATATCAATTCTAATTATTGTTTCGAATACATGTTTGTGAATGAAAACCGATCCTTGAAGCTAATATCTTCATCTTATTGATTTGCGTGCTTTATTCCTTTGTTTGCTTTTAGTTTTGTTTAGTTACAAAAATCAGAAAAATCCCCCCTTGTTTATATAGGAAACCGAACAATTTGACAACCAAGACCTCTCTGTGAGAACGATCCTTTCTTTCCCTTGCTTCATTATATATTTTGAGTAGTAAGAAAGTGTAATTATTTTTGATGCCTACGACAACGATCAAATTTTGGCGCCGCTGTCGGGGAGGCAGCGGTATTCACTTGTTTTTGGTTTATTATTTTTGTTTTTAATTTTGTTTTTGTTTTTATTTTATTGTTTTTAACCTTGTTTTGAGAATTGTGTTTCAGGTACCAATTTTAATGGACAGAGCATATTGGAACAATGGATACGGATTCCAACCTCAATAATATGACAATTACCAACCATCCCAGGGGTACAGTCAAAACCAATTCATTGGTTATGATCAATATCCTACGGAATATTGTGGTACTCATACATATCAACAACCTTATGACGGGTATGTGTGCGAACAACCACAAGGATTGGAGGATGTTTATGCTCGTGAACAACAAGTTTCTAACTTGTTAGACAAATTTTCCGATTTTGTATGACAAGAGTTTCAAAAAGATAAAGAGACTACAAACGAGCAACTCCAATAACTTCGTGAAGGTATGTCTATCTTACGAAGAAGCATTGATGAATACAAGGAAGAAAGGTATGAAGAAAATTTTTGTTTTCAAAGCAATAACTATTCTAATGTGACAGTGGTTTGAAATAAATATTTGATTGATGCTAATGTTGAAAAAGGCGGACTTTCGTTGATAATTGTGTAGCTAACTCAAGTCTTGATCTTAATAATGATCATTCGCCTATTCAAAGGGATGAGTTTGAGACTATCAACATTAAATTCAGCGACAACCCATCTTATGTTAACTATGAAAGTGACAATGATTGTGAAGATACATTGCTCGAAGCAACTCATGGTGACATAACCCAAAGGTGTACTACTGAATCTTTTTGGGATCAAGACGAAGAGGAATATGATGACGCATATGTAGCTTAATCAAGCCTTGATCTTTATAATGATCAAGAACATATTCAAAAGGTAGATCTTGAGAATGATGCAATGAGTGTTCTAAAAAAGTTCCTTATGGACAGAATTGCATCCGCAAAAGAGTATGTGCCAAACAAAAAGGTGGAGTATGTTGAGAATGAATCCGATTTGACCAATATTGTGTAAGACCCAATTGATCATGCAAAAGATTGTAATGAAGATGTAGATGTCGAGATTTTGGTTAAGGCAGAAACGAATGAAGAGTTGTTTCAAGTTTCGATAGAGGACCACTATGTGCAAGATGTAAGTAATTCACTTGAATTTTATAAGGATGAAGATGATACTATAATACAAGAGATGCAAGGTTTTTCTAACCCTTTGCCTATTAATCCTTATCTTTTACCTATTATTGGCTTGAATGTGTGTGCTTCGAGAATATTGTTAGATGACTTTGTTTCTCGATATCCGCCATTACAAACATTTGATTCTCATACTATGCATGTTTGCAAACAAGAAACCGTGGAAGTACCTGAATTTTATGTTCTTTATACACTTCCAAGTGTGGAAAAAAATAAGTGTGGGGGAAGCTTTGATCGGTTGATAGCTTCGCTTCTATTTTCTCGTACTAATATTTGTGTGAAGCGAGTGTTTTCAAAACAGGTTACATGGAAGGAACCTCAACTTTTCAGATTATTGGTGTATGGGGAATTCGTCTTGCAAGTCGGGCTCACGAATTTAAACCAAGCGCTAAATGGGAGGCAACCCACGAAATGAGTATTTCTTGTCTTATTTTTATTTTATTGTCATGTTTTTTATTGATTTTTGTTTCTTGTATTGTATTTATATTTTCTGATTTCTTGTCATATTTCATTATAAGCCACCTTGACTTACTTTGGATGACTCAATTTACATCGAGGGCAATGTAAAATTTAAGTGTGGGGGAGTGGTTAAGCATTTGCATTGTAAAATTTTCAAGATTTTCAACTTTTGTGTAAATTAGTGAATAAATAAAAACTCCAACTTGTAGTTAGTTTAGAGTCACATAGTATACATGTCGCTAAGATTACATCGAGATTCTCACAATTGTGACTGAACTTAGAGATGACAGAGAACGTGATCGGGTTTCTTACTTGTATGAGAGTTAAAGTTGGATTTAACCATGCCAGTGGCAAATGAAGTGCAGACTGAATTCGGTATTAGATTTGTGATCCCCTATAGTGGAGACTACCAATTGTTACATCATGAGAGGCACCGACCTTCAATTCTTTGTACGTGTCTAAATTTGTGCTTTTAGAGTGTGTGTAACCGTACGTAAACTCCGGGTAGAATGGTGAGCTACCCAACCTCCCACCAATAGAAGCACTACTTTGATCTCTTGAGTGCTATTTTATCAATCATGATGGTGACATCGAATTGCTAACTTACATACCACTTGTAATCTTGTTTGCAGTTAGCACCATCCACTTTATCTCTCTCTACACCAACAGGTCCATAGAAACACCATCATCATCACAAGAGGAGCATCATAAATTTGAAGGAAAGTTGAAGACGTTCAAGGTTTACAAGCAACGGTACAGAAATGAGCAGATTTCAGATTCAAGTAAAGCAACAAGACAAGGAGCAGAATTCTTACGAGTTGAAGACTTATGTACAAGAGCGAAGATTATCAAGATGAGAATTCAAGAAGTTTATGATATCAAGACAATACACGTTGTGAAGAATCAAGTGGTAAAGTACTTACATCATGGCCTTTGTACTTGTATTCTTATTTTTATTTTTATCTTTATTCTTATTTGTTAATTTGTATCTTATTTTCTCTTGTTTAAAAAAAAAAGTAAAAAAAAATGAAAAAAAAAAAGAAAAAGACAAGAGAAAATTTCATAGGTTCATTATTACTTTTAATTTTTTGTTGTGTCCTATTTTGTTTTTTGCTTTGTATTTATTTTATTTTTCTTGTCTCAATCAAAAAAAAAAAAGAGAGACAAGAAAAATCCTTTGCATCATATTTTTGTTTGTTTTGTTCGTTTTTGGTTTTGTATTCATTCAATAAAGCCAATGGAAGAAGAAATATCCATAATAAAGTTTCAAGCAACAAGAAATTAGAGGAAAGAATCGCATTGTCAAGATTCTACGAAGTTCAAGAGTTATCATCAAGTGTTGAAGACCGAAGACGAAGATGAAGACAAGGATTAAAGAAGGAAGAGGTTTCTATGGATGCTGTGAGAGTGGTGCTAACTGCACGTCGAACGTATAACGAGGTAAGTAAGTACATTCCCACCTTTGTTAAGTGGTTGATTTCCTTTCTTAGAGATCGTCAGAAAAAAAAGGGTTTTCAAAATGATAAAATATGTGGGTTTTCAAAACAATTCGGAGGGTTTTTGCCTTCCTACCATTCAAGGTGCCACATGATTATCTCTTCACTCATACCTGGACACATGTGTGACCCATAAAAAACTATTATTATTAAGAGCAACTTTATAAAACCCTTTCTTGTGAGGCAGAGTCGAGATTTTTGATCACTCCGAACCCGAATTTTTTTCGATAGGGGATGGTTATTTCTCTCTCGAATATTAAGGATGAGATTGTGTTCATATTTGTGTCCAACTTCTTATGACTAGTGTGCAGAATCTCTATGTCTTCTTAGCACGTTGGATGTTATCTTTTCGGAGAACTAGTAAGTTGGAAAAGTAGGTTTTGTGGGTATATCTCTAGTAAGCCCTCACGAGACTATAAATAGTCCACTAGGGACACCTAGGGGTTTAAAGGCTTGTTATACGTGTTAAGTGTGACCGTAGCCTCGACGACACGGAGTTGTATGTATGTTTTAGAATTCTTTTGTTTGATTTGCTCGAGGACTAACAAAGTCTAAGTGTGGGGGAATTCGATAGGTGTTGTAAACACCTTGGTATTTATCTTTTGTTTATGCTTTCTTTGCTACTTTTCTTGTAAATTATGTATCTTATGATTACTTTTGAGCTTATCAGGTACTTTGGAGTCACTGCGAGCAAAAGAGGGAGAAATCGTCCATTTGGAGCGTAAAACGCAAAAAGGAAATTTCATAGGCGAGTGACGGAGCCAGTTTGTCAGTTCTACGGAACTGAAGGAACAAGAATTGTGAAAACTGAACTGTCAGTCTCGCAGGACCGACAGTTGAAGGGAAATTGATAGTTCAGCTGGTTGGCCCTTATCCAGTACTACATGGGTGGCTATATCACTCTCATTTCCTACACTTGACCTAATTAAGAGAAATCATTTTCTCTTATTTCTATCCTTCCTATACTGCCTGAGGCGGCTTCATTAATTCAGTAAAAGGGAAGAACTGCTGCTGTTGCTGGTGATTCAGGTGTCAAGAGATGGAGAGTTAGGCTGGGATTTGAGTCTGCTCTGCTGAACTTGAGTTAGTTTGTGGTGTTGGTGGTAATGGACAGAAAAGTGTTTACTGAGGTGAGATGCAGAGAAGTGCAAATGGGTACCAGTTTGTTATGAGACTTTGATGGTTGTGCTGCTAGAGAAGTGATTGAAATGGTGTTGATAGTATTGGCTTGAATGAATGATTGAGCAGATTCACAAATAGAAGAATGTAGGAATGCAGGGGAGATGGCCATCCGTTGGAGGAAGTAATTGAGCAAGAAGATAGGCTGTCAATTCCATAAGACTGACAAGCCAAATACTAACTGGGCCTTGTGAACTTCATGGAGGCATATCCAACAAAGATGGGATTTTGGCATGGACTTCTCATACAAGTCCGAGGTTTTCGATTCCAAGAGGAGCCGCAAGTGAAGTCTATAGAAAAGGGAAAAACTGTAATTTTTATGAGATCTTATCTCATCTTCTACTTTTGTTATAGGGTTTAGAAACGTGATAGGTTTTCTCTTCCTTCTTGTTATGAACTCTTATGCCATGAACATGAGTTAATTTTATTTTGGTTAAGGAATAAGTTGGATTTCCAAACGTGGGTTGTGTTCAATAAATTAGTTTTGTCTCCATACTTATCGTTTATGATTCATTGATTATATTGATACATGATTTGAATGCTTGTTTGGTTGAGTCTAGAATCAATTGAGTTTGTTTTCATATGTATTGCTAGATTAGGATTTATTATACGCAAAAGTGATAGATTCCTGATTACAAGTAGCATAATTGTGATTATTGCTTGTAGTGATACATCCTATTAGTCACAGGTGAATCATAACCTTTGTTAAATCATATTAGTGCTTTTACACGTTCGATTACTTTGATTGGCCTAATTTCGTAGAACTTAGTGCATCTATGGAATTAAACTTGATTAGTACTTTTACACGTTAATTTGCTCTCTAAGATAGAATTCATATTCGCATCTTTTAATGTGCTTGTTGATGACAAGAGGAGATTTTCGGTATATACTTGCGATCAAGGTATCCTAGGGCCTTTGATAAAAGTTGAGATTAAATATCAATTCTAATTATTGTTTCGAATACATGCTTGTGAATGAAAACCGATCCTTGACTAATATCTTCATCTTATTGATTTGCGTGCTTTATTCCTTTGTTTGCTTTTAGTTTTGTTTAGTTACAAAAATTAGAAAAAATCTCCCCTTCTTTATATAGGAAACCGAACAATTTGACAACCGAAGACCTCTCTGTGGGGACGATCCTTTCTTTCCCTTGCTTCATTATATATTTTGAGTAGTAAGAAAGTGTAATTATTTTTGACGCCTACAACAACGATCATAAAACAACTTTTATCTCAAGATAGGAGATAAAGTAGATAGACTTTTGAGTGATATATAAGTTCAAGTCTCCACATACCCTTTAGTCGATGAAGTTCCACCAGTTCCTTGAGTAGTTATTCGTCTTGTATGATGATCGCCATGGAGTTCTTGAGCTCAACTACACTTTCTATCCTAGTCCGAGACTTATCTATAGTAGACTAGAAATAAAGACTTATATTTTTGATCACTAACATTGACAAACATGCTTGAGATATCAATGCATGCGAGTTCAACCGAGCAGTGCTCTAACACAACTCACTAAAGAAACAGCTGGGGATTGTACACTATTTGGTAACATCATGTAATCCTTGCTTCTGGGTTCTCCGGTCCGGGTACTTTCTTCCATTTCCGTGAAGTCTACATTGATCCGATGTTTCACTACACGAGCATCCTGTGGTAAAATTAATGAAATAATTAAGATGCGATTATCATGTCTCTATAAAAGTCATATGAAGAATACTTACTTGTGAACATTATGGAAGTACTTTTCATTTATCGCCAATGGAGGGATACTTCAATCTTAGTCGAGCAAAAATCATCTCAACGGAAGGAGGATCTTGTACCAGAGGTGCCATTACAAAATCATGTAAACGCGTACGTTGCTGATTCCAAAAAGTTATATGACCTGGAGTTGTGTAGGCGACTCGGTCAGAACAAGGAAATAGATATTCGCGCCCGTTCAAATGCGTACAACCTGAAGAAATTTTAAGTTGGTTGACTGATGGCTTTCTCTTCCGAAAATCGGGAACACACTGATCCAAGGCCCATTTGTCGAACCACTCTATCGATGTTATTCCTCCACAAGAAACTTTCCTTGTATTACTGATACTAAATAACAAGGAGTGAAACTCAGTATGAAGGATCTCTCACCATCACTCAGGTATGTACCGGATTCCAAAGTGATATTTTCTTCAGCATCATTAAAAGTGATCATTTGTGAGATGAAAGAAGGAACCGACACCCATGGACAGAAATTAAACTCAGACTCGTTGTCTAAAACATTGGTGAGACGCATCCTGAGTCGAGGCTGCTTTGTGGACCACCACTACGAGGGATTGGTGCATAATTCTTGAAGCGCTCCCACAATAAGGCTTGTAGAAACATTGTATTAATGTACGTGTCAATTTTTATAAAGCCATTGGAAACACTGGAATCTATGACCAATGAGTCTAAATTGGAGAATATTAAACCCAAGAACAGGCTACCGATGGGAAGTTTCTCACCTTGAGCCATATTAATGGCAAAAGGAATCACAAATGTCTTCATCAAGTTTACACTATCTTCAATTACCTTTCTGGACATCCACAAGCACAAGAAAGCAACAATGTTTAACGTAACATCGACAGGTCTTTCAGGAGTCCTATCTCTTGGCCACCAGTGCCTCAACGATTGAGCATAACAAAATTTGTTGGATAATTGTTAATATCATTCGTCGTAGTTGTCAAGACATTATACATTGCCATCTCCTCTGCCGAAAGTTCTTCAGAAAAATTACTCGTAACAGGAAGATGCAATAAAGCAACTACATCCTCTAAAGTGATGGTAAATTCTCCCCACATGCATATGAAAGTGTGAGTAGGAATGCACCAGCGAGCGAGCAAAGACACCATACCTCATACATCATGGTAGATAAACAAATCTCCAGCTGCTTGAATAGCTCGTGTCACATGTGCATTATCTAGCATGGTTCGTACACGATCATAACCCAACATATGTCTCGCCCATCCAGAAAAGTCTGTTAAAGGTTTTCGAGAAAGCTTGAATTCTATATGCGAGGCAGAGTAGTTCCCTCTTTGCAGACATAACCGAATTATCGCTCGAGGAGATACTAATTTTCTCTGAGCAATGTCCATGGGATGTATAAGAAGGCGAAACGAAGAACCTGTGAGACGTTTTTTAGGTCTATATTGAACCACAAAGAAATCATCATCAGTGTTCGGAATATTCTTTATTCCAGGTGCTTCTTCTTCTTCATCAATGGAAGTCTCGTCTACAGAGGTACCATTTCTTGAAGTTTCATCTACGGAGGTATCATCACTGGAGGTAGAATCCCTGGAAGTATCATCTTTGGAAGTGCCATCATGAGAATCAGTCATCCTTGCAAAGTTGTTGTGACATCCATGCAACAATTCTACTTCAGTATATCATTCGTATATGCAAATTTCATCAAAGCAGTGAAATTAAAGCACAACAAAATAATTAGGATGCTCGCATCAGCGTCTAAAAAAATGGTAACTTTCCAACTCTTACATGTTTACAATTTCACTAGATGTAGTGATTATAATGCAAAAAATTCGAGAATTTGTTCGTTTCTTCAAACCTGTAAAGATGAGCAAAACTCATTTTTCAAAATCATAACTCGATTTTTCATAAAATTGCGAGCAATTCACATAACTTTCATTGTGTGAGCAATTCACACAATTTTCACCACGTGAGCAATTTACATAATCTTCACTGTGTGAACGTTCACTGATTTTATATTACATGAGCATCTACTATTAAATCACAAAGTTCATGAAAGCATTATTTCATCACAAATAATTGTTTGCTTTTAACAATCGCTCAAAATCAAAATTTGGTTTTACAAAATTTTGATTTTCATGAATAACTCACGTATTTAACAAAAAAAAATTACTTGAGTGAATAACTGACGTAAATATTAAAAATAAATAAATTTGGACAAGAGTGAATAACTCACGCAAATAAAAAAAATAAAAAAATCGCTCGAACGAGCATTCGTCTATGAAACGAGGGTCTTTCCTATTTTTGTGAAAATCTTCATACTCAAAATAAAATTTTGTTTACATGAAAGCTCATAGAAAAAATTTTATTCACTTCAATCAGAGCATGTCTATTGAAAACATATATTTTTCTCTCATGCTAAGGATTATTGTTCGTTTCTTAAACTAACAGACAAACGTCTGTTTCCTAAAACAAACTTTTATGAAAACCTACGCATGTGTACACATATATGGGATTTTTTTTATGAAAACTCATCAACTTCAAGTATTTAAAAAAAAATTAAAAAATCATCACTTACCTGGTCGGTGTCGTCAGCCGGCGGTGATTGACGATCGTCGGCGGCGGAATCTCCGACGAGTTTTCCTTTTCTTCCTTGCTGGCGTGAGGGAGATGAAGAAGAGTGGTCGGTCAGTTGGAGAATTTTTTTTAAAAAAAATATTTAATATCAGGGTTTCTTCACATTTATAACAATTTTATTTCCAAAACCTGATTAAACAAGGATTTCCTTTTTGGGCCCAATCCTTTAAACCCTAAACCGACCAAAATTGGGCGTTCGATCGTCCGAATCAGCGGTGCTTCATCTCTCTATGCTCGCGGGATGACACTCTATCATACCGCCAGAGTCCTTATCCGGGCATTTGCTTGTACATGACATCATTGGAGCAAATCGGGGATTCTGGAAATGCATTTTCACGACTAAGTTCAACTACTTATCTCGTCTACTGGAAAGTCACCATCCAGTGCTTACTGTGGAACATGACTGTCCCTCACTAAGCAGGGGACTTAATGTTGATGGTGGATTTTTGACAAAGGCTAAAATCGTAAAATCATGTTACTGCATGTTTCTGACTCGGCTTCAGAAATGTATGTGAAACTCATATTTTGTGATCCATGAACCATTTCACGATTTCTGACTGAGCGAGAATCCTCTCAGATCTATGATGAATATTTTCCTCGAAAAGCCTCTCAGCTGAACTTTCGACACTTTGCACATTTCATCATCACCTCTACGTAGAATCAAAATAATTGGACGTCTCCTAGACATATTGCAAGCTAGTATAGAGCGCTAACGTCTTCAGGATGTCATTGTTTGTTGTTTCCTGACTATGTAGAGAGAATGTGTATAGAATCTCTTAATGATTGGACGACTCCTAAACATATTGCATGCTAGTATAGAGCGCTAACGTCTCCAAGACGTCACAATGTTTGTTGTTACCTGACTATGTAGAGTGAATTTATATAGAATCTATTAATGATTGGAAGGCTCCTAGACATATTTCATGCTAGTATAAAGCGCTAACGTCTTCATGACGTCACAATGTTTGTTGTTCCCTGACTATACAACCCAATATTCAGAACGAATACGATGCTTTCATTATCGCATACCTCGATTCTCGAATAAACTCGCTCATAGGCATATCACATGCCAGTGTAGAGCAATTCATAAATTAATTCTAGCATGTCATTCATCAACTGAATTTCTAGAAAATAATATGTTTATCTCATTACTCCGTTCCATGGCTGATCCTCAGCTGGAATTAGTAATAGATAATCATTCTATCTCATTACTCTGTTTCATGGTTGATTCTCAGCTGAATTGTATGGATTAGTAATAGATACTCAATTAATTTTATTACTCCGTTTCATGGCTGATTCTCAGCTGAATTCCATGAATTAGTAATAAATATTCACTGATCGGATATCTGGGCCACCACCGAGTAAGCCCCGAGAAAATGGTGTGAGTGTACTTAGCAATAATGCACGAACGAGCACCCGAGGACACGAACGAGCACTCAAAAATATGGACAAACGATAAAACATATGCAAAATACGGAAGAAAAATAATATTAATAAAATAATAAAGAGGCGCCCAGGGGGACCGGTCCCACCGGCTGGCCGGTCCCATGCCTCTTCCTTTTATTTTATCTTATTTTATTATTTTTCCTAATCTCATGAAAACTCCTTCATTTGAGAAAACTCCCTCGTTTGAGCAAAACTCTCAGTTTCTCCATATTTCCTTCACACGATGAAAAATAATTAAAAATATGGAAATGTGTCACGGGACCGGGCCTACTGGCCGACCGGCCATGCCCTATCCGTGGATGGTTCCACACCTTATGATTCCTTATTTTATTATTATTATTATTATTATTATGAAAACGTACCTCTGAGGGCTTTTATTGAAAATAGGGAAAAGAGTAACATTACAAGAAAAGTGTTGGTAACCTAGCTACAAGCTGGGCACCAACACCCTTTTGAATAACAATACCTAAACGATGAAAAAGAAAACTGTTAGTGCCACAATTTGCGTCATTGTGAGAGAGACAGTTCTTTAACCTCTTTACAAAAGCCACTGTGTCCTCACTTAGTTCACATGTAGTGAAAGCAAGAATATGAAAGCCATAACCATGAGACTCACACTTCTCTAAATATTTGTTGCGTTTACGGAGAATCGCCCTAGAGAGAGCTTGACCCGGAGTGAAAGAACGAGTATCCCCAGTGAAGGGAGAAACGCATGTGACATCAAAGCATGTATCTCTGCCGTTTTCCCAGTTGTGTACCAATAGGTCGGCCGGCCTCAAAGCAGCATTCTCATCAGAAATAAAACCTAAGGCGACTTCTTTACGTGATGCGACACCGGCTTTGATACATATATCCATAAAAACGTCACGTACCAGATCGTGCCGGAATTTGAGTCTGACGTCGCTAGCACAATGTAGGGCATGGTCTCCAAATATGTCCATCTCCTTATTACAACTTGAACAATGACTGCCTTCGGGAAATAGCGGGATGCCAAGGCGGTAGCTGAGAACACTTCTGAACTGACGGGGTCCAAGGGTTTGATTCAAACCAACAATGGGTATGGCAAGTAAATAATCTTGTGCGTGCTTAAGCTTGTTACACTGCCATAACACACTGTCACGTACACTCAAATGAAAGGTTGTGGGTATCCGTTTCTTCACTGCTTCGAAGTATAAAACAGCCAGAGAGTGCATAGAATGAGGGGTTGTATCGTCAAAGCTATGTGAGGAAGAGGTAAGACCACAAACTTGGATGTAGGTTGCTAAGGCTTGCTGGTATGTTGGGATTGAGCTGGTAGTAGAGGTGTCCTTCAATATGACATCTTGTATAGCCCTAGTTTGAAACTGTGAAGCCAAGTAGCAGTAATTGCTGGTGTCCTGCATCGTATACACGCCAAGACCTCCGTCTTTGATTGGAAGGGTAGCAATGCGGTATTGCAATGGACCAAAACCTTCCCCATCTGCAGTAATAAGTTGTCGCAAATATTGAAAGAGGTGATCGTCAAAGTGAGTCATAGCTTGCTGCAATGCTAAGGGGTTTGTTGTGCGCATAGTAAAGTATAATCTTGAGACCCCAGTACAACTGCGCAATAGTAATAGTTCGCTTTGCGGATCCTTGAGCTTCTTGACGACTGACATGAGGTTGATGGTTTTAGTAACTCTCTGCATCACCATTTCCTTGCAAAATTGTAAATCTAGGCTGACTGGACCACCTAAGAGTTTGACACCGGTTGAGGGTCGACCTATGTTGTCCGGAAAAACGCCTGGAATTAAACTCCGTGGGTCTGGTGTAGGCCAAAATAACTCGGTTTTGGTGATGTTGAGGTGAAGACCCCTGCGGACACCTTCAGATTGAATTATAGCCAAGGCCTTGGAGACTTCCAACGTATCACCAATAATGGTGCCGTCGTCGAGGTACCACGCATTTAAGTCTAACTTGCACTTGGAGGCGATGCTCAATACAACAGGATGAAGAGTAAGCGCGAAGAGCAACGGACCAAGGGGGTCACCTAGTTGCACTCCCTTAGCCGAGTATAGGATGAACTCATTATAGTATAGCCGAGCCGGTTTAGCATAACAAAATTCGACCCACTGAGCAATTGCAGGACAATGGGATCTGACCTCTTGGATTAGTGTTGTACGATCTACCATGTTAAATGCATTCAAGAAGTCGATGAGTAACATGAAATTATTGTTCATTGTACCTTTTAACTCCATGAGTCTGTTGACGGAAAGGAGGATACTTTCTCCACCACATGGCACTCCCACACCAAACTGGTAGTCTCCCAAATAGGTAGACATTTCCTTTCCAATTTTCACAGCTGCAACTTTGGAAACTAGCTTGCGCCATATGGTACCCACAGCGATGGGTCTGAGACCACCACCAGGTTTCTGCAACGGCGTAAGGGGAGCACTGGCAATGTATTCACCTAGAATGGCAGGGCATTTTCCAGCGAGTAAGATATTTACCACCTTTGTAATTGATGTTA
This sequence comes from Papaver somniferum, assembly GCF_003573695.1. Classification (NCBI taxonomy): domain Eukaryota; kingdom Viridiplantae; phylum Streptophyta; class Magnoliopsida; order Ranunculales; family Papaveraceae; genus Papaver; species Papaver somniferum. The sequence goes on from NC_039363.1 coordinate 51,031,728, forward strand.
CAAGCTCATCTGCAACTGCGCTTGATGCTCCACTCATGGCATCAAGTAGATGTTGTGCCCTGAGACCATCCCTACCACAAGATGTTCCTTTGGGGAAGTTTTTTATAGCACCAAGAACTGAACCCGTGTCTACAACAATGGGATCAGCAGTGATTGCTTCAGCGGGTATAGTAGGAGGGTGAGCATGTGGGTGTTTTTCCTGCAGTTCTTTGAGTGTATCTGTAATGCATGGTGCAATACCATTTGACGAGAGAACTCGAATAGCCGATGTATAATTCCCAAAATTCAACTTCTTTCTGCAAGCCTGCAATTTGGCACTCTCTTGAGTCTTCTTGCTTCTTGGTTTGCTCACTGGTTTACACTTTGGTACCTCCAACAGTTTGGTGATGAGAGTAACACATCCATTATGTTCTCTCCAGGTGAGTATTGCACGGTTGATAGAAGCAACTTGTAGGAGCTTCCTATTGCCAGACCCCTCTTCGGGTGTGCTCTTAGGAGTGTAGAGGTTGAGAGTGCAAATAGGAAGGAGCAATAACTTTATCCATGATGATAAGTCAGTGGGACTTAATACGACAGCATCCAAGCATGATTTAAGAGTTATTGAGAAGTTCAGTCGACAAGGTGGAGGAATACTATTGATAGTAGTAAATTGCCTTTGAAAGACTTCATTGAGCAGTTCTACAGATAGGGATGGAGTATTCTCAACCACAGTGTCTGTTGTGTCTTCGGCATTCGCAAAAGGCTTGGTAATATCATATATAAGGAAATCAGCACATTGCCCATTGAATGGCCCTGAGACAATTATTCCCTGATGGCTTGAATGACGACAGGGTTTTTTCCATACATGCATACTCATGCATAAACTGCAGAGCCACATCTGTAATGACCCTAGAACTCGTTCCCAGGCTGTAAAAACATTCAAGTTGTTGCCGATTCTCTCCTTGCAGGTTTGTTTAGCCTCTGCTGTACGAAAATGTCTGTCGTTAAGGTGTCTGGTGAACGAACTGCGAACGAATCCTCGACCATTAACCCCGTCTCTGCAATCGTAAAACCATTTAAAAAGGACAATGGAAGTGATCACCGTATGACTCTGTATCTTCACCAAAATCATGTGATGAAGTAAAATCCGTTGATGGGCTAAAGTATTGAGACTCTGATACAGAAGACGACGCAGCAGATGATGATACCCCATGTTGTGATGAGGAAGATGATCTAGAACGAGTGTTACGCATGGGAACTGTAAAAATAACTGTTGTAACTACATCGGTTGGTGAGAAACAGTGGTTAAGAATGGCATAAATCGAAAGGAAATAACAAGGGGATTCGAAAGATGAAGAGTGATCGGAATTCTATGGAGGAAATTCGAAGCAATTGCCGGAACAAATTTGTAGACTTTCTGTCGCCTGTAAATCGCCCGGAGTTTCTCTCTCATGCCCTTATTATTATTATTATTGTTATTATTATTTCCTTCATCTCATGAAACTCCTCCGTTTGAGCAAAAACCCTGGTTTTTCCATATTTTCTCAAATATTGCTCAAACTGTCAAAGGCCAAAAAGTCATATGGTCACATGACCGACTAGTCTCCTCATGGAAAATATTAAAATATTATTATTTTAATATTTTCAATATATTGATCGGACGAGCAAATTTCTACTTGCTCATTCGAGCAAAGTTGAGAGTTTCAGTCAAGATCAAACTCTTCTGAAAATCCAAAATATTGCTCGAACGCGCGTCAGAAAATATCAAAATTCTTAGAATTGAGACAAGGAAAATATGGTGTCACGGTAATGCCACCTTGACGGACAAGGTCTCACCTTAGGCTTGCAAGGATCCGGTCCCACATACTTTCACAATTTTGACCTAATTAATCTTCTACGGTTCATATTGGGTTCAAACTCTTTCCAACCAACTTCGAACTTGTTCAATTGACCACCAGCTGGTCCCACAACCACCAAGGGAAGGTTTAATACCCCTTGGTCGGTCCCTCATCTCTCCATAATCAGGTTTTATTCATAATGCTCAGACGAACATTATTTCAATAAATGATTAAACCAGCATTTAATCATCCTTTCACCAACTGGTCAAGGACTTTGATGCATGATCATTCGAGCACTTGGACATTACATGGTCGGCCATCAACCCATGTAGCCGGTCGTCTCTCACCTAGTGATTGATTTTTAATAAACCATCAGGTGATCAACAATCGATCAAAATTAGGGCTTTGAACTGAATGCTCTGCAAATCATAATTCCGAGCAAGTTCAAGCACTAATAATTTTATGTTAATCCAGCAATCAACATCTTGATTAATTATATAATATTCGGTCCAACTGCCAATATTTTAAAATTAATATTTTATCTGGTCATACTACCAATTGTTCAAACAAGTAATATTTGCGCAGACGAGCAATATTTGCTCAGACTATGATTCAACTATCAATATTAAAAAATACATCAAATGAGCAATATTTGCTCAGATGGGACTAGTAATATTATTCAACTGTCAATGTTAAATAATTCATTAATCGATCAATATTCGCTCAGGCTATCAATATTCATCATGTTAATTCAATTATCAACATGCATTCGAGAACTATACATACATCCCAGCAGACATGTTCAATCCATGTATTATAGAGCATTCGTCAATCATGTTCGATTCAACAAAACTTAGACTCGTCGTCTAATCAAGTCAACAACTGACCAATTAAATACACGTCTGCCTTGCAGACTCCACGTTCGTGAAACATCAATCACGTCATATGGGGGGAATTAATTAGGGTTTTGGTCTGGCGGCCTACGGCACGTGTGTTTATCCACGATGGGAAATGTAAGTAAGTCGTGCAAGCAGTTGAGGGAGTTAGCAAAGTAGTGGGTGGACAATCAACCAAGTCTATGTACGACCTGGAACTGGTTAAACCATGATTTCCCACTTCACCACTTTTTTACTCGAGCAACAATCACACTTGCCAGGATCAATGTGTCAACATTCTTGCATTATAAATAAGTCTCTGAATTCATGATTGAACAGACAATCTGAGATAACCAATAATGATCGTCTACAGAAGAATTTTCATCCAAGCAATCACTCTCAAGAATTCAATCAATTAACCAGAACTTATTCAAATCCAGCAGTTCATTTGCAGAATTTACAACACATTCAAAATCCTTGATCACCATTGATCTCACACACTTCTCAGCTTCCCTCCTACAGATTGACCCTCTTCCCTCTTTCTGACCAAAATGACTTTGGACGGCCATTGTCTTGGTTTTGGCCGGAGTCGTACATATTGATCTCTCGAACTCAAAGCAATCTCGTGCAGTGCATCTTTTTGAGGTTAAGAATTTTGCTCGGTCGAGGAGTCCTGTCTGTATGGTTGTCCCTTCAATTTCCTAAAAAACCAGCAAATCGTTTTTCCCCATCAACATATTGGCAACCACAGTGGGACATTGATCTCTCGGCAATCCCAATTCGTCAGAAATGGTTGATCTTAGGTCAGGTTCAATTACAAATCCTAACCCAAATTGTGCTAGCACTAGCAACAATAGTGGTACTCCAGAAACTACTCCCGCTGGTGCTGGTGATACACTCCTCCTCAAACCAACATCGGAAACAATCCTCTTTTCGGCCAGTCTCCTGAAGAAATCAGAGAAAATCCGCATACTATAGTTGATATCATGAAGGTGCACGAAACTCTCGCCAAAAATCAGATTGACATGGCTGAAACATAGAAACAGTTGTATACTTATCTTAAAACTCTCACAGACAAAATGTCAGAGAAAACTCGGGACGGGTCGGAGAAAGAAAAGCCAAAGAAACATCCCCGGCTGCTGATCCTGAAATCTCTCCAATTCACGTGGTGGATAATGATGAAGTATGCAAAACTGCAAATAACCCACCAGCAAAGGAGTCTGCAGGTTTCATCACTCGTGAAGACCTGAAACACTTTCTGTAGGATCGAGGGAAAGGAAAGACATCATTTGTCCATTGTCACCAACCTCAGTATCCCGCTGCTAGACAGAGAATTCCTTTCCCAAAAGGATACACTTATCCAACATTTACACTTTACAATGGAACAGGGAATGATCGAAAGCATATTTCTCGATTCCTGGGAGCATTAGGCGAGCATGAACACAATCTTGTTGTCCGTCTGAAGGAATTCTCAAAGTCTCTGACAGGCAGACCATACACCTGGTACAAAAACATCGCACCGGGGAGCATCACCAGTTGGGGAGAAATGGTTAATGCTTTCTACCAGAAATATTTCTTCGTATCTGAACAAGTTACTCTCTCTGATCTGGGAAGGATATCCCAGAAGAATAGCGGACATCCGAACGACTATATGAAAAGGTTCAAAGTCCAAGATTTGGATTTCCATGATCCAAATGTCACTGAACAACAACTGGTGGACTTATGTATCAACATAATGATCACGGTCTACAGAGATTTATTGGAGAATATGTTATTCCATACTTTATCGGAGCTTCATGAAGCAACAAACAGTCAGCAACCACTGCTCCAACCCTACTGGAAAGTGCAAAAGCTATGAAGGTCGAAGAATCGTGAGAAACTCGAGGCAGCACCAGGAGCCTGATCAATAAGCAATACAATCTACAACTCTCCATAAATGTTGTTGCTAAAAGGAGTAAAATAAAGGAGGATACACAACACAATAACGCTTCTCCAATATCCCAGGCCCCTGCAAAATCATTGAGGAAGGATAACCAAACTCGAAATGCACAAGCACCAACTCAGCGTCAGCAAAACAACCAAGACCCAGACTTTCCTTTCCCCATTGAAGAGGTGATCGAATTATTAGTGGTATGGATCCAAGATGGTGCAATCAAATTGCCTCCTGTCAGGAGAGAACCAACTGAGGAGGAGATGGAGAATCCATGTTATTGCCGCTTTCATAAATTTTTCAATCATCCGACAAGCGATTGCAGAATCTTAAAGCGCATTTTCAAAGAAAAGGTCGACTCAGAAGAACTAGGGACTGAAGGAGTGCACAGAAGTCCTCTCCCAATCAGGACTTTCACTCTCTCTGAACCACCCTTCAAAGAAGCAGTTCAATCATTGGTCGAAATTGTATGTGAATTGCTTTATCTGTCAAAGGAGGAAAGACATGTTCATGGATTTGAATCGCATAGTGTCAGGGAAATGCCTATCTATTCCAGAAACACTCCCGAAGCTCCATCCACAGACAAAGAAATGTACGACTGGGGACTCCTTACCATAGTCAATCTCAAGGGAAATGAATTCAAGAGAGCGTTGGTCGATGTTGGCACGGGTATCAATATTATTCCTTTAAAGACTCTCAGAGTTGCTGGCATCACTCGACAAGAGGCCACTAATGCTCTTATCTCAGTCATAGATCACGAAAGAATACCCATAGATGCATATGGATATAACTTTCTCAAAATGAAAATTGGTTAAACCTGGGAAGAAACCAAATTTCACATAATCAGGGAGGATCCTGGATATGATATGATCCTTGGACTACGTGGGTCCATGCTGAAAAAGTAGCTACCGAAAAAGCACCTTTAATCGCACATTTCTCTGGTATATAAAACTCTGATTCAGAAGAAATAGAGGACACCCCGTCGTCAGAGCACCTGGAGGAAAACAAAGCCCTGATGGAGTTAAAGCAAAAGCCTAAAGAAGACACACTTGCGTCCTAAAAAGGTTCCACACTCAGGAAAGTCTCATTCCACCTCATACATCCATATTATATACTTTCAAACATGCTCTACTAGTCTGGGGACTTTAGTCCACCAACAACCTAGCTGTTGAAAGACGTTATGAGTAGGTAACCTCACCTCAGCAATATTTTACTAAGTGGTTGGATGTGGAGCCTCTCCGAATAGAGCATCTCACTGAGACATTTATTGCTGAAATGATGTCTAAGAGCTATCTTGGATATTCTCCTGTAACCTTGCATGAGTGTCCACATGTGACACAAAATCGTAAAACTTCCACCACACGAGCATGAAATCCTACCATGAGAGGAATTCCGAACCAGCAGAAGATATTCAGAGGATAACAATCAAGCCTAACAAATTTCACGAAGGATATTTGGTTCTCAAAGCAACTAAATGCAATATTCAATCTGCAAGGAACTCCAACTGGGAAGGGCCTTTTATGATTGTTAAGTCGGTTGTTGGAGGATACTAAAAGTTGGCTGATATGAAGGGAAAGACGAGCGTGCCAGTAATACAATAAAATTGTCTCGAAGAATTTGACGTCTGAGACATTCGACGTTTGAGGTGTTAGACGTTCCCACGGACATCCAGGACACCTTTCATTTTAGGATTTTCTTTTATCTATATTTTCAATTCGTCCAAAATGTATGCAATATTTGCATTCAGTATTTGAATTCAGCAATTTATCAAATTTTATTTTACTTAAAGAAAATCTCTATCAAATCCGAAGGAAAATCCTCAATACACTTTTCCAAAACCAATCAAAAAATCAAAACCAAAATAAAATCTCACATCTCTCATAAGTTCAAAGTTCTAGAGATTATGGAAGAAAATAAAAGGAAGCCAGCAAAGTAAGATTTCTGGTCCTCTGCATCCTTCAAGACTTGCAAAGCCGCCTTCTCCAACTCCAGCTCTTCAATCAACTTGGCAATTTTGGTTTCTTTCTTCATCAAAACATCACCAGGAAAAGGTACATTCTTCTCGCGTACGTCCTTAATGATGTTAATTTTCTGATGCATCCATTTCAAGTTGAAGCCAAGTTTCTCAAAGTTATCCAAATTATACTCCCAATCAAAGAGTACATCTGAAGTAACATAATTTCTAGCTCTGGTTCGTATATCGTCTATGGCACGCAAGATAGCTCATACTTGCAGTGTCGAGAAGTATCTACGTTTGGGATCTTTGGTAACGACGATATGACTATACCTTTTCCATAACTCCTCAAACATGCCAGCAAATCCAGTAGGAACGGTTAATCCACCAACTAGCTCATGGTACGGGAGTAAGTCGCCGATTGCAGGATCAAAAACAATCCCTGCATTAGGGTATTCGTGCACCGTCATACGGGTCTCAATCATTGAAGCATATTATTCTATATCTGGAGCAATTTCTTCAATCGATGAAGCAGGAACATTTTTTTCTATCATAGTTTCTTCTATTCCTGGCCCGGTTTCTTCTATCTCTGAAGTAATGGCGACTTGAGCCTCGTTCTCCTCAACAACTTCAGTAGAAACATTCTCATGACCCTGAGGTATGGAGATGGTAACATCATCATTTTGATTCACCGTATTGTTCGAATCATCATTATTGGATCCATTACCCTTAACTTCGTCATTTGGCACCTAATATGATGATTACATGGGATTAGAACACTCCAAGCATGGAAATAAAAAACAATCATCAAATTCAGAATGTAAGTGATCTAACATCATCAAATTTATTCATTATGCGTTCAAGACATGAGAAAATAGTGTAAAAGTCATACAAAGACATTTTACGACAAGTTCATCTGAGGAGATTTTACACTTCCCTGTATAAGAAGACGAACTTGGATAAATTGGTAAGGAATCTAAGGTTGTGTCATATGTTATTCTCTTCATATGGATATTCTTTACAACATATCCAAAATTCATATCAATTGGTTATCGAGCAAAAATATGTGGCTGAAACATCGAACAACATGACAGTTGGAATTTTTCTGAAGACTTCCTGGAAGTAAACTGTTTCACCAATTTCGACCCCTAAACATGCTCAAAACATGAAAAATCTAGGAAATTTCATGAGCATAAAAAATCCGGGGTAGATTGCATAAATCTGATGTCGGATGAAGATTCTACAACGTTTTTACTAAAATACTGAATTCTGAATTTTTTGGTGACGTATTTCAGCAATACTTCTCATTTATTCACATGGATTCTCACTCAATCATTCACAAATCAGAAATTTTATACTTCTACGAAGAAAATACAAGATGGACGCTTACTTGAGTGGTCTCTAAATTATTCGAGGGATCGATATTGCTGGCGTCACCATTAGGAGCATTATTACCTTCATTCGGTTCCGCCTCTTGAGAATTTTCTTCATCACTATCTTCCGAAGACGAGTAAGCATTATCAACACTTTCTTTATCCATGATAAGCTCCTCCTGGATATGTCAACATCAATCACTATTATTTCATTCAAGAAATATCATACTTGGTTATGCAAAGAAGTACTTACATCGACTTCTTCTTCATCGACACTGGGTTCATGAATTGCTTGCCCAGGAGCAAGATGAAGACCATCAATGTTCAACAGAGTAAAATTCTGAAGCAAATTAACAAATATTTGTTTTGTGATCCTAATTACACGGATAAGAAAAAGTCATGATGGAAGAAGCATTGACAACTCACCAAAGAAACAGTTGGGGACTGTACACTATTTGGTAACATCCTGTAATATCCTTGCTTCTGAGTTCTCCGGTCCGGGGACTTTCTTCCATTTCTGTGAAGTCTACATTAATCCCAGGTCTCACTACACGACCATCCTGTGGTAAAGTTAATGAAATAATTAAGATGCTATTATCATGTCTTTATAAAATTCATAAGAAGAATACTTACTTGTGAACATCCTGGAAGTACATTTCGTTTATCTCCACTGGAGGGATACTTCAATCTTAGTCGGGCAGAAATTATCTCAACGGAAGGAGGCTCTTGTACCAGAGGTTGAATAACCATTACAAAATCATGTAAACGCTCAAGTTGCTGATTCCAGAAAGTTATATGACCTGGAGTTGTGTAGGCGACTGGTCAGAACAAGGGAACAAATATTCACCCCCATTCAAATGCGTATAATTTAAAGAAATTGTAAGTTGGTCGACTGATGGCTTTCTCTTCCGAAAATCTGGAACACACTGATCAAGGCCCATTTGTCGAGCCACTCTATCGATGTTATATTCCTCCACAAGAAACTTTCCTTGTTTTACTGATACTAAATAACCAGGAGAGCAACTCAGTATGAAGAATCTCTCACCGGATTCCAAAGTGACATTTTTCTCAGCATCATTAAAAGTGATCAATTGTGAGACGAAAGAAGGAATCGAAACCCATGGACGAAAATTAAACTCGGACTCGTTGTTTAAAACATTGGTGAGACGCGTCATGAGTCGAGGCTGCTTTGTGGACCAACGCATAATCCTGGAATTATCTCTCTGAGAGAAAGCATGATGAGTATCAATATTTGGTCTTTGCAAAATTCTACGAGGGATTGGTGCATAATTCTTGAAGCGCTTCCACAGTAAGGCTTGGAGAAACATTGTATTAACGAACGTTTCAACTTTCATAAAGCCATTGGAAACACTGGAATCTATGACCAAGGAGTCTAAATTGGAGAATAGTAAACCCAAGAACAGGCTACCAATGGGAAGTTTCTAACCTTGAGCCATCTTAATGGCAAAAGGAATCAGAAATAGCTTCAGCAAGTTTCCATTATCTTCAAGTACCTCTTAGGACAGCCACAAGCACAAAAAAGCAGCAATGTTTAACGTACCGTCGATAGGTCTTTCAGGAGTCCTATCTCTTGGCCACCGGTGCCTCAACCATTGTGCATAACAAAATTTTTTGGATAATTGTTAATATCATTCATCGTAGCTGTCAAGACATCAGACATTGCCATATTCTCTGTCGAAAGTTCTTCAAGAAAATTACCCATAACAGGAAGATACAATAAAGCAAATAGATCCTCTAATATGACGGTAAATTCTCCCCACCTGCATATGAAAATGTGAGTAGGAATGCACCAGAGAGCGAGCAAAGCTACCATACCTCGTACATCATTGTAGATAAACAAATCTCCAGCTGCTTGAATAACTCGTGTCACATGTGCACGATCTAGTATGGTTCGCACACGATCATAACCCAACATATGTCTCGCCCATCTAGAAAAGTCTGTTATAGGTTTTGGAGAAAGCTTGAACTATATATGCGAACCAGAGTAGTTCCCTCTTTGCAGACAAAACCGAATTATCTCTCAAGGAGATACTAATTTTCTATGAGTAATGTCCATGAGATTTATAAGAAGGAGAAACGAAGAACCAGGGAGACGTTTTTCAGGTCTATACTTAACCACAAAGAAATCATCATCAGTGTTTGGAATATTCTTTATTCCAGGTGCTTCTTCTTCATCATCAATGTAAGTCCCGTCTACAGAGGTACTATTTCTTGAAGTTTCAGCTTCGGAGGTATCATCCCTGGAAGTGCCATCACAAGAATCAATCATCCTTGCAAAGCTGTTGTGACATCCATACAACATTTCTATTTCAGTATATCATTCGTATATGCAAATTTCATCGAATAAGTGAAATTAAAGCACAACAAAATAATTAGGATTCTTGCATCAGCGTCTACAAAAATGGTAACTCTCCAACTCTTACATGTTTATAATTTCACTAGCTGTAGAGATTATAATGCAAAAATTTCGAAAATTTGTTCGCTTCTTCAAACCTGTAAAGACGAGCAAAATTCATTATTCAAAATCATAACTCGATTTTTCATAAAATTGGAAGCAATTCACATAACTTTCACCGTGTGAGCAATTCACACAATTTTCACTACGTGAGCAATTTACATAATCTTCACTGTGTGAACATTCACTGATTTTCTATTAGATGAGCATCTACTATTAAATCACAAAGTTCATGAAAGCATTATTTCATCACAAATAATTGTTTGCATTTAACAATCTCAAAATCAAAATTTGGTTTTACAAAATTTTGATTTTCGTGAATAACTCCCGTATTTAAAAAAAAAATACGTGAGTGAATAAATCACGTAAACATTTTAAAAAAAATATTTGGACACGAGTGAATAACTCACACAAATTAAAAAAAAAAATCGCTCGAACGAGCATTCGACTAAGAAACGAGGGTCTTTCTTATTTTTGTGAAAATCTTCATACTCAAAATAAAATTTTGTTTTCATGAAATCTCATAGATAAAATTTTCTTTACTGCAATCAGATCATGTCTATTGAAAACATATATTTTTCTCTCTTGCTAAGGATTATTGTTCGTTTCTTAAACTAACGGACGAATGTCTATTTCCTAAAACAAACTTTTATGAAAACCTACGCATGTGTACACATATATGGGATTTTGTTTTATGAAAAACTCGTTAACTTCAAGTGTTTAAAAAGAAAATTAGAAACAAAAAATCATCAGTTACCTAGTTACCTGGTCGGTGTCGTCGGCCGGAATTTGGCCGTCGGTAATTGACGGCCGTCGGCGGCGGAAGCTCCGACGAGTTTCCCTTTTCTTCCTTGCTGACGTGAGTGAGATGAAGAAGAATCGTCGGTCAGTTGGAGAAAAAAATTAAAAAATATATATTTACTATTAGGGTTTCTTCCCTTTTATAACAATTTTATTTCCAAAACTTAATCAAACAAGGATTTCCTTTTTGGGGCCCGGGCCCGTAAACGCTAAATCGACCAAAATTGGGCGTCCTATCGCCCGAATCAGCGGTGCTTCATCTCTTCATGCTCACGGGATGAAACTCTATCATACCGCCAGATTCCTTATGCAGGTCTTCATGTTGATGACATCTTCACGGGATGACATCTCTTCATTTCTTCACGGGATGACATTTCTTCATTTCTGAAGTCTCGTCTATTGGAAAATCACCATCCAGTGCATACTGCGGAACATGACCGTCCCTCACTAAGAAGGGGACTTAATGTTGATGGTGTATTTTCGACAAAGACTAAAATCGTAAAATCATTATACTGCATGTTTCTGACCCGACTTCAGAAATGTATGTGAAACTCATATTTTATGATCCGTGAACCATTTCACGATCTCTGAGCGAGCGAGCATCCTCTCAGAGATAAAATGAATATGTTCCTCGAAAAGCCTCTCAACTGAGCTTTCGACACTTTGCATATTTCTTCACCACCTCCACGTAGAATCAAAATGATTGTACGACTCCTAGACATATTTGATGCTAGTATAGAGCGCCAACGTCTTCAGGATCTCACACTATTTGTTGTTCCCTGACTATGTACACAGAATGTGTATAGAATCTCTTAACGATTGCACGGCTCCTAGATATATTGCATGCTAGTATAGAGCGCTAACGCCTTCAGGACGTCACACTGTTTGTTGTTCCCTGACTATGTAGAGAGAATGTGTATAGATCTCTTAATGATTGGACGGCTCCTAGACATATTGCATGCTAGTATAAAGCGCTAACGTCTTCATGCCGTCACACTGTTTTTGTTACCTGACTATACCCACCAATATTTAGAACGAGTATGATGCTTCCACTATTTCATACTCGATTCTCGAATAAACTCGCTCCTAGGCATATTGCATGCTAGTGTATAGAAATTCATAGATTAAATCTAGCGCGTCATTCATCAACTGAATTCCTAGAAAATAATCTATTTATCTCATTACTCCGTTCCATGGTTGATCCTCATCTGGATTCCATGGATTAGTAATAAATAATCATTCTATCTCATTACTCTGTTTCATGGATGATTCCCAACTGAATTCCATGGATTAGTAATAGATACTCAATTTATTTTATTACTCCATTTCATGGATGATTCTCAGCTGAATTCCATGAATTAGTAATAAATATTCACTGATCGGGCATCTGGGCCATCACCGAGTAAGCCCCGAGAAAATGGTCTGAGTGTACTCAGCAATAATGCACGAACGATCATCCGAGCGCACGAACGAGCACTCTAAAATATAGACAAACGAGAAAACCTATGAAAATAGAGAAAAATATTAATAAAATAAGAAAGAGGCGCCCAGGCGGACCGGGCCCACCATCCGGCCGGTCCCATGCCTCTTCCATTTATTTTACTTTATTTTATTATTTTTCCTAATCTCATGAAAACTACTTCATTTGAGCAAACTCCCTCGTTTGAGAAAAACTCTCAGTTTCTCCATATTTCCTTCACACACGATAAAAAATAATTAAAAATAGGGAAAGGTGTCACGGGACCGGGCCTACTGGCCGGCCGGCCATGCCCTATCCATGGCCTGTTCCACAGCTTATGATTCCTTATTTTATTATTATTATTATTTCCTTCATCACATGAAACTCCTCCGTTTGAGCAAAAACACTGGTTTTTCCATATGTCTCAAATATTGCTCAAATAGTCAAAGGCCAAAAAGTCATATGGTCACATGACCTACTAGGCTCCTCATGGAAAATATTAAAATATTATTATTTTAATATTTTCAAAATTTTGATCGCACGAGAAAAGTTCTACTTGCTCATTCGAGCAAAGTTGAGAGTTTCATTCAAGATCAAACTCTTCTGAAAATCCAAAATATTGCTCGAACGCGCGTCAGAAAATATCAAAATTCTAAGAATTGAGACAAGGAAAATATGGTGTCACGGTCATGCCACCTTGACGGACCAAGGTCGCCCCTTAGGCTTGCAAGGAGCCGGTCCCACATACTTTCACAATTTTGACCTAATTAATCTTCTACGGTTCATATTGGGCTCAAACTCTTTCCAACCAACTTGGAACTTATTCAATTGACCACTAGCTGGGCCCACGACCTCCAAGGGCCGGTTTCATACCCCTTGGTCGGTCTCTCATCTCTCCATAATTAGGTTTTATTACCTAATACTCAGACTAGAACTATTTCAATAAATGATTAAACCAACATTTAATCATCCTTTCTCCAACTGGTCAAGGACTTTAGTGCATGCTCACTCGACCACCTGGACGTTACATGGTCGACCATCATCCCATGTAGCCTGTCCTCTATCACTCGGTGATTGATTTTCAGTAAATCATCAATTAATCAACAATCGATCAAAATTAGGGTTTCGAACTAAATGCTCTGCAAATCATAATTCTGAGCAAGTTCAAGCATTAATAATTTTATGTTGATCCAGCAATCGATATAATGATTAATTATATAATATTCGGTCCAGTAGCCAATGTTTTAAAATTAATATTTTATTTGGTCATGCTACCAATTGTTCAAACGAGTAATATTTGCTCAGACGAGCAATATTTTCTCAGACTATGATTCAACTATCAATAGTTAATAATCCATAAAATGAGCAATATTATCTCAGACGGGACTAGTAATTTTATTCAACTGTCAATGTTTAATAATTTATTAATCGAGCAATATTCGCACAGGCAAGTAATATTCGCTCAGACGTGCAAAATTTGCTCAGGCTATCAATATTCATCATATTGATTCAATTATTAACATGCATTCGAGAACTACACATACGTCCCAACAGACATGTTCAATCCATGTATCATAGACCATTCGTCAATCATGCTCGATTCAACAAAACTTAGACTCATCGTCTAATCTAGTTAATAACTGACTAATTATATACACGCCTGCCTTGCAGAATCCACGTTCGTGAGACATCAATCACATCACATGGGGGGATATTAATTAGGGTTTTGCTCTGGCGGCCTACGGCACGTGTGTTTATCCACGATGATAAATGTGAGTAAGTTGTGCAAGCAGTTGACGGAGCTAGGAAAGTAGTGGGTGGACAATGAACCAAATCTCCACACGACATGGAACTTGTTAAACGATGATTTACCACTTCCCCACTCTTTCAATCGAGCAACCGTCACACTTACTGGGATTAATGTGCCAACATTTTGTAATATAAATAAGTCTTTGAATTCCTGATTGAACAGACAATCTCAGATAACCAAGAATCATCGTCCACAAAAGAATTATCATCCGAGCAATCACTCTCAAGAACTCAATCAATCAAACATAACTTATTCGAACCCATCAGTTCATTTGCAGAATTTACAACACATTCATCGTCTACAAATCAACCTTCTTCCCTCTTTGTGACCTAATTGACTCTGGAACAGCCATTCTCTTGGTTTAGGCCAGAGTCTTACAAATTGATCTCTCGAACTCAAATAACTCCCGTGCAATGCATCTGTTTGAGGTTAAGTAGTTTTCTCGGTCGAGGAGTCCCGTCCGTACGGTCGTCTCTTCACTTTCCCAAAAAACCAGCAAATCGTTTTTACCCATCAACATAGTCATATCCCACAATCTTTAAGTGACCGTTTATAAGAAGCATCACAATTTATGGTTAGAAAAGGTGCTTCTGGAGGTGGCCAACTTCCAGTTCTATCCAAAGTATTATTGGATCCCATAATGTTAGAGCACTGCTCGGTCAAAATCGCAAGCATTGCTATCTCAAGCTTGTTTGTCAAGTTTAGTTTCGAAAACTAGAAAGTGTAGTTGAGAATTAGACTTCACGGCGTTCATCGATTAAAGACGAATAACTACTAACGGGAGCTTGTGGAACTTCATCAACAAAAGGTATGTGGAGACTTAAACTCATCTATCACTCAAAAGTCTATCTACTCTATCTCCAATTTGAGACAAAAGTTGTATAGCTATATAGACTTCGATTATATAGATTTGACATTTCGAGCTGAGTTTAACTCGCTAACATATTTCTCGAAATATGTGTTGTAAGCTTTCGCTTTAACCAAGTTCATCTTATATTCTTGACGAAAGCCAAAAGATGATCATGTGAAAATCGCCTGGTAACATGTTACATGATTTGTATGAGACAGTCATTTGATATAGACTCGGAATGTTTCGTATTGATTGTTCGATCACTTGAAAATTGCTTCGAAGCTAATAGTTTGTGTGAGACAGCTATTGTCGTCTTCTAAGAATGTTTCAATGATTGAAATTGGAGTTTAGAACAATTAACCATGATTGGATATAATACAGTATATGTACTTGCATGCTAGATGTTGCAAGTTATTCCAAGTCCGGGAACCATAGTATGCATACCCGTATGCGTACTGGTTGTTTTAATGAAAGTCCGGGAACACTGAAACAAACTTTTCAGCAACTATGAACTTTTCACCATCTATAGTTTTTGGATTATTCTGTTTCACTTTTGGATTATCATGAAAGAAATCGCTTTTAGAACCTTTCACATCCAAATTCATCTTCCCAAAGAACTCTTTAAGTTCCAACATCATGGATATTGCCTTCTCCATAGTCATGGAATTTTCTCGGAGATCATTCCTTTTCACACTCAAAGCATCATTGACTTTATTTGGAACCCACGTTTAGAAACAACCGTAACCTTCTTCCCATTACTCTCTTCAAGATTTCTCGAAAGAGAATTGGATTGACTATTCTTTTGCAAGTTAGTCTTTCTCCAATTGGGATCATCGGATCTTGTCTTCGTCTTTACGAAGTTATCCTTTTGATAACTATTACGATTTTGAAAAGGCTTCGTATGACGTTTACAGGCAAATCTAGGTTTATCACAGCAATGATTCCTTTGCCTAAAGGTAGGACAGTTACAACCTGTAATGTTAAGGGGAATAGTCTTAACATATGATCTTGGTTTCACAACTTCTTGTGATGCCCAAACGAGAACATCATGAAGTTTCTCATTCCTTATACGGAAACGATATCTCCTTTCCAGGTGACCCTTATTTCCGCAATAGTGGCAAACATAGGGAAGGTTCTTACCTCGATCCGTGTGTGCTGACTTTGGAGGTTGATATACTTTGCTCTTTTGAACCTTAAATGCCGGTGAAGGTATTTCACTTTTTGCATCAGTAGAAACCTTTTTTTTCAGAAGAATTGCAAGCCTTGACAAATTTTACCTCTTTGCTAATACTTGGAGCATTTATTCCCTTATAGCCCAATCCTCCTATATCACGATGGTTTTTACTTGATCCTAGCATAGTGGTTAATTTTCTTGAACTAGTATTGAAAATTTTCAAGTCATCTCCTAACATCTTGATTTTATCAAGAGCAACAGCTAAATCAGCATCAAGGCGTTTTTCTCGAACGAGACAAGCACTTTCTCTGTCATCAAAAATTGTTTGCTGGGATTTAATCATTGCTTAAGATTCTGCAAGTTTCTCTTCCAACAAAAAATACTTTTGATAAAGATTATCACATTCAAGTGACTTTATACGTAGGTTTTCCTCAGAATCCTTGAGTATCGATTCGTTAGAACGATTCGAAACATAAACACCCGCGTAACATCTTCTCAATTTCTTGTTTTCTCGACAAAGAAGAGTCATAAGACGTGTGACATGAGAAGTTGTGATCTTCTTGTTTTTCAATGAATCCAATAACTTAACATAATCTGAGACTTCATCATCAACATCTGTATCAATGTCATACTCACCTTCGTCAGAAAGTTCATCCAACTGTTCTTCTAGGCGTCAAGAGAATGTTTATATATTGACTTAGATGTGACAGTTCTATCAGGTGAATCTAAGTTTTGAAAAATATCTGGTAATTTCTGAACTAGTACGTTATTAGAGATAAACTCGTCCATAATAATCAAATTGCTTCAAACACAGACTTATGAGGTCTTAAACGTGTTTGCCTGTTCTGATATCAATTGAAAAAGCGGGGGTCTAACAACCACACCCAATATTTCGCTTAGCAATCTGTATGGACTAACTCTAATATAATTTCAAGAGAATCAACTAGACAGTCAGACTCAATCTTAAGAAATGTATATCAAAGAGTTATATCTCAATTTCTCAATTCAATCTGCAATCAAACAAATAAGAATTTGCGAGACCGGTTGAATATAAGAAATAACTTGGACAGTATCAAATGCAGAAACCAAAGGTTGGATTCCCAATTGATTGAACTTAAGCACAACCTGTGATATTTCAATTATATAAACAAATATAATGCGGAAAAGAAATAACACAAACACCAGAAATTTTGTTAACGAGGAAACAGCAAATGCAGAAAACCCCGGGACCTAGTCCAGCTTTGAACACCACATTGTATTAAGCTGCTACAGACACTAGCCTACTACCAATGAACTTTAGACTGGAATGTAGTTCAGACCTAACCAATCTTGCCTATCGGAGATATCAATCTCAATCCAATCTTCACGATTGTACTTGTACGATTGAATATGCAAGATCAGATCACACAACTACGAGAAAGTAGTATCGGTCTGGCTTCACAATCCCAATGAAGTCTTCAAGTCGCTAACCTGGTTTACAAGAAGAAACCTAAAGTTAAAGGAGAATCGACTCTAGCTAATACAACTAGTATCACACGTAAGGTGTGAGGATTAGATTTCCCAGTTGCCAGAGTTCTCCCTTATATAGTCTTTCAAATCAGGGTTTGCAATCAATGTTAGCCTGGTAACAAAGCATTCAATATTCGTCATTAGATGAAAACCTGATTAGATTCAAGTTAATATCTTTCAACCGTTAGATCGAAAACCTAGCTTGTTACACACAAATGAAATGTACGATTTTTGGTTTGTGTAACCATACCCAAACATGTACATTCGTTGGTTCGACAATAGTTAACCAAATGGTTAGCCATATGATCACTTTCATATTAACCATATTCTTTTTTACCATAACTAGTTCAAATGACTCAAATGAACTAGTTAGAGAGTTGTTCAATTATTTAGATCTTATAGAAGTATACAAGACACAATCGAAGCAAAAACGATTTGATTCTCTCGAATTGATTCATGAACTTTATAGCCACGGTTTGCAAACTTGTATTCCTTAGTTTATATAAGTTTAATTTCATGAATAATAATATTTATAAATAACCAACTCTAGTAAGCGGACTTAGTTCGCGGACTTAAGTTCTCGGAAGAGTTTACAAACTCCAGCATATTTTCTCGGGTCGAGAACCTCCTACAGTTCGAGGACTGGTTTTTCTGATCAACAAAGTATGCATACTTTGGTTCAAGGAATAAGGACTTATACATATTGAAAAATCGGGGGTCTAACAACCACACCCAATATTTTGCTTAGCAATCTGTATGGACAAACTCCAATATACTTTCTAGAGAATCAACTAGACAGTCAGACTCAATCTAGATAAAAAGTATAACAAAGAGTTTATATCTCAATCTCTCGATTTGATATATACTCAAGCAAATAGGAATCTACGAGTCTTTATCAAATAAAAGAGAGATAACTTGGATGGTACCAAAGACCAATATCCAAGTGTCAATCAATTTAAATCAACAACCAAAAGGTCAGATATTCTAATTGATTGAACAACGCACAACCTGTGATATTTCAATTATATAACAAAATATAATGCGGAAAATAAATAACACAAACACCAGAATTTTGTTAACGAGGAAACCGAAAATGCAGAAAAACCCCGGGACCTAGTCCAGACTGAACACACACTGTATTAAGACGCTACAGACACTAGCCTACTCCAAACTAACTTCGTCCTGGATTGTAGTTGAACCCAAACCAATATCACACTGATCCAAGGTACAATTATGCTCTTACGTCTCTGATCCCAGCAGGATACTACGTACTTGATTCCCTTAGCTGATCTCACCCACAACTAAGAGTTGCTACGACCCAAAGTAGAAGAATTTAATAAACAAATCTGTATCACATATAAAAGTCTATGGTAATAGATAAATACGTATCCCACAAATATACCTACGAGTTTTGTTCCGTCTTTTGATAAACAAGGTGAACAAGAACCAATTGATGATCCAGACTTATATTCCCGAAGAACAGCCTAGTATTATCAATCACCTCACAATAGTCTTAATTGGCGCAGCGAAAAAAGATATTGTGGAATCACAAACGATGAGACGAAGATGTTTGTGATTACTTTTTATCTTGACTATCAGAGATAGAAATCTAAAGCCAATTATTACAGTTGTACTCGTACGATAGAAACAACAAGATCAGATCACACAACTACGATAAATTAGTATCGGTATGGCTTCACAATCCCAATGAAGTCTTTAAGTCGTTAACCTGGTTTAGAATAAGAAACCAAAGGTTAAAGTAGAACCGACTCTAGCTTAGCACAACTAGTATCACACAGAATGTGTGTGGATTAGGTTTCCCAGTTGCTAGAGTTCTCCCTTATATAGTCTTTCAAATCAGGGTTTGCAATCAATGTTAGCTTGGTAACAAAGCATTCAATATTCATCGTTAGATGGAAACCTGATTAGATTCAAGCTAATATTTATCAACCGTTAGATCGAAATCATAGCTTGTTATACACAAATGAAATTCAAGTTTCTAGGCTTATGTAACCGTACCCAAACTTGTGCATTAGTTGGTTCAACAATAGTTAACCAAATGGTTAGCCATATGATCACTTTCATAACAACCATATTCTTCTTCACCATAACTTATTCAAATGACTCAAATAAACTAGTCACAGAGTTGTTCAATTGCAAGGAAATATCATGTACTACACAAGACACAATTGAAGAAACAACGATTTGATTCACTTGAATCGGTTAATGAATTATATAGCCACGGTTTGCAATTGCATTCCTTAGTTAATATGAATAAGTTCACAAACATAATTTTTAGATATAACCTACTCAAGTTCGCGGACTGGGTTCGCGGACTTAAGTTCCAAAATGGAGTTCACAAACTCCAGCAGAAATTCTCGGGTTTGAGAACTTCGCCAGTTCGCGGACTGGGTTCGGGGACTTATCTCACACACTACTCCGGTTCACTTGATCAACAAAGTTCGCAAACTTTGGTTCAAGGAATAAGGACTTATACATATATGTCTTTCCACAACAATGCTTATATCCTCCAATGGTTATATAATCTAAACTCTCATTACAATCATTGAAACATTCTCAGAGGACGTTATATAGTTGTTATTCACAAACCATTTTTCGTCAGAGCAATTTTCAAAGTGATTGGAACATAACATGACTTTCGTCACTAGGTAAATATGAACTTGGCTAAAGCGAAGCTTACCAACACATATTTCGATAAATAGATAGGCGAGATAAACTCGGCTCGAAATACCAAATGTGTATAATCTAAGTGTATATAGAAAAACGACTTTTGTCTCAAGATAGGAGATAAATAAACTTTTGAGTGATAGATAAGTTCAAGTCTCCACTTACCTTTTAGTCGATGAAGATCCACCAGTTCCTTGAGTAGTCCTTCGTCTTGTATGATAATTGCCATGGAGTTCTTGAGCTCAAGTACACTTTCTATCCTAGTCCGAGACCTTAGCTATAGTAGACTAGAAATCAAGACTTATAGTTTTGATCACTAACATTGATAAACATGCTTGAGATAGCAACGCATGCGAGTTCGAACGACCAATGCTCTAACAATCTCCCCCTTTGTCAATTTTAGTGACAAAACTATCAATACATATGGAATACAAAAAATATATAAATAAAATTTTGTAGCTCCTATTCCACATGCCTAATCTTCAACATTACTCGAAATCTTCGTCACTTCCAAGTACTCCAATGATCCCAAAGGTTGTAAGTTTAGCATCATCGTTGTTCAAAATCCGTAGCTATAACAACGAGAAAACAAGAGTTCTCAATCATTGTTATACAGTGTCATAGTATCATTACACAGCGTCAAAGCTCAATTGTATCACAACTTTAACGACAATACTATGGTGATATGTCACCCCCTTTTAGTCAATACTCCATCTCTCATGGAAACCACTCCCCTCTTACATAATTATCCGAAAACCATATGTATTTGTAGTGTGAACTACATATTAATTCTCCCCCTTTTTGTCAATAAAATTGGCAAAGGTACAAGAACGGGATCCTAATGAAATTTTCGAAAGAGACATTTCATGACCAAAACAAAGCAGATATCATCTTATTTAGATGCAATAATAAAGCCCAGGCTAAATACATTCATCAAAGAGTTTAAAGATACAAGATAACCTCTATAATATTCCACAGCCGCACTCCCCACAAAGATTTGGCAATTAAGCACAAGTTCAATTAAGAACTCTCCCCCATAAAATGTCATTCCCGAAAGAACAACAAGAGAGACCTTAATTTCAAAAAGAAAAGAAGGATTTCTTTGGACATAACAAACCACATACGAGTATGAATTTGAATCCAAAATTTTCAATTAAATTAACCATAAGAGAACCCATGATTAATTTAATCAAACATGCTCAACATAAGTAAACTTATGGAGACTTAAAAACACTCAATTTGATTAATCACAAGAAACCATAATTAACCTAATCGAAATACACAACTAAACTAATCACAAAAGTAATCAATTTAATTGGTCATGCTTGACACAAAGTATCTCATGGAACAACAACTATATCAAAACAATGACTCAGTCAATAGATCTCAACATAAGACACCTTATGGAACAACACAGTATGTACACAAAAATTGTGGATCGGAGATCGAACTTATACCATGGAATAAGCAAGGACTCATTCTATTTTCCATCACCATTTGCAAAATGACATTCAATAGACATAATCCTTGAACTCAAAAGATTTTAACCTATCTTCCATCAAGAATTGACATGATAGGCTTAACTTCTGTATTTGTCAAAAGTCAATTCATTCTTTCATCAATACATGCATATCAACTCATGAACGACTTTGCTTTTGACAAAGTATGGGACAATCAAGTTCACTGACGTAAACACACGTATCCCATAACAATATTGCAACATATAAAACCATAAAGATTAATACTGCAAAAAATCATCTTCCAAACAATTTTAGAATTTTAAAAAATAAACCTAAAAACATGAAGATGAAAACGTTGGACATAGCTATGTGTAATCACAATAATGGCTATTCCAAACTATAGTTATTCTTCTAAATAAAAAAATAAAAATAGAAGATTTACTAGGCAACCTAAAAAAAATCAATAAGCTAAATCAAAACCAGACTCCTATGTCAAAGCCGGACACGAACATAAGTCAAGAAGAAGGTTTAGGATCCTCATGAGTCTTGAGGTCTTTGAGCTTGTGATTTACAACATCCCTTGTGTCTTCAGAGAAGAGATACTCTTTGTGAATATCATTGATGTGAGATTTTATGAGATCAAGGTGAGTGGTAACCTTTTTCAACTCAGTTTTCAACACATCAAGACTTCTCAAGGTATCAACGAGCTTCAGCTTGGATTCCTTAAAGTATTTAAGAAAATCATGAACCACTTCAGCAGAAACCATATCCCCTTTCTCAACATCCTCATGTGTGTAAGCATAGTAACATGAGGCATTTGGATGATCATCTTCAACAAGAGTTCTTTTTTTCCTCCCTTCGGACTCAAAACCAATACCTTTATCAAGAAATCCTTTAGCAAAACCACAAGCTCGTGAAGAGGACGACATTCTTGATAATCCAAAATAACCTAGAGTACGCAAACGTGACTCAGAGGTTTGGTATTTATATGGTTTCTTAGGGGAGGTGACTTTTAGGGTTTCTAAGAATTGATTCGTAATAGTAACAGGGGTACCTGTACGAACACAACCTGACCCAAATAAAATCTTTATATATATATATAAAAAACGATCAACAAGAAACGATATAAAATACTTAATCAACCATTTCTGCATACCAATAGTTTAGTTATAGATGATAATAAAATATCTTCACTAAAAAGAAGTAGTATGCTAACAGTATACCTGAAAATTAACACATCTTACTCAACATGATTTTTATGAGTAAGTTCTTTAACCCTTGTGATTAATTAGCACAAGTATGAGCTATGAGCTCATTAAAAGAATTGTGTTTATGATCGAGTTTCTTTTTCCTTCTGAATCTAGAGAAGGATCCCTTTTGATGTGAGAAATTATCATAAAACTTACTGTCATAAAAATACGAGACATAGTTTGAGTTCTTACCAGAAGAATTTTGACTTGAGGAGGGTGACAACCTGTCGACAATTTCTCCTGGGATTTCGTTCACATCAAGGGTAATGTTTTTTCCAGAGGAAACGACTTGATCTTTCCTTAGACGATTCTTGTTAAGACTTCCATTCTGCTTCAGGGCATTTGAGGAACTCATTGAACTGACCTTCCTGGTAACATACACAGGGTAAGTATGAAAAACAACTGGTTTAGACATACGAATGTCAGTTACACCTTTGAGAATTAATTCCAAGGTGCGTTGAAGTTGAACAAGGGAATTTTTATTCAACTTAGAGATTCCTTTTTGTTTAGCAGAACCTTTTGTTTTGCAAAAGAGGCATACTTTCTGATCACAAGAGTGATTAGACAATGTTGTCTTAACAACCTCGTTAGGAGGTTTCTTCCTTCCATGGATGTGGAACATCCTTGATTAATGGGGATTTCAGACACATTTTTTTTTAAATGGAAGGGATTCCGATTTTGCTTCTGGAGCTGTAACGTTTTCAGTCGTAGCAGAAGTACTTGGTATATTAGACTTCTTAGAGCATCCTTGAGTAGAGAGTTTACTCAAGCGATGTTCTATTTCCAAAGCATCCTTTTTGAGGCTTGCCTCGAGAACCATACGTGAAGAGTGATCTTCAGTATTTTCTTTGAAATTGCAGTTCCTTACTACACCAAGTAGAACATCGACATGATGTTTTAACCGATCAAATCTATCAGCTTGGGCTCTAGCAAGATTAAGAATCAAGTTACTATCTTCAGCTGTTTCCCGTTCATTTAGAGAGATGGACTCTTTTGAAGGGTAATCGGAAAAACACATAGCGGAGCCTGTCTGTCTTGTTTGAACACAAGGTTCCTCTATATTTGAGATTGAAAAATCTTTCTCTTTAATATAAGTAGAAAAGACATAACTTTTATTTCCGATGACGCGTTTATCAGAGATACTACACATGTCCATAGAGTCAGATCGCTACAAACACAGACTTGTAAGGTCTTAAACGTGTTTGCCTGCTCCGATACCAATTGAAAAAGCCGGGGTTCTAACAACCACACCAAATATTTCGCTTAGAAATCTGCATGGACAAACTCCAATATACTTTCTAGAGAATCAACAAGACAGTCAGACTCAATCTAGATAAAAAGTATATCAAAGAGTTTATATCTCAATCTCTCGATTTGATATATACTCAAGCAAATAGAAATCTGCGAGTCTTTATCAAATACTAGAGAGATAACTTGGATGGTACCAAAGACCAATATCCAAGTGTCAATCAATTTAAATCAACAACCAAAAGGTCGGATTTTATAATTGATTGAACAACGCACAACCTGTGATATTTCAATTATATAACAAAATATAATGCGGAAAAGAAATAACACAAACACCAGAATTTTATTAACGAGGAAACCGCAAATGCATAAAAACCCCGGGACCTAGTCCAGATTGAACACACACTGTATTAAGCCGCTACAGACACTAGCCTACTCCAAACTAACTTCGATCTGGACTGTAGTTGAACCCCAACCAATCTCACACTGATCCAAGGTACATTTATGCTCCTACGTCTCTGATCCCAGCAGGATACTACGTACTTTATGCCCTTAGCTGATCTCACCCACAACTAAGAGTTGCTACGACCCAAAGTCGAAGACTTTAATAAACAAATCTGTATCACACAGAAAATTCTATGGTAATAGATAAATCCGTCTCCCACGAATATACCTACGAGTTTTGTTCCGTATTTTGATAAATCAAGGTGAACAGGAACCAATTGATAATCCGGACTTATATTCCCGAAGAACAACCTAGTATTATAAATCACCTCACAATAGTCTTAATCGATGCAGCGAAAAAAGATACTGTGGAATCACAAACGATGAGAGGAATATGTTTGTGATTAATTTTTATCTTGCCTATCGGAGATATAAATCTCAAGCCAATTATTACAATTATACTCGTACGATAGAAACATCAAGATCAGATCACATAACTACGATAAAGTAGTATCGGTCTGGCTTCACAATCCCTATGAAGTTTTTAAGTCGTTAACCTGGTTTAGAAGAAGAAACCAAAGGTTAAAGGAGAATTGACTCTAGCTTAGAACAACTACTATCACACAGAATGTGCGGGGATTAGGTTTCCCAGTTGCTAGAGTTCTCCCTTATATAGTCTTTCAAATAAGGGTTTGCAATCAATATTAGCTTGGTAACAAAGCATTCAATATTCACCGTTATATGAAAACATGATTAGATTCAAGCTAATATTTATCAACCGTTAGATCGAAAATGAAAAAGCGGGGGTCTAACAACACCACCCAATATTTCGCTTAGCAATCTGTATGGACAAACTCGAATATACTTTTAAGAGAATCAACAAGACTCAATAAATTAAAAGTATATCAACGAGTTTATATCTCTCTTCTTGATTTGATTTACTCAAGCAAAAACTGCGAGTTCTAATCAAATACAAGGAATAACTTGGATGGCACCAAAGACCAATATACAAGGGTCAATCAATGACAATCAACAACCAAAGGTTGGATTACTCTAATTGATGATCTAACGCCCAACCTGTATTATTTCAATTATAAAGATAAAACAATATAATGCGTAAATTGAAATAACAAAGACACCAGAAATTTTGTTAACGAGGAAACCGCAAATGCAGAAAACCCCGGGACCTAGTCCAGATTGAACACACACTGTATTAAGCCGCTACAGACACTAGCCTACTCCAAGCTAACTTCGGACTGGACTGTAGTTGAACCCCAATCAATCTCCCACTAATCCAAGGTACAATTATGCTCCTACACCTCTGATCCCAGCAGGATACTGCGCACTTGATTCCCTTAGATGATCTCATCCACAACTAAGAGTTGCTACGACCCAAAATCGCAGGGTTTGACAATAAACAAATATGTCTCCCACAGACAAGTCTATCAAAGGATCAATCTGTCTCCCACATATAAACCCTAAAGGTTTTGTTCCATATTTTGATAATAATCAAGGTGAACAAGAACCAATCAATAATCCAGTCTTATATTCCCGAAGAACAGCCTAGAGTTATCAATCACCTCACAATAATCTTAATCGTATGGTAGCGAAACAAGATGTTTCGGAATCACAAACAATGAGACGAAGATGTTTGTGATTACTTTTTATATCTTGCCTATCAGAGATATCAATATCAAGCCAATCAATCTGATTGTACTCGTACGATAGAAGATACAAGATCAGATCACACAACTACGATAAAAGTAGTATCGGTTTGGCTTCACAATCCCAATGAAGTCTTTAAGTCGTTAACCTGGTTTTAGAAGAATAAAACCAAAGGTTAAAGGAGAATCGACTCTAGGACGCAAACTAGTATCACATGTAAGGTGTGGAGATTAGTTTTGCACTATACTAGATGTCTCCTTTATATAGTATTTCAAATCAGGGTTTGCAATCAATGTTAGCTTAGTAACAAACCATTCAATATTCACCGTTAGATGAAAACCTGATTTAGATTCAAGCTAATATTTCTCAACCGTTAGATCGAAAACTTAGCTTGTTACACACACTTGACAATGCACGGTTCTAGGTTTGTTAACCATGCCCAAACGTATGCACTTGTTAGTTTTAACAATAGTTAACCAAAAGGTTAGCCATATGAGCATTTCATATCAACCATGTTCTTCTTCACCATAACTAGTTCAAATGACTTCAAATGAACTAGTTAGAGAGTTGTTCAATTACGAGGAAATCTCATGTACTACACAAGACACAATTGAAGCAAAGATGATTTGATTCACTTGAATCGGTTCATGAACTTTTATAGCCACGGTTTGCAAACTGCATTCCTTAGTCTTTTTAAGTTTAAGTTCAGAAATCATCTTCAGATATATAACCTTCTCAAGTTCGCAGACTAGGTTCGCGGACTTAAGTTACCGGGCAGAGTTTACAAACTCCAGCAGAAATTCTCGGGTTTGAGAACTTCGCCGGTTTGCGGACTGAGTTCTCAGACTTAGCTTCACGCAAGTAGTTTGTCAACTCCAGCAGAAATTCTCGGGTTTGAGAACTTCGGCAGTTCCCGGACTGAGTTCGCGGACTTGGCTCACGCCATTCTTCCGGTTCTCTTGATCAACAAAGTTCGCAAACTTTTGTTCAAGGAATAGGACTTATACATAAATGTGTTTCCACAACAATGCTTATGTCCACTATTGGTTATGTAATCTAAACTCTCATTTCAATCATTGAAGCATTCTTAGAGGACGTTATACAGTTGTTACACTATTTCTCGTCACAACAATTTTCAAAGTGATTGAAACATATCATGACTTTCGTCACTAGGTAAAGATAAACTTGATCGAAGCGAAAAGCCTACCAACACATATTTCGAGATATAGATAGGCGAGGTATACTCGTCTCTAAATACCAAATGTGTATAATCCAAGTCTATATATATATCATACGATTTCTTGTCTCAAAGAGTATGAGATAGAGTAGATAGACTTTTGAGTGAAAGATAAGTTCAAGTCTTCACATACCTTTTTGTCGAGAAGTTCCACCGGTTCCTTGAGTAGTTCTTCTTCTTGTATGATGAATCGCCATGAAGTCCTTGAGCTCAACTACACTTTCCATCCTAGTACGAGACTTAGCTATAATAGACTAGAAATCAAGAATTATAGTTTTGGTCACTAACATTTACAAACAAGCTTGAGATAGCAACGCATGCGAGTTCGACCGAGCAATGCTCTAACAATCTCCCCCTTTGTCAATTTTAGTGACAAAACTATCAACACATATGGAATACAAAAAAGATAAAGAAACTTTAGTAGCTCTTATTCCACATGTCTAATCTTCAACATTCCTTGAAATCTTCGTCACTTCCACGTACTCCAGTGATCCCAAAGGTTGTAAGTTTAGCATCACCGCTGTTGAAGATCCGTAGCTATAACAATGAGAAAGCATCGGTCTCGATAATTGTTATACAGTGTCATAGTATTATTACACAGTGTCAAAGTCCAATTGTATCACAACTTCAATAATAATACTATGGTGATATGTATCACTACCCCTTAGTCAATACTCCATATCACATGGAAACCACTCCCCCTTACACAATTATCCGAAAACCATATGTATTGTAGTGTGAACTACATATTAATTCTCCCCCTTTTTGTCAATAAAATTGGTAAAGGTACAAGAGAGGGATCATAATGAAATTTCCGAAAGAGACATTTCATGACTAAAACAAAAATACATACCAACTAATTTAGATGCAATCATAAAGCCGAAGCTAAATGCATTCATCAGGGAGTTTAAAGATACAAGATAACCCCTCTAAAATTCCACAGCCGCACACCCCTCAAGATATGACCATTAAGCACAAGTTCAAAAAAACTCTCACTCATGTGATGTCATTCCCGAAAGAACAACAATGAGCGACCTTAATTTCAAAATAAAAGAAGGATTTTGAAACAAAAATGACACTAACAAGACAAAAAACAACTCTACAGAAACTGATCTGGAGTAGACCTATGGAGTTTCAAACTCAATTGCCCAAAAGATAGAGATAAGCATAGGGGCAAGAGTTATAGAAACGTTTTAATGAACCAAAACAACACCAATAGACTTCCGAAAGTGTTGAAACGTAGCAGTGTCTAATGGTTTGGTAAGAATATCAGCCAATTGTTGTTCAGAAGGCACAAATTCCATACTTATGATACAATTTTCATAGAGATCACGAATAAAATGGTACCTTATGTCAATGTGCTTTGTTCTTGAGTGCTCAACTGGATTCTCAGTGATTCGAATCTCACTATAATTATCACAAAAGATCTTCATTATTCCAGTATCAACTCCATAATCATCTAGCATTTGTTTCATCCATAGAAGTTGAGTACAACATGATCCAGCAACAATATATTTTGCCTCACATGTAGACAGGGATTGGGAATTTTGCTTCTTGCTATGCCAAGCTACAAGATTCAGTCCTACATAGTAGAAACCCCCTGATGTACTTTTTCTGTCTTCTACACATCCTTCCTAATCAGTATCTGAATAAGCAGAAAGGTCAGTGTTAGTATCAAAATTGTAAGATAGACCATGCCCAGCAGTGTGACTAATATATCGAATGATCCTTTTTGCAGCTGCAAGATGAGATTCCTTTGGATTCGCCTGAAGCCTAACACAACAAACAACACTGAAAGAAATATCAGGTCTAGTAGATGTAACATACAAAAGGCTACCAATAATAGATCGATACATCTTTTGATCCACTTTTGCTCCTTTCTCATCTCTATGTATTTTACCAGTAGTGGGCATAGGTGTCAATTTTGGAGAAGACTTATCTAGGCCGAACCTTGTCACAAGATCTCGAGCATACTTCTCTTGGGATAAGTAAATTCCATCCTTATGTTGTTGAATTTGTACTCCTAAGAAGAATTTTAATTCACCAACATTGCTCATTTAAAATTCTTTAGCAGAGAGACTTGGAAGTCCTTTGCAAATTTTCCAGAAGTTGATCCATAGATAATATCATCTACATATACTTGAGCAATGACAACATCTTTCCCACTCCATTTGGTAAACAAGGTTTTATCAGCTCCGCCTCTTGAAAAACCTTTTCTAATGAGAGAAGTGGTAAGTTTTTCAAACCAGGCTCTAGGTGCTTGGTTCAACCCATACAGTGCCTTTTTGAGTTTTACCACATGATCTGGGAAATCAGGGTTTTCAAATCCCTTAGGTTGAGCGACATAGACTTCCTCCTTTAAAATTCCGTTTAGGAACGCAGATTTTATATCCATTTGAAACAGCTTAACCTTAAGAAAACAAGCATGAGCTAAAAAAAGACGAATGGACTCAAGGCATGCCACAGGAGCAAAGGTCTCGTCAAAGTCAATCCTTTCAATCTTTGAATATCCTTGAGCGACAAGTCTAGATTTGTTCCTGACAATCGTGCCAAATTCATCAGCCTTATTCTTGAATATCCATTTGGTACCAACAATATTGATATTGGAGGGGCAAGGTACAAGTTCCCACACATCTTGTCTTTGAAATTGATTTAACTCTTCATGCATTGCATTCACCCAAAAGGGATCGTTCATAGCTTCATCAATATTTCTTGGTTCTACTTGCGAAAGATAACAACCAAAATTGCACATATTTTGAAGTTGTCCTCTTGTCTTGGCTGTAGAATCTCTTCTTCCAATAATACTGTTGGGATCATGATTCCTTTGAACCCAGAGATATCGTGGAGGGACACATTCTTGTTCGTCAGGAATGGCTTGATCAGTGATCTTCTCCTCGTCACTAGAAATATCAGGAACAGTTGGGATAACTTCAACTGATTCTGGGATTTCTTTGACTTTGTCAATTGTCTCGGTTGGAGCCAATTCAGCAGGAGGATTATCATGACGAAATTTACTAATGTCGTCGATGATAACATTAACAGATTCCATCATGAATTGTGTTCTGAGATTAAACACTCAAAAACCACGACTATCAGAAGCATAGCAAAGAAAGATACCTTCATCACTTTTGGTGTCGAATTTCCCTTTCTATTCTCGATCTTTCAGAATATAGCACTTACTTACAAACACCTTGAGATAGTGTAGGTTGGGTTTTCTTCCGTACCATAACTCATAAGGGGTGTTAAGGGTTTTAGACCGTAAATCCACACGGTTGATCAAGTAACATGCTGTAAAAACAGCTTCTTCCCAAAACCTTAACGGTAAGTTTTTGTTATGGAGCATTACCCTGGCCATTTCCTGAATATTCCTAGTCTTTCTTTCAACAATTCCATTAGCTTGAGGAGTGATAGGTGGTGAGTATTGTTGAATGATCCCCAGTTCGTCACATAATTCAAATACCTTGGTGTCTTTGAATTCAGTTCCACGATCGCTTCTAATTTTTTTTAGTTTTCGACCTTGCTCGTTCTGGATCCTTTTGATAATAATCTTGAATTCACCAAGAGTTTCATTTTTATGATATAGAAATGCAACCTACGTGAATCTGGTGTAATCATCTACCATAACTAAAGCATACTTCTTACCAGCAACAATGGGTTGTTGAATTGGTCCGAAGAGATCCATATGAATTAAATCAAGTGGAGCTTTAGTGAGAATATCTCGAGATGATTTGTGGTGAACTTTCGTTTGCTTACCCTTTTGACAGGCACAACACACACCTTCAATCTTTGAATTAATTTTGGGAATGCCTCTAACAAGTTCTTTGTTAATGATCTTAGTTAGAAGACGATAATTCATGTGACCAAAACGCTCATGCCAAAGATGTGTAGATTCCACCTTAGTCAAATTGCAACGGTTGCTAAACTGAGTATCAAGTAGATAACAATTGTTTTTACCACGAGTTCCTTGAAAAATTACTTTCCCAGTTTTGTCTACAATGTCACATCCATTTGCATCAAAGACAACTCAGTGGCCTTTGTCACAAATTTGACTAATAGAAAGAAGATTAGCAGTCATACCTTTTACGTATACTACATCATGAATTTCTGGAACACCGGGAAGTTTGATCGTTCCCTTCTTGCTGATGTAGCAACAACTCTCATCTCCAAACGTTATAGGACCTCCTTCATAGTCAATAGACGAAACAAACCATGTGAGATCACCTGTCATATGTATGCTACATCCACTATCAAGAAACCATTAAAAAGGAGACGTATATCTAAAAGCAAAGGCACCCATACTATTAGTACTTCTCTGTTTAGAGTTTCCTGATAGTTTTGTATGTCCTTTCAGAGTATCAAAAGGTTGTTTAGTTTTCTTACAAAGATTACTTGCAACATTCAGACTCTTTTAAAATGACATACAAACTTGTTGAAGTTGATTGGAAGAATCACAACAACAATGCGGGCCAAAACTTTGAAGTTTGTCTGAGTGGTTCCTAGTCATATCAGTTTTCACAACAACCGGTCGTTGATTACCATCTGATCTACGACTATTCTTTAAAGAGGAACAACTGGAGTTTCTCAAATTCACCAAGGGACTATTACCAGATATTAAATCCTTAAGAATTGCAATTTCTGCAACAAGACCAGAGTTGATCCGGATTTGTCCATCCAACCTATTTTGAAGAGTAACCAGTTTATCAGACTTTTTTCTACGGTTGGTTTTTAAACCTGGTGAAGCGTCAATTGAGACTTTATGGTCCATATAGTCAGATCACTACAAATACAGACTTTTGAGGTCTTGAACGTAATTGCCTGCTCTCATATCAATTGAAAAAGCGGGGGTCTAACAACACCACCCAATATTTCACTTAACAATCTGTATGGACAAACTCGAATACATATTTAAGAGAATAAACAAGACTCAATCAATTAAAAGTATATCAACGAGTTTATATCTCTCTTCTTGATTTGATTTACTCAAGCAAGAACTGCGAGTTCTAATCAAATACAAGGAATAACTTGGATGGTACCAAAGACCAATATCCAAGGATCAATCAATGACAATCAACAACCAAAGGTTGCATTACTCTAATTGATGATTGTTGATAGGGTAAAAGTGGGAAAGAGAAGCAAGTCCAAGCCACAACAAGCCCATCCCCTTAGAGCTGAAGAGAGAGAATGGATGTGTTTCAGAATCCCCTTCCAAATATCCTTTCTCCCCCTTTTATAATAATCCCTCCTCCTCCTATTATAGATAAGCACCCATGAGATCAATATATTACGAAACTACCATTTCCTTTCCTCTAAGTTATTAGTAAACCCTAGGAGGCTTTCTTTATTCCTTGGACCAAGCCCAACTAGACTAACATGCTCTTTTATGGGATAGAGCTATCCCAACCTTGTGGGTTAGGTCTAGTCCCCAAGTCTCTCTATCCTAGACGGAATCCCTAATAGATTAAGGGGACTCTTTTTCGAAGGATAATTATTTTCATGTATCAACATTAGTCCCATGACTGTTGACTGGTCGTAGGCCAGGTCAAAAGTCACATGTTGATTCATCCATTAGCGGATGCAACTAATGGAATTTTCAGACGAACACATCCGCACATGTTGAATCCTCACGTGTTTCCTCCATCCTAATCTGATGGTTGGTTTATCTGTCCTCAGGCGGATGTGTCCCTGATAACCGCCTTAGAGGAGGTACCTCGCCTAGCAGCTCACAGGGAAACTATGTTTCTCCGACAATCACACTCTGCTCGTCCGCTGAATCTCCATCCGCTTTGGAATCTTGGGTGGATTACGTATACTCCAACACCAATCATGGGGAAAATGATCCTCTATTGGGGCATACGTGATGTCATAGCATATTCTCAGTATAGAACTGTCCGCTGAGATCATGACATTTTGGTTTATTTGCTCGTTGGATGATTGATCCTTACATGTTTTATTTGCTCGGGGGAGGAGACTTTAGTGCTGGAAGACGTGGTCGCGCTTAATGGTTTTCCCATTCATGGCAACACATGCTATTCTGAATCTTGTGTCTTCAAAGCTATGAATAAGAGTGATAAGGATCTTCGAGATCATTTGGTTTTATTCAAGGAAGAGTCGATGAACTTCCAACTTTTAGACGAAGTTAAAGTGGAGGCTCCGGAGGAAAGAGAGGATAAAGAGGAGTTGGGAACCTCATCAGAAGGTTATTAGACTTTGCCTCCCTTCCCGAATCAAAGAAGACGAGGTGTCCTTCCGCGCTGAAACAGTTGGCATCCTCTATAAAGTTGGTAAATTACGATGAATAGTTTATATCCACGATTTCGAGTCCCCAGGACTATCATTCAAATTGATGTTTGTCGTGTTCCAATAATAATCTAATAAGATTATTGTATGT
Source organism: Papaver somniferum (assembly GCF_003573695.1). Classification (NCBI taxonomy): domain Eukaryota; kingdom Viridiplantae; phylum Streptophyta; class Magnoliopsida; order Ranunculales; family Papaveraceae; genus Papaver; species Papaver somniferum. The sequence continues at coordinate 51,066,136 of NC_039363.1, forward strand.
CAGTAATGGGTTTCTCATTTGCATCCTAGTAGGCGCAAGGTATTATTAGCGTAATATGTGATAAAGGTGCGGGCGATAGAGAGGTTATTGACATTTTTATAATGCATTCCCCGAGTGCCACAACGAACAGATTCTGAATCATATATGACGGGTAAATTATGCTTTACACACTTGCATATGTAGCTATTCCAAATGAGGCGCAAGTATATGAGAGTCACGATGTATGAAAAGGCGGCTTACAGAGAGTGGTTTTAGTTACAACATCCAAGTGGCTAAATATCGATCGGCTAGCTTAAGCGCACATATATTCTTACAAAGAATAGGTGCGTGTAAATATAAATTCTTCATTGTCTCATGAAAATGGTAAGTTGTTCGGTTAGTAGGCATGTTTCTGATTAATTGTCACTCACATGACCAATAGACTTATAGATCAGTGTAGGTATCAGCTCCTATTCTTTAGGATATGCTAAGGCGGATGATCCTCTCTTTGGGTAAGTGTTGAAGTTTCACTAATTTGTCGCTTTCACGCTCTCTCTCTCTCTTTTGAAAACTGTAGGGTGGATGAATGCTCGGTATGAGAGTTTTACTTAAGTGTTCAAGTGGAATGGCGGATGAGTGCAACCTGCACGCCGCTTAAGCATATGATTCTGCTTGGTTATTATGACCCGGTTTGCTTGGTTTTAATTCAACCATCTAGTGAACGTACTTTTCCGCATGTGAACATTTCGATATTGAAAATACACTTTGGTATTCCCGACTGATAAATGTCGATCGGCTTGAGATAGAAACTCACATGAGCGGTGTATTACGTACCTTCTTTTTGCTTCTTAACAATATCGTGAGCAACAACTACTTATATATTTTCACCATTCGAGCATATGTAGGCCGACATGGTTGTTCAATCTGGCGTTTAATGATGTATGCTTACCATGCCGCTCGTTGGTTGAGAGGGTTGTCATCCATGCATTATTATTGGAATCACCGACGATGTCGATAAGGATGGGTGATCATAAGCATGAAATGACATATGCAATTGTCCGCTCAGTGGGTGAAAGCGCATCAGTGTCCTTTCATAATGCCTATCCATACTCGGGGCAATTTGTGAATTTCATTGACCATAAAGAGGGATGAAGAGAGCGCATCAGGTTGCAAGTGGAGATGCACAATCGCAAGCGGGGTCTTCTTGAAGCAATTATGTCCTGATGTATCCGCTTCGTAGGAATTTGAGGATTCATTCTTAACAAGCCAAGTGTTGTATTTGTAGGGTAAGAATCTTTGTACAACTATTTTAGGCGCTCGACATGCTCCCTTATTAGGAGGGAGAGATAACATTTGTGTGCAGATACTGAAATCATTTATCAATGATCGAGATAAGATAGATTTGTGAACTAGCGTCTGTGTATGTCCATTTAAGCTCCTCCTTAACTTCTTTTGGTGGCCGTCGTGGCCTTATCTAAACGTATATAAATTTTAAAGTTGTCAAAGGCGCGTTGAGGGTCTTGCGCTCAATGCACTTGAAATGTATTAAATGAGAAGTAGCATTACATGGTACATTCCGGACCACTCATTTGTTTCCCACTCTTTTGGCTTTAGTGTATGTGTCCTGTATGTATTGTCCGCTTTCCTTTTAGTGTTTTGAAATGAAATAAGGTGCATCGGTAGCTTAGTGCTAGCCATGTTCTTGGCATTTCTCATTCCATCCTTCTGTTATGCTTGTAGCCTAGTCATACTCAAGGCGATCTCTCAAATCTATTTTTGCCTACAGTCTAGCCATCCATCTCAAAAAAAAATTTCAGCCTAGCCAACCATCTCAAAATTTTTTTCCAGTCTAGCCATCCATGATTTATTATCTAATGAGCCTACTCCGTCTCGCATGTGATCATTTTGATAGTGAAAATTCGCTTTGAGATTCCCGATTGATAGACGTCGATCGGCTTATAATGGAAGTTTACAAGAGCGGAGTGCTACCTTCTCCCTTGTTTCTTAAGTGGCGCTATTATTATTGAGAGCAGCGGCTACTTACATTTTTTACCATTCGAGCATATGTAGGCGGACGAGTGCTTGGTGTTCTACCTGTATGCACGAGTCTGTATAGTCGCTTGGTTGGATGGTATGGGGGATTACTATACGCGCCTAAGTTGGTGAAGTTGGAGGACGAGTGTATGGTATTTAACTTGCTCGACTCCCGTGTAGGGATTCAAGGAGTGATGATAGATTTCTGGAAGTAAGTCCCCTCATACCCTTTTATTTATTTCTTTCTTTAATATTATTTTTCTCTTTAAATACGCTCGAGACGTGGTAGATAACTATTAGCATGAATTAGCGCTTGCATGTTTGGAGTCGAGTATGACATGCCCTACTTTAGTTTCTTTCAGTTAGCTCCACTAGGATTTTCGACTATTGTGGAAGCCTATGCAATTATCATTTCGAGGTTTACGTTTGTCACATAGTTAACGTTTGTTACATAGCAGGGATTATCTCATAGCCCTTACTCATGACCGGATTGTGTCATCGCTCAATGTCGGTACGACTTAACTCATGGCATATTCGAGCTATATATATATTTTTAATATTCCATTTCTCATGGTACATTCCGGACCACTCTTTTGTTTCCCGCGCCACATTCAGGGCCGCCTTTTTCATTTCTCATCACTCAGCCTTACTCGTGGCTATTTTCGGTTCATGGTGGCTATTTTCAATTCATGGTGCATTCAAGGCCATCATTCAAGAGCCATCTTATCTCATTGCTTGGCTATTCTCATTTTATATCATCGCTCGCCTTCTTTGATTTTATGGGTCGTACCCGCATACTAGTCATACTCAGGGCTTCATTCATTTTATGGGTTGTACTCATAGCCTTTTCCGGAGCCTAGCCCTTTCTTGGACTATTAGTGCGCTTCAGTAAGCCACGCACGGAGCCTAGCCCTTTCTTGGACTATTGGTGCGCTTCAGTTAAATCCACGCACAGAGCCTAGCCCTTTCTTGGACTATTGGTGCGCTTCAGTTAAAGCCACGCACAGAGCCTAGCCCTTTCTTGGACTATTGGTGCGCTTCAGTTAAAGCCACGCACGGAGCCTAACATTTTTTTGGACTATTGGTGCGCTTCAGTTAAAGCACGCACGGAGCCTAGCCCTTTCTTGGACTATTGGTGCGCTTCAGTTAAAGTCACGCACGGAGCCTAGCCCTTTATTGGACTATTAGTGCGCTTCAGTTAAAGCCACGCACGGAGCCTAGCCCTTTCTTGGACTATTAGTGTACTTCAGTTAAATCCATGCACGGAGCCTAGCCCTTTCTTGGACTATTAGTGTACTTCATTGGCCATGCACGGAGCCTAGCCATACTCGGTGCTATTTTTCATTTCATGGGATGTAATCGTAGCCTTTTTCATTTATCACGGTGTATTCGAGGCCACCTTTTCTCATTTCTCATGGTGCATTCTCATGGATATTCTCAATTCGTAGTGTGACCATATTTAAAATTTCTAAAGTTCAATACAATATGACAAGGATATTCTACATATGTAGTTCACACATGCGATTGCATAATATATGCGTGTTTTTTTTTGGAACTCAAATATCAATACACAAATACACGCCATCTCAAATATCAATACACAAGTATCAATACGCTAAATATATGAGATGGGACAAGGTCTCCCATAAATACTTTTCATGCTAAACAAACACGCATCCGAGCAGGTTGGCCAAAGTCACTGTGGTACAAATGATTCAAGCGCTCATACATATACATAACTTTAAAAGTGAATTTTCATGTGTACATGCTTAAGGGTTCGAGGCAGGGTATACATTCACACAGGTGTTAAGCAGTTATCCGCTTATCATAAGCTAAGAGGTATGACATTTTAGATGATATTAGCTACTACTAGACAACAAAATGAGACCATTTTAGAATCATCAACTCTTTAATGGCAACCTATTTTACTAGTGACTGGTAGAAGCTAACAATGATGAATCATCTTAAATTACTGCAGGCAACAATCAACAAGTTTAGAGGATGTACAAGGAAATTATGCTACTGACTAAAATGCTAAAGGTACGTACACGCGATGGTGTAAAGCAACATATGCATTGATGCAATGCAAACTTAGAACTATACCAGAATTATGGGTTTAAGTGACAGTTCTAACGGTTATGTGTCTAAGTAATCTCAAAATGCACAAGTTTGTATTCTAAAATAACCAAAGATCATAAGATAAATGCTAACTGAGAATAAGCAAAGACAGTAGGTACTTATCCTTTCAAAGCGGTTTGACGCTTTTCATATTCTCGGAGCATGGGTAGTGGTTTTGCAGCTATGCATTAAGTCACGCGTCGAGCCCTTTGTGACGCCAGTGCATGAAGGATCTTGATGATGGCTTTGTTCTTTTACGAAATTTTTGAATATATTGTACCATGTACTCATTAATAACTTATCTTCCTCATTGATTGGGGCTCCCCTGAGAGGAAATTGGTGCTATGCGGCGCTGGTATAGCCAAGCAATCGAGTGGTGCAGTCATACAAAGACGCAAGCGGAAAAGATGGAGGCACCGATGCAGCGAAGCAGTGATGCCTGCAGCTCTCAAAGTCGGATTGGTAGTTTCATAGAAAGGACAAGCGCTGGTGGTGCTCTCACAAGTTGAGTTGGTCGCATCTATGGATGGAAGGTGTCGATGCTGTTGTCAGTAGCGGAGGTGGTGGCGGCAGGATCATGTGTTAAGGGTATGAGAAGAGAAGCAACACTGGTGAGATCACGGGATGTGTTACTGTAGTGTTTGATAACACTAATCCCGATGGTGACGACGGTATCCATAGACATCCAACTAACACATCTTGAGTGCTGACGTCCTCTAATGTGACTCTTTCCCTGATTGAAATCATCAGTAGCAATAAGCAATAGAACAAGCTAATGGTGTCGATGAGCGTAAGCGACAGAGTACGTAGTATGCATTAAATAAAGCCTACAACAACTCGACTGCTCTCCATAACCGCCTAAATACGTAAAGGCATTCATGGCTTCAAGACCACAAAATATAATAAGGTATACATTTTGAAGAGATGCTCATTCACAGGGATAGGGTATAGTTAACTAGAGCCCTAGAAAAGTTGCTCAAGGAAATGGAATATAGAACGCGGATACATCTAAGCATCCTCACTACTGACTAATATCGTAACTAATAGTTCCAAGAGATAAACCATGTGCAAGTTATCATTTGAGAAATGCAGCTGAGTTAAACAAGATAACACTTAGCTTTTTATGAGATGAGGCGGGCGTCTTGAGGACTTTGTCCTGGCGTTTTCTGCTGGACATATGCTACGTCAAGGGTTTGAGGGAGGAAGATAGGTGGCGACGATGCAGTCAAGTAGCACTGATGGGATTAAGTCTTGCGCTGCTACTTCCCTGTGGCTTTCTTCTATCAGAGACGGAGTGGTAGTTCCATGGAGAGGAGAAGTACTTGTGGCATTGTCACAAGTCGAGCTGCTTCTATATATGCATAACGAATCAACCACTGCCCCTAGATTTTCATGATATGTAGGAAGGCAGCGACAGAGGTTCCTATACTGCTGCAGAATTTCTTTATTAGAGGTTGGAGTTCCATTCACGGATGGTTATGAGGTTGTGTGTTGTTATTTGAAAGTTCATCTCATACTCGTTGCGAATTGACAACATTTAGTCTGTATTGCGTCAGAGAAATGTCTTTTCCATGATTCCCTTTGAGCTTTTATTGCTGCAGTTGGGGCTAGAGCTCTCCTATTTGCATTAGTCCCTCGATCTTACAAATTCGAAGTTTCATGGATTGTCTCAATAGGTTCAGACTTTGGGGATTCTTCACCAGTTGAATCTGTTCACATCATAATGCTCCATGCGAAGGCACAATCCTATTCACCCAAATATGTCGTTTAAGCAGTAGGAGTTCCCTCTTAAGCGGTGGAGTTCAGACTAGGTTCATTCAAGAGATCTTTGTTATAGATTCTGGAAACAGGTGGTAAGATTTTCTTAGTTAGTCATCACAATTCAAAGATTGAATACCATATTATCTTATTTTAGCCAAGAACTGAAGTAATTTTTAATTGAGATTATCAGAATAATTAGTATAGGCACAAGTGCAAATCAAATGAAGGATCAAAAGTAAATAAAATGCAATATAATGAATCAAAGGGTGATAAAGATTAATAATAAATCAGAAGTTTGATTTTAAATCAACCCTAAGAATCGAGATCTATCAAATTTCAGTTGTAAACCCAATATATTTCTGATGATTTCTCTCTGAAAATTCTATGAAGTTTTGCACTGAAACGAAAATAGGGGAAAGATAAACGCGAATCTGAATTAAATCAATAAGGAGTCTGTTTAGAAATCAAAATCTTCAGTGTTTTAACTACAAAATCACCTAATATGATCAAATTAAAATATTAAGAAAAGTGAATACTTATCTTCTTAGACGTTCTCTATTTACTAATTTCATCTTTGACGTGTTGTTGTCTCTTAGATGAAGGCACGTTGATATACTTTTGGATAAATGGAAAACTGGGATGGATCGGAGATGGTATAGTGAAGTGATGACATTCGATTCCTCTATGGATCGAATTGGTACTTAATTTACAATAGTATGCAAGCGATGAAGAGGGAGGCGATGTAGCTCGATGCAATCAGAGGGGATGAAGTGAGCGGAGAGAACGAAGCTTCTCGGAAGATTAGAAGATCACCCGGGTTGATCTTGGTGTAGATTCTCCGGATTCAAGGCGGTAATGGTTGTGACTGCTCCTATAGCTTTCTATTGATGATGGGTGACGATGATTTGTTGCTAAGATTTGGTCGTGTTGGCGGAGTTGTGAAGATTATTGGTGTAGATTCTCCGGATTCAAGGCGGTAATGGTTGTGACTGCTCCTGTAGATTTCTATTGATGATGGGTGACGATGATTTGTTGCTAAGATTTGGTCGTGTTGGCGGAGCTGTGAAGATTATTGCAGATGGCTGCGGATGAGAGAAGAACCAAGAAACTCTGAATGGTGTAGTCTCGAGATGTACTGGTACTACGGATGATACACATAGGTGCAATTGTCCGCTGGGAGGGATGAAACAGCTTGTGGAGAATAAAAAAATAAACATATCGTGAGAATTAAGCGGATGGGTCTTGTTGGGCGAGAAACTCAACTTCTCCCACTGTGGTCGCAATGTTGATAGGGTAAAAGTGGAAAAGAGAAGCAAGTCCAAGCCACAACAAGCCCACCCCCTTAGAGGTGAAGAGAGAGAATGGATGTGTTTCAGAATTCCCTTCTAAATATCCTTTCTCCCTCTTTTATGATAATCCCTCCTCCTCCTCTTATGGATGAGCACCCATAAGATCAATATATTACGCAACTACCATTTCCTTTCCTTTAAGTTATTAGTAAACCCTAAGAGACTTTCTTTCTTCCTTGGACCAAGACCAACTAGACTAACATGCTATTTTATGGGCTAGATCTATCCCAACCTTGTGGGTTAGGTCTAGTCCTCAAGTCTCTCTATCCTAAACGGAATCCCTAATAGGTTAAGGGGACTCTTTTTCTAAGGATAATTATTTTCATGTATCAACAATGATCTAACGCACAACCTGTATTATTTCAATTATAAATACAAAACAATATAATTCGGAAATTGAAATAACACAGACACCAGAAATTTTGTGAACGAGGAAACCGCAGATGCAGAAAAACCCCGGGACCTAGTCCAGATTGAACACACACTGTATTAAGCCACTATAAACACTAGCCTACTTCAAGATAACTTCGGACTGGATTGTAGTTGAACCCCAATCAATCTCCCACTGATCCAAGGTACATTTATGCTCCTACGTCTCTGATCCAAGCAGGATACTGCGCACTTGATTCCCTTAAATGATCTCACCCACAACTAAGAGTTTCTACGACCCAAAATCGCAGGCTTTGACAATAAACAAATCTGTCTCCCCCACAGACAAGTCTATCAAAGGATCAATCCGTCTCCCACAGATAAACCCTTCCGTCTTTTGATAATAATCAAGATGAACAGGAACCAATTGATAATCCGGTCTTATATTCCCGAAGAACATCCTAGAGTTATCAATCACCTCACAACAATCTTAATCGTATGGTATCAATCTACTCAAGTTCACGGACTGGGTTCGCGAACTTAAGTTCCCGGATGGAGTTCACAAAATCCAGCAGAAATTCTCGGGTTTGAGAACTTCGCCAGTTCACGGATTCTGTTCGCGGTCTGAGTTCGAGGACTTAGCTCACGCACTACTCCGGTTCACTTGATAAACAAAGTTCGCAAACTTTGGTTCAAGGAATAAGGACTTATACATATATGTGTTTCCACAACAATGCTTATATCCGCTAATGGTTATATAATATAAACTCTCATTTCAATCATTGAAACATTCTCATAGGACGTTATATAGTTGTTATTCACAAACCATTTTTCGTCAGAGCAATTTTCAAAGTGATTGAAACATAACATGACTTTCGTCACTAGGTAAAGATGAACTTGGCTAAAGCGAAAGCTTACCAACACATATTTCGAGAAATAGATAGGCGAGATAAACTCGGCTCGAAATACCAAATGTGTATAATCTAAGCCTATATAGCAAAACGACTTTTGTCTCAAGATAGGAGATAAATAGACTTTTGAGTGATAGATAAGTTCAAGTATCCACATACCTTTTAGTCGATGAAGATCCACCAGTTCCTTGAGTAGTCCTTCGTCTTGTATGATGATTGCCATGGAGTTCTTGAGCTCAACTACACTTTCTATCCTAGTTCGAGACCTTAGCTATAGTAGACTAGAAATCAAGACTTATAGTTTTGATCACTAACATTGACAAACATGCTTGAGATAGCATGCGAGTTCGACCGAGCAATTCTCTAACACATATATGTGTTACCACATAATGCTTATATCCAACATTGGTTATATATTTTAAAGTCCCATTTCAATCATTTAAACATTCTTAGAGGACGTTATATAGTTGTTATTCACAAACCATTTTTCGTTAAAGCCATTTTCATGTGATTGAAACTTATCATGACTTTCGTCTCTAGGTAAAGACAAACTTGGCCAAAGCGAAAGCTTACCAACACATATTTCGAGAAATAGATAGGAGAGATAAACTCGGCTCGAAATAGCATATGTGTATAATCAAAGTCTATATAGCAAAACGACTTTTGTCTCAAGATAGGAGATAGAGTAGATAGACTTTTGAGTGATAGATAATTTCAAGTCTCCACATACCTTTTAGTCAATGAAGTTCCACCAGTTCCTTGAGTAGTTCTTCGTCTTGTATGATTGATCGCCATGGAGTTCTTGAGATCAACTACACTTTATATCCTAGTCCGAGACTTAGCTATAGTAGACTAGAAATCAAGACTTATAGTTTTAATCACTAACATTGAAAAACATGCTTGAGATAGCAACGCATGCGAGTTTGACCGATCAGTGCTCTAACAATCTCCCTCTTTGTTAATTTTAGTGACAAAACTATTAATACATATGGAATACAAAAATAAATAATACACTTTTGTAGATCCTATTCCACATGCCTAATATTCAACATTACTCGAAATCTTCGTCACTTCCAAGTACTCCAATGATTCCAAAGGTTGTAAGTTTAGCATCATCGTTGTTGAAAATCCGTAGCTATAACAATGAGAAAACAGAATTCTCGATTACTGTTATATAGTGTCATAGTATCATTATGTAGTATCAAAGTTCAATTGTATCACAACTTCGATAACAATACCATGGTGATATATATCACTCCCCCTTAGTCAATACTCCATCTCACATGGAAACCACTCCCCCTTACATAATGATCTGAAAATCATATGTATTTGTAGTGTGAATTACATATTAATTCTCCCCTTTTTTGTCAATAAAAATGGCAAAGGTACAAGAACGAGATCCTAATGAAAATTTCCATAGAGACATTTCATGACCAAAAGAAAGCACATATCAACTTATTAGATGCAATCATATAGACGAAGCTAAATTTTTTCATCAAGGAGTTTATAAAGATACAAGATAACCCCTATAATATTCCACAGCCTCACTCCCCACAAAGATTTGGCAATTAAGCACAAGTTCATTTAAGAACTCTCCCCCATAATATGTCATTCGGAAGAACAACAAGAGAGACCTTAATTTCAAAAGAAAAGAAGGATTTCTTTGGACATAACAAATTATATCCGAATATGAATTTGAATCCAATTAATACTCAATTCAATTAACCACAAGAGAACCTATGATTAATTAAATCGGAAATGCTCAACATAAGAAAACTTACGGAGCCGCACAGTATATACATAAAATATGGATCAGGGAAGATCAATACTGCGGAACTAACAAGGATTCATTCTATTGTCCATCACTATTTGCACAATGACATATAATAGAGATAATCCTCGTAAAAAAAATTTCATCCTATCTTCCACCAATAATGACATAATAGGATTCAAAATTTTGTGATGTCAAAAGTCCATTCATTCTTTTATCAATACATGCATATCGACATACGAAAGACATAACTTTTGACAAGGTATGGGACAATCAAAGTTCACGGACGCAAACACACATATCCCGTAACACATTTCAATATATAAAAGCATAAATATTAATACTGCAAAGATATCATCTTCCAAATTTTTTTTTAGAATTTAAACAAATAAACCTAAAAACATGAAGATGAAAACGTTGGACATAGCTATGTGTAATCACAATAATGGCTATTCCAAACTCTAGTTATTCTTCTAAATAAAACAATAAAATAAGATTTAATCTACAAACTATCTCTTAGACAACATGATTTAAAAAAAAAAAAAACTAAACCCGGTTAGCAACTAGAGATTGAACATGGACGAGCTCACCACTTGCTTTCTTCAGTTCGTTTTTCAAAAAATCAAGATTTCTTGTTTCAATTCCGAGTTGTTCACGTACGATCTCAAAATATCGAAGAAGATTTCCTACCAGTTGTGAAGACATCTGAACCGGTAGTTCTTTTTCATGATCGATAGCATGATAGCATGTTATGAAAACAGGATTCTTGTGAAACTCGATAATCTTGCCCTTCTTGACTTCATCATCTTTGTTGTTTCCATCCATTGTGCACAAAAAAAATCAGTAGAATCTTTTGACCTTATGGAACAATGTATCAGTTGATGACACACACATACACACACACACACACATATATATATATATATATATATAAAGAAGTTCCATAAAAACCCTAGGAAACTTGACGTTCGTGTGGGTTAGGTGTATGTGTACTCATGGTCACAACTTTACGTGACCAAACAGAATTAAGGACCAGAGCTGACAAAGGATGTACTTCTTAATTCCAAGAAAATAATTGCTGAGAAGCAACTACTTGAAGGAAGGACGATTAAACAGGGAATTTTTCTCAAAAGAGGATGATCAGAATTATCTTTAATAAGGAAGAACTGGAGCAGGCTCAACAGATTTTTAAGATCATCAAAAACAACAAAAATACGACCTTGACAGCTTTCTCAAGAAAATTTCTTGAGAACTATGAGCATCCTTCTTTAATCTAAAATAAGGATGTTTCATTGAGCAGTCATGGTGTATTTACATGAGCATTTTTCTCGTCAATATTGTTTTCTTCTTTTTCTCCTTTCAGAAGATTTACAGAAAAATCACTCGATTTAGTTAAAGGAATTTTATCAAGAGAGGAGCAAGGAGTACCTGAGCCATTCGCTTTCCTTGTCTTTTTGATGCTCCGTCTGAGTCTGTTTATGCTAATCTTGAGCTCTGAGACTCGAGTATTGATGTGAATGTAATCTGGAGAAGATACTTCTGGTTCACTGTCTTCTTTAACAGTAGAAACGGGATTTGGCTTTTCTTTATTTCTCCTTTGTCTTTTTCTCTTCTCGAAGTTATTTAAGAAGTCAGTTGCCCTTCTGCCGTTTTTCCTTATACCATTGTAGGCATTTTTAGTTTCAAATGAACAATTAATAAAATAATTAACAAAATATTTTTCTTGATTGTCAACAATGCCTTTTACTCCAACATGAGAAACAGGTTTAAGAACTTCTTTACACATCCAAATAAGAATGTTGTGAAGTTTTTCATTCCTCAAACGAAAACGACATCTTCGTTCAGGATGTCCCTTATTTCTGCAATAAAAGTAGTTACAAGAACTGTTCATGACTGTTCTCGTGTGAGTAGTTTTATAAGGAACATTATCCTTGTTTTTAGGAGCATCACCAGCTGCAGGAGTTTTTCCACATAAAGGAATACTAGCTTTAACGAAATTGATCTTACTAGTTTTTGGAGCTTCTATTCCTTTATAGCCCAGACCACGTGTATTACGATGTTCTTTACATGCTCCAAGCATAGAAGATAATTTAGTAAATCTAGAATTGAATCTACTCAGATTCTCTTCCAGTGATTTTACTTTATCAAGAGAAGCTGCAAGGTCAGTCTCCAAAGATTTTTCTTTTGCGAGAAGTTTGAGTTCTTTGTCATCAAAACATTTTTGTTGAGAGTCATATCTTGCTTCAGCTTCTGCAAGTCTTTCTTTCAACATACAGAGATTCCGAAGAAGATTATCACATTCTAACCTTTTTGAGCGAACATCTTCTTGACGATCTTTAACGATAGATTGTTAGAGTTTATATCCACCATCATATCCTTTAAAGAGTTTTCTCAATTTTCTGTTTTCTTGAAAAAGAGGAGCCATGTATTTACTCAAGCAGGTTGTTGAATTCTTTTCTTTCAAAGCACGGTCAAAAAACTTGATATATTGAGAGACTTCCTCATCAATACTTTGTCCTTCATCAGAATCACTTTCATCGTAAAGTGAAAAGGCGAGGGTACCCAAATATACCTCAAGCTAAAACTTTTCCTACCTATAAGTCATTTCTCCGAAAGTGATTGTCCATCGACTGAGTCGAGACAATACAACTAATCAGTTCACACTTTGTGTGATCGTCTATGGATACGAGATCGAGAAAATACAATGAAGTATGTTACTTGATAAAAAAGGTTCAGACTTAACCAAACACAATAGGATTCACTTATCAAGTAAATAGGAATTAACGTTTGTGTAATTTACTTTAACTATAATAAAACAATTATAATGAGGAAATATAAAGTAAATGACACAACAAGATTTTGTTAACGAGGAAACCGCAAATGCAGAAAAACCCCGGGACCTTGTCCAGAATTGAATACTCTCAGGATTAAGCCGCTACACAAAATTACACCTAACTTCGTATAGTTGAGACCAAGAAACTAAACCTATAGTCCACCTAGTTCTGTCTGTATTCCCATGCCTCCGACCTATGAATAAGTCACGTACTTGGAACAATTCCTTTGGTTCGTATTCCAAATAGTAAAGGAACAACAAATATTTTTGGTATCAACTCTCTTCAACCAAGTGATATGAGTCGGACAAAGGATATTATGTTTGTCTTAACATAAACTCCTTCGTCAAGTCCTTAGATCTATCTTATATTCATTTACCGAAGTAATCGTTTAAGATTAATCCAACAATACTATTAATCCAAAGAATTGTGTTGATCTACTCAATTAATCAATCCAATCTATCACAAGGATAAACCGATTATTAATTGGATCCTCTTTTACCGAAGCAAGTATTGTGCACACCAAAGATTATGAACCCACAAATCAGAAATATTCAATATCTTCTTCGTCTTCAAATCTTCTTAGATCTTCAATAATAACCTGCACACAATCACTTGAATCTCTTGTGATCAATCACGCACAGAACGAAGTCTATTAACAATGGATTATCACAAGATCGTCTTTAGAACTAACAACAGTCTAAAAATCCCTGTCAAAACTCTGAACTAGATTGAGTGAATCTTATATCAGAAGATAATATTCTCAAGCATAAATAAACTAGGTGCAATCAAAGTTCAACCACCGTTAGTCAATAAAATCAATGAAAACAAAAGACAAACCTCAATTATCTAGTTTCCCACCAAAGGTACACGCTAGAGCTTCTCAATCCCAAAGAAGACTTTAACCTGAGCGGCTGTAAGAGATTTCGCCTAATTAGGTTACTCTCCTCTCCGAATAGGCGGCTACACCAGTAACAACACAACAAAGAGGAAGATCTTTGTTACGAGGGATTAGTTTGCTAGAGATGCAAACTTCAAGTATTTATAGACAAGGAAGTTTGGACACCAAGGAATTTCAAAAACCGAAAATATTCTCAAGATGTTCATTAAAGAACAAATTCGGTTTCCATAATTCCTGGAAATGCTCTGTTCAAAATTAATGATCAAAATCTCTCAGAAAATCTATAATTAGTAAACGCACATTACTAATTCTTATTTTCCTAAAATGAAGTTAATTACCTTAATTAAAATATTCTTAACTTATTTATGTTTCGATCCTGGGATTCTCTTCCCTTAGCTATTAAGGAATAACTTTGAACAATTAAAGAAATAAACATTCATAGCACGTGTTCAAAGTATGTCCACATCCTTACTTTGTAAGTTCTCTTTCACACTTACAACCTTGAAACCGATTTACCACACTTCCAAACAAGTTTATAATTGGTTCATATGAATTTTAATAACTATGCGATTGATCAAATAACATTCAATCACAATCATGGGTTTAACGGTTCTACCAAAACAAGTTTCGGTTCTACCTTCCATGTGAGTACTGTGCATAGTCACACTAGCTTTCCAAAATTCTGTTGACTAGGTACTAGGATCGGTTACCCACATATATATGGTATCTGACTTATATGTGTTGCACATGTCCATAGGATCGGTTCCGCTTTGCCTAAAAACGTGTTGCACATGTTCATAGGATCGGTTCCCCTTTCTACTATAAACCTTGCTGCACCTCATACAAGGATCGGTTCCCCTTTGTGATGTACTGCACCTCTTACTAGGATCGATTCCCCTTTCCCATATTTGGTTAGACATAAAATCACAAACCCGATCATACCATTTCAGGTGATTACTTAAGATCGGTTTCACTAATAAAAGTCATACAAATACATAAGTCAGGAATTTGTGAATAGTTCTACCAAGAACACAAGCAATTCGTGAACGTTTATACTCAATCACACATATTGGTGTTCATAAGATATGCAATGAATAATAAAACCAATAACGCCTGGTGATTTTCTTTTCGATTCCCAAACAAGTTTACGAACTTACTTCCTTAGAACACATGTAAAACCTTGTTCCCTAGGATGAAATCCTCACCTCATACCCAGACATAATCATAATAGCCTTCAAATGATTATGGCGATGTCTTATCTAAAAAGTTTAATGGTTAAGCAATAAACCTCGTATTGTATTCCTTACTATGTCTATCTAGAGTTAAAATATGCTTCGCAGTTTTGTTTTCAATATGCACGACTTGAAAGATACGTTAGGGAATGAAACAGTTCAACTCAAATATCACTAACCTCAAGTGGAAGGATGATTGTTGTCGTTGTAGCTCCTTGCTTCTTCACATCTTCAAGTCTTCGCAATACTTGTAATGTCTCATTATCCTAATACTGTGAATCTAACCTATACGAAGTTGACTCTAGTACATAATCAAGCGATTCTTACCATGAGTTTTGATTCACTAAAATATAACAACCAAACTTGACATACCAACGCTTGGTGGGTTTAACCGAGCAATGCTCTAACAGTCTCCCTCTTTTTAAATTTTAGTGACAAAACTCTTACATCATATGGATAAACAAATTACAAGAATTCATTACACATACGCTTGATTCCCGAATTCAACAGCACAGTAAACTGCTTACATTCAATCCTTGAAAATGTCGTTGTTGACATTATGATAACAAAGCTAATACTCCCTATAAGAAAGATAGGTAGATATTCAATCTGCACGTCTTTGTTATACTAATTCATATGACATGTTACTCCCCCTTAGTCTGTCCTTTCACTCTTTCGTTTAGATAAAACGTTTAAGCACCAATGTTCTTTTCCTTAGCGATACCAATCAATATAAAATCAATGCTAGTATCACTTGTTTACTCTTCTCCCCCTTTTTGTCACAAAATGACAAAGAAATGAAAAAATAAAAGACAACACGAAAATAATCTTACAAATCTTAAAATAGACTTGCAACCTGTAGAGTTAGGCATGAGGGTTCCACACATCATGTTCTGATAACCAATATCAAAACCGAAACTACAAGTAGTTTTATTTTGATATGTTACCAAGGAAACAATTGTCTGAAAAAAAATTTCCAATTTAGTTTAGCAAAACAAAAATCAACTAAGCACCTTAGTCCCTTTGCTAAACCGATTGTTCAAAAACAACCGCTTAATTCGATAAGAACAAAATAAATATAGCTCTATTTTTTCTCATCAGGTTCTAATCATCCATAAACTTAGACCTTTCAATTTTAAACAAGACAAGTACTAGGTTAGTTAACTGGCCTTTCTTGTCAAGGCATTCGATTAGACTTGAATAACCGAAATCTCACTTTGATAAGTCTAACTAAGATCAGAATTAACTTAGTTTCTCTTATTCGGAATCGAATTGGATTAAACAACTCATCCTGTAATCCTTTTATTTCGTTAAGCCATAAATAATTCATACAAACCAAATAAATCAACTTGCACAATTATTCACCTCAACCAGAAGCAATTGAAACAACATAAGCATTAAAAACACCGCAATTGCACCGAAATTTTGCAAGCCTAAACAATTGATACCACACAATAAAGCAAGATAACAATAGTTTTTCTTAACCGGAATCAATTGAATCACACACATCCACACACATCATGGAATAAACATCAATTGAACCGAAATTTTGTTAAGCAAAAGCAATAAATATATATGATATAAACTCAGGCTTTTCTTAAACAGGAAAACTATTAACTAATAAGATTGTTACCTCAAATTTCGTATCCACTCTCCAATATGATTGCATCTTCGTCCAGGGAGAATTGGTATCGAAATATCATCATGTTGTCATCCTTATGCAAAAATAAAAGAATAACAACAACCAACCTATACCAGAGAAAAGTTGAAATTCGATTTTAACAATTGCAAGCAAAAGTTGAAAACCGTCGAAACACATATGCTTTTATGCTAAACCAAAACCGATTCAACATATTGTGACTTTTTCACATATTGTTTCTACCAGAACCCCTCATGATTCTTTGATAAAGCCTACCAACATAGGCTAGAACTTAATCCTGCTAAATCAAAAAGTCACCCAAACCACAAGGATTCACAATATATGAGATCGAATATTAAGGTAGTAAAACCAAAATCAAACATCCCATAAGCATACATAACAATAAGATAAAAGCATTCAAGCACAGGCTATGTAAACCAAAAACTATCACAAGAAAAATTATAAATCAAATAATTTTATTCATAATAGTTTTATTCATAATAGACTAATACAATCAATGAAATAAATCAAAAATTGATGTATATTATTCTATATTAAGTATTACAGCATATAACTTAATCTCTAGTGGTGCTCTTGTTGTTCACCGAGGTATTTTTAGTGTTCAAACTCTTAAAGCATGTCTCAAGAGACTTGTCCGCAACCACTTCTTGTTTCTCAAGTCTTTCAACTTGAATCTTCATATCAGCAATATCAGCTTTTGTTTCCCCAAACTTATCTTTGATCCAATCTTGATTTCGAACCGTTATGACGAGATTGGTTCTTAGTTCCTCAAAACCCTGGATATAGTCAATCATACTATCAGAAAGGATCCACTTGGTTTTGGTTGGATATTGTAGGTTGTAAGCCAACAGACATGACTCATCTTGTGATCCAACTGAACCATCAGAGTCATAATCAAAAATAATATTTGGTATGCCTTTCTTCTTTCTCTCTGTATTGATGCCTTGACAATCCTTAACCTTTTGAGCTTCCTCCTTATTAACCTTTGAGGAACTGCGAGTTATTGGAGGCATGCTCGGTTATGAATAAATAAATATAAAAGGATTTATCAGGGTTTCCGAATACAGGTAAGAGAAAGTTTCTCCTTTTAAAAGAGACAACTTTCGGACCAAAAGACCTCTGGAGAATTCGAAAATATAAAGGAATATATTTCGTTTCCTTAGTACAAATTTCTCAAGCTGGAAGGTTTATTAAAATTCGAAAATTCTAAATAAAACCTTTTTTTTTGGAACATCATGTTAAACATGAACATTTTTCAGACAACCATGGATTCACGGCTACCCATATAGAGTCACAGAATTTTTCTGATAAACAACTACACAAAACAAATGTGCTCCTGTTTTATTGTGCCTTTCCCATCCAGGATTATGAGCACGAGAAGGATGAGAATGCACAATTTTGATACAACTAAGTTGCATAGGAGTAAGCTTTTTCCAGCTTACTGTGAATATCAGAAACATAGTTCATGTTTCTGTTCTGGAATTTCTTCCCAAAATATTTTCTCCAAGATGATGATCTTTTCTAACTAGAGAGATATGATCATGTGGAGAAACCGTACTAATGTGAGAATTCTCAGAGATATATAAATCTCGTTTAATTCTTTCAATGATATTTTCATAATATTTTCTCATTTTAAGGACTTCCTTATTTTCCACATTAGTGTGATTGTCTGAAACAACTATCGGAAATTCCTGATTGTCTCTTCTGGCAGAGATTCTCCCTTTCCCTTCCTTATGGAGTCGTTCTTCATCAAAACTAGAATTGTTTCCATATGGATGAGGAGGAACCTTTTTCCAGAAGCGATTATCAACTCTTTCTTCTGACTCTTTTGAGTTGATCTTATCGGGATGTGGTATTATCTGTCTTACTACTGAGGAATGATCTTTCAGTTTTTTAAGACAAGAAACTTCCTTCAAAATTGTTACCACGGTATGTTGAAGAAGTATAAGTTTCCTGTCAAGTGACTGAAAGTGTATTCCTTAAGATCACTATCGCGGAATCGGTTCAAAGTTTCCTTTGGACAAGATTTTGTTTGATCATCAGTAGATCTAGAAGCTGGTTTCTCATCCTCTTCTAACTTCATGTAGTTAGGAAAACTACCATCATCTTGATAAGTTTCAGATATGATTAAACCGGTTTCATCACAGTCTGTAGAAGTCAAGCAAGGACTTTTAGTTTCCTCATCAGAAGAAATCACAACAACATCATTATTTAGAATCATGGGACGTGTCTCTTTATCTGTAAGAGATTTACCAAGAGCCTCTAGTTTGATAGTGAGATCCATTTTCTCTTTGGCTAGACAATTCATTGAATGTCTTTTTCTCTGATCTCCTGTTTAAGAAGATTTGACCCTGTCTTTAAAATGAGTACTTTAGAAGACAGAGATTGTATAGGCTTTAGGAGTTTTACCAATTCTTTATCAGTAACTTCTCTTTCATCAGAGATAGACATAGATGTTTTCGTAACTCCTGGATGATGAGTCAACGAAGTAGTAATATCTTCAACTTTTGAGTATTCATACTCTTGCATAACATTAACTGAATCAGACATTAGATTCAATTCTTATAGGTTGGATCGCACCAAACAAAGATTGTTAGATCTTTTCGTGTTTGTCTGCTCTGATACCAATTGAAAAGGAGTGGGTACCCAAATATACCTCAAGCTAAAACTTTTCCTACCTATAAGTCCTTTCTCCGAAAGTGATTGTCTATGGATTGAGTCGAGACAATACAACTAATCGGTTCACACTTCGTGTGATCGTCAATGGATACGAGATCGAGACAATACAACAACGAAGTATGTTACTTGATAAAAAGGTTCGGACTTAACCAAAAAAAATAGGATTCACTTATCAAGTAAATAAAAATTAACGTTTTTGTAATTTACTTTAATTATAATAAAACAATTATAATGCGGAAATATAAAGTAAATGACACAGAAAGATTTTGTTAACGAAGAAACCGCAAATGCAGAAAAAACCCCGGACCTTGTCCAGAATTGGATACTCTCAGGATTAAGCCGCTACACAAAATTACACATAACTTCGTATAGTTGAGACCAAACAACTAAACCTATAGTTCACCTAGTTCCGTATGTATTCCCACGCCTCCGACCTATGAATGAGTCACGTACTTGGAACAATTCTTTTGGTTCGTATTCCAAACAGTAAAGGAACAACAAATTTGTTTGGTATCAACTCTCTTCAACCAAGTGATATGAGTCGGACAAAGGATATTTTGTTTGTCTTAACATAAACTCCTTCGTCAGGTCCTTAGATCTATCTTATGTTCATTTACCGAAGTAATCGTTTAATATTAAGAAAACAACACTATTAATCCAAAGAATTGGGTTGATCTACTCAATTAATAAATCCAATATATCACAAGGATAAACCGATTATTAATTGGATCCTCTTTTACCGAAACAAGTATTGTGCACACCAAAGATTATGAACCCATAAATCAGAAATATTCAATATCTTCTTCTTCGTCTTCAAATCTTCTTAGATCTTCAATAATAACCTGAACACAATCACTTGAATCTTTTGTGATCAACCACGCACAGAATGGAGTCTGTTAACAATAGATTATCACAAGATCGTCTTTAGAACTAACAACAGTCTAAAGATCCATGTCGAAACCCTGAACTAGTTTGAGTGAATCTTATATCAGAAGAGAAGATTCTCAAGCATAAAAAAACTATGTGCAATCAAAGTTCAACCACCGTGTGTCAATCAAATCAATGAAAACAAAAGATAAACCACAATTATCTAGTTTCCCACCAACGGTACACGCTAGAGCTTCTCAATCCCAAAGAAGACTTTAAACTGAGCGGCCATAAGAGATTTAGTCTAATTAGGTTACTCTCCTCTCCGAATAGGCGGCTACACCAGTAAAAAAAAGGAAGCTTGTTGTTACGAAGGATTAGTTTGCTAGAGATGCAAACTTCAAGTATTTATAGACAAGGAAGTTTGGACACCAAGGAATTTCCAAAACCGAAAATATTCTCAAGATATTCATTAAAGCACAAATTCGGTTTCCATAATTCCTGGAAATGCTCTGTCCAAAAATAATGATCGAAATCTCTCAGAAAATCTCTAATTAGTAAATGCACATTACTAATTCTTATTTTCCTAAAAATAAAGTTAATTACCTTAATTAAAATATTCTTAACTTATTTATGTTTCGATCCTGGGATTCTCTTCCCTTTTCTATTAAGGAATAACTTTGAACAATTAAAGAAATAAACATTCATAGCACATGTTCAAAGTATGTCGACATCCTTACTTTGTAAGTTCTCTTTCACACTTACAACCTTGAAACCGATTTTCCACACTTCCAAACAAGTTTAGAATTGGTTCATATGACTTTTAAGAACTATGCGATTGATCAAATAACATTCAATCACAATCATGGGTTTAACGGTTCTACCAAAACAAGTTTCGGTTCTACCTTCCATGTGAGTACTGTGCATAGTCACACTATCCTTCCAAAATTCGGTTGACTAGGTACTAGGATCGGTTCCCCACATATATATGGTATCTAACTTATATGTGTTGCACATGTCCATAGGATCGGTTCCCCTTTGCCTAAAATTTTGTTGCACATTTTCATAGGATCGGTTCCCCTTTCTGCTATAAACCTTGCTGCACCTCATACAAGGATCGGTTCCCCTTTGTGATGTACTGCACCTCTTACTAGGATTGGTTCCCCTTTCCCATATTTGGTCAGACATAAAATCACAAACCCGATCATACCATCTCAGGTGATTACTTAAGATCGGTTTCACTAATAAAAGTTATACCAATACATAAGTCGGGCCTTTGTGAATAGTTCTACCAAGAACACAAACAAGTCGTGAACAGTTATACTCAATCACACATATTGGTTGTTCATAAGATATGCAATGAATAACAAAACCAATAACGCCTAGAGATTTCCTTTTCGATTCACAAACAAGTTTATGAACTTACTTCCTTAGAACATATGTAAAACATTGTTGTTCCCTAGGATGAAATCCTCACCTCATACCCATACATAATCACAATAGAATTCAAATGATTATGGCGATGTCTTATCTACAAAGTTTAATGGTTACGCAATAAACCTCGTATTGTATTCCTTAATACTATGTCTATTTAGAGTTCAAATATGCTTCGCAGTTTTGTTTTCAATATGCACGACTTGAAAGATATGTTAGGGAATGAAACAGTTCAAGTCAAATATCACTAACCTCAAGTGGAAGGATGATTGTTATCGTTGTAGCTCCTTTCTTATTCACATATTCAAGTCTTCGCAATACTTGTAATGTCTCAATATTCTAATACGTTCAAGCTAACCTATACGAAGTTGACTCTAGTACATAATCAAGAGACTCTTACCATGAGTTTTGATTCACTAAAATATGACAACCAAACTTGACATACCAACGCTTGGTGGGTTCAACCGAGCAATGCTCAACACGATAGAATCAGCAAAATCAGATCACACAACTACGAAAAAGTAGTATCGGCCTGGCTTCATAATTCCAATGAATTCTTAAGTCGTTAACCTGGTTTACAAGAAGAAACCTAAGGTTAAATAAGAATCGACTCTAGCTAATATAGCTAGTATCACACACGAGGTGTGGGGATATGGTTTCCCGGTTGCTAGAGTTCTCCTTTATATAGTCTTTCAAATCAGGGTTTGAAATAAATGTTAGCTTAGTAACAAAGCATTCCATATTCACCGTTAGATGAAAACCTGATTAGATTCAAGCTAATATCTTTCAACCGTTAGATCGAAAACTTATCTTGTTACACATAAATGAAATGCACGATTTTAGGTTTGTGTAACCGTACCCAAACATTTACATTTGTTGGTTCAACAGTAGTTAACCAAATGGTTAGCCATATGAACACTTTCATACCAACCATATTCTTCTTCACCATAACTAGTTCAAATGACTCAAATCATAAACGATTTGATTCACTCGAATCGATTCATGAACTTTATAGCCAGGGTTTGCAATTTGCATTCCTTAGTTTATATAAATGTAGGTTCACAAATAATCGCCTTTAGATATAACCAACTCAAGTTAGCAGACTTAGTTCGCGGACTTAATTTCCCGGAAGGAGTTCACAAACTGCAGCATATATTCTCGGGATGAGAACCTCAGCCAGTTCGCGGACTGAGCTCACATCTCTTGTTCCGATTTTCCTGATCAACAAAGTACACATACTTTGGTTCAAGGAATAATGACTTATACATATATGTGTTGCCACACAATGCTTATATCCAACAATGGTTATATAATCTAAACTCTCATTTCAATCATTGTAACATTCTTAGAGGATGTTATATAGTTGTTATTGTAGCGCCCCCTAAGCTAGCAACTGACTAATCCAAGAGATTAACTAAATAAGAGGCACTAAAAAATATAAATCATTTACTTACACATTCAATTAAGGATCTGCTATAAAACTTAACCCAAAAAATATCCCCGCTCAGAAATATACATATACAAGAACTTCTCTCAAATGATACATATACAATAGTCATTTGGTTTGCAAGCATAATAAATATAGCAGAAGTTAACTAATTAACGAAGTCAACTCCTCGAAGCTTCTGTTGCGCAACTCTGATCTGTGTCTGAAACTGAAAGTGGGAATGAGTGAGCACATCATCCCTAAAAAGGGTGCCCCGTAGGAATAACATTTAATTTTTAAGTAATCATTAGCATGATTTGGAAAATAATACATGTTTTCCCAAATATTAAAAGACAACCAAACCACTAAAATAAACAATCATTGTATATGGACCTAAACTCCTTCTTTAGATTCTGCGGTGACAATTACACACCTGATAACTTTATGTGGCGACATTTACACGCCGTAATATTGATGGTCGTACCAACTAGATAGTCTGTGGGTGAATGTACACACCTGTAATATTGATGCCAATTCTACATCGAATAAAGCACAAAAGTAAAATAACGAAGGAGCGTATCCGATATACCATAGTTGGAAATTCTCATTTCCCAAAGACAATCATGAAGACAAACAAAGCATTACAATTCCTTTCCAAGCAATGGAAAGATTAAAAGAATCAACAGTATTTTCAGAATTTAAAATAAACAATACATGGAATACACAGTCAGGCAATGCATGAGTTTGTTAAACAAAGACTTTTATAAAAGAAACAACAACAATGGTTACAAAAAAGTTAAAGTATTTCCACACTCACCATTCGTATCAGCAGCACCATAACCGTTGCCATCTTATCTAACTAGCCATGACATCTCCACCTGCAATTTCAGTTCCACTGCCATCTCAACTCTTAACTGCAACATCAACATCATATAGAAAATTCAACTTCACTGCCATTCAAAACACAACAGCAAAACTCAACTTCAACCCCTGAACTTCAATTACATCTCAATTAAGATCAATCACCATCACCTTTCAGTTTATCACAACCAACTGCGGTTCAATTCCAAGCTACATACACCAATAACCCCTTCCAATTCTATTTCCATTACACCTTCACAACTCATACATCTACTTCCTGCCAATCAACTTCAACCACCAATAATTGACAATAACCCATTTATTATCAGTTATAACCCAAACCACACATCACTTCAACTGAGTTCAGTTCAACCCCACCATTTCATACTCATAACTTCATCCACAGCTGCATCTCAATAAATTATAACATCTTAGCATAACACCATACCCTGTAACTCAATTACATCCTTAAATTACAACTACAGTTCCATTTCCTTACTCATTTCAAGTTCTAACTTCAAGAATCATCAGATAAGTCTAACAAAAAGATGAATAATTCTACTAAATTGTTATAGGAAATAATTACCTTGATTAATCTTGCTTCAGCAATTAGAATCCACCCTTCTTCCCTTTGGCTCAATTCAACTAATCGTCACAGCAAACCTCACCATCACCACCAGTTCTATACTCATATCTCAAGTCTCATTCAACTTCAATCATTAAACTCACAACAACATCAAAAGCCTCTTTACCTAACTCTGATTCTCCAATCTCAAATTACTCTTGTTATTTAACCTTACTTCACTTAATTGATCGAAACCCATCTCAAATCTTTCTACTTAACTCTCAACTTCATCTTCTACCTCTTATTTGAACAATTGCACGAAACCCTAACTCTCAGATCATCTCCAAAACGACTTTAGAATTTCAATTCAACTACAACCCTTCTTCTCTTCATCTAACAATAACTCTGCAACCCAACTAATTCACTTCGAACAAAAAATCTAAGTAAAAACCCTAGTTCTTCTTCTCACTAATTCATCATTCTTTTAATCTTCTTCAAACTCTAATCAAACACCATAACCTAATCCATCACCACCATCATCAATTTATTTGTCTCACAACTTATCTTTAGAAATTTACCAGCAGATATTTCTCTCTGAATCGCCAGAGGAAGAACATATGAAGAGGATGGAAAGAAGAAGAATGAAGAGAAAAATGAAAGAAGAAATAAGAGAAAATAAGATTTATCTTCTCGATCGGTTAGGGATAAGACCAAAAAAAATGATAAAGGCACTCTCCCAAATGATATGGGCATCCACAACGTGTCCTTGTTGCATCAAAAGAATTTTTCCGGAAATGACAATTTTACCCTTCATATTGTCTTGATGTTTTCTTCTTCGACTGGAATCCGATTCACACGTTCGAGTAGTCCATTTCGCATGAATTTTTGAGATCTAATCGATGGTACTAGTCTCGTATCTAGATCGTTGTTAAATTAACTCATATTAATTAACGTTCCTGCTAAACTAATCGAGTTATTAACGGCCAAATCATCTCTTGACTAGTCTAATAGCGTTGACGAGCTCGAGGGTCCTTACATTCTCCCCACCTTATTCATTTTCGTCATAGAAAATCAAACCATTCTTCTGATCTTCAAAACTCCCCACCTTATAGAATAACCCCATTTCTTGTCTAAGCGCAAATAACCACAAAACAAAGCACATACCTATATGGTTGTACAATTAAGATCTAAAATTTGTAGCTCTAGGTTCAATTATGCTGATTTTAATTTTGTCCAATAAGTAAGTCTAATTTTCTTAGACTAATTTCTATTTTATAAGATATCTGTCTCTCACTTCAAGGAAGAATCCTACAAATCTTTCTAAGTGAACTTACATCTATTGGTTTTCTAAATTAAATTACATCATACTTCTATGATCGGTCCTCTCTGAATGCAGTTACCCTGTCAAGGTTGGCCAAGCCCAACAATGCCTTCCTACGAATAGAGAAAACACAACCTTCACTATTCTCCGGTGCTAGATTAACTAAATATTAATTTATTAAGATTAATTAGTATTTAAACTTTTATCGTAACTGGTGTAAGCCTGATAAATTTACTTCGTAAAATATATAAATAGTTTACATTATTTTAAGCAATTTAATCTTCAAAGTTTATTTTCTTTTAATTCTAATATTAGACTAAGCATTCTAATACTATTATTACTACTTCATATATTTGTTTCATATTAAAGATTTACTGGATCATTTGTTAAATTAAAGATAATTTCGGTACAAGATGACTAACAAGTTGAGTTGATGTGTGTCGTAACCACAACAAATTAATTAATATTTTTCTCACTAATTAACAAGTAATATAGCAATAGTAAGGATCGTTCCCACGAGGAGCAAGAGGTTTTAGTTGTCTTATAATGTCACAAAAAAGGGGGGTTTTAAATTTTATAAAGTAAAAGAATAAACAAAACAATTAAAAAGATAAAGTTGAAATCAATAAGAGAGATCAGATCAAGGAATCCTTCTTCGTTGCAAAACAATGATTCGAGTTATGTTTTTCATCCACATGTTATTAGTCACAGATTATCACCAACCGTAGGTAAAGCAGCTAGCTCAGTGCTAAACCCCTAAATCCCTAGTATCACCAGATACATAAGTTCTCGACTACCGGATTCTATTCACCAAACCACCTAGTAGTAGCTCACTCAAGATGTAATTTAGTTATACGCATTAAGATTGATGAATTTATTAGGTTTATATTAGTAGTTAGACTCTTAGCTCAAGGTCTACTTGCTAACGTTGTTTTCACACACAATTGCTCCACGGAATCCCTCCTCAAGGTCTCGTGTTTGCCACTTGTGTAAAGAGTCAAGAAACGATTACTTATCCCCTAACTTTCACTAGCTTTAGATCAATTAACAAATCAATTTAGTATGCATCCTAAACGACCTATCAATAAACCATGAATGTATAAACATTCCTATTAGTAAAAACAAACGATAATCATGTGAAAACTTCAAAGTAGATTTAAAACAAAACTCAAAACATGTTAAGAACTAGGAATTCATTCTCAATCAATAAAATTAGCTACTCATGCTAAGGAGTTCACACAAAGAATAAAGAAAAGAGAAGTGTTGTGTGTGTAGAAGGTGTGTAAAAATTGTGTAGAGAACTTCTCTATTTATAGGCTTCAATTTCCTAGCAATCCTCTTAGGAATAGAATCCTCATTCCATAATAACACCACTTTCCCTTTGTAGCTCAACTTCCAAATCCAAGTCTTTCTCAAATCTTCCATCTTCTCTTTCCAAATCCAAGCCCAATTATTCAAACCCATGAGTCTAGATGAGTCTAGAAAATTCTTCATTAAATGAGTCGCCTATGAAATGAAAATATTGCCCATTTCGCACAAATTGGGTGATTTCTTCTTCTTTTCCTCCGTGCGACTCCAAAATACCTAATAACTCAAAAACATGCGTAAAATACATAATTTACAAGAAAAATAGCAGAGAAAGAATAAACAATATATAATAAATAGGATGTATTCTACACCCTATCAAATTCCCCCACACTTATACTTTGCTAGTCCTCGAGCAAATCAAACTAAAACTTACAACTTCAAAGCATTCCAGTGTCCCAAGCATCCAAAGAGTTATGAGGACATAGATTTTCTGCATGCTAGTAATAAGAAGTTAGAAATACTAAAGAACATATTCTCATTCTTAAATTTTGAGTGAGAAATAACCACACCATGATGAGAGAACGCATGTTTGAGAGCGATCAATAAGCATTTCGCCTCGACTTCTGCCTCACCAAAAAGGGTTTTATGGAATTGCACTCAAAGGACGTACTTTTATGGTTCTCCCATGTGTGCAGGTAGGAATGAAGAGAGAATTCCTGCAACACGTTGAATGGTGGGAAGGACAACTTCCGAAATATTTTAAAAACCCACATCTTTTAACGTTTTGAAAAACCATTTTTCTGACGATCTCTAAGAAAGGAAATCAACCGCTATTATCGAGGATGAGATTACTTACTTACCTTCACATACGATTGAAAATTATGATAACACCACTCTCACGGCATCCAATAGAAACGTCTTCGCTCCTCGTTTTCATCTTCTTGGTCGTCGTCTTCGGCTTCAACTATTGATGATAAACTGAATTTCATAGATCCTTGACAATTTGTAACTTTCTTCCTCAAAATCGTTGTCGCTTGAAACCTTATAGATTTTCCTTCCCCACGGCTTATTAAATAAATAAAAATAAATTTTTCTCTTGTCTCATTTTTTTTTTTCAATTTACTTTTTTTTTTAGAGACAAGAGAAATAAAATACAAAACAAAGTGAAAATAAAAACAAACCATGGCCGTGGGAAAAGTACTTTACCGCTTGATTCTTCACAACTTGTATCGTCTCGAAATCATAAACTTCAATAATTCTCACCTTTTGCTTTTCTTTGCTCTTGTAAATAAGTCTTCAACTTGGATATAAAATTACGCTCATTGTCTAGTTCTTTACTTGGATATGAAATTTCTCTTTTCTTGTTCCGTTGCTTGTAAACCTTGAACTTTTTCAACTTTCCTTGTAGATTTTGATGTCGCTCCCTTGTTGATGATGATGGTGTTTCTATGGATCCGTTTTTCGAGAGAGAGAATGGTGCTAACTGCAAATCGAACTACAAGAAGGAGGCTTTCATCTATAGACGTCACCCTCATGATTGAAAAATTAGCACTCAAGAGATCAAAGAGTAGTGCTTCTATTGGTGGGAGGTTGGGTAGCTCACCATTCTACCCGGAATTAACGTACGGTGACACACACTCAAAAGAAAGCTCTTTAGTTATTTATAAAGAAATCTGGTCGGTGCCTCGCATGATATAAATAGGGTAGTCTCCACTAATGATTGATCAGCAACTCTAATAATGCATTCTCCCTGCTCCTAATCTGCATCACCGGCATGATTAAATCCATTATTTAACACTCTAACAAGCAAAAATCCGAAGTAGTTCCCTAACACTTCCAAGTTCAGTTATGTCGGTCAGAATTCTCTATGTAAACATACCTAGAAGTATGCTAGTGACTCTAAAATCTCTAAAGTTGGAGGTTTTATGCAATTTTTTTTTAAATATGCTTAACCACTCCCCCACACTTAAACCTTACATTTCCTCAATGTAATTGAATCGTCCAAGTAAAGTAAAGGTGGGAAATCCTAACATGATATACAAAAGAAAAATAAATAAACAACAAAAAAAAAAAAAGGATAAGAAATACAAAACCTATGGGTTGCCTCCCATTAGCGCTTGTTTTAAAGTCGACGGCCCGACTTGGCTTCTTGTAAGATTCACTCCCCATATACTAACAATCTGAAAATTTGGGGATCCACCCATAGTACCTGTTTTGCAAACAATAACTCCATACAAATGTTAGCACAAGAAAAATAATAATGTTATCGCTCGATAGAAACCCCCCACACTTATTCTTGTCCACACTCGGAAGTGCATAAAGAACATAGAATTTGGGAACTTCCATGTATTCCTCTTGGCAAACCTGCATAGTGTTAGCATCAAGTGTTTCCAATGGTGGATATCTAGAAACAAAATCATCCAAAAATACTTTCGAAGCACATACATTCAAACCAATAAGAGGTAAAGGAGAAGAATCAATATGCAAAGGGTTTGACAAACCTTGCACAATTCTTGTATTACGGAATCCTCTTCATCCTTAAAAAATTCAAGTGAATTACTTACCTCTTGTATATCGTGGTCCTCTATCAAACCTTGCAACCATTCTTCGTCGTTTTCTACCTTAACCAAAGTCTCGGCATCATTAAAATCATTGGCAAGTTCAATTGGGTCTTCCACAAAATCAATGAATTTGGTTTCATCCTCTAGCATCATCTCTTCAACATTCTCATCATCGGAATCGGGCCATTCACTAAAATGATTTTCATCGGTATAAATTGTAAGATCTTGTGAGGGTGTTACACCGTTTATAACAATAGGTAAGTCACACCCAATCTCCTCCTTTTGAATAGTGAAGGATCGTTATTATGATCCGGAGTTGGAATAACTTCCTTGTTGCAACGCTCATACACTACCGCGGACTCATTTCTTTCCCTAAGGAATTTTTTAAAAGCACTAATTGCATCTTCCTCAAGCTCTACCTTTTGAATAGGTAATTGATCATTATTAAGATCAAGGCTCGAGTAAGCTACACTAGCGTCATCAAAAGTCTCCAAAGGTTGGTCCTTTTCAACACAACCATCTTCACTTTCAGACTCACCATAATAAGAATCTTCATCGGTTTCATAACCTTTATCCAGACGTCGTTTAAGTTCCATATGAATGGTCCTACTAATTTCTGCGACAAGCTCTTCCGAGGTTCCATCATCTTCCAACTTGTATAATTTCTGTGCAAGTTTCTTGACGTTCACACGCTTACCACCGTTGGCTACAATAGGTTCTCTTTCCCAGGACTCTTCCCTTTGAATGGGTGAATGATCATAACTACGATCCAGAGTCGGATAAGAAAAAGTGTTGCAGAAATTGGTTTGTGCGACGTTCTTTTTATCACGGTCAAGTTGGTCTAGTATTTGTCGCATATCTTGCAATTCTTTCATAATCTGCATACAACTCGAATGAAGCCAATTAGAAGTAGACTTATCCCACCTTGGTGCTTGACTTACATACCTACTACAAGGTTGTCGATATGTATGAGAATATCCATAAATATTTGTAGGAAATTGATCATACCCAAAAGATTGGTTTTGATTGTATCCTAAAGATGGTTGGAAGTTTCCATAATGGTGAGGTTGAAAACCTTATTGATTGTTGTACTATGCTTGCTCTTGTCCACCGTACATGGAAAACTGGTACCTGAAATAAAAAATCTAGAAAACAAAGTTAAAAACAAAAATAAAACGAAAATAAAAAAAACTAAAGATGCTCCGCTGCTCCCCGGCAGCGGCGCCAAAATTTGATGTGTGTCGTAACCACAACAAATTAACTAATATTTTTCTCACTAATTAACAAGTAATATAGCGATAGTAAGGATCGTTCCCACGAGGAGCAAGAGGTTTTAGTTGTCTTATAATGTCACAAAAAAGGGGTTTTTTAAATTTTATAAAGTAAAAGAATAAACAAAACAATTAAAAAGATAAAGTTGAAATCAATAAGAGAGATTAGATCAAACAATCCTTCTTCGTTGCAAAACAATGATTCGAGTTATGTTTTTCATCCACATGTTATTAGTCACAGATTATCACCAATCGTAGGTAAAGCAGCTAGCTCAGTGCTAAACCCCTAAATCCCTAGTATCACCAGATACAGAAGTTCTCGACTACCGGATTCTATTCACCAAACCACCTAGTAGTAGCTCACTCAAGATGTAATTTAGTTAAACGCATTAAGATTTATGAATTTATTAGGTTTATATTAGTAGTTAGACTCTTAGCTCAAGGTCTACTTGCTAACGTTGTTTTCACACACAATTGCTCCATGGAATCCCTCCGCAAGGTCTCGTGTTTGCCACTTGTGCAAAGAGTCAAGAAACGATTACTTATCCCCTAACTTTCACTAGCTTTAGATCAATTAAAAAATCAATTTAGTATGCATCCTAAACGACCTATCAATCAACCATGAATGTATAAACATTCCTATTAGTAAAAACAAACGATAATCATGTGAAAACTTCAAAGTAGATTTAAAACAAAACTCAAAACATGTTAAGAACTAGGAATTCATTCTCAATCAATAAAATTAGCTACTCATGCTAAGGAGTTCACACAAAGAATAAATAAAAGAGAAGTGTTGTGTGTGTAGAAGGTGTGTAAAAATTGTGTAGAGAACTTCTCTATTTATAGGCTTCAATTTCCTAGCAATCCTCTTAGGAATAGAATCCTCATTCCATAATAACACCACTTTCCCTTTGTAGCTCAACTTCCAAATCCAAGTCTTTCTCAAATCTTCCATCTTCTCTTTCCAAATCCAAGCCCAATTATTCAAACACATGAGTCTAGATGAGTCTAGAAAATTCTTCATTAAATGAGTCGCCTATGAAATGACAATATTGCCCATTTCGCACAAATTGGGTGATTTCTTCTTCTTTTCCTCCGTGCGACTCCAAAATACCTAATAACTCAAAAACATACGTAAAATACATAATTTACAAGAAAAATAGCAGAGAAAGAATAAATAATAGATAATAAATAGGATGTATTCTACACCCTATCATGAGTCTATTATATTCTCGCTTTCTTAAGTCTAACGCCTAATAAGTATTATATTAATTATCCAGTTTAAACGAAAAACATATATTCATAATTTGTAATTAGTTTAATTCATAGATAAGCATCATTAACTTTTTTTCATAACTATTTACTTATAATTAATATTTTTATCGTTATATATCCTAATTGAAATTTTAGCTAAGTTTAATATGGTACTAGTTCACAAATACTAACATTATTTTATTAAAATTATTATTACTATCATTATCATCTACAGTTTTTATTATAATGCTTTTATTATTAACACTGATAGTTAAAGTGTTATTCTAACTACTATTACAAATATTATTAAGTCCCAAAAATATTATTAACATTTATGTGATTATAAATTGTTGACCCTTTGTATAAGTCAAGGTGCTCAATAAATTTCTATGTGACTCTCAAGATTTATCAATAATACTAATCTCACTATTATTATTTTTTTCTTGTAGTGTTGGATTGTTTACGTGTTCATGCTTTTTAGATTAACTGTTCTCTAACCTTTATCCGCCAAAATTACTGGTGTACCCTACAATTTTTACTTCACTACATGTACAAACAACCAAACAAACAAATCAATCAATCGGATAAATCTTTTAATTATTGATAGCTTTTAGTGATTAAAATTTATCACACAAACTCAACCCAGTTCTAAACTAATATGGTTCACTAACTGG
This sequence comes from Papaver somniferum, assembly GCF_003573695.1. Lineage (NCBI taxonomy): Eukaryota > Viridiplantae > Streptophyta > Magnoliopsida > Ranunculales > Papaveraceae > Papaver > Papaver somniferum. The sequence goes on from NC_039363.1 coordinate 51,099,273, forward strand.
CACTGGCTATTTCTATCTTTTCCCATGTAAGATCTAATAGTGAGCTCTGATACCAACACTGTAGCGCCCCCTAATCTAGCAGCTGACTAATCCAAGAGATTAACTAAATAAGAGGCACTAAAAAAATCTAAATCATTTACTTACACATTCAAATAAGGATCAGCTATAAAACTTAACCCAAAAACTAGCCCCACTCAGAAATATACATATACAAGAACTTCTCTCAAATGATACATATACAACAGTCATTTGGTTTGCAAACATAATAAATATAGCAGAAGTTAACTAATTAACGAAGTCAACTCCTCGAAGCTTCCGCTGCACAACTCTGATCTGTCTCTGAAACTGAAAGTGGGAATGAGTGAGCACATCATCCCTAAAAGGGATGCCCCGTAGGAATAACATTTAACTTTTAAGTAATCATTAGCATGATTTGGAAAACAATACATGTTTTCCCAAATATTAAAAGACAACCAAACCAATGAAATAAACAGTCATTGTATATGGACCTAAACTCCTTCTTTAGTTTCTGCGGTGACATTTACACACCTGATAAGTTTTTTGGCGACATTTACACGCCGTAATATTGATGGTCGTACCACCTAGATAGTCTGTGGGTGAATTACACACTCGTAATATTGATGCCAATTCCACACCGAATAAAGCACAAAAGTAAAATAACGAAGGAGCATATCCGATATACCATAGTTGGAAATTCTGATTTCTCAAAGACAATCATGACAAACAAAGCATTACAATTCCTTTCCAAGCAATGGAAAGATTAAAAGAATCAACAGTATTTTCAGAATTTAAAATAAACAATGCATGGAATACACAGTCAGGCAATGCATGAGTTTGTTAAACAAAGACTTTTATAAAAGAAACAACAACAATGGTCACAAAAGAGTTAAAGTATTCCCACACTCACCATTCATATCAGCAACACTATAACCATTGTCATCTTATCTAACTAGCCATGACATCTCCACCTGCAATTTCAGTTCCACTGCCATCTAAACTCTTAACTGCAACATCAACACCATATAGAGAATTCAACTTCACTGCCATTCAAAACACAACAGCAAAACTCAACTTCAACCCCTGAACTTCAATTACATCTCAATTAAGATCAATCACCACCACCTTTCAGTTTATCACAACCAACTGCGGTTCAATTCCAAGCTACATCCACCAATAACCCCTTCCAGTTCTATTTCCATTCCATCTTCACAACTCATACCTAACTCATACATCTACTTCCTGCCAATCGACTTCAACCACCAACAATTGACAACAACCCATTTATTATCAGTTATAACCCAAACCACACATCACTTCAACTGAGTTTAGTTCAACCCCACCATTTCATACTCATAACTTCATCCATAGTTGCATCTCAACACATTATAACATCTTAGCATAACATCATACCCTGTAACTCAATTACATCCTTAAATTACAACTACAGTTCCATTTTCTTACTCATTTCAAGTTCTAACTTCAAGAATCATCATATAAGTCTAACAAAAAGATGAATAATCCTACTAAACTGTTACAGGAAATAATTACCTTGATTAATCTTGCTTCAGCAATTAGAATCCACCCTTCTTCCCTTTCGCTTAATTCAACTAATCGTCACAGCAAACCTCACCATCACCACCAGTTCTATACTCATATCTCAAGTCTCATTCAACTTCAATCATTAAACTCACAACAACATCAAAAGCCTCTTTACCTAACTCTGATTCTTCAATCTCAAATTACTCTTCTTATTTAACCTTAATTCACTTAATTGATCGAAACCCATCTCAAATATTTCTACTTAACTCTCAACTTCATCTTCTACCTCTTATTTGAACAATTGCACGAAACCCTAACTCTCAGATCATCTCCAGAACGACTTCAGAATTTCAATTCAACTACAACCCTTCTTCTCTTCATCTAACAATAACTCTGCAACCCAACTAATTCACTTCGAACACAAAATCTAAGTAAAATACCATAACCTAATCCATCACCACCATCCTCTATTCATTTGTCTCACAACTTATCTTTAGAAATTTCCCAGCAGATATTTCTCTCTGAATCGCCAGAGGAAGAACAGATAAAGAGGAAGGAAAGAAGAAGAAGAATGAAGAGAAAAGAAGATTTATCTTCCCGATCGGTTGGGGATAAGACCAACCAAAATGATAAAGGCATTCTACCAAATGATATGGGAAGCCGCAACGTGTCCTTGTTGCATCAAAAGCATTTTCCCGGAAATGACGATTTTACCCTTGATATTGTCTTGATGTTTTCTTCTTCGTCTGGCATCCGATTCACACGTTCGAGTAGTCCATTTCGCATGTATTTTCGAGATATAATCGATGGTACTAGTATCGTATCTATATCGTTGTTAGATTAATTCCTATTAATTAACGTTCGTGCTAAACTAATCGAGTTATTAACGGCAAATCATCTCTTGACTAGTCTAATAGCGGTGATGAGCTCGAGGGTCCTTACAGTTATTCACAAACCATTTTTCGTCAAAGCCATTTTCAAAGTGATTGAAACAGAACATGACTTTTGTCACTAGGTAAAGATGAACTTGGCCAAAGCGAAAGCTTACCAACACATATTTCGAGAAATAGATAGGCGAGATAACTCGACTCGAAATAGCAAATGTGTATAATCAAAGTCTATATATCAAAACGACTTTTGTCTCAAGATAGGATATAGAGTAGATAGACTTTTGGGTGATAGATAAGTTCAAGTCTCCACATACCTTTTAGTCGATAAAGCACCAGTTCCTTGAGTAGTTCTTCGTCTTGTATGATAATCGCCATGGAGTTCTTGAGCTCAACTACACTTTCTATCCTAGACCAAGACTTAGATATAATAGACTAGAAATCAAGACTTATAGTTTTGATCACTAACATTGACAAACATGCTTGAGATAGCAACGCATGCGAGTTCGACCGAGCAGTGCTCTAACAATCTCCCCCTTTGTCAATTTTAGTGACAAAACTATCAATATATATGGAATAGAAAAATAAATAAATAAACTTTTGTAGCTCCTATTCCACATGCCTAATATTCAACATTACTCGAAATCTTCGTCATTTCCAAGTACTCCAATGATCCCAAAGGTTGTAAGTTCAACATCATCGTTGTTGAAAATCCGTAGCTATAACAATGAGAAAACAAGTGTTATCAATCATTGTTATACAGTGTCATAGTATCATTACACGACATCAAAGTTCAATTGTATCACAACTTCGACAACAATACTATGGTGATATGTATCACTCCCCCTTAGTCAATACTCCATCTCACATGGAAACCACTCCCCCTTACATAATGATCTGAAAACCATATGTATTTGTATTGTGAACTACATATTAATTCTTCCTCTTTTTGTCCATAAAATTGGCCAAGGTATGAAAACGGGATCTTAATGAAATTTCCAAAAGAGACATTTCATGACCAAAAGAAAGCAATATCAACTTGTTTTGATGCAATTATAAAGCCGAAGCTAAATGCATTCATCAAGAAGTTTATAAAAATACAAGATAACCCCTATAATATTCCACAGCCGCACTCCCCACAAAGATTTGGTAATTAAGCACAAGTTCAATTAAGAACTCTCCCCCATAAAATGTCATTCCCGAAAGAACAACAAGAGCGACCTTAATTTCAAAAGAAAAGAAGGATTTCTTTGGACATAACAAATCACATACGAATATGAATTTGAATCCAAAAGTACTCAATTAGATTAATCACAAGAGAACCCATATTTAATCTAATCGGATTTATACAACCAAAATAACCACAAAAAGTGATGAATTTAATTGATCATGCTCGACATAAGAGAACTTACGGAGCCTCACAGTATATAATATGGATCAGGGAAGATCAATAATATACAAGGATTCATTCTATTTTCCATCACTATTCGCACAATGGCATACAATAGACATAATCCTTGTCAACAAAAGATTTTAACCTATCTTCCATCAATAAATGACATAATAGGCTTAACTTTTGTATTTGTCAAAAGTTCATTCATTCTTTTATCAATACATGCATATCGACATATGAAAGAACTTAACTTTTGACAAGGTATGGGACAATCATAGTTCACGGACGCAAACACACATATCCCATAACAAATTGCAATATATAAAACCATAAAGATTAATAATGCAAAAATCATCTTCCAAACAATTTTAGAATTTAAACAAATAAACTTAAAAACATGAAGATGAAAACGTTGGACATAGCTATGTGTAATCACAATAATGGCTATTCCAAACTCTAGTTATTCTTCTAAAAAAAACAAGAAAAAAAAATTCTTATCCGAAGATTTACTAGGCAATAAGACCTTTGAAGAATTCTTTATCGTCCCCGAACTCCTTGTCGTCAACAGCCATTGGTACATAAGGTTCATTAAGATATGAGTTGATATCAATAAACCTTCTTGATTGATATCGAACCAGGTCCTTCTGAATCTCATGAGTCTTAAACACAAAAGCCTTTATTTGTTGAATCTCTTTTTTCATATCCTTCAACACTTCAAGAACATCAGAAAACTTCTGAGAATTTGAAGGAACATCTCTAGGCTTCCTGATGAGTGCCAAATAATGTATATATTTATCCCTTTTTGTTGGCATTTAACTCATCTTTTGTGCATTAATTCTACATTTTATCCCATATTCTGTATTTTCATTGTTTTCAAGAATAAATATTTTTCTTAATTAATTTTGCATTTTTAGGTACCAAATAAAGTCTGGATGATTTTCGGAGCAGAAAAGTAGTGAAAAGCCGGAAGAAATTACGCAAGGAAGCCGCGAAGAATGGTGTGCATAAACCCAAAAGGCTAGAAATGGGCTCAAGAAGGAAGATTTGTTCTTAAAGAAGAAGTGGGCTCAAGATTTCCCAAGCCCAAACTCATTTCTCAAACCCATATTCTATACCCAAAATCCTAAAACCCAAATCCATATCCGCTTGCGATTTCAGCCGTCAGAACAGTTCTCAGAAGCATCATACGGTCGCTCCCTTGCTGTGCATCAAAGTTTGATATCTCCGCTTTACACTACAGTACCTAACTCCACCAAGTGCCGTTCGTTTCTTTGTATCCCTTCATCCGACGGTCGCTCATCGCTTGCCTCCGCATCGCCGTCAGATCTACCTACCATCTTCTCATCCTACGGCGAAGATCGCATAACATCTTCCCTCGCTGAAACCGCTCAACACCATAACATCCGAGCCATATACCACTACCAAACATCCCCTTCCCCTTCTTCCATCGACCTCTCCTCCTCCATACCCTGTGCAGAACCACCACCACCTTCTCCACCTGCTCTGACCCCGCCATCACCACCACCTGCTCTGCCTATACCGCCACCACTACACTCCATCATTCTCCTATCCCCTAGCCACTCATTACATCAACCCCTCAACCTATTCTTCCCACTGAAACCCTAGTTTTAGGGGTTGATGAAATTAGTGAGCTAGAAACGCAATTAAAGGTGTGGGAAGCATCAGGAGACCATAAGGAAGCATGGGTCGACACACTCAAGAGTTTTCAGAGATTAGGTAAGGGTTAATTCAATTTTTGATAAAACCCTAATTTTAGATTTTTGGGGATTTTATGTTTTAATGATTGTATGTATGAAGTGGAAGCGTGGGTGAGAGCTACTGAGTGAATTCAGAGAATTAGGTGAGGTTAATTTGTAATTTTTACAAACCCTAATTTTGCTGATTTGGGGGAATTTTGGGGTTTCAACTGAATGTATAAATAGGGGACTTTGGGTGTTGTAGAGGGTATGCCTGGGCTAGCCAGAGCTTCACCCAAGAGGACTGGACTAGCCAGTTCCTCAACTGTCCTGTTTTTAGTTCAACTGTTTTGTGATATTTTCAATTGTTTTGCACTGTCAATTATGTTCATGATGTTTTAATTCCATTTGCTAGGGATTTGATGAAACCTTAGTGCACTATTGAATGATGAATTGCTAGGAAGGCCTGTTTTGCTTGAGTAATGGGAAGAAGTTGGTGCTATGATATGCCTGTGATTGACTGTGCTTTCAAAAGACAGTCAATGCTAGGGGCAAATCAGTGAGCAAGCTGATTTTCTTCCCATTCTAGTTGGATGCTTAAGTTTTCAAACCTAGAATTGCATTGTTTAGCTAGGACACAAGGTGGATTCTAAGCCTTAGCTTAGCCACAGCTGCAATCTCCTCCCTGCCCTTGGCTAACAGCCTTGGTTTATTTGGCTTTGTTTCCTGTTAACTGCCACTGTTACCTTTGCTTCATTGTCTTTATTCTACTTCACTGTCACATTTACTTCACTGCCTTGCACTTAGAGAACTAGCTTAGGAAAACATAAAGCTTCAACTATACACCCTAGTCCCTGTGGAGATGACCTGTTCTTGCACATACACACTACAATGACAACTGTGCACTTGCAGTTTAACATGTAGGCCTTTTTGTCTCCCCTTATCCTTTGTCTTATTTTCTTACTCCTTTAAAAGCCTACCAAGTTTTTGGCGCCGCTGCCGGGGACTTGGCTGCTGTTGTGTTGAAGTTTTTTTTTCTTGTATCTTAGTTTGCTGTTTTTGCATAACTTGCTGTGCATCTTACTGTTTTGCATTACATCTTAGGTTAACTGCATCTTAGTGTAACTTGCATAACCATTGCATTTGCATCTTCCCTGTTTCAGTGTAACATTTTTTTGCATTATTGCATCATAACTTGCATATTCATCTCTTGTCTTTGCATACTCACTTGCAATTACATCTTGCTGTTCTTACTATTTTGTTGTTGTGCCTCACTTTCTTCTGTGAGCTGCAGGTACAACTGAAGTCCTGCTCTGTGCCTTGTGGTGCCTCTGAACTTGTGGTGCTGCTGCTGTGGAGCTGGTGCTGCACTATTGTTGCTAGAACTTGTGCTGCTGTGGTGCTCCTGCTGGTGCCAGGCCAAGTCTGCTGCAATCTCTGCTGAAGCTGCTGCAGCTGGTGTAAGATAAAGCCCAACTGGGCTTGTGAAGTGAACTGATTTGAACCAAGCCCAACTGGGCTGTAAGCTGCTGAAGGAGAAGAAAGACCAAAGCCCAACTGGGCCTTGAGTGTTGAAGCCAAATCTTAGGATGATCCAAAGCCCAACTGGGCTTTTGCAACCAAACTGAGCAGCTGGGCTGTGCTTCAAAGGTAAGCCTAAACCCATTAAGAGAACCCAACCTGTGGGCTTCCATTTTTAATCTGTGGGCTTGTAATAATTTTTTTTATTTTAATTTTATTTCTTTCTTTATTTGGGATTGTAATAATTTTAGTTTTATTTTTATTTTCTTTTTTTTGTGGGTTTGTAATAATTAGTTTTATTTTTATTTCTTTCTTTATTTGGGCTTGTAATTTAGTTGTTTGTTAGGCTTGCAGTTTCTTTTAAACTAAAATTTGGGCTTCAAAACCCAAAAAAAAAAAAAAAAAAAAATTTGCTCCTTATTTCAAAAACCAAAATTTTATCCCAAGCAAAACCAAATTTTCTTTTCAAAACCCTTTCAAACCAAATTTTCAAAACCCATTAGAACCAAATTTTTTTGAAAAAATGGGCGAGTGTGTGAATAAACTCCGTAGTCTCCATGAATACATGTACCCTAACATAATAAGTCAGTTATCATGTATCGTCTTACCCCAGACTGCCCATTTGAACTAAACGCAAGCATGATACAAATACTTCCTATATTTCGAGGGTTCAATTCTGAGAATCCCTATAACCATATAAGAGAGTTTGAACAAATTGTCCGGGCTTTACAACCTGACCATATATTCGAAGACTCTTTGAAATTGCGTTTGTTTACTTTTTCTTTAAAGGAAAAGGCCAAAACATGGTTTTACGGTTTGAGACCGCAGTCAATCACCACTTGGGACCAACTCACAAATCAATTTGTCGGAAAGTTCTTTCCACATCATAGGACCATCTCTATTCGTCGAAGTCTTAATTGTTTTGTCCAGTTAGATGGAGAAACACTTTTTCATTATTTTGAACGATTTAATGATTTGTTGTTTGAGTGTCCTCATCATGGCCTCGAGAAGTGGAGACTGGTCGCCATTCTTTATGAGGGACTAGACTTTAAGTCTCGAGCCTTGGTTGAATCTATGTGTAATGGTGAATTCATTGATAAAACTGTAGACGATGCATGGTTATTTCTAGCTGAAGTTGCAGAGAAAACCCATCAGTGGGAAACCTATAGGGAAACTAGGACCATGCCACATGATATGGGTAATCACCATGAGTCAGATGTTGATTTTCCCAATGAGCTTAATTCTGGATATAGTGTTTCATACCCTATTGCTGAAAATTTCAATCCATATTCACCTATTTTAGAGGCAGATGTATGGACGAAAAACACTAATGGTTTTGACAAAGTAGGATTTTCATGTATTTGTGATGATGATGATTATGATGATGTTATATTAGAAGAACATGTCTATGCTGAAAATGTTATGGAACCTTTGGGTTCAAATACATTAGGCTTTTCTGCCCCGACCTTCATGAATGATGTTTCTTCTAGTATTCCATATACATGTGATGAGGCTACTGATTTAGATATTGTGCAGTTATCCTGTGAAGAGCATGACTTAGGTAATGTTGAATCTTCTGTTGACACTAATGATCCTATGCATGAAAATATAGTTGATGTGTCTGATTCCATACCTAAGCCACAATATATTGCTTGTTTTGATGTTAATTTGGATATTTCGGATAACCATGATTCTGAATTTGGACTTGTGAAATTGTGTTGTGATGATGAGCATGCTACACAACTTGATTATGATTTAGAAAATGATGATGTGACTGATAATATTAGTACTTTTGATCTCATGCATGTGAGAAACTTAGATGTCACCTTCTTGCCTAAGTCACAGATTGAGATTATTCCACCCAACCTAGATTTGGTTTGTAACAAAAATTTTAAACCAACTTTTCTGAAGATTCCCAACCTAGGATTGGAACTGTGTGCCTCTCAAGTCCTCTTGGACTATTTTGCATCTAAATACAATACTTTTAAGGAGCCACAGTTGGAATATGCATGTTTGTCCATCCCAAACAAAGTCCATTTTGAGTTAGACCTTGTGAATCCTGCACCCCTAAAATGGAAAGATTTTGTGCTTAAAAGTAAACCTGCTGAAAATTACAGGTTTGGGGGTGATTCATCCGGTTTTTCACTCTCGCTCTCATTTCAGTCCAATTTTAGTGTTTTGAAACTGTCTATGTTTCAACACTTTGTCTTTTGGGTTGATCCTCAACTCTTTAGATTGTTAGTGTATGGTGAATTTTTGTATATAATCCAGTAGATAAAATTTCTTAAAAACCTTTTTGTTCCTTTTGTATATATTTTGCTAATCCAATATGATCTCGGCTGACATATGTTGGATTTTTGCCTTGAATAATGGAGTTCAAAACTTGCTTTCGCCAATATCCGGTAATCTCTTTCTTTTTTCTACACTTAGCATCGTTCTCATGGTATGTGTTATAATCATGTTTATCTTTTGAAACATTGAGGACAATGTTTAGTTTAGGTTTGGGGGTGAAAAGTAGATACTTTGATAACATGCTATAATCGAAAAATAGAACTCTTCCTTTTTGAAAAAATTAAAAATTCCAAAAAAATAAAAAAATAAAAAATAAAAAATAAAAAAAAAACATAAAAATGGAGCTCATTTACCTTGAAATGTTGACTCTTGTGCAAATATGTAATTTTTAGGAGTCTTAGTCTAGATATTTAGGCACCCTGATTCTAGCACAATTCACATAGTGATAAGAAATTTGCACGCGCACGATCTACCAATACATGTATAGCCTCGATCTTCAAGGTGTTTGATAGGAAGTCACGATTGCCAATCACTTTAGAATACTGAACGAAACTTGACTAGCTTGTTCTTTGGTTGGTTGGGATAGAAGGTGGAGGTTACATTAAGAAAGACAACCATCGAATTTAACTGGGTGCATCAAAAAGGGCTACCTCTTGCAAAGTGTCATGTAATTTTTGTTTCTTTTTCCTTGTATCAAAAGTGTTTCCTTGTTTCAAAAAAAAAAAAATAAAAAAAAAACACGATGTATATATTCAGAAAAAATATCAAAAAATAAAAAAATAAAAATAAAAATAAAAATAAAAAAAATAAAAATATATCAAGTATTTTTCAATTCCATCCTCTCTTGTTCCAAAAATAAAAGAGAGTAGTCAATGTAAATAAGAGTCATGTAAAGAGTCATCTTTTGTGTTTTATTGTAATAAGCAAGGAAGGGTGTATGCCATTGATGTACAACGCGAGTAATTGTGAAATACCTCCAACTCATTCACAATTCTCGTAAAGTCCGGACAGCTAGCTAGATTTCAACCTTTGTTCTTAGCCTGAGAAACTATCTCTTGGTGATTAGTAGTCATAACTTCAGATCTTTCTTTACACATGTGTAGATACACTTTACACTCTTATCACGTGTCTTTTTTTGTTATCAGTGCTAGGATTGTGCCTTTGATAGCTAGATTGACATCTCCATTTTGCTGCGAGCTTAAACTGACTTGCACATGTCACATTTGATGGAATCTGAGCTTATATTTTGACCTAGAACTTTGTAGGTACGTTCTAAGCAAACCTTCACGAGACTTCACTCGTCCACTAGGGACACTTAGTGGTTTAAAAGGCTTAGTGCATACGATAAATGCATTCGAGAGACCAGCGACAGTGGTATAGGTAGGATTTCCTTAGTTTTGTTTTACTTGAGGACAAGTAAAATTCAGGTTTGGGGGTATTTGATGAGTGCTAAATAATGTATATATTTATCCCTTTTTGTTGGCATTTAACTCATCTTTTGTGCATTAATTCTACATTTTATCCCATATTCTGTATTTTCATTGTTTTCAAGAATAAATATTTTTCTTAATTAATTTTGCATTTTTAGGTACCAAATAAAGTCTGGATGATTTGCGGAGCAGAAAAGTAGTGAAAAGCCGGAAGAAATTACGCAAGGAAGCCGCGAAGAATGGTGCGCATAAACCCAAAAGACTAGAAATGGGCTCAAGAAGGAAGATTTGTTCTTAAAGAAGAAGTGGGCTCAAGATTTCCCAAGCCCAAACTCATTTCTCAAACCCATATTCTATACCCAAAATCCTAAAACCCAAATCCATATCCGCTTGCGTTTTCAGCCGTCAGAACAGTTCTTAGAAGCATCCTACGGTCGCTCCCTTGCTGTGCATCAAAGTTTGATATCTCCGCTTTACACTACAGTACCTAACTCCACCAAGTGTCGTTCGTTTCTTTGTATCCCTTCATCCGACGGTCGCTCATCGCTTGCCTCCGCATCGCCGTCAGATCTACCTACCATCTTCTCATCCTACGGCGAAGATCGCATAACATCTTCCCTCGCTGAAACCGCTCAACACCATAACATCCGAGCCATATACCCCTACCAAACATCCCCTTCCCCTTCTTCCATCGACCTCTCCTCCTCCATACCCTGTGCAGAACCACCACCACCTTCTCCACCTGCTCTGACCCCGCCATCACCACCACCTGCTCTGCCTATACCGCCACCACTACACTCCATCATTCTTCTATCCCCTAGCCACTCATTACATCAACCCCTCAACCTATTCTTCCCACTGAAACCCTAGTTTTAGGGGTTGATGAAATTAGTGAGCTAGAAACGCAATTAAAGGTGTGGGAAGCATCAGGAGACCATAAGGAAGCATGGGTCGACACACTCAAGAGTTTTCAGAGATTAGGTAAGGGCTAATTCAATTTTTGATAAAACCCTAATTTTAGATTTTTGGGGATTTTATGTTTTAATGATTGTATGTATGAAGTGGAAGCGTGGGTGAGAGCTACTGAGTGAATTCAGAGAATTAGGTGAGGTTAATTTGTAATTTTTACAAACCCTAATTTTGCTGATTTGGGGGAATTTTGGGGTTTCAACTGAATGTATAAATAGGGGACTTTGGGTGTTGTAGAGGGTATGCCTGGGCTAGCCAGAGCTTCACCCAAGAGGACTGGACTAGCCAGTTCCTCAACTGTCCTGTTTTTAGTTCAACTGTTTTGTGATATTTTCAATTGTTTTGCACTGTCAATTATGTTCATGATGTTTTAATTCCATTTGCTAGGGATTTGATGAAACCTTAGTGCACTATTGAATGATGAATTGCTAGGAAGGTCTGTTTTGCTTGAGTAATGGGAAGAAGTTGGTGCTCTGATATGCCTGTGATTGACTGTGCTTTCAAAAGACAGTCAATGCTAGGGGCAAATCAGTGAGCAAGCTGATTTTCTTCCCATTCTAGTTGGATGCTTAAGTTTTTAAACCTAGAATTGCATTGTTTAGCTATGACACAAGGAGGATTCTAAGCCTTAGCTTAGCCACAGCTGCAATCTCCTCCCTGCCCTTGGCTAACAGCCTTGGTTTATTTGGCTTTGTTTCCTGTTAACTGCCACTGTTACCTTTGCTTCATTGTCTTTATTCTACTTCACTGTCACATTTACTTCACTGCCTTGCACTTAGAGAACTAGCTTAGGAAAACATAAAGCTTCAACTATACACCCTAGTCCCTGTGGAGATGACCTGTTCTTGCACATACACACTACAATGACAACTGTGCACTTGCAGTTTAACATGTAGGCCTTTCTGTCTCCCCTTATCCTTTGTCTTATTTTCTTACTCCTTTAAAAGCCTACCACTTCCTCACATTCCTTTTTTTTTTCTTTTCAATATCGGAGCTAACGGAAATTTCTCTTTTTAGTTCATGATTGATGGCTTGACAATCAAATTAACATCTTTTCCATCAGAAGACATGATGCTTGGAGTATCCATAAACGTATGGGTTTGTGAGAGGAAATCACAATTTAAACTCAACAAGTAGTCTTGAGATAAAAAGAGGTTCCAGGGAAGGAAAAAGGAATGTAGGGTTACACAACCTTTTAACAGGTTCGTGCACGCACAACTCTGAACCCTAGAGAGAGTAGAAATGTCGAGAATAACCCTCCTTTATTGATAGACACAAAACTAAGAAAAAAAGAAAACAAACTTTTCTTAAAGCTTGAGAGGTACACAATCTTGTCTCTTATGATCAGGCACATGAGACAAGATTTACCAATCAACACAATCAAGTTGTGTTGCAGTGAACAACAATTTGTCCACCATTTTCCTCTTGAGAAGAATCCACATACCTCTGTTTATCAAAACTATTTGACCATACTTTCTTTTCTAATGATCTTGTTTTATCCTTGGAAACTAACTTCTTATACGAAGATAAAATCCTCAATACCTCAGCGGTCTTCTGAGAAAGTTTAAGCTTATTTGCTAATCGATTTGCTCTTCGTTAAAGTTTGTTGACATGCCTCAATTGGTGTTTGTACTTGTAACACTTTGATAGTTCATGACCCTTCGCAGAACAATATGAGCACGTCAATCTTGGATAAAAATCAGGCATCTGAGATGTGCAAGCAGCTAGACACATAGTGGTACCTGAAACATCACTTGCATAGTTTCCGAGGAAAGGGTCAATTTTTTCTTCCAGATTGTTTGAGTTTTCTTCTGAAAGAATATCAAGATTGATGTATGTATTGCTACAATTATCAAAATCAATATTTTCACCAAAAAGTGCAACACTTGATTTCTCGTCTTCATTAGAATCAGAGATATCATACATTTCATCAAGAGTTGCAGCAAAACCTTTGTTCCTAGTGTATTTTCTACGATTTGGGCACTCGTTTGAAAAATGACCAAATCCCTTACACTTAAAGCACTGAGGCATATCCTCGTCATCAGTTTCATCTGTGTCCCTGTTTTTAGGAGGAATACGAGTATGAGGCTTAACTGATGACTTAGATTTGTCTCTTGAAAACCGTTTACTTATCTTCAATAGAAGATCTCTAAACTGTCTTGTGATCATAGAGACTGATTTGTCAAGATCTTCATCTGATGAATCAGTCTCAGAAAGATCATCCTCAGAGACATAAACACTTTTAATTTTGTTAAGTAATTTAGTGTTCTTTTGTGCTTTGAAAGCAACATCCTTTCCAATTTTGGATGTGTGCTAATGATCAAAGAACTATAGCTTTCCAACCAACGTGTTTCTGGAAAGAGCATCAAGGTTATTTCCTTCAATGATGACATGCTTCTTATAATCGTATCTAGATGGCAGTGATCTGAGAATTTTCATCACAATGTCCTTTTCAGGAAAAGTCTTACCCAATGCAAAAGATGCATTAAAAATTTCAGACACTTTGTGATTAAACTCATCAAATGAATCTTCATCTTCCATACGAAGGTTTTCCCAATCGGAATTAAGGTTTTGAAGCATGTCTTCCTTTTCACTGGTATTACCTTCGAATGCGGTTTCTAAGATATCCCAAGCATCTTTAGACCTAGTGCACGTAGTCACATGGTGCTAAAGATCTGGGGTAATGGCATGTATGATGGCATTCAAACCGTCAGAGTTTTGCTTTGCAGCAAGTATCTCGGCAGGACTGTATTCACCAATGTCCTTAAGAACGTTTACATTTCCTACTGCCACGACGGGAGCATCATAGCCATTAACAACATATACCCATGATTGAAAATCACGTGCTTGAAGAAAAGCTCGCATAGCAATTTTCCACCATAAGTAATTAGATTCATCGAAGACTGGTGGTACGTTAATAGAGATAACACCTCTGTCCATAAAGTCAAATCGCTACAAACACAGACTTGTAAGGTCTTTAATGTGTTTGCTTGCTTTGATACCAATCGAAAAAGAGAGGGTACAACAACCACACCCAATATTTCGATTAGAAATCTGTATGGACTAACTCCAATATAATTTCAAGAGAAACAACGAGACTCAATCTTAATAAAGTATATCAAAGATTTATATCTCTCTTTCTCGATTTAATTCTTACTCAAATAAATAGAAATCTGCGAGTCTAATTGAATACAAGAGAATTCACTTGAACGGTACCAAAGACCAATGTTCAAGTATCAATCAATTTCAATCAACAACCAAAGGTCGGATTTCCAATTGATTGATTCAAACGCATAACCTTTGATATTTCATTTATATAACAAAATATAACGTGGAAAATAAATAAAACAGACACCCGAATTTTGTTAACGAGGAAACCGCAAATGCAGAAAAACCCTGGGACCTAGTCCAGATTGAACACACACTGTATTAAGCCACTACAGACACTAGCCTACTACAAGCTAACTTCGGTCTGGACTGTAGCTGAGTCCCAATCAATCGCACACTGATCCAAGGTACAGTTGCGCTCCTTACGTCTCTGATCCCAGCAAGATACTACGCACTTGATTCCCTTAGCTGATCTCACCCACAACTAAGAGTTGCTACGACCCAAAGTTGAAGACTTTAATAAACAAATCTGTATCACACATAAAAGTATACTGTAATAGATAAATCTGTCTCCCACAGAAATACCTACAAGTTTTTGTTCCGTCTTTTGATAAATCAAGGTGAACATGAACCAATTGAAAACCCAGACTTATATTCCCGAAGAACATCCTAGTATTATCAATCACCTCACAATAATCTTCATCGACGCGGCGAAAGAACATATTCTGGAATCACAAACGATGAGACGAAAATATTTGTGACTACTTTATATCTTGCCTATCGGAGATAATAATCTCAAGACAATCGTTACTATTGTTCTCAACACGATATAATCAGCAAGATCAGATCACACAACTACGAGAAAGTAGTATCGGTCTGGCTTCACAATCCCAATGAAGTCTTCAAGTCGTTAACCTGGTTTACAAGAAGAAACCTAAGGTTAAAGGAGAATCGACTCTAGCTAATACAACTAGTATCACACATGAGGTGTGGGGATTAGGTTTCCCAGTTGATAGAAATCTCCCTTATATAGTCTTTCAAATCAGGGTTTGCAATCAATTAGTAACAAAGCATTCAATATTCACCGTTTGATGAAAACTTGATTAGATTCAAGCTAATATCTTTCAACCGTTAGATCGAAAACTTAGCTTGTTACACACAAATGAAATGCACGATTTTAGGTTTGTGTAACAGTACCCAAACATGTACATTTGTTGGTTCAACAGTAGTTAACCAAATGGTTAGCCATATGAGCACTTTCATATCAACCATATTCTTCTTCACCATAACTAGTTCAAATGACTCAAATGAACTAGTTAGAGAGTTTTTCAATTGTATAAATCTTATATAACTACACAAGATACAATTGAAGCAAAAACGATTTGATTCACTCGAATCGATTCATGAACTTTATAGCCACGATTTGCAATTTGCATTCCTTAGTTTATATAAATATAAGTTCACAAATAATCGTATTTAGATATAACCAAATCAAGTTCGCAGACTTAGTTCGCGGACTTAAGTTCTCGGAAGGAGTTCACAAACTCCAGCAGATATTCTCGGGATGAGAACCTCTGCCAGTTCGCAGACTAAGTGAAAAAACGGGAGTCTAACAACACCACCCAATATTTCTCTTATCAATCTGTATGGACAAACTCGAATATACTTTTAATATAATCAACAAGACTCAATCAATTAAAAGTATATCAACGAGTTGATATTTCTCTTCTTGATTTGATTTACTCAAGCAAGAACTGCGAGTTCTAATCAAATACAAGGAATAACTTGGATGGTACCAAAGACCAATATCCAAGGATCAATCAATGACAATCAACAACCAAAGGTTGGATTACTCTAATTGATGATATAACGCGCAACCTGTATTATTTCAATTCTAAATATAAAACAATATAATGCAGAAATTGAAATAACACAGACACCATAAATTTTGTTAACGAGGAAACCGCAAATGCAGAAAAACCCCGGGACCTGGTCCAGATTGAACACACAATGTATTAAGCCGCTACAGACTATAGCCTACACCAAGCTAATTTCGGACTGGACTGTAGTTGAACCCCAATCAATCTCCCACTGATCCAAGGTACAGTTATGCTCCTACGCCTCTGATCCCATCAAGATACTGCGCACTTGATTCCCTTAGCAGATCTCACCCACAATTAAGAGTTGCTACGACCCAAAATCGCAGGCTTTGACAATAAACAAATATGTCTCCTACATACAAGTCTATCAAAGTATCAATCTGTCTCCCACAGATAAACCCTAAAGGTTTTGTTCCGTATTTTGATGATAATCAAGGTGAACAGGAACCAATAGATAATCCGGTCTTATATTCCCGAAGAACATCCTAGAGTTATCAATCACCTCACAACAATCTTAATCGTATGGTAGCGAAACAAGATGTTGCGGAATCACAAACAATGAGACGGAGATGTTTGTGATTACTTTTTATATCTTGCCTATCGGAGATATCAATCTCAAGCCAATCAATTTGATTGTACTCGTACGATAGAAGATGCAAGATCATATCACACAAATACGATAAAAGTAGTATCGGTATGCCTTCACAATCCCAATAAAGTCTTTAAGTCGTTAACTTGGTTTTAGAAGAAGAAAACCAAAAGTTAAAGGATAATTGACTCTAGCACACAAACTAGTATCACACGTAAGGTGTGGGGATTAGTTTTGTACAATACTAGATGTCTCCTTTATATAGTCTTTCAAATCAGGGTTTGCAATCAACGTTAGCTTAGTAACAAACCATTCAATATTCACCGTTAGATGAAAACCTTATTTAGATTCAAGCTAATATTTCTCAACCGTTAGATCGAAAAATTAGATTGTTATACACACTTGACAATGCACGCTTCTAGGTTTGTTAACCGTACCCAAACGTATGCACTTGTTGGTTCAACAATAGTTAACCAAAAGGTTAGCCATATGAGCATTTCATATCAACCATGTTCTTCTTCACCATGACTATTTCAAATGACTTCAAATGAACTAGTTAGAGAGTTGTTAAATTCCAAGGAAATCTCATGTACTACACAAGACACAATTGAAGCAAAGATGATTTGATTCACTTGAATCGGTTCATGAAATTTTATAGCCACGGTTTGCAAACTGCATTCCTTAGTCTTTTTAAAGTTAAGTTCAGAAATCATCTTCAGATATATAACCTTCTCAAGTTCGCAGACTATTCGCGGACTTGAGTTACCGGCAGAGTTTACAAACTCTGGCAGAAATTCTCGGGTTTGAGAACTTCACCGGTTCGCGGACTTAGCTTCACGCAAGTAATTTGTCAACTCCATCAGAAATTCTCGGGTTTGAGAACTTTGGCAGTTCTAGGACTGAGTTCGCGGACTTGGCTCACGCCATTCTTCCGGTTCTCTTGATCAACAAAGTTCACAAACTTTGGTTCAAGGAATAAGACTTATACATAAATGTGTTTACACAACAATGCTTATGTCCACCATTGGTTATGTAATCTAAACTATCATTTCAATCATTGAAACATTCTTAGAGGACGTTATACAGTTGTTACACCATTTCTCGTCAAAGCAATTTTCAAAGTGATTGAAACATATCATGACTTTCGTCACTAGGTAAAGATAAACTTGGTTAAAGAGAAAAGCTTACCAACACATATTTTGAGATATAGATAGGCGAGGTATACTCGGCTCGAAATACCAAATGTGTATAATCCAAGTATATATATATAGCATACGACTTCTTGTCTCAAAGAGTAGGAGATAGAGTAGATAGACTTTTGAGTGACAGATAAGTTCAAGCCTTCACATACCTTTTTGTCGAGAAGTTCCACTGGTTCCTTGAGTAGTTCTTCTTCTTGTATGATGGATCGCCATGAAGTTCTTGAGATCAACTACACTTTCTATCCTAGTCCGAGACTTATCTATAATAGACTATAAATCAAGACTTATAGTTTTGATCACTAACATTGACAAACATGCTTGAGATAGCAATGCATGCGAGTTCAACCGAGTAATGCTCTAACAATCTCCCCCTTTGTCAATTTTAGTGACAAAACTATCAATACATGTGGAATACAAAAAGATAAATAAACTTTAATAAATCCTATTCCACGTGTCTAATCTTCAACATTCCTCGAAATCTTCGTCACTTCCAAGTACTCCAATGATCCCAAAGGTTGTAAGTTTAGCATCACCGTTGTTGAAGATCCGTAGCCACAACAATGAGAAAGCATCGACCTCGATCATTGTTATACAGTGTCATAGTATTATTACACGGTGTCAAAGTCCAATTGTATCACAACTTCAACAATAATACTATGGTGACATGTATCGCTCCCCCTTAGTCAATACTCCATCTCACATGGAAACCACTCCCCCTTACACAATGATCCGAAAACCATATGTATTTGTAGTCTGAACTACATATTAATTCTCCCATTTTTTGTCAATAAAATTGGCAAAGGTACATGATAGACACATTTTTGTGTCTAATTTGATCTCAATACTATATATTGTTGGCACTCGATTTTGTACTAATTTTGTTATTTTATGTATTTGTAGGTATTTTTTGGAAATAAACATTTTTGGAAAATTCTGCTCGAAAAGTTGATTTTGTCACCCGGAGGACAAGTGTTGTTCGGACTCTCGCTTTTGGATAAGGGGTAACCTAGTTACTAAGGGGCACCCCCAGGTCACCCCAAGGAAGCTGCTATTCGCACCCAAGTTCTGGTTAGGGGGAGGACATCTTCTTCCCAAATTCAAAAAAAGAAAATTGGCGGGAAAAAATTGTTATCAACTGGCAGATTTAGGGTTGGAAGTTTGGACGGGATTAAAGGAGATTCAAAGGCCCAAATTAAATGGGTTTGTTCCTAGGGCCTAGATAGAGCTGGTATGGGTGTTGGATTCGGTCAAAATTGGTTAGATAACCGGTGGTAATCAAATCAGGGAAGATATTCTAAAATAAGAAAAATATTCTATTCTTGGAATTCTTGGATGGAAGAGACGTGCATGGGTTGATTTTATTGGCTGGAAACAATACCTACAGCTCAAGGATGACGCGTGAGAAGTGATAAAACATGGAACAATCCGTAACAAATCAGAGAATTAAAGAAAAAAATATCGGGAATATTTTCATTCACTGCCGAGTAATGGGAAGATTTTTTTGGATTAATGGAGGAGATTCAATGGTTAAATTACGTATAAATATGTTCCTAATGTTCTACAGAGAGGCTGTCGAGAGTTGGGAGAAGAGAGGAGAGCCACAGACGCAGAAATCAAGAGTTGATCAAACTCTGCTGCTGCTGCTGCTGCTGATGAAGAACACCAAGAACACGAAGAACGGACTCGCAGCAGCAGTCGTTTATCAACAGTGAAAATGACTCACATCCGTGCGTAGTAGGTGTGGGTCGTAGCGTTTCAGAGAAACAACACCTCAGCTTTGTCGTTCATTTTGGACGCCTTCTGTGGGTCGCAGAATCCTGTTTTAGAACATTTACTTATCTTTCTCTTTATTGTAAACATCAATTGAGCTTAATAAAATATTTTGAGAGGTTTTTCACCATGATGAGCTAAACACAACACTGGGACGACGGAGGAGACCGTGTTTCATCCATGTGGTAATTTAAATTAATTCTTTATTTACTTTTTGCACCAATTTTAATTGAAATAAGATTTTAAATTAATTACTTGTGATTTCATTTGATGGAGTATGCTTAGTCCTAGGGATTTTTGATATTCCATGCTTAAGAAATACAAGTAATATTTTATAAAATCTATCTTGGCAATAAACTAGAGTTAATATTTGTTTTGTTTTGAACTATAATCGCCTAGAATTAAATTCTGAACCACTTGAAAATGAAAAATGGCCGAATCTTTAGTCCCAGTAACTCTCTACCAATTTGTCAATATTTTTGTATATAAATTTTATAAATCTAAAAATCCATTACCTTCACAAGTTCGAGTTTGAACGATACCCCTTATCATCATTACTACAACCACGAAAAATATTTAATCAAAATGGCGCCGCCGACGCGGATTTGTGCTTAGGTAGAATTTTTATGTTTATTTTTTTTTTCTTTATTTTTTGTTCCTTTTTACTTTGTCTTTTTGTCTTTGATTTACAGGTTCGAAGTGGAGCACTAAGGACTTGGAGAGGAAAAAGCATAAAGCGAAAAGCGAAAAGAGAAGAAAAAAGGACAATTTTAGGATTTAATTTTTAATTTTTTTTTTTTTTTTTAGTGTGTGAGGAAAACTGTAATTTTTTTTTTTATTTTGGACTTTGGACTTTATTCTGGACAATTGGACTTTATTTTTTTTTTAACCCTACGGAAGGGTATTGTTAAAAAAAAAAAAAAAATTATTATATAAACTGTGTGCAGGGAAGGACGACGATTACTATATCGTCTCGGCCCCTCGGGTTCGCACACGGCATAGGAGTCGTGGCCCGAGTCGACGACAACGGTTCATCGCCCGTCTGGTACGGGAGGTAAGTCCAATCGAAACACCCGCGAATCTCCTGCAAGCGGGTTACTGTCTGCCTTAAGGTGATCATTGATTGAGGACGAATTCGGACTGTTTTTAAATTCCTAGTAAAGGGCAAGGCCTGGCCAATACAAGATAAGGGTTCGGATTTCATCACCGCTCCCTTCTTGCCCGCCTTAGGAAAACGAAACCTAACGCGAACCCAAGCTTAAAATTTGGAATAGAACGAGACCGATAGGGTAACGAGCTTAATAGGAAACTCGTTCGAAAAATATTGGTTGCTCTTTAAGCACACTCCAAAGTTCATGATGGTTTCTGTGAGTTGAATGCGTGACTGCGCCGCCTTGTGATAGCGGTGAGGCCTTGGGTATCAAAGCTCCACTGAGCTTCCCTCGCCTCAATTCTACTTACTTTGACTCGGATTGATTCCAGAGGGGTTTGCTCAAATTGCAACGAATTCCCTTTCGAAAGATAGAAGCTGGTCTAGAAACAATCTAAGTGGAGCCATCATGCTTTTTGTTTGCTAGAAATCTTTAGGTTTGCTTTGGTGGAGTCGAGTCGGCCTTGTTTGTGGTTGTGTAGAATTCCCTTGCAATTAAGAATGTCGAACTGGTATGATAGAAGCCAATACAATGAGTATCGACCTGATTTGAATATGGACATCATCAGTTTTATGACCATGTGGGAATAGTAGTTGGGAACGCCACCTTTCAAGGTTATGGTCATACCTGGTGAGCCCAATTACTATCCACACATGCATCAGTCTTACGAGCAAGAAGATTATAGTACTAGTTCTTCGTCTCTAGAGGATACAATCAAACTATTGAAAAGTAGTCCTTTTTATGATCCTTCTGATAATTCCTCTTTACTAGAGTCAACACGTAAGTTAGCTGAGTCGACGCGTAAGTTAGCTGAGATGAATAGTATAATTATAGACGAAAGAACTACAATAATGAGTGAACCTTCTTTAGAAGACCACCTCAAGCGGATAGCTGAGACGAACGAAAGAATTGCTCGAAATTACTTGAATTGCCAATATAGTGTATCCAATAATACCCTTGAGAATGAAGATAGTTATTTACACAATCAAGAGAACGAGGTTATAATTGGTAACACTACTTATTTAGATAAGGTTCAATCATCTTCGTACTATTATGATGATGAGGATAGTAGTGATGAAGAATCTGAAATATGTAGGCATAGTGATCAGGAATCTAGTAATCCAATTGAGCTTTATAGTGATTATATTATTTCTACTTCAAATCCAAATAATTTTTATGATTATTCACCTATTCAAGAGGACGAGGATTTGATTAGGAATACCACCGTTTTAGACGATGTAGTATTTCCTTTTGATTACGAAGCCGATAGTGGTTTAGAGGAACGGGTTTATTCTGAAAATGCTGTTTTAGAGTCTAGCGACTTAGAAACAATAATCTTGAATGAAGAACATAGACTCGTAGAGATGAGTAAAGATGCACTACCTGATAATAAATTAGAAGAATCAATTGACCATTTTCAAGAATCTAATGATCCAGAAATTAGGGAGATTGTAACTAGTCTATCTAGAGACACTAAAAACTCTAAGTTTGGGGGTGATTATCACCTTCATAGTGCCTTACCTTTAACTCTCAGAAAGTCCCTTCACTTAGGACTTGATATCTCTGCCTCGACAATTTTACAAGATTACCTTCATACTCGTTTTCCCGAACCTAATGATGTCCTGAAAAAGGTTCAGTCGTTAGAAACCCATCCTCTGGTCGATGTGGTTTGCCCAGGCTATGATACCCAGATTGACTTTGTTTTCCCACCAAATAGTTTTCTTCCAATTGTGGGAACGTATAGATTTCAAATGTGTCACTTATTAAGTTCTGAGACTAAGCCTAAGTACTTTAGGAAATTAGAATCGACACATTTGCTTCAGAATGACCACTACTCACTGTGGTCAACTTTGTAAGTCATATCTGATTGACTTAGAGGATCCGCAATTATTTAGGTTATTACTTTGTGATTCCAAGTTCTTATTTGAGTTTTTCCAGACTCTAGGACCTAATAATTTGGATCCAACCTATGAAGAAACATCCAATGAAAATATTCTATTTAGACCCTTTCATAGAACCTGAACCTGAACCACAATTAGCGATAGTTATCAGGAAACTAGGTAAGGGCATGCTAGTTGTTCATTTCGTTGGTTCACTGCAGTTTCCTTTTGTCAGCTCTTTTTGGTTTTAAAGACCCACAGTTATTCCGGCTACTATACGGTTCGAGTTGACTAAACCTTTCCTAGTCTGGCTGAAGACTTTAAACTTAGCACTTCTTGGGAGGTAACCCAATCTCATGCAACACGGTAATATCCTTCCTTACTCTTTTGCTTCAAATAGTAACTGTCTCTCCTTGTTCATGCTTTTAATTTCATCTTTAGAACATTGAGGACAATGTTAGATTTAAGTTTGGGGGTATGGGAGAAAATTTTTAGTTGCATAATAAATAACCTCCAGCCTAGAAATTTACGCCTATTAAGGATAGCACTAACCAATCTAAGTGGATGGAAACATTTTTGTTTTAGGAGTTGAGGAACCAATCTGACTAGATGGAAACATCTATAGAGTCTATTCATAAAAGCACAGAGCTCAGGTGTTAGAAATAACATGATAGTTTCGCCATATCTGTCGAGTCCTTTTCACTTTCTATTTTTTCTTTTATTTCAAGTGATTTGGTGGGGCACACGATTCAAGTTGTTACCTTTGCTAGGGTGAAATAGAGTGACTGAGTTACCTTTTCAAAAAAAAAAAAAAAAAAAAAAAAAAAAGACCGGACCAGTTAGACCAATCGGAATAAGTATTAACACTTGGATAGCAATATGCGTGTGTTCTCCCTGTTTCCGTCGCCTAAGCAAGCGTGGAATGCAGGACCCGTGGGAACTATCGTGTAATCTGCTGACAAGAAGCATGCGCTTGGATCCAAAGATCTATTCATGCCGTTAAGTTTAAAAAAAAAAAAAATGGTTATTGTTATGTGTAGTCAACTGCTGGTTCCCTTGTATTTGCCAGTTTGTTGATCTAGATTTAAGTTATTGACCACTGGTTCCCTTGTATATGCCAGTGTGTTAATATTAGTCAGACCGGTATCTCAGTCATTTAGGTTAGGTTCACCTTGGCAGAGGCCTTCAGACAGATATGGGAAACACCGTTCACTTTTCAACCATCTACATTTTTCTTTTTCCATCTTCTTAATCTTTTCATGTGATTAGTCTGACTCCGAGTATGATGTCCATCGTGAAACTATCTTAGTAGAGCTCTGTCACTTATATGAATTTTAGTATGCTTGAGTGCAAACTCGTGTACAACAATTGGAATTTCGCATCAGGGTTCTTCCTCTTAGAGTCAATAATTGTATGCCAACCAAGGAGGTTCTTTAGTGCTTTCCAAGGTTCTGCGTAGATAGCTAGGGTCTGGAGTATTGGTTTTTGTGGGTACACCTCTGATAAACCCACCCGAGATTAACTCGGTCACTTTTCAAGAATAAATTTTGCTCGAGGACTAGCAAATAATAAGTTTGGGGGTATTTGATAGACACATTTTTGTGTCTAATTTGATCTCAATACTATATATTGTTGGCACTCGATTTTGTACTAATTTTGTTATTTTATGTATTTGTAGGTATTTTTTGGAAATAAACATTTTTGGAAAATTCTGCTCGAAAAGTTGATTTTGTCACCCGGAGGACAAGTGTTGTTCGGACTCTCGCTTTTGGATAAGGGGTAACCTAATTACTAAGGGGCACCCCCAGGTCACCCCAAGGCAGCTGCTATTCGCACCCAAGTTCTGGTTAGGGGGAGGACATCTTCTTCCCAAATTCAAAAAAAAAATTGGCGGGAAAAAATTGTTATCAACTGGCAGATTTAGGGTTGGAAGTTTGGACGGGATTAAAGGAGATTCAAGGCCCAAATTAAATGGGTTTGTTCCTAGGGCCTAGATAGAGCTGGTATGGGTGTTGGATTCGGTCAAAATTGGTTAGATAACCGGTGGTAATCAAATCAGGGAAGATATTCTAAAATAAGAAAAATATTCTATTCTTGGAATTCTTGGATGGAAGAGACGTGCATGGGTTGATTTTATTGGCTGGAAACAATACCTACAGCTCAAGGATGACGCGTGAGAAGAGATAAAACATGGAACAATCCGTAACAAATCAGAGAATTAAAGAAAAAAATATCGGGAATATTTTCATTCACTGCCGAGTAATGGGAAGATTTTTTGGATTAATGGAGGAGATTCAATGGTTAAATTACGTATAAATATGTTCCTAATGTCTACAGAGAGGCTGTCGAGAGTTGGGAGAAGAGAGGAGAGCCACAGACGCAGAAATCAAGAGTTGATCAAACTCTGCTGCTGCTGCTGCTGCTGATGAAGAACACCAAGAACACGAAGAACGGACTCGCAGCAGCAGTCGTTTATCAACAGTGAAATGACTCACTCCGTGCGTAGTAGGTGTGGGTCGTACGTTTCAGAGAAACAGCACTTCAGCTTTGTCGTTCATTTTGGACGCCTTCTGTGGGTCGCAGAATCCTGTTTTAGAACATTTACTTATCTTTCTTTATTGTAAACATCAATTGAGCTTAATAAAATATTTTGAGAGGTTTTTCACCATGATGAGCTAAACCCAACACTGGGACGACGGAGGAGACCGTGTTTCATCCATGTGGTAATTTAAATTAATTCTTTATTTACTTTTTGCACCAATTTTAATTGAAATAAGATTTTAAATTAATTACTTGTGATTTCATTTGATGGAGTATGCTTAGTCCTAGGGATTTTTGATATTCCATGCTTAAGAAATACAAGTAATATTTTATAAAATCTATCTTGGCAATAAACTAGAGTTAATATTTGTTTTGTTTTGAACTATAATCGCCTAGAATTAAATTCTGAACCACTTGAAAATGAAAAATGGCCGAATCTTTAGTCCCAGTAACTCTCTACCAATTTGTCAATACTTTTGTATATAAATTTTATAAATCTAAAAATCCATTACCTTCACAAGTTCGAGTTTGAACGATACCCCTTATCATCATTACTACAACCACGAAAAATATTTAATCAGTACAAGAACGCCATCATAATGAAATTTTCGAAAGAGACATTTCATGACTAAAAGAAAAATACATACCAACTAATTTAGATGCAATTATAAATCCAGAGCTAAATGCATTCATCAAGGAGTTTAAAGATACAAGATAACCGCTCTAAAGTTCCACAGCCGCACACCCCTCAAGATATGACCATTAAGCACAAGTTAAAAAGAACTCTCCCCCATTTGATGTCATTCCCGAAAGAACAACAACGAGCGGCCTTAATTTCAAACGAAAAGAAGGATTTTTATTGGACACCAAAAACCATGAGAATGATTTTCTATATCCAAAAACTCAATCAAATTAATCACAAGTAAACCCGTGATTAATTTAATCGGAATACACAACTAAATTAAACACAAAAAATGATCAATTCAATTGATTGTGCTCAACATAAGATAACTTATGGAGCTACGACTAAATTAACCATAAGAAAATGATTATCTTAACCGTTCAAATACTCAACACAAGAAAACTTTATGGAGTCACACAAATACTCAACTAGATTAATTACAAGAGAACCCATAATTAATCTAATTGGAATACACAACCAAACTAATTACAAAAGTAATCAATTTAATTGTCATTTTTTTGCTCGACATAAGAATACTTACGGAGCAATTACTAAATAACCAAACGAGATGATTAATTTAGTTCAATACGCTCGACATAACATATCTCACTGAACAACAAATAAGCTAAGAAAATCAACTTGTTTGTATAATGCCCAACATAAGATACATTACGGAGCCTCACAGTAATACATAAAATATGGATCAGGGATGATCAATACTGCGGAATACACAAGGATTCATTCTATCTTCAATCATTATTTGCATAACGATAATAATATACATAATTCATTCTATCTTTATTCACAAACCATTTTTCGTCAAAGCCATTTTCAAAGTGATTGAAACATAACATGACTTTCGTCACTAGGTAAAGATGAACTTGGCCAAAGCGAAAGCTTAACAACACATATTTCGAGAAATAGATAGGCGAGATAAACTCGGCTCGAAATAGCAATTTGTGTAATTAAAAGATTTGATTTGCTTGATTTTTTCGCTTTAAAAAAGGAATTTGTGTAACTGGTCATAGATAATCGAGTGAACGGAGGGAAATAAAATTCAAAAATGTAACGATCTTTCCGATTATTTGGTCGAATACCGATCACGTGCAAACGAATTTCGGATTTAAAAATCGGTATTCTGATTGAATCCAAAAATACTTATAACCTTTGTCCAAATTATCAAGATACACAATTACAGAACTAAAATTTCACATAAAATGGCAATATAAGGAGAGCAACCATAGTTTTTTTTACCTAATCAAAAATCATATTCATATATTAGTCATATTATAACGCAACAAGAACAATTATAATTTAATAAATCATTTCCTTAAAAGAAAAAAAACTCTAAAGGTGTGGACTATTTGGACCCAACAGTCTTGTTAGAGCATTGCTCGGTCGAACTCGCATGCGTTGCTATCTCAAGCATGTTTCTCAAGTTTAGTTGTTAAAAATATATGTATTGATTTCTAGACTACTTATAGCTAAGTCTCGGACTAGCGCAGTTAAGTGTAGTTGAGCTCCAGACTCCACGGCGATCACCTTACGAAGACGAAGAACTACTCAAGGAACCAGTGGAACTTCATCCGACTAAAAGGTATGTGGAGACTTGAACTTATCTATCACTCAAAAGTATACCTCTCTATCTCTTATTATTGAGACAAAGTCTTATAAGTATGATAGTTTTCATACATACACATTTGCTATTTCGAGCCGAGTTTACTCGCCTATTTTTTTCTCGAAATATGTGTCAATAAGCTTTCTCGTTAACCACTTTTCATCTTAACCCGTGCCGAAAGTCACCATGACGTTTCAATCTTGAAAATAACTTTGATGACGATAGTTGTGAATAACGACTGGTATAACACTATAGAAGAATGTTTCAATGATTAAAATGTAGAGTTGAGATTACGTAACCAACTATGGATATAAGCATATATAGTGTGTTCGCACATTAGTTTATAAATCCATGTGACGGAAACCAAGTGTGTGCATACGGTATTGGTGAAGGAGACAGGTTTGGTACGCGTACCAGCGGAAGTTTTCAAACCGAAAATTTCTGCCCGTTTGTAAGTTTGCACACTATTAAACCAGTCACCTTAGGTACGCGTACCCACGGCAGTTTTCGAACCGAAAATTTCTGCTGAGTTTCTAAACTCAAATACGGTAGCTATGGTACACGTACCCGTACGCGTACCCAAGCTGGTTATATTTCTCTAATCGGAAGTTCATAAACTTAAACAATAAATCAATAAGGAATGCAATCTTTGCAAACCATGGCTATATTGTTCATGAATTGATTCAAGTGAATCAAACAGATTTTTTTTCAATGGTGTCTATTCATAAAGACCTAAGCAATTGAACAACTCTTCAACTAGTTCTTTTGAAGTCATTTGAACTAGTTGTGAAGAAGATGAATACGGTTAATATGAAAGTGCTCATATGGCTAACCATTGGTTAGCTATTTGTGAACCAACTAAGTGTACACGTTTAGGTACGGTTACTCAAACCTAAATGAAATACATTTCATTTGTGTATGACAAGCTAAGTTTTGATCTAACGGTTGAAAGATATTAGCTTAGTTAAATCAGGTTTTTCATCTAACGGTGAATATTGAATGCTTTGTTACCAAGGTTGTTAGAGCATTGCTCGGTCGAACTCGCATGCGTTTCTATCTCAAGCATGTTTGTCAATGTTAGTGATCAAAACTATAAGTATTAATTTCTAGTCTACTATAGCTAAGTGTTGGACTAGGATAGAAAGTGTAGTTGAGCTCAAGAACTCCATGGTGATCATCATACAAGACGATGAACTACTCGAGGAACTAGTGGAACTTCATCGACTAAAAGGTATGTGGAGACTTGATCTTATCTATCATTCAAAAGTCTATCTTCTCTATCTCCTATCTTGAGACAAAAGTCGTTTTACTATATAGACTTTGATTATACACATTTGATATTTCTAGCCGAGTTTATCTCGCCTATCTATTTCTCGAAATATGTGTTGGTACGATTTTGCTTTGGCCAAGTTCGTCTTTACCTAATGATGAAAGTAATGTTATGTTTCAATCACTTTTAAAATGGCTTTGACGAAAAATGGTTTGTGAATAACAACTATATAATGTCCTCTAAGAATATTTCAATGATTGAAATGAGAGTTTAGAATATATAACCAATGTTATATATAAGCATTGTGTGGCAACACATACATGTATAAGTCCTTATTTCTTGAACCAAAGTACGCGTACTTTGTTGATCAGGAAAACCGGAACAAGAACCGTGAACTCAATCCGCGAACTGGCGGAAGTTCTCATCCCGAGAAAATATGCTGGAATTTGTGAACTCCTTCCGGGAACTTAAGTCTGCGAACCTAGTCCGCGTACTTGAGTTGGTTATTTCTAAAGACGATTATTTATGAACTTATAGTTATATAAACTAAGGAATGCAAGTTTGCAAACCGTGGCTATAAAATTCATGAATCGATTCGAGTGAATCAAATCGTTTTTGCTTTGATTGTGTCTTGTATACTTCTACAAGATCTAAGCAATTGAACAACTCTCTAACTAGTTCATTTGAGTCATTTGAACTAGTTATGGCGAAGAAGAATATGGTTGATATGAAAGTGCTCATATGGCTAACCATTTGGTTAACTATTGTTGAACCAACAAATGTACATGTTTGGGCACGGTTAAACAAACCTAAAATCGTGCATTTCATTTGTATGTAACAAGCTAAGTTTTCGATCCAACGGTTAAAAGATATTAGCTTGAATCTAATCATGTTTTCATCTAACGGTGAATATTGAATGCTTTGTTATAATCTTATATTGATTGCAAACCCTGATTTGAAAGATTATATAAGGGAGAACTCTAGCAACTGGGAAACCTAATCCCCACACCTCCTGTGTGATACTAGTTGTATTAGCTAGAGTCGACTCTCCTTTAGCCTTAGGTTTCTTCTTGAAAACCATATTAACGACTTAAAGACTTCATTGGGATTGTGAAGCCAGACCGATATTACTTTCTCGTAGTTGTGTGATATGATCTTGTTGTTTATATCGTACGAGTAAAATCGCAAATATTGGCTTGAGATTGATATCTCCGATAGGAAAGATATAAAAGTAATCACAAACATCTTCGTCTGATCGTTTGTGATTCCACATTATCTTCTTTCGCCGCGTCGATTAAGATTATTGTGAGGTGATTGATAATACTGAGCTATTCTTCGGGAATATGAGTCTGGTTTATCAATTGGTTCATGTTCACCTTGATTTATCAAAAGACGGGACAAAACTCGTAGGTTTTTCTGTGGGAGACAGATTTACCTATTATCGTAGACTTTTCTGTGTGATACAGATTTTTTTATTAAAGTCTTCGACTTTGGGTCGTAGAAACTCTTAGTTGTGGGTGAGATCAGCTAAGGGAATCAAGTGCGTAGTATCTTGCTGGGATCAGAGACGTAAGGAGCATAACTGTACCTTGGATCAGTGTGAGATTGATTGGGGTTCAACTACAGTCCAGACCGAAGTTAGTTTGTAGTAGGATAGTGTCTGTAGCGGCTTAATACAGTGTGTGTTCAATCTGGACTAGGTCCCGGGATTTTTCTGCATTTGCGGTTTCCTCGTTAACAAAATTCTGGTGTTTGTGTTCTTTCTATTCCGCATTATATTTTGTTATATAATTGAAATATCACAGGTTATGCATTTGATTCAATCAATTAGAATATCCAACCTTTGGTTGTTGATTTACATTGATTGATACTTGAACATTCGTCTTTGGTACCGTTCAAGTGATTTCTCTTGTATTCAATTAGACTCGCAGATTTCTATTTGCTTGAATAAGAATTGAATCGAGAAAGAGAGATATAACTACTTGACGTACTTTATTAAGATTGAGTCTAGTTGATTCTCTTGAAAGTATATTTGAGTTAGTCGATACAAATTTCTAAGCGAAATATTGGGTGTGGTTGTTATACCCCCGCTTTTTCAAAGGTAACTTAGATTTCAAACCCTGATTTGAAGACTATATAAAGGAGACATCTAGAAACTGGAAAATCTAATCCCCACACCTCCTGTGTGATAATAGTTGTTTTTTCTAGAGTCGGTTCTCCTTTAACCTTAGGTTTCTTCTTGAGACCCTGTAAGTTAACGACTGAAAGACTTCATTGGGATTGTGAATCCAGACGAAACTACTTCTCTTGTAGTTGAGCGGTCTGATCTTGCCATTTTCTATCGTTCGAGTTCAATTGAATAATTAACTTGAGATTATATCTCCGATAGGGCAAGATAAAAAGAAATCACAAACATCTTCGTCTCATCGTTTGTGATTCCGCAATATCTAGACTCGCTACCATATGATTTAGAATATTGTGAGGTGATTGATAATTCTAGGCTGTTCTTCGGGAATATAAGTTCGGGTTATCGATTGGTTCCTGTTCACCTTGATTTTATCAAAAGATTGAACAAACAATTAGGTTTATCTGTGGGAGACAGATTTATCTACTATCATATACTTTTCTGTGTGATACAGATTTGTTTATTAAAATCTTCCACTTTGGGTCGTAGCAACTCTAATTTGTGGATGGGATCATCTAAGGGAATCAAGTGTGTAGCATCCTGCTAGGATCAGAGATGTAAGGAGCGCAACTGTACCTTGAATCAGTGTGATATTGATTAGGGTTCAAATACAGTCCAGACCGAAGTTAGTTTGTAGTAGGATAGTGTCTGTAGCGGCTTAATACAGTGTGGTGTTTAATCTGGACTAGGTCCCGGGGTTTTTCTGCATTAGCGGTTTCCTCGTTAACAAAATTTCTGGTGTCTGTGTTATTTCTATTTGGCATTATATTTTATTATATAATTGAAATATCATAGGTTGTGCGTTAAGATCAATCAATTAGAATATCCAACCTTTGGTTGTTGATATTGGTCTTTGGTACCATCCAAGCTTATCTCTCTAGTATTTGATAAAGACTCGCAGATTTCCATTTGCTTGAGTAAAGATCAAATCGAGAGATTGAGATATTAACTCTTTGATATACTTTTATCTATATTGAGTCTGACTGTATAGTTGATTCTCTAGAAAGTATATTGGAGTTAGTCCATATAGATTGGTAATCGAAATATTGGGTGAGGTTGTTATACCCTCGCTTTTTCAATTGGTATCAGAGCAGGCAAACACGTTCAAGACCTCAAAAGTCTGTGTTTGCAAGCGATCTGACTTGATGGACAGTAAAGTCTCTATAAACGCTTCACCAGGAATAAATCACAATATTAGATAATGTTCAAAAAATCTTGTTATTCTCCAGAAAAAGTTGGATGAACAAATTGATAAGCACGTAAGTGCGACATTTTTATACCCACATTTATACTAGCTAGGTCTCGATATTTGGCTAATAATATTGTTTTAAGACGACTGTAGGAATTACAAGTGAAATTTGTTTACCTGGAGAATAAATGACTAAAAGAGGAGCTAATTGGCCTTTGCGACAAGATAACCAATGTTGCTGCCAGTGGAACAACATGGCTACATTTCTTCATGGACAGGATGTTATTAAGCAAAACAAAGAAGTTGTTTGCAAATGAGCCCGGCCCACTAATAGCTAAGGGAAGTGGGACACGTATATTCTCTAACCACATATGTGGTGTGTTTAATTCTCACATCTCATCTACAGAAAATCCTCTTCTCTCTTATTAAATGGAACTCATTTTTGTATCTTCCAAGTTCAGACGAAAATGAGATGAAGACTTTGTGGATCAATACAAAATGAATAGGGTTGGAATTTGATGGCGACATCGGTTCTGGGTCTCAACGTCGAATACAGGGAAGAAACTAGGTGCATTTATCTTTGCTTTTCGATTTGCTTAGCTTGATTTATTCCTTAATAATTTTCTATGGCTTTTAAGAAAGATATGTCTAGCTAAACTCTTTATTAGGGCAAAGGATGAACTTGTAGGTTATATTACTTATGTTCTCAAACAATGGTTTCAAAAATAAAAGATTAACGTATTGTTTGCGTTTCTCAAAACTGGGTTGTTTGTTTAATGAGTTTTTCATGTCTTATGCCATGTATACTTCATAGTTGAATTCTAGAACAACATCCATATGATACCTTGGAGCTTTATGATTATGATAATTCTTTGACTTTGTATGCCATGTATGCCTAGTACTTTGGATTTCTACCCTTTTAGGTTGAGAACAAACATATTCCTTGATAACCCTTCGAAAAGTCTTAAACGTCATATATTCCATGTATCAATAGATAGGTTTGCAATTGTGCATGAGTGAAATTAGAGAACTTTGCGAGAGACATAAGTGAAATTTGGCCTGCAAGGGATTCCATAGCCCTAATACTTTACATTCTTGATTACAATCTTTATAAATCTGTCTTATTTCATTTGTTGGCTTATAAGAATTCTGAAATCTTCTATTTGAAATATTCTAGACTTGAAAGTTACTAGTATTGATTGGAAATAGAGTTTAACTCTCCTCGTGGGAACGATCCCTATTTACCACTATTCACATATAGTGCACCGTATACTTGCGGTTAATTAAAGTCGGTTTACCGACTCATCAAGTTTTTGGCGCCGCTGCCGGGGAGTGGTTGCTCTCTTATTGATATAATCAATTTTTTAGTCATAGTTTCTGTACATAGTGTATTTTTGTTTATATTTTCTTTTAGTTCCTTTTAAGCAGTTTTTTTGATTTTATTTAGGTACCTTAGTGAGTTTGAATCTCTCAAAAAACGGCAGAAAAGCTCGCTGTGATTTTGCAAGGTGAGTTTGTAGAAACTTACGCATCTTGTTTTCATATGAAATATCTTCTAAGTGGTTAGGATAGAGAACAGTTTGATCGTCTTGTTAGAGTTAACCCTTCATACATGACGGAAACAGATGATGAGGGTACGAATCCTCCGCCTAAAAGTTTGAGAGACTATATGTTCCCAACTAGAGTCTCTCAACTTTCTTGTATTGTTTTGCCTACCACCACAAAAACTTTTGAGATTAGAGCAAGCACCATTCAATCACTTCCTAAATTCTATGGTAAGGAGAATAAAAATCCTTACTACCACATTAGAGATTTTGAAGAATTGTGTGGTACAATGAAATTCAAGGATTTAGATGATGGGTATCTCGAACTTAGGTTGTTCCCTTTTTCCTTGAAGGATAAGGGAAAATCTTGGTTAAATTCTTTAGCTCCTTCATCAATTAATACTTGGAATGAAATAATTAATCTATTCTTCTATAAATTCTTTCCTAGGTATAAAACTATTGCCATTCTTCGAAGGTTGAATAGTTTTTCTCAACAAGAAGGAGAATCTCTTTATGATTACATAGAGAGGTTCCATGATCTCTTGCTACAATTTCCACACCATGGATTTGATAATCCTACGCTCAGATTGATCCTTTATGAGGGATTAGATTTCAAAACTCTGAATATGGTAGAATCATTTTGTGGTGGTAATTTTCTTGATAAGACTGCCGAAGAAGGTTATAAATTTTTGCATGAAATGGCAGAAAAAACACAAGAATGGGAGGCTAGAGAACCCATAAGATCAATGACTAGTAGCACAGGGGTTCACAGAGTTTACAGTGAATTGGACTCTGAGGACAAGTTTGCTGATATGTTACGAAGAGTTGAGTCGTTAGAAAGAAATGCTGAAATTAAGCATGTTGAGTCTATTACGCATACATCTTCTATTACTAATGATTTTACTGGACAAAAATTTTCTAGTTTGGAAGAAAGTATGAATTTGTTTATGCAGGCTACTCAAAGATTTATGGTGAACTTAGAGCAACAACTAGATCATATTACTAGCCAGTTGAATGATCGAGACAAGGTTCAGTTCTCGAGTCAAATACAGCTCAACTCCAAGGGTTCTGTTGAGGAAAGCACATCTGGTGCTAAGCCTACTCATCATGTCCAAGCCTTCTCTACCCTAAGGAGTGGACGGGTTGTGGATAACCATGTTCGTGATGCTGAGGAGAATGTGTAAGATAGGAACTTGCCTACTATTACACAGGTTACTCCTTCAACACAAAATGAAACCGATGAAACCGAAAACGGTAATTCTGAAATTTCTTATGTTCCTCGCGCTCCTTTTCCTCAAGCATTACTACCTCGTAAGAAAGGAACTAGTCCTAATGATATCTTAGAAGTGTTTAAACAAGTTAACGTCAACATTCCACTCTTAGATGCCATTAAACAAATTCCTTATTATGCTAAGTTCCTAAGAGATATGTGCAGTGTGAAACGAAAATTGAATGTGCATAAGAAAGGTTTCCATATTGAACAGGTGAGCTCGATTATTACACAGAAAACTCCACCCAAATTTAAAGATCCATATTGTCCTACGATTGCTTGCACTATAGGTGAACATAAGATTGCACATGCATTGTTAGATTTAGGGGCCAGTGCGAATCTCTTGCCATATTCTGTGTATGTGCGATTACAACTTGGTGATTTGAAACCCACTAATGTCACTCTCCAATTGGCTGATAGGTCAATTAAAATTCCTAGGGGAGTGGTAGAGGATATTCTTATACAGGTTGAAAGTTTTATTTATCCCGTTGATTTTATTGTTTTAGATACTCAACCTGTTTCTAATCCTAGTGGGAAGATTCCTGTCATCTTAGGTAGACCTTTTTTGGCTACCTCGAATGCGGTTATCAACTGCCGCAATGGAATCATGAAGCTTACTTTTGGAAATATGAAATGGAGATAAATATGTTTAGCCTTTCAAATTCATCTCCGATTTCTGAAACTTGTGAACATGTATGCATGATTGATAGTGTGAATGATTATACTCACTATTAAAATGAGGATCTCGGAAATATGCCTCAAAACATTGCAGGTTGTAAGGAGATTATTAAAGCTGAATTATCAGATATTTGCTTATCCTATTTTGGCGATTCAGATAATCCTGATTTTTGTGAAAATGCTGCATTGAATCCTCCTTTAGTTGTTCCACCTAGTAGTTTTCAAGATGCTTATATAGGTGTTGAATATATGGATACTGGTCTGCTAATTTACCATAACAAATTAGAACTGAAAATTGTTCGCTTATCTCCTTTCGCGAAGTCCTGTGATCTTATGCTCATTGACATTGCTGATACACTGCTCCCTCCGATATCTAGTGAATCAGCTGACAATATTTCAGCTGAACTAAAACCCAATTGGGAGTTTCCATTGGGAATCAAAACTAGTAAACATTATGAACTTGTTGTTTATGGGAGTGGGTTATTTATGGATTCACATATTTTTGTGGGTGTTGATAGTGTTTGCAGGTTCATGTTTACAGCTAACCTGATATGTTGGGTTGATTCTCAACTTTTCAGACTTTACTTATATGATTGGCAGGTTGCTGTTGTATATCATCTTCACTTTGTTTGAGACTACTTGTTGCGCGCAAGCAGGGAACAAATATCGTTCGCTTCGTGGGAGTCAACCCATCAGTTTTGTTCCCTTTACTCTATCTTTTATCTTCGTTTTCCTATTGCATATCGCATTTTAGAATTTCCCACCTTAACTATACGTTGGATGACTCAATTACATTGAGGACAATGTAAAGTTCAAGTGTGGGGGAGCGGTTAAGTTTATATAGATTTGTGGCAGGCATTCACTTTCGTTAAAAAAAACAAAAATATGACCAGCAGTTGAGCGGGTCGTAAAATTTTTCTTTTGAATGACATGACCAGTTGTTGAGCGGGTCTTTCTGATTATCTGTCTTGATGTTTAGCATACACTTCTCAACCACTGTTTAGTGGTTCCATCTCGTTGTTTAGCAGAAGTCTCTCCATATCCAGCTGTGTAGCGGATATAATTTTTTATTATTTTGCTCGGGACTAGAAAAATGTAAGTGTGGGGAGTTTGATAAGCATGTAAGTGCGACATTTTTATACCCACATTTATACTAGCTAGGTCTCGATATTTGGATAATAATATTGTTTTAAGACGATTGTAGGAATTACAAGTGAAATCCGTTTACCTGGAGAATAAATGACTAAACGAGGAGCTAATTGGCCTTTGCGACAAGATAATCAATGTTGCTCCCAGTAGAACAACATGGATACATTTCTTCATGTCCAGGATGTTATTAAGAAAAACAAAGAAGTTGTTTGCAAACGAGCCCGGCCCACTAATAGATAAGGGAAGTGGGACACGTATATTCTCTAACCACATCTGTGATGTGTTTAATTCTCACATCTCATCTACAGAAAATCCTCTTCTCTTTTATCAAATGGAACTCATTTCTGTATCTTCCAAGTTCAGACGAAAATGAGATGAAGACTTTGTGGATCAATACAAATGAATAGGGTTGGAATTTGATGGCGACTTCGGTTCTGGGGCTCAACGCCGAATACAGGGAAGAAACTAGGCTTTTGCATTTATCTTTGCTTTTCGATTTGCATAGCTTGATTTGTTCCTTAATCATTTTCTATGGCTTTTAAGAAAGCTATATCTAGTTAAACTCTTCATTAGGGCAAAGGATGGACATGTAGGTTATATTACTTATGTTCTCAAACAATGGTTTCAAAAATAAAAGCTTAACGTATTGTTTGTGTTTCTCAAAACTGGGTTGTTTTTTTAATGAGTTTTTCATGTCTTATGCCATGTACACTTCATATTTGAATTCTAGAACAACATCCATATGAAACCTTGGCGCTTTATGATTATGATAATTCTTTGACTTTGTATGCCATGTATGCCTA
This sequence comes from Papaver somniferum, assembly GCF_003573695.1. NCBI lineage: Eukaryota > Viridiplantae > Streptophyta > Magnoliopsida > Ranunculales > Papaveraceae > Papaver > Papaver somniferum. The sequence goes on from NC_039363.1 coordinate 51,137,531, forward strand.
GTACTTTGGATTTCTACCCTTTTAGGTTGAGAACAAAAATATTCCTTGATAACCCTTCGAAAAGTCTTAAACATCATATATTCCATGTATCAATAGCTAGGTTTGCAATTGTGCATGAGTGAAATTAGAGACCTTTGCGAGAGACATAAGTGAAATTTGGCCTGCAAGGGATTCCATAGCCCTAATACTTTACATTCTTGATTACAATCTTTATAAATCTGTCTTATTTCATTTGTTGGCTTATAAGAACCCTGAAATCTTCTATTTGAAATATTCTTGACTTGAAAGTTACTAGTATTGATTGGAAATAGAGTTTAACTCTCCTCGTGGGAACGATCCATATTTACCATTATTTACATATAGTGCACCGTATACTTGCGGTTAATTAAAGTCGGTTTACCGACTCATCACAAATCCAGATCAACCTTGATCTTATTGCAGAAATTGCAAAACATATGGATTTGAAATATGTCAAAACTCCTTTAGTTGTGATGAATAACACCTTTGATTCCTCTCTAGTGAATCATAGTAAGTCAAGTGTTAAACAAAGTACATGCTTTGAGAAATTGATAGAAGGAAGAACTTCTCAAATAAGATTACTGATGTTGGCCCCTGTATGTTTTGTAAGTCTCACAATCACACTCAACATACGTGTACACGTTTTCAGAAAAGTATAAATGTTGCGAGTAATCTTCACAAGAAAACTGAACAACTGTTTACTTGTCTAAAAAGGTGTACAATACTAAACAGGAAAGTAGTGTTAATATGGGAGCTTTTGCCTTAAAATCAACATCACCCTTTCAATGGTTTCTTGACAGTGGTTGTAGCAGACATATGACTGGAGATATTTCATGGTTTTTTTCTGCAAGCGACTTTGAAGGATGACCAATTACTTTCGGAGATGGGAGATGTTGCTACATTAGCAAGAAGGGCACGATCAAGCTTCCCGGTGTTCCAGAAATCCATGATGTAGTATACGTCAAAGGTATGACTGCAAATCTTCTTTCCATTAGTCAAATTTGTTACAAAGGCCATAAAGTTGTTTTCAATGCAAATGGATGTGACATTGTAGAAAAAACTGTAAAAGTGATTTTTCAGGGAACTCGTGGCAAAAATAACTGTTATCTTCTTGATACTCAGTTTACTAATTGTTGCAATTTGACTAAGGTGGAATCTACACATCTTTGGCATGAGTGTTTTGGTCACATCAATTATCGTTTATTAACTAATATCATTAACAAGGAACTTGTTAGAGGCGTTCCCAAAATCAATGCAAAAATTGACGGTGTATGTGGTGCCTGTCAACAGGGTAAGCAAACGAAAGTTCACCATAAGTCATCTCGAGGTATTTTAACCAAGACTGCACTTGATTTAATTCATATGGATCTCTTCGGACCAATTCAACAACCCACTGTTGGAGGAAAGAAGTACGCCTTAGTTATGGTAGATGATTACACCAGATTCACTTAGGTAGCATTTCTAGCTCATAAGAATAAAACCCTTGGTGAATTTAAGATTATTGTTAATAGGATCCAGAATGAACAAGGTCGTAAACTAAAGAAAACTAGAAGCAATTGTGGCACTTAATTCAAAGACACCAAAGAATTTGAATTCTGTGATAAACTGGGGATTATTCAACAATACTTACCACCCATCACTCCTCAAGCTAATGGAGTTTCTGAAAGAAAGAATAGGAATATTTAGGAAATGGCCAGGGTAATGCTCCACAATAAAAACTTACCTCTAAGGTTTTGGGGAGAAGCTGTCTTTACAGCATGTTACTTGATCAACCGTGTCTACCTAGGGTCTAAAACCCTAAACACTCCATATGAGTTATGGTATGGTAAAAAACCCACCTTACACTATCTTAGAGTGTTCGGAAATAGGTGCTACATCCTGAAAGATCGAGAACAAAGAAGAAAATTTGATACTAAAAGTGATAAAGGTATGTTTCTGGGATATATGTCTGATAGTCGTGGTTTTCGAGTATTTAATATCAGAACCCAAGTAATAATGGCATCCGCTAATGTTATCATTGATGATATTAGTGATTTTCACCATGATTTTTCTCCTGTAGAGCTGCCTCCAACCGAGACAACTGAGAAAGTCAAAGAAATTCCGGATTCAGTTGAAGTCATACCTACTGTTGTTGATCCTGATCTTTCTAGTGACGAGGAGAAAAACACTGATCAGACCGTGCCTGTTGAACAAGAACCTGTCCCACCGCGACATCTCTGGGTTCAAAGAAATCATGATCCAAACAGTATCATTGGAGGAAGAGATTCTACTGCAAAGACTAGAGGAAAAATTCAAAATTTATGGAATTTTGGTTGTTATTTGTCACATGTAGAACCAAAAAATATTGATGAAGCTCTCAGCGATCCCATATGGGTGAATGCTATGCATTAAGTGTGACTACTAATTTTCCCATAGTCTACATAATGTGTACAGCTCAGAGAATCGTATACTAAGTAGTAAAGATACCTCTGTTGAACTGATGATGCTAAGTAAATAAATGATACACTATATCAAAACGATAACAAAGAATAATAAGTAATGCAAATAAAGCTAAGTTATCATATGACACGGACTATTTAGTCTACGTCCACAGGGAAATGAATGATTGTTTGTATTAAGTTTAGGTGGTTACAAGAGATCTTAAATGCTTTCCAAAGTAATAAAGAGAACTCAAGTTGTTGTATCTACTTAAGTTTTAAACATTAAATAGGTATAAGCTAAAGACTAGATCTTCTTCTCCTAAGAATTGAATGCCTTAATTTTTTGGTGAGGCTTGGTATTTATAGCCCCTTCAACTCCAAGTATATTTTTCCTGTCTTGGAGTCCATCGTTATCCTGATATACCTTCCGTACAAATGGTACCTTCATTCACCGCGTGTTTCCTCTTGTCGAACTCTGCCACCTCAGCTGACCCACGTTCATTCGGGAACTTCCCAGCCTCAGTACAGATTGTACCTTCGCTCGCCGCTAACTTTCTCGAATCGGTTACCGCCACATCATCTCTCTCCACGTTCTTGGATTATGCGTGTAGATAAGAGATTTGTGCATTTAATGCTGATTAGATTTTTTATCTATCTTTGTCCCTTCACCAGCTGCCTCCCCCTAGGCTAGGCTTTACTTTATCTATCTTGACCGTCGAGACATTTCTTCTTGGGGGAAGATAAAGTAGATCTACGAAGGTATCCTTTGATGCTCAGGTTCCTCTGTATAGCGAGGGTTATACAGTTATCTTTTATGCGACCTCCAAGATCGTGACACGTGCTCCGCGGAATATTGGTATTCACAGTTTGCCCATTTTCTTTCGTATTCTACCATCCGGTAGGATTGGAAGAAAAACGTCTTTTGTAACGCCGCCATTTTTGCACGTACCGATTGGGTGGTCCCTACATGTCTTTTCATGCAATAACTTCCCCTTGAATTTCGGGCCCTCCAAAATTTTGGAGTCTCTAGCCGCCTATAAGAAGAGAATAATCATGAATATTTGATTAACTTCCTTTCTTTTTGTGAATTGTCGCTCTCCATCTTCTTTCCAGGAGTTTTTCTTTGCCCACTGTTGTAATTCTCCACTCGATCTTTCTGGAGCTTTGGCTTTTTGCTGCTTAATCATTATTCACAGGTTAGTAATTCTTCGTCTTTCTTCTTGATTCTTCGTGTATTTGACTTGGGTTAGTTTTGCTTTTGCCTTAACTTCCTTGTTCCGAGCATCCTTGATGTTCTTGAATATTTGCATGTGTTGTTTGTGGTCTTCAATGTATTCTCTTTGTTATTTGTGGAATTGGGTGTTTCTTCAACTGCTTCATATCTCGATCTTCCTTCATGACTGCCTTTGTTTTATGATTTTGGTGATGATGTGAGATTGCGCTTCATTAAGCCTTGCGATTAGTTCTAACTGTTTCTTTTGGTTGGTTTTTTTAGAGCATTGCTCGGTCGAACTCGCATACGTTGCTATCTCAAGCATGTTTGTCAATATTAGTGGTCAAAACTATAAGTCTTGATTTCTAGTCTACTATAGCTAAGGTCTCGGACTAGGGTAGAAAGTGTAGTTGAGCTCAAGAACTCCATGGCAATCATTATACAAGACGAAGGACTACTCAAGGAACTGGTGGATCTTCATCGACTAAAAGGTATGTGGAGACTTGAACTTATCTATCACTCAAAAGTATATTAATCTCCTATCTTGAGACAAAAGTCGTTTTGCTATATAGACTTAGATTATACACATTTGGTATTTCGAGCCGATTTTACCTCGCTTATCTATTTCTCGAAATATGTGTTGGTAAAGCTTTCGCTTTAGCCAAGTTCATCTTTACCTAGTGACGAAAGTCATGTTATGTTTCAATCACTTTGAAAATTTCTCTGACGAAAAATGGTTTGTGAATAACAACTATATAACGTCCTCTTAGAATGTTTCAATGATTGAAATGAGAGTTTAGACTATATAACCATTTGGAGGATATAAGCATTGTTGTGGAAACACATATATGTATAAGTCCTTATTTCTTGAACCGAAGCTTGCGAACTTTGTTGACCAAGTGAACCGGAGAAGTGCGTGAGCTAAGTCCGCGAACTGGCGAAGTTCTCAAACCCGCGAATTTCTGCTGGAGTTCGTAAACTCCATCCGGGAACTTAAGTCCGCGAACCCAGTCCGCGAACTTGAGTAGGTTAGTTCTAAAAACGATGTTTAGTAAACTGATTTTTATAAACTAAGGAATGCAATTGAAAACCGTGGCTATAAAGTTCATGAACCGATTCAAATGAATTAAATCGTTTTTGCTTCAATTGTGTCTTGTGTAGTACATGATATTTCCTTGCAATTGAACAACTCTCTAACTAGTTCATTTGAGTCATTTTAACTAGTTATGGTGAAGAATAATATGGTTGATATGAAAGTTATCATATGGCTAACCATTTGGTTAACTATTGTTGAACCAACTAATGTACAAGTTTGGGTACGGTTATACAAGACCAGGCATTTTCATTTGTGTATAACAAGCTATGTTTTCGATCTAACGGTTGATAAATATTAGCTTGAATCTAATTAGGTTTTCATTTAACGGTGAATATTGAATGCTTTGTTACGAAGCTAACATTGATTGCAAACCCTGATTTGAAAGATTATATAAGGGAGAACTCTAGCAACTAGGAAAACTAATCCCCACATATTCTGTGTGATACTAGTTGTGCTAAGCTAGAGTCAATTCTCCTTTAACCTTTGGTTTCTTCTTCTAAACCATGTTAACGACTCAAAGACTTCACTGGGATTGTAAGCCAGACCGATACTACTTTTCTTGTAGTTGTGTAATCTGATCTTGCTGTTTCTGAAGTACGAGTCCAATTGTAATATTTGGCTTGAGATTTCTATCTCCGATAGGCAAGAAAAAAAGTAATCACAAACTCTTCGTGTCATCATTTGTGATTCCATGATATCTTTTTTCGTTGCGTCGATTAAGACTATCGTGAGGTGATTGATAATACTAGGTTGTTCTTCGGAAATATAAGACCGGTTTATCAATTAGTTCCTGTTCACCTTGATTTATCAAAAGACGGAACAAAATTCATAGGTATATTCGTGGGAGACGGATTTATCTATTATCATAGACTTTTCTGTGTGATACAGATTTATTTATTAAAGTCTTCGACTTTGGGTCGTAGCAACTCTTGGTTGTGGGTGAGATCAGCTAAGGGAATCAAGTACATAGTATCCTACTGGGATTAGAGACGTAAGAACATAAATGTACCTTGGATAAGTGTGAGATTGGTTTGGGTTCAACTACAGTCCAGACCGAAGTTAGTTTGGAGTAGGCTAGTATCTGTAGCGGCTTAATACAGTGTGTGTTCAATCCGGACTAGGTCCCGGGGTTTTTCTGCATTTGCGGTTTCCTCGTTAACAAAATTCTGGTGTCTGTGTTATTTATTTTCCTCATTATATTTGTTTATATAATTGAAATAATACAGGTTATGTGTTGTTCAATCAATTAGAATATCCAACCTTTTGGTTGTTGATTTAAATTTATTGACACTTGGATATTGGTCTTTGGTACCATCCAAGTTTATCTCTCTTGTATTTAAATTGAGACTCGCAGTTTGCTTGAGTAAGATTTAAATCGAGAGATAGAGATAAAAACTCTTTGATATACTTTTTATCTAGACTGAGTCTGATTGTCTAGTTGATTCTCTAGAAATTATATTGGAGTTTGTCCATACATATTGCTAAGAGAAATATTGGATGTGGTTGTTAGACCCCCACTTTTTCAATTGGTATCAGAGCGGGCAAACACGTTTAAGACCTTATAAGTCTGTGTTTGTAGCGATCTGAATCTATGGAAAAGATTACTATCTCTGATAAACGCGTCACCAGAAATAAAAGTTTTATCTCGTCTAATTCTATTAAAAAGAAAGATTCTTCAATCTTGAATATAGACGAACCCTGTGTTCTGACGAGACAGACAAACTCTGACATGTGTTGTTCCGATCTCCCTTCAAAAGAGTCTATATCTTTTAATGAACGGGAAACAACTGAAGAGAGTGGATTGATTCTAAATCTTGTTAGAGTCCAAGTTGATAGATTAAATCGTTTAAAACACCATGTCAATGTTCTTCTTGGTGTATTAAGAGACTGCAAATTCAAGAAAAATACTGAAGATCATTCTTCATGTATGACTCTTGGGGCTAGCCTTAAAAATCATACCTTGGAAATTGAACATCGCTTGAGTAAACTCTCTATTCAAGGATGCTCTAAGCAGTCTAATATACCAAGTACTTATGCCACGACTGAAATTGTTACATCTCCAGAAGTAAAACCGGAATCCCTTCCATCCAGGAAAAATGTTTTTGAAATCCTCATTAATCAAGGATGTTCCACATGACATGGAAGGAATAAATCTCTTAACGAGGTTGTTAATACTACCTTGTCTAATCACACTTGTGATCAGAAAGTATGTCTCTTTTGTGAAACAAAAGGTTCTGCTAAACAAAAAGGAATTCCAAGTTGAATAAAAATTCTCTTGTTCAACTTCAACGCACCCTGGATTTAATTCTCAAAGGTGTAATTGATACTCGTATGTCTAAACCAGTTGGTTTTCATACTTACCCTGTGTATGTTACCAGGAAAGTCAGTTCAAGGAATCCCTCAAATGTTCTAAAGCAGAATAGAATTCTTAACAAGAACCGTCTAAGGAAATATCAAGTCGTTTCCTCTATAAATAACATTACTCTTGATGTGAACGAAATCCCAGGAGAAAGAAGAAAAATTGATGATATGAGAAATAACCTGATGGAGATAATTGAAGGGTATAAAGAAATTATCGACGGGTTGTCATCCTCCTCAAGTCAAAATTAATCTGGTAAGAACTCAAACTATGTATCGTATTTTGAAGACAGTAAGTTTTATGATAATTTCTCACATCAAAATGGACCCCTCTCTAGATTCAGAAGGAAAAAGAGACTCGATCATAAACACAATTCTTTTAATGAGCCTAAAGCTCATACTTGTGCTAATTAATCACAAGGGATAAGAACTTGCTCATAAAAATCATTTTGAGCAAGATGTGTAAAAATCAGGTATACTATGGCAATTTTGTATTCTGATTAGTTGAGCTATCTTCTTATCGTCTATAGCTAAACTAGTGTCTGCAGACAATATTGCCTAAAAAGTATTTGTGTGTCTAGTTTTGTTTCTCTCTTTGCAATTCTTATTTCCTGCTATACTTGTGCTCTAAACTTCTTCACCAAGGTAATGGAATTTATTGAGCCATGTATGAGTCTCTCATGTGGAAAAAGTTTATGTTGTTTTATTTTTTAAGGGCTATGTTGTGTTCGTATGTGTACATGGTTACCATCACGGGTCAACAGTTTGTAAACCCTAAAAACCTCCTTCCCTAAGAAACCATATAAATACCAAACCTGTGAGTCACGTTTGCGTACTCTAGGCTATTTTGGTTTATAAAGAATGTCTTTCTCTTCACAAGCTTGTGGTTTTTCTAGAGGCTTTCTTGCTAAAGGTTTTGGTTTTTAGTCCATATGGAGGAATAAAAGAACCCTTGTTAAATATGATCATCCCAATGCCTCATGTTACTATGCCTACTCGCATGAGGATATTGAGAATGGGGATATGATCTCTGCTGAAGTGGTTCATGACTTTCTTAAATTTTACAAGGAAGAAAAACTGCAGCTTGATGATACCTTGGAAAGTCTTAACATTTTAAGAATTGAGTTGGAAAAGGTTACATATGACCTTGGTCTCATGAAAGCACAAATTAAAGACCTTCTCAATGAAGATATATTTTCTAAAGTTGCAGTAGATGTCGTCGATCACAAGTTCAACGATCTCAAGACTCATGAGGATCCAGAACCGTCTATATGACTACAGTTTGTGCTCGACATTGGCATAAAAAGTTTGTTTTTGATTTAGCTTGCCTAGTAAATATTCTATTTTTCTTGTTTTGCTTATAAGAATAACTAGAGTTTGGAATAGCCATTATTGTGATTACACATAGCTATGTCCAACGTTTTTCATCTTCATGTTTTTAGATTTACTGGTTTCAATTCTAAATTTGTTTGGAAGATGATTTTTGCAGTATTAATCTTTATGATTTCATATATTGCAATATTGTTATGGGATATGTGTGTTTACGTCCGTGAACTAGATTGTCCCATGTTTTTTCAAAAGTAAAGTCGTTAGTGAGTTGATATGTATATATTGATGAAAGAATGAATTGACTTTTGAGAAATACAAAAGTTAAGCCTATTATGTCAATTGTTGATGGAAGATAGGTTAAAGTCTTTTGTGTTCAAGGATTATGTCTTTTCGATGTCATTGTGTAAATGGTGATGGAAAATAGAATGAATCCTTGATTATTCCACGGTATTAGGTTGATCTCCGATCCACAAGTTTTGTGTACATACTGTGTTGTTCCATAAGGTGTCTTATGTTGAGATCTATCGACTGAGTCATTGTTTTGGCATGGTTGTTGTTCCATGAGATACTTTGTGTCGAGCATGACCAATTAAATTGATTACTTTTGTGATTAGTTTGGTTGTGTATTTCGATTAGATTAATTATGGGTTTTCTTGTGATTAATCTAATTGAGTTTTTTTAAGTCTCCATAAGTTTACTTGTGTTGAGCATTTCCGATTAAGTTAATCATGGGTTCTCTTATGATTAATTTAATATTTTGGATTCAAATTCATACTTGTATGTGATTTGTTATGTCCAAAGAAATACTTCTTTTCTTTTTGAAATTAAGGTCGCTCTTGTTGTTTTTTCAGGAATGACATTTTATGGGAGAGAGTTCTTTTGAACTTGTGCTTAATTACCAAATCTTTGTGGGGAGTGCGGCTGTGGAATATTATAGGGGTTATCTTGTATCATTAAACTCCTTGATGAATGCATTCATCTTTGGCTTTATGATTGCATCTAAATAAGATGATATGTGCTTTCTTTTGTTAATGAAATGTATCTTTTGGAAATTTCATTAGGATCCCGTTCTTGTACCTTTGATAATTTTATTGAAAAAAAGGAGGAGAATTAATATGTAGTTACACTAAAAATACATATGGTTTTCGGATCATTATGTAAGGGGGAGTGGTTTTCATGTGAGATGGAGTATTGACTAAGGGGGAGTGACATATCACCATAGTTTTGTTGTTAACGTTGTGATACAATTGAACTTTGATGATGTGTAATGATACTATGACACTGTATAACAATGATTGAGAACTCTTGTTTTCTCGTTGTTATATACGGATTTTAAACAACGATGATGCTAAACTTACAACCTTTGGGATCATTGGAGTACTTGGAAGTGACGAAGATTTAGAGTAATGTTGAAGATTAGGCATGTGGAATAGGAGCTACAAAATTTTATTTATATATTTTTTGTATTCCATATGTATTGATAATTTTGTCACTAAAATTGACAAAGGGGGAGATTGTTAGAGCATTGCTTGGTCGAACTCGCATGTGTTTATATATCAAGCATGATTGTCAATGTTAGTGATCAAAACTATAATTCTTGATTTCTAGTCTACTATAGCTAAGGTCTCGGACTAGGATAGAAAGTGTAGTTGAGCTCAAGAACTCCATGGAAATCATCATACAAGACGAAGGACTACTCAAGGAACTGGTGGATCTTCATCGACTAAAAGGTATGTGGAGACTTGAACTTATCTATCACTCAAAAGTATATTTATCTCCTATCTTGAGACAAAAGTCGTTTTGATATATAGACTTAGATTATACACATTTGGTATTTCGAAGAGAGTTTACCTCGCCTATCTATTTATCGAAATATGTGTTGGTAAATCTTTCGCTTTAGCCAAGTTCATCTTTACCTAGTGACGAAAGTGATGTTGTGTTTCAATCACTTTGAAAGTTGCTCTGACGAAAAATTGTTTGTGAATAACAACTATATAACGTCCTCTGAGAATGTTTCAATGATTGAAATGAGAGTTTAGACTATATAACCATTTGGAGGATATAAGCATTGTTGTGGAAACACATATATGTATAAGTCCTTATTGCTTGAACCGAAGTCTGCGAACTTTTTTGATCAAGTGAACCGGAGAAGTGCGTGAGGTAAGTCCGCGAACCCAGTCCACGAACTGGCGAAGTTCTCAAACCCGAGAATTTCTGCTGGAGTTTGTAAACTCCATCCGGGAACTTAAGTCCGCGAACCCATTTCGCGAACTTGAGTAGGTTATGTCTAAAAATGATGTTTAGTGAACTTATCTTTATAAATTAAGGAATGCAACTGCAAACCGTGGCTATAGAGTTCATGAACCGATTCAAGTGAATCAAATCGTTTTTGCGTCGATTGTGTCTTGTGTAGTACATGAGATTTCCTTGCAATTGAACAACTCTCTAACTAGTTCATTTGAGTCATTTTAACTAGTTATGGTGAAGAATAGTATGGTCGATATGAAAGTTATCATATGGCTAACCATTTGGTTAACTATTGTTGAACCAACTAATGTACAAGTTTGGGTACGGTTACACAAGCCCAGGAACATGCATTTCATTTGTGTATAACAATCTATGTTTTCGATCTAACGGTTGATAAATATTAGCTTGAATCTAATCAGGTTTTCATCTAACCGCGAATATTGAATGCTTTGTTACGAAGCTAACATTGATTGCAAACCCTGATTTGAAAGACTATATAAGGAAGAACTCTAGCAACTGGGAAAACTAATCCCCACACATTTTGTGTGATACTAGTTGTGCTAAGCTAGAATCGATTCTCCTTTAACCTTTGGTTTCTTCTTCTAAACCAGGTTAACGGCTTAAAAACTTCATTGGTATTGTGAAGCCAGACCGATACTACTTTTCTTGTAGTTGTGTGATCTGATCTTGCTATTTCTATCGTACGAGTACAATTTTAATAATTGGCTTGAGATTTTTATCTCCGATAGGCAAGATAAAATGTAATCACAAACTCTTCTTCTCATCGTTTGTGATTCCACGATATCTTTTTTCGCTGCGTTGATTAAGACTATTTTGAGGTGATTGATAATACTAGGCTGTTCTTCGGGAATATAAGACCGGTTTATCAATTAGTTCCTGTTCACCTTGATTTATCAAAAGACGGAACAAAACTCATAGGTATATTCGTTGGAGACAGATTTATCTATTATCATAGACTTTTCTGTGTGATACAGATTTGTTTATAAAAGTCTTCGACTTTGGGTCGTAGCAACTCTTAGTTGTGGGTGAGATCAGCTAAGGGAATCAAGTACGTAGTATCCTGCTGGGATCAGAGACGTATGAGCATAAATGTACCTTGGATCAGTGTGAGATTGGTTGGGGTTTAACTATATTCCAGACCGAAGTTAGTTTGGAGTAGGCTAGTGTCTGTAGCAGCTTAATACAGTGTGTGTTCAATCTAGACTAGGTCCCGGGGGTTTTCTGCATTTGCAGTTTCCTCGTTAACAAAATTGTGGTTTCTGTGTTATTTATTTTCCGCATTATATTTGTTTATATAATTGAAATAATACAGGTTGTGTGTTGTTCAATTAATTAGAATATCCGACCTTTTAGTTCTTGATTTAAATTGATTGACACTTGGATATTGGTCTTTAGTACCATCCAAGTTTATCTCTCTTGTATTTAAATTGAGACTCGCAGTTTGCTTGAGTAAGATTTAAATCGAGAGATAGAAATAAAACTCTTTGATATACTTTTTATCTAGATTGAGTCTGACTGTCTAGTTGATTCTCTAGAAAGTATATTGGAGTTTTTCCATACAGATTGCTAAGCGAAATATTGGGTGTGGTTGTTAGACCCCCGCTTTTTCAGGTTTAATAAAACCCATGCCCAAAGTACTTTAGTTTTTTCCCCAACTGAATTTTTATCTTCTCTGCAATTTTTGGTCCGCCATTGTTGAAGATTGTTCTTCCTACTGGTGTTAGGGATTATGAGGCTTTCGAAGAAACCTACGCGTAAGGATATGAGGCCTAGATCTTCTGCTGAGCCTCCTCCGCGTATGGATCATCCTGATGCTACGCCTTATCCTCCTCCTGAGGATATTGATGTTATAGAGGGAACTGAGGTGTCTACGGTCTCTGAGGTTGTTGCGCAGTATAATGCTGGAGAAGTTGTTGTTGAGGTTCTTCCTCCTCCTCCACCCCATTATGATATCCAGATGATCCAGCTTCGTGATAAGGATAGTTACGCTCATTTGTCTTTGGATGACATCCGTAAATATTTTCTTCTTCATAAATTTGAGATCTCCTTTGTTGATGGCCCTGATGTTATTACTGAGTCTCTGATCCGAAGCTTTCTTTATGATGAAAATAACTTGTTGATCAGCATAGGCCAGTTGGCTGCAGGTTTACTTCTGCCTTTGTATAGTAGGAAGGACCCTTTCTACTATGATGTTTTGTCCACTAGGGATAATCCGGTAAAAAAACCCAGGTTCGAGGAGTAGATCAGTATAATCATAATTATTGGCGTTCCCTTCGTGAGTCTTGGTACCGTAGAAAGGGTAAGACTACTTTGGAGTCTTATGACCCTTTTGCTCCGGGGAGATCTAAGCAAGAGGATTATACTCCTGCCAATTTCAATGTTACTTATGCTGATGCCATTCAGAGAAGCAGTCTTCTTCCACGGAGTGTTGGTCCTCTCCGTATTCATTTTACTGCCAAGCATATTAGGGAGGGCAATACCCTTCGTTTGTTGTAGGAGATATACAAGACTGGGCTGACTGTCATTCCTTATTCCGCCAAGCTTCCTTTGCCAAAAGCCGATCGCATTCGACTGGATCATGATGACCTATGGGCTCGTATACCCCTTCGTATTACTGGTCCTTGGGCTTATGGATTTACCTCTGCAGACCCCACTGTTCCTCGCACAGCTTCATCCTTGCTTGCTAAGTATGATAGGTATCAACCTTGGGTTTTCAACCCTGCTACTTACGAGGTATGCTTTGTATTCGTATATGCCTTTGTTTTGATTTCCCATGTCTCCTGGATTTTGGTAAGTATATTCCTTTTGTAGCCTGCCCCTACTTCTTCTTCTGGGACTGCTCCGGGCTCTTCTAGTAATTCAGTAGCTGCTAAGACAAGGAAAGGGAGGGCTTCGTCTGAAGCTGCCACCACACTTGCGGAGGAAAGGATTACATTCCTATATAAGTATTCATATATCCCTTAGTATATTTCCCCTGATCCTTAACTTCGCATATGCTTTTCCCTTAGGCTTCTGGGAAGAAGGGCAAGCTAAAATCTGTGATTGATGTTGATGAATCTGATGAGGACCCCAAAGCTGGTGGGGAGGAGCCCCAGGACGAGGGCATGGAAGATGTTGAGGATACCGCCTTTAGCTCTCATTTGGATGACATGAAGTAGGATTTCTCCAAGGATGTTCCCAGTCCTTCCCCTGCTAACTCTGCAGAAGACGATAACCTTCATGGTGCTAGCGGCTCTTTGCTGGTAAGTCAAGCCAGCACCCAAGTCGCAACTCCTATTTCTGTAGCGAAGGTACCTTCGTTGTCCGCTCCTGTGAGTTTTCAGCCTGTTGATTTGTCTATTGTTGGTGCTGCGGTGGTGTCCTCCAAGATTCTTCCTTCTTCTCCTGCCACTTCGCTTCATTCGATTTGTTCATTTTCGAAGGGCGTGGCTCTGGTTTTAAGAGTTTGAAGTTCGGATTCTCAGCCGAAGAAGAAGATTGTGATCTCCCTTGGCAGCTTTTCTTTCAATGTTGCCCCCACTTCCTTGGGAAGTGCTCAGTCTGTCTCTACTGCTCCTATCATCAAGCCTGTTGGACCTACGCCTTCGTCTCCAGATTGGACCGTGCTGGTTAATATACCCTCAGCTGGTAATATGAAATTGGGTGGTCCTTCTATCCAAGCTCCTTCTTTAGTTCCTAGCTCATCCATCTCGCCTTCTCTTCGTCGTGGTGATGGTTCATCCCTTGTGCCTCAAGATCGCTCCCAAGCGATTCGTGGGGTCTCGGCTGAGAATTTGAGCCTTGGTAGCTCTGATGATGCCATTCTTGCAGCTATTCTTCGGTATTCGAAAGGTTCCCTTTCTTCTGAAGCTGATTACCATTGTCTGTCCAGCTCCTTCGACATTACCACAAGGTTGGATACCCTGACTTCTCAGTACCGAATGTCTAAGGATCTATTCTTCGATATAGACTACCTTAGTTCCAGCCAAGGCTTTGGCGAGACTCACAAAGGTAGTATTCAGGAGATGGAGGATTTCATGGATACCTACGCTGACTTTCTCCCTCGTTTATCTGTATAGTGGGTAAGTAGCATTTACGCCTCTGATCTACGCTTTGTTTCGAACCTTCGTTCATTTTTATGCTCCTTGAACCTTTGTTCATTTTTATGCTCTTTTTTTTTACAGCTTCGCAAACAAATCGATGTTGGATGTACCCTCTTCAAGTTCTACAGGGCTAAGTGCACTCGCTTAAGTGCTTTACTGGAGCGTGTATGATGAGTGCCAAATATTGTATATATTTATCCCTTTTTGTTGGCATTTTAACTCATCTTTTGTGCATTAATTCTACATTTTATCCCATATTCTGTATTTTCATTGTTTTCAAGAATAAATATTTTTATTAATTAATTTTGCATTTTTAGGTAGTAAATAAAGTTCGGATGAGTCGCGGAGCGAAAAGAGCAGAAAAGTAGTGAAAAGCCGGGAGAAATTACGCAAGGAAACCGCGAAGAATGGTGCGCACAACCTCATTTTCTACACACAAAAGCGCCTCCGTTCTCAGCCGTCAGATCAGTTCTCAGAAGCATCCGACGGTCGCTCCTTCATAGAGCATCAAAATCTGAAGTCTCTGCCAAGCACCACAGCGCTGAAATTCCAAGCCTTCAGATTAGATGGTAGTTGAATCCAACGGTCGCTCCCTTGCTGTTCATCAACGTTTGATATCTCCGACTTACACTACAACACCTAACCCCATCTAGAGCCGTTAACTTCGTTGTATCAAAAAATCTGACGGTCGCTACAAGCTTCACTTCACATCACCGTCCGATCTACCTACCAGCTTCGCATCCAGTGACTCAGAGTCACAGAACATCAAGACTCGGTAGATCCGCCTAACACCCTAGCGACCGAACCCATCCACCTAACCAAACACCCTTCTCTCCCAAACCATCGAACCCCTTCTCCTCCACCCACCCCTCTGCAGAACCATCACCCTGCTGCAAACCATGTCCGCCACCGTACCACCACCTGCTCCGCCACCAACTCCTTCTCAATCACCACAACCACCACCATCTCCTCTCAAATCATCATACACACTCGACCCATCACCTATATCACGTTCTAATCTCTATCAAACAACTAATTTCGCCTATTCTCTCACCACTGAACCCTAAGAGTGAGTTGGTGAAATTAGTTGATGATATAGATCAATTGGAGGTATGGGAAGCAAGAGAAGATGACAAGGAAGATTGGGTCGAAGCTATTGAGTGCTATCAGTGATTAGGTAAAACCTAATTTCAATTTTCACCAAACCCTAATTTCACTGTTTTGGGGTTTTTGATTGTTTGTATAAATAGATGATATGGGTATATGTTAGAACTCATGCTTGGAGTAGCCAACATCCAGGACTCTCATGTCCTGTTAATTTTCAATTTACAAGCTCAATTACAGTTCACTTGTTATGCTTAATGTTTTTAGTTCAATTTGCTGCTTGTTTAATGTTCATGTTCTGTTAATTCCTGTTTAGTGTGATGTTTCTGTTAATGTTTTTATTTTCATCTCCTGTTAACATGTGTCCTGTTTAGATGTTGTTCATTGTTAGTTCAGTTAGTTGTGTTCATGTTTGTTGTTGCTCACTGTTAGTATCAATTCACTGTCATGTTTAAATTTGCTGTCACAATTGATGGAATGCTAGGCTAGGTATCTGAGAAGCAATGTGCTGATTGTGTAATGGAAGAAATCAGTGCTCAGAGCAAGCTGATTTTCTTGCCATTCCTTGTGTATGCTTAGGATGCAGTGTTGATTGTGCATTGGGAGAAACTAGTGCTTATAGCAAGCTAGTTCTCTTCCCATTCTTTTAGTATATCTCAAGAATGCCTTAGTTTTGCTCCATTTCAGTTTCACTATCATCCCTGCCCTTGGCTTAGGCCTTGGTTCATCTTGTTTTGTTCTTTGCTTTTGCTGTTGCCCTGTATCTTCCCTTTTGTTACTGTTTAGTTTTCATTTGCTTTGTTCCTTGTTTTGCCCTGTGTTGTTTTTGCTTGCACTGCCTTGTCTGTTTCTGCTACACTGCTGCCTCTGCTGTTGTTGCTTCTTCTCTGCTGCTGCAACCCTGTTGCTGCTGCATTGCTTTTCTCCTGCTGTGCATTGCCTTCTCTGTCACTTGTGCTGCTGCCACTTCTTCCCCTGCCTTGCAAACTGTTGCTGCTCACTTGTGCAGCTGCTGTGCAGTCTTACAGTTCCTGCAGCCAAGCAAAGATCAAAGCCAGCTGAGCCCAATTCAGTTCATTGCTGTGCACTCAAGCCCAAAGCTCAACTCAAACTGAAGCCCAATTCAGTCAACTGTGGGCTTAACCAAAGCCCAGTTGTTTAAGACCAAAGCCCAAATTCATTAAGGCCCAATCCAATTCAGGCTTAATCAAAAGCCTAAGTTTAAGGCCTAAGCCCATTTGCACTTCAAAGACCAAACTGAGCCCATGCTCAGTTCCTTTTATTGTGAACAAACCCATTAGCACTCAAAGCCCAATTTAAGCCAAAAGGCTTCAAAACCCAACAACAATTTAGGAACCCAATTAGCTAAAACACTTCCAAAACACACCCGATCTCTGTGGATCGACCCGTACTTGCACGAGCTACAACTGACGACCGTGCACTTGCGGTATTACTGTAGGCCCCCGTTTTTATTTGCGCTCAATTTCTATACCCTTTCGAGGCCTGCCAAGTTTTTGGCGCCGTTGCCGGGGATTGGTGCTGTGTTTTATCTGTGTTTTCTTAGCTATTTTTGCATTTCACTGCGTAGCATTTGCATCTGCATCTGCTTCACTTCATTTGCTGTTGGACCTGCTGTTCTGAACCTGTTTTTCCTCTGCTGGGACGCCACCAAGGAAAAGAACCAAAACCCAACTGGGTTTTTGCAACAATATCAGAGCAGCTGGGCTGTGCTAGAAAGGTAAGCCTAAACCCATTCATTGAGAGAACCCAACCTGTGGGCTTCCAAATTTTTAATTGTGGGCTTGTAATAATTAACCCAATTTTTTGGGCTTTTTATTTTTCTATTTTGGGTTTGTAATAATTTATTTGTGGGCTTGTTTGTTTAATTTGTGGGCTTGTATTTATTTTGTGTGGGCTTGTTTAAATTCTTCCATTGGACTTGTATTTTGTATTCTGGGTTTAAACCCAGCTGAGCTTGTAACCGATTGTGGGCTTGTTTCCACTCAAGAGTGGACCTCGAAACCAAAGTTTTAAAACAAACGTCGGGCCTTAACCAACTGGGCCAAATTAAACTTTCAAAATTAAAACTTAGTGTTTCTTGGGTCGCAGCCTCCCATTCCATTAGAGGACCAACAGTGGGCGTGCTCCCAATTCAAAAACCAAATTTCATTTTCTTTTTCAAAAAAAAAAAAAAAAAAAAAAAAAATTTGCTCCCATTTTAAACCAAACTTTTCTTTATAGCCCATCAAAACCAAAATTTTCCCATAAACCAAATTTTTAAAATTTTCCCATTTAAAACCAAATAGTGGGCTTTGTGTCATTTCAAAATGGACCAACCTCGTGCTCTCCATGAATACATGTATCCATCAATACAAATTCCATTATCATGTATTGTCTTACCTCAAACCAATAACCCTTTTAAAATAAATGCAACATGATACAAATACTTCCTATATTTCGAGGGTTCGATTCTGAGAACCCCTATACTCATGTAAGAGAGTTTGAACAAATTTGTCGGACTATGCAACCTGATCATTTGTCCGAAGACTCTCTGAAATTGCGTTTGTTTACATTTTCTTTAAAGAAAGGGCCAAAACATGGTTTTACGGTTTGAGACCACAATCAATCACCACTTGGGAACAACTCACTAATCAATTTTTCCAAAAAATTTTTCCACATCATAGGACCATCGCTATTCGTCAAAATATCAATTGTTTTGTCCAATTGGATGAGGAAACTGTTTTTCACTATTTTGAACGTTTTAATGATTTGTTGAGTGAATGTCCGCACCATGGAATTGAGAAGTGGAGACTTGTCGTCATCCTCTATGAGGGACTAGACTTTAAATCTCGAACCATGGTTGAATCTATGTGTAATGGTGAGTTTATTGATAAATCTGTGGATGATGCATGGAATTTTTTAGCCGAGATTGCAGAGAAAACCCATCAATGGGAATCCGTTAGGGAAACAGGAACAACACCACATGATATGAGTCACCCTCATGAATTAGAGTTTTATTCTTGTAATAGCTCCGACCTTAGGATTGAAAATTATCCTAGATTGCAAAATTCCTATCATGATGATGATGATGATTATGATGTTATGTTAGAAGAACATGTCTATACTGAAAATGTTATGGAACCTCTGGGTTCAAATACATTAGGCTTCTCTGCCCCGACCTTAATGCATGATATTTCTTCTAGTATTCCATGTGATGTTTCCCCTGATGTGCCGATACATGAAAATAAATCTGTTGATGATGTTGATAATTCTGATTGTAATCTTGCCAATTTGATTGATGATTGTGAGCATGATGTGACATGTGTAGATGAGTTAGAAGATTTTGATTTGATTGATAATGATATGCCTATTCTTCTACCTAAGTCACAATTTGATGGCCTTCCACCCAACCTAGATTTGGTTTGTACCAATATTGTAAAACCAATTTTTCTAAAAATTCCTAACCTAGGATTGGAACTGTGTGCTTCCCAAGTCCTCTTGGACTATTTTGCTTCAAAATATAACACTTTTAAAAAGCCACAGTTGGAAATTGCATGTTTGCCCATCCCGAAAACAGTCCATTATGAGTTAGACCTTTTGAATCCTGAACCCTTAAAATTGTTAGATTTTGTGCTCAAAAGTAAACCTGTTGAAAAATTTAGGTTTAGGGGTGATTCATTCGGTTTTTCACTATCACTCCCATTTAAGTCCAATTTTAGTGTTTTAAAACTTTCTTTGTCTCTACACTTTGTCTTTTGGGTTGATCCTCAACTCTTTAGATTGTTAGTGTATGGTGAATTTTTTTGTATATAATCCAGTAGTTAAAATTTCTTAAAAAACCCTTTTGTTCCTTTTGTATATATTTTGCTAATCCAATATGATCTCGGCTGAAATATGTTGGATTTTTGCCTTGAATAACGGAGTTTTAATTCTGCTTTCGCCGAAATCGGGTATTCTCTCTCCTTTTACTCTACTCAGCATGTCCCTTTCCATATGTTGCATTTTAATTCTTTCCATATTTTGAAACATTGAGGACAATGTTTAGTTTAGGTTTGGGGGTATAGAGTAGATACCACGATAATATGCTATAATTAAAAACGAACTCCTTCTTTTTGAAAAAATTGAAAAATTCCAAAAAAATTAAAAAAATCAAAATTCAATAAAAAATTAAAAAATGAAAAATCATAAAAAATGGAGCTCATTTACCTTGAAATGTTGACTCTTGTGCAAATATGTATTTTTATTAGGAGTCTTAGTCTAGATATTTAGGCACCCTGATTCTAGCACAATTCACATAGTGATAAGAAATTTGCACGTGCACGATCTACCAATACATGTATGCCTCGATCTTCAAGGTGTTTGATAGGAAGTTACGATTGCCAATCACTTTAGAATACTGAACGAAACTTGACTAGCTTGTTCTTTGGTTGGTTGGGATAGAAGGTGGAGGTTACATTAAGAAAGACAACCATCGAATTTAACTGGGTGCATCAAAAAGGGCTACCTCTTGCAAAGTGTCATGTAATCTTTTGTTTCTTTATTGTTATGTATCAAAAGTGTTTCCTTAAAAAAAAAAAAAAAAAAGAAGAAAAAAATATCAGAAAAATACAAAAAAATCAAGTATTTATCAATTCCATCATCTCTTGTTCCAAAAATAAAAAGAGAGTAGTCAATGTAAATAAGAGTCATGTAAATAGTCATCTTTTGTTGTTTTTTTTGTAATAAGCAAGGAAGGGTGTATGCCATTGATGTACAACGCGAGTAATTGTGAAATACCTCCAACTCATTCACAATTCTCGTAAAGTCCGGACAGCTAGCTAGATTTCGACCTCAGTTCTTAGCCTGAGAAACTATCTCTTGGTGATTAGTAGTCATGACTTCAGATCCTTCTTTACACATGTGTAGATACACTTTACACTCTTATCACATGTCTTTTTTTTTGTTATCAGTGCTAGGATTGTGCCTTCGATAGCTAGATTGACATCTCCATTTTGCTGTGAGCTTAAACTGTTTTGCACATGTCACATTTGATGGAATATGAGCTTATATTTTGTCCTTAGGTTTTGTAGGCACACCTCTGGTAAACCTTCACGAGACTTCACTCGTCCACTAGGGACACTTAGTGGTTTAAAAGGCTTAGTGCATACGCTAAATGCATTCGAGAGACCAGCGACAGTGGTATAGTTAGGATTTCCTTAGTTCTGTTTTACTTGAGGACAAGTAAAATTCAGGTTTGGGGGTATTTGATGAGTGCCAAATAATGTATATATTTATCCCTTTTTGTTGGCATTTTAACTCATCTTTTATGCATTAATTCTACATTTTATCCCATATTCTGTATTTTCATTGTTTTCAAGAATAAATATTTTTATTAATTAATTTTGCATTTTTAGGTAATAAATAAAGTTCGGATGAGTCGCGGAGCGAAAAGAGCAGAAAAGTAGTGAAAAGCCGGGAGAAATTACGCAAGGAAGCCGCGAAGAATGGTGCGCACAACCTCATTTTCTACACACAAAAGCGCCTCCGTTCTCAGCCGTCAGATCAGTTCTCAGAAGCATCCGACGGTCGCTCCTTCATAGATCATCAAAATCTGAAGTCTCTGCCAAGCACCACAGCGCTGAAATTCCAAGCCTTCAGATTAGATGGTAGTTGAATCCAACGGTCGCTCCCTTGCTGTTCATCAACGTTTGATATCTCCGCCTTACACTACAACACCTAACCCCATCTAGAGCCGTTAACTTCGTTGTATCAAAAAATCTGACGGTCGCTACAAGCTTCACTTCACATCACCGTCCGATCTACCTACCAGCTTCGCATCCAGTGACTCAGAGTCACAGAACATCAAGACTCGGTAGATCCGCCTAACACCCTAGCGACCGAACCCATCCACCTAACCAAACACCCTTCTCTCCCAAACCATCGAACCCCTTCTCCTCCACCCACCCCTCTGCAGAACCATCACCCTGCTGCAAACCATGTCCGCCACCGTACCACCACCTGCTCCGCCACCAACTCCTTCTCAATCACCACAACCACCACCATCTCCTCTCAAATCATCATACACACTCGACCCATCACCTATATCACGTTCTAATCTCTATCAAACAACTAATTTCGCCTATTCTCTCACCACTGAACCCTAAGAGTGAGTTGGTGAAATTAGTTGATGATATAGATCAATTGGAGGTATGGGAAGCAAGAGAAGATGACAAGGAAGATTGGGTCGAAGCTATTGAGTGCTATCAGTGATTAGGTAAAACCTAATTTCAATTTTCACCAAACCCTAATTTCACTGTTTTGGGGTTTTTGATTGTTTGTATAAATAGATGATATGGGTATATGTTAGAACTCATGCTTGGAGTAGCCAACATCCAGGACTCTCATGTCCTGTTAATTTTCAATTTACAAGCTCAATTACAGTTCACTTGTTATGCTTAATGTTTTTAGTTCAATTTGCTGCTTGTTTAATGTTCATGTTCTGTTAATTCCTGTTTAGTGTGATGTTTTTGTTAATGTTTTTATTTTCATCTCCTGTTAACATGTGTCCTGTTTAGATGTTGTTCATTGTTAGTTCAGTTAGTTGTGTTCATGTTTGTTGTTGCTCACTGTTAGTATCAATTCACTGTCATGTTTAAATTTGCTGTCACAATTGATGGAATGCTAGGCTAGGTATCTGAGAAGCAATGTGCTGATTGTGTAATGGAAGAAATCAGTGCTCAGAGCAAGCTGATTTTCTTGCCATTCCTTGTGTATGCTTAGGATGCAGTGTTGATTGTGCATTGGGAGAAACTAGTGCTTATAGCAAGCTAGTTCTCTTCCCATTCTTTTAGTATATCTCAAGAATGCCTTAGTTTTGCTCCATTTCAGTTTCACTATCATCCCTGCCCTTGGCTTAGGCCTTGGTTCATCTTGTGTTTGTTCTTTGCTTTTGCTGTTGCCCTGTTGTATCTTCCCTTTTGTTACTGTTTAGTTTTCATTTGCTTTGTTCCTTGTTTTGCCCTGTGTTGTTTTTGCTTGCACTGCCTTGTCTGTTTCTGCTACACTGCTGCCTCTGCTGTTGTTGCTTCTTCTCTGCTGCTGCAACCCTGTTGCTGCTGCATTGCTTTTCTCCTGCTGTGCATTGCCTTCTCTGTCACTTGTGCTGCTGCCACTTCTTCCCCTGCCTTGCAAACTGTTGCTGCTCACTTGTGCAGCTGCTGTGCAGTCTTACAGTTCCTGCAGCCAAGCAAAGATCAAAGCCAGCTGAGCCCAATTCAGTTCATTGCTGTGCACTCAAGCCCAAAGCTCACTTCAAACTGAAGCCCAATTCAGTCAACTGTGGGCTTAACCAAAACCCAGTTGTTTAAGACCAAAGCCCAAGTTCATTATTAAGGCCCAATCCAATTCAGGCTTAATCAAAAGCCTAAGTTAAGGCCAAAACCCATTAGCACTCAAAGCGCAATTTAAGCCAAAAGGCTTCATAGCCCAATAGCAATTTAGGAACCCAAATAGCTAGAAAACTCAAAACACTCCCGATCTCTGTGGATCGACCCGTATTTGCACGAGCTACAACCGACAACCGTGCACTTGCGGTATTACTGTAGGCCCCCGTTTTTATTGCGCTTCATTTTATACATATCTCCGGGCCCACCAAGTTTTTGGCCGGGGATAATTTTTTACACCTCTTCAAAGCCTATCAGTGTACGCCAAGAGCATGCGCAAAAACCTTCTTCCAACGATTTCGTCTCAGCTGCCAAGATATCTTTTCTGGAGGATGAGCTAAAAAAGACACAACGGTCTCTCGAAGCCTGCTTGCTTGCACTTGAGAGATCCAATAATGCTGCAAAGATTGCTGCGGAAGGCCGTAAAGATGCTGATTCCGCGCTTGCTGCGGAGGCCTCCAAAGTTATAGGTTCGTTTCCCTTTATCTTTATGGCATTGTTTCTTCATTTTTGAATGGTAGCATAGTCCTGAGTGAACCTACGCCTGCTAGTTGGTAGCTCCGGTGAACTTAGATACCTCAGAGAGAAAGTATCCAAGGTAAGATCCGACATTTGGTATTATCAGAAGAAATCTGATAGATTAATGAACGTAACCGTTCATAATGAGGCCCAAATCTCCCTTGAGTTTGCTCGTAACTCAGATCTCGTGAAGAAGATGGCTTTGGTTCACAAAGAATGTGAAGATTCTCTTAAGTGGAAAGAGGATCTAATCTCCAAGCATAAGACTGACATGGTTTTGTTAGAGAAACGCCTCTCAGCCCAAGACATTATTCGTAAGAAACACCATACGGCCTTCGAGGATGCTTGTGCCTCCTTAGCTAAGGTTACTGCTGTGTGTAACGTATTAGATTCTGAAGTTTGTTCTCTTAATAGAAAACTCAACGAAGCTAACTCCGCCTCATCTTCCATGTCTCATTTGGATAAGGTAAAAAGTTTGGAAGAGTTAGAAAATATTTACCAGGCCTTATCCTTTGAGAATGCTTCGCTCCGGATTGATGTTGAGGATCTTCGTACCGAACGGGATTCCCTTGCTGAAGATCTTGATTCTGTCGAAGTGGATCTTGTTGAGGCCCAATTTAGTCTAGAAGAATCCCTTAGCCATGTCGGAGGTAGCTTAGGATTTTTCTTTTCCCATAACCTCCTTTGTGCCTTCAATGTTTTTTTTTCCCGTTCTTTAGCCTTTGTTTGTACGTAGGTCTTCAACAGAAAATCGTTGGATTGAATGCTAAGGTTAGCCATCTCGAGGGTGAAGTATCTTCGGTTGCATATATCCCGCCAGTTTGATGTTGCTGCTAAGTTTAAGGTTGAGTCGCTTCAACATTCCAATGATCAACTTAGCGCTTAGGTGAGGGAGCTCCAAAGCAACGCAACCTAAGTCTTGGAAGCTCAGTCCGCCCAGATGAAGTCGCAGTTGGAGTGTTAGGCTATTGATTACATCAATAATGCCTTTGCCGAAGCTGAGCGTCAGGCTGAAGGAGTAGTTACCTTCCCTCGTCTTCCTTATCCTTGATTTGATGACAGATTTTTCCTTTGTAAGAACTTTTGTTTGTTTGCCTTGGTTCTCAGCGTGGGTGTTCCTTTATAGATGAGATGTCTCCTTTTCCTTGAAACAATGCTTGGTGGCGATGTTTGCACCTTTATTATCTGCACTTTGCTAAGACATGTTAGTCGTATTTTGGTAACATTAGTAGTTTAACCATGTTATTCATGTTTCATTTCTAGACATATTGTGTCTATTTTATCGCACATTCTAGTTATCACTAGGTGCCAAGGTATATTTAACCTTTGGTGGAACATTCATCGTCCTACCTAAGTATCCTTTGGACAGAAGGTACCGTAGTGGCGAAGGTTCATACGTGGGAAATAATTTTCCTGTAACCCTACGCTTTCAGTGCTAAGACTGCTTTACTTAGACAAGGTATCTCTATAGGGGATATATTACTTTCTCTTGTTGCCTCTTAAAGGGTGTTGTCACCCAGAGGATCCGAGTATTGACACATGCGCAGTTGTGCCTTGCCTTGTCTCATCGTCAATTCTGACGGAGGGTGTCTATTCTAACCCAATTCTAACAATCAAACTTTAATTTTAGCAAAAAGTTTCTTTCATTGATTAGTAAGGTTTATAATACCTTTGATCGGGGATAGAACATGGTGGGTTATGGCCCGTTCCTTTCTTCTCCTAATTAATCACCATTCTCTTACGGGTAATACTTTTTCAAATACATTTCATTCCAAGGGTGTTGTAAGACTTCACCCTTCGTGGTCCTTAGATAATAAGACCCCTTTCCTTCTATGTCGTGTATGATGTAGGGTTCGTCCCATGTAGGATCTAGTTTGCCCCACTCTTTGTTCCTTTGATATGGTGGTATCTGACGCAATACGTATTCCTCAACCACAAAGTTTCTAGGAATAACCTTTTTGTTGTATTCCTGGGATAGCCTTCGTTGGTAGTTCACCATCTTTTGTAAAGCTACTTCCCGTCTTTCTTCGAGATCATCCAGCTTTTCTAACATCAAGTCTGTTGTTAGGTTCTTCTCCCATGCTTTCATTTTTTTTTGTTGGAAGTATTATCTCCGTTGGGATGACTGCTTCGGCTCCGTAGGTTAGTAAGAAAGGAGTATCTCCCGTGGATAACCTTCTTGTAGTTCGATAGGCCCACATGAAATTGTGCAGCTGTTCACACCATCTCTTCTTGTATGCTCCTAGCTTTTTTTCAAGTTTATTGCTATGGTTTTGTTAGTCGCCTCCGCTTGTCCGTCGCTCTTAGGATATATGGGAGTAGACTTGTTCTTATGAATGTTGAAGGTGTTGAACATCATATCGATGATCTTTCCTTGCAGCTGTTTGCCATTATCAGAGACTATGGCAGCTGGTATTCTGAACCTGCATATAATTTATTTAAACAAGAATTTGAAGATATTTGTGTCTCTAATTCTTGCCAAAGGCTTGGCCTCCACCCATTTGGTAAAGTAATCCATAGCTACGAAAAGATATTCCCTCTTTGTTGTTCCCTCTATCAGAGGTCAACAATATCAACCCCCCACTTGGCAAATGGCCAAGGGCTGATAACTGAGTTAAGCTCCTTTGCTGGTGCCTTGATCTTTTTGGCGAAGCGCTGGAACCTTTCGCATCGTTTAGACACGTTTTTTGCATCTTCATCCATATTTAGCTAGTAGTACCCTTGCATTTTGGATTTAACTTCAAAGGATCTTCTTCTGTTGTGGTTTCCGGCATCTCCGATGTGTATGTCATGAAGTATCCTCCTTCTTTCGGTTTGTGAGAGGCACCGTAACAGAGGTCCCAGAAATGACCTTCCATACAGTATACTGTCACGTAGGCTATATATTGATGCCTTTGATTCGATCTTCCTGGATTCCTTGACGTCAGCTGGTAATATACCTTTGTCAAGGTAATCTTAGATTGGATTTCTCCAATCATCTTCTGCTTCGTTTCCCCTATCCTATTTTGGCATGGATTGATCTTCGTCAGACTCCTTTGTTTCCTCATCTGACTCTTCTTTTTCTAGGCATGTTTCTTCCTCCTCTCTCATGGCTCGTGTTTGGACAGCCAAGGTCTCCTAAGTGCCTAAGATAGGTCCTTCTATCAAAGGTTCATATATCCTACCGATTTATACTGCCGTGGTGTTTTTATCCCTTAGAATTGAAGATATGAATGCTAGGGCATCCGCGTGCCTATTGTCTTTTCGGCAGACGTGCCTGAATGTCACGTTGCTAATTTTGGACGCATGTTCCTGGGATAACTTCAGATACGAAGATAGTACTGGATCCAAGGTTTGATATTTCAGCTCGATTTGTCTAATGACTAGCTGAGAGTCACTAGTTAACCGAACATCTAACAATCCTAACTCCCTTTCCAAGCGTGGACCATGTATAACTGCTTCGTATTCTATGATGTTGTTGGTGTATTGTTCGAATTCTAACCTGAATGCATAGATTAGTCGATCGCCCGTAGAGGTTGTTATTACAATCCCTATGCCTGCGCCTTCTCCATTGGAGGAGCCATCTACGAATATTTCCCATCTTCGTGAATTCTGAGGTTACAGTAGGTCTTCGGGTTCTTGCTTGTCCTCCTCCATTCCTGGGATGTCGTCTATTTCTGCTTCGTCACTGAGAGGAAGGTCTTCTATGAAATCTGCCAGGATTTGTGATTTCTCAGCTTTCCTGGTTTCGAAGATTATATGTAACTGTTTAATCATGAAATTCCATTTTGACACTCTTCCGGTTTTCTCTGTGCTATCGAGGATCTGGCCAATCTGAGCCTTGGTGTAGTTACGCTCCGCTGCACTGAGTGTTTTGCTGATGTAGTAGATGGGTTTTTCTCCTTGCCCCTGGTTTCGTACCAATACTGCACTCACAACATAGCTTGTTGCTGCTAAGTATAGGGTGAGTATCTCACCTGGCTCCGGCTTCTGTAGGATGGGTACTGAAGCCAAGTATTCTTTGATCTTTTGAAATATGCAAACTTGTTTCCTTTCCTTAGTGTGTCTAAGAATTCTTTGCATTTTGTCAGACGATCTTGCTATGAATCTTCCCATGGAGGCTAAGATTCCATTTAGATTTTGTAATCCTTTTAGTGTTTATGGAGATGGCATTTCCATTCCTTTCAGGGTCCACTTCTGTTCCTCGCTTTGTCACCAAGTACCATAGGAATTTTCCTGAGGTAACTCCGAACGCACACTTCTCCGGGTTTACTTTCATGTGAAATCTTTTCATGGCTTCGAATATCTCCCTTAGGTCCTACAGATGATTTTTCGCTTCTTTGCATTTGACGAGCATGTCGTCCACATAGACCTCCAGTATCTTGCCTATCCATGGTTTAAAGATTTTGTCCACCAATCACTGGTATGTTTCCCCCGCGTTCTTTAGTCCAAAAGGCATCCATGTATAACAATACAAGCCTCGTGGGGTAAAGAACGCAGTATGCTGCTGATCTTCTTCTCAAGGACGATTTGGTTGTAACCTGAGTAACCATCCATAAAGGACAGTTTTTGGTGTCCTTCGGTTGCATTGACCAGTTGGTCAATATTGGGTAGCTGGTAGCTATCCTTGGGGGACGCTTTGTTAAGATTGCTAAAGTCGATGCAGATGCACACGCCTCCGTTCTTCCTAGGTACTATCACCATATTAGATATCCATGTGAGATACTTAACTTCTCGTATGAATTCTGCTGCTAGGAGCTTTTCCAGTTCCTTCTCCATTGCTTCGTGGTAGATATTCGCCACCTTGTGGATACGCTGCTTGAATGGTGCAAATTATGGTTTGAGCCGAAGGTGGTGTGAGACCAAATTCGGGTCAATCCCTGGCATGCCTTCCATTGACCATGCGAAGACATCTAAGTATTCACTTAGTAGCCTTTATAGTTGCGTCTCCTCATCCTCTTCTAGTAATGTGCCGATGTTGATCATCCTTGGTTCTTCCTCCGTTCCGATGTTGATTTTCTTTGTTGGCTCTACCGATGACAGGCTTTTCTTCTGAGGTCGTTGAGGAGCGCTTTTCTTAATTGTCATTTGGCGGAAACGTTGAATCCTGGGGTAGCAGAGGTGCTTGCATCCGGGGCCGAGGAGGATTCGTGGACCAATAAGGTTTCATCCTTCACTTCCTTAATATTTTGTTTTCGTCTTTTCCTTTCGTGTTGTTGTGCAATGACTCTTTCTTCGTTAAGTCTGACCTCCGCCAAGTTACATAGACTTGCATCTTATTGATCCCCTTTGATTTCCATTTCTCCCATGGGTGTGGGGAAACGGAGATACTCATGATAAGTTGAAGCTGTTCCTCGTAAGCGATGGACCCATAGCCTTCCCATAATGACGTTGTATGACGAAGGTGCATCCACGACACAGAATCTAGTGTTTGTCACTAAAGGTCATGCTCGTACCTGTAAAATAATTTCTCTTATTGGTCTTGAAAACCGCTCCATTGAAACCATATATTGTGAAAGTGGATGAATCCATTTTCTCGGATGTTAACCCCATACGTAGGTATGGTTCATTAAGCAACACATTTAACGAGGTGCCCCCATCAATGAGGACCTTCGTAACGTTCCATCCGTGAATTGGAAGGGTGATCACTAAAGGATCGTTGTGCATCTCAAACTCTTGGTTGACGTCTCTTGTTGAAAATGTTAATGTCATAGCCATCCATTCTTCCCAAGTGTTAGATGGTGGTCCACTTAGTTTGAAGACTTCGTGGGTTTCCAACTTTCTCCTATTTCGATCCAATTCAAGGATATCTTCGATTAACTCCTCTTGCCCCCTGTTAGAGAATGTGAACACATTGATGTATTTGTTGTCCTGTGGTAGCTCCACCCTTTTCTTGGGGGCTATCTCAGTATCAGCATATTGCACCTGCACGTACTCCGTGAATTTTCCTTCATCCATGAATCTTTGAATTATGTTCTGAAGGTGGTAACACGCGTCCATTTTATTCCCGTAGTACTGATGGTACTCACAATACTCCTTAGCATTCTTTGATTTTTCAGGTTGCTTTCCCCTAGTGTTAGGGTAAGGAAAACCTGGCTTTGCTCCTTCCTTGCTTAAAATATGGGAGAACGTGGTGTTTATCTTTTTGTAGATTTTATCTACGAACTCTTATCTGCCTTTTCCCCTGCCTTTGTCATCTCCGTACTTTGATCTTTTGTCTCGAGAGCTGGTTCTGCCCCCGGATTCATTTTGTCGCTAAGGTACTTCTGGAAATGGTTCCAGAGAGTTTGTACGCTGCATAGCCGCTGCTGCTTTTGTTTGTGCCCTTGGGTTTTACTTTTGTATCTCCTCGATCCTGATGTAACGATCTTGAACAACCCGAATCTCCCCTTCGGAATCCAGAGCTCTGTTGTGAAGATCAATGAAGATAGCTGAGGTTCTGTCAAGTCCGTATTTATAGCAGTTAATGCTAATTTCTGGATTGACCTTTCATATTGCTTGGGACATCTTTTGCCACCTATTTTTGTATTGCATCAATGTCTACCTAGGTACGATGGCTAATGCAAATAGCCTATCTAACCCCGCCTTTGTTGACTTGTTGTACATGTATGTCTCCAAGAACACCGTAGACAATTGCTCAAAAGAGTCAATTGAGTTTGCTGGTAAATTTTCATACCATGCCAATGCTGATCCTGTTAAGCTTGCGGGAAAGTACCTACAAAGTACTATCTCATCTCTTTTCCAACGGGCAAGGACACGAGTATAGTAACGTAGGTGAGCTTCGGGATCTGAGGTACCATTGTATAGCTGAAATGTAGGTACCGGACATTTCGCATGGATAGGATCCCTTAAAATGCGAAAAGACAACGAAAATGTTTTCGCTTCCTGGAGTACTTCTTATATCCTTGCTCTTGCACGACCAGTTTTCAGTACTTGTATTTCCTTGCGCATCTTCTCCATTTGCTCCATGACCATATTCACGTTGTGAGCATCTCTA
Source organism: Papaver somniferum (assembly GCF_003573695.1). Lineage (NCBI taxonomy): Eukaryota > Viridiplantae > Streptophyta > Magnoliopsida > Ranunculales > Papaveraceae > Papaver > Papaver somniferum. The sequence goes on from NC_039363.1 coordinate 51,168,335, forward strand.
GAAAATGTATCATCATAATAAGACTAAGATGGCTTGTAAGTTGGATCTATCTCATTTGGATCGTGTTGCATTTTCCTTGTTCTCCCTGTTGGGTTATCCTTAGATGGTTTGAGACCCACCCTTTGTCTTCCTGAGATGACTCTGTTCTCACCCTTTCTCAGAGGTGGGTGATTTTGAGAACCTTCAATCTGGTTGTCCAACATGTCTTTGAGGTTCTGTTCTCCTGAGCCAAGGCGTGCATTGCGTCTTCATGCTCCTTGTTACGTAGTAGGAGAGCCGCTACTTGTGCTGCTATTTGTTCTTCTTCTTGATTTCCGCCACCCTGAGGATTACTGTTATCAGGGTCCTCAGAGCCATCTATGCCTGCTTCTACTATTGGAGCGTCGGGGTCGATCTGTATTGGTGTTAGGTTTCCCAATCCTTGTCCCGTGGGTTATGGTTCTGGGTAACCCTCCGTTTACCGTAGGTGGCTTTGTAACATTTGGTCGCTCCGGTAACGGCATGCCGTAGATTGCATGTGCTCCTGATGTTTGCCCCATCCCTTCAGCAGCAGAAGGTGGTTTCGTAGCATCCATTTTTCTTGCTATATTGCTTTGTCCATACTCTGCTTCATTTCTTTGGTTTGTTCGAGATGGATTTTGAGATCTACCTCTTGTAACAGCAGGTCGTGATCTTACTGGTACATTACTTGGTTTCTGCATGTCTTCGGATTTCTGCTACCCTGCGAACACAGAAAAGATGGAAATTTTTGCTACTCGGGTGACTTCGTTAAAAGGTAGCAATTAACGCTCTGACACAAAAGACGGCTAAGCAGCTTTTTTCAGAAAAATTACTTGAATGATGTCTGAAAAGATAGGTTTTTAATGTCTGACGACAGCCTTGGAAAAAACAACCTTAAATGTTTAAAACAAGTAAAAAAACTGTCAAATCCCAAAAAAGGAGGGCGCATTAAATGCTTCGTAAGAGATTTTCTCCTCAAACGGTCATTGAGATTCCCTAGTATTCGAAGGTGCTCAGATCTGAAGGAGATTTTGTTGGAAAACGTTACTTTAATACAAAACAAAAAATTTGACGTTTTGTGAAAAAGGTTTTGGTAAAACTTTGTAGATCAGAAATGTTGCAAGTCTTTAGAGGCTATGAACTCAAAGAGCTCACGTAATTTTTGGATGAACGGGTCACTAGGAAGTGATATCCATCCTTGTTGTACTCAGATCTCTTCGGTAATGAAGATAGCGTATGCCAAAAAATTAAAGGATCGAAAAAACTCAAGTCGTTGAGCAAAACCTTTTAGCGCCAAATTGTGGCTACTAATTTTCCCATAGTCTACGTAATGTGTACAACTCAGAGAATCGTATACTAAATAGTAAACATACCTTTGTTGAACTGATGATGCTAAGTAAATAAATGGTACTCTAGATCAAAACGATAACAAAGAATAATAAATAATGCAAATAAAGCTAAGTTATCATATGACACAAGATATTACATGGTTCGAGTATTTAGTCTACGTCCACGGGGAAATGAATGACTGTTTGTATTAAGTTTAGGCGGTTACAAGAGATATTAAATGCTTCCCAAAGTAATAAATAGAACTCAAGTTTTTGTATCTACTTAAGTTCTAAACATTAAAGAGGTATAAGCTTAAGACTAGATCTTCTTCTCCTAAGAATTGAATGCCTTAATTTTTTGGTGAGGCTTGGTATTTATAGCCCATTCGAATCCAGGTATATCTTTGCTATCTTGGAGTCCATCGTTATCCTGATATACCTTTCGTACAAATGGTACCTTCGTTCACCGCATGTTTCCTCCAGTCGAACTCTGCCACCTCAGCTAACCCACGATCCTTCGAGAACTTCCCAGCCTCAATACAGATTGTATCTTTGCTCGCCGCTAGCTTTCTCCATTTGGGTCCCGCCACATCATCTCTCTCCACGTGCTTGGATTATGTGTGTAGATAAGATATTTTTGCATTTAATGCTGATTAGATTTGTTATCACTCCCTTCGCCAGCTGCCTCCCCCTAGGCTAGGCTTTACTTTATCTATCTTGACCGTCGAGACATTTCTTCTTGGGGAAGATAAAGTAGATCTACGAAGGTATCCTCCGTTTCTCAGGTTCCTTTATATAGCGAGGGCTATACAGTTATCTTGTATGCGACCTCCAAGATCGTGACACGTTCTCCGCGGAATATTGGTATTCACATGAAGAGTTAAATCAATTTCAAAGACAAGATGTATGGAACAAAGAAAGACTTGTCGCTCAAGGATATTCACAAATCGAAGGAATCGACTTTGACGAAACCTTTTGAAAAGGTGAGGGTACCCAAATATACCTCAATCTAAAACTTTTCCTACCTGTAAGTCATTTCTCCGAAAGTGATTGTCTATGGACTGAATCGAGACAATACAACTAATCGGTTCACACTTCATGTGATCGTCTATAAATACGAGATCGGAGCAATACAACAACGAAGTATGTTACTTGATAAAAAGGTTCAGACTTAACCAAACACAAAAGGATTCACTTATCAAGTAAATAGGAATTAACGTTTGTGTAATTTACTTTAATTATAATAAAATAATTATAATGCGGAAATATAAAGTAAATGACACGGCAAGATTTTGTTAATGAGGAAACCGCAAATTCATAAAAACCCCGGGACCTTTGTACAGAATTGAATACTCTCAGGATTAAGCCGCTACACAAAATTACACCTAACTTCGTATAGTTGAGACCAAGCAACTAAAACTATAGTTCACCTAGTTCCGTCTATATTCCCATGCCTCCGACCAATGAATAAGTCACGTACTTGGAACAATTCCTTTGGTTCATATTCTAAACAGTAAAGGAACAACAAATCTGTTTGGTATTAGCTCTATTCAACCAAGTGATATGAGACGGACAAAGGCTCTTCTATTTATCTTAACATAAACTCCTTCGTCAGGTCCTTAGATCTATCTTATGTTCAATTAACAAAGTAATCGTTTAAGATTAATCCAAAAACACTATTAATCCATAGAATTGTGTTGATGCCGATCTACTCAATTAATCAATCCAATCTATCATAAGGATAAACCGATTATTAATTGGATCCTCTTTTACCGAAACAAGTATTGTGCACACCAAAGATTATGAACCCACAAATCAGAAATCTTCAATATCTTCTTCGTCTTAAAATATTTTTAGATCTTCAATAATAACCTGTTGTTTGAGGGTTCTGCTGATTTTGGTAATTTCGGGTGTGTGGGTGAGCAACGAGTTTAAACCCTAAACAATGTACTGCAAGGGAGTACTTTAGATTCGAGAGATAAATCTGTACAAATCCGGCCTAAACCAAGAAATGTATGTTCCAGACTTGCTTCGGTCACAAAGTGAAGGAGAAGGGTTGGTCTTGGGGAGGGAAGCGAAGAGAGTGTTGAGACCAGAATAGTTGATTCTGGAAGAGTAGTTGTTTCACGACTTGTATCAGAAAATGGGAAGCTAACAGATGGAAATCTAGCAAATATTTTCTGAGTGTTGTATCCTCCTGACCTGAACTTGTTGTTCGGTGGAAATAGGTAAGACCTATTTATACAAGTAGAAGTGAAACGTACTCTGGTCTCATAAGAAATGGAAAACAGATGAGTAAATGGGAAGAGGTGGTAACCGGTAACGCCTGGAATAGATGTTCCATAAAATAAAGCGTTTCACCATTACTCCCTGCATTTACTAACCGCCTCATCCTTATGACACTGTCTTATAACGGGCGTAGTGTACACCGCACGCTATAAACCGCCAAACCAATACCCAATGAGCATCCCCCAGTTTGTGACATGTGTTGATGTCTCGGGTGTTTTCGTAGAAAACATGTAGCATGTTGTTGTTCGGCAAGTTGAGCTTGGGAGACTTGCCGGCTCGGTGGTGACCTTCGACGGTCAAGATTTTGCATCTTGAGAGGAAGGGTAGTTGTTGATTATTGCAACCCTTCGTTTGGTAGCCAGTGGCATGAAATCATGGCCGTATGGCTTTAATATGGCCTAGTTTAGGCGCGGCCAAAAGTTAGGGTTTTGTCTTTGTTTGGGCGCGACCAAACTAGGGCTTGGCGTCGGGCCAAAGGTTGCCATGCATTAGCTGGTAACCTTAAATGGCTAAGATCTGCATCTTAGATGGAAAAATGGTCGTTGATCTTCACAAGCCTTTGTTTTGGTAGCCGCATAGGGAAGGTCGGCATGGTATGGCGCGACAAGGTGGTTGGCATGCCATTGGCACATGTGGCATGGCTGGCATGCCTTGGCGCGGTTTGGGCGTGGCCAAAACAAAGGTTTTGGCGTGGGGCCAAAGGTTACCATGCGTTGGTTGGTGACCTTGAACGACTAAGATTTGCATCTTAGATGGAAGGATGGTCGTTGATCGTCGCCAGCCTTTGTTTTGGTAACCGCATAGGGAAGGCCGGCATGGTATGGCGTGGCAAGGTGGATGGCATGCCATTAGCACATGTGGCATGGCCGACATGCTTTGGCGCGGTTTGGACGTGACCAAAACTAGGGTTTTGGGACAAAGGTTACCATGCGTTGGTTGGCGACCTTGGACGACTAAGATTTTCATCTTAGATGGAAGGATGGTCGTTGATCGTTGCAAGCCTTTGTTTTGGTAACCGCATAGGGAAGGCCGGCATGGTATGGCGCGACAAGGTGGCTGGCATGCCTTGGCGCGGTTTGGGCGTGACCAAAACTAGGGTTTTGACGTTGGGACAAAGGTTACTATGTGTTGGTTGGTGACCTTGGACGGCTGAGATTTGCATCTAAGATGGAAGGGTGGCCGTTGATTGTCGCACGCCTTCGTTTTGGCAGCCGTGAAGGGAATGCCGGCATGACATGGCTTAGGCGCCACAAGGTGGATGGAGCGGCATGCCATTGGCACATGTGGCATGATCGGCATGCCTTGGCGTGGTTTAGGCGCGACCAAACTAGGGTTTTGGCGTTGGGCCAAAGGTTACCATGCGTTGGTTGGTGACCTTGGACGGCTAAGATTTGCATCTAAGATGGAAGGGTGGTCGTTGGTCATCGCACGCCTTCGTTTTGGTAGCCGCATAGGGAAGGCCGGCATGGTATGGCGCGGCAAGGTGGTTGGCATGCCATTGGCACATGTGGCATGGCATGCCTTGGCGCAGTTTGGCGTGGCCAAAACTAGGGTTTGGGCCAAAGGTTACCATGCGTTGTTTGGCGACCTTGGAAGGCTAAGATTTGCATCTAAGATGGAAGGGTGGCCGTTGATCAATGCACGCCTTCGTTTTGGTAGCCGCATAGGGAAGGTCGGCATGGTATGGCGCAACAAGGTGGTTGGCATGCCATTGGCACATGTGGTGCGGCTGGCATGGTTGGCATTCCTTGGCGTGGAGGTGCGGCTGGCATGGTTGGAATGCCTTGGCGCGGAGGTGCGGCTGGCATGGCATGCCATTGGCGCAGTGGTGTGACCGGCATGGTTGGCATGCCTTGGCGCAGAGATGTGGCTGGCATGGTATTCCATTGGCACAGTGGTGTGGCTGGTATTGTTGGCATGCCTTGGCGCGATGACGTGGCTGGCATGGTCTTCCATTGGCACAATGGTGCGGCTGGCATGGCATGCCATTAGCGCAATGGTGCAGCTGGCTTGGTTGGCATGCCTTGGCGCGGAGATGTGGCTGGCATGGTATGCCATTGGCACAATGGTGTGGCTGGCATGGTTGGCATGCCTTGGCGCGATGACGTGGATGGCATGGTCTGCCATTGGCACAGTGGTGCGGATGGCATGGTTGGCATGCCTTGGCGCGGTAGCATGAAAATTAGGGTTTGGCATAGATGATGTCAGTCAGTGTTAAGGGTTCTGCCGTGGAACATGACCCTCGGTAATTCTTACGTAGGCATGCTGATTGATTCAATAAATGTGATAATGGTCATAGTGATGTCATGTCAGATGTACAATTTTACGATTTTGACCCTAAGCTAAAAACCACCATCAATATTAAGTCCTCTGCTTAGATCGGAACATGAGCATTGTTGCGAGGTAAGCATAAGATGATGACATGCGAGGACAAAAATCGAAATGACAGGTCGTGAAAAGATGGTTAGTAAAGTCCGAATAACCTTTTTCGAGAGGTAAGGAGAGTTCATGATCCTCATGTTTGGCGGACTTGCGTGAATTCTATTTGTGGTGTAGACCGTGAAGAGGTGAGATGAAGATCGTTGGCTTAGTCTGGCCGTGTATCACCTTGGCTGGGCTAGGGAACATCATGACGCTTCCTTGGCGAGTTGTTGGTGTTGGCGCGGCAATAAAAGTGAGCAATCATTTATTATCAGTCCATAGAATCAACTGTGGATTTGACCATGGATTCGGAATAATAAAATGATAATTTTATTACCATCTCATGGAATCGTAGATTTGACCATGAAATCGGAGTAATAAGATAGGTGGTGATATTACCATTTCATGAGATCAGTCGTGGATTCGACCATGAAATCAGAGCAATATCTATTACCATTTCATGAGATCATCTGTGGATTCGATCATGAAATCGGAGTCTATTACCATTCCATAAAACCAGTCGTGAGTTTGACCATGGAATAGGAGCAATAAGATATGATAGATTATCTTCTAGGAATTCAGTGGTGAATATGACGTAGAATTTAATCTCTTGCATATAGTCAGTGAATCAGTGAGTGTTGCCAATGTCCCGAAGACGTTTTTCCCTCTCAACATTTCATGTATGGAGGACCGCCTGAGTCTACACACGGACACTCTACATAGTCAGGGAACAGTGAGTGTCACCGGCCTCCTGAAGGAGTTATTGCTCTCAATCTTACGGAGAACCGCCCAATCGTTCTTCTATGTATAGGAGAATTCCTCTACGTAGTCAGGGAACAGTGAGTGTCACCGACATCCTGAAGGCGTTAAGCTCTCAATCTTACGGATAACCGCCCAGTTACGTTATTCTACATAGAGGATATGATGAAATTCCCGGTGTCGAACGCTCCGGAGAGGCCTTTCGAGCGACATATGCATCATACTTCGTAAAACACAAATCGTCACATGGATTCCTGAAGCCGTGTCAGAAACATGCAATATCATGATTTTACGGTTTTGACCTTTGTTGAAAATCCACCATTAACATTAAGTCCCCTACTTAGTGAGGGACAATCATGTTCCGCAGTAAGCACTAGATGGTGATTTCCAGTCGATGAGAGATCAGTGGTTGAACTCAGTCTACAAAGGCATTCTCAGAATCTCCAATTTACTCCAATGGCACCATATGCGAGCAAATTTTCGGGTGGAGACCCTGGTAATGTGATAGAGCGTCATCCCACGGGCACGGAGAGATGAAGCACTGCTGATTTGAGCGACCGAAGGTCTAGTTTTGGTCGGTTTAAGATTTACGGTTCCGGGCCAAAAAAGGAAATCCTTATCTTATTAGGTTTTTGGAAATAAATTCATATAAAAGGGAAGAAACCCTAAAAAACTTATATATATATAAGTTTTTGGAAATATGTATGCACGTTCGTTCGATAGTCTAAAGCAATAAACAATAACCCATGGCATTAAAGAAATTTTTGGAATAGACCACCTTATAATATATTCCATCTTATATATTATAAGGTGGAATAGACCACCTTATAATATATATATATATATATATATATTTGTTGTATGTTTGATGAGTTGTTGAAAATTCCAAGGACCCATAGTTGCATGCATGCGTAGGTTTGATGAAAATTTGTTGCTTTGGAAATATGTATGCACGTTCGTTCGATAGTCTAAAGCAATAAACAATAACCCATGGCATTAAAGAAATTTTTGGAATAGACCACCTTATAATAAAAATTTTGTTTGTGAACCTTTGAAATTTTATTTGGAATATGTGGACTTTCTCAAAAATAGAAAAGATGCTCGTCTCATAGAAAATTGCTCGTTTGGGAAAAAATAAAGTTTTGTTTTTTAATTTTTTGATAAAAACTCAAAAAAGAAGTTTTGAGCAATTGTTAGAGATAAACAATTATATGCTATGATTTTATGAATTTGTGACAAAATCATGGGACGTTCACACGAAGAAGTTATGTAAACTGTTCATAGTTTTGTGAAAAGTCAGTGTTGACTCTAGAATGGTAAGTTTTGCTCGTCTTCGCAGGTTTGAAGGAGTAAGCAAGTTTACGAAGTTTCGTGTCATCACTAAAGTCTAGTGAAATCGTAAAATAGATAATAGTTGAGGATTACCATTTTTGTGATTGCGAGCATCTTAACTATGCTTTGATTCTGTTGTGTTAACAAAATCTGAATGTGGATGTCGCAGCAATTTTGCAAGAATGCATGATTCTCCGAATAATGATGCTTTCAGAGACGACGCAATATGGATGAGGTCTCCGTTGATGAAGAATGGGAGGAGGAAGCACCTGGAACCAAAAACATTCCAAATACTGAGGCTTTTTTCTTCGTGATTCAGCATATTCGTCGTGAAAAACGTCTCCAGTCCCCAGCATTTCATCTTCTGATAAATCCCAGGGGTGTTACACAAAAGAAATTAGTGACTCCTCTAGAAATTATTCGTTTCTGTCTTCAGCGGAGACAATTTTCTGCCTCGATCATAGAATTTAAGCTTTCTCTTCGACCCTTAGAAAAGTTCTCTGGATGGGCAAGACATATAGTAAGTTTCCCCCAAGTTCGAGGTATACTGGACCGTGCACAGGTGACAAGAGATATTCAGGCATCTGGAGACCTGTTTATTTATCATGATGCGCGAGGTATATTGGCTCTGATGGCTCGCTGGTACATTCCAACTCACACTTTCGTATGTATATAGGGATAGTTCACCATCACCTTAGAGGATGTTGTTCAACGCTGTAAAGTCCCCGGTCGTTTCATTGGTGAGTTGTCGAAACTTCCTTCCCCGTGATTTCTTCTTATCCGTGAAACTAGGATCATGAAACAAATATTTGTTACTTCGTTATAGAATTTTGCTCCGTCAAGTATTGACGATCTTCGATTTACTGCTGCTGGGCAAGCGGCTCACGAATATAGTGATGAAGAAATCGATGTAAGTATTTCTTCACATAATCGATCATGATATTTCTTGAGTAAGAGTAATAATAATCATGGATGTATCCAGGAGGACATTGTTGTGTAGAATCAACATGGTCATACCGTCCATCCGCCATCAAGTGGTAGTGAGCAAGAGAGTTCCCAGGTATCAGGATCGGAAGAAAGTAATAATGCTTCTGATGTTGATGTCGACCAAACTAATCTTCCGAGCACTTTAGAAACTCCTCGAGTAAGCGTCCACTCTTATTTATCTTCATAGAAGTATAATTTTTCTGATTTGTTGATGAAAGAATCCCAATGAATAAATGAAAATTTTTGCCGAAATACGTCATCAGAAAATTCAGAACTCAGATTTTAGCAAAAACGTCATAAAATATTCATCCGATGTCGGATTTTCGCGATCCAAACATGAATCCTCATCGCCAGGAAGCTTCCAAGCTTTTCAAAGAAGCTTTTTGGGTTTTGAGCACTTTTAAAGGCCGAAATCTACGACACAATGAACTTCCAGGAGACCTTCAGAAATTTCTCAGCTGGCATGCGGTTGGATGTTTCGGCCACATCATTTTGATAGTTTATTCAAATGCTATGAAATTTTGATATATTGTAGAGGACATTCATACGAAGAGAATGGTATATAACTCAACCTTATATTCGTCACCAATTTCTCCCAGTTCATCGTTTTATATAGGGAAGTGAAAAACTCTTCAGATGAGCTCCGCCATAAAACGTGTTTTCATAACTTCCACTTTACGTGATCATGTTGTGAATGCATAATAATGACGCTTGATGATGTTAGATTACTTACACCTTAGGTTTACGATTGCTTTTAGTTCCCTTGCTTGGATTGCTCTAATCCCATGTAATCTTCATAATAGGTGCCAATTATTGAAGTTGGGAATGATAGAGCCAATGACAACGATTCAAGCAATAAGGTGAACCCAAATGACGATGCTACCATATCTGCATCTTAAGTGGTAAAATCCATTCCCTTAAGTGCTTCGTATTTCCTGAAGCACGAGCTATCAATGAAACGTGCAAATTCATTCTTGTTGTCAATACTGTTAGGAAATCTGATTTCATCCATATTTTCAATTCTGATCCATATATTAGCGGATTTAGTTCTTGATTTCCGTTTTCTCATACTTGCGAAAATATGAAAAACCCTAGTTACGATTTTGAGCAATCTTCCCAAATATGTTTGAACAAATGGCAAGAGATTATCTTTTATAGGAAGACTTGGCATCAAAAACTGGAAATAACTAGTTTTAGGAAATATACTCAAAATCGGAAACCGTGGCTTGTGGGGAAACAATTACGTTTTTGTGTCTAGGTCTTTCTTTTGGAAAACCGGTTTTCTATGGACTGGATCTTTATTTCGGGTTGATTCCATATCTTTGTCCAATAATCTGTGTACTCTTTTATTACCAGAATGTGATAATATCACTTGAAATTTATTCAAGAATTTACTAGAGTTTACAGAGATAAAATTGAACAAAGTAAGATATTTGTTAAAAATATCATCAGAGCCATAAACCATGTAATATTTCAAAAGATCACTTGATTCATTAAAACAATTGTGAGGTGCATGAAGCAATCCATTGTTAATGAATTATTAACTGAAAACTTATTCCTTGTAGGAATACATATTTTCCAAAATCGCATCCTAGACGGCGAGACATTGACATAATTGCATCTGAAAATGTATATGTATATACTTTGGTAGGTCATCCAAAATATATTTAAGGTTCCATATTTATCAAGAACACAATAGCCATCGTTCATACAAATCATAAGAGGAATATTAAGCAATTTCAAGGTACAACCTGTCACATAGGCCTTGGTATCATTGTCACTCAACATAATGATATACAATCCTATGTCCACTAAAGAATTATGTAAGTCACTCGAGACATACATAAACATAATTCCTAACATGTTTAGGAATAAGAGTATTACATACTTCCAACGTGGTTTCCACCACGATCTTATAAGTAACCAAATCCTGCTATTACGTTAACTGAATCACTCATTAGATTCAATTCTTATAGGTTGGATCGCACCAAACACTGATTGTTAGATCTTTTCGTGTTTGCCTGCTCTGATACCAATTGAAAAGGCGAGGGTACCCAAATATACCTCAAGCTAAAACTTTTCCTACCTATAAGTCCTTTCTCCGAAAGTGATTGTCTATGGACTGAATCGAGACAATACAACTAATCGGTTCACACTTCGTGTGATCGTCTATGGATACGAGATCGAGACAATACAACAACGAAGTATGTTACTTGATAAAAAGGTTCGGACTTAACCAAACACAATAGGATTCACTTATCAAGTAAATAGGAATTAACGTTTGTATAATTTACTTTAATTATAATAAAACAATTATAATGCGGAAATATAAAGTAAATGACACATCAAGATTTTGTTAACGAGGAAAAGGAAAATGCATAAAAACCCCGGGACCTTGTACAGAATTGAATACTCTCAGGATTAAGCCGCTACACAAAATTACACCAACTTCGTATAGTTGAGACCAAGCAACTAAACCTATAATTCACCTAGTTCCGTCTGTATTCCCACGCCTCCAACTTATAAATAAGTCACGTACTTGGATCAATTCTTTTGGTTCGTATTCCAAACAATAAAGAAACAACAAATCTGTTTGGTATCAACTCTCTTCAACCAAGTGGTATGAGTTGGACAAAGGATCTTTTGTTTATCTTAACATAAACTCCTTCGTCGGGTCCTTAGATCTTCTTGTGTTCAATTACCGAAGTAATCGTTTAAGATTAAGCCAACAACACTCTTAATCCAAAGAATTATGTTGATGCCGATCTACTCAATTAAACAATCCAATATACCACAAGGATAAACCGATTATTAATTCGATCCTCTTTTACCGAAACAAGTATTGTGCACACCAATGATTATGAACCCACAAATCAGAAATCTTCAATATCTTCTTCGTCTTAAACTGAGCGTCCGTAAGAGATTTTGCTTAATTAGGTTACTCTCCTCTTCAAATCGGCGGCTACACCAGTAACAACCACTACACCAAATTCTGGGATTCGTACCAGAATTAAGCCGTTACGAAACGGGGTTGTAACGGCCTTCGCCTGTTTCAAAAGTGGGTGTTATATTTTTTTCGTAGGCAATGGATCCGTTACGAATTCTTGGTTGTAACGGCATCAGTAACAGCTGAGAGCCGTTACGAAATGACACGTAGTAACAGCTGAAGGACGTTACGAATATTTTGAACAACGTGGTCGTAACAGGCACCAGACGTTACTACGTGGCACACTATAACATGCGCAAGCCGTTACTACGTGGCAGGTTGAAACAGCTTCAAGCCGGTACGAATTTTTTTCGTAACAGAAAAAGATTACTGCCAGTCAACGTTGACCGACAGTTCATTTTCTCCGGAAAATACAAATAACCTGCATACACTTCCATTTTATCCATCATCCACATCCAACAATACTTTCTTCAATCAATTCATATTAACATTTAATCAATGCACATTAATATTCACTCAATTCATATAAAAAAAGAATATAAATTCTTTAAGTACCAAACAGAATACATAGAAATTTCCCAATTTCAGTTCATATCACTTAAATCGCTATAAGTTTACCGTAAATATTATATAGAAACTTACTCAAAACTTGCAGATACTTCCAAACACTAGTTGCCAAGCATTCTTCATCAAGTTCTCCATAATTCCTGGCTTTAAGTTCAGAATTGCAAACCCATACTACATGAAACAAACCAAAAATATCTAGGGAACACATCATGGTAAGAAGTAAACAATGTGTGATTAGATTGGTGTCGTCTTTGACACTTAGAAAATAAAAACATTACCTGCTTGTGGTAACTAATTTGGCTCCATGAATGTATCTGTAGTGGAAATTGCTGAGGTTGCAATTGCAACTGGAGATGTCGTTGTTGTGGTATTAGAATCTGCTGTTGTTTTTGCGCTGCAGGAATTTGATGTTGCTGCTGTGGCTCCTTGTTCAGCTATTTCACCTGAATTAATCAACAAACAAAAATGCAGACAAAACTAAGATGCCATACCACATACGGATGAAATTACATAAAAATATCAATTGGAGAAAACAAACAATGAGAAATACTTACAATGTTTTTGTAATAAAGACTAAGTCCATGATTTAGTCATCAATAGTTGTCATCATTTCACTCTCTTGTATAAATTGAATAATACATAGTGCAGAAGTTCAAGATTCTGGTGCACATAATCCTCCATTTTCTACAACCCACATAGACGCAACTCAGATATGGTATTTAATGTAACCAGATAAGGACGAAACTGAATATTACTTAGTGCAGAAGAAAATATACCTTGGGAAGATCAAGGTTGATCACAGGAGCAACTCTAGTGACATCTAAACCACGAGATGCAACATCTGTGGCGACCTAGACAGGGAGTTTGGAGGTTAAGTCGTTGCAGGGGTACTATACAAACACTAAGCATTTCTTTGACTTAATTCAGATACAGAAGAGCATGGAGATACCAGAATATTAGCTGAGCTATTTCGAAAATTGCGAAGAGCTGTTTCTCTTTCACTTTGGCTACGACCACCATGAAGAGCAACAACGTGCAGACCTTGCGCTATCAGGGCTTCTGCAACTTCATCACGCCTAGTCTGAAACATGATACTAACATGATAATACATAGTGCAGAAGTTCAAGATTCTGGTGCACATAATCCTCCATTTTCTACAACCCACATAGACGCAACTCAGATATGGTATTTAATGTAACCAGACAAGGATGAAACTGAGAAATGGAATATTACTTGGTGCAAAAGAAAATATACCTTGGGAAGATCAAGGTTGATCACATGAGCAACTCTAGTGACATCTAAACCACGAGATGCAACATCTGTGGCGACCTAGACAAGGAGTTTGGAGGTTAAGTCGTTGCAGGGGTATAATACAAACACTAAGCATTTCTTTAACTTAATCCAGATACATAAGAGCATGGAGATACCAGAATATTAGCTGAGCTATTTCGAAAATTGCGAAGAGCTGCTTCTCTTTCACTTTGGCTACGACCACCATGAAGAGCAACAACGTGCAGACCTTGCGCTATCAGGGCTTTTGCAACTTCATCACACCTAGTCTGAAACATGATATTAACATAACTTGTCAGCATCTCATAGGCATTTCAAAAGTTCAAGTCATCAATCATGCTAAAACGTCATTACCTTCCTTTCAACAAAAAGGTAATACATCATCTGAAAGCCAAAAGTAAGATACAAATTACATTTACCTTTTCTGTGAACTTTTCAGACTTTACATGCTTCATTACTCCATCAATGATCCAGTTGGCATATGATGGACTAGGATATGTCACAGAAAAAAAGAATCTTAACACCTTGACGATCCCCACGAATAGTTGCTTCTTCTACTGGCTTTAGTCTATACTGTAACATGGACAGAATAGTTGATTTTCATAAGCTAGACTACCAGAGATGGAAATAAATGCGCCATGATTAATCTCATAGGATGCAGCAGATAAGACTAAAGTCCCAATTTATGGGCTTCATAAAGTCGAACAAATAAATGCTCACTTAATTCAAACACAGGTCCAAGATACAGTTAACTTACAATATTCTGCTGCAAATAACAGAGCTTTTAATCCATCTGGTCCACCATTTGGATCAGCACCTGCTTACACAGATGGAAATAGATATAAAAGAGCATGTTACATAACTCACAAACTACGAGTTTGGATCACACAAACAACTCTAAACAGACAAAGCCCGACAAGAATGTAAAGCAAGTTTTCAACCTTGAGTAAATGCTCCACTATTTCCCAAGATCCGCAATGAATGGATGCCTGGAGTGGAGTTTTCACCTTGTTGAAGATCAAATTAGGATGCAAAGACAAAATAGAAGGTAGCAGACTTAGTGATCCCCTTGTTTATAGGGGAAAAAGGAGAAACAATCATGCATATAAAAATAAATGCTACTCATGTTGGCTTTGTACTGATTCAGAAGAAGCTCAACTGTATCAACTGAAACATCCATGTTACTAATAATACCAAAAGATTCTAACATTCATGTCATCTTTGACGATCCGCTAAATGCAATGGAGTTGCTCCTTTACCATCTCTAACATTTACAAATCTTGCAAATCCCCTATTTTTATTTTAACCCCAAATTAGCCAAATCAATCATTTTTCATTCTAAAATCAAATACATTTCTAAAAAAGGTTAAAAAGCAAAAGTAGTACATACCAAGAATCTGCAACTGGGGTCGACTGAGAAGCCAAAAGAATAACTTGTAAGCACTCAGAATGACCATAATAATTATGTAATGAGACATAACATCAGTATTGAAGAGTACCCATGTGTGCCAAGCTTTCGACCAGTCAGTTGCACATTGAGTGGCATTCAAGAATGCAATAAGAACTTCTGCTGACAACAAGAGACAATAAGTAGACAAATAATACGACATTCATCAAGAGAAGAAAAAAAAATAGATAGAAGGAGAAAAGAGAAAAACTGAATTCATGGAGGGCATTGTTAAATGCACAAAGTTTAAAACTTACTGTCATAGTTGACTCTTTCAACAGAATACTGTTAACCGTAATCTAGTTTGAGTATTCAGAACTGACAAAACTAGCAGTCCTAGAAAATGGGAAAAAGAAAATAAAAATGGTAAGGAAAAGATTGTACCAATTTAGAAAGAAACCTGTGGGGAAGGCAATGCCTGCTTCTAGACCATTCTCAGTAGAACCACCATTTCCTTATCCTTCATATCCTCCATCCATCTCACAGTAGAAACTCCACAATTTCATACTTTCCCTGCATTTAAATCCAACTTTGATCTTGGTAAGACAGCCACTTATATAAACTCAAACACACAAACAAAACCATGGACATCTTATAAATTCAAGCATCTTATCATATAAATGTTACTACTCAAGCAGCTTCCTACCCCATGAACTACTCTCCCACTTCTTCACATCTATAATATCAAAACCAAAAACATCAAATCATCAATCCACTCTATAAAAAACACAAATAAATAAGTATTAGAATTGAATGGAAACGAAACTATCAATATACCTGCAGCTTCCATTCAGCTTCAACTGCAACTGCCATTTAGAGCACCATTCTGCAGCTTCAATCACTTCCCTGCAACGTTCATCTAGTTGCAATCCCACCTGCAACTCATTCTGCTATTCCCGGCAATTCACAGCCAAACAGCCACCATTCTGCAACTCATTTTGTTATCATATAATACAACAGCACTACTCTTTGACCTAGCAATCCTTCCTTATGACCTCAAACTGCATCACCAGAACCAAGCACCCATTTCAGCTACCTCCTTCCATCCTTCCTGCAATTTCAGTTCACCACCTAACTCAGCTGCAAATGCTCAAAAAAGCACCCATTTCATCTATACCTCCTTCCATCATCACAGCAAACAACACATTAAATCATCAAAAGAGATGGCATGCAACATTAGCTTCTTACTAACTCCCCTCTTCTTCTGCAACAACAACAAGAGCAATAGCTGTAATTAAAACACACACAGTCATATATCAATAAACAAAAGACTAATTTTTTTACAAAAAAGAAAATCTCACATGTTGGATCCTTAGTTGCACATATTTTTTCTTCAGCTCCTTCTTCTTCTACATACAAAATACCAATCCTAGCTATCTGCAGATCTTCATACATGTTCACTCCTCTCTCATAGGTAACAATATAATCAATCGAACTCCATCACCATCTTCAATTGTTTCTTTTGGAATCCTGAACACAGAAATCCCTGGTACCTAAATTGGGGAAAAGAGTAAACCAAAATTCCTTGTGAAATCTAAAAAAGAACCCTAAACATCCATCCATACTTCTATTAAGAAAAAACCCCTCAAACATTATTCAATTTATAAATTAATTACACACAAATCAGAATTAATCTGAGAAACCCTAAATCAACTTACCATTTCTGCCAACTTGAATCCACACTTGATTTAACAGCACCGCCATGAATCACCTGCGTTCTCAACAGATCCATCATCTTATCATGATTTCTTCACCTCAAGAATAAACCCTAACCCTAACTCTCTCCCTGATTTATCACCACACACAATGAACCTAAAACTCCTACTTGTTCTCCTTCGGACATCAACAATTACACCATCACCCTCATCATCTATACAGATTCATTCATCAACAATCAACGATTTATGTGATGAAACTAGGCTTTCATCGCCCGGGTGGAGAGGAGAGGAGAGGAAAGAGCAGGAGCACTGGAGCAGGAACAAAAGAGAGAAGAAAAAACTGAAAACGAATCTCGAACTGTCGAACTGCTGAGATATCCTCAAAAGCACGCATGTGAATCGCACACGCATGGGGGGAAATATCCTCTAGTATAACTCATCGTGGATGGAAACATAATGCCACGCATGTGAATGGCACACGCACATTCTAAAATTGTTATGACCCAAGTGTGACCAAGCGTGTGACTCGCACGCCTAAAAAAATTTCGTAAGCCTTGTACAACTTTTTTTAAAGATTAGTAACGGCTTTCGCGTGTTACGAAATTTTGTAACGGCCATTTGTAAAGGAAATTTTGTAATGGCCACGAATCCGTTACGAATTGCTATTACTATTCCGGGAATTTGGTACACAAGAGGAAGTATGTTGTTACGGAGGATTAGTTTGCTAGAAAGACAAACTTCAAGTATTTATAGACAAGGAAGTTTGGACACCAAGGAATTTCCAAAACCAAAAATATTTTCGAGATATTCATTAAATCACAAATTCGGTTTCCATAATTCCTGGAAATGCTCCGTCCAAAAATAATGATCGAAATATCTCGGAAAATCTAATTATTAAATTCACATTACTAATTATTGTATTTCCCTACAAAATAAAATTAATAACCTTAATTAAAAGATTCTTAACTTACTTATGTTTCGATCTTGGGATTTTCTTCCTTTAGCTATTAAGGAATAACTTTGAACAATTAAATAAATAAACATTCACAGCACGTGTTCAAAGTATATCGACATCCTTACTTTATAAGTTCTCTTTCACAGTTACAACCTTGAAACCGATTTGCCACACTTCCAACCAAGTTTAGAATTGGTTCATCTGACTTTCAAGAACTATGCGATTGATCAAACAAGCATTCAATCACAATTATGGGTTTATCGGTTCTACCAAAACAAGTTTCGGTTCTACCTACATATGAGTACTGTGCATAGTCACACTAGCTTTCCAAAATTCGGTTGACTAGGTACTAGGATCGGTTCCCCACATATATATGGTATCTAACTTATATGTGTTGCACATGTCCATAGGATCAGTTCCCCTTTGCTTAAAAACGTGTTGCACATGTTCATAGGTGTAGATGGTGGATTTTCGACAAAGGATAAAATCGTAAAATCATAATTGTAGTACTCCTGATCCAGCAATCAGATGAGTGTTGAGACTCATGTCTCTCGTCGAAAGCATGAAAGCTCATGCCACAAAATCTCTGACTGAGAATGCTGTCTCTCAGAGTATATGTAGATGTGTAGTCTCTCAGCTGAGGCAACGGCACATCTCATGAATACTGAGAAATTTCGGTAATTACTTCTATATAGAATCGAAAGATTGGACGGCTGCTAGACAGCTTGCCTGCTAGTATAGAGCAATAACGTCTTCAGGATGCAACAAGGTTTTCCCTGACTATATAAAGGAAATATGATGCTTCAACAAGCTCATGTTACTCCACTCTCAGATAATTAATGCTCCTAGACAGCATGCCTGCTAGTATAGAGCCATCAATTAATTATCTTTAATCGTTAACTGAATATTCAGCAATATTCTACGATTCTTCGTCATTTCAATTCGTTGTTCTTCCCAGCAGAATTCCACGGGTTAGTGATAAATGTTCAACGAACGGCCATCTGAGCAGCTCTCGAGTAAGCCCAGACCAAAATGGTGCAAGTGTACTCAGCAATAATGCACAAACGGGCACCTGAATGCACAAACGAGCATTCCAAAACACGAAGGAACGATGAACCTGTGCAAAATAGAAAGAAAATAATAAATAATAAAATATTAATCGAGGCGTTGGGAGACTGGGCCCACCGGTCGGCTGGTCATGTCGTGGCCAGTCCCACGCCCAATTTTATATTTTATCATATTTTTTTTATTATTTTTCCTGATCTCATGAAAATCCCTTCACTTGAGCAAATCTCCTTCGTCTCAAGGAAACTCCCCAGTCTCATGGTGTTTCCTCGTTTCAAAGAAATAATAATAAATTAGGAAAGATATCGTGGGACCAGACTCACTAGCCGGCCGGCCATGCCCTAGCCGTGGCCGGTCCCACACCTCATGACTCCTTATTATTTTATTATTATTTCCCTCATCCCATGAAAACTCCTTGAATTCATGAAATTTCCCTCAAGTCATGAAAATAATGTAAAATTAGGGAAACTCGTGGGACCAGGCCCTAGCCGGTCCCACACGCCCCTTATTTTATTTTGTGTTTCCCTCATCTCATGGAAACTCCCTGATTTCAACAAATTCCTTGGTTTCAACAAACCTCTTGATTTTATGATATTTCCCTAAAATCATGAAAAATATTATAAAATTGGGAAAGGTGCCTTGAGACGGGCTCTTTGGCCGGACGGCCATGCCTTGGCCATAGCCGGTCCCACACTTCATGACTCCCTATTTCATTATTATTATTTCCATAATCTCATGGAAATTCCTTAACTTCATGAAATTCTTCTGTTTCATGATATTTCCCTCACACCAGGGAAAATACATAAAATTGGGAAAGGTGTTGCGGGACCGAGCTTGCTAGCTGGCCGGTCATGCCCTAGCCGTGGCCGGTCCCACACCTTGCAAATCCCCTATTTTATTAATTATTTTTCATCATCTCATGAAGATTCCCCAGTTTCAGCAAAACCCTGAATCCTTCATATTTTCTCAAAATGTTGCTCAAATGTGCATCGGAAAATATCGAAATTCTCAGGACTGAGACACGGACATCATGGTGACGCGGTCATGTCTCCTTGACCGACCAAGACTGTCCCTAAGGTTTGCAAATATCCGGTCCCACATGTTTTAATAATTTTGACCTAGTTTGTTCAATTGCTCATATTGGGTTCAAACTCTTCTCAAACAACTGGAGTTTGCTCAGACGACCATCAGCTGGTCCCACAACCACCAAGGGCCGGTCTCATTCCCTCTTGGTCGGTCCCTCATCTCTCCATAATTAGGTTTTATTACCTAACGCTCACACGAGCATTATTTTAAAAGAATGATTAAACCAGCATTTAATCATCTTTTTACCAACTGGTCTTCAAGAGACTTTGGTATTTTTGCTCACTTGAGCATCTGGGAGTTACATGGTCGACTCATCATCCCATGTATCTGGTCCCTCCTTCACTACGTGGTTGATTTTCAATAAATCATCAATTGATTAAAATTAGGGTTTTGAATCCAGAGCTCTGCGAAAACGTAATTCTGAGTAGATTCAAATACTAATAATTTTACTTTGATCCCATGATCAATACTTTCATTATTATACTCATCCTAGTAGTCAGTATCTTAAATTAATATTTTTTTGGTCGTGCCACCAACAATTCATCAGACGAGCAACAGTCGCTCAGATGAGCAATATTTGCTCAGACTAAGGAATATTGGTTCAACTATCAATATTCAACGATTCAGCAACACAATTTTCTCAGGTTATCAACATTTATTCGACAATGATACATGTGTCTCAACAGACATGTTCAATTCATGAGTCTCGGAACATTTGCAAATCACGTTCGACTCAGCAATACAAGGACTCATTGTCCCATGAAGTCAGCAACTGACTCCACAACCACGAGATGTCAATCGTGTTACATGGGGGATATTAACTAGGGTTTTGGTCTGGAGGTCTACGACACGTGTGTTCATGCACATGATGAGAATGTGAGCAAGACGTGCAATCGGTTGGAGGAGTTAGCAAAGAAGTGAATGGAAAATCAACCAAGTCTCCGCACGATGAGCAATTGGTTTTGACACGATTTCCCACTTCCCCACTCTTTCACTCCAGAAACTGTCACACTTCATGGGATCAAGGTGTTTACAATTTAGCAATATAAAAAGGCCTCTGAATCCTGATTGAAACGGACAAGAATTTCTCGACAAGTTTATACAGACAATCTTTCGTCTACACGAACTCATCGTCTGAGCAATCACTCTCAACTGAGTAAATTCAATCATTTAGAACTTTCTTACGCAGAATACACAATACACCTACAATATCGATCACCATTGATCTCACACATTTCTCAGCTTCCTTCCTACAGATCAACCCATCCTCTCTTGTGACCGAATTGACTCTGGAACGTCCATTGTATTGGTTTAGGCCGGAGTCCTACAAATTCATCTCTCGAACTTAAAGTACTCCCTTCTTGCAGTGCATCTGTGTGAGGTTGAGCATTTGCTCAGTTCAAGGAGTCTCCGCACGGTCATCTCCTCAATTCCGTAAAAATCAGCAAATCTTTTTTCTCCATCTACAGATTGGCGACCACAGTGGGAGATCATTCTCTCGGTTGCAATCTTAATTCTCACAAAGATGGTCGATCTTAGATCTGTTTCAGTTACCAATTCGGGTTCAACACCCAACTCTAACATCGCAAGTTCTAGTGGTATTGCCACCGCAAGTACTACTGCTCTCAACGTTGCAGGCTCCAGTGGTACCGCTAATACCACTCCTCCGGACAGCAATGTCACGCCACATGTTGCTACTACTCCTACGAGTGTTGGTGCTCCAGTGATCACTCTTGTCAATGCTGCAAGTAATTCTACTGGCACTATCAACAATTCACCTCCTAGTGAATCTCCTGAAGAAACCAGAGGAAACCAACCTACCATAGCTTATCTTATGAAGGTGCAAGAGACTCTCGCAAAAAACCAGATTGACATGGCTGCAACATAGAAAGAGTTGTGCAATCATCTCAAAATTCTCAAGATGTCAGAGAAAACTCAGGAGAAGGGAAAATCCAAAGAAACATCTTCGACTGCTGATCCTGAAGTCACTTCGATCCACGTAGTAGATGATGATCAAGTCCACAAGGCTGTAGACAATCCACCAATGAAGGAACCTGCAGGCTTCATCACCCGTGAAGACCTGAAACGCTTTATGGAGGATCGATGAAAAGACAAGACACCATCGGTTCATCGTCATCAACCTCCATATCCTGCTACTATACAACGAATTCCTCTCCCAAAGGGCTGCACCTCTCTAACGTTCACACTGTATAACAGGACGGGAACGCTCGAGAACATGTCTCTCGATTCTTAGAAGCACTAGGCGAACACGACACACAACCATGTCGTTCGTCTGAAGGAATTCTCGAAATCTCTGACAGGCCGAGCGTACACATGGTACAACAACATTGCACCAGGGAGCATCGCTAGTTGGGGAGAGACGGTTAATGCTTTCTACCAGAAATACTTTTTCATCTCAGAGCAGATTACTCTCTCTTATTTAGGAAAATGTCTCAGAAGAACAATGAACATCCGAACGATTATGTGAAGAGGTTCAGAGTCCAAGCTTTGGATTGTCATGACCCGAATGTCACTGAACAACAACTGGTGGACTTGTGCATCAACGGAATGATTCCGATCTACAGAGCCTTGCTGGAAAATCTTCGGTTCCAGACTTTCTCCGAGCTTCATGAAGTAGCCAAATGATCAGCGACTACTGCACCTGGAAAGAAAAAAGTATGCAAGGTCGAGGAACCTCGAAGCAGCCGAAACCTAGTCAACAATCATCACAAACTTTGTTGTTGAAAGAAATTAAAGAAAATCCGAGACAATCATCAGAGAGCTTCCCTAACATCCCAGACTCCTCTGAAGGCGCAAAGAAAAGATAACCAATCCTAAAATGCACAAACCTCGACCCGGCATCAACGAACGGGGAAATGATCAGACATACTCAAACTTCTCTCTTCTCATGAAAGAGTGATCGAGTTACTGGAAATCTGGGTTCAAGATGGTGCAACCAAATTGTTGCTCATCATAAAGAGCCAACTGAAGAAAAAATGAAGAATCTCAGGTACTGTAACCTTCATAGATTTATCAATCATCCGACAAGTAACTGCAATATTTTGAAGCACGTCACCAAAGAGAAGGTTGATCCACAATAGCTTCAAGTAGGGACTGAAGGAGTACACAAGAACCCTCTCCCAATCATAACCTTTACACTCTCTGAACAACCTATCAAAGAGGCAGTTCAATCCTTGGTCGAACGTGAATTGTTCTATCTGTCGAAGGCACAAAGGAGAGACATGTTCACAACACTGAACTACATCGTGTCAAGAAGTCCATTCCGGAAATACTTCTTGATCCTCCAGCCACAGACCAAGAGATGTACGACTGGGGACTTCTTACCACAGTCAATCTCAGAAGAAACTAATTTGGAAGAACGTTGATCGATGTTGGCACCTCCATCAACAAAATTCCATTAGAAACCATCGGGTCCACATGATCACTCGACAAGAAGCTACTCATGCTCCCATATAAATCAAATACCTTGAAGGAACGCTCGGAAATACTTATGGCTACATCACTCTCAAAGTGAACATAAGTTCAACCTGGACAGAAACCAAGTTTCACATAATCAGAAAGATCCAGGATATGACATGTCCTTCAGAAGAGCGTGGATCCATGCTGAAAAGATGGGTACTTACAAAGCACCTTTGTCTACACGTCTCTCCAATGAAGAAAGTTCTGATCCAGAAGATTTTCCGGACGTTCCATCATCAGATCACTTGGAGGAATTTCGAACTTTGATAAGGTTGAAATAAGAACCTGCAAAAGATGCATGGACATTCATCAAAAGATCCTGCACTCAGGCAAGTCTCGTTCCTCCCATGTCTATATCATTTATTTCCTCACATGTTATTCTATAATGGGGACTCAATTCTGCTAGCATCTCTGCTATTGCAATACGTTATAAGTGGGTAATCTCACTTCAACAATATTTTACCAAGTGGTTGAATCTGACATTTCTCCGAATCGAGCATCTCACTGAGACATTCATTACTGAGATGATGTTCAAGCACGGAAAAGAAAAATTTGGACATTTCTCCATAGCCTTGCAGGAGTTTTCATGTGTGCCACAAAACCAGAAAGCTCTGATATCTGCACAAGTGTTAAATCCCACTACCGCGACTAAGGAACGCTGAATCAACAGAAGATAGTTGGGACCCAAACGATCAAACCTAAGACATGCTCAAGGGATATGACGCTTCAACACTCAAGCATCTAAGAAGCCTTCAAATTGTACTCCCAATCAAAGAGTACACCTCCTATAATAGCGCATCTAGCTTCAGCATAAATATCTCAACGATGACACTTTGATTCAACACCAGCGCAATCAAAGTGTAACTAAATTACAATTGCTAATTATTCATTATCCTATGATAAGACTTCTAAAGCAGATGCAACATCATTCATCCATGGATGACACAAACCCCTTCAACATACACTGAGGACTTGATCTTATTGGAATTTGCAATCTGATGTGATTCCATGAAATTTCATCGACGGAACCTCTCTACATCACAAGCCTTGCACGACCAAGGAACTTTTTCTCCTCACATACAGAATGGGGACTGCCGCTGTTATCTTCCACAACAACATCGATTCCCTGACGAAGCCACTTCACAGTAAAGTCATATTCATGAGAATTTGGGTTGAAGTCCTAGAACAAATTCATCTTAGGAATGCTCAACTAACCAACTAGTTCGTGAATGTAAAAGGCTCACTGGATGAAGGAGCAAAGTCTATATCGATAATCATGGTTCTAGCCTTTTTCGGTCTCTGGAGTAACTCCAAACATAGTATCGGCATCAACAAGGATATTTGGAGGAACTCCGTTCATGGTCTCAGCATCAACAAGAATTTCTGGAGAAATTTCAATCATGATCTAGCATCAACAAAGGTCTCAAGAGCAACATCCTCATGACAGGGCTTCATTAATTAACCATTCTCTGAAGTATTGCTCGACGAAGCGGACTTCTCCAAGCACTAATGATTCATATCAATATGTGTATACCTGATAAAATGCTCAGATGAAAGTCTTCCCAAAGCTTGCACGACTGGTTGATGTGATTTGTAGATAGTGGTAAAAGTGGTTCGATTCTCAGACTTGTGAAGGATATTAATTAGACTTAAATTCTAATACTAAAATAGAAAACTCACTAAAAATTATAGCAAACTCAATCAAAGATGATATCAATACTAAAAGAAACACTGAGGCTAAGATTCCACTATTTTCCAAGTTCAAAGTGATTAAATCAATACTTATATTTGTGCAATTTTCTTGTTTAATTTGATTCTAAAATATTGCAACAAGTAGATTTTCAAAAGTAATAATTGTAAATACCAAGTATGAAGCATCAAAAGTCTTAAAACTAAGCATACTCCATCAAAATAGATCACAATCACTCAAATAAAAATCATATTCAATAATAGTTCAAGGCAAATAATCATATAATTATTGCAAATAAAAAGATAAAATAGAATATACCACTTTTTGTTGGAAAAATAGCTTCCTCTATCGCCTCAGCAATGGGGTTTAGCTCCTCATATTAATCATGATCTCAAAATATGTGTTTGTTGCTCAAAAGATGATTAAAAGAGTGAAAAGTAATAACACAGACTGTTTGCAACAGTGTATTGGTGTTGCAAAACAACTGTTACAATGGAACTGTTACAGAAAAAATTGTTGCTTTGTCGCTGATTTTAAGACCCTAGAATAAGGCTGCCCTGAACAGATTAATGTTCTTCAGCTGTTAAACAACGACACTTTTCTGCGACTGTCTACCGAGCGTCAATGTTCTTCGCGTTCTTCTTCTTCAGCAGCAGCAGCAGCAGAAACAGAGTTTGGTAAAGCTCTGAGTTCTTCTTCTCTGGCTCTCCTTAGGTTCCCAAACTCTCGACACCTCTTCTGTATGACCCAAGACATCTATTTATATCAAAAATACCGATTAAATCTCTCCCAAATCTTCCAAAATCTCTTTCCTTCTCTTCACGGCCAAGTTGCGACAATTTCTTGTTTTAGGATTTCTATGCGTTTCTGAGCTTTCCTTTTTATTCTAAACTCTTCCTTAGATAGATACAAGTCTTTGGGAAGGTTTACAGCGCTTTAATCTCTCTAAAATTCCCTAAAACAGGTCACACACGTGACTTTCCATATTTTCTTGTTGTGAGAAAAATCCGTCGATTGAGCCCATTCTAATCGATTTAAACACCCATATCAGATTCCTAGACCCATAAGGAGTCTATCCTATGAAAATCAGAGGTTTAATCGACCTCAAACTCCTTCAAATCACGATTGCCAAAACTGCTCTTTAACTGCACTTTTTTCCCGTCAAAAACCTGATTTTTTAATGTTGAAGATGGTTGCCCCTTATCCAGAGTAGGGGTGCGATTAACAACTGCCTGGAAATGGGATTCCCCTTAGTAATTAGGTTACCCCTTATCCAAAGTGAGAGTCCGAATAGCAAATGTCCTCCGGGTGCTTTCCGAAACCTTTTCGAGCCAATTCTTTCCAAAAATGTTTATTGGCCAAAAATACCTACAAATAAATAAAACACCATAATAAGTACAAAAATGATCCCTAAAAACATATAGAATCGAGACAAATCGGACACAAAAATGTGTCTATCAAATACCCCCAAACGTATTATTTGCTAGTCCTCGAGCAAAAAAAATAGGAATAAAATCCTAACTCACTATCGCAGGCATCGTCGATTGCATTTAGCGTATGCAATAAGCCTTTAAACCCCTAGGTGCCCCAAGTGGCGGAGTGTTGTCTCCGGAGGGCTTACCAGAGGTATACCCACAAAACCTTTTTACTCCAGACCCTAGCTATCTACACAGAACCTTGGGAGGCACTAAAGAATCTCCTTGGTTGGCATAATTATTGACTACAGGAGGAAGTACCCTGATGCGAAATTCCAATTGTTGTACACGAGTTTGCACTCAAGCATACTAAAATTCATATGAAGTACAGAGCTCTACTCAGATAGTCGCACTATGGACATCAATATCCGGAGTCAAAACTAATCACATGGATAGATCAAGAAGATGGATATAGAAAAACATAGATGGTTTTGATGTTTACTAGGTGAACGGTGTTTCTCATATCTGTCTGAAGGCCTCCGCCAAAATGAACCTATCCTAATGGACTGAGATACTAGTCTGACTAATATCAACACACTGGCATATACAAGGGAACCAGTGATTGATAATCCTAACTCTAGGTCAACACAACTGGCATATACAAGGGTTCCAGTGGTCGACTTTATTGAATTTATTCCAGTTGGTCTGGTCTTCTTTTTTTTTTTTTTTTTTTTTTGTATCTCAATCACTCTAATTCACCCTAGCATTGGTAACAACTTGAATCGTGAGCCCCACCTAATCACTTAGAGAAACATAGTTTAAAAACAAAAAAATAAAAACAGAAGTGAAAAGGACTCAACGAGATATGGTGAAACTATCATGTTATTTCTAACACCTGAGCTCTGTGCTTTTATGAATAGACTCTTTAGATGTTGCCATCTAGTCAGATTGGTTCCTCAACTCCTACAACCAAAATGCTTCCATCCACTTAGATTGGTTAGTGCCATCCTTAATAGGGATAAATTTCTAGGCTCTGGAGTTTATTTATTGCAACGAAAAGGTAACAAAAAGTTCTACCCCACCCCCAAACTTAAATCTAACATTGTCCTCAATGTTTCTAATCAAAGAACAGTACCAAAAATATAAGTAACATGAGGAAATAGTAAAGAGAGAAGTCGGAAAGATAGTACCTGGGTGAAGTGTAACCAAAAACCTACAAAAATATTATACAACATACAAAATCGCCTCGATGGTCAATCAAGGTAAACAGGGTCCTCCAGAGGGACCTCCTCAACATCACCTGTAGGAAAAGGCTCTAAAAAGGGCTTCAATCGCTGACCGTTAACCTTCGAAGAACTACTACCATCTGGTGTCTCAATCTCAACAGCGCCATGAGGAAAAACAGTACGGACCACAAAAGGACCGGTCCACCGAGAGCGCAACTTCCCGGGGAATAGATGCAAACGAGTGTCATACAGAAGAACTTTTTGACCTGGAGAAAATGACTTTCGTAAAATATTCCTATCATGCACAAGTTTCATTTTGTTCTTATACTCCTTAGCACTATCGTATGCATCTCTACGAATCTCGTCCAACTCATTGAGCTGGAGCTTTCTTTGAGCTCCTGCCTTGTCAAGTGAAAAGTTTAAGTTCTTAATAGCCCAATAGGCTCGATGCTCTAACTCAACAGGCAGGTGACATGCCTTGCCAAACACTAAACGATAAGGTGACATTCCAATGGGTGTCTTAAACGCAGTACGGTAAGCCCATAAGGCATCAGTAAGCCTCGACGACCAGTCTTTCCTATTTGGATTAACTGTTTTCTCTAGAATACGTTTAATTTCCCTATTGGAAACCTCTACCTGACCACTAGTCTGAGGGTGATATGGGGTTGCTACTTTATGGGTAATACCGTATTGTTTCATTAAAAGAGAAAACGGTCTATTACAAAAGTGTGAACCTCCATCACTAATTATAGCTCGCGGCGTACCAAAACGTGTAAGTATATTCTCTTTCAAAAACTGGACTACGACCCTGTGGTCATTCGTTCTACACGGAACCGCCTCAACCCACTTAGACACATAGTCTACAGCGACAAGTATGTAAAGATAACCAAACGAAATAGGAAATGGACCCATAAAATCAATGCCCCACACATCAAAGACCTCAATCACTAAAATAGGGTTCAAAGGCATCATATTTCTACGGGAAATGGTTCCTAACTTCTGGCAACGCTCACAAGAAACACAATGACTATGGGAATCTTTAAACAACGAAGGCCAGTAAAATCCACACTGCAAAATCTTAGCAGCAGTCTTCTTAGTACTAAAATGACCCCCACATGCATGTTCATGAAAAAGGAGATAATACTAGACTGGTCACTCTCAGATACACATCTCCTAATAATCTGGTCCGGACAATACTTAAACAGATAAGGATCGTCCCA
Source organism: Papaver somniferum (assembly GCF_003573695.1). Taxonomy (NCBI): domain Eukaryota; kingdom Viridiplantae; phylum Streptophyta; class Magnoliopsida; order Ranunculales; family Papaveraceae; genus Papaver; species Papaver somniferum. The sequence goes on from NC_039363.1 coordinate 51,197,497, forward strand.
AAAGAAATGCTTAACCTCGGCTAAAAACCTAGAACGATCTTGCTTACCCCAATGTTGAGGGGTTCGACCAGTAACAAGATAATTCACTATATTTGCATACCAAGGTGATTGGGAAACAGAGAACAATTGTTCATCAGGAAAGCTATCCCTTATAGGAAGGGAATCACTAGGGGAACTAACAACTAGCCTAGACAAGTGGTCTGCTACTACATTTTCTGCACCCTTTTTGTCTCTAATGTCTGGGGAAAATTCCTGTAACAATAGGATCCATCTAATCAATCTAGGTTTGGTATCCTTCTTAGATAAAAGGTATTTCAAAGCAGCATGATCTGTATAGATTATGATCTTAGAACCTAATAGGTAGGACCTAAACTTATCCAAGGCAAACACGATGGCTAAAAGTTCCTTCTCGGTAGTTGTGTAGTTCATTTGGGCATCATTCAGAGTTTTGCTAGCATAATAAATCACATGAAGTAATTTGTTTTCTCGTTGTCCTAAAACGACGCCTATAGCATAATCTGAAGAATCACACATAATCTCAAAGGGTAGGTTCCAGTTAGGTGCCTGGACTATCGGGGCAGTAGTGAGTAAAGTTTTAAGCTTCTCAAAAGCCTCTAAACAAGCATCATCAAAGACAAACTTAACATCTTTTGCAAGCAAATTGCAAAGAGGTCTAGAAATCAAGCTAAAATCCTTAATGAATCGACGGTAAAAACCTGCATGCCCTAGGAATGACCTAATATCTTTTACGGTTTTTGGGACCTGTAAAGTCTTAATAAGGTCAACTTTGGCTTTGTCTACCTCTATACCCTTTGAAGAGACGATGTGCCCTAACAATTCCTGATTTAACCATGAAATGGCATTTTTCCCAATTAAGCACTAAATTTTTTTCCTTACACCTAGTCAACACTAATGTCAAATGATGCAAGCACTCATCGAAAGATGAACCAAACACTGAAAAATCATCCATAAAGACCTCTAAGAACCGTTCTACCATATCAGAAAATATGCTCATCATACAACGCTGAAAAGTTGCAGGGGCATTACATAGCCCGAAAGGCATGCGTCTATACGCAAAGGTACCAAAGGGACAGGTAAAAGTGGTTTTCTCTTGGTCTTCTGGGGCAATAACGATCTGATTATAACCGGAGTAGCCATCTAAGAAGCAATAGTGACTATGTCCAGCTAATCGCTCTAGCATTTGGTCGATAAAAGGAAGGGGAAAGTGATCCTTCCTTGTGACCTTGTTCAATTTCCTATAGTCAATACACACACGCCATCCCGTGGTCACTCGGGTTGGGATTAATTCATTATTATCATTCTGGACTACAGTGATACCTGATTTCTTGGGGACAACCTGAACAGGGCTGACCCACTTACTGTCTGAAATTGGGTAAATAATACCCGCATCTAACAACTTAAGCACCTCTTTTCGAACTACCTCTTTCATGTTAGGGTTCAGTCGACGTTGCATCTCCCTAGAAGGTTTGGAGTCTTCCTCTAAATGAATCTGATGCATACACACAGTAGGACTTATACCCTTATTGTCCTATGTCCACCCTAAGCTTCCTTATTGTCTTGAAGTACATTTACTAGCTACTTTCCTGATCACTATCCAAATTGGAAGCTACAATCACAGTAAAGTCTCAGATGGGCCTAAAAACACATACTTTAGAGTATCGGGTAGTGGTTTAAGGTCCAACTTTGGGGGCTCTTCTAAAGAAGGAATTAGGGTAGTCTCAGAAACTGGTAACGGTTCGAACCTAGCTTTCCATCTATCAGTGTCTAACACAGGGGTAGAATCTAATAGAGCATTCACCTGTTCAATAGTGCTATCGTCGTCAAAATCTAAACCAAAATGGGATAGACAACTTTCTAATGGGTCTTCAGACAAGATGTTTGGTAATGACTCCTGAACTAAGGCTTCTATCATGTTCACCTCCTCAACACATGTGTCATCTAGCTCATGAGGTTGCTTACTGACATTAAAAATGTTCATCTCCATAGTCATATTACCAAAAGATAAACTCATCACACCATTTCGACAGTTAATGATCGCATTAGACGTAGCTAAAAATGGGCGACCTAAAATCACAGGTATCTGGTTCTCTGGGTCAGGGACAGGTTGGGTATCTAGGACCACGAAATCCACTGGATAAATAAACTTGTCGACCTCAATAAGAACATCCTCGATAACACCTCGAGGGATTTTAACAGACCTATCAGCTAACTGCAGTGTCATCTGAGTAGGTTTCATTTCACCAAGTCCTAGCTGTAAGTATACATGGAATGGCAGTAAGTTCACACTGGCTCCTAAGTCAAGTAAAGCTTTTTCTACCCGGAAGTTACCTATTGTGCAAGCAATGGTAGGAGAACCTGGGTCTTTGTACTTTGGAGTTGTGGTGTTCTGAATGATTGAACTTACGTGACTAGCTAAAAAGGCTTTCTTATGGACGCTAAGTTTTCGCTTTCGCGTACACATATCCTTAAGGAACTTGGCATAAGCAGGAAATTTCCTAATTGCATCTAATAAGGGAAGGTTTATGGTAACTTGCTTAAAAACCTCCACTATGTCATTAAAGTTCGATTCCTTCTTTGTTGGTACTAATAGCTGAGGAAATGGGGCTCTAGGCCTAAAATCAGACCTTTCAGGAACCGAATTCACATCATCAGAAACTTTATCAGTCTCTTCAGCTACTGGTCCTGAGAGGTGAGATCCTGAGGGGTGAACTACAGTATGTTCACTATCGGGCATGGTTACCTTATTGTCTACAACTCTACCACTTCTAAGGGTTCTAACAACATTCAATTGATTCGATGGTTTTGCACCTAATTCATGAACTCCTCTAGGGTTGGGTTTTGTTTGACTAGGAAACTTACCTTTTTCTCTTAAAGAATCACTTATCAGACCAACCTGGGTTTTTAACTCGGAAATAGCCTGACTATTTTCTTATCTTATCCTGTTACTAGCTTGTAGACTCAATTCTACGGATAACTGAAATTTTGCAGTTTGCTGAGTTAACAAGGCGAGAGATTCCTCTAAACTTAGGATTTTCTTATCTGACTGATTCTGAAACTGAGCTAGTCCTGAGGGATTCTTAGTATAGCCAAAACCTGGGGGAGCATTAGAATTACTAAACTGACCTTGACTTTGGCCCTTAGACCACGAAAGGTTCGGATGGTTTCTCCAACCAGGATTATAGGTTTCTGAATATGGGTCAATCTTTTGACGGTTATCAAATCTAGTGTTATTATAAAGAGCATTGGCCTGCTCTTCAATATTCTGTCCTTCCCAAAAAGGCTCCACTCTACCACTAGTCTGGCCCACTTCTAAGGCTTCTAACCTTTTTGCTATAGCAGCAATTTTGGCATCTGATTCATAGCCTCCTTCTACCCTATTAACGTTTCCTCTATTTAAAAGAATTATTTTCTGTGGTGCCCTACTATCTTCCATTGCTGGGTTTTTTCGGCGATTTCATTAAAAAATTCCATCACCGCATCAACAGTTTGGTTTTCAAATCCACCAGTGCATAGAGACTCAACCATGGTCGTTGTGGAATAATCTAAACCCTCATAAAGGATCTGAAGTAGCCTAACCTTTTCTAAACCATGATGAGGACACTGGGATAATAAATCATTGAACCTTTCCAAATACCTATATAAAGATTCTCCCTCTTGTTGTGAAAATGTGCATATTTGCGTCCTAATAGATGATGTCTTGTGCCTAGGGAAGAACTTATTGAAAAAGGCAGATGTAAGTTGTTCATATGTCTCAATTGACTCGGAGTCCAAACTATACATCCACGACTTGGCCTTATCTTTCAGGGAAAATGGGAATAACCTAAGTTTCAAAGCATCATCATCTAAGCCTCTAATTCTTAGAGTACTACAAATTTCCTCAAAATCCCTAACATGGTAATAGGGGTTTTCATTTTATTTCCCTAAAAAGATTGGGAGCATCTGTAAGGTCCCAGGTTTCAGTTCATAGGGTGCCTCCATTTCAGCTAACTTAATACACGAAGGACGAGTAGTCCTAGTCGTATTTAACAAAGCTTTTAAAGTTGCCATTTCTGGCACTATCGAAATATTAGGGATTGTCTCCTCAAGCGGACGTTCAAAAAAAGACTCTTCAAAAGTCGGACTCTCTAGATTAAGGTAATCGAGACGCTTCGAACTACTAGGTTTCTCTTTAACAAATCTACCCAGTGCGTCTCTTTTACGTTCAGGCATACAATAGAATTTTCTAAATTGGAAGGGTAAGCAAACACATATCAAGGCCGACTCAACCAAATCAAACCTATTGATTTCTAGCAAACAAAAATCATGATGGCTCCACTTAGATTGTTTCTAGACCAGCTTCTAATCCTTCGAAAGGGAATTCGTTACAATTTAAGCAAACCCCTCTGGAATCAATCTGAGTTAAAGTAAGTTGAATAGAGGCGAGGGAAGCTCGGTGGAGCTTTGATACCCAAGGCCTCACCGGTATTACAAGGCGGCGCAGTCACGTGTTCCTGTTAAGCTCGTTATCCTATCGGTGTCGTTCTAGTCAAAATTTTAGGCTTAGGTTCGCGTAGCTTACGTGTTCCTAAAGCGGTCAAGAAGAGAGCGGTGATGAAATCCGAACCCTTATCTTGTATGTCCAGGCCTTTCCCTTTACTAGAAAAATAAATGTTCGTATTCAGTCCTCAACATATATGCATATGAAGGAGTCCAGTAACTCGCTGACAGGGGATTCGCGAGTGTTTAGAATCTTACCTCCCGTTCCAGACGGGGGATGAATCGGTTGTAGTCGACTCGGGCCACTGACTCCGATGTCTAGTGTACGAACCCAAGGTGCAGAGACAATATCGTAATTGTCCTCCTTCTCTGCAAACAATTTATATTTAAAGTACCCTTCCGTAGGGTAATAAAAAAATAATAATGTCCCAAAGTCCAAAAGTCCAAAAAAATAAAGAAAAATTACAAAAATAATAAACCCTAATACAGTTTTTTTTTTAAATAAAATAAACAAACCCTAAACTAAAATTGTCTAAAATAAAATTGTCTTCTTTTCTGTTCTTTTTGCTTTAATCTTTAGCTCCAAGTCTTTATGAAATCACCAAACTCCTTGGCTCAATTTTCTTTATGATCCAGAACCTGTAAACACAAGATAAATACCCAAAAACATAAAAAAGGATAAAAATAATAAAAATAAAATAAATAAAATAAATCTAAAATCCTAATAACAAGTCCGCGTCGGCGGCGCCAAAAATTGATGTGATTTGTAGATAGTGGTAAAAGTGGTTCGATTCTCAGACTTGTGAAGGATATTAATTAGACTTAAATTCTAATACTAAAATAGAAAAATCACTAAAAATTATAGCAAACTCAATCAAAGATGATATCAATACTAAAAGAAACACTGAGGATAAGATTCCACTATTTTCCAAGTTCAAAGTGATTAAATCAATACTTATATTTGTGCAATTTTCTTGTTTAATTTGATTCTAAAATATTGCAACAAGTAGATTTTCAAAAGTAATAATTGTAAATACCAAGTATGAAGCATCAAAAGTCTTAAAACTAAGCATACTCCATCAAAATAGATCACAATCACTCAAATAAAAATCATATTCAATAATAGTTCAAGGCAAATAATCATATAATTATTGCAAATAAAAAGATAAAATAGAATATACCACTTTTTGTTGGAAAAATAGCTTCCTCTATCGCCTCAGCAATGGGGTTTAGCTCCTCATATTAATCATGATCTCAAAATATGTGTTTGTTGCTCAGAAGATGATTAAAAGAGTGAAAAGTAATAACACAGACTGTTTGCAATGGTGTATTGGTGTTGCAAAACAACTGTTACAATGGAACTGTTACAGAAAAACTGTTGCTTTGTCGCAGATTTTAAGACCCTAGAATAAGGCTGCCCTGAACAACTTAATGTTCTTCAGCTGTTAAACAACGACACTTTTCTGCGGCTGTCTACCGAGCGTCAATGTTCTTCGTGTTCTTCTTCTTCAGCAGCAGCAGCAGAAACAGAGTTTGGTAAAGCTCTGATTTCTTCTTCTCTGGCTCTCCTTAGGTTCCAAAGCTCTCGACACCTCTTCTATATGACCCAAGACATCTATTTATATCAAAAATACCGATTAAATCTCTCCCAAATCTTCCAAAATCTCTTTCCTTCTCTTCACGTCCAAGTTGCGACAATTTCTTGTTTTAGGATTTCTACGCGTTTTTGAGCTTTCCTTTTTATTCTAAACTCTTCCTTAGATAGATACAAGTCTTTGGGAAGGTTTACAGCGCTTTAATCTCTCTAAAATTCCCTAAAACAGGTCACACACGTGACTTTCCATATTTTCTTGTTGTGAGAAAAATCCGTCGATTGAGCCCATTCTAATCGATTTAAACACCCACATTAGATTCCTAGACCCATAAGGAGTCTATCCTATGAAAATCAGAGGTTTAATCGACCTCAAACTCCTTCAAATCACGATTGCCAAAACTGCACTTTTTTCCCGCCAAAAACCTGATTTTTGAATGTTGAAGATGGTTGCCCCTTATCCAGAGTAGGGGTACGATTAACAACTGCCTGGAAATGGGATGCCCCTTAGTAATTAGGTTACCCCTTATCCAAAGTGAGAGTCCGAATAGCAAATGTCCTCCGGGTGCTTTCCGAAACCTTTCCGAGCCAATTTTTTCCAAAAATGTTTATTGGCCAAAAATACCTACAAATAAATAAAGCACCATAATAAGTACAAAAATGAGCCCTAACAACATATAGAATCGAGACAAATCGTACACAAAAATGTGTCTATCACTGGTAGGCACAATCCAAAGTCTTCTACAAGATGTTCTCATCACCTATACAAATGAGATACAACACACTTCAGGCCATGGGTTTACAAAAACGTACCAATGGATGAGGAATGGGACAATGCTTCCTCAATTAAAAATTTCGTCTATGTCTATTCTGTAACATGTCAAAAGGGCACCCCAATCGGACATACGAGCTGAAAGATATGGCATTCACCGTCAGGTCTACGAAATCTGAAAAATGTGTACGGGATTACAAATTACAAATGTGCGCGCTTCGTTGGATGACCTCTACAACTCCAAATTGAGTGATTAGTTTCTCATGTGATAACTCAGTCTCATAGCTTCAAAATTTGGGCTCAAGCATCGAATTCCGACGTTGTATGAAGTTCCTACAGCTTCCAGAGCATACAACATGCAAGCAGCTATTCTTAGACGGGATTCATAACTTCCGCAGTCGACTGGTGTCCACCAGGTCTTTCCACTAAGTACTTCATCAATGTACCTCCAACTTCGACCACCTAGGTCTTTACATCAATTTTTATACTTGGGTCCTCTATCCAAGTATTGCCAGAAGAAGAGAAAACGAAAAGGAGAGATTTAACAAAATACTGGGGACTGACGGTCCACTGATCATGACGAGTTTCACAGTCCAAGACCCGTGGCACCAGACTCTCATGTGCTAATCATTCATCATAAAAGGAATGATACCACCGGTACATGAAACCATGGTCATTACACCACCCCCTCTTGAGAGCAACCTCAGTTATGGTACCATGACCAGGGTTTCAGAAGTGATGTTTCTACGACGAAGCAAGATGACACTGCAAGCACCATGCTCATGTATCAATCAAGGTTTCCTGATCTCAAATGACTCAATAACATTAAAATCCTTCACCAACCGTTCAAGACACAAGCGAATGGTCTAAAGACACAACATGAGTGTTTTACAACAAGCTTGTCTAAGATGATTTTACACTGTCCCGCACAAATCAGCAAGCTTAAAGAAATTGGTGAAGAATATATGGATGTTTCATATACCATTCTCTTTGTATGGATGTCCTCTACAACATATCCAAAATTCACATCAATTGGAGAAACGATCAAAAATATGCGGCTAAAACATTGGACTACATGACAGCTGAAAATTTTCTGAAAACCTCCTGGAAGTTTACTGTTTCGTCAATTTCGGCCCTTAAACATGCTCAAAAGCCGAAAATCTTCTTTGAGGAAGCTTGTAAATTTTCTTAGGATGAAGAAACATAGGTAGTTCACGAAAATCCGACATCGTACGAAGATTCTACAACATTTTCAATAAAGACCTGACTTCTGAATTTTCTGATGACGAATTATGACTAAATTCTTCATTCATCTACATCTGAATCAGAAGCTACGCCTTCCGCGCGAGGTCAGACTTGATCTTCATCCGCTAGTATCATTTGCTGAAGTCGGCGACGTTTTGCTGATAAGCTGCAAGCCTTTCATCTTCAGCTTTCTTTTTCAATAATAACTCATCTCGTCCCTACTTCTCTTCTGCATCCGCTAAGACTAAGAAAGCGTTGATTCCACCACGGACGACTCCCATATGATCGGGAGACATACAATCCACAACTTTCCAGCGTCTCTGAAAGGTTGATTCACCTCGGCATGAACATCTGCAGAAGTCTTCATCTTTGACTTGATATTTCTGGAGCGTTCCCCGGAAGGGCCAAAAGAGTGGTTGTAACCAGAAGTCACCACTATCTGAGGCGAAAGACATGGAGTCATGGATATACCAATAACAAACGCGTAACAAAATGGTAACAATCCAACTCTTACCTATTTACAATTTCATTAGATGTAGTGATTATAATGTCAGAATTTCGAAAACTTGCTCGTACCCTCAAACCTGCAAAGACGAGCAAAATTCATTATTCATAATCATGACTTGATTTTCATAAAACCGTGAACAATCCACGTGAATTTTAACATCCACTGGTTTTTCAAAACTTGACAGACGTCCATTCTACAATTGTGAAAACTCACATACAGACATTATTTCACCATGTATAATGGTCTACTTTCAACAGTTGTTCAAAATCAATACATGATTTTACAAAATATATAAATATTTAACTTGAAACTCACGTAAATTTGAAAAATATATCTATATATTTTTTCTCCCTAGCACGAGCATCTGTCTTTGAAGCGAGAGTATATTTTCAAAGATTTCTGAAATCTCGAAGATAAAAAATTTCAAGAAAGCTCATAAACAAAATTTTATTACTAACAGATGCACTCTGTTCAAAACAAAATTCTCTCGTACGAGCATCCACCTTTGAAATGAGAGTTTATTCCACTTTGCGAAATCTCACGTATTTAAAAAATAAAAATAAAAAATTCGTGAAAGCTCATAGACAAATTTTTATCATTAGACTCAGATCTATTTTGTTTGTTTCTTAAACTAACTAACGAATTAACGTCCGCGCTAAAACGGATTCCTTTCTTGGGCCCGGATCCATGAATCCTAAACCGACCAAGGTTCCATCACCAAATCAGCGGTGCTACACCACTTTACGCTCGTTAGACAATGCTCTATCATGCCACTGGTATCCTCGTTCAAGCTATAGTTCGCTCGTACAATCGAAAATCCGGTAACATCTTATCTTACGACTAAGTTCAATTACTTATTTCGTTTATGACTAAAAAATCACCATCCAGTGCTGACTGAGGAACATGACTGTCCCTCACTAAGCATGGGACTTAATGTAGATGGTGGATTTTCGACAAAGGCTAAAATCGTAAAACCATAATTGTAGTACTCGTGATCCAGCAATCAGATGAGTGTTGAGACTCATGTCTCTCGTCGAAAGCATGAAAGCTCATGCCACAAAATCTCTGACTGAGAATGTTGTCTCTCAGAGTATATGTAGATGTGTAGTCTCTCAGCTGAGGCAACAACACATCTCATGAATACTGAGCAATTTCAGTAATTACTTCTATATAGAATCGAAAGGTTGGACGGCTCCTAGACAGCTTGCCTGCTAGTATAGAGCAACAATGTCTTCAGGATGCAACAAGGTTTTCCCTGACCATGTAAAGGAAATATGACGCTTCAACAAGCTCATGTTACTCCACTCTCAGATAATTAATGCTCCTAGACAGCATGCCTGCTAGTATAGAGCCATCAATTAATTATCTCTAATCGTTAATTGAATATTCAGCAATATTCTACGATTCTTCGTAATATTTCGTCACTTCAATTCGTGGTTCTTCCCAGCAGATTTCCACAGGTTAGTGATAAATGTTCAACGAACGGCCATCTGAGCAGCTCTCGAGTAAGCCCAGACCAAAATGGTGCAAGTGTACTCAAAGCAATAATGCACAAACGAGCATTCCAAAACACGAAGGAACGATGAACCTATGCAAAATAGGAAGAAAATAATAAATAATAAAATATTAATCGAGGCGCTGGAAGGCTGGGCCCACCGGCCGTCCGGTCGTGCCGTGGCCAGTCCCACGCCCAATTTTATATTTTATCAAATTTTTATTATTTTCCCTGATCTCATGAAAATCCCTTCATTTGAGCTAATCTCCTTCGTCTCAAGGAAACTCCCCAGTCTCATGGTGTTTCCTCGTATCAAAGAAATAATAATAAATTAGGAAAGATGTCGTGGGACCGGACTCACTAGCCGGCCGGCCATGCCCTAGCCGTGGACGGTCCCACACCTCATGACTCCTTATTACTTTATTATTATTTCCCTCATCCCATGAAAATTCCTTGAATTCATGAAATTTTCCTCAAGTCATGAAAATAATGTAAAATTAGGGAAACTCGTGGGACCGGGCCCTAGCCGGTCCCACACTCCCCTTATTTTATTATTATTATTTTTATGTTTCCCTCATCTCATGGAAACTCCCTAATTTCAACTAATTCCTTAGTTTCAACAAACCTCTTGATTTTATGATATTTCCCTAAAATCATGAAAAATATTGTAAAATTGGGAAAAGTGCCTTGGGACGGGCTCTTTGGCCGGCCGGCCATGCCTTGGCCATAGTCGGTCCCACACTTCATGACTCCCTATTTTATTATTATTATTTCCATAATCTCATGGAAATTCCTTAACTTCATGAAATTCCTCAGTTTCATGATATTTCCCTCACACCAGGGAAAATACATAAAATTGGGAAAGGTGCTGCGGGACCGAGCTTGCTAGCTGGCCGGTCATTCCTTAGCCGTGGCCGGTCCCACACCTTGCAAATCCCCTATTTTATTAATTATTTTTCATCATCTCATGAAGATTCCCCAGTTTCAGCAAAACCCTGAATCCTTCGTATTTTCTCAAAATGTTGCTCAAACGCGCATCGGAAAATGTTGAAATTCTTAGGACTGAGACACATACATTATGGTGACGCGGGAATGTATCCTTGACCGACCAAGGCTGTCCCTAAGGTTTGAAAATATCCGGTCCCATATGTTTTAATAATTTTGACCTAATTTGCTCAATTGCTCATATTGGGTCCAAACTCTTCTCAAATAACTGGGAGTTTGCTCAGACGACCATCAGCTGGTCTCACAACCACCAAGGGCCGGTCTCATGCCTTCTTGGTCGGTATCTCATCTCTCCATAATTAGGTTTTATTACCTAACGCTCACACGAGCATTATTTTAAAAAATGATTAAACCAGCATTTAATCATCTTTTCACTAACTGGTCTTCAAGAGACTTTGGTATTTTTTCTCACTTGAGAATCTTGGCGTTACATGGTCGACTCATCATCCTATGTATCCGGTCCCTCCTTCACTCCATTGTTTATTTTCAATAAATCAACAATTGATCAGCAATTGATCAAAATTAGGGTTTCGAATCCAGAGCTCTGCGAAAACGTAATTCTGAGTAGATTCAAATACTAATAATTTTACGTTGATCCCATGATCAGTAATTTCATTATTATACTCGGCCTAGCAGTCAGTATCTTAAATTAATATTTTGTTTGGTCCTGCCACCAACAATTCATCAGACGAGAATTAGTCGCTCAGACGAGCAATATTTGCTCAGACTAAGGAATATTGGTTCAATTATCAATATTCAACAATTCAGCAACACAGTTTGCTCAGTTTATCAACATTTATTCGGCAATGATACCTGTGTCTCAAAAGACATGTTCAATTCATGAGTCTCGGAATATTTGCAAATCACGTTCATCTCAGCAATACAGGGACTCATCGTCCCATGAAGTCAGCAACTGACTCCACAACCACGAGATGTCAATCGCGTCACATGGGGGATATTAATTAGGGTTTTGGTATGGCGGTCTATGACACGTGTTTTCATGCACACGCTGAGAATGTGAGCAAGTCGTGCAATCAGTTGGAGGAGTTATCAAAGAAGCGGATGGAAAATCAACCAAGTCTCCGCACGATGAGCAATTGGTTTTGACACGATTTCCCACTTCCCCACTCTTTAATTCCAGCAACTGTCACATTTCATGGGATCAAGGTGTTTACAATTCAGCAATATAAAAAGGCCTCTGAATCCTGATTGAAACGGACAAGAATTTCTCGACAAGTTCATACAGATAATCTTTCGTCTACACGAACTCATTTTCTGAGCAATCACTCTCAACTGAGTAAATTCAGTCATTCAGAACTTCCTTACGCAGAATACACAAAACACCTACAATCTCGATCACCATTAATCTCACACATTTCTCAGCTTCCCTCCTACAGATCAACCTATCCTCTCTTTTGACCGAATTGACTCTGGAACGGCCATTGTCTTGGTTTAGTCAGGAGTCCTACAGATTGATCTCTCGAACTTAAAGCACTCCCTTCTTGCAGTACATCTGTGTGAGGTTAAGCATTTTCTCAGTTTAAGGAGTCTCCGCATGGTCATCTCCTCAATTCCGTAAAAACCAGCAAATTGTTTTTCCCCATCTACAATAGGATCAGTTCCCCTATCTGCTATAAACCTTGCTACACCCCATACAAGGATCGATTCCCCTTTGTGATGTACTGCACCTCTTACTAGGATCGGTCCCCTTTTCCCAAATTTGGTCAGACAAAACACAAACCCGATCATACCATCTCAGGTGATTACTTAAGATTGGTTTCACCAATAAAAGTCATACCAATACATAAGTCATGCCTTTGTGAGTAGTTCTACCAAGAACACAACAAGTTGTGAGGGGTTATACTCAATCACACATATTAGTTGTTCATAAGATAAGCAATGAATAACAAAACCAATAACACCTGGAAATTTCTTTTTCGGTTCACAAACAAGTTTATGAACTTACTTCCTTAGAACATATATAAAACATTGTTCCCTAGGATGAAATCCTCACCTCATACCCATACATAAACACAATAGTATTCAAATGATTATGGCGATGTCTTATCTACAAAGCTTAATGGTTAAGCAATACACCTCGTATTGTATTCCTTAATACTATGTCTATATAGAGTTCAAATATGCTTCACAGTCTTGTTTTCAATATGCACGACTTGAAAGATACGTTAGGTAATGAAACAGTTCAAGTCAAATAACATTAACCTCAAGTGGAAGGATGATTGTTGTCGTTGTAGCTCCTTGCTTCTTCACATCTTCAAGACTTCACAATACTTGTAATGTCTCATATCCTAATATTTTCAAGATAACCTGTACGAAGTTGACTCTAGTACATAATCAAGCGACTCTTAACATGAGTTTTGATTTACTAAAATATGACAACCAAACTTGACATACCAACGGTTGGTGGGTTCAACCGAGATATGCTCTAACAATCTCCCCCTTTTCCTATCGGAGATATCAATCTCAAGCCAATATTTACGATTGTACTCGTACAATAGAATATGCAAGATCAGATCACACAACTACGAGAAAGTAGTATCGGTCTGGCTTCACTATCCCAATGAAGTCTTCAAGTCGTTAACCTAGTTTACAAGAAGAAACCTAAGGTTAAAAGATAATCGACTCTAGCTAATACAACTAGTATCACGCGTAAGGTGTGGGGATTAGGTTTCCCAGTTGCTAGAGTTCTCCCTGATATAGTCTTTCAAATCAGAGTTTGCAATCAATGTTATCTTGGTAACAAAGCATTCAATATTCACCGTTAGATGAAAACCTGATTAGATTCAAGCTAATATCTTTCAACCGTTAGATCGAAAACCTAGATTGTTACACACAAATGAAATGTACGATTTTAGGTTTGTGTAACCGTACCCAAACATGTACATTCGTTGGTTCAACAATAGTTAACCAAATGGTTAGCCATATGATCACTTTCATATTAACCATATTCTTCTTTACCATAACTGGTTCAAATGACTCAAATGAACTAGTTAGAGAGTTGTTCAATTGCTTAGATCTTATAGAAGTATACAAGACACAATCGAAGCAAAAACGATTTGATTCACTCGAATCGCTTCATGAACTTTATAGCCACGGTTTGCAAACTTGCATTCCTTAGTTTATATAAGTTTAAGTTCACGAATAATCGTCTTTAGAAATAACCAACTCAAGTACGCGGACTTACTTCGCGGACTTAAGTTCCCGGAAGAGTTTACAAACTCCAGAAGATTTTCTCGGGTCGAGAACCTCCAACAATTCGCGGACTGGCTTTCCGGTTTTCCTGATCAACAAAGTACGCATACTTTGGTTCAAGGAATAAGGGCTTATACATATATGTGTTACCACACAATGTTTATATCCAACATTGGTTATATATTCTAAACTCTTATTTCAATCATTGAAACATTCTTAGAGGACGTTATATAGTTTTTATTCACAAACCATTTTACGTCAAAGCCATTTTTAAGTGATTGAAACTTAACATGACTTTCGTCACTAAGTAAAGATGAACTTGGCCAAAGCGAAAGCTTACCAACACATATTTCGAGAAATAGATAGGCGAGATAAACTCGGCTCGAAATAACAAATGTGTATAATCAAAGTCTATATAGCAAAACGACTTTTGTCTCAAGATAGGAGATAGAGTAGATAGACTTTTGAGTGATAGATATATTAAAGTCTCCACATACCTTTTAGTCGATGAAGTTCCACCAGTTCCTTGAGTAGTTTTTCGTCTTGTATGATGATCTCCATGGATTTCTTGAGCTCAACTACACTTTCTATCCTAGTCCGGTACTTAGCTATAGTAGACTAGAAATCAAGACTTATAGTTTTGATCATTAATATTGAAAAACATGCTTGAGATAGCAACGCATGCGAGTTTGAACGAGAAGTGATCTAACATATATAGTGTGTTCGCACATTAGTGTATAAATCCATGTGCCGGAAACCAAGTGTGTGCATATGTATGCATACGGTATTGATGAAGGAGATAGGTTGGGTACGCGTACCAGCGAAAGTTTTTAAACCGTTTGTAAGTTTGCAAAATGTTAAACCAGTCACCTTAGGTACGCGTACCCACGGAAGTTTTCGAACCGAAAATTTCTGCTGAGTTTCTAAACTCAAATCCGATAGCTATAGTATACGTACCCGTACGCGTACCCAAGCTGGTTATATTTCTCAAATCGGAAGTTCATGAACTTAAACAATAAATCAATAAGGAATGCAATCTTTGCAAACCATGGATATATTTTTCATGAATTGATTCAAGTGAATCAAACCGACTTTGTTTCAATTGTGTCTATTCATAAAGACCTAAGCAATTGAACAACTCTTCAACTAGTTGTTTTGAAGTCATTTGAACTAGTTGTGAAGAAGATGAATACGGTTAATAGAAAGTGCTCATATGGCTAACCATTGGTTAACTATTTGTGAACCAACTAAGTGTACACTTTTAGGTACAGTTACTCAAACCTAAATGAAATACATTTCATTTGTGTGTGACAAGATAAGTTTTGATCTAACGGTTGAAAGATATTAGCTTGGTTAAATCAGGTTTTTCATCTAACGATGAATATTGAATGCTTTATTACCAAGGTAACTTAGATTGCAAACCCTGATTTGAAAATTATATAAAGGAGACATCTAGCAACTGTAAAAACTAATACCCACACCTCCTGTGTTATACTAGTTAGTTTTGCTAGAGTCGGTTCTCCTTTAACCTTAGGTTTCTTCTCGAGACCCTGTAGGTTAACGAGTGAAAGACTTCATTGGGATTGTGAAGCCAGACGAAACTACTTCTCTTGTAGTTGAGCGATCTGATCTTGTCATTTTCTATTGTACGAGTTCAATTGAATAATTAGCTTGAGATTATATCTCCGATAGTGCAAGATAACAAGAAATCACAAACATCTTCGTCTCATCGTTTGTGATTCCGCAATATCTAGTTTCGCTACCATACGATTTAGATTATTGTGAGGTGATTGATAATTCTAGGTTGTTCTTCGGGAATATAAGTCCGGGTTATCGACTGGTTCCTGTTCACCTGGATTTTATCAAAAGACGGAACAAAACTTTTAGGTATATCTGTTGGAGACAGATTTATCTACTATCATAGACTTTTATGTGTGATACAAATTTGTTTATTAAATTCTTCGACTTTAGGTCGTAGCAACTCTTGGTTGTGGGTGAGATCAGCTAAGGGAATCAAGTGCGTAGCATCCTGCTGGGATCAGAGATGTAAGGAGCATAACTGTAACTTGAATCAGTGTGAGATTGATTAGGGTTCAACTACAGTCCAGACCAAAGATAGTTTGTAGTAGGCTAGTGTCTGTAGCGGCTTAATATAGTGTGGTGTTCAATCTGGACTAGGTCCCGGGGTTTTTTTTGCATTTGCGGTTTCCTCGTTAACAAAATTTCTGGTGTCTGTGTTATTTCTATTCCGCATTATATTTTTTTATATAATTGAAATATTACAGGTTGTGCGTTAAGATCAATCAATTAGAATATACAACCTTTGGTTGTTGATTTAAATTGATTGACACTTGGATACTGGTATTTGGTACCATCCAAGTTTATCTCTCTAGTATTTGATAAAGACTCGCAGATTTCCATTTGCTTGAGTAAAGATCAAATCGAGAGATTCAGATATTAACTCTTTGATATACTTTTATCTAGATTAAGTCTGATTATCTAGTTGTTTCTCTAGAAAGTATATTGGAGTTAGTCCATACAGATTGCTAATCGGAATATTGGGTGAGGTTGTTAGACCCCCGCTTTTTAAAATCTATCAATTATTCGAGATGGGGAGATGAGAGTTGTAAGTACACTCCACATATGCAAAAACTAAAACCCCAGAACCATAATGAAAAATAGATATTGCATATTAACACATTCTATCGTAATTGTCCTTAAGTTTACCAAGCCTCGATCCCTTCCCTATGGTTACTGGATCGATAGTTACGGTGCAGTATTTATTGATATGCATTTGTATCAGCGGATATTGAGCAAGATCTTCAGTTTATCTATATTTCCGTGATTACTTTTACATCAAATAAGGGCTATATCATATCCATATCGGCATGTGTCTGCTGATACAGATCAATACTGATCGACAAGACTGTCTTACATTTTTGGGGTGCTCTAAGTGACCTCAACATATGCAGTTTTTTTACGGGTAACCAAATCAGAGCGTAACATCGACTCCTTTTACGCAATTATGAACTAACCTCTCTCGATTCGAGTATGAACCCCAAGTTCTCTAGTCGACACCTCATATTGTCCATATATCTCGAATAACATTCATATAGATTGTATATCATTTTTATCTATTTTTTTCAAATTACTTTTGTATCCTCAGTTTCCTAAAAATGCTAAATTTTGAAAATATGTTTCTGCTTCTGCTTAGCAGTAGTATCTTTATCAAGATAGCCACTACTAGACCAGAAAATGTTCGGTTTACTAGGCTTGTTCTATTGTTCGTGTTATCCTAAAACACTATGAATAACTACATCAAACAATTGTGAGGTAATATCTTACAAAAGTAGGATAATTGTTCCTAGTTAGTTCAAAGTATATCCTTAGTATAGATTAGTCTGTTGCTCTTCGGTTCCTTTACTTCATCGATGTTTAAATATTTAGAAAAATTATAAGCTTGAAATTTTTCGCAATATCTTCTATCAAAAATTCAAAATGTTGATGGTGGTTTTTAGTTCAGGGCTAAATTTGTAAAAGTACATCTACCTGACCCGACATCATATGTGGTAGACATTTATATGTCTATATTCAGCAGGGAATTTGGAGAATGTATCAAAATCTGATGAGTGCCTATGTCTCTCTTCATATTATATTGAAACTCAAGCTCCTAAATGAATTGTTCACTAGTATAAAGCCCAATCAGTGTATAAGCTCCTAGCTGCATTACTCACTAATATCGGAGCCTGCCGAGTATTTTTCCTATGCTATGTTCCCCTGCTGAACCCTTAATATTGATATGGCATGACAATTTGTGTTCACTCGCACCAGAGTAGCACAAATTTCCAAGTATCAAGGTTAAGTTCCTTGCATAAAAGTACTCAATCGGAAAGCATACTGCTCTCTGGAAATAAACTTAAAGAACTCTGTGTCAACACATAAAATTCAATCAATTTTTTGATAATTCACAAGATTCAGATATTACCTTAACTAATTTGCTAAAGGATTTTGCGCTCTGCGCAGTATATTAGACCTCGCCTGTCGAAATTAAGCCTATGCGAACTAGGCAATTAATCCACCATGGATTAGTAGGTGAAAAATCCTACCCATAATCATAAAAAAAGGAATAAAAGGAGCCGCGGAATAGGAGCAGCAACAAAGGGAGGTATGACCATGCCATAGGCCAGCCGACGCCATTTGCAAGTGGCCACACCCCATGCTGCTTGACCGGCCCCTATTTCCCGTCAACCAATCAGGTCGCCTTAAACCCGCCACACGCACATGAGTTGTGGCTGAGCCCATACTTGCCGGTCCTATTTCCCATCAACCAATCAGGTCGCTTTAAATCCGCCACACGCACATTAGAAGTGTGGACACGCCCATGCTAGGCCGACCCTCTTTTTAATCGACCAATCAGGTCACTCTAAACCTGCCACAGTACTAAAAGAGGCAAAGTTGCGCCAGATGGTCACTGAAAAAACGGGGGTCTAACAACCACATCCAATATTTCGCTTATCAATCTGTATGGACAAACTCCAATATACTTTCTAGAGAATCAACTAGACAGTCAGACTCAATCTAGATAAAAAGTATATCAAAGAGTTTTTATCTCTATCTCTCGATTTAAATCTTACTCAAGCAAACTGCGAGTCTCAATTTAAATACCAGAGAGATAAACTTGGATGGTACCAAAGACCAATATCCAAGTTCAATCAATTTAAATCAACAACCAAGAGGTCGGATATTCTAATTGATTGAACAACGCACAACATGTATTATTTCAATTATATAAACAAATATAATGCGAAAAAGAAATAACACACACACCAGAATTTTGTTAACAAGGAAACCGCAAATGCAGATAAACCCCGAGACCTAGTCCAGATTGAACACACACCGTATTAAGCAACTACAGACACTAGCCTACTCCAAATTAACTTCGGTCTAGACTCTAGTTGAGCCTCAACCAATCTCACACTGATCCAAGGTACATTTATGCTCCTACGTCTCTGATCCCAGCTGGATACTACGTACTTGATTCCCTTAGTTGCTCTCACCCACAACTAAGAGTTGTTACGACCCAAAGTCGAAGACTTTAATAAACAAATCTGTATCACACAAAAAAGTCTATGATAATAGATAAATCCGTCTCCCACGAATATACCTATGAGTTGTGTTCCGTATTTTGATAAATCAAGGTGAACATGAAGTAATTGATAAACCGGTCTTATATTCCCGAAGAACAGCCTAGTATTATCAATCACCTCACAATAGTCTTAATCGACGCAGCGAAAAAAGATATTGTGTAATCACAAACGATGAGACGAAGATGTTTGTGATTACTTTTTATCTTGCCTATCGGAGATAGAAATCTCAAGCCAATTATTATAATTGTACTCGTACGATAGAAACAACAAGATCAAATCACACAACTACAAGAAAAGTAGTATCGGTCTGGCTTCACAATCCCAATGAAGTCTTTAAGTCGTTAACCTGTTTTAGAAGAAGAAACCAAAGGTTAAAGGAGAATCGACTCTAGCTTAGCACAACTAGTATCACACAGAATGTGTGGGGATTAGTTTTCCCAGTTACTAGAGTTCTCCCTTATATAGTCTTTCAAATCTAGGTTTGCAATCAATGTTAGCTTAGTAACAAAGCATTCAATATTCATCATTAGATGAAAACCTGATTAGATTTAAGCTAATATTTATCAACCGTTAGATCGAAAACATAGCTTGTTATACACAAATGAAATGCACGTTCGTGGGCTTGTGTGACCGTACCCAAACTTGTACATTAGTTGGTTCAACAATAGTTAACCAAATGGCTAGCCGTATGATCACTTTCATATCAACCATATTCTTCTTCACCATAACTAGTTCAAATGACTCAAATGAACTAGTTAGAGAGTTGTTCAATTGCAAGGAAATCTTATGTACTACACAGGACACAATTGAAGCAAAAACGATTTAATTCACATGAATCGGTTCACGAACTATATAGCCACGGTTTGCAATTGCATTCCTTAGTTTATAAAGATAAGTTCACTAAACATCGTTTTTAGACATAACCTAATCAATTTCGCGGACTGGGTTCGCGGACTTAAGTTCCCGGATGGAGTTTACAAACTCCTGCAGAAATTCTCGGGTTTGAGAACTTCGCCAGTTTGCGGACTGGGTTCGTGGACTTAGCTCACACACTTCTCCGGTTCACTTGATCAACAAAGTTCGCAAATTTTGGTTCAAGCAATAAGGACTTATACATATATGTGTTTCCACGACAATGCTTATATCCTCCAGATGGTTATATAGTATAAACTCTCATTTCAATCATTGAAACATTCTCAGAGGACGTTATATAGTTGTTATTCACAAACCATTTTTCATCAGAGCAATTTTCAAAGTGATTGAAACATAACATGACTTTCGTCACTAGGTAAAGATGAACTTGGCTAAAGCGAAAGCTTTACCAATACATATTTCGAGAAATAGATAGGCGAGGTAAACTCGGCTCGAAATACCAAATGTGTATATAAGTCTATATAGCAAAACGATTTTTGTCTCAAGATAGGAGATAAATAGACTTTTGATTGATAGAACCTTTTAGTCGATGAAGATCTACCAGTTCCTTGAGTAGTCCTTCGCCTTGTATGATGATTGCCATGGATTTCTTGAGCTCAAGTACACTTTCTATCCTAGTATGAGACCTTAGCTATAGTAAACTAGAAATCAAGACTTATAGTTTTGATCACTAACATTGACAAACATGCTTGAGATAGCAACGCATGCGAGTTCGACCGAGCAATGCTCTAACAATCTCCCCCTTTGTCAATTTTAGTGACAAAACTATCAATACATATGGAATACAAAAAAAAATATATAAATAAACTCTTGTAGCTCCTATTCCACATGCCTAATCTTCAACATTACTTGAAATCTTCGTCACTTCCAAGTACTCCAATGATCTCAAAGGTTGTAAGTTTAGCATCATCGTTGTTGAAAATCCGTAGCTATAACAACGAGAAAACAAGAGTTCTCAATCATTGTCATACAGTGTCATAGTATCATTACACAGGGCCAAAGTTCAATTGTATCACAACTTTAACAACAATACTATGGTGATATGTCACTCCCCCTTAGTCAATACTCCATCTCACATGGAAACCACTCCCCCTTACATAATGATCATAAAACCATATGTATTTGTAGTGTGAACTACATATTAATTCTCCCTTTTTTTTCAATAAAATTGGCAAAGGTACAAGAACGGGATCCTAATGAAATTTCCAAAAATGACATTTCATGACCAAAAGAAATCATATATCATATTATTTAGATGCAATCATAAAGCCAAAGATAAATGCATTCATCAAGGAGTTTAAAGATACAAGATAACCCCTATAATATTCCACAGACGCACTCTCCACAAAGATTTGGCAATTAAGCACAAGTTCAAAAGAACTCTCCCCCATAAAATTTCATTCCCGAAATAACAACAAGAGCAACCTTAATTTCAAAAAGAAAAGAAGGATTTATTTGGACATAACAAATCACATACAAGTATGAATTTTAATCCAAAATATTAAATTAATCATAAGAGAACCCATGATTAACTTAATCGGAAACACTCAACACAAGTAAACTTATAGAGACTTAAAAAACTCAATTAGATCAATCACAAGAAAACCCATAATTAATCTAATCGAAATACACAACCAAACTAATCAGAAAAGTAATCAATTTAATTGGTCATGCTCGACACAAAGTATCTCATAGAACAAAAACTATGCCAAAACAATGACTCAGTCGATAGAGCTCAACATAAGACACCTTATGGAACAACACAGTATGTACACAAACTGTGGATCGGAGATCGACCTAATACCGTGGAATAATCAAGGACTCATTCTATTTTCCATCACCATTTGCACAATGGCATCCAAAAGACATAATCCTTGAACACAAAAGATTTTAACCTATCTTCCATCAAAAATTGACATAATAGGCTTAACTTTTGTATTTGTCAAAAGTCAATTCATTATTTCATCAATACATAAATATCAACTCACGAACGACTTTACTTTTGACAACGTATGGGACAATCAAGTTCACGGACGTAAACACACATATCCCATAACATTATTGCAATATATGAAACCATAAAGCAAAAATCCTCTTCCAAACAAAATTTAGAATTTAAACCAATAAATCTAAAAACATGAAGATGAATACATTGGACATAGTTATGTGTAATCACAATAATTGCTATTCCAAACTCTAGTTATTCTTCTAAATAAAACAAGAAAATAAAATTCTCATTCGAAGACTTACTAGTCGTTGTAGATCTTTCTCAGAGCATCTACTGAGAATTCCTTCTCATTATTGAAAAACCCATTGTTTATGGGATCGTTCAATTCCTCCAAATCTTCAGAAATATCTGTCAACTCACTAAGCTCTCTTTTTAGTTCACGCATGGTGTTTGTTGTTTGATAAAACATTCGTTCATAGTGAATTAACTTTTCTAAAGATGAAACATTTTGAGATTTTAAATTGTTTCTTTTGTTAATGAATTATTTCACCAATTCCCTGAAGTTATCATCAAGTTGATAAAGAGACAAGAACCAATTAGAGGAAGAACCTTCTCCACTATTTGTAACCTTCATTTTCTTCACTTTTGAGGAAGAAATTCCTTTACACAGATACACGTTTGCTACTTCGACTGCATCCCTGCTTGTGGTGCTTCTAGTTACAGGAGCCATGAAACTGTATCTTTTTAGGGAAAGAGGAGGTCTACAAACAATTTTATAAATAGACTTATGAACGTCTAAACCCTAAAAGAACAAGTCTTCTGTAGTTTAATGATCCATTATCTATATTGTTAGGAGAATATTTTCTCAATAAAAATAAATACAATACTTGAGCCACGAAGACGCAAATCCCCATTTTCTCAAGTTAAAGATGAGGATGTGAACGTCTCTGGTATTAGATAGAGACGTTGTGAGCCAAACGCTCCCCTTGGTTACCACATAGTGGTTTACCAAGGTTTGTTGTATAAACAGATTTCCTACCTCTTCTGATTCTGGAAGCACTGGTTTTATGAGACCCATGTTGATTATCCATATTCATCTTTTGCATGTTTTTTTGCAGTTTGATGATATTTCTTGTTGCTCCTTCTGAATCTCCAGCACGTGCTTTGAACATGATTTGCATTTCCACAAAACGAACAAATCAAGGATTCTTTGTCTTGTTGAGATGCCTTCTGTTTATCACAACTGTCAACCTTTATTACAAGATCAATAAAAACAACAGGGTTGACAATGCCAGCAGTTTTGCCTTTAAATCCTAAACCATTTGTGTTTCCAAAGGACTTCTAACCAAATAGCATTGCTGAAATTTTGTCAGAGCTTCCAGATAACCTTTGTAGATCATCCTTAAGAGTGTTAATCTCCTTTTCTTTTAGAGCAATGGTTGTGGTGAGTTCATCATTGAGACAGTCATCTCAATAGTTTTCACCTGGATTAATGATTCTAGTTTCTTCAATGAAGCTTTTAATTGAAGATTTTCTTGAAGAACCTCTTTATTCAAAAATCTTTGTATCAGACTCAAATTCTGGATCAGAACTTGAGTATGAGGATGTTTCTGTTGCATGAGATGAGGGTTCATCACATCCATCAGACGTATTCAAACCGTTGACACTTAAAGATTTTTCTTTCACAGAATCGTTAGCAGTAAATGCTGACAAAAGATGTATATCACATCTAAGGCTCCTTTTTACAAATTCTTTGATCCTTTCTGTTATCAATGGCTTATCAAACCAATCACCATTTTAACAACATTCATCAGCCCAAGACAAGCTAGAGATTTCACTTGTGTCGGAAACAACATTGAATGCAAAGGTTTAAAAAGAATTTTGATCAAGAATTTTTACCTTTCCATTTGGAGGACAAGATAGAAGCTTCCATACTTCTTGTCTTTGGGATTGAGTTAACTCTTCACGCATTGCATTTTCCCATAAGAGGTCGCTAAGAGTTTCATCAATATTCCTTTTGAAAATAACAGGGGTTTTAGAACATTCCCTGAGATTGTGGTTTATTCCTGGTGAGGCGTTCATAGAGATTTTACTGTGCATCTAGTCAGATCGCCACAAACACAGACTGTTGAGGTCTTGAACATGTTAACCTTGCTCTGATACCAACTGAAAAGGCGGGAGTATAACAACCACACCCAATATTTTGCATAGCAATCTGTATGGACAAACTCCAATATACTTTCTAGAGAATCAACTAGATAGTCAGACTCAATCTAGATAAAAAAGTATATCAAAGAGTTTTTATCTCTATCTCTCGATTTAAATCTTACTCAAGCAAACTGAGAGTCTCAATTTAAATACAAGAGAGATAAACTTGGATGGTACCAAAGACCAATATCCAAGTGTCAATCAATTAAAATCAACAACCAAGAGGTCGGATATTCTAATGGATTGAACAACGCACAACCTGTATTATTTCAATTATATAAACAAATATAATGCGGATAAGAAATAACACAGACACCAGAAATTTTGTTAACGAGGAAACCGCAAATGCAGAAAAACCTCGAGACCTATTCCAGATTGAACACACACTGTATTAAGCCGCTACAAACACTATCCTACTCCAAATTAACTTTGGTCTGGACTGTAGTTGAACCCCAACCAATCTCAGACTGATCCAAGGTACAGTTATGCTCATACGTCTCTGATCCCAGCAGGATACTACGTACTTGATTCCCTTAGCTGATCTCACCCACAACTAAGAGTTGCTGCGACCAAAGTCGAAGACTTTAATAAACAAATCTGTATCACACAGAAAAGTATACGATAATAGATAAATCCATCTCCCACGAATATACCTATGAGTTTTGTACCGTCTTTTGATAAATCAAGGTGAACAAGAAGTAATTGATAAATCGGTCTTATATTCCCGAAGAACAGCCTAGTATTATCAATCACCTCACAATAGTCTTAATCGACGCAGCGAAAGAAAATATTGTAGAATCACAAATGATGAGACGAAGATGTTTGTGATTAATTTTTATCTTGCCTATTGGAGATACAAATATCAAGCCAATTATTACAATTAGGGCTGCACAGGGACCGTCCCGTCCCGTGGAACCGTCTCGGTACCGTCCCGGAACCGCAGTCAGATGGGACAGGTACAAGTACCAAAAACTGGTACCGTGTCTAGAATAGGTACAAGTAACGGTTCTAGGCTATTCCCCTCTCGTACCATCCCGTAGTATCGATCTCTTGAATATGGAGAGAGAGAGAACCGCAATTTGAAGAGAAGCACCGCGTAGGCGCATACTGCTGCAAGCCTGCAACTACGAAAAATATGCATGTGCATGCACTTAATGGATGGAAGATAATTGATCACCCAGTGACGTCTTTACTATACAATAACTACAATATAAATATTAAGATTAATTTTTAACCATAGGGGCTTTGTCATGTACAGAATTGAATATAATTAAGTTAGAATACACTTTGTTGGCAGAACTTAGATGTTTCTGCTCAGCTAAAAATGGTGTACGTACTTCCTAGTTCCTGTAGTGATGCTTAATTATGCTATCTGGGTGGATGATAGGAAAACATTTTAAGGACTTGGCCACATCTGAATCTCTGTATGCGACAAAGAGTAAAACAATTGCGAGATTAAGCAAAGTTTGAGCTTCAAAATTATGTGACGGAATTAGATATGTGGCACATGGTAACAACTGAATATAATGGGATGATCTATCCTGCATTTTTTTTGTTTTTTTACATTGCTACAGGTAAAGAACCGGTCCCGTCCCGTCTCGTACCGAGTTAAACGGGTACAGGTCCCGTTCCGTCCCGTACTTCACAGGTACAAGTACAAGGTACAAGTACCGACCATAAGGAGGTATAGGTACTGAGCTAGGCAAAAACACATACCGTCCCGTCCCATTGCATCCCTAATTACAATTGTACTCGTACGATAGAAACAACAAGATCAAATCACACAACTACAAGAAAAGTAGTATCGGTCTGGCTTCACAATCCCAATGAATTCTTTAAGTCGTTAACCTGGTTTAGAAGAAGAAACCAAAGGTTAAAGGAGAATCGACTCTAGCTTAGCACAACTAGTATCACACAGAATGTGTGGGGATTAGTTTTCCCAGTTGCTAGAGTTCTCTCTTATATAGTCTTTCAAATCTAGGTTTACAATCAATGTTAGCTTAGTAACAAAGCATTCAATATTCACCGTTAGATGAAAACCTGATTAGATTTAAGCTAATATATATCAACCGTTCCTGGGCTTGTGTAACCGTACCCAAACTTGTACATTAGTTAGTTCAACAATAGTTAAACAAATGGTTAGCCATATGATCACTTTAATATCAACCATATTCTTCTTCACCATAACTAGTTCAACTGACTCAAATGAACTACTTAGAGAGTTGTTCAATTGCAAGGAAATCTTATGTGTTAGAGCATTGCTCGTTTGAACCCACCAAGCGTTGGTATGTCAAGTTTGGTTGTCATATTTTAGTGAATCAAAACTCATGTTAAGAGTCGCTTGATTATATACTAGAGTTAAACTTCGTATAAGTTAGCTTGAAAGCATTAGGATATGATATATTACAAGTATTGCGAAGTCTTGAAGATGTGAAGAAGAAAGGAGCTACAACGATAACAATCATCCTTCCACTTGAGGTTAGTGATATTCGACTTGAACTGTTTCATTCCCTAATGTATATTTCAAGTCGTATTGAAAACATAACTGCGAAAGCATATTTGAACTCTAGAGAGACATAGTATTAAGGAATATAATACGAGGTTTATTGTTTAACCATTAAACTTTGTAGATAAGACATCGCCATAATCATTTGAATGTTATTGTGATTATGTATGGTTATGAGGTGAGGATTTCATCCTAGGTAACAATGTTTACATGTGTTCTAAGGAAGTAAATTCATAAACTTGTTTGTGAACCGAAAAGGAAATTGCCAGGAGTTATTGGTTTTGTTATTCATTGTATATCTTATGAACAACCAATATGTGTGATAAAGTATAACCGCTCACAACTTGTTGTGTTCTTGGTAGAACTATTCACAAAGTCCTAACTTTTGTATTGGTATAACTTTTATTAGTAAAACCAATCTTAAGTAATCACATGTGGTATGATCGTATTATGTATGCCTTGGGGAAAGGGAACCGATCCTAGTAAGGGAAAAGGAACCGATCCTTGTAAGGGAAATGGAGCAGATCCTATTAAGGGAAAGGGAATCGATCCTTGTAAGGGGTGCAGTACATCAAGGGGAACCGATCCTTGTATGGGGTGCAGCAAGGTTTATAGCAGAAAGGGGAACCGATCCTATGGACATGTGCAACACATATAAGTTATATACCATATATATGTGGGGAACCGATCCTAGTACCTAGTCAACCGAAT
The DNA here is from genome assembly GCF_003573695.1 of Papaver somniferum. Taxonomy (NCBI): domain Eukaryota; kingdom Viridiplantae; phylum Streptophyta; class Magnoliopsida; order Ranunculales; family Papaveraceae; genus Papaver; species Papaver somniferum. The sequence continues at coordinate 51,225,276 of NC_039363.1, forward strand.
CTTTAGGAATCTAGTGTGACTATGCGTAGTACTCACATGGAGGTAGAACCGAAATTCGTTTTTGGTAGAACCGTAAACCCATGATGGTGATTGAATGTTGGTTTGATCAATCACATAGTTCTTGAACTAATTCTAAACTTGTTTGGAAGTGTGGAAAATCGGTTTCAAGGTTGTAAGTGTGAAAGAGAACTTACAAAGTAAAGATGTCGATAAACTTTGAACACGTGCTGTGAATGTTTATTTCTATAATTGTTCAAAGATATTCCTTAACGGCTAAGGGAAGAGAATCCTAGGATCGAAACATAAGTAAGTTAAGAATCTTTTAATTAAGGTTATTAATTTAACTTTGTAGGGAAATTACAGAATTAGTAATGTGCATTTATTAATTAGATTTTCCGAGAGATTTCGATTGTTATTTTTGGACAGAGCATTTCCAGGAATTATGAAAACCGAATCTGTGTATTTATGAATATCTTGAGAATATTTTCGGTTTTGGAATGTATATAAATACACGAAGTTTTCCTTTCTAGCAAACTAATCCTTCGTAACAACAGACTTCCACTTTTGTCTTTGTTACTGGTGTAGCCGCCTATCGGAGAGGAGAGTAATCTAATCAGGTGAAATCTCTTACTGCCGCTCCTTTTAAAGTCTTCTTTGGGATTGAGAAGCTCTAGCGCGACCCGTTGGTGGGAAACCAGATAATTGCGGTTTATCTTTGTTTTTGATTGATTTGATTGACTAACGGTGGTTGAAATCTGATTGCACCTAGTTAATTTATTCTTGAGAATCTTCTCTTCTGATATAAGATTCACTCAAACTAGTTCAGAGTTTCGACAGGGATCTTTAGACTGTTGTTAGTTCTAAAGATGATCTTGTGATAATCCATTGTTAACGGACTCCGTTCTGTGCGTGATTGATCACAATAGATTCAAGTGATTGTGTGCAGGTTTATATTGAAGATCTAAGAAGATTTGAAGACGAAGAAGATATTGAAGATTTCTGATTTGTGGGTTCATAATCATTGGTGTGCACAATACTTTTTTGGGTAAAAGAGGATCCAATTAATAATCGATTTATCCTTGTGGTAGATTGGATTGATTAATTGAGTAGATCGGCATCAACACGGTTCTTCGGATTAAAGGTGTTGTTGGATTAATCTTAATCAATTACCTTTGGGTGATTTAACATAAGATAGATCTAGACCCGACGAAGGAGTTTATGTTGAGATAAACAGAAGAGCCTTTGTCCGACTCATATCACTTGGTTGAATAGAGTTGATACCAAACAGGTTTCTTGTTCCTTTACTGTTTGGAATACGAACCAAAGGGATTGTTCCAAGTACGTGACTTATCCATAAGTCGGAGGCGTAGGAATACAGACGGAACTAGGTGAACAATAGGGTTACTTACTTGGTCTCAACTATACGAAGTTAAGTGTAATTTTGTGTAGCGGCTTAACCCTGAGAGTATTCAATTCTGGACTAGGTCCCGGGGTTTTTCTATATTTGCGGTTTCCTCGTTAACAAAATCTTGTTGTGTCATTTACTTTATTCTCCACATTATAATTGTTTTATTATAATTAAAGTAAATTACACAAACGTTAATTCCTATTTACTTGATAAGCAATCCTATTGTGTTTGGTTAAGTCCGAACCTTTATATCATGTAAACATACTTCGTTGTTGTATTGTATCGATCTCGTATCCATAGACGATCACACGAAGTGTGAACCGATTAGTTGTATTGTCTTGACTCAGTCTATAGACAATCACTTTCGGAGAAAGGACTTATAGGTAGGAAAAGTTTTAGCTTGAGGTATATTTGGGTACCCTCGCCTTTTCAATTGGTATCAGATCAGTCAAACACGAAAAGATCTAACAATCTGTGTTTGGTGCGATCCAACCTATAAGAACTGAATCTATGTCTGATTCATTTAACGTAGTTGCAGGATTTGATTACTTTATAAGATCGTAGTGGAAATCACGTATGAAGTATGTAATACTCATATTCCTGAATCTGTTAGGAATCATGCTTATGTATGTCTTGAGTGACTTACATGTTCCTTTGGTAAACATAGGATTGTATATCATTTTGAGTAACAATGGTACTAAGGCCTATGTAGGTTGTATCCTGAAAATTCATAAGACTCCTCTTATGATTTTTGTGAACCATGGATATTGTGTTCCTATTAAATATGGAACCTTAAATATATTTTGGTCAGACTACCAAAGTATATACGTGTACATTTTCAGATATAATTCTGTCAATGTTTCGCCCTCTAGGATGCGATTTTGGAAAATATGTATTCCTTCAAGGAATAAGTTTTTGGTTAATAATTTTATTAACAATGGATTGCTTCATGCACCTCACAACTGTTTTAATGAACCAAGTGATCTTTTGAAATATTATGTGGTTTTTGATTCTGATGATATTTCCAACAAATATCATATTATGTTCAAATTTTTCTCTGTATACTCTAGTAAATTTCAAATAATATTATCACATTCTGGTAATAAAAGAGTACACAGACTGCTGGACAAAAACTTGAAATCAACTCGTGCTAAAGATCCAGTCCGTAGAAAACCGGTTTTCCAAAAGAAATACCTAGATACAAAATCGGAATTGTTTTCCAACAAGCCATGGTTTCCGATTTTGGGTGTATCTTCTAAAACTAGTTATTTCCAGTCTTTGTTGAAAATTCTTCCTATAAAAGATAACCTCTTGCTATGTATTCGAACATACTGGGGAAGATTGCTAAAAACCGTAACTAGTGATTCTCATATTATCGCAAGTATGGGAAAGAGGAAAACAAGAGAAGAGATCTCTGATGAAGACAAGTTTGTCTCAAATCAATTCTTATCTTCTGAAGAAGTTGAGAAAATCAAGAATCCACATTTGATCAAAGAAAAGCATGACTTTACAAATTTTGTAGATAGTACATGTTTTGGAAGATATCAAGCCCTGAAGGGATCCGGCTTTACTAAAGAAAAACGATTCGATCCAGACGTTTCAGAAACCAGCTATGTGAACTTTGTTCAAGATCGAATTTGGGGAAATATGTTTGGTTTTGAAAAATACTCTCCAGATGTTGTAAAATCTTTTATGGTAATATTCATAATATAAATCATAAAAATCTTACTTTTAGCACCTTGGTTGGAAGTTCAGTTCTTCATGTTGACAGAAAGATGATATCAAAAGTCATCAACTATAAGGTGAAAGGGCATATGATCACGGGTTCTGAAATTGAGCACCATAACATTTCAAAACTCATTACTGGGAAGAATATTGAATAGAAAAGGGGAAGAATGATAACCAATGACGTTCCCTTATACTTAAGGATTTTCGGTAAACTGGCCGTACCAACTCTCTATTCTTGCTCAAGAGATTCCTCTCAATGGAATAGAGATTTTGCTGAAATGGTTTTTTACCTACTTGAAGGCAAGAAACAAATTGATATCTGTGGAATGATTATCAATCAAATATTCAAAATAATTGAATCTGTCAATGTTACAGGATTCCATAGAAATCTTGGATATCCCTGCCTCATCACAAAGTTGTGTGAAAAAACAATGGGAAACAACTTTGGAGATGAGAAAGTTATTAAAACTATCTCTCAAGGAGTCATTAACCGAATGTATGGAGCTCAAAAGGGATCAAGCATCTCTCATGATTAAATCTACAATAATAGAGATCCCATATTTCACATTCTATGTCTTGGAAGACAATTAGACTGTATTCAGAGACAATTGATGTTTGTATACAGAAATGATCCAGAAACTCTAGAAGGAATTGTGGCAATCAATGATGAGTTCCTAAAGGAAGAACAAGTAATTGTGTCTGAAGAAGACACTGATGAGCAAATAAAAGAAGATTAAATCTCTTCTACAAAAATAGACAATAATCTTTGATTTCTTTCAAAAAAGTCTATTATGAATAAAATTATTTAATTAGTAATTTTTCTTGTGATAGTTTTTGGTTTACATAGCTTGTGCTTAATTGTTTTTATCTTGTTGCTATGTATGTTTATGGGATGTTTAATTTCGGTTTTACTACCTTAATATTCGATATCATATATTGTGAACCCTCATGGTTTGAGTGACTTTTTGATTTAGCGGTATTAAGTTCTAGCCCTAGTAGGTAGGCTTTATCAAAGGATTATGAGGGATTCTGATAGAAACAGTATGTGAAAAAGTCACAATATGTTGAATCGGTTTTTGGTTTAGCATAAAAGCATATGGGTTTCGACGGTTTTCAACTTTTGCTTGCAATTGTTAAAACCGGTTTTCAATCTTTCTCTGGTAAAGGTTGAGGTGTGCTGTTATTCTTTTATTTACGCATAAGGATGACAACGTGATGATATTTCGATATCAATTCTCCCTGGACGAGGATGCTATCATATTGGAGAAGTGGATGCGAAATTTGAGGTAACAATCTTGTTAGTTAATTGTTTTCCTGTTTAAGAAAAGCCTGAGTTTATATTATATATTTTTGTTGCTTTTTCTTAACAAAATTTAGGTTCAATTGATATTTATTCCATGATGTGTGTGTGGATGTGTGTTTAAATTGGTTCATGTTAAGAAAAACTATTATTATCTTGCTTTATTGTGTGGTATCAATCGTTTAGGCTTACAAAATTTCGGTACAATTTATGTGTGTGTGATTCAATTGGTTCCGGTTAAGAAAAACTATTTTTATCTTGATTTTGTATAGTTTCAATGGTTTAGGCTTACAAAATTACGGTGCAATTGCGGTGCTTTTAATGTCTATGCTGTTTCAATTGCTTCCGGTTGAGGTGAATAATTATGCAAGTTGATTTATTTTGGTTTGTATGAATTATTTATGGATTAACGAAATAATATGTGTACGGGATGAGTTATTTAGTCCAATTCGATTCCGGATAATAAACTAAGTTAATTCTTATTTTAGTTTGTCTTATCGAAGTGAGGTTTCGATTATTCAAGTCTAATCGAATGCCTAAACAAGGAAATGCTAGTTAACTAACCTAGTATTTGGTTTGTTTAAAATTGAAAGGTCTAAGTTTATGGATAATTAGAACCTGATGAGAAAAATGGAGTTAATCTTTATTTTGGTCTTATCGAATTAAGAGGTTGTTTTTGAACAATCGGTTTAGCAAAGGAACTAATGTGATTAGTTGCTTTTGGTTTGCTAAAATAAATGGGAAAAATTGTTTCCTTGGTAACATATCAAAATAAGACTACTTGTAGTTTCGGTTTTGATATTGGTTATCAGAACGTGATGTGTGGAACCCTCGTGCCTAACTTTACAGGTTTAAAAGTCTATTCTGAGATTTGTAAGATTCTTTTCGTGTTGTTCTTTATTTTTTCGTTTCTTTGTCATTTTTGTGACAAAAAGGGGGATAATTATATGGAGTAAACAAGTGATATTGGCATTGATTTCATATTAATTGGTATCACTAAGGAAAAGAACATTGATACTTGAATGTTTGATCTAGCGAAAGAGTGAAAGCACAGACTAAGGGGGAGTAACATGTCATATAGATTGGTATAACAAAGACGTGCGGATTGGATATCTAAGTATCTTCCTTAGAGGGAGTATTTTCTTTGTTATTATAATGTCAACAACGGCATTTTCAAGGATTGAATGTAGGAAGTTTTACTGTGCTGTTGAATCGGGAATCAAGCGGAGTGTAATGAATTCTTGTAATTTGTTTATCCATATGATGTAAGAGTTTTGTCACTAAAATTGACAAAGGGGGAGATTGTTAGAGCATTGCTCGGTTGAACCCACCAAGCGTTGGTGTGTCAAGTTCGGTTGTCATATTTTAGTGAATCAAAACTCATGTTAAGAGTCGCTTGATTATGTACTAGAGTTAAACTTCGTATAGGTTATCTTGAAAGCATTAGGATATGAGACATTACAAGCATTGTGAAATCTTGAAGATGTGAAGAAGCAAGTAGCTACAACGACAACAATCATCATTTCACTTGAGGTTAGTGATATTTGACTTGAACGGTTGCATTTCGTAACGTATCTTTCAAGTCGTGCATATTGAAAACATAACTGCGAAGCATATTTGAACTCTAGATAGACATGGTATTAAGGAATACAATACGAGGTTTATTGTTTAACCATTAAACTTTGTAGATAATACATCGTCATAATCATTTGAATTTTATTGTGATTATGTATGGGTATGAGGTGAGGATTTCATCCTATGGAACAATGTTTACATGTGTTCTAAGGATGTAAGTTCATAAACTTTTTTGTGAACCGAAAAGGAAATTTCCATGAGTTATTGGTTTTTCTATTCATTTCATATCTTATGAACAACCAATATGTGTGATAGAGTATAACCGCTCACAACTTGTTGTGTTCTTGGTAGAACTATTCACAAAGTCTTGACTTTTTTATTGGTATAACTTTTATTAGTAAAACCAATCTTAAGTAATCACATGTGGTATGATCGGATTATGTCTGCCTTGGGGAAAGGGAACCGATCCTAGTAAGACAAATGGAACCAGTCCTTGTAAGGGAAAGGGAACCGATCCTAGTAAGAGAAAGGGATCCGATCCTTGTAAGGGGTGCAGTACATCAAGGGGAACCGATCCTTGTATGGGGTGCAACAAGGTTTATAGCAAAAAGGGGAACCGATCCTATGGACATGTGCAACACATATAAGTTATATACCATATATCTGTGGGGAACCGATCCTAGTACCTAGTCAACCGAATCTTTGGGAAGCTAGTGTGACTATGCGTAGTACTCACATAGAGGTAGAACCGAAACTTGTTTTGGTAGAATTGTAAACCCATGATTGTGATTGAATGCTGGTTTGATCAATCACATAGTTCTTGAAAGTCAGATGAACCAATTCTAAACTTGTTTGGAAGTGTGGCAAATCGGTTTCAAGGTTGTAAGTGTGAAAGAGAACTTACAAAGTAAAGATGTCGACAAACTTCGAACACGTGCTGTGAATGTTTATTTCTATAATTGTTCAAAGATATTCCTTAACGGTTAAGGGAAGAGAATCCCAGGATCGAAACATAAGTAAGTTAAGAATCTTTTAATTAAGGTTATTAATTTAACTTTGTAGGGAAATTACAGAATTAGTAATGTGCATTTATTAATTAGATTTTCCGAGAGATTTCGATTGTTATTTTTGGACAGAGCATTTCCAGGAATTATGAAAACCGAATCTGTGTATTTATGAATATCTTGAGAATATTTTCGGTTTTGGAAATTCCTTGGTGTCAAAACTTCCTTGTCTATAAATACACGAAGTTTTCCTTTCTAGCAAACTAATCCTTCGTAACAACAAACTTCCACTTTTGTCTTTGTTACTGGTGTAGCCGCCTATCGGAGAGGAGATTAATATAATTAGGTATAATCTCTTACGGCCGCTTGTTTTAAGGTCTTCTTTGGGATTGAGAAGCTCTAGCGCGACCCGTTGGTGGGAAACTAGATAATTGCGGTTTATCTTTGTTTTCGATTGATTTGATTGACTAACGGTGGTTGAAATATGATTGTACCTAGTTTGTTTATTCTTGAGAATCTTCTCTTCTGATATAAGATTCACTCAAACTAGTTCAGAGTTTCGACTGGGATCTTTAGACTGTTGTTAGTTCTAAAGACGATCTAGTGATAATCCGTTGTTAACAGACTTCGTTCTTTGCGTGATTGATCACAAGAGATTCAAGTGATTGTGTGCAGGTTTTTATTGAAGATTTATGAAGATTTGAAGACAAAGAAGATATTGAAGATCTGACTTGGGTTTTATAATCTTTGGTGTGCACAATACTTGTTTGCGTAAAATAGGATCCAATTAATAATCGGTTTATCCTTGTGGTAGATTGGATTGATTAATTGAGTATATCGGCATCAACACGGTTCTTAGGATTAAAGGTGTTGTTGGCTTAATCTTAATCGATTACCTTTGGGTGATTGAACATATGATAGATTTAGACCCGACGAAGGAGTTTATGTTGAGATTAACAGAAGAGCCTTTGTCCGACTCATATCACTTGGTTGAATAGAGTTGATACCAAACATATTTCTTGTTCCGTTACTGTTTGGAATACGAACCAAAGGGATTGTTCCAAGTACGTGACTTATCCATAAATCGGAGGCGTGGGAATGCAGACGGAACTAGGTGAGATATAGGGTTAGTTACTTGGTCTCAACTATACGAAGTTAAGTGTAATTTTGTGTAGCGTCTTAATCCTGAGAGTATTCAATTCTGGACTAGGTCCCGGGGTTTTTCTGCATTTGCAGTTTCCTCGTTAACAAAATCTAGCTGTTTCATTTACTTTTATTTTCCGCATTATAATTATTTTATTATAATTAAAGTAAATTACACAAACTTTAATTCCTATTTACTTGATAAGTAATCCTATTGTGTTTGGTTAAGTTCGAACCTTTATATCAAGTAAACATACTTTATTGTTGTATTGTCTCGACCTCGTATCCATAGACGATCACACGAAGTGTGAACCAATTAGTTGTTTTGACTCAGTCCATAGACAATCAATTTCGGAGAAAGGACTTATAGGTAGGAATAGTTTTACCTTGAGGTATATTTGGGTGCCCTCTCCTTTTCATCATGTACTACACAAGACACAACTAAAGCAAAAACGATTTGATTCACATGAATCGGTTCATGAACTCTATAGCCACAGTTTGCAATTGCATTCCTTAGTTTATAAGGATAAGTTCACTAAACATCGTTTTTATACATAACATACTCAAGTTCGCGGACTGGGTTCGCGAACTTAAGTTCCTGGATGGATTTTACAAACTCCAGCAGAAATTCTCGGGTTTGAGAACTTTGCCAGTTCGCGGACTGAGTTCGCGGACTTATCTCACACATTTCTCCGGTTCACTTGATCAACAAAGTTCGCAAACTTCGGTTCAAGCAATAAGGACTTATACATATATGTTTTCCCACAACAATGCTTATATCATCCAAATGGTTATATAGTCTAAACTCTCATTTCAATCATTGAAACATTCTCAGAGGACGTTATATAGTTGTTATTCACGAATTATTTTTCGTCAGAGCTATTTTCCAAGTGATTGAAATATAACATGACTTTCGTCACTAGGTAAAGATGAACTTGGTCAAAGAGAAAGCTTTACCAACACATATTTCGATAAATAGATAGGCGAGGTAAACTCGGCTCGAAATACCAAATGTGTATAATCTGAGTCTATATAGCAAAACGACTTTTGTCTCAAGATAAGAGACAAATAGACTTTTGAGTGATAGATAAGTTTAAGTCTCCACATACCTTTTAGTCGATGAAGATCCACCAGTTCCTCGAGTAGTCCTTCGTCTTGAGCTCAACTACACTTTTTATCCTAGTCCGAGACCTTAGCTATATTAGACTATAAATCAAGACTTATAGTTTTGATCACTAACATTGACAAACATGCTTGAGATAGCAACGCATGCGAGTTCGACCAAGCAATGCTCTAATAGTAACAATGCCAAATATGGCTTTACAAAGCCGCCCCAACATGCTAATTGGCATGCCAAACGTGCCATTCCGCTCCGGTATGCTAGTGACATGCCGAGCCAATATGCTAATTGGCATGCCAAACGTGCCACTTTTCCGCAGTAGCATGTCGAATATGCCAAACATGCCAAATGTGCCACTTTGCCGCAGTAGCATGTCGATCGTGTCAACATCACATAAATAACGCGCCAACGTGCTAACCCACTTCTTGTTCGTGGCCAAACTCCATAAAACATTCCAGTTAGGGGATTCCAGGCACGGCTTTGCCTTAGTGGCATTAGTCGAAACCCTAATTTCCAGTCGTGGCACAATTACGCCACTTTGGATCTACAACATGCCACGAGCCATGTGGGACCCGTGAAATCCTAAAAACGGCGCCATTCTATAATCACCCGTGGCTATCTTTGCGCCTGTGGTTATTTCCCTGCCATGATTCCTTTAATGTGGCCATGGCACCGATTGCATAAAACGCCACTGTGTCGCGGCCATGTCGTACGCGCTAATTAGGGTTTCGATATGCCAAACCATAATTTAGCTAAAGTCTTCACGCCAACTAAGTCAAGTAATTCTCCTAAGGCCTTAAGTTTGATATAGCAACAGGGCCAATGTTGCCAGAGCCATATTTGGGTCTAACACCAATATGCCAAAATAGCTGTCGTGGCTACGCCAGGCGCCACTATGCCACTGGCATGTCGCTACATGCCACTACACCATTGGCATGTGCCAATGACGCCACTGTGCTACCACCAGGCGCCAACAGAATGTGGCCATAACCAATGGCCACCCTTTCTCATGAGTTACGATCTCAGCCGTCCAAATTCGCCACAGAATTGACAGGCCCGTGGCAAGTTTTGGGTGACCAACTAAGACAAGCCAAATAGCATCACGTGATATTCTTTTGTGGCAAGTATCCTGACTTTGACTTGCCACACATAGCAACCTGCTACATGTTTTCCATGAAAACACTCGAGACATCAAACATGTCACAAACCGGGGGATGCTCATCAGGGTATTGGTCTGGCGGTTTACATCGTACGGCGTGCAACACACCCATTATAATAAAGTGTCAGAAAGCATGGCAGGTAGTGGCGGCAAGAAGTAGTGGGTGTAAACTAACCAGTTTCCTCCATGGTTGGAACGTGATCTCTGGCATTTACACATAACCTCACTTCTCCATCACTCAATCACTCCCACTTTCTACGAGATCAGGATGCGTTCAATATGACTTGTATAAATAGGTATTACCTATTTTCGACCAGAAAACAAGTTTTTGGTTAACAACAACTCAAGTGTCCATAAAACACCAAAGAACTGATAGCTTACATTCCGCAAGCCAGTTCCAAATTCTGATACAAGTCATAAAATAGCCACACCTTCAGAATTAACCATTCTGGTCTCAACACCTTCTTCGCTTCCCTCCCTAAGACCAACCCTTCTCCTTCACTTTGGAACGGCCATTTCTTGGTTTATGCCAGGATTGTACAGATTGATCTCTCGAATCTAAAGTACTCCCGTGCAGTGCATTTGTTTTAGGTTTAGATTTGTTTCTCATCCACACACCCAAATTTACCAAAATCAGCAGAAACAGTTTTTACCCACAAACAACTGGCGACCACGGTGGGAGATTAATCTCTCGGTTGCGAAGCCAATTTATCAATTTTCATTCCAATCTTCCCAAACTAAATATGGTGGATCTTAGGTCTAAAATCAATCGTTAACCAGAATTCACTTCAATCACCAATCCCAACTTTCCGCCTCATGAGTTACCCCGGCCAACCCAAACACTTCCAAATCCGCTGATGCTCGAAATCCAATCACCATGGAAGGTATGGCAAAAATATTAGAAGATGTTGTCGCAAATCAAGATGATATTATCAAGCTGCAAAATGAGATATTTTGTCTCTTAAAGAGTATGGAAAACCGGCTGTAGCAAGATCCAGCAAACATTCGCTCGGAGAATTCCACCAATTTCAGAAATGACACAAAAATATTGAATCCTTGTCTGAGGTTTGTGCCCCCGCCAACGACGATGCAGACAGAGTATGTGGACATATCCAACGAGAGAAAAAGGGAATGACCAACACCAATGTACCGTCCGCAAGTGCAGTAAACACATCCTATGGCGTTACACCCTCTAGCACCAACACCAGCAGCACCAGAAGCATCTCCTATGGCGTGACGCCTACTATTACCAGAGCCAGAGCCGCCGCTACTCCTAATATTCCTTCGACCATGACACCTCCAATCATCACCAAGGTTGCTACCACTTCTTTGTCAGGACGAGAGACTGGAGGATCTAGAGGAAACCAACCTCCCATTACCATTGTCGATTTAATGGAGAGACAGGAAGTTCTTACCAAAACTCAGATGGACATGACCACAACTCAAAGGGAGCGAAACAACGAACATCCAAATGATTATGTCAAGGGATTCAGAATTCGGGCGTTAGATTGTCATGATTCAAATGTGACTGAAGATCAATTGATGGAGGTGTGCATTAATTCTTTCTGGGGACTATGTTCACAAAATCGTGTAATCTATGATGGAGCATATATTTTCAGCCCTCAACCGTGTTGCGTCGGGCAGGCATTTGTCTTCAATTGGAGAAGCTACCCCTAAATCCCAGTCTCTCTTGGAAGGTACAGATGGTAAATGTAACTGGGACTCCTAACCACTACTCACCTGAAAGGTGTCGAGTTTGAAAGCGTACTGATTGACGTGGCCTCCAACTTCAACATTATAACCATCAAGACTCTGAGAGTTGCAAGGGAAAATCAAACAGAAGTAGCGTATTCTTTCCCAAGAAGAGAAAACACGACTTGTCGACCAGCACAATTTGTGCGCCATCTTCCCATCTGCCATATCGTATCAACTCGTCTTTCGAAGTCAACGGTTAATGGCGCCTTCACTGGAGTTCGCTCCAGGAGCCGCTTCAACGTTTCTCTCCATAAGCCGTTCCTCTTCAATGTTTCGCTCCAGAAGCCACTTCAACGTTTCTCTCTAGAAGCCGCTCTGCTTCAACGGTCTCTCCAGGAGCCGCTTCAACATTTTGCTCTAGGAGCCACTCCACTTCAACGTTCGCTCCAGAAGCCACTCCGCTTCAACGTTTCACTTCAGAAGCCGCTTCAACGTTTCTCTTCAGAAGCCGCTCCGCTTCAACGTTTTTCTCCAGAAGCCGCTCCGATTCAACGTTTCACTCCAGAAGCCTCTTCAACGTTTCGTTCCATAAGTCGCTCCTCTTCAATGTTTCGCTCCAGAAGTCGCTCCGCTTCAACGTTTCGCTTCAGTAGCCGCTTCAACGTTCTCTCCCGAAGCCGCCGCTTCACCAAAAAAATAAAGGGGATATACTCACATACGTGAGTTATCAAAGCCCGTCAATTTTCATGTTCGTGGTCGTCCAAGGTTCGTGCTCGTAGCTGCCACTCCTTTCTTCCAAGATCCATGGTCGTAGCCACCCCTCTTCCATGCAAGGATTTGTGCCCATAGTCACCACTCCTCCCTGTCAAGGATCGTGACCTTATCCATCCAAACACCAGCCAGCTTGTTTTTGTTCCCACGAAAATGCAGTCTGTTCTGATCACATTTGTTGCAAAAAACCGTTGATGCTCGTTTGTTGAATACATCCAAAGCTTCATCATAGCAACAACCACTATACATAAAGGTAATCCGAACTTGTGCATATTTTAGTTCTCATGGAGGAAGTAATAAATCCACCAATATGGAGGCAAGATGGTGACATCTTTATCATGGTTAATCCACCGACCATACAAGATAGAACCACGAAAACCACACTTGGGGACTGAGGCTCAACGCGAAATCCCTTCACTGTCGAGAACCTTCCAACTCAGAAGGGAGAGCCAACCAAGAAGTCATAACCATGACAAGGTCACCACTCTTCAAAGATGTAGTGCAAGGATATCACCACCTCCTTGTCTGGAAGGCGCCTGACCAACAAGCAGTATTTGGCTCGACCATTCATAAGCGTTGTTGTTAGTGAAGAATCAAATAGGAAAGTCGCACCTTAGCAAGACACACATACCAACTGCACCATGTCTACCACATCACCTACTTAGAACTCAGCACCGCCTACCCAAGTCCTGCATGAAGCCGCACATCGCCGACAAAGCCAAGTTCGGTGTTTCTAGATTTTCAATTTCCTATGGAAGGGGTGCATGGGCTGCCAGAAGTTGGATACAATGCATATCTATCAAGTGCGACTCCCGTACACTGATTAACAGATGACGAATCCAAAAGATTGCCGCCTTCATCAATTATTCAACCACCTTACCAGCAAATGCAATAGAATTACATCTTTCAAGAGAAAACAAGCTCAGGATAATTACACCAGGGGACTTCCAGCACAGGATGTCCTCACGTCCCTCAACCAGGTTATCTCTGATATCATTATCATCGTCACTGTCAGATCTTTACGAGCCGCATGAATTTCTCAACATTAAGCCGTACACGTGCATCAAAGACTCCAAAGTACGTCGCAGAGATATATTCACATATCCGGCTACGCCATCGTATCTACTCTGGTGACCAGAAAAAAGTGTAATTGGGGACTGCTCATCGCATCCCATTTCATACAACAGTTCAAGATTCATAAGATGGTTCAAAGGATGTCTTTTAGAACGAATTCCTTAAAGACTTGGTAGCAGCATGTCGGCAACAGAACGCCTCTCAGCTCGTCTACTTCACCCAGCGGTTCCGGAAGATTTCGACCATACAAACATCCACATCATATCATCACCGCAATCATAAAGGAAAGGATAAGCTTCCGGACACCGGCTCAGCAGTCTAGACACCAAATAACTTAAAGTCAAGAACGGATCAACAACGCAGCTACATTCTCCAAGATTAGCCTTGAAATGATCATTGTCGAGCATATATTTCATCCATCCATCCCAGGAGTGCAATGGAGTTTGGTAAATTTTGAAATCCACTAGAGAGGTTAGATGCTCATTCTTCTGGAGTCAGAACCTTATTACACATTCTGGATAAGATCGATGGTATTGTTGGATAGCTACATGCGAAAAATAGAAAAGGGCACTTACCTTGAGTTCTCCTGGCTCGCCTTGCTGCTGATATAACTATTTGAGATTGCTTTGTTGCCATTGACGTCGCTAACAAAGAAAGTCATTCACATCGATCTAAATGTCCAAAATTGATCAACTACTCATGGATATTACACTCACTGCTAAAGTACGAAGACAAGATGAACTTACCTTGCCGCTAACGATTGGCACGCCTATGATCGAGCTGCTGCAAATGAACACAAGAAGCAGACGAGCGAATAATAGAAGGGGAGGAAGTTAGCACACCCTTTTATATGCGGAGTGCTTTTGGAATTCGAGTAGAGGAGGGTTTTTATTTTGGACCATGCACGGAAGAAGGCAGCTGGGCCCGCAGCCCCAACGCTCCATGGCACCAACCTCCATGACCGAACCAACAGCGCGCCAGCACGAGGAACGCCAGTCGCTCAACCTCCAATACTTCGTGGCCAAGCCAGCCGCTTAACCTGCAACGCTTCATGGCCAAGCTAACAGCATGCCAGCACAATGATCACCGGCCACTCATGCCTATTACCGAAGGTCAATCAAACTTTTCCGGGTAACCTCTACATGTCTTGCCTTTTCGATTTTACTCTCGTATGTCACCATCTCATGTTTACCCCGTAAAAATGTCACTGTTACGTGCTAAGAAGGGGACTTAATGTTGATGGTGGTTTTTAGTTCATGGCTAAATTTGTAAAACTCTATCTACCTGACCCGACATCATATTTAGTAGAAATTTATATGTCTATATTCTGCAGGGAATTTGGAGAATATATCAAAATCTGATGAGTGCCTATGTCTCTCTTCATATTATATTGAAACTCAAGCTCCTAGATGAATTGTTCACTAGTATAGAGCCTAATGAGTGTATAAGCTCCTAGCTGCATTAATCACTAATGCCGGAGCTTGCCGAGTATTTTTCCTATGCTATGTTCCCCGGCTGAACCCTTAGTATTGATATGGCATGACAATTTGTGTTCACTCGCAGCAGAGTAGCAAGAATTTCTAAGTATCAAGGTTACGGTCCTTGCATAAAAGTACTCAATCGGAAAGCATACTACTCTCTGGAAATAAACTTAAAGAACTCGGTGTCAACACATAGAATTCAATCAATTTTGTGATAATTCACAAGATTCAGATATTACCCTAACTAATTTGTAAAATTAGGGTTTTGCTCCTTGCGCAGTATATTAGACCTCGCCTGTCGAAATTAAGCCTAAGAGAACTAGGCAATTAATCTGCCATAGATTAGTAGGTACAAAATCCTACCCACAATCAGAAAACAAGGAATAAAAGGAGCCGCGGAATAGGAGCAACAACAAATGGAGGTATGGTCATGCCATAGGCCAGCAGGCGCCACTTGCAAGTGGCCACACCCCATGCTGCTCGACCGACCCCTATTTCCCGTCGACCAATCAGGTCGCCTTAAACCCGCCACACGCACATGAGTTGTGGCTGGGCCCATACTTGCCGGCCCTATTTCCCATCGACCAATCAGGTCGTTTTATACCCGTCACACGCACACTAGAAGTGTGGCCACGCCCATGCTAGGCCGGCCCCTCTTTTTAATCGACCAATCAGGTCGCTCTAAATCTTCCACAGTATTAAAAGAGGAAAAGTTGCTCCAGATGGTCACAATGCCAAATTGGCTTTCCAAAGTCGCGCCAAACATGCCAAGCGTGCATGCCAAACGTCCCATTCCACTCTGGTATGCTAGTGACATGCTGAACATGCCATGCCGCGCCAATACGCTAATTGGCATGCCAAACATACCAAACGTGCCATTTTGCCGCAGTAGCATGCCGAACATGCCAAACGTGCCACTTTGCTTCAGTAGCATGCCGATCGTATCAACATGCCATAAATAGTGCGCCAACGTGCTAACCCACTTCTTGTTCGTGGCTAAACTCCATAAAATATTCCAGTTAGGGTATTCCAAACACGGCTCCGCCTTAGTGGCATTAGTCGAAACCCAAATTTCCAGTCGTGGCCCAATTACGCCACATTGGCCCTACAACATGACACGAGCCATGTGGGACCCGCCAAATCCTAAAAACGACGTCATTCTATAATCACCAGTGGCCATCCTTGCGCCTGTCGTTATTCCCATATTATGGTATGCCATGATTCCTTTAATGTGGCCATGGCACCGATTGCATAAAGCGTCACCGTTCCGCAGCCATGCCGTACGTGCTAATTAGGGTTTCGATATGCCAAACCCTAATTTAGCTAAAGTTGCCACGCCAACTAAGTCAAGTAATTCTCCTAAGGACTTAATTTTGATATAGCAACAGGGCCAATGTTGCCAGAGCATATTTGGGTCTAACACCAATATGCCAAAATAGCTGTCGTGGCTACGTCAGGCGCCACTATGCCACTGGCATGCCGCTACATGCCACTACACCATTGGCATGTGCCAATGACGCCACTGTGCTACCATCAGGCACCAACAGAATGTGGCCATAATCAATGGCCACCCTTTCTCATGAGTTATGATCTCAGCCATCCAAATTCTCCACATAATTGACTGGCCTGTGGCAAGTTTTGGGCAACCAACTAAGACAAGCCAAATAGCATCACGTGCTATTATCTTGTGGAAAGTCTCCTGACTTTGACTTGCCACACATAGCAACCTGCTACATGTTTTCCATGAAAACACTCGAGACATCAAACATGTCACAAACCGGGGGATGCTCATCAGGGTATTGGTCTGGAGGTTTACAGCGTGCGGCGTGCAACGCACCCATTATAAGAAAGTGTCAGAAAGCAGGGCAGGTAGTGGCGGCAAGAAGTAGTGGGTGTAAACTAACCAGTTTCCTCCATGGTGGGAACGTGATCTCTGGCATTTACACATAACCCCACTTCTCTATCACTCGATAACTCCCACTTTATACGAGATCAGGGTGCGTTCAATATGACTTGTATAAATAGGTATTACCTATTTTCGACTAGACAACAAGCTTTTGGTTTACAACAACTCAAGTATCCAGAAAACACCAAAGAACTGATAACTTACATTCCGCAAGCCAGTTTCAAATTCTGACACAAGTCATAAAATAGCCACACCTTCAGAACTAACCATTCTGTTCTCAACACCTTCTTCGCTTCCCTCCCTAAGACCAACCCTTTTCCTTCACTTTGTGACCGAAGCAAGACTGGAATGGTCATTTCTTGGTTTAACCCAGGATTGTACAGATTGATCTCTCGAATCTAAAGTACTCCCGTGCAGGGCATTTATTTTAGGTTTAGATTTGTTTCTCATCCACATACCCAAATTTACCAAAATCAACAGAAACAGTTTTTACCCACAAACACAAACTTCGACCCTCTTCTATCAAACCATTATCATCTGGGGATTTTTCCCATTGTCATCTCTTTCCCATTTCGAAATAATGATAAACATTGTTCAAATTATCAAGATACCTATATTAGAGCACTGCTCGGTCGAAATCGCATGTGTTTCTATCTCAAGCAGGTTTGTCAATGTTAGTGATCAAAACTATAAGTCTTGATTTCTAGTCTACTTATAGCTAAGTATCGAACTAGGATAGAAAGTGTAGTTGAGCTCTAGACTCCATGACGATCATCATACAAAGACGAAGAACTACTCAAGGAACTGGTGGAACTTCATCGGCTAAAAGGTATGTGGAGACTTGAACTTATCTATCACTCAAAAGTATATCTACTTTATCTCCTATATTGAGACAAAAGTCGTATTGCTATACATATTACGATTATACACATTTTCTATTTCGAGCCGAGTTTATCTCGCTTATCTGTTTCTCGAAATATGTGTTGATAAGCTTTCGCTTTGTCCAAGTTCATCTTTACTAGTGACGGAAGTCATATTAAGTTTCAATTACTTGAAAATTGCTTTGACGAAAAATGGTTTGTGAATAACAACTATATAACGTCCTCTAAGAATGTTTCAATAATTGAAATTAGAATTTAGAATATATAACCATTGTTGGATATAAACATTGTGTGATAACTCATGCATGTGTAAGTCCTTATTCCTTGAACCAAAGTATGCGTACTTTGCTGATCAGGAAAACCGGAACTAAAGTCCGCGTGCCAGTACGCGCACCATCGGAAGTTCACATCCCTTGAAAATCTGCTGGAGTTTGTGAATTGAAAACAAACTTATTCCGGGTACTTAAGTCCGCGTACCAGTCCGCATACTTAGGTTGGTTATTTTCTAAAAACGATTATTCGTGAACTTAAACTTATATAAACTAAGGAATGCATATTTGCAAACCGTGTCTATAAAGTTCATGAATTGATTCGAGTGAATCAAATCGTTTTTGCTTCGATTGTGTCTTGTATACGTCTATAAGATCTAAGCAATTAAACAACTCTCTAACTAATTCATTTGAGTCATTTGAACTAGTTATGTTAAAGAAGAATATGGTTGATATAAAAGTGCTCATATGGCTAACCATTTGGTTAACTATTGTTGAACCAACTAAATGTACATGTTTGGGTAAGGTTACACAAACCTAAAAACGTGCATTTCATTTGTGTGTAACAAGCTAAGTTTCAATCTAAAGGTCGAAACATATTAGCTTGAATCTAATCAGGTTTTCATCTAACGGTGAATATTGAATGCTTTGTTACCAAGGTAACTTAGATTGCAAACCCTGATTTGAAAGACTATATAATTGAGAAATCTAGAAACCGAGAAACCTAATCCCCATACCTCCTGTGTGATACTAGTTGTATAAGCTAGATTCGATTATCCTTTAACCTTAGGTTTCTACCGAGACCCCGTAGGTTAACGACTTGAAGAATTCATTGGGATTGTGAAGCCAGACCTAACTATTTTCTTTGTAGTTGTGTGATCTGATCTTGCTGTTTTTATCGTACCAAGTACAATCGTAATATTGGCTTGAGATTGATTTCTCCGATAGGCAAGATTAAAAGAAATCACAAACACCTTCGTCTCATCATTTGTGATTCCGCAATATCTTCTTTCGCTAGTCGATTAAGATTATTGTGAGGTGATTGATAATTCTAGGTTGTTCTTCGGGAATATAAGTCTGGGTTATCAATTGGTTCATGTTCACCTTGATTTATCAAAAGATGGAACAAAAACTCGTGGATATTTCTGTGGGAGACAAATTTATCTATTACCGTAGAATTTTCTGTGTGATACATATTAGTTTGTTAAAGTCTTCGACTTTGGGTCGTAGCAACTCTTAGTTGTGAGTGAGATCAGCTAAGGGAATCAAGTGCGTAGTATCCTGCTGGGATCAAAGATATAAGGAACGCAACTGTACCTTGGATCAGTGTGAGATTGATTGGGGTTCAACTACAGTCCAGACCGAAGTTAGTTTGTAGTAGGATAGTGTCTGTAGCGGATTAATACAGTGTGTATTCAATCTGGACTAGGTCCCGGGGTTTTTCTGCATTTGCGGTTTCCTCCTTAACAAAACTTCTTGTGTCTGTATTATTTATTTTACGCATTATATTTTGTTATAGGATTGAAATATCACAGGTTTTGCGTTGAATCGGTCAATTGGTAAATCCAACCTTCGGTTGTTGATTGAAATTGATTGATTCTTGAACATTGGTCTTTGGTACCGTTCAAGCGTTTTCTCTTGTATTCAATTAGACTCGAGGATTTGTATTTGCTTAAGTACGTATTGAATCGAGAAAGTGAGATGTAACTGTTTGATATACTTTTATTAATATTGAGTCTGACTGTCCAGTTGATTTTCTTAAAGTATATTGGAGTTAGTCCATACAAATTGCTAATCGAAATATTGGGTGTGGTTGTTGTACCCCCGCTTTTTCAACCCAGTTGCGGAACACAATTTTAACATACAATAGCAATATAAGAAGTGCATCCATAGCCTTATCAGGAATCTTGTTCAAATATTAGTCATATTATATCGCAACAATAACTATTATAACCTCGCTTAATTGGGGAGCTTCCACTGGAGGACATAAAAGTTCACCCATATTTTAGGTAATGACTAATCTACCTTTATTTAATTAACAATAATATTACTTAATTAATATTAATCTTACTTAATTAGAGTTTAACCATTTTTTTATTTTTTTCAAAATTTCAAAACGTTTGTTTGCAATTTTTGTTTTGTTTTGTTTTTTTGCCCAGATGCATGAAAAGTCGTCATGGTATTGAAGTGTCGTTATTGTAGAGTCGTTATTGTCATTGAAGTGTCTTTATCCAAGCGTCATTATCGCAGAGTCGTTATTGTTTCCGAAGTGTCGTAATGGACTTTAAAGGGTCGTTATTGTTTTTAAAGGGTCATCAAGGAATTGAATTATGAACATGACGACTTCTAAAAAGTCGTTATTCTCTAAAAGTTATCTTCTTCAAAGAGTCTTTAATGAGAGTCGTCATTGTTTTGAAGTGTCGTTATTGGAGAGTCATTATTGTCTAAAAAGAGTCGTTATCTTTTTCAAAGAGTCTATAATGGCACAAATGAACTAAAGGTCGTAATTGTATTGAATACGACCACGACGACCTGTTAAAGTCGTTATCGTCATTGAAGGGTCGTTACTTTTGAGTCGTTATTGTCTTTCAATAGTCGTTATATTTAAAAAATAATAATAAAATAATTAAAAAATAATATTAATAGGGTGACACGTGTCAAAATCCTAAGGATTAGAGTAACATAGTCTTCATATTAAACGAGATATCATAACTTAATAAACGAGGTATCATAACTTAACACGTGTTACCTCTCATGGATTGGGATGGGAATCTAGGTCCCATAATTGTTTCTTGAGGCCCCTATTAAACGAGGTATCATAACTTAATAAGTGACTACCTCAGAAAAAGAAAAACTGTCTTTTTCCACTCAATTACTATAATCAATGTGCAATACAATCATAAAATTATTATCTTAATCACAATTTTTTTAATGATCACCGAATTGATTATCTCCGTAAAAAGGAACTTTTTTGGAAGATTCTTCAAAATACTATGAGTTATTGATGATCTTTTTTGTTAACAAGATCTAGATATTTAAGGAAACTAAGGGTTTCAAGGTAATTTCAAAACCAAAAGTTGAAAAGAAAATCTCTATAACTAGAATGCAGTTAAGATTACAAGATAATGTAACGTGTCAACTAGAACATTATATCCGAACCCTGATTTGGTTACCCATTTAAAGACTGCATATGTTGAGTTTGCCTAGAGCATCTGGAATGGAGCTAGAAGGTCGCTCAAATTTTTAGTTTAGAGGGAGATAAATTCATATATCTAAAGCGATAACTTGGAACCTGTCGTGTGGCCGAATGACACACTTTTTTGGTTAGGTTTTGGGTTCTAAACTTGTAATTTGACATAAAATACTCCCAAAATTGGTTGTTGATTTCAAATTTCTTTAAAAAATTAGTTGTTGTTAAAAAATATTTATTAACAATTATAACTGTCACAATTGTTTGTAAATAAAAATAAATGTGACAAAATGCTTTCGTAACACTTATAATGTCACAATTGGATTATAATAACAAAAAAAAATAAAAAGAAAATTAGGGCTCTAGACGATCGCCTATACTGCCTACTGGATAAGATATCTATGTTGATCGATGTATGGAATAGAAATACTATATGAAAATTAGGGGTCGCAGAATTTTCACACCAATTTGAAAATAAATATTTTAGTGGCGTTATAAACAAGAATGTATCTTTTAAGATTCATCTAGTTCTTACTCATATTAACTATAAAGAAAATATGATCTATAACAAGAAGTCAATTATCTACTAGTATTTAAATGTTGAAGAAGATATTAATTCAAACTTTAATGTTTTTCCACATTATTTCCACGACCAGCGGGGGCAACGAAATATGCTCGACCAATTTCAACATGGTAGCTGGATTCGTATTTTTGTCGGTTTTATTTTACTAACTACCTAGTATACATGAAAGTGTGTTTAGTTTAGCTTAGTTTACTAACTACCTAATATACATGAAAGTGTGCTTTTATATCTTATATATGCAAATTAATCAATATGCTTATGGAGAATGACAGTAGCTTAATTACATTTCAGTCAGTACACTGATACTGTTGTAATTGTACCATATATGTATCAGTGAGCACCGATACGATATCGATATCCAATACCAAAAACCATGCTCCTACCTCGGCCTCTAAGAAATGAATAAACTAGATCTTACTAGCATTTATTCCTCCCGCGATTTCTAAGCAATACTATCTCTTCAAATGTTGGTACCAAGGGACACCGGTAAATTATCCCAAAAGTTTTATTTTTTTAATTTTAATCAAGATGATATGAGACTGCCAGAGAAATGTAATTTGCATGTTTCATTTGTTTTTTGGATATATAAATCTGTTCAGATAATATATTTTCAAAATTCTTGTTCCCAGAGGATAAACTTGATTTGATCTCAAAAATCAACATTAACCTCGTATGTAGATTTATTTTTATTAATCTATTCTTTTCCAAAAGGGCAAGTGATTTTGCAAGATAATAGCATTACCAATTGATACACCGGACTTATATTCCCGAAGAACAGCCTAGTAATATCAATCACCTCATAATAATCTTAATTGTATGGTAGCGGAACAAAATATTGTGGAATCACAAAGAATGAGACAAAGAGCTTTGTGATTAATTTTTATCTTACCTGTCGGAGATTAAATCTCGAGCAAATCTTAGAGACGATAATACTCAATACGATAGTACAAAGTAAGATCAGAATACATAACTACAGAGAAAATAGTTGGGTATAGCTTTAGAATCCCAATAAAGTCTTTCGTGAACCTATAATGGTTTTAGAAAAACCTAGGTTAAAGGAGAATCGACTCTAGTCGCAACTAGTATCACGCAGGAGGTGCGGGGATTAGGTTTCCCAGTTGCTAGAGTTCTCCCTTATATAGTCTTCAAATCAGGGTTTGCAATCAATGTTACCTTTGTAACAAGCATTCAAATTTTCACCGTTAGATGAAAACCTAATTAGATTCAAGCTAATATCTTTCAACCGTTGGATTGAACTTAGCTTGTTATACACAAATAAAATGTACATATATTTAGATATGGGTAACAGAAACGTGTACACTTAGTTGGATCAACAATAGTTAACTGAAGTTAGCCATATGAACACTTTCATATCAACCTTGTTCATCTTAATCACAACTAGTTCAAATGGCTCAAATGAAACTAGTTATAGAGTTGTTCAATTGTTTATATTCTCATAGAGGTATACAAGACACAATTGAAGCAAGGTCGGTTTTGATTCACTCGAATCAATTCATGAATATTATAGCCACGGTTTACAAAGATTGTATTCCTTATTATATAAATGTATTTTTTCATGAGTAAACCGATTTTAGAACTTAACCCACTCAAGTATGCAAACGGGTAGTATACCTAAGTTCCCGGACCTGGTCTTGTTCGCCAGTATGCAAACGGATACGCATACTGTCGTTCATGGCCGAATTCATTTGAAATCAGTACGCATACGGGTATGCATACTATGTCGGACTTCAACTATTAAATCAGTACGCATACGGGTATGCATACTAAATTCCCGGACTTGGAATACACTTGCAACAGTTAGCATACAAGTACGCATACTGTGCTATATCCGATCATGGTTAATTGTTCTAAACTCCCATTTCAATCATTGAAACATTCTAAGAAGACGAGAATAGTTGTATCACACAAATTATTAGCTTCAAAGCAATTCCCAAGTGATCAAATGATCAATACGAAACATTCCGAGTCTACATCAAATGACTGTCTCAGACAAATCATGTAAGATGTTACCAGGCGATTTTCACATGATCATCTTTTGACTTTCGTCAAGAATAAAAGATGAACTTGGTTAAAGAGAAAGCTTACCAACACATATTTCGAGAAATATGTAAGCGAGTTAAACTCAGCTCGAAATATCAAATGTGTATAAAGTAAAGTCTATATAGCTATACGAATTTTGTCCCAATAGGAGATAGAATAGAAATTTACTTCTGAGTGATAGATGAGTTCAAGTCTTCACATACCTTTTTTTGTTGAAGTTCCACAAGCTCCCTTTAGTAGTTCTTCGTCTTCAATCGATGAACGCCGTGAAGTCTAAATCTCAACTACATATTTTATCCTAGTCCGGGACATAGCTATAAGTAGACTTGAAATCAAGACTTATAGTTTTGACAACTAAACTTGACAAACAAGCTTGAGATATCAACGCTTGCGAGTTCGACCATGCAGTGCTCTAACAATCTCCTCCTTTGTCATTTTAATGACAAAACTATCAATACATATGAATTACAAATAAATAAACTTTGTAGCTTCTCATCCAAATGCTTGATTTCCTTGGTTCTTCAACATTACTTGAAATCTTCGTCACTTCCAAGTACTCCAGTGATTCTGAACATGTTCAACTCAGCATCATAGTTGTAAAAGATCAGTAGCCATAAAATAACAAAACAATTGTTCTCAATTATTGTTATACAGTATCACGGTACTATTACACAAAATCAAAGTTCAGTTGTATCACAACTTTGACAATAATACTACAGTGATATCTATCACTCTCCCTTAGTCAATACTTCATCTCACAATGAAAACCACTCCCCCTTACATAATCCCTAAACCATATGTATTTTTAGTGTGAACTACACAATAATTCTCCCCCTTTTTGTCAATAGAAATTGGAAAAGGTACGAAAACTGGTGGGATCATAATGAAATTCTCGTTGAGATACTTCATGACTAAAAGAGAATATATCAACTTTGTTTCGATGATTTCACATAGTCGAAACTTAGTGTATTCATCAAGGAGTTTATAAAGATAAAAGATAAATCCTACGATATTCCACAGCCGCACTCCCCACAAAAATTTGGCAATTAAGCACAAGTCCAATTAAGAACTCTCCCCCATAAAATGTCATTCCCTAAAGAACAACAAGAGCGACCTTACTTTTACAAGAAAAGAAGGATTTCTTTGGAAATTCACAAGTCACATGAAACATGAATTTGTATCCAGAAAACTCAATTAAATTAATCACAAAGGAACCTCAATGATTAATTTAATCTCAAATGCTCAACATAAGAGAACTTACGGCGTCGTACAGTACTTTCACATAGAAGTAGATTAGGAAAGATCAATACTGCGGAATATTCAAAGATTCATTCTATTTTTGATCAGTATTTGCATAGTAATACCATAGACTTAATCTTTGACATCAAAAGTTCATTTTATTTTCCATCAATATTTGCATGATGACATAATAGACTTAACTTTTGACATATATGAGACAATCATAGTTCACGGACGTAAACACACATATCCCATAACATTATTTGCAATGTATAAAACCAAAAAGGATTAACACTGCAAAATCATCTTCCAAATAAACTTTAGAATTTAAATAAATAAATTTAAAAACATTGCAAGATGAAAATCGTTGGTAATAGCAAGAATAAATTCTTCTTAAAATACAAGAATAAATTCTCATAAGAAGTTTCCTAGACATTAAGACCTCTGAAATTTTTTTATCATCCCCGAACTCCTTGTCATCAACAGCCATTGGAACATAAGATTCGTGAAGAAAGGATTCAATTCCAACAAACCTTCTTGACTGATGCCGAAACAGGCCTTCTGATTTCAAGACTTCTTAAAACAATACCCTTTATTTGTTGAATCTCCTTCCTTGTTTCCTTCAACTCTTCAAGAACACCAGAAAACTTCTGAAGATTAGAAAGTATAGCCCTTGGTTTCTTCATATTCTTCCTTTTTCTCTTTAAAGTTGTAGAGGAATGAGATTTATCCTTTTCCTTCATGATTGATGGCTTAACAATCATATTAACATCTTTTCCATTAGCAGACATGATGCTTGGAGTCTCCATTCCAGATATGGGATTGTGAGAATATAAAAAACATACTCTACAAGCAGGCTTGTGATAAAAAGAGTTTTCAAGGAAGGAAAAAGGGAATGTAGGGTTACGGAACCTATATAGAGTAGGATTCACGTACAACGAATTCATAGCCCTAAAGAAGGTAGAATTGTCGATTTTAAACCTCTTTTAATGAAAAAGGAAAACCTTTTCAATACTAAATTATGATATGAAAGGGCCAACAGAATTCCAAAAATACAAAGAAGAGAAAAATAAAACAATAATTTTTCTATTTCCTAAAGCCTGATTTGTGCACATCTCTTGTCTCTTTGAATACAGGCACATGAGACAAGCTGCACTTTCAACACAATTAAGCTGTGTTGGGGTGAACAATAATCTGTCCACCATACACTTCTTGTACGGAATTCTTAATACCCCTTTTTCACAGAATGTTTAGACCTTGTTCTTTTCTGGAGAGGTCTAATCAATTCTTTAGAAATTAACTTTTTCGGAGAGGAGTTGAGTTTACTTACCTCAGATGAGTTAGACTTCTGAACAAGTTTGAGCTTGTTTTCTAATCGATTTGCTCTCCGTTGAAGTTTATTGACATATCTTATTTCATGTTTGTACTTGTAACACTTAGAGAGTTCATGACCCTTAAAAGTACAATAAGAACATGTCAATATGGAGGACGTTCAGACACCATAGCTGAGCATGCTGCTAAACAAATTGAGGTACCTGAAACATGTGAAATAGAATTTTCAGTAGACAGGAAAAAATCCATTTTATCCTCCATAGTGGTTGACGAAGTTTCTCCAGGACGAATATCAAGATCGATGTACGTATTGCTACAATTATCAAAATCAATATTTTCACCTAGGAGTGCAACACTTGACTTTTCATCTTCATCTGAATCATAGTGATCAGACATCTCATCAAGAATTGCAGCAAGACCTTTGTTCCCAATGTATTTTCTACTATTTGGACATTCATTAGAAAAATGACCAACACCTTTACATTTAAAGCACTGTGGCATATCCTCATCATCAGTATCGACGGTGTCCCTATTTTTAGGAGGAACACGGTCATGAGGTTTGACGACGACCTGGGTTTATCTTTGATGAACCGTTTACTTCTCTTCAAAAGAAGTTCTCTTAACTGTCTTGTGATCAGTGAAACTGGGTTGTCAAGATATTCATCTGATGAATCAGTCTCAATTGGATCAACAACATAGTTGCCAACACTTTTACTTTTGTCAAGCAATTTAATGTTCTTTTGTGCTTTGAAAGCAATATCCTTCCCAGATTTGGATGTATGCTCGTGATCAATGATCTTTAACTTCCCAACTAGAGTATTTCTGGATAAAGTATCAAGGTTATTTCCTTCAACGATGACATGTTTCTTAGAATCGTATTTGGCTGGCAACGATCTGAGAATTTTCATTACAATGTCCTTTTCAGGAATAGTCTTACCCAATGCAAAAGATGCATTAACAATTTCAGACATTTTGTGATTAAACTCATCAAATGAATCTTCATCAGTCATGCGAATGTTTTCCCAATCAGATTTTAGGTTTTGAAGCCTAGCTTCTTTCTCAGGAGAATTTCCTTCGAATACAGTTTCTAAGATATCTCAAGATTCTTTAGACTTAGTGCACGTAGTCACATGGTGCTGAAGATCTGGGGTAATGGCATGGACGATAGCATTTAATCCATCAGAATTTTTCTTTGCAGCGATAATCTCGGCAGGATCATATGCACCAATATCCTTTTGAATAGTTACATCGCCTTCTGCAACAACCGGAGGATCATAGCCATTAACTACATGAAACCATTATTGAAAATCACGCGCTTGAAGAAAAGAACGCATAGTAATTTTCCACCATAAGAAATTTGATCCATCGAAGACTGGTGGTACGTTTATAGAGATAGTGTTTCTGTCCATAGAGTCAGATTGCTACAAACACAAACTTATGAGGTCTTAAACGTGTTTGTCTGCTCTGATACCAATTGAAAAAGAGGGGGTCTAACAACCACACCCAATATTTCGTTTCGGAAATCTGTATGGACTAACTCTAATATATTTTCAAGAGAATCAACTAGATAGTCAGACTCAACCAAAGAAAATACATCCAAGAGTTATATCTCAGTTTCTCAATGTAATCAGCAAATCAAATAGATAGAAATCCGCGAGCCTAATTATTATGAGAAACAACTTGAACGGTACCAAAGATCAATGTTCAATTGTCAATCAATTTATATCAAAAACCAAAGGTTGGATTATCTAATTGATTGAACTACGCACAACCTGTGATATTTCAATCATATAAACAAATATAATGCGGAAAGAAATAAGACATACACTATAAATTTTGTTAATGAGGAAACTGCAAATGCAGAAAAATCCTGGGACCTAGTCCATATTTGAACACCATATTGTATTAAGCCGCTACAGACTCTGGCCTACTACAAGTTAACTTCAGACTGGAATGTAGTTGAGCCCTACCCAATATCACACTAATTAAGGTACAGTCGCGTTCCTTACGCCTCTGAATCCCAGCAGGACTCTACGCACTTGATTCCCTTAGCCGATCTCACCTGCAATTAAGAGTTGTTACGACCAAAAGTCGAAGACTTGAAAAACAAATCTTCCTCACACAGAAAAGTCTATTGAATAGATAAATTTGTCTTCCACAGAAATACCTACGAATTTTGTTCTGTCTTTTGATAAATCAAGGTGAACATAAACCAATTGATACATCGGACTTATATTCCCGAAGAACAACCTAGTAATATCAATCACCTCACAATGATCTTAACCGTATGGTAGCGGAATAAGATATTGTGGAATCACAAAGAATGAGACAAAGAGCTTTTTGATTACTTTTTATCTTACCTATCGGAGATTAAATCTCGAGCAAATCTTAGAGAAGATAGTAATCAATACGATAGAACCGAGAAAGATCAGAACACGCAACTGCAGAGAAAGTAATTTGGTCTCGTTTCAGAATCCCAATGAAGTCTTTAAGTCGTTAACCTATAACGGTTTTAGAAAAACCTAGATTAAAGGAGAATCGACTCTAGTCCCAACTAATATCACACATGAGGTGTGGGGACTAGGTTTCCCTGTTGCTAGAGTTCTCCATTATATAGTCTTCAAATCAGGTTTTCAATCAATATTACCTTGGTAACAAAGCGTTCAATATTCACCGTTCGATGAAAACCTGATTAGATTCAAGCTAATATCTTTGAACCGTTAGATTGAACTTAGCTTTTTATACACAAATAAAATGTACCTATATTTAGATATAGGTAACCGTACCTAAACGTGTACATTTAGTTGGCTCAACAACAGTTAACCGAAGTTAGCCATATGAACACTTTCATATCAACCTTGTTCATCTTAATCACAACCAGTTCAAATGACTCAAATGAAACTGGTTAGAGTTTTTCAATTATTGATATTCTCATAGAAGTATACTAGACACAATTGAAGCAAAATCGGTTTTGATTCACTCGAATCAATTCATGAACACTATAGCCACGGTTTGCAAAGATTGCATTCCTTATTATATAAATGTATCTGTTCATGAGTAAACCGATTTTAGAACTTAACCCACTCAAGTATGCAAACGGGTACGCATACCTAAGTTCTCGGACCTGGTCTTGTTCGCCAATATGCAAACAGGTACACATATTGTCGTTCATGACCGAACTCAGTTGAAATCAGTACGCATACGGGTATGCATACTATAGTTCTCGGACTTCAACTGTTGAATCTGTACGTGTATGGGTATGCATGCTAAATTCCCGGACTTGGAATACACTTGCAACAGTTAGCATACAAGTACGCATATTGTGCTATATCCAATCATGGTTAATTGTTCTAAACTCCCATTTTAATCATTGAAACATTCTTAGAAGACGAGAATAGCTGTCTCATACAAACTATTAGTTTCAAAGCAATTTTCAAGTGATCGAATGATCAATACGAAACATTATGAGGCTACATCAAATGACTGTCTCACACAAATCATGTAAGATGTTTCCAGGCGATTTTCACATGATCATCTTTTGAATTTCGTCAAGAGTAAAATATGAACTTGGTTAAAGCGAAAGCTTACCAGCACATATTTCGAGAAATATGTAAGCGAGTTAAACTCATCTCGAAATATCAAATGTGTACAAAGTAAAGTCTATATAGCTATACGACTTTTGTCTCAATAGGAGATAAAATAGAAATAGACTTCTGAGTGATAGATGAGTTCAAGTCTCGACATACCTTTTGTTGATGAAGTTTCACAATCTCCCCTTAGTAGTTATTTGTCTTCAATCGATGAACGTCGTGAAATCTAAAGCTCTACTACACATTCTATCCTAATCCGTAGAAATCAAGACTTATAGTTTTGACAACTAAACTTGACAAACAAGCTTGAGATAACAGTGCTTGCGAGTTCGACCGAGCAGTGCTCTAACACATAGTTTGACCGGGCTTCCTGGATTCCTTAGTTAAGTCTTTCAAATTCATAACCTAGTATACAGTTTCGAGAGGAAACTTAGGTTTTTAGAGGAAGACTCTAGTCTGCGACTAGGACATAATAGTGCCAGCATTAAGCTTTTAACAAATCTAAGTTCGCGAATTATTTCCTTGTATAGAACTGCTAAGTAAGCGAAACATCTCTACATAGATTGTGCATGAAATCATGTGAGAAGTTTTCTTTGAATTATAAATAAAATGTATGCAACTAGAGTGTACCATATCGTTTGCCAAAGAGTCAAGATTAAGTAGTTTTCAAACCGACAAGCTTCATTTGTCACAAGACTAAATTAGTTTGTGAACTGTCAAAACAGTTTGTGAATTAAAAAGTCGTCCTGTAGCTCTGGCGTTTTTATATTGAAAAGTTCGCGAAATGTGCAAACAATTTGTGTACGTTAAAATAAAAAGTGTACATGAAACATAAAAAATCAACTAGTTAGCAAACTAACTAAATCAGTTCGTGTATGATGAAATAAATAGTATCCAGTACTATCTTAAAATCGACTAGTTCGCGAACTGAGCAAATCAGTTCGTATACGCGAGTTAATTGAGACATGAAAAATCAAGTATCTATTATCTACAAGTTCAATTTCATGAACTGGTGAAATAGTTAGTGAACTTTAAGTACTAATTTGACTACTCCTTATAGCTCGCAATCTTTTTCGCAATGTTCACCATAATACTAAAATCATACGACGTGTATCAGTAGATAAAATGGTTGACAAATTGAGTACATAGGATAGTCAGTCTTCACATACCATTATTGATGAAGTTTCCGTTGACGTCGTATTTAATTTTAAATAGGATATTCCTAGTATGATACTTAGTAGACTATAAATTAATACATAGTTTTGATCAACTAAAATTGATAAAAAGCTTGACATACCAGAACTTGAGAGTTTGACCAAGCGATGCTTTAATAACACCCCCTCCCCCACCCATTTAAATTTAGCGATGAAATTATTAATTACATATGGATAAAAAAAAAAATTCAGTTCCGCCTCCATTATGCATCTCGATTCATTTTATCTCAAACAATCTTGAATTGTTCGTTCTTCGAGTCCTTCTATGGTTTTGCATGTGTTCGTTCAGCACCTTGTTGTTGAAGATCCGCAGCTTATAACAATTTATGAAAATATTCAAGTTAGAGCATTGATAATGAATAATCAATTCTTCTCTCTTCTCTTCGTTATCTTCTCCCTGATAATTGAGTAATCTTCTTAGTAAGCTTTTGGGTAATGAATCAGTCATGAGCAAAGAGTCATGGATCTGATTATTAGGATAGATGTTTTAGTTTCTTTTAGGGATTCATCATAGTTTTTGTATTTTAATTTCTGTTGATTCTCATCCTAGATTATGTTGGGTTTTTTAAGATCTCAAGAAAAAGTGTTTTGCTCAATCAAACACAAATCTTTCTATGATTGGCAGTGATGGGTTTTTTTTTCTTCCTTTTCTTCTAGATTAATTTGGGGAAAGTGAATCTACATATTCTGGTATCAACAATAGAGAAAGTGCGGTGTTGTTCCTTCAAACACAAGACTTTCTATAGAATCGGTAGGAGGCTTTACCTATTCAATATTTTTTTCTTTCTCTATTATTGTCTTTAATCTTCTGCTTATGTTTGCTTGGATTTGTAACCTTATTTAAGATGGGAGAAATCTACATATTCATGTATTTCATTAGAGAAAGTGAGGTGTTGTTCTTCAAGCACAAGACTTTCTACGGAATTTGTAGATGGCTATAGCTATTCCGAGTATCCTTTCTTATCTTGTTTTTAATTTCTGATTTTGCTGCTTGATTCGTTACTTTTGGATGGAAATCTCTGAAATTAAGTAGGAATTAGGGTCGGATTTTGAGCAATCTTTTGAATGTGTTGTGTCTTTGGCCTTCAGTTATCTGAATCATAGTCTTTCTTTTAGTTGTTTCCTTTATACTGAATATATCTACGACCTCTCCATTTTGTATACTGCATTCCATTGTAGATTGGGTATGTTTTTAATTTTGCTTATCAATCTTAAATTGTTTGTTGGCTTCATCCCAATTTTGATTGGGTTAGGGATTTTATATTGCTACATCCCCTATTGGTTTTGATGATCTTCCTATTTTCTACCCTGATGATGAGTCTCTAAACCAAATTTTATTTCCTTTTCTATTTTAAATGTTTTCCATTTGTAACCAAAATCTTTTTTTTAGTATTCTTTTAAAAAAATATCCTTAAAGTTGGATTGATCTCCTTCACCACAATATGTATTGAGGCTGTGGTATGGTAACATTTAAAAATGAAGGAAATCAATTATTTTTCTTGTTTAGACAAGTAATGAAAACTGTTTTTGCTTTATTTAAAAAAAATATGGATCCAATAGTCGGAAAGAAAGATTATCGGTAGGGGGTTGATCTCTCTTTCAACACTTTAGTGTTGTTGCCTATGGCAATCGAAAAGGGAAGAGGATCTTGCTTTGGCTATCAACTTTTTTAATTTGTATATATAAAAAAAAAAGGGAAGTCCTACTTTAATCATAAGTTGGTTTTTGAAAAATTTATCATTTGGATAGTAAGTTTAAGTTTTTGTATGAATGGGAGGGCATCCAATTTATCGGTTCCATAGGCGTCTCTTGACAATTCAAATTAATTGTGCAGATCCTTTTCCCTTTCTAGGCCTTGTTTTGTTTCTTATGTGTTATCTTTGACTCTCTTTGGCAATGTTTTTTTTGTTTTTGTTTCCTTGTTGCCCTTTTAGGCCTCTGGGTTGTTGCTTAACCTAGGAGTTGACTTTTTTCAACTATTTTTAGTTCAAATCCTTAGGATTTCTGTTTTGTTTAGTTCATCTTGTGCCCTTTTCTGTTTGTTCTGATGTTAAATTCTTAGGGTGTTGTGTAGCGTGCCTTAGTGCTATTATATGTATTAGTAAATTGCCCTGGATGAATATCCACAAGTTAGGGTTTTTGTTCTTCGTTTCTTCTTATCTTTATTTTCTTGATTGTTAGTGTTTTCTGGTTCTATTATTAGTTGTCATTTGCATGTTGTATAGTAGCTCAGATCCACACCTTTGCTCTGCTGACTTTTCAGATCCCAAAGGCTTGCTGTTTTTAAATTTTGTTTTCTCCGTTTCTTTCTCTTTTGGTTCTTTTTTTACAAAAAAAGAAGCTTTATTATAAGTCTTCCAATTTATTTCTTTAGTCTTTGGAACCAACTTATTCAGTTAAGATGTGGCCATGGCTGAGGCGCAGAATGAATTCATTTCAAGTTCACTAGCAAAAAAAAATCGAACAGGATTGAGCTTTCGGCTATACAGGGGCCATTTTATTTTTAAACTTCTTTAAGATTATATGCTTTTCCCTGCTAGATTAGCAATGTTATTTCAAATTTTTATTATTTAAGTTCAATAGTTTTGTTTTTGAATTAAATTAACATACCATAGTTTGGATTCTTCCGGTTTCTGCATTATTA
Source organism: Papaver somniferum (assembly GCF_003573695.1). Taxonomy (NCBI): domain Eukaryota; kingdom Viridiplantae; phylum Streptophyta; class Magnoliopsida; order Ranunculales; family Papaveraceae; genus Papaver; species Papaver somniferum. The sequence goes on from NC_039363.1 coordinate 51,259,643, forward strand.
GGAGTTTTTCTAGATTTTTAGAGGTTTTAGTTCATTACTTGGTCATTTAGCTTAGGAATCTTAGATCTACTTAATAAAACATTATCAATAGTTAGTGTCTTATCATTTTAATTCTTTAAACAAGGTTTTCTGCTAATCTTTCGATTTTCATTTATATTTTGTCTTAATGCTTCCTTATCTTCTGAGTATTGTAGTATTTAGTGTATCCATTGGTAATTCTTCCTTTCAGGAAAATATGACTGATCTTGTGAAACAATATGATGTTGAAATCAATGTTGGTTTTGTATTGTCTTGGTCCGTTTTTATAAACCGTGACCCTTCTACTTGTATTTCTTTGGAGATACATTTCTCATTTTATAAGTTCTTGATTGCAAAAAAGCCTAAAATGGCATCTACAATCGTCAAGAGGACGAATTACTTATCTTATACAAGCCATCGTGACACTTATGTTAATCTTGATACTGATAGAAGGGCTTGAGACCATACTTTGATAGTTTTATCGCGGGTGAAGGCACTCATCTTCCACAACTTGCTTGTGGCGACATACATACAACCAACATTAGAAGACAACTCATTGGTACCGATGGAGAACAAAGATTTTCAATGAACTTGAGGAACTATAAATGTAATTTTATCTTTTTAGGTAGTTTTATTATAGTTTTATGGACTTTTGGCATTGCACTCTTTTCCTTAGCCAGGGATTTACCACAATGGATTTTCCTTGACAAGGTTTTTAATGAGGCAACAAAAGTTAGTCATTCTTTCCAAGTTTTTAATTTTATTTCGTATGTATTTCTTCTTGTGATGGTGATTTGGGCTGACATTGGAGGCGTATCCCTGCCCAGGGCAACCTTAAATGATCAGGTTCTAGTCACTTAGCCAATTTATTAATATAAATCAATTTATTTCCAAAAAAAAAAACCGCACAATGGTTGTTTTACCAATGCATAATATTGTTGCCTTATTCAAAATTCATGTACCAAGACTTTAAAGCAATACTATGGTGATATGTTCTCCCGCTTCGTCTCTACTTGTTTCCTTTTGCTAGGTTTGAAGTTTATCTTCGCCCATGTAATTCACTCCCCGTTAGTCGTTGCTTAGTAAAGCCACATATATTAGTACATTCCTAATAAATAATTATCTCTCTTTTTGTCATAGATTGACAAAGGTCTCGAATAGGGATCATAATGAACGACGCCTTAAGAGAATATCATGACTAAAGAGCCATATCATCTTTTTTCGATGATACCACCAAGTTTGGAAAATTAGTATGACATCCAGGAGAGGCTCTTTAAAGATACCGTCCCCACCTATAGATTCCACAACTGCACTCCCCACAAAGATATAGCGTTTTAAGCACAAGTTTAATTGAACTCTCCCTCATTAATGTCATTCCCAAAGAGAACGCCAAGAGCGACCTTAATCAATACAAGTAAAGGATTTTCCTTTGACATTAGCAAATATAATTAGGGTTAATTGATGTTTGATACTTACATTTTGTCCAACATTAGTATTTGGTCTAACTTTTGTCCAACTTAGGGGTTAGTACTAGGAAATGACGTTGACCTGCCTTGACTGCTTAAGAACTTCACCTCTGTTAACAGTTATTAAAAAAATTGTAAAATATATATTTAATAAACAAGTTTACTTTCATACCCTTGAATTTATTAATATTTACACAAATTTTTTTCACTAACCCAAATTCTTTCAGAACAGTTTCAAAACCAAATAGGTTGTTCTCCAAAACCTTGACGCCACCATCATCACTCTCTCTGTATCTCTATCACTACTACCACTGCAACACCATCACAACGATAACCATCTTCTCACTTTCTCCGTCTCTTTTCTATTGCCAAACCTATCTTCTCTCTCTTCCCCCAACCCTGATAATTCTTAAACCCTGACAATAAGAAGACGACATTGATTCACTTCCGTTTGGATGGAGTTTTGATTCGAAAATGAATCAAACCACACAGTGAATAACAGATTGATAAAGAAGGGTTTTCCTAAAATTGGTTAACATATTTTGATCGAATCATAATGGGTAATTATCAACATCTGATTTTATCCAAAAATTGAAGAAATCAAGATTCGATTTAGGGTTTTGGGGAAAATTGAAATAAAATGAGTAACAGTAGTAGGATTCAGTGAGTAAATAAAAAAATGGTGTTCTTTCAATTTTTAATATATATACTTGCAGGTGGTATAGATGGAATTATAACCGAGAAAATAACTAGATTCGAGTGAAGCTTGTACAGAAAATTCTCAAACTAGTTTTGATGTTTTAGTTCCATGATGACGAAATTGAAATCGCTGCGGGTATGGGTATATTTTTTGGTAATTGTTTTGATTGATTGATGAATGAATTGTTATTTTTTATATATTGTTTTCGATGATAATCAACTGTATAAGCAAGATCTGGTCGGAAGACGGTGGTGGTGTGGTGTATTAGGAAACGCAAGAGAGAAAAACGAACAGGGGAAGAAAGTGGTATCTAGAGTTAGGTTAGGTTGTCTTAATTTTGAAGTGTGTCGAAAGTACGTGTGACAATGAGGGTAAATTAGTCCAAGTAAGGGTGAAATAGTAAATGTATAAATATTTAGCTGGTAATTTAATTAAAATTAGACTTAACGGAGTCAACCAAAGTCAACGTTATTTCCAAGTACCAACCCTTAAGTTGGACAAATGTTAGACCAAACACTAATGTTGGACAAAATGTAAGTACTAAAAACCAGTTAACCCATATGATTATCTTTTTTTATTCAATATTTTTCCCACTTCTCACCAATCATGGACAAAGAAGCTTTAAAACAATGACTTTAGATTTCAAAGGAATCCAAAAAGCATTATTCATTAGGAGAAAAATCATCACTAAAAGTTGCTCCTATAAATTAGAAAACAGAGAGTAAAAAGTGTAATTTTTGTGATATGATTTCATAAGCCAGTGATGAACATAAAAATTAAAGAAACATGTCTATTTTCCGTCAATTATGACAAGAGAAATAAACTCTTTGTAACATGATTTCTCGAGAAGTTTACTCCTCTTTTAGCCATCTATGAACAAAAAGAATAAAGAGTGTAATGCATAAGAGAAATATTATACTTTTACAATATGAATTTTTTGTTTCGTCCCGGAAATTGATCTTTTAAATAGTGAATCTCATTTTAACTCGACTTTAATATCAATAAAAGATATCGTTTATTATAAAAAAGAAAGATAATTACATTAATAAACAAATCATTTAAACATATGATTTAATCATTTTATAGGTCAGGTCGGTACTAAGAGTATGTTCACCAATTGTTCGGTTGTTGTGTTATGGGGGCTTTCAAGCCCATCGTCTCTTGGAATCATCGAGTTCGCGTAGGGAGTCGGGACAAGCAAACGCGATATAATGGAGAAATCAAGCCATAATCTCTGAAGCTCTAATAATTTTAGAGTCCTGGGAATCTTTTTTGGGTTTTAGTTCCGATCATAGAAACAGTATAAAGTAGCGGTACAAAGTAGCGGACGTGTTAGCAAAGCAGGCAAGAACTCAAGGTTACCACAAACAGCAATGGGGACAAATGCCAGCTTTTTTATTTTCTGTGTTAAGTATGATTTACAGTCTTTATCTTCACATGTAATTCGTTTACGATTAGAGGAAAACAACCTGTGTTTTTTTTTGAAGGAGAAAACAACCCGTTGGAAGTTGCCCATATCCCAATTCCTAATACTGAGATAAGGACAGTCAACGGGAGTCTCAGTCCCAGCCTCATGCAACTCTTGGTCGGTTTTCTTTCAATATATTAACTTTCAAAAAATAAATAAATTAAGAGAATGCTCCGATTGTCCGGCCAATTTAAAATTTAATCTTCAGTCTGGAGTCTGGCCCGAGTTATATACTCCATGTTTTTGTACATGTCCAGAGTAGTAACTGTGACAGTCTAAGTAACTTGGACCATATCTAGAATCCAGATTCATCGGCATCCAATCTGTACCTAATCATTGATCCATAATCAACATTTAGGTCGTGTTTGGTATCCTGGATATCCCATCGTAGGTTGGGTTATCCAGTAAAAAACTGTTAAAATGTGTTTGTCTCACTGCAATTCTAATCCTGGATAAGGATTACTAAACCTTCCTTGATTTTAGGAAGCTAAAAAAGTGAGGTTAAGGTATTCTTCCAAATACCTGGGATACTTGTATTCTCACCTGATTTAGATAATTATTTTCCTTTAAAATAAGTATTTGGCTAAGAAATAATTATTTACATTAACCTATTTCTGTAGTCAAACAAACACAAGTTAACCTAGCCCAAAATATGATAGAATTTTAGACAAACACCGTTAAACTAACCATTAACAAGATTATCATAAATTAAATTAAGATAAATTTTTTCAGGATATGTTATCCCGTTTCCAAGCTCCCAAACAGACCCTTAATGTTCATAACTGTCCTCTGTCACTAAGAATCATAGCTTAAACAACCCAAAACTGAAGCATATAATGGGGAACCTTATCCATTCATCCTCTTCATTTATTTATAAATTATAACCTTGTTCTTATTCTTCCCCCCTTGATTTCTAGGAGAATTGAACAAGTCCATCAAATTCAAACCTGTTATTAGAACTGCAACTAAAACAAAAATCGTTCTTTCACCACAAAAGTCCACCAGCGAAAAGAGAAAACCAGGTTTTTAAGGCTGTAACCCGTTGGACACTATTAATTAGTTCAAATTACAGATTGCTTGTACCTCATATCCACAGATTTTCAAATTTATCCCAGATTTTGGACTCGATAATAGGCTCCTTTTTCACTGTGCTATACTGCTATATCCTACTCCTTCCGTCCCACCATTAAGTGACCTATTTGGTTTTTAATTTTGTCCCATCATTAAGTGACCTATATCACTAAACAATGAGATATTTCTAAAATTACCCTTTTAATTGATTATAAGAAATATAAGAAATATGCATAATTTTGATAGGCATGTTTATATTCGTTATGTAGGTGTTTTAAAATGCTTTTCAATGATATAAAGTTTGCGAACATCCGTGGTGTAGTTTGAGAGATAAATCATTTCAAAATTTCATTAATTATTATCCATAAGGATATAATTGTAAAAAATGCTTAAAAATTTCTTTTTTCTTGTTTGCCTAAAAATTTGTGCAAACTTCAACTAGGTCACTTAATAGTGGGACGGAGGGAGTATTTAAACAAATTCAATCAAAGGTTCATAATAAGACTGCATTTGATTCATTTTCACATACGCAGACAAACAACATGCTCAGGCTACACAAAGGAGAGATTATAAACATGACGGAAAAGAGCTGCAGATTACCACGGCTTAGATGAGTGACCAGCCATAAAAAGCTTCAGCAAAAAAGTTAAATGCATAATCTCACAGGGATTCTGATGAATAGCTGCAAAAGCTTAGGTTTTTCTAGAGAGGTTTTAAAGGCACGTGACCAATGAAACAAACAAACCTTATCAACAGCAAGTGGTTCAAACGTCTATATAAACATGAGAACATGACAAGTAAAACAAATGGGAGCGAACACTGCAAAGAAATATTCTAGCAACAAAAAAGACGATATAGTATAACAGTACGTAGACACGTATTATAACAATGATTGAATCTAGCAACTCAGTGGTTTTCATTCCAACGCCTTCAAATGCTTTCATAAGCTCCTCCTCGTCATCTATGCTGTTACTTGTGTATAAATACCAGTAACCTAATGTCAATTAAACTTATAATATTATCACGTTGTTGTATTGGATGGAAGAGAAGCTTTTGTGGTTATTGATATGTTTGCTGCCATCAAGCAACATTAATGATGAAACTAAATGGAATTCTAATAAGAAAACAGATGGGATTTTAAAATGCCATGTTGAGTAGCACAAAAGGAATCGAAAAAAGCATTAAACTTGGAGCAGCACACAAGGATAGGGTAACATTTATCTTACAGGATGTGTGACATCTTGTAGTCTAAATAGAGACGGAGGACAAAGACAGTTCACGTGGATGGCGATCCAAGACGAACGAATTACAAATACAGAAAAGAAAACAAAAACAATTACGAGGGCTATGAATTCTGTTTTGTTTGTTTGTTTGTTTTTTTTTTTTTTTTGGAAATGCCCAACCTAATAATGTTGATAAGCAACAAAGATTTTCCTAAGTACTGGACAAATGCATCAATCAAAGGATTACAATCATTAACCTATCTATATTTTGATCAATTGAAGTCAGCAAATATGCTTCAGTCTGATGTGTATATGAAGTGCTAAATACCTAAACAGGAAACAGGTGAATATAAATGAAGAGCCAAAGTTCTGCAATAAAAGTAATATATAACATCAGGTCCCATCATCCAAAACACAAAGTAGACATACATCAATTCGATCAGGAGAATGATAAGTGATAACGTATAAGCAAATCAAAGATTAACTCTGAAGTTGTATCCTTCTCCCTAACTGGGTGTGGTAATGATCCCATCAAATTTAATTCAAAACAATCAAATTAAGAAAAAGTAATGAGAAACTGTCTATCTGATGATTAGCGGTAAGACCAACAACAACAACAACAACAACAAAAATATTCTCAGATCTTCATCATTTTTATCATCTAAAAATGGTGAGGAGATCTGTAAGATGATGATGATGAACCATACCATCCACCCGAATTAGGTCGATTCCCGCTAGAATTAGGTCGACTGCCGCTAGAGTTAGGTCGATTTAGATTTCCACTGGAAGAAGACGAAGAAGTAGGACGATTCATAAGCTCCTGATCCGAATCACCACCTCTGTAATATCCTCCTGATTTAGGACGCCCATTATCACCATAATGATTCGCTGAATGGCCTTGATTATTCCCAAGCTCACGAGATCGAAACCCTAGATTAATCTTCTGTCCGTCCTGTCCTAATCTATCTTGTTTACCAGCAAATCCTGGTCTTAGATGTGGAGGAACAAATGGTTCTGGTTTTGGAGAAGAAAGTAATGATGATGAAAATGAAGGCGATCGCGACGATGATGATGATAATACTACTGATTCTTTGTCTTTGTTCTGTGCTACTATTGCTATAGGTTGGGATGAAGTAGTTGAGGTAGAACCAGGACGAAGAGAGATTGAATCTTGTCCGATTTGATCTGAAACTTTAGGGATTTGTGTAGCAGATAGAGATGGTTGCTGCTGTTGTTGTGGGATAATTTGAGGTTGAGGTTTTGGAGTAGGACGAGTTAAAACAAGCATTCCGCCATGTATACGAGAATTAGAAAGGTTTTGAAGTGATGATTTGGTTGATGGATTTGCAGAATTTGTAGCTGCAGATGATTTGTTTGGATTAATTTTCTTATCGTATATGTCGTTGAAATTGATAGAGGAATACTTGTTGGTCCTTGCCATCAACCACCACCGTTTTTAGAGAAAGAAAATTTAAAAGAGAAGAGAGAGATTTTAGATTTAGAGAGAGAGAAAATGAAAGAGAAGAGAAGAGAGAGAGACGTTTCTATTTTGTTTTTGTTAGTCGTTTCGTAACAGGCGCAGGGTTTTCGTGGTATAGTTGGTGTAGGGTTTTGTTGTCTTAAAAATCGACCCGTTTGCATCAAAAAAGGAATTAGTGGGACTACCGAAACTTTATAGAGGGGAATAATACGTGGTAGTTTTAGGTTTGGCCGAATGGAAAAGCGGGTCGCAGCCGATATGCGCCACTGTCATTCGAAATTGCAAGCAAGGTGAAGGCATGCGCCAAATGCGATTTGGACGTGAACGACAATGCGAGATAAGTAGTAACATACGCTAAGAAAAGGAATGAAATTTGGAGATGACGCGTATGCACGAGGCATTCAGGAATGCAAGCATGGCTTGCATAAGCGCATTTGCTTCACTGGAAGAAGGAATGAAGTATAATAATGGTGGCTGGGGCGGAGCCTGAGATTTCCTTATGGGGAGGTAAAAATAGTTGAGGGTAAACAAAAAGCAAAAAATAAGCTGGGCATACAAAAAAAAAATGCTCAGGACAGGCAAAGTTGGGCTTGGGAGCCAACCCCGGTAAGGTATGCTTGCCATGGGTTGGTTCCGCCCCCTAGATGATGGTATTTGACCGGTGAACACATCACACGGCCTGAAGCATGCGCCAGGCGCATGGGCATGACGGTTACAAGTTGGTTACACCTAGTTGTCTTAGATTTATGCTTTTTAAAGATAAGAACTGTCTTTGTAGCTTTAGTAAAAGTCATAAGCATGTGCACATGAAGGTTACAAGTTGGTTACACACTTACACTTAGTTGGCTTAGCTTTATGCTTTCCTAAAAGATAGGAACCGCCTTTATAACTTTAGGAAAGCCATAGGCCGGTTGGCACGGCTAGATAACTGTCTTGTATAAAGAAAATCCATAACTGCTAGGCACTTACTTTGTAAATAACTTTTCTAAAACTATATAAGCCTGATTCTGTGAAGGTCATGATATCTAATACAAGAAGAGTTGGTGTAACTCTAAGTGTGCAATGATAAAAAATAATAATAAAAAAAAAGCGAACGCCAAGTTTAAAACATATTTTTTGTGTTGGTGCATTGTCCCTTTGTTTGGCTTACTGTTTTATGCATTATTAAAGTGTGTGTGCTAACTTGTGAAGTATGAATGATTACGAACAAAACCTCTACTTAGTATGGGATAAGTAAGGTTTAGTCAAGAGAAAAGGAATTTGCCAAGTATAAATAGGCTGAGACCGTATGATAAAAGGATGTTGCATTTGCGAAGACTTTACACTATCATTTTAGGCTAAGGTAGATATTAGAAAGTCACTGTCAACTAATACATTATGACGCTATGGTTCCAAGTAAACACCGAGAACGAACCGTACCACATATGTTAGATGAGAATCGAACGTAGCTATTTATTAACAACTTTTTATTTTGGTTTAGAGAGACTATAAACCGATATTATTTGTTAAGTTTTGATTTAATGTAAAAAAACTGTAAAATCGATAATTGAACTTGAAAAAGCGGGGGTCTAACAAGCACACCCAATATTTCATTTAAGAAATCTGTATGGACTAACTCCAATATAATTCTGAGAGAACCAACAAGACAGTCAGACTCAATCAAGGAAAATATATCCAAGAGTTATATCTCAATTTCTCAAATCAATCTGCAATCGAACAAATAAATTCCTTACTTTTCTTACACTAATGAATAGCACAATGATAAGCACAATTCAATTTCTGAATATTAATGCAAAACAAATAAATGCAAACGATGAGGATGTGAATGATCAAGGATTCTTTCTAAGCCACGAAACGTGAATCTTATTGATATAGTTATGTTTCCGCAAAGTACCCATTACTAATAACCCTAGAATATTTAGTACGCTCAAATATCCCGCAATCTCATGAATTCACCGGACACGGAGGTGCTCGACTACCGGATTCTACTCATCAAGTTTCCTAGAAGTACGCTCTCTAGGTGTGACTTCATCAAATGCATTAAGCTCCGTGAGATAGGCTATTCCTAGTGACAAACACAAAAGCTCGATTCATCTACTAATGTCATTCAATACATACGAATATTTAACAAAATCCCATCATCAAATAGCGCTACTTGTACTCGAAATATCTAGACAATTACGGGTCGAAGAATTCTCGAATTAGCAATAGAATCATCCATAAACCAATTTAATGTGCAACTTAAACGATTCACAAATAACTCATAACCACTATTAGCACCGTAGAGAATTAACAATAACGAAATAAATTGCAAGAAACAGGCTTTTTAAATATCAATATGAATTCATGTTCGGACGTTGAAGTCGTCCCTAATCAAGATGCAATTAGCTACCGGAGTTCATAGTAAACAAAGCAGCAAAAAGAAGCCAATAAAATAGGAATACAAAACCAAACAGCTGCGATGGAGTGGTGGACTGCAGTCGATGGAATAACAACTTTCATGTAAACTGCGGCCTGGTGGTAGTTGGAGATCAGAAGTTGGTGGTGTAGATATAACAGCTGTTGATATAGTTGCCTGCAGGTCTGCTACCTTGATGTTGTGGAGATGGATGTGCAAGATGAACTGATGTTGATGTACATAGGTGTTGGTGATGGAGGATGGAACTGAACCGAACTCCAGTTGCTACTATTGGTGGTGGTATGAATGGATGATGGCTGTGGTGGAGATGCAGGTGGTATATGATGGAGATGGATGCAGGTGGTGAAGTGATGTTGTATATGAATGGAATGATGGTGATAAAGGTTATGTCGGTGGTATATGATATGTAGATGGAGATGTAGGTGGTAATGGATTGGAGAGAGCTCCTCTCTGTTGAGAAGAAAACAGTCGCCTGATGTATGGGGTATGAGATAGTGATGCTCGTAGCTTTTAGATTCTTATTTTATACCTCCAATATCCTCTTCCAGATCCTGCAAAATCATATTGGGTGACCGCCAGACTTTCCTAAACCATCCAGGACTCTTCAACCCCAACCATTCGCTCATAGATCAACGGAAACAGTTTCCAGTCTTTGGCTGTTTTTCTGGCTCCTACAACCTGACTTCTCGGTCAATACCCATTCCAAATACGTCACATTCAATCCCCACAGAACCCTTGCGTATGAGCCTTGAACCATGGAAGAAACTCAATACTTCGACTGAATCTTAGCTCAAACAACTTACCCAAAACCGATGAACTTGAACTCTTGTTTTACAACCTTTTTGCCTTCAAAATTCTCTCTTTAATCCTCCTCAGAGACTCACATACATGACTAACCAGAGGCAAAGGCTTGGTTCTGGAACGATAAGAATTGTTGCAGAGCTGTCCATTCAGTCAGGCATTTCTACAAACATCTTTTGTGCAGTTTGTTGGTGTTGCACATATGGGAACTGCTAGTATTTCTAATCCCCACCATATCCTCCTTCCCTGCGAATTCACATTCAACACAAACCCATTCATTTAAGAACTCAAATACTTCATTATTCAATCATAAATCATACGGCATTAAGACAACTCAGTTTCAATGTCTTCTTGGCTGTGTGTTGGTAGAGTTTCTTGGCACATAAACGTTGTTCAATTCGCGTTAAAACTAAACCAATTCCTCATGAACTTCTTATCACATGTTTCTTCTGCCATTTGAGCTCCAAAACCCTTTCTAAATCACCTTGGTGTTAGTTATTGAAGACTAATTATTATTTTCTAAAGTTAGCCGTGGTTATTTAGGGAAGGGGTTTCCTAAACCAGCTAGGATTCTTGGTGGCCAAGTTTGTAACCTATACAAATAGGTAATTAGGCCTTGTAGAATTATATTGTGTAGAAAACGATTAAGAGATATGTGAGAGATTTTTTGTATAGCTTTTAGGGCTAAATCTAGGGTTTCGTTGTGAGAGCATATTGGTGAGGAACAAGAGACAAGGTTATCGTCTCGGGTAATTGTTGCGGTGTAACCAAGGGTTTGCTGGGATTCAAACGACGTTGTAATCGTTTTTCTTCATAGTGGATTTGAGTTGGTGCTGCTCAAAGTGGACGTAGACAATATATACACGTTGTATGTATTGGTCGAACCACTATAAATCTTGTGTATTGTGAGTTGATTTATCTTTCTCGTATTTTCATAGTTTTTTGTGCTTGGTTTACTTATTATTCATCATAATATCTCAAGATCCGTTATTCCGCGGTTGTCAGTGATTCCCTAAGAAAATCCTGACAACTGGTATCAGAGCTCGGGTTAGAGCTTTAGGGTTTTATCGTAGTACGATTAGAGTGGGAGTTATGGGTGATAATAACGAAAGTACGATAGCTAGAGTTAAAGTTTTCAATGGGAAGAACTTTGCATTTTGGAAGTCTCGGATGGAAGACTACCTATATGAGAAATACCTTGCTGATCCATTGGGTGGAGTTGCGAAAAGGGGAGCACGCAAACACGATGAATAGAAAACTCTTGATCTCAAGTGTGTAGCCGTGATCCGTAGATGTATAACGGAGGAAGTCTATAATAACGTACAAGAGGAAACTAGTACGAAGGATCTTATGGATAAACTTGAAAAGTTGTATGAAAAGTCATCAGCCTCGGGGAAGATTATGTTGTATGAACAATTATTTAATCTGAAGATGCAAGAAGGCGAATCGATTTCAGCACATCTTGGGAAGTTTAAATCAATTATTTCTCAGCTTTCAAAAGTTAGTATTACTTTTGATGATGAAGTTCAAGCTTTAAGGTTATTGTCGTCATTACCAAAGAGTTGGAAAACCGCAAGAACAACTATTAGTAATTCTGCAGGGAGCGAGAAGTTGAAGCTTGATGATGTGCAGCAAAGGTTGATCGTTGAACAGGAAAGAAGAATAGAACAAGGTTATGGTTCTAGTACTTCAAGCTCGGCTTAAGTTTGCTGGAAGAAGATAGAGGCATGAGTTCAAATCGGAACAAGAACAACAAATCTAGATGGAAGTTTATAGGGAAGTCTAGGGGGAGATCTCAATCCCGGCCTAGAGGTGTTGTTGAGTGTTGGGCGTGTAAGAAAGTAAGACACTACAAACGCGATTGTCCGGAAAACAAAGGTGCTAATAATGGTGGAAACAAAGATAATCAAGAAGAGGTCAACGTAGTTGCAGCTGCGTAACCAGTGAAGGTCCTTGTTGATAACAAGAAGGTGATTACGTAAGGTTTTTCTACTACTCTCTGAGGACAAGCAAGATGAGTCTTGGATTATAGACTCGGGAGATTCTTTCCATGCAACGGGTGATAAGAGTATTATGATCTCTTATAAAGAAAGATACTATGGCCAAGTATTCTTAGGTGACGGTGAAGCATGCGACATCATTGGTTTGGGTGATGTGATCTTGAAAGTCAACGGTTCGACATGAAAATTGAAGGATGTACGACACGTTCCAAATTTGAAGAAGAACTTGGTGTCTGTGGGCCAAGTTTGTGATGATGACTGTGAAGTCGTGCTTACGAAACACAATTGGAAAGTGAAGAAAGGAGCTATGGTATTAGCTCGTGGAGTTAGAGTCGATACTCTATACCATACTTCAGATTGAACTACTTTAGCAATGGCTAGTAGTGGTGAAGACACTAACTTGTGGCATAGAATTTTAGGGCACATGAGTGAGAAGAACATGAAGATTCCATGTTCGGGAGGATATCTACCTAAGGTGAAGTCTGTTGATATAAGTTTTTGTAAAGACTGTGTTCTCGGAAAGCAAAAACGGGTTAGTTTCAGCAGAGGCGGCATAGCCTTGAGAAGTGCGAAACTTGATTTGGTTCACACGGATGTATGGGGACCAATTGATGTTGCATTTCACAGCGGGTTCCAATATTATGTCACCTTTATTGATGATCACTCAAGGAAGGTGTGGCTTTACTTCATGAAGAATAAATTCGAGGTGTATGAAGTGTTTAAGAAGTGGAAAGCTTTGGTTGAAACAGAAACTGGTCTGAAGTTGAAGTGTCTAAGGTCAGATAACGGTGGTGAGTATGACAAAACATAATTCTTACAGTTATGTGCTGCAAATGGAATTCGTTTGGAGAGGACAGTCCCAAGGACGCCACAGGAGAATGGAGTAGCAGAACATATGAATTGGACGTTGAATGCACGTGCTAGGTGCATGAGGTTGCAGTCTGGTTTGCCCGAGACCTTCTGGGCACATGCAACAGAGACGGATGCTTATCTAATCAATAGGACACCTAGTAGTCCATTAGATATGAAGATACCAGAGGAGGTTTGGACCGGCAAAAAGGTAAATCTTTCATATTTGAAAGTTTTTGGTTGTGTTGGTTATGTTCATCTTAGTCCCGATGATAGGTCTAAGATAGGTGATCAAGCAAAGAAGTGTATATTTCTTGGTTACGTAAATTACGCTTTTGGGTATAAACTTTGGGACTACGAGGGTCACAAAGTTATTAGAAGTAGAGACATCACTTTTAATGAGAATGAGCTGTACAAGGAGAGGAATAAGACACAAGTTGAAGATGTCGGATCAAGCAACGTCGATAAGGAGTTGTATATCGATATTGATGATGTTTCTGGAAAAAAGTGTCGTACAAGAAGAGCACGATGTTGCTGATGGCGGAGAAATACAAGAAGGGACTTCTGCTGCAGTGAGAGTTACTCCTACAGTTCCACAAGAAGTACGAAGATCGTCAAGAACTCTGAAACCGAACCCAAGGTATGCTCTGAATTATCTATTACTTACGGATGGAGGTGAACCTGAAGATATTAAAGAAACACTAGCAGCTGATGATTCAGGCAAGTGGCAACTTGCTATGGAGGATGAGATGAATTCACTTGATGAGAATGGCACTTGGGTGTTAGTAAAATTACTAAGAGGTAAGAAGGCGCTGCATAACAAGTGGATTTATTGGATGAAGTCTGAAGCAAATTGAGATATTCGCTACAAGGAGAGGTTAGTTGTGAAAGGTTTCCAGCAGAAACCTGGTGTTGATTACAACGAGATATTTTCTCCAGTTATGAAGATGACTACTATCAGAGTAGTGTTAAGTCTAGTGGCTTCTGAAGATCTCTACCTTGAACAGTTGGATGTAAAAAAAACTTTTCTTCATGGTGACCTAGATGAAGAAATTTACATGAAGCATCCAGAAGGATTCATTATAAAAGGCAAGGAAGAGATGGTGTGCAAGATAAAGAAGAGTTTGTATGGTTTAAAACAAGCTCCGAGACAGTGGTACAACAAGTTTGATAACTTCATGCATAGAGGTGGTTACTTACTTTAAAAGGTGTGGTTCTGACTACATGATATTATTATTGTACGTGGATGATATGTTGGTTGCCGGAACATCTCTACAAGAAGTTGAGAACTTGAAGAAACAATTAGCAAGTGAGTTTGCTATGAAAGATCTTGGTGAAGCAAAGCAGATTCTTGGTATGAGGATCATAAGAGACAGAGCTAAGGGTGTACTTATGCTTAGTCATGCTGAATATATTGAACGAGTGTTGAAAAGGTTCAATATGGAGAATGCTAAGCCAGTTAGTTCTCCACTTGGAAGTCAAATTCGTCTTTCAAGTATGCAGTGTGCGAAGACAAATTAAGAAAAGGAGTACATGGCTAACGTACCATATTCTTCGGCTATTGAGAGTCTAATGTATGTTATGGTGTGCACGAGACCGGATATTGTACATGCAGTGGGAGTAGTGAGTAGATATGCAAGAAACCCAGGAAAACAACATTGGGAAGCTGTGAAGTGGATTCTCAGGAATTTGAGAGGTAATACAAATGTACCATTGTGTTATGGAAAAGGTGGTTCTATCTTGAGGGGTTATGTGGATGCAGACTTCACAGGTGATGTAGATAAAATGCGAAGTACGACCGGTTATGTTTATATTATGGGGTCAGCTGCAGTGAGTTGGAACTCACGGTTACAGAAGTTGGTAACATTGTCTACTATGGAAGCGGAGTACGTAGCAGTAACAGAAGCGAGCAAGGAGATGATTTGGTTACGAGGTTTGTTAGATGAGTTGGGGAAGGAACAATGAGATAGTGTTCTGTTTAGCGACAGTCAAAGCGCTATACATTTGGCCAAGAACTCAGCTTATCATGCTAGGACGAAGCATATAGATATCCGTTATCATTTCATTCGAGATCTCTCTTAGAAGAAGGAGAGTTGAAGATCGAGAAGATTCTTGGTTAAAGAATCCGGCGGATATGTTTACCAAGGGAGTTACATCAGATAAGATAAAGCTCTGCAAGGCTTTAGTTGGTCTCTCAGAATGAGGATCTGGGAGGGGAGCAACACTGACATGAAGATGTTTTAGCACCGTCAATCCAAAGTTGAAGAAAAGGAGAATTTAAGACAATAAATGAGTCTTCAAAGTGGGAGATTGTTAGTTATTGAAGACTAATTATTATTTCCTAAAGTTAGCCGTGGTTATTTAGGGAAGGGGTTTCCTAAAACAGCTAGGATTCTTGGTGGCCAAGTTTGTAACCTATATGAATAGGTAATTAGGCCTTGTAGAATTATATTGTGTAGAAAACGATTAAGAGATCGGTGAGAGATTTCTTGTATAGCTTTTAGGGCTAAATCTAGGGTTTCGTTGTGAGAGTATATTGGTGAGGAACAAGAGACAAGGTTATCGTCTCGGGTAATTGTTGCGGTGTAACCAAGGGTTTGCTGGGATTCACACGATGTTGCAATCGTTTTTCTTCATAGTGGATTTGATTTGGTGCGGCTCAAAGTGGACGTAGACAATATATACACGTTGTATGTATTGGTCGAACCACTATAAATCTTATGTCTTGTGAGTTGATTTATCTTTCTCATATTTTCATAGTTTCTTGTGCTTAGTTTAATTATTATTCATCATGTTATCTCAAGATCCTTTATTCCGCGGTTGTCAGTGATTCCATAAGAAAATCCTGACACTTGGTTCATCATAAAATCCACGGTAGCAACTTGTTTCTTCTTCCCTGGATTTTCATGCCTTTAAGCTCAAGTTCTTGTCTGCATTTGATTCTAAGACGAACCCATATCTCCTTAAACCCATTCAAACTCTGTATCAACTCTTCTTAGTCTTCAAACATCAATGGAAATCAGCAAGGTTCCACTGTTCCAGTGACAAACCAAAACTCTCAGTCTCTCACATTTTCCCTGGTCCGTATTCTTAACCTCAAATCATGTCCTAACCCATCGAGCATATCACGAACCATGGTTGGATGGCGGCAAGACTTTGCAAAGAGCTGGCCGTGAACTGTAAGAAAGAATTATTGAACCCAAGTTTCAGCAGCTAGCTTTATAAGGAGGGAGGTGGTCCTGAGTAGAATGATAGGTGTTTTCAGTAATTAATGTTTTTTTTGGAAGACAACAGACTTGTACTCTTGCTAACTTCAACTCCAACAACACCTAAGCTTCTCAAGCAATGTATATGGCCTTGATTTGCCTCGTTTCTTGTCATATGACTCCAAAATGCATGCAAAATAGAAAACAAACGTAATATACAAAAATACAAGAGAAATAACTAAGAAAAGTATAAGTAATTGATACTCAAAAGATGTATTTTAGGCTCCTATTAATGATCATGTGAAAATCGCCTGGTAACATCTTACATGATTTGTGTGAGACAGTCACTTGATGTAGACTCGGAATATTTCGTATTGATCATTTAATCATTTGAAAATTGCTTTGAAGCTAATAGTTTGTGTGAGACAGTTATTTTCATCTTTCAAGAATGTTTCAATGATTGAAATGGGAGTTTAGAACAATTTACCTTTGATTGGATATAGCACAGTATGCGTACTTGTATGCTAACTGTTGCAAGTGTATTCCAAGTCCGGGAATTTAGTATGCACACCTGTATGCATACTGTTCAACTATTCAAGTCTGGGAAATATAGTATGTGTTAGAGCACTGCTCGGTCGAACTCGCAAGCGTTGATATCTCAAGCTTGTTTGTCAAGTTTAGTTGCTAAAACTATAAGTCTTGATTTCTAGTCTACTTATAGCTAAGTCTCGGATTAGGATAGAAAGTGTAATTGAGCATTAGACTTCACGGCGTTCATCGATTGAAGATAAAGAACTACTAAAGGGATCTTTTGGAACTTCATCAACAAAAGGTATGTGGAGACTTGAACTCATCTATCACTCAAAAGTCTATCTACTCTATCTCCTATTTGAGACAAAAGTCGTAATAGCTATATAGACTTCAATTATGCACATTTGATATTTCAAGCTGAGTTTACTCGCTTACATATTTCTCAAAATATGTGTTGGTAAGATTTCGCTTTAACCAAGTTCATCTTATATTCTTGACGAAAGTCAAAAGATGATCATGTGAAAATCGCCTGGTAACATCTTACATGATTTGTGTGAGATAGTCATTCGATGTATACTCGGAATGTTTCGTATTGATCATTCGATCACTTGAAAATTTCTTTGAAGCTAATAGTTTGTGTAAGACGGCTATTGTCCTCTTTCGAGAATGTTTCAATGGTTGAAATGAGAGTTTAGAACAACTAGATATAAGCACAATATGCGTACTTGCATATGTGTAATCCAAGTCCGAGAACCATGGTATGCATATCCGTATGCATACTGATTGGTTTAATAGAGGTCCGGGAACTAAGTACGCATACCGGTATGCGTACTGGCGTGAGGTTCAAGTTCCGGGGCTAGACTGAGTTTGGTAGTATGCGTACCCGTTCACATACTAGCGAACCCAAACTTAGTCCGACCACTAAGGTATGCGTACCCGTTTGCATACTTGAGTGGATTATGTTCTAAAATCGGTTTGTTCATGAACTAATACATTTATATAATAAGGAATGCAATCTTTTGCAAGCCGTGGATATAATGTTCATGAACTGATTCGAGTGAATCAACATAGATTTTTCTTCAATTTTGTCTAGTATACTTCTATGAGAATATAAATAATTCAACAACTCAAAAACTAGTTTCATTTGAGTCATTTGAACTAGTTATGGTTAAGATGAATGAGGTTCATATGAAAGTGTTCACATGGCTAACTTCGGTTAACTATTGTTGAGACAACAAAGGTGTACACGTTTAGGTACGGTTACTCATATCTAATGAAGCCACTTTTCATTTGTGTGTAACAAGCTAAGTTCGATCTAACGGTTTAAAGATATTAGCTTGAGTCTAATCAGGTTTTCATCTAACGGTGAATATTGAATGCTTTGTTACCAAGGTAACATTGATTGCAAACCCTGATTTGAAGACTATATAAGGGATAACTCTAGCAACTGGGAAACCTAATCCCCACACCTCATGTGTGATACTAGTTGCGACTAGAGTCGATTCTCTTTTAACCTTAGGTTTTTTCAAAACCCTGTAGGTAAACGACCTGAAGACTTCATTGGGATTGTGAAGCCAGACCCAACTATTTTCTCTGTATTTTCCCATTCTGATCTTGTTGTTTCCTATTGGTATGATTTGTAGATAGTGGTAAAAGTGGTTCGATTCTCAGACTTGTGAAGTATATTAATTAGACTTAAATTCTAATATTAAAATAGAAAACTCACTAAAAATTATAGCAAACTCAATCAAAGATGATATCAATACTAAAAGAAACACTGAGGCTAAGATTCCACTATTTTCCAAGTTCAAAGTGATTAAACCAATACTTATATTTTTGCAATTTTCTTGTTTAATTTGATTCTAAAATATTGCAACAAGTAAATTTTCAAAAGTAATAATTGTAAATACCAAGTATGAAGCATCAAAAGTCTTAAAACTAAGCATACTCCATCAAAATAGATCACAATCACTCAAATAAAAATCATATTCAATAATAGTTCAAGGCAAATAATCATATAATTATTGCAAATAAGAAGATAAAATAGAATATACCACTTTTTGTTGGAAAAAATAGCTTCCTTTATCGCCTCAGCAATGGGGTTTAGCTCCTCATATTAATCATGATCTCAAAATGTGTGTTTGTTGCTCAAAAGATGATCAAAAGAGTGAAAAGTAATAACACATATTGTTTGCAACAGTGTATTGGTGTTGCAAAACAGCTGTTACAATGGAACTGTTACAGAAAAATTGTTGTTTTGTCGCTGATTTTAAGACCCTAAAATAAGACTGCCCTGAACAACTTAATGTTCTTCAGCTGTTAAACAACGACACTGTTCTGCGACTGTTTACCGAGCGTCAATGTTCTTCGCGTTCTTCTTCTTCAGCAGCAGCAGCAGCAGAAACAGAGTTTGGTAAAGCTCTGATTTCTTCTTCTCTGGCTCTCCTTAGGTTCCCAAACTCTCGACACCTCTTCTATATGACCCAAGACATCTATTTATATCAAAAATACCGATTAAATCTCTCCCAAATCTTCCAAAATCTCTTTCCTTCTCTTCACGGCCAAGTTGTGGAAATTTCGTGTTTTAGGATTTCTACGCGTTTCTGAGCTTTCCTTTTTATTCTAAACTCTTCCTTAGATAGATACAAATCTTTGGGAAGGTTTACAACGTTTTAATCTCTTTAAAATTCCCTAAAACAGGTCACACACATGACTTTCCATATTTTTTGTTGTGAGAAAAATCCGTCGATTGATCCCAATCTAATCGATTTAAACACCCACATCAGATTCCTAGACCCATAAGGAGTCTATCCTATGAAAATCAGAGGTTTAATCGACCTCAAACTCCTCCAAATCATGATTGCCAAAACTATTCTTTAACTGTACTTTTTTCCCGCCAAAATCCTGGTTTTTGAATGTTGAAGATGGTTGCCCCTTATCCAGAGTAGGGGTGCGATTAGCAACTGCCTGGAAATGGAATGCCCCTTAGTAATTAGGTTACCCCTTATCCAAAGTGAGAGTCCGAATAGCAAATGTCCTCCTGGTGCTTTCCGACAACTTTTCGAGCCAATTTTTTCCAAAAATGTTTATTAGCCAAAAATACCTACAAATAAATAAAACACCATAATAAGTACAAAAATGAGCCCTAACAGTATATAGAATCGAGACAAATCGGACACAAAAATGTGTCTATCACCTATCGTGATTGGGTACTATCTTCTCTAAGATTTGCTCAAGATTTAATCTCCGATAGGCAAGATAAAAAGTAGTCACAAACATCTTCGTCTCATCGTTTGTGATTCCACAATATATAGTTTCGCTGCCATACGATTAAGATTATTGTGAGGTGATTGATATTCCTAGGATGTTCTTCGGGAATATAGGTTTGGTATATCAATTGGTTCTTGTTCACCTTGATTTATCAAAAGACGGAACAAATCTCATATGTTTATCTGTGGGAGACAAGTTTATCTATTCAATAGACTTTTCTGTGTGAGACAAATTGGTTTATCAAGTCTTCGACTTTGGGTCGTAGCAACTCTTAGTTGTGGGTGAGATCGGCTAAGGGAATCAAGTGCGTATAGTTCTGCTGGGATTCAGAGACGTAAGGAGCACAACTGTACCTTGATCAGTGTGAGATTGGTTAGGGCTCAACTACATTCCAGTCCGAAGTTAACTTGGAGTAGGCTAGTGTCTGTAGCGGCTTAATACAATGTGGTGTTCAAATCTGGACTAGGTCCCGGGGTTTTTCTGCATTTGCGGTATCCTCGTTAACAAAACTTCTGGTGTCTGTGTTATATAATTGAAATATCACAGGTTGTGCGTAAGTTCAATCAATTGTGAATCCAACCTTTGGTTGTTGATTAAATTGATTGACACTTGGATATTGGTTTTTGATACCGTCCAAGTTATTTATTATATTCAATCGGGCTCGCAAATTCCTATTTGTTTGATTGCAGATTGAATTGATAAATTGAGATATAGCTCTTTGATATACTTTTCTTAAGGTTGATTCTGATTGTCTGGTTGATTCTCTTGAAAGTATATTGGAGCTAGTCCATACAGATTTCTAAGCGAAACATTGAGTGTCATTGTTTGACCCCCCGTTTTTTCAATTGGTATCAGAGGAGGCAAACACGTTTAAGACCTTATAAGTCTGTGTTTGTAGTGATCTGACTCTATGGACATAAATGTTATCTCTATAAACGTACCGCTAGTCTTCGATGGATCGAATTACTTGCGGTGGAAAATTGCTATGTGTGCCTTTCTTCAAGCGCGTGATTTCAATCATGGGTTTACGTTGTTAATGGCTATGATCCTCCGGTTGCTAGAATAGGCACTGTAACTGTTCCAAAGGATATCAGTGATTATGATGTTGTCGAGATTCTTGCTGCAAAGCAGAATTCTGACGGACTGAATACAATCATCCATGCCATTACCCCAGATATTCAGCACCATGTGACTACATGCACTCGGTCTAAAGATGCTTGGGATATCTTATAAACCGTATTTGAAGGGAATACCTGTGAAAAAGAAGCTAGACTTCAAAACCTAAATTCTGATTGGGAAGCCTTCATATGGAAAATGAAGATTCATTTGATGAGTTTAATCACAAAGTGTCTGAAATTGTTAATGCATCTTTTGCGTTGCGTAAGACTATTCCTGAAAAGGACATTGTGATGAAAATTCTCAGATCATTGCCATCTAGATACGATTTTAAAAAACATGCGATCGTTGAAGGAAATAACCTTGATTCACTTTCCAGAAATACTCTTTTTGGAAAGTTAAAAATTCTTGATTAAAACAGAGTCAGACCACCTGCGTTCAAAGCTGTGACCAACACAAGTGAATCTTCTAACCTGTCTCAGGCTGATGAATGTTGTTCCTATCATGTTGATTTTGATAAATCACTGATTATACAAAAGATCAAGGATATTGTAAGAATAAGCGAAATATGTGAGAAAATTCTCTCTCTGGTTAATGCTTCAGACGATTCAATATAAGAAACGTCATCCCAGGTTATCAAAATCGTGCATACTTCCAATATGTGCAATGAACTTTCAGCTCTCGCAGCAGAAACTTCTTCCTACTCAAATTCTGATTCATAATTTGAGTCTGACACTGAGATTTGAATTCTTGGATAAGTTTGGAGAATTTAACCAAGAAAATCTCCGACTAAAGGCTTCGTTGGAGAAACTTGAATCATCACTTCAGGTGAAAAATCTTGAGATAGATTGTCTTAATGATGAATTCACCAGAACCCTATATCTGAAGGAAAAAGAGATTAATTCCCTTAAGTGTGACCTGCAAAGGTTGTCTGGAAATTCTGACAAAATCTCGGCAATGTTATCTGGTCAGAAGTCTTTTGGAAACACAAATGGTTTAGGCTTCAAAAGCAAAACTGTGAGTACAAACAACTCTTTTGTTCCAGCCGGTTTTGGAATAATTAATGATGAATGTTGTGATAAACATGAGGCAAATAAGCAAGACAATATATCTTCCTTGATTTGTTCGTTTTATGGAAATGCACATCATGTCCAAAATAAGTGTTGGAAATTCAAAAGGAATAACGAAAGGATTGCCAAACTTCAAAATGACATGCAAAGGATGAATCTGGTCGTGGGTAATCAACAAGGTACTCCTGAAGACAAATTTTTTTTCAAAAGAACCAGATTCAGACGAGGTAAGAAGTCTGTTTGTACAACGAACCTAGATATGTCACTATGTGATAGAAGATGTGAGCATTCAGCTCACTCCGTCACTATTTAATACTAGTGAAGTATGCGTCCTCATCTTTATCTTGAGAAAATGAGGATTGCATCAAGGTTGCTCAAGTTTTGTATTATTATTAATTTTTTATTTTATTTATGTTAAGAAAATATCTTCTTGTTAAAATAGATAATGAATCATGAACTGTAAAAGACTTGTTCAAAGTTCTTCTAGGGTTTGGCTGTCCATAAGTCTATTTATATTCATTTGTTATCAAAATGCCCTTCAATTATTTTATCTTTGAAAAGATATAGTTTCATGGCTCCTGTGAGTAGAGGTACCACGAAAAGGGATGCAGTTGAAGCTATTAATGTGTATCTTTGTGAAGGAATCAGTTCCGCAAGGAAGAAGAAGGAGAGATCCACAAATGATGAAGAAGGTTCTTCCTCTAACTGCATCTTGTCTGTTTGTCATTTTGATAATAACTTTAGAGGTATGGTGAAGGATTTTATCAACAAAAGAAATGATTTAAAATCTCAAATCATTTTATCTTTAGAAAAGATAGCTCATTATGAACGTATATTGTCTCTAACAAAGAACACCTTGTGTGGACTAAAAAGAGAACTTAGTGAGTTAAATGATATTTCTGAAGATCTGGAGGAATTGAACGATCCCATAATCAATGGGTTTTTCAATAATGAGAAGGAATTCTCAGTAGATGCTCTAAGAAAGCTCTGCGATATCTAGGAAACTTCTTATGAGAATTTATTCTTGTGTTTTAAGAAGGATAACTAGGGTTTGGAATAACAATTATTGTGAGTACACATAGCTATTTCCAACGATTTTCATCTTGCAATGTTTTTAGATTTATTTATTTAAATTCTAAAGTTTATTTGGAAGATGATTTTGCAGTATTAATCTTTATGGTTTTATATATTGCAACTTGTTATGGGATATGTGTGTTTGCGTCCGTGAACTGTGATTGTCCCATATTTTATCAAAAGTTAAGTCTATCATATGTCTTTATTGATAAAAAGATATAATGAACTTTTGACAACAAAAGTTAAGCCTATTATGTCTATATGCAAATATTGATGAAAGAAATTATGAACTTTTATCTACAAAGATTAAATCTATTACATGTCTCTATGCAAATATTTATGAAAAATAGAATGAATCTTTGAATATTCCGCAGTATTGGTCTTTCCCTGATCCACATCTTTGTGTAAGTATTGTGTGGCTCCACAAGTTCTCTTATGTGAGCATTTCCGATTAAATTAATCATGGGTTCTCTTGTGGTTAATTTAATTGAGTATTTTGGATATAAATTGATGTTTCATGTGGTTTGTTAATGTCCAAAGAAATCCTTCTTTTCTTGTGAAAGTAAGGTCGCTCTTGTTGTTCTTTCGGGAATGACATTTTATGGGGGAGAGTTCTTAATTGAACTTGTGTTTAATTGCCAAATCTTTTTGGGGAGTGCGGTTTTGGAATATTGTAGGAGTTTTCTTATATCTTTATAAACTCCTTGATGAATACACTAGTTTCGGCTATGTGAAATCATCGAAACAAAGTTGATATGTTCTCTTTTAGTCATGAAGTATCTCTATGGAAATTTCATTAGGATCCCACTAGTTTTCGTACCTTTGCCAATTTATATTGACAAAAAGGGGGAGAATTAATGTGCATCTTCGCATGTTATTTTTTCAATATAATACGACTAGAAAGATATGTTAGCAATGGAAACAAGTCAATTCAGTATTACTAACCTCAAGTGGAAGGACGATGTCTTCGTTGCAGTCGTTACTTTTTCTCATTCTTCGGGTCTTTGGAGAAATACTTGTATGTCTTAACATTCCTATACTTTATAGTATAGCCTAGACGAAGTTGACTCTAGTATTTAATCAAGCAACTCTAGATGAGTTTTGATACTAAAATATGACAACCAAACTTGACATACCAACTCTTGGTGGGTTCCACCGAGCTATGCTCTAACAACCACCTATCAAGAACGATCTTCAAAAGATCAATTAAGATCAGTTTTCAGATATCTATCTTGAGAAATAACAAAGTCTGAGACGAAGAGAAATTTGCAATTTCTATCTATTTCGTTCTTGATACGAGATACTGAAAAGCTCGAAGATCAAGAAGAACAAGATCATGATACACAAACTATAGGTAATAGATAGTCGGACCTGGCTTCACGAATCCATAAGTGAAGTTTTTAAGTCATAACCTGAATATGTTTATCAGGGGAAACCTAAGTTGATAGAGGACGACTCTAGCAAGCAACTAGGACACAAAAGTGTCAGGGGTTAAGAAATCTCGTTGCATGAGTCTCTCCATTTATAGATTTTCAATACTTTACGTAGCTTTGATTGCAAGATAAAATAACTTGAGATTCAAGCAAATAATTTCTCAGTTTAGATGAAATTATTATTAGAAATTTATCTTAGCATGTGAGAAGTTCGTCTTGAAATTACACAGAAGAATATACACTATGGTCCAGGGTCCTGGAACAATGACAATCCGTATTGGAAAATATGCCTAATAAACTTTCAAGCATAAATCATGTCCATTAACACTTAAGACTTAAACCGTAATTCACAAGCACTGAGTTATTTAGTGAACAAAGTTATCTTAGAAGTGCTTCAAAGAGTTGTAGTAAGGCCAAACATATTTGAATATAGTTAATGAGCATCTTCTTAGTTTTATACTGGATAGGTATGTGTAGGGGTAAGCATACCTATAGACCAGTCCTTGAGATTGAATTATTGGGGTACGCGTACCGCATATGTGTACCCTAAGCCATTCACGAACTCAAATCCCAAGGATACGCGTACTTGATATATATATCTCCCTCTCATTCACAAACTCATAACCTTAAGGTACACGTTCTAGGTATACGTATCCATCTTATTCTAGAACTTAGATCATTAGGGTACGCACATTGGGTATGTGTGCTTACCCTGTGTCCAGAATACTCAAGTTAGAGTATTTATAGTGGATAACTAATCTACTCAAGTTGTTATGCTAATACGTACTATTTTCACGTTCCTTAAAGTCTAACTATACCAAAAAATTGAAGCAATACTACGGTGATATGTTTACCCTCTTGGTCTTTACTTGTCTCTTTTGCATAATAGGTATAAACCTACATCTTGCAATTCACTCCCTCTTACACAATGCTCTGAGATGCCATATGTTATAGTAGAATACTACCGTAATTCTCCCCCTTTTTGTCAACAAAATTGGTAAAGGAGAAAAACAACAGATTATAATGAATTTAAATATATATATATATATGTCAAGACTAGAGATAATATACCATCTTTGATTTAGACGATTTCACCAAGTAAGCTCAGCGTCTTCATCGATGAGATATATAAGTACAAGCATCTCTTATAATTTTATAGCCGCACTCCCTACAAAGATATGACAATAGCTGAATTACTCGTACGGTTGATTCGTTCTCACCTATATTTCAGTCCGAAATTTGACAGTAGGCTTGTGTCTGTAATGACTTAACACAACATTATGTTTAAGTTTTGGACGAGGTCTCGAGGTCTTTCTGCTCACTAATTGCAGTTTTCCTCGTTAACAAAATTTCTAGTATTTTTTATTATTTCTTTTTCCAATTATATTGTTTATCTTTATAATAAAAATATCACTAGTAATATGTTAAACAACCTAGACAGTTTTCAAGCCTAAAAACTCTACTGAATTTGCATGATTTATTCTTAAGAATTCGTATCTTGAAATATAGATTACAAGAATTGTTCTTGTCGGAATTTGGTTCGGATACATTTCGGGTACATATTAAGTTGATTCTTCGATATTGATTTTTCATATCGTTTAAGTAAAACTTTATACATATCAGGTACATGATGTCATCTGTTCGATTTGTATTACTTATCATGACAAGTTTATCCCTTATCAAAATTATAACATATATTGTTATCAAAATTTAGTGGTGCACTTGACACCGATCTACTTTTCACTAATATACAGTCGACATACTTATCAAAATTATAACATATATCGTTAACCAACAGTGTGTGCACATATTTCATCATCAAACACGTGTATATAGGAACATACGTGGAGAGCATGCGGACAAAGTCATCAAAGCATGATGACATGTGCCCACAGCTAAGATGCCCATCCCGCCGACGTTGGATCTTTTCCCAAACAAATCTAAGGGCAGAAGTTAAAAAGACGTACCGGTAACACGATGTTCTGCGGAGCACCAGATAACTCCCTTACTTTATCTCATCCCCAAAAGAAGCCAAGATCAACGGTGGAGAGAAAATGAACTGACATGGATGTGACAGGGGCAGAAGACACTTTCCTGACACGAGCAGGCACCTCAACTACCCTCATTAAACACTCTGAGCAGCATACATGTTGATCAACCCTTGGAACGAACGAGGACGACTCTGCGTGATGAAGTAATAAACGAAGACCCCCGCGTGATGGACACAAAACACAAGAAGATAAGGTTCCAACGGTCCTCAGAGATGGGTCCCACACTCTAACCCTATAAATACTCCCTCTCCACCAAGAGTAAGGGGATCGTAAAATTGAGGAAGGGAAGGAGAGAGAGATTGTGAGTAAGGGGATCGTAATACAGAGATCCTCATGCCAACCACAAAGACCGAAGCATGGGAGAAAAATCTCACAACAGACATGATGTTAGAGAGATTGGACGACCTAGAAGAAAGAAGGGAAGCAACATTGATGGAAAATTATCAACGAAGACTAGCAAGGGAGTACAACAAAAAGGTCAAGCTTCGGAATTTTGTAGAGGGACAGTATGTGTTAAGAACTATCCCACAGTATCAACGAGAAAAGGGATGGGGAAAGTTAGCACCTACGTGGGGAGGACCCTTTATAATACACGACATTGCGGGAAGCGGTTCCTATTACCTTCGCAATCTGAAAGGCGAGGTCCTCCGACATCCTTGGAATGCTAAGTGGCTTAAACCATATTACCCATAGGAGCAACGCAGCTTTGCATCTGCGTGAAGAGTACCAGAAGAAGAAGGCAGCGTGACCGCTCTACATGTTTCTATCTCTGGACGAGGAATTGCAGGCCTCAACCTATCAATCAAACAAGCTTTCCTAAAAATTCAAGAAATCAACTTATCAACAATATTGGGGAAAGTAGTTAATCTACAATCTCTCAGGGCTCCCCCATCAGTGTCCATAAGTGTAAGACCAGGGGGAAGGCACCCAGCAGAAAGAGATACCCAACCAATCTTAAGGCAACGGGTCGACGGAATGGGTGTATGTAAATTTTTTAACCCTGATGAGTGCTAAAAATTGCATACTTCTATATATTTTTCTTGGCATTTAACTCATCTTTTGTGCATTAATTCTACATTTTATCCCATATTCTGTATTTTCTTTGTTTTCAAGAATAAATATTTTTATTAATTAATTTTGCATTTTTAGGTAATAAATAAAGTTTGGATGAATAGCGGAGCAGAAAAGAGCAGAAAAGTGGTGGAAGCCAAAAGGAATCACACAAGGATGCCGCGAAGAATGTTGCGCACAAGACCAAAAGGCTAGAAATGGGCTCAAAAAGGAAGAATTTGTTCTTAAAGAAGACATGGGCTCAGAATTATCCCAAGCCCAATCTCCAACCCAAGCCTGTTTCCCCTCTTAGCCGTCAGATCAACCCACAGATGCATCCAATGGTCGCTTCAACGCCGGTACATCAAGCTGGAAGGTCCTACTTCACACCACAACACCTAGTTCTAATCTGAGACATTGGTTTAGATGTATTATGCATCTAACGGTCTCTCAATACATTCTCCCATACCACCGTTGGATCCACTTACCATCTTCACATCCAACGCGTCTCCTCGCTAGACATCAAAGTTCGATGAACCCGCCTCACACCGAAATAACCCTAGGATATATAATCCAAAAACAAAAGAAACCCTAACATTTTCTTTCCTTATTCTCTTTCATTCCCACCAACTCCACCGTACCACCTTCTCCTTCACCTGCAACCGCCGTACTTCCACCATCTCCACCATGTCCGCCACCACCTACTCTGTCACCACCAAACCACCAACTCCACCGAACATCACCATCACTTATCCCTTCCTTCTAGCTACTTATTCCATCAATCCCTCACGTTTCTTTCTTGAAACCCTAGGCGTGAGAAATTGGTGAATTAGGTAAGCCTAGAGAGAAATTGACGGCATGGGAAGGAGCACAGAGATAAAAAGAAGGATGGGTCGACGTCAATTTGAAGATTAGGTGAGTAATTTTAGGATTTTCAAAACCCTAATTTCAAAATTAGGGTTCATAAAAATTGGGTATTTTCTGCTATAAATAGAGAGTGAGGTGTGTGTATGGAGGGGTGTTCTTGGACTAGCCAAGTTTCCACCCAATTTGGGTTAGGTTAATTTAATTGCAGTTTCAGTTTAGGGTTAGTTTAATTTAAGTTCAATTTCAATTTCTGTTTGTTTTTAATTTTGATTTTATGTCTTTTAATTTCTGTTTGTTTTTAATTTCAATTTAATTTTTGATTGATCATGTTTAGTGCAATTTCAATGTTTAACTGTGAATCCCTGTTAGTTCACTGTTATGTTTAGTGTTTAATGTTAAGTTTGTTCACTGTTAGTGGTGGAAGTTTAGGTTAGAATTCATGTAAATTGAGCTGATTGAGAAATGGAGGAATTTAGTGTCCACTGTTGCTTGTGATTGATTGTGCTGTTAAAAGACAGTCAATGCTAGGAGTAAAACAGTTGGACAAGCTTCTTCTCCTTCCATTCCATTTATGTATGCCCTGGAACATAGGTAGGCTAGAACCTCCACCTAGCTCCATTAGGACAAGGATTTAACCAAAAACAGCCACTGCCTAGCATCTTTCCTGTTCTTCTTTGTTATCTATCTGTTTTGTGGCTTCTTATCACTGTTTTCATAGCTGTTTTTATAACTGTTTTGTGCCCTGTTCTTCCTTTGCCTTTGGCCCTTGGCCATTGCCTTTGATTTATCACTGCCATGCCATTGTAAATTTGCATCCTTTTGCCCTGTGTTGCTTCCATGAATATACCATTGTCACTTTTTCTTTGTACATGTCATTGTAAATGCCATCCTTGGCCCTGGGTGACTTAGTGCCCTGTCTGTCTAGAGCCTGCTTTACCTTGTCTGCCTGCACAGCTCCTGCTCTCCCTTTCCCTGCTGAGCACCTTCCCTTTGCACTGCTGCTGCTGCAACTGAGCTTGGCTCAGCTAAGACCAAAGTTTAGTTCATATCCAAGGCCCAGTTCACTACAAGCCCAAACTGCTTCACAGTTAATCAAAGCCCATCTTGCTCTTATTGTGAAAGCAAAAGCTTCAAAGTTATTCAAAGCCCATTGATATTCAAAACCCTTTGGTACTCAAAGCCTATTAGCAATTTAGAAACCCAAAATAGTTAGAAACTCCAAACACACCCAGTCTCTGTGGATCGACCCGTACTTGCACGAGCTACAACCGACGACCGTGCACTTGCGGTATTACTGTAGGCCCGTTTCATTTCGCTTCAATTTTATACGCTTTCCCGGGCCCACCAAGTTTTTGGCGCCGTTGCCGGGGACTCGGGTTTGTTTCTCTAGTAGTTTTATTAGCTATTTTTGCATTTCACCGCATAGCATTTGCATCTGCATCTGCTTCACTACATTTGCTGTTGGACCTGCTGTTCTGAACCAGTTTTTCCTCTGCTGGGACGCCACCAAGGAAAAGAACCAAAGCCCAACTGGGTTTTTGCAACAATATCAGAGCAGCTGGGATGTGCTTAAAAGGTAACCCATTTAAGAGAACCCGAATTGTGGGCTTCCAATTTTTAATTGTGGGCTTGTAATATTAAAGCCAATTTTTGGGCTTTTTATTTTCTGTTGGGTTTGTAATTAATTTTTGTGGGCTTGTTTGTTTAATTTGTGGGCTTGTATTTAATTTTTGTGAGCTTGTTTAATTTGGACTGGTATTTTGTATTCTGGGTTTTTAAACCCAGCTGAGCTTGTAACCGATCACGCTAGGTTAACTCGTTAGTGGGCCGAGTACCCAAATTCTAGGCCGAGATTTTGGACTCAGTTTCACCAAACGTTTTCAAACCAGCTGAGCCAAAGCAAACACAAAACCAACAGTGGGCTTGCTCCCATTCAAAAAAACCAAATTTTATTTTCTTTTAAAATAAATAAATAAATAAATATTTTCTCTCCCATTCAAAAACCAAAATTTTTACTTGCTCCCAAATTTTAAAAACCAAATTTTATTTTGCTCCCACATTAACAACCAAATTTTTTTCTTTTATCCCACCAAAACCAAATTTTTCCCAAAAATCCAAACCCATTAAAAACCAAATTTCTTTTCAAACCCGACAAAACCAAATGTTACCCATAAAAACCAAATTTTTCCCAAAAATCCAAACCCATTAAAAACCAAATTTTGGGCTTTGTAACATAGTTACTTAGCTTTTGAGCCCAATCATGTCTAGATCTTGGTCTACAGTTGGGGAATACAACAAATCCCTTAGAGAACTTGCGTATGGACATACTCCACGTTATGAACCTTCCATAGACCATGATGTCAATAGTTATAGGAATTATTATGGACATTTTCAAAGTCCCGAGCCTCAATACATGAACCCTAATGACTATTCACACATGCATCATTCGCCACAACGTGAAAATGAACATTTTGCTAGTGCCTCACTCACCCAATCATCACTTATGGATCAAATAGAAGCTCGAATCACAGCTTTAGAAATGCAATCACATGAGGAATCTGTCACATCTAATTTTCTTAGGCAACCTGAAATCTATGCATGTCCCGCATGTGGTAGTTTAGACCACCCTGTTGAGAATTGTCATATTTTGCATAATTTTAGGCAATCTAGAGAAAATCCAAGGTATGAAATGCCCATAAATTGTGAGAATGGTAGTCATTGGGACCATAATCAATCCTTTGAGGGTTGCGATCAATCTTTTATAAACCCTAATGACCATGCACACATGTACCAATCACCACAATTTGAACATGAAGAATTTTGTACTCCCATGAATTTAGACTCCACTACAGAATCTTTCAGACTCAGTGAGCAAAACTTCGATAGATCTACATCACGAATTCAGACACATTTAGATCAGATTTTGCTTCACCTACAAAAGGAGGAAATTCATGAGGAAATGTATGTTGTCCCTAATGAAGTGTCTAGTCCCATCCATGTAAATGTTGAATATGAACCTAATTTAGAGGAACATGAATCGACTAATGACACCACCACTTTTAATGAGGACCAATATGCATGCTACCATGATGATGATTATGATGATTATGATGATATGTTAGAAGAACATGAAAATATTGTGGAACCTGTTGGTTCAAAAACATATGGCTTCTCGCCCTCGACCTTCATGAATGTTGTTTTTTCTAATACTCATTGTAATTCATATGATTTTGATATTGACATGGGATTCGTACAATTATTCTGTGAAGATGAGCATGACATAGGAATAGTTGAATCTTCTGTAGACACTAATGTTATTATGCATGAAAATATATTTGATGTGTCTGATTCTCTACCTAGGTCACATTGTGATATTTCTCCTGATTTGCCGATGCATGAGAATAAATTTGTTGATGATGTTGATGACTCTGATTGTGGACTTGATAATTTGTTTGATGATTGTGAGCATGTTGTGACACGTGTAGAAGACTTAGGAGATGTTGATGTGATTAATAATGATGTGCCTATCTTCCTACATAAGTCACAATCTGATGGCCTTCCACCCAACCTAGATTGGTTTGTACCCATATTGTCAAACCGACTTTTCTGAGAGTCCCTAATCTAGGTTTGGAACTGTGTGCTTCCCAAGTCCTCTTGGACTATTTGCTTCTAAGTATAATACATTTGAGGAACCACAGTTGGAATAGCATATTTGCCCGTCCCTAGCACAGTTCACTTTGAGTTAGACCTTGTACATGATGAACCCCAAAAACTGCGAGATTTTGTTTCCAAAATTTTATCCGTTGAAAAATCCAGGTTTGGGGGTAGCTCATTTTGTTTCACAGTTTCACTTGCGTTTCTTTCCTGTTATATTTGTGTGAAGCTGTTGAAACCTTACACTTTGTCTTTTGGGTTGATCCTCAACTCTTTAGATTGTTAGTGTATGGTGAATTTTTTGTATATAATCCAGTAGATAATTTTTTTTTTTAAAAAAAAAAAAAAAAAAAATTTAAACCCTTTGTTCCTTTTGTTATATTTTGCTAATCCAATATGATCTCGGCTGACATATGTTGGATTCTTGCCTTGAATAACGGAGTTCTAATATTGCTTTCGCCGAATCGGGTATTCTCTTTCCTTTTTCTCTACTCAACATGATCTCTTCATATGTTGTATTATAATTTGTTCATATTTTGAAACATTGAGGACAATGTTTAGTTTAGGTTTGGGGGTGAAAAGTAGTATACTTCGATAACATGTTATAATTGAAAACAGAACTCCCTCTTTTTGAAAAAATTAAAAATTCCGAAAAATTAAAAAAAAAAAAAAAAAATCATTAAAAATGGAGCTCATTTACCTTGAAATGTTGACTCTTGTGCAAATATGTAATTATTAAGAGTCTTAGTCTAGATATTTAGGCACCCTGATTCTAGCACAATTCACATAGTGATAAGAAACTTGCACGCGCACGATCTACCAATACATGTATAGCCTCGATCTTCAAGGTGTTTGATAGGAAGTTAGATTGCCAATCACTTTAGAATACTGAATGAGACTTGACTAGCTTGTTCTTTGGTTGGCTGGGGTAGAAGTTGGAGGATACGTTAAGAAAAGCAACCATAGAATTTGACCGGATGCATTCGATAAGGGCCACCTCTTGCTTAGAGTCATGTAATTATGTTTTTATTTTTGTTCATGTATCAAAAGTGTCACTATGTTGTAAAGCTCAAAGTGATTTATCTTCTTAAAAAAAAAAAAAAAAATCAAGTAAATATCAGTTTCCATGTTTTGTAATAGTTCTCTCTTGTTCCAAAAATAAAAGAGAGTAATCAATGTAAATAAGAGTCATGTAAAGAGTCATCTTTTTGTTGTAAATAGTCTTGTAATAAGCAAGGAGGGTGCAGCCATCGATGTATAACGCGGGTAAACTGAAATATCACCAACTCATTGGGTGAACATTCACAATTCTCGTAAAGCCGGACAGCTAGCTTGGCTTAGAATTCGGTTCTTAGCCTAAAAACTATCTCTTGGTGATTAGTAGTCATAAATTCAGATCTTTCTTTACACATGTGTAGATACACTTTACACTCTTATCACATGTCTTTTTTTGTTATCAGTGCTAGGATTGTGCCTTTGATAGCTAGATTGACATCTCCATTTTGCTGTGAGCTTAAACTGTCTTGCACATGTCACATTTGATGGAATATGAGCTTATATTTTGACCTAGAACTTTGTAGGTACGTTCTAAGCAAACCTTCACGAGACTTAACTCGTCCACTAGGGACACTTAGTGGTTTAAAAGGCTTAGTGCATACGCTAAATGCATTCGAGAGACCAGCGACAGTGGTATAGGTAGAATTCCCTTAGTTTTGTTTTACTTGAGGACAAGTAAAATTCAGGTTTGGGGGTATTTGATGAGTGCTAAAAAGTGCATACTTCTATATATTTTTCTTGGCATTTAACTCATCTTTTGTGCATTAATTCTACATTTTATCCCATATTCTGTATTTTCTTTGTTTTCAAGAATAAATATTTTTATTAATTAATTTTGCATTTTTAGGTAATAAATAAAGTTTGGATGAATAGCGGAGCAGAAAAGAGCAGAAAAGTGGTGGAAGCCAAAAGGAATCACACAAGGATGCCGCGAAGAATGTTGCGCACAAGACCAAAAGGCTAGAAATGGGCTCAAGAAGGAAGAATTTGTTCTTAAAGAATACATGGGCTCAGAATTATCCCAAGCCCAATCTCCAACCCAATCCTGTTTCCCCTCTTAGCCGTCAGATCAACCCACAGATGCATCCAATGGTCGCTTCAACGCCGGTACATCAAGCTGGAAGGTCCTACTTCACACCACAACACCTAGTTCTAATCTGAGACATTGGTTTAGATGTATTATGCATCTAACGGTCTCTCAATACATTCTCCCATACCACCGTTGGATCCACTTACCATCTTCACATCCAACGTGTCTCCTCGCTAGACATCAAAGTTCGATGAACCCGCCTCACACCGAAATAACCCTAGGATATATAAGCCAAAAACAAAAGAAACCCTAACATTTTCTTTCCTTCTTCTCTTTCATTCCCACCAACTCCACCGTACCACCTTCTCCTTCACCTGCAACCGCCGTACTTCCACCATCTCCACCATGTCCGCCACCACCTACTCTGCCACCACCAAACCACCAACTCCACCGAACATCACCATCACTTATCCCTTCCTTCTAGCTACTTATTCCATCAATCCCTCACGTTTCTTTCTTGAAACCCTAGGCGTGAGAAATTGGTGAATTAGGTAAGCCTAGAGAGAAATTGAAGGCATGGGAAGGAGCACAGAGATAAAAAGAAGGATGGGTCGACGTCAATTTGAAGATTAGGTGAGTAATTTTAGGATTTTCAAAACCCTAATTTCAAAATTAGGGTTCATAAAAATTGGGTATTTTCTGCTATAAATAGAGAGTGAGGTGTGTGTATGGAGGGGTGTTCTTGGACTAGCCAAGTTTCCACCCAATTTGGGTTAGGTTAATTTAATTGCAGTTTCAGTTTAGGGTAGTTTAATTTAAGTTCAATTTCAATTTCTGTTTGTTTTTAATTTTGATTTTATGTCTTTTAATTTCTGTTTGTTTTTAATTTCAATTTAATTTTTGATTGATCATGTTTAGTGCAATTTCAATGTTTAACTGTGAATCCCTGTTAGTTCACTGTTATGTTTAGTGTTTAATGTTAAGTTTGTTCACTGTTAGTGGTGGAAGTTTAGGTTAGAATTCATGTAAATTGAGCTGATTGAGAAATGGAGGAATTTAGTGTCCACTGTTGCTTGTGATTGATTGTGCTGTTAAAAGACAGTCAATGCTAGGAGTAAAACAGTTGGACAAGCTTCTTCTCCTTCCATTCCATTTATGTATGCCCTGGAACATAGGCAGGCTAGAACCTCCACCTAGCTCCATTAGGGACAAGGATTTAACCAAAAACAGCCACTGCCTAGCATCTTTCCTGTTCTTCTTTGTTATCTATCTGTTTTTGTGGCTTCTTATC
This sequence comes from Papaver somniferum, assembly GCF_003573695.1. NCBI lineage: Eukaryota > Viridiplantae > Streptophyta > Magnoliopsida > Ranunculales > Papaveraceae > Papaver > Papaver somniferum. Next base: position 51,295,837 of record NC_039363.1, read on the forward strand.
ACTGTTTTCATAGCTGTTTTTATAACTGTTTTGTGCCCTGTTCTTCCTTTGCCTTTGGCCTTTGGCCATTGCCTTTGATTTATCACTGCCATGCCATTGTAAATTTGCATCCTTTTGCCCTGTGTTGCTTCCATGAATATACCATTGTCACTTTTTCTTTGTACATGTCATTGTAAATGCCATCCTTGGCCCTGGGTGACTTAGTGCCCTGTCTGCCTAGAGCCTGCTTTACCTTGTCTGCCTGCACAGCTCCTGCTCTCCCTTTCCCTGCTGAGCACCTGCCCTTTGCACTGCTGCTGCTGCAACTGAGCTTGGCTCAGCTAAGACCAAAGTTTAGTTCATATCCAAGGCCCAGTTCACTACAAGCCCAAACTGCTTCACAGTTAATCAAAGCCCATATTTCTCTTATTGTGAAAGCAAAAGCTTCAAAGTTATTCAAAGCCCATTGATATTCAAAACCCTTTGGTACTCAAAGCCCATTAGCAATTTAGAAACCCAAAATAGTTAGAAACTCCAAACACACCCAGTCTCTGTGGATCGACCCGTACTTGCACGAGCTACAACCGACGACCGTGCACTTGCGGTATTACTGTAGGCCCGTTTCATTTCGGTTCAATTTTATACGCTTTCTCGGACCCACCAAACCCCATATCCTAGAACGTTGCCTCGGCCCCCACCGTCTGTGAATCCTCTGGCCAAGGGTTCGCCAGCGGGGTGACAGGTCTCAAGCCGATCACGAAGGTACCTCCCTTCGGTATCGCACCCAAACACTTAAAAAACTCTTTTGTTTTTAGCGTCTTTCATCACAATGCCTAAAATAAACAACAAACTGATATTGCAGGTATATCAAAAAAATGATCCATTTCATAAAGGTTGGTTACAAAAAGCGGCAAGGCCATGGATTGTAAATTTACACATTAAAAATTTACAAGGAATACACATCAAAAATATTCTTTTTACAAAAGACTAGCAAAATCTAACGGAAGGATAATGATGCCGCGGTCTCTACTTAGAAGATGCCTCCACATCAGCAGGGTTGTTCCGAAGAGTTGAAGGGACGCTCTCACCAGATGAGGGTCCCGAGGATCCAGGCAAGGAAGCAGGCACTGTACGACGCGGATAGCTCTTCACAAGGCCATGCTCGGTCTTAAGGCCAAGCTCAATCTTCTCCAGCATCTTGTTTGTCTCCTCATCCAATTGACACCGAGACTTATGCATAATAACTGTCGTCCGCTGTTGGGCTTGGGATAACAAAGAAGATAAACGATTCACTTCTTTAGAAGCTGCACCAACAGCCTCTTCTAGGGATGCCGCCAAACTCTTAAAATGATTAGTCTGTTCTTCCTGTTGCTCTAAGGAAGATTGAGCCTTTTCAAATTTTTCATTCGCAACGCGGAGTTGTCCCTCGAGCTCTGAAAAAGACAACACAAGGGAGTTAGCATAGAAAAGACACAATCACACTCGATGAAATAGAGTTATACCTTTGACACAAGCCGAAGCCTCTTCATACTCATTAACAACCGCATCTCGCGCTTCATCAAGATGGTCATATTCCGCGGATAATTTCTTATAATCTAGTTGAAGGTTGGTGAGAGTAAATTGACTGGCATCTAGTTCTACCTGCTTCATCGAATCCATGTGACGAAGATGGTTGACTTCGTTGTTTATCTCTGATACCCCTTTGCCAAGTCTGTACATACATACTTCAAGATTTCTCTCAGACTCAGCTAGATGTGCTATTTCAGCGCGAGACGCAGCAAGGGCCTTTCTTAGAGACCAAACTTCGGCTCGGGCATCGTCCCGTTCTCTGGTAAGACACAACATGCTCTCATTAACTCCCGGAAAAGGAAGGGAGCGAGCCTTTCGTAATTCCTCTTCCAAAGATGTATCCTAGACTCCAACAATGAAGTTCGCTCACGGGATTCCCGCAGATTCTCACGTGTCCACAGCAGCGTACCATTGAACAAAGTACGGTCATGGTTATACAGATTCTGCATATCAACCATTTGAACATGCCTTGCGCGCCATACCTCAGCCCGAGCGTCCCACTTTTTGGCTTCACTCTTAATTTTCTCGACCAGCTCTTTGATACGAGATTTTTGCCGTGCCCTTTCGTTTCGAAGCCATATCAACTCGGGGACGCCACCCACTGGAGATAGGGTGGGGAGACTCAGACAGAACAACTAAGGAATATAGAGGAATTACGACGCACTGCGAGGGTAAAAGAGGAAAAAGAATCAAACCTGTGAAAGCTGAAACTTGGCCGCGAGTTTGCTCTAACTCAGCGCGAACGACAACAAGCTCTGAACGAAGCCCAGCCTCCGCTTCACCCAGCCTTTCTTTCTCTTTAAGGCTTCTCTTCAGTTCTTCTATTTCTACCTCAGCCGCAGATAATTCCTTTTCTCTGTGACGAAGCTTAGCCTCCAGCTTCAAAGATTTCGCCTTAAAGAATTGATACAACACATGGTTACAATGCTCACTCCTCATCATCTACACATCAAAACGGCAAACATTATTACACCGAAGGATTCAATCGTCACGAAGAGATATGTACGAAGACTTACCTCCAAGACACGCTGCTGAGGAAAACCATATTGGTAACCGTCGGCTATGGCCATCATATCCTCGACAGAAGTAGGAGGCTCCGGTACAAGGGTAGCTTCGGGAACACTCAAACTTTTCCCCACATCTCAGATACCCGCGCCTTGGAAGACAGTTCCATCATCCGACGGGTATAAGCATCGGAATCCTTTTCACCAGCAACCACCGGGGCAGGATGAGGGACAACAAACCCTTTTTCTTAAGCCAATCCATTATGGCGTCCTCACCCTCAAATGTCAGCGAATGAGGGAAATCCTCAGAAGGCGAATCAACCACGGACTTCCCCTTGGCTGATATTGCCTCATCAACACAAGTTTCGGCATCAACACGCACATCGTGATCACCCGCGCCTCCATCCTGAACAGCAGCGTCTTCCTTACCAGACCCCCGAGCACATCCCAATCATCATTGGGGGAGTAGAGAGAAGTCTTCAGGAAAATCAAGAGCATCGTCAAGGAGATCCCCTGCGGAATAAACCCGGTCAAAAGAGAACTCTTGAGACATGGTGGGGAGAGTTCCCGCAGCATCACCAGCAGGGACTGACATATCAGCGATAACACTGCCATCAGCTACCGCGGCATTATTTCCTCCATCACCTTCAAAACCCGCACCAATCCTCCTCGACATTAGGGGGGAAGTATCAGTACGTTCTTCCCCATCAGAAATCTCATCCTCGGCAAACTCTTCGTTTACCGGACTGGTAACTTCTTCATGAACCTCACCTCACCCATCACAATGGTAGAAGACTGCTTCGGCCCAATCTTTTTCTTCTTCGAAACCTGCAAACCAACACATGTTCCACAGAGTTACTTTCCGAACAGTTACTTTCCACAAGTTACTTTCCGAACAGGCGCGGCCAGAAACTGCAATAACCATACCTTAGCAGTAGTGGCACTCTTCGGTGGAAGTATAGCACCAGAACCTTCCTCCTCGTCTCCCAACGACGTCGAGGGCATAAGGAAAGTTCATACCTGCGAAGTTTAAACGCCAGGGACAGAAATCTCCATAACGAGCAGGAGGAGATTCACGTGGCCTGCTACTCCCAGAAGGACGCCAACCGCGTGGACCGGGAATCCAACCGTACGCCCAAGGACCAACAACTTCGATTACAGTAGCGTGCCACTCGTAGTCATGGTCACGCTTGATCCTCTCACGTGCCGGAAAAAGTTTCCGCTGACTAGACCCCTCGGTGCCTGGAACATACTTCAGTTTGGCATCGCTGACCTCACTTAACAGACGAATTTCACCCCGAGGAGCAGCGAGATTCCGAAGGCTAACACTCCACGGTTTACGATTCCTACTATTGACGTAATCACCAAAAGAGTTGTTGAAGTTTTCAGGAGTATACCATTCCCTCTCTGCGGGATTTGGAACGTAACATGTCATCGTCGTCTGTCCCTTACTCCGCAGATAACACTCCTTCAGTGCACGGAGATAATTCCCCGATAATTGCGACACAGAACGGCTGTGAGTATTGGTAGAAGAGCCTTCACGACCAGCAAGCACATCGTAATAGAAGGAGTCGCCAGACTTGTACAACGGCAGCATAAGACCCGCCTCGAAAGCTCCAACCGTAGTCAACAAATGGAACTCGTCAAACTGATACTTCGAGAGGAGCTCATAAGTAATATCATCCTCAGGGGCATAGAAACGAACCTCGAAGGCTTGAAGCTCATGCTTTTCCTTGAAAACTTCAAGGTCAATATGCTTGAACGTCACTTTCTTCTTGCTGACCGAAACACTGCGTATCACCGGGGCAGCCTCATCCTGTTCCGCGGGGTCGGACGAACCAACAAAAGCCTCGGAAGCTCGTCTTTTCAAAGAGGGATTCTTAGACGATTCAGTCCTCGGGACACAACCTTTGGTGTTCTTCCCTTTGAGAGGAAGTACTGGAGGCGGCGGTAGAGGGTGTGCACAGGCACTACTGAACGCAGAGGAGGAACATCAAAGGCAACACGAGGAGGTGTCTGCGCACACCTAACGTCATCACGAGGACGAGAAACCGCACGATCGGCAGCGTTTCGAGACCCGGAAGGATTTTTTGAGGGACCATCTTTCCTAGGAGGAGAGGCCTTCGCCCCTGAAGAAGAAACTCTGATACCACGGGGATCCATTTGAGACTCTCTGCGCGGAGGGGATCTCGGTAGACTAGAACCCGGAGTTTGATAAGGAAGCTGCGGACGGTCAGACATGGCTGCGAAGAGATACAACATAAACAAGTTAGAAACAAACACAAGGTCATCACCAAAGATAAAAAACCACACAATTAGCAGTCCATCTCAACATAGCACAGAAACCCTAAAACCCCAAACTCAAAAGTCCAATCAATACACGTAAAACAATGGCCTCCTCGATTTGAGACGAAGAACAGGGGCAAACTAGCATACAAGCATTATAAAAGGGTTCTTCATCACAAACAAGGGACGACAACAGCAGAAAGGGGAGGCTACAATACGATCAACAGCAGAAAATTTACAACCAACATAGCTTAAAACAAAAGGAACAAAGAAAAGAAACCTTACCACCACAAACAGCAGCAGAAAGAGGACAACAAACCAGAAACAATGAAGAAGGGAGCGTGATTAATGCTAAGACAGAGGATTTAATGGTCGAAGAACAAAGAATGAAGACTGACAGATAATAAAACAAACCAGAAACAATGAAGAAGGGAGCGTGATTAATGCTAAGACAGAGAATTTAATGGTTGGAGAACAAAGAATGACAGAGAATGAAATTAATTTTCGAAGGAGAATGAAATTAATTTTTCTCCCCTCCTTAATATACTTGAAAGAAAGAGAAGAAAGTTAAGGGAGGAATGGGAAACATGCCCATTAAATGAGCAGTTAATGCACGAATAAGAAACATGCCCAAGTCTCTAAGAGAAGTTATTAGGAGAGAGGAAGAATATGTAACGACTGTTTTCTTCAATGCTCCCACTAAACACTCAAGCCCGAAGAAAACGGGCAAATTGTGTGCACATATTTCATCATCAAACACGTGTATATAGGAACATACGTGGAGAGCATGCGGACAAAGTCATCAAAGCATGATGACATGTGCCCACAGCTAAGATGCCCATCCCGCCGACGTTGGATCTTTGCCCGAACAAATCTAAGGGCAGAAGTTAAAAAGACGTATCGGTAACACGATGTTCTGCGGAGCACCAGATAACTCCCGAAGAGTTACTTTATCTCATCCCCAAAAGAAGCCAAGATCAACGGTGGAGAGAAAATGAACCGGCATGGATGTGACAGGGGCAGAAGACACTTGCCTGACACGAGCAGGCACCTCAACTACCCGCATTAAACACTCTGAGCAGCATACGTGTCGATCAACCCGTGGAACGAACGAGGACGACTCTGCGTGATGAAGTAATAAACGAAGACCCCCGCGTGATGGACACAAAACACAAGAAGATAAGGTTCCAACGGTCCTCAGAGATGGGTCCCACACTCTAACCCTATAAATACCCCCTCTCCACCAAGAGTAAGGGGATCGTAAAATTGAGGAAGGGAAGGAGAGAGAGATTGTGAGTGTAAGTTAGTCCTTTACAATATACAGATCTATGTAAACCCCAAAGTCACTCGACTATTTTTGTAACCATCAAGTATATAGTGAAACAACAACCCCGTGGATGTAGGCCTTAGTGCTGAACCACGTAAATCCCAGTCTCATTTACATTTCAGCACTTTATATTTGCCTAACGCTCCATGAGTTTTACTTTTATGCTTCGTTTTCTTTATCTTCCCCTACGTAAACGCCCCTCTCGATGTTATTGGATGAGGCTATGATAAACCCGAAGGTTTGGAGCCAAGGAATCAATGCCATTATATTATCAGTGCGAGTCCGTACCTAGAGTGCGAATATTGTTTGTGAACATATAGATGCCTTCGTGATTTACGTGTTCACAAACAACATTATGAAGGAAGGGACATTGTGATTCTTTTGGCACATTTATGCAAGTTAGATGAATTTTGATAATCATTTACTATATTTTTGCATAAAATTACAGTCCGCAAAAACACTCAAAATGTTCTATTTAGCGGACTAAGCTTCTGGGCTTGGCGGGCTAATCTGATAGGCTTAATGGGCTCAAGTGATAAATTTTATTTGCGCTAAGAGCAAGGGCTATGGGGTGAGTGCTTTCATTTAATATGAAAGAGTTTCACTAGATTTGTTCAAATTATGTGCTACTATGGAGTGAGAGTACTCACTCATTCATCAATAATCACACATACACTCATTGAAACGAAAGAGTGGGTTAAAGGGGAGACTAAGCGGCTGATTTTTAGCCGTTTGGTAAAAACACACATTGAGCGGCTGAATTTGTGCCGTTTGGAGAGAATTTTTAGTTTTTTTATTTTTTTAAACTCTTTTACGTGGGTTCCATAGGAGTTTTATAAAAAAAAATACATAGGAGACTGAAGTTTTGCTCTCCCACGGTCACAAACACACTCTTTCAATTAGACTCTCACTGATTTTGGTAGTGAATGAGTGTTAAAATCACTCATTCCATAACCCTTGTTCTAAAAAAAAACTAGGAGAGGTTTTATAAGGAAAAAAAGAAAAGGGCTGTAATCACGTTTAGTCAACCTGTACTTCCACCCTTGTCATCTACAGTAATTTTCAGATTGAGAGGAACAATCTAAAGTTAGTAATATATATTTGGAGTCTTTTTGATCCACTTCTAATAGTTCTTTTATTATTTTAATGGCTCATTAAAAATTTAGAAAATATAAACGACTGCGTTGTAATATTCGGTAATACATTGCTGGACCAAGTAAAGAGATGTTGCATAGCACCTTATTCGTGAATGAAAAGCATTTATGAACTTTATCAATTCAAAAATAATAAACAAATTTGGTTCCTAAACTCCACGGAAACCCGCCTCTTACAAGATAAAGGGTTATCTTTCCCAAATAAGCAGGTTGTAGACCCGCAGTTGCCAATTCCAGCACTCGATTACTAAGTCAAAGTCAATTCTGCCAGCAAAGTAAAAGGTACGCTATATGCTACTAACTGCCCTTGTGGACACTGAAGTTATGGCGTCCACTTGCTCTAAGAAGTTTGGGGCAAGTCGCGTGGTTTTTAGCTTATCCAAGTTTCCAACAGTTTGCACCTGCACCTCTCCTAACATTCTTTAAGAAGAACATTATATTTCCCTTTTCTTTATTTTAGTTTTGAACAGCTTAATTTTCAACAATTTCATCAATGACTGCTTACATTTAACCTGATAGTTATACCGGTTTCTTTTATGGAGAATGATTTGTCTTTTATGTTGTCACGCAATCAAAGTTTTTCTGATTACATGCTTAGTGGCATTGGCTTACCACATGAATACACTCTAATGATGTTTAAGTGAGCCTCATGAGACACGATTTTTGTTTCTGCCGTCCTGCAGCTTCCTCACTTAAATGGATGATGGGGAAATGAAAGAGTGAGTCAGTCCCCACACGTACAGTCCCCACCAGTTTCATCTTTAATTTCAACTATAATTGACTATTTAGTTCTGCCTATTTCACTATCTCGATACTCATCTAGATTTTAACCGACCAATCTTGTGGCACATAGCTTGCTTTCAAATTCATCTGACTATTTAATGAGGTGGTTTCTCTTCTTCTTCTTCTTCTTCTCCTTCTTCTCCCTGACTCCCTCTTATTATATTCTAGTTGGTCCAACCAAAATACTAATTCAAACTAGCTAGTCCAGTCCCTAATTGTTTGTTGAAATATATTCAACATATATATACAGCTCAAATCTATCTATCTATCTATATATATATATATATATATATACAGGAGATCCATTCATATTGTATACATAGATCTGGTCAGTGTGTGTGTTTCAGAGAGTTTCTATCTTGGGTTCAGATTATGGCTGGAGATGAAGGAGCAGTACAGACTACTATTACAACGTCGACAAATCTTCAAACAACACCAACGTGGGCTATTGCAACTGTTTGTTTTGTTCTCATCTTCATCTCTATCTTCCTTGAACATGCCATCCATCTCTTATCTAAGGTAATTTCATCCGACAGAAACACACATGACATGCCTTGGTTATATGAAATATTAGTTTATGTGTGTAACATGTACAATTTCGCCATCCTTGAATTTGATATCAAATTCAGTAATTTTATGTGTCTTGTATCATGATACAGTTGTTTATGAGAAAGAGGAGGTCCCTATACAAAGCTCTGTACCGGATTAAATCAGGTAACAGATAAGATCTCTAGCTATATATAGCTGTCAGCTAGTAGACTAGCTAGCCACAATGCCAGTAACAAAATTAACTCAATTGGTTTTCTCATCTTGAGTTAGTTTGTTCCCGATCCAACTGTACTTTAAGTCACTGAAAGTTGTGTGTTCAATGCAGAATTAATGCTTTTGGGGTTCTTATCTTTGCTACTTACTGTAACAAAAGAGCCTATTTCAAAGATTTGTATCCCTAAAAGTAGTAGTGAAACTTTTCTTCCATGCAACTACAAGAAGTCCTTAGACGAAAACGTCTTCGAAGAACCCTCTTGCCTAAACAAGGTATACAATAAAGAAGAACCAAAGCTATGCTAGTTAATCATCAGTCCGAAATTATCATGAATATACAGCATTTATTCATGATTTTTGTTCATTTGTCGCAGGGAAAGGTTTCTCTCATCTCTGGAGACGGAGTGAATCAACTTCAAATTCTAATCTTCATCTTGGCTCTTTATCATGTCTTCTCATGTGTTCTTACGTTTAGTTTTGGCCACCTGAAGGTAATTAATTTATAATTAATCTAGTACATTTTTCTTTTCTTTCTCCGGTATAAGCTGGAGCTAACACTCGGTAATTCGCTTTACATAACTTCTAAACCAAGTTGCGTAACTAATAACTCATGGGATAGCTGTACGTAGGTATTGAATCCTAGTGATTACTGTTCTCTACACCCTACATGAAAACGTGGACCGTTTACTAATAGTCTATTAAGATTGTTTCAACATTCGATACGTGGATTGGTTCATGGTTGTGAATATTTGTGTGGCAGCCTGCAGCCAGCAATGGATAGTACTGTACACTATAGTAATAGTAGTCCTAGATACTGGACCATTATAGTAATGGTAGTAAGTTTTCTTGATTTACGTATTGATTATGATCACTTTTTTCTTAATTATTAAGATGAGAAGTTGGAAGTCCTGGGAGGAGGAGACGAGAACGTTGGAGTATCAATTTTCAAACGGTGAGTTATTTATTGAAAATGACCTGTGAGGTTCTTTCTAGCCCCTTTTACTTGGGGATGGATGTTTCTTTCTTGCTATTATTATGTTGGAACACTTCCGTTGCACAAAGAAGAGGAAAAATGTAGTCTCGTTAAAATTGTTTGATCGTCCCAAATTTAGTTTTATTTTTGCTGGACGAAAATTTATTTATCTTTCAACCCCAGGATTTTAATCAGCTCAATTTGCTGTTCTTATTGCCCTAATTGTAATGTCCATTGACAGACGCCACCACTGCCTGAACTCAGGATATTCTGCCCTAAAAACTAAGATGATTGTGTGCTGTAACTGGTGTCCAGTCACGTTACAAGTAGGTTTCATTAACGTTTCAGGCAAGATAACTAGCTAAACCAGTTTTCTTCAAGGATCTGTTGTACCAGTATTCTACTATTATGCAATCATGTGCGCTTAACTGCATTCAGATTTGATATAAATATCTCGCCCGTCACAGATCCAAGGAGATTCAGGCTCACCCATCAAACATCATTCGCACAGCGACATCTTAAGTTCTGGAGTGATCATCGGCTCCTTCGCTGGCCGGTTAGTTTCGTTTCATCATTTTTTATCTGTCCATTTGTTTCCATTCTTTTAACCAAGTCTTCTTTTATTGATAATTTTCTCAGGTCTGTTTTCTTCGTCAGTTTTATGGCTCAGTCTCTAAAACTGATTACTTCACACTCCGTCATGGATTTCTCACTGTAAGCCTGCAACAAGTTTTTACAGAGAAAAAAAGAGATCAGTGTTTATTGTATATGCGGTTTAAAATATAAGTTGAAGTGAACAAAATTAGATTCTCTGTTCTTTCTCTTTTAGGCTCACTTTGCAGAAGGCAGCAGTTTTGATTTCCGAATGTTTCTAAGGAGAGTTTTGGATGAGGACTTACAGGTGGTCGTGGGTACAAGGTACGTTTACAAGAAAACTCAAAAACGTTTAACAGTGGCTACAATTGCAGAGTGTATGACTTGGCAATGAGTATAATACGCCAGATGGATAAAAAAAATTCCAAAAAGTTTGATTCTTGGGTTTCTTGTTTTGCAGACTGTGGATTTGGGTCTTCTCCGTACTTTTCATCTTTTTCCATGCAAAGGGTAAACGAGTAAACGTCCCCTTTCAAGATTATATGAACAACAGTATTACAGTTACAGATAATAATCTAGACAAAGCTAACTTGAGCCATCACATTTGCAGGATTTTACAACCATTTCTGGCTTCCTTTCCTTCCTCTTCTGGTACGACTCCAGGCTAATTTTTGTAATTAAGCAAAACACAGTGTCTTAATTATAAACTTCTGACAGACAAATCTATATAAAACACAGTATCTTAATCATAAACTTCTGACAGACAAATCTATATACTACGAAGCCTAAAACTTCAAATTTCATTCATGGCAGATGCTTTTGATAGTTGGGACAAAATTACAATTAATCATAACCAAAATGTGCTTAGAAAGCCGTGATTCAGCTTCTGTTGTTCGTGGGACTTTGCTGGTGAAACCCCATGATAAGTTTTTCTGGTTCAGCCAGCCTCAGTTGGTTCTTCATCTTCTACATTTCATCCTATTTCAGGTAATGAATATTGTGACTGCAATGATTGAAATGCAAACACCTAAGTTGTTCTAGGGTTTATCAACTGTTTCCTTACAAATCTCAGTTGGCTTTTGCAGAACTCTTTTCAACTGGCATTCTTCACTTGGACATGGGTAAGCACTCTAATAAAATCCAACCGAAAGTTCTTCAACTTCTCCATAAAAGTAATAAAGTTAATAACCAAGCTTCTTACATAAACAGATTAAGTTCGGAATGAGATCTTGCTTCCATGAAGAAACAAATAACATTGTTATAAGGCTCGTCGCTGGATCACTAGTTCATATCCTTTGTGGATACGTAACACTACCTCTATATGCTTTGGTTACACAGGTAAAATATCCAAATGTTTTTCAGAAGACCTCAGTTTGTCTCTTCTTTGATCTGTATCTAACTTGCGCTAAACTTACATCAGATGGGTTCATCGATGAAAAAAGAGGTATTCACGCCAACAGTTATTGAGGGTCTAAAGAGCTGGCATAACGACGCCAAGGGAAACAAGGATGGAAGGAAAAATAATTTGACGAAACTGTCGCCTTCTCACAGAGTTGACAATGCACTGTGTGACAATCAAGAACTAATTGATAATTCTTCGCTACAAGGAACTGGCTATACACAAAATCCCTCAGCTGGACATACAGCAGTGGAAATAATGGAAGAAGAAGTGGCTTATGAAAAGACTTAATGTAAAAATTAAGTATGGTTAGACTTCCAAATTTACTGAATCAATGACAAGAACTGGAACTTATCATTAGAGATTTTCTCGGAGCTTCTCCATGATAATCAAGACCCATACTATTATTCCATTGTTATGACTTATGAAATATTGTACAGAGAATAAGTATAGGATAAAATACGCGTTGATAAATTACACATTTTCTTATTGTCTTAGACTAAAATTCAGGGGACATAGATATTAAGTATCACACGTCAACTGGTTCGTTTTTGAGCAAGATAAACGTAACTTTCTAAGTTCAAACTAAAGATTTATAGTTTAATTTAATTAGATGTATGTTGAGCAGATATAGATTACCTCCAAACCAGCAATGCAAAAAGTTACTACTAAATAATGTGGCAGGATTGATTGATGATTCTAATTTTAACGAAAATAAAGAGCAGAGATGAGATCAAACGGACTTACTATTTACTCAACCAGTAATCTGAACTGCCCCAGAAGGAAGTCAATCATCAAACTGATATCTTTACCAGAGGTCCGCGAATGATGCAGGATAAAAAGGGATGTCCATGGCTACACTGTTAAGTGGAAATAAAGCTCCAAATAATAGGAATACTTCGTTGCCATAGCTCCATCCTGATGTTTGTCTCTGATCTAGCAAGTCGAAGGAAAAATCATATACGTTAGTTTTTGATAGGTGGATCCACCAAAAACCCTACACCATGCTCCAACTCATCTACATAGCAGAATAAACAAAACCTAAAATAAGTTAAATGACACATTTCAAAAGTATTTACCTGAATCATACAAGGATGTGATTTTCGATTGGGAACTGTGTATAGATCGACTCCAGTAGGATCTAGAAGACTGGGTTCACTTTTCAGTCTGTTGCATCTTTATCTAATAAAACACACTTGAACTACACAAGTTCCAGTACTTAGGCCTCATGTAGCTAGTAACATCCCACAGAAACAGCTAACTTTAAACTCATGCAAAAAGGGAAGACATTACAGAAAATAAAATATAGAAGCATAAATATGATAGAAAAAGATAAAACAAGAAAAAAAATCAACACTTTTCGAGAGGCACAAGTTCGACTTTGAAGCAGAAAAAATAAACACAGACACATTGCACCTGTAAAAAAATCAGAGGATGTATCGGATAAAATGCACAAAATTGACTTACAATATCCCGAGAAATCTAACAGTTGGATTGCAGGAAGACTTTCCAATACGAGAAGGTTTACTCGAGTTGACAACATAGCACATCAATCTAAGGGCTGCTTGATCTTCAAAACCAGCTCTATAAGAGAACTGAGGCACAAATTCTCAGCTTTGCAATGAAATAAAACATCCTTGTCAGAATCTAAAGGGATTAGTACATTGTTTCTGAAAAAAAATCTTAATCCTAACTCCAATTGAGAGTTTAAACATTTATCTGTCTTTGCAGTGATAGTCTTGCTTTCTATGTGACAACTACACTCCATTGGTAAGACTACCCCTTTACCAGTACTTCTGCAGTTCCCAGACGTCTTATTAAAATGGCCAACTCCTGGACATGCACAAGAGTTTTCTCGACCTTCATGTCCAGCTTCATCTTCAAGAAATTCTGAACTAATAGCACTTTCAGCAGCACAAAATTTTCTAACAGATGACAGAAGATTCACAGACAAGGATGAAACAGCATCATGAACATCTTCTACAGTCCAGCTGTTTCCCTTTTTCTTCTTCTCGTGAATGAGAAGCTTCTGAATCAAGCCGTTGATCTTATATACGCAGTCAGAGCAACAATTATAAAAACAAGTTACCCCAGAGACAGCTGAAACATCACTATTTTCGTTAGAGTTAGAATTGACATCTTTATCAGGATCATCATGAGTATCCACCCTCCGATTAGACATGTCAGTCTCTCCCATTGCCAGACCATTAGAATGATAGCTGACACTTTCAGTTCTGGAGTTCATATTGCCACCTGATTCATTACAAACACTATCCTCGGATGGAAAAGTTATTTCTTCCTGTCCCACACCATTTGACGACTCAAAACCTTCACGATGGACTGCAACTGAGACATGCTTTTCAGATAGACCACCTACAAATTCATTGGTCTTCCTACATGTGGTGGAAGTGATTTCAACGGTAAGCGAGTTTGCAACGAAGGAAGAACTTTGAGGCAGAACAGGAGAAGAGTGATCCGGAAACACCGACTGTTCAGACTGCTCCATGGCCACTGTGGTTCTCACCTCAGAGTTGAGTAAACCAAGATTAGTAAATTCCGTTACAGAATCAATGCATTTGTCATTTTTGATCACAAATCTCGGAGGACTCTGTCCATGCAGTTTTACTTCATTGGAGTTCTTTTCAGAAATTCCTAACATGCATGGTTTACTTCCAGTTAGGAATTCTGAAGAACCCCCCAACACCGCATCTGTGCTTGACAGCGGAATTCGACTGTCCAACTCTAAACTGCAACAGAAGCACATTACATTAATTTCAATATTATGTATTTTTAGAAAGCACATTACATTAATTTCAATATTATGTATTTATAAAATAAAGAAAACAATAAAAGTGAAGTTGTTCATGTTGGCTTTTTATGGTTTAGCATCAAATTATGATTAATTAAGTTAACCTATGATCAGTTTAAGTTAAGCTGGATAAACAATAATCAAACTTATATGATGTAAAGTATTGCCCTAATTATGCATTTAATCTTGTTTATGGTTTAACGCTAGATTAAGCTAATCATTCTATGAGCTGTCCTATGTAGCCAAATGAGGTGTCTCTCTACCCATGATGGAAAGGTTAGAGAGACATGTGGCAAGCATGATTAGCACTCTCTTCTAGCCTCATAAATGAAAGAGATTACGCTTTACCCACTAAAACAGTGTGGGGAAACAGAAGTAGAAATCCAAGTTAAAAACTACCTTAAAGGACAACTCCACGAGTGAATAGGAAAAAAATCTTTCTATTTTTTGTGAAGAAAATGAATAATTTTAAAACAGAATATTTCCCAGTGTACAGTCTGTTGTTATATACTATCATGTTGTTAACTAGACCAGGCTGTGGAGTATTTTAATACTAAGGTAAAGTCTGTTTTCAGCTTAAGGCACAGCCAACTCTTAAGTATGATGTTTATGGAGCTTAAATTCCAACAGGTCGAAGTCTAGCATTACCTCTGAAGTGTGTATGCCCAGCTGTACACCAGATCTTCTAGATAAGCAACTTGAGAAAGAAGACGAAGGAACCGATTTCTATCTTTGCCACTCGAAATTTTTGCATTGATCTGTTCAACTAAGAGCTCAAGAACCTTTCGAACATTAGAGGAAACTTCTATAACTGATGTATAAGCACCTTGATATGCCAACATACCAACAGCTATAAGCCCTCTGACAACACCAGAATTCTCTCTGTTTTTTGTATCACTGGAGTCCCAGCTAACAGCTACACTCTCCATCGATATCTTGGGACGAATAATACATGCATTAAATGGCCAACCTTTCCAAGGCCCATTTATATTTGTACAAGGACCTTCTTTTAGTTTTGATGTAGTCCAACAGAGTTCTGAGAAATGAGGATATCGCAGAATTTGATACCCAAATGTAGATATTGCACATAACAAGCTCGGTTTCCCTTTTAAAGTTCTACTTGGGAGAATTTTCGGAACAGAATCTTGAGAGTAACCTGGTATGTCCTCAATTTCATGATGGTCGTAAGATCTTAACACCGCTGGAGATGGTTCATCACAGCTAGTGTGTTGCTGACTTTGGTTGCCAATAGATACGGGCCTTCCAGATGTCACAGCGTAGGATCCTTCTTCGACTACTCCGTTCTCTTTATGGCGTTTCTCGGTAATGGGATTATCCACAACTGCAGCAGTAACGGTATGTTCCTTGGATATATTAGCTATATGAGTTCGGTCATGAATTAACTGAACGTAATGTTGAACCAAACGCCATGACAACTCTTTTGCAGATGAGTTGATTGCCATGCTGCAATCGAAGTTCTTGTCAAGTTGAACGAGAAATCGTGGTACGGTGTGTTCGGAAGAAGCTAATTTGCTGCAGTGGGACACATGACTTGTAAAGAACTGACTTATTCTGAAAGGGAGTACTTGATTTGGCACCTCAGAAGTAGCCTGCAGGTGTACAACATGTATTCAGAATGTTTTATATCACAAAAAACAATAACAGCACTGTGAATTGAAAAAAACAAAAATTATAAACAACATATGAAATAATTTACTGAAATCAAGATGAATAATACAATCACACAAGTATTACTAATCAAACAAGAGAAAATAATAGCACACATCTAACAGACACTATACAAATAATAACCTAAAGTCAAAAAGCCCCTATAAAAAAATAATACCACATAGAATTAGGTAGAGCAAAAGTGCTGCCCAAAGATCACACTAGATGATGTATTATCAAACAAGTCAGGTAAAGCACGTCTCGCCCCTGAACACTGAGAGCAAAACCAAAAGGTACAAGATCTAAGAGCTATGAAAAAGAGCAACTTCAGATCGAGTTGCAGTCATAAAAAAGAATAAAAAACAAGCAACAACACGAGAAAACCCCTACGGACAGCTAAGTTCATGCTCGTGAGAGTTCCCAAAGCATCACAGAGCATTAGATCGGGTGTTAATGGATTTCAAGATAACCATATCTCCCTAAGCATGTGTTACTAATATTGATATCTGTTACCCACTTGACAGTTTTATTTTCTGTAGTTGTTTTGTTGCAGTACTTTCAGGCATGGATTCACACAAAAAATTGGTGACCCTTTGATAAATTTCTGACGCTGTTGTAAGGAAACTAAGTAGTTTGGTTAATATCATGTGATTAAAATCAAATCAGAATCAAATGCAGATGGACACAAAATAGCAGAACATTTTACGGGATATTCAAACCAAAGCCTTTGAGGCTGAATCAAATAATGATGAGTACCGAGACAGAGAAGTCCATGAAAAATCAATCAAGAACACTTCTTTCAAATTCTTCCATATTTTAAAATAAGTAAAAATTGAAAGTTAATTAACCGTGTAGAAAAGCTTCGCCCATACCAGAATTATTAAGGATGTGGACAAACATGTTGAATCCACCTGCTCAATAAAAGTATTCCACGCCTGTGAGGCAGTTCTTCTAGCATCATAAGCCGCTGTTGTATCAGTTGATTTGTATGCATTATCAGATGTATCACTCTCGCTTTCAGCAACCATATTGTTTGCCTCCATGGCCCACAAATCAATTCTGGGTAAGTAAATAATGCACAAGCCCGCACGTGCACACTTCACTGTCAGATAAACTAACATTTAGAATTACCAAACATGAATGAACCCTAGCACATGGGTAATGCTGACATGCTAAACGAATGATCCTTGAATAAAACCTTGGTCATCTACATGACTATGTTAGTTTCTGCGCAAAAATTAATCTAGTTAGAACATAACAGGGAAAACTACACTGAACAACACTTAGACCTCCTAAAGTTACCAGTAAAGCAGTAACAAACCAGTCTCATCAGTCATCAAGGTTATCACGCTAAGCTACATTCCGAGAAAACTGTGAAAGAAAAGAAAGACGGTCCACTACAAAATGATCGGGCAATTAGTTGCCCAACTGGAAGACATCAGAGAATATACCAGCAATCCTTTACATTAAGTTAAACTAGTAAAAAACCCAACGGATAAAGAAAACTTACGCAGTATTCGGGTTACGCCTTGGACTACATCTCCTTGTCCTTCTTGTGAAATAGTAGCCTGATTAACCTTCTGGATTTCAACACGCCCCACAAAACCATGGAGAAGACAAGAGGCAAGGTGACTTTGACCAGATCTGGGACATCCAGCAACCAATACCCTAAATCCCGATCCTCTGCCTGATGAATATGAAACATTGCTCAACAAATTAGCACGAGCGCCAGCTAGATTCACTTTGTGAAGTTCAAATTTCTCATTTTCTTTATTGGCATCATCATCATCTACCACATCTGAATCTGTAACACTAGAAGGCCCGATTAAAAGGCCACTACGAAATAGATTGTTTTCTATTTCTTTGACAATATCTGCTTCCCGAAATAAATCATGAAGATGACACCACCAGGATTTACTACACGTATGCCTCTTCTCCAACGCCGTGATGATAACGTTTTTAATCAACTCAGCTGCTTTGTAAAGAGAAGGAGGCAACCATATGCGCTCATCAAGAAAAAGGGAAACAAGCAAATGCGATAACGGTTGTAGCAGACAGGGAGTTAGATGAGTTTGAAGAGGAGAAGAAACCACATCACTTGCAGCCATTCCTGCTTCTCTACGAGAACACGGGGGAGGGGCACATGCGAGAGCATCTAACCAATCCCTTTCTTCCACGGAAAAGGAAGGAAGTGGGGGACATTTATCATTGTTAGCTTTCTTTTCTGCAACCAAAACCATTAAGTCTTGCCAGGCACAGTTCCGCTTTAAAGCAATCATGGCTGCTTGAGTACAAAGAGCTTGCAGATCTGCACCAGCAAAGCCCACAGTTTGCTGGGAAATCCACTTCAGCAGCGCCCCATTTACAGGTTTTGGCCACGTTTGAGTGTGAAATGACAGAATATCAGCTCTATCTTTAACTGATGGCAATGGAAAGTAAATTTCCCTATCAAATCTTCCCGGCCTCCTCAAAGCAGGGTCAACTGCCTCAGGACGATTTGTGGCCCCAATTACTATGACTGAACCACGAGATTTCAGACCATCCAGTAACGCCAACAAAGTTGACACAACAGAGTTATGTGTTTGATCTTGCTGCCTCGTCCGACATGGTGCCAACCCATCAATCTCGTCAAAAAATATTATAGACGGCTGAGATTTCTCAGCAACCTGAAACAGGAGTCTTAGCTGGCGCTCGGCATCACCAACATACTTTCCTAAACAATCTGCACCCTTACGAGCAAAATACGCTATCCGCTTATCACCACGAGCACATGAACCAATCAACGCTCGCACTACTAGCGTTTTTCCTGTTCCAGGATAACCATGCAAAAGAACTCCTCTAGGTGGTATAATCCCTAAAGTACTAAACAACTCTGGATACAGAAGAGGCAATATGACAACCTCCTTCATACATTGGATGACGTCTTGAAGGCCAGCAACAGATTCCCAACCCTGGTGTATTTTGTCATTTTCCGAGTTAGAACCTCCAATATACACAGGTGCGATTCTCAAGAGATCTCGATGTAGCCTCTTTCCCTCACGTTTCAAGAACTCTTCATCCTCACCACAGTTCTCCAACCATTTTTCCTCTACCTCAAGATCCTTACGTGAAGCGTCATGTGAAATCTTCATCATTTCCAACTTCATTTTCTGAATTTTCAACTTTTTCATCCACTTCAAATGATGGGGCTGGAAAAAGTGTCGATGATCTTCACAAGCTATGAGAAACTTGCGGTGATCAAAAACGCAACCCTCAACTCGCGCACAAGGCTGAAGAGTAAAAATTGCATACAAGTCATGAGATGGAGTATGAAACATAGAAAAGATAAAACAACTTGTGGAAGTCTATAAAAGTAAGGCCTGACTGAAAAGATATAACCTTACCAAGTGGTAAGTTTTAGGACAGCGATCGACACGACATCCAATAGTTGCTCCTGGCCTCCCACAGCGGCTGCATTTCAATGATCTTCCCCTACAAAGAGCTGCTTTTACATTTTTCAGGCATCCTAAACCGGCAAAATACACCTAAAAAGAAATTCATCAGAAAAAATTTAGAACTCCAGATCATATCACATAAAATGAAACAATAGCTACCATTTCCAACACAGGAAACATCTATCATGAGGAGTTAAATAGGTTAAAGATCATCAGCAAATATGAACAACCGAATTACATAGAGGAAGGAAATCTGAAAGGCAGTATCAACTGAATAAATTGAATAACACCTGATTGGCATTATATATTTTTTATGCAATGGAAACCTTTGTTCTTCCGTTGGGCTCAAGTGCTAGGAAAACCCAATCCTACATTGTCAAATAAATCTCAACAGTTGGTTGATAGATGTGTACTTTCAGATATGACAATAGATCATACTAGCAGCGACCTTTGCCCCCACATTGGCTCATGTACTACCAAAATTTATTCCTTCTATTTTAAACTAATAAATCTCAAGATTTGGTTATCACGTTTACGGATGTCTATGCTTCATATGATGATGGATCCTGGTAAAAAGACCGTAAGGTTGAAATGTAAGTTATATTTGAAATGTCGCTCTCCCTTAATGTTGAAAAGAGACACATTGCAGGTGCCACTGACAACTCAGTTTCTACTCCATGAACTATAAAACTGGTCTTTTCGTTTGTCACATCATCATGCTCTTTGTTTCCAGGGTTCGCTAAATATTGCGAAGGGCCAACAGCACTCACTACTTTTTCCAATTTACTCTAATCTATAAGCAAGGATTAGTGACCAGAAAGCGCATGGTGGAGCAAACAACCACATATGACGGCACCACATCCTAAGCCATACGAACTAAATTGTATCTTAAAGTAACTGATGGATAAATAAACAATTCAAGCGCAAAGGAAGCATCTTTGACTCACAACAGGTGACAATGAAGAAAAACTCCTTAAAAAAACTGCAAAATATAACTGATTATTGGCCCCACAAAAAGGTTCTACGAATCTAAACTAGTCCTTAATTTAATAATAACATTGATTCTATCAGCAGATTACAGGTGCAGAAAGGTAAGAGTGAATTGTTAAACTATCCTGAGCAGAAAGACATAATGAGCAGAGAAAACCAACGAAACTCATGTTAAATGGTAAAGGAAATAATAAGTGAGCAGCATGCAGAAATGAATATTAATAAGTTGTATACAATACTGTGCTTGTAGTAAACAATTTAACGATAGAAGTACATAAGACATTCAAATATGTGCAGTCTTTCTCAAGTGAACCACAAGTATAAAGCTTAATAAAAAAAGTAGCTAAGTCCATGAACCCAACCTCTGGACTCCACACAGCACAGTTTTGATGAACCCATACACCAGCAATGCCAAAGCGATCGTTTATGGGACCCAAAAGACGTCCAAGCCAGCCAGGTTCGTCCACGAAGCCATCCAACACATCATAAATGATATTGATCTCCTCTGAAGCTGATGACCCCCCATATGCCTCATTATCACTCTCAGCCGAATAATGGACCAACTTTCTTGGAGGTTTTCCATCAGTCCCTCCGCCACACAAACCACATCTCCGCCCTTCTCTTATCCGAGTCTTATAGGGAGTACCAGTTCGAAATTGTTTCAACTTATCCATCTTTATATTATTCTCATCCATCTTTGTGTTATTCCCGTCCATCTTTGTGTTATTCTCATCCATCTTTGTATTATTCTCATCCACTACAGGCTCTCTACCAAGGTCGCCTAGCGAGGTATCCTTGTCCTCACAAGACTCACATATATCTAATTGTTCTGTCTGAATTTCCTCCATTTGCACGGCATTTACTTGGTCCCGTTCTTCCTTTTCACTACCTGCTTTTTTCAGCTGCTCATCAAATTCCGCCATTGTCTCCACATACTTGCTTCCACTCTGCTTCACATCAAATTTCAAACTACCCTCCCTTTGCCCCTCCCCTTCCTCATTTTCCTGTCTAAAACTAACTGGAGTAACTTCCGTGTCATTTTGATCTTCAACATTCATATCATTGTTTTGTTCTTCTTTATCAGAAGGTGGAGTTGGTTGATTATCAGCCTTGTGAGCCTTCAAACGATTGGTTTCATCATTAACGACCATATTCTCCTTAATTACAGTTGATGTTGCCTCTTTAAACTCTTCCTTCTTGTTATTCATTTCACTACCATTCACCTCGGATCCTTCTCCCGACTCATCCTCGTCGTATATAAGTTTCCTCTTACCCCGAGGAGAGCAACTCTTTCCCGTTAATGCAAAGTTAATATTACCAGCTCTAGATCTAAGCCTGGACGTCCAACCACTCGATTCATCCAGATTTTCAGAACTCCTGGATGAAGAGGTCTTCTTCAATCCATCTTCAATCCAATCCTTATTTCTAACAGACACAGAACCACCACCACTGCCATTATCAAATCTACGCCTCTTTCTTACAGGAGGAGAAGGGGATGCATCAAGTACAGTAGGTGCTCTCCTAGCACGAGTACTCCTACGAAGTAATCCAGAGTCTGATCCAACCCCTTCGGCATTGTTCTCATCTTTACTAACACGATGTTGATTATATACTTGTTCACAAATAGCATCTAAACTCTTCTCTTTCTTCTTAACTTTGACAAATCTATCAGAATCTATGTGTTGTTTTTGTTTAGGAAAAACAGTTTTACCCTTCTCTCGCATGACAGGAGAAAGAAATAGGTATAGAAAAATTAATGGTGAATCTCTAAACCTGATAAATAAATAAACACAAACCCTTGACCAATCTTTCTAGGTTTCAATGATTTTCAGTTCCACTATATTTCTCTATGACATGGAGAAATTGATAAAATAAAATTACTGAAATGACGAACAAACAAACTTACTTGGTTTCTCCGATTGATTGATCTACAATACAGAGACTGTAAATAGGGATTCTTAAATTAAAAATTTTAGGGCAAAAAGTAAAACCCTAGGATTTAAAACCATGGAGGAAGGGATTTTTGATTTAGGAGTTTTCGAGAGTCTATTGGGTTCTGCGAAGACTAGGGCGTAATGGAAGCGAGAGACGGAGAGAGGAGGAGAAATATGAGTAAAACCCTTTGTAAGAAATAAAATAATAATGCATGAAATGTAATAGGTTTGATTTTGTGGGCTATTTTTGGTTTGCGTTTCTCCGTTTCCCACCAAACGTTACCGCCAATAAAGCTTTTTTGGTACTCTTTGATTTCTTTTTGTGTGTTGCAAAATTATTGTTGTGAGAGAATGAGTCAGTTTCTCATGACTCTCAGTGAAGGGGACAACGGCTACAAAAAAAAAAATGGAGTGTCTTTAGATAACCCTGTCGCATTTTCCTAATAACTAGTGATTTCATTTATTTTTTTCAATTGTAGGGCATAATCCATCAAACAAACAAGCTAGAAAAAAATTTGAGTTAAGCTTGTATACAAATGAACTATGATTTTAGACATACCAAAAATTTTTAAGGCATACGAAATAGTTTTTCCATTCTAGGTGACCTTATAAGGGGTGTCTATTGGGTGGTTCAATTACCTATATACCCTTGAACCTAAAATCAAAAATAAACTATCCTAAACATCTCTTCTTCTTCCTCCAGCCAAACCACTTTCCTTTTCTCTCATAATTTTTTTTTTCATCACT
Source organism: Papaver somniferum (assembly GCF_003573695.1). Lineage (NCBI taxonomy): Eukaryota > Viridiplantae > Streptophyta > Magnoliopsida > Ranunculales > Papaveraceae > Papaver > Papaver somniferum. Next base: position 51,319,249 of record NC_039363.1, read on the forward strand.
GTAATTAATTATCGATTCGTGAAAATACGATCATCGGTTAAATTGAACTATATAATGGATCGTACAAAGAAAAAAGCAAACGTCAGGTGTTCTAAATCCTCTTCCAATCCATGAATTAAAGAAGAAGAACCAATTGAAGATGAAGGTATAATTGAACCAGAAATTGAATCCGAAATTCAACCATTTGAAGCTCCAAATACTGAAATGAAGATAAGAAGCCTCGTTTAATTGGGGGCCCCTAAAAACAATTAGGGGCCCTGACCAATTTATACCCACACCAAAAATTTTAGGGTGATTCCAAAAGGTGGTGAAAATACTATTTTACCCTTACTACTTAAAAACCTATTAACTCTAAAACCAAAATCAGTTTACTCTCCTCCCCTCCCTTCCTCTCCCACCTGAGTTCTCCCCATCTCCTCCATTAATGACACAAAAAAAAGAAAAAAGAAAAAATCTTTGTTGATTCATCGTCGATACAAAAAACTTTAAGACGGCAGTAACAAGCCGGGAAGAATTAGAAGAAGAAATGGCGCCGGTTAGAAACTAAGTGAACTAAGACCCTCCTTTGTTTTGATTTTTTCTTGAGTCTTGATTGTGAAATTGAGGTCTGGAACCGATTTTTTTCAGTTACAGTGAGTGGGTTGTTACTCTGTATTTTCTTAAACCCTAACGATTCTTCATATGCATGTTAACTCTACGAAAAATCGTTAAGCTATATGATGTTTAAGTTAACGACCCTAATTCTGCTTCTACAATTTTTTCCCTAGATTTGGGTCGTTACCTCTGTAATCGAATCTATTGACGACCCTAATTCTGCTAAGAACAGTCTCTCTGTCTTAAAAATCGGAAGTGTCGTCAATATATACATTCGAGTCGTCATTGAACTCTTCTGGTCTGGGTTAGAGTCGTTACTCTTAGTTGACGACCCTAGTTGCAAACTAGAAATACTCACTGTCCAAAATATTGATAGGGTCGTCACATTATTTGTTAGTGTCGTCATGTTTTCTATTAGAGTCGTTTCTGTTTTAAAGAATAAGGCGACGACCCTTGTTCTGATAGCATGAAATAGTCAACTGATTTGTTCCTTTTTTGTGTGTGTTACCATTGTAGTAAAAAGAAATACAAGAAACACATGCCCACTCCTCCTTCTAAACATCCCTGACACACCAGATACTTGAATGCCGGTCCATTCCGAGGAAAAAAGCCGAATGAGGTACCCTTGTCCATCGACGAACCAAGAAACCCCGATAATGATTCGTCGGATTCGTCATTGGGGAAGGCGTATGCGCGATATGAGGTGCTTCGTGGGAAAAAGTTTGAGTTCGACCATTGCTACTTTATCTTAGAAGGCATTATGTATAATTACGCCGTTTATGGTTAAATGTATAAGTGCACCGTTATTATCTATTGTATTTCAATTCCTTCAACGCAACGCTATGCAAGATGTATATCTTTTACGATTAAATAAAATGATTCTATGAAATCAAAAATTATGAAAATCCAGTGGAAGAGTCATTACACCATAAAACTACGGCACCTAACGACCCTTCATAACATTTGCTATGGCTAGCTAGGATCGTCATTTCGTATGACTGCAAATATGACGACCTTAAGTGTTACATTTTACAGGGAGTTTTGGTTTTAGAGTCGTTCCTGTGTTAAGCAAAAAACATAAAGACTCTGGGTGACCTAGCTAAAAAGGGTCGTCAATCTGTATCACACTACCCTAACGATTTTTCATAACCTGTAAAAGTTGCAGGTTTGAGTCGTTATTAATAGTGTCAATATATTGACGACCTCACAGAGTCGTTTGGGTATACACCCCCCGACTCTGATGACCTTTACACTGAGTTGTTCCATAGTGGGGATGATTTGACCACTTGGAGCAACAAACACACAAATCGAAGGGTATAAGATGTTTACCTGATTATTTTGAGCTTGGAGTTCCTCATTTTGATGGTTGGTTCCTTCATTTTGAGGGTTGAGATCTTCATTTGCACCAATATTCATGCTTCCTCTATTAACATCTCTTCATCAAACATCCAATCCATATGATTAGTTGAGACAATCTCACTTCAACACAATCATGTTTGTTATTTGAAGCTTCACCAACATCATTTCCTCCACTACAATCACTCATTTCTAAAAACCCTAACTTTTCCCACAAAAACTCCTCTTTTTCTTCTCAACACACAAGAACACTACTTCCACCCCCACCCCCCACCCCACCCCAAATTTTAACTCTTAAATCTGATTTTAACTTAACTTAACTAATCATCTAGGTGTAGTTTAGCCATTTCAAAAAAAATGGGATAAGGGATAACCATATTTACAATTTCATGACCCTTTTTTGTCATGTAGTGCATGGCCCCTAATTGTTTTTAGGGGCCCCCAATTAAACGAGGATAAGAAGGTATTCCCTACAAACTCAATCTTTTATTTGTTGTTTTTCATGGATTGGATGGGTTAAATTGCTAAAAACTTAGGGTTTTTGACGGTTACAGTAGCGGGTTCGGCTGATAATTGAGTTGAGTTTTGAGGCGAACTGTTCTTGAAATTTCACCATGAAAGTGTCTATGAACAGTTCGACTAAATCGTAAATGTCAATTTTTAGCCGAACCCCAAAATGTGTATTGAATACGTCCCATAACAGTGTCAGATTCGGCTAATACCTTGCAAACCTTCCCGGCCGAACCTGAGAAGTGAAATTTACCCCATGTGGTTATCAGGTTCGGCTGACTCGATTAGATCACTTTCAAGTCGAACCTCTCTCTGTAAACACTTCGAAAATACTGATTTGCAGGATCTAGGTTCGGCTAGCTCGTGTTGTTGAGTTATCAGCCGAAACTTCTCTTTGCACACTCAAGTTTTACGATGTTGTTTTGGCCATAACTTTTTCGTCCGATGTCGGAATGACCTCATTCTTTTTGCGTTGTGTCTGTCTTTTCATTCTTTTGAAGTTGAAGATAAGATCTAATTGATTTTAATGAGTTTAATATGGACCTTGGTATTTTCCATCATTAGACTTCATTTTCTTAACACTTTTAGTAATTTCCACTTTTTTTGTTTGGTTCATCCTATGAAAAGTCTGCACAATAGAAAACATATGTAATAAAAAGCCTAACCCCTAAATGTGTATGAATTTAAGTGTTTCATGGAAAATCAGTATCATGTTCGGCTGATGTGATTTTTTGAATATGAGCCAAACTTGGAAAAATATATAGTTCGGCTGATACGATATTTAGAGTGAGAACCGAACCTAACTCTCAGGAATAAGTTCGACTTATTATTAGACTTTAATATAATCCGAACTAGGATCTTGCAAATAGGTTGGAAGTTGGAAAATGAAGGTTCAGCATATAACGTTAACAAATTCAGCTAGCCGAACTGTTCATCAATTTAGTGGGTTCGGCTTATATTTTCAAGCCGAACATAGTCCTGGTTTGCCGAACCATGATGAAAAATACAATTTTTTGATGATTTCAAGCTACAAAAGTGAGATTAAACATAAAATAGAAGTGTACATGTGTGTTAGAAGCATTGGGTTCCTCATCTATGTATTCATCATCTGGATTTGGCTCATAAAAATCATCATCTTGAGTTTGAGTTTGTGTAAAATCATTCTCATAATTTAAGAAATCAGCCATTTCTGGATCATTGTTGTAGTTGATATGTATTTTCCTAGGTTTTTTAGATGAAGAATGACCTTCCTCATCCTCCGTTGATTCAAGAAGAAAAAATTTCTCACTTTCTCTTTTTCCTTCTCTCCTTCTCAATTAAAACTTTGATTTTTTTCCCCAAATTTTTTCATCTAAACAAACCTTTATAATTCTGAAAATTATCTTAATCACTAAACAAAAGTTTTAATCACTAATCCAGATTACTAACACTAATACGTAAAGGGTAGATTTGCCATTTAAAAAAATTTGGTTAAGGGGATTTCTGATTTTGTTGTTTCACATCCTTTTTTGTCTTTATTCAGTATGCCTAATATGATTTCAGTATGCCCAAAATCATAGTTCATACAAATGCGTGTTGATTGGTTATGCGATTGCTATATGGGCTACGCCCCAGTGGCGGATCGTCTGGGAAGATCATGAACTTATGGGGGCTGTCAACCCTGGTTTATCATGAACTTATGGGGGCTGTCAACCCTGGTTTAGCCAAAATACTTGTATTAATCCTACGACCTCTGTATCCCATCTTGAATATAGAAGGTAGAAGTCATCGGGAACCCAGTCTAATGTATAAGTTAAAATTTCAATTTTCAGATTAGTCTGTTTGGTTTAATTTATTTTTTTTATCAGACTTTTTTCTCTTTTTGAAGATCTTAGGTAAGCACCCTTCCAAAGTGCAATGGAAGTCACTAGCCTGGGCCATGATCCTTCTTGATCAACCATAGATCCCGTCCAGGTAAGTGTTTGGTTTAGTTGTTCAGTTCCATTAAACACTGAAGTGATTACTCATGGTACCAATGCTTCTAGTTCCATGCAGGAAACATGGAACAGAAACAATAAACTGTTCAATTACAGGATTTTGATAGTAACATACCAAAAAAAGAAAAGGAGTAGCAATCACAAATGATCTACTTGTAGATTCTAATCGGTGTTGCGTTCTTTTTGGGGGAAAGTTTATGATACACAGATTACTATAGCATTCATCCTGAAAAAGTAGGACTCATTCATCTTCCTCAAGCTCTGTGAAATCTTCAACCATAGTTGGCCTTGCAGTTTGGATATTGGTTGAGCGATATTCATCAATATCCAGAAGCAATAATGGGTCACAGACAACTCTTTCAGCCTGCAATATCTTGGGGCAACCTATAGAATCACACCCCAAAAAAGGTCAATGTAAAAACTCAAAAGAAAGAAGTCAAATTTATTGTATAGTGAGTATATTGGATGGCCTGGCTATATATGGTATATTTATATAGCTGGCTCACATATTCTACTCCGATCACAGTATCACACCAAAGGATGAATGGAAGAAAAAAAAGAGAGGGGGGTGGGGTGGGGGTGGGGGGGGGGGGTGAGGGGGGGGTAGAGTACTGTTGGAAACCAAAGTTACCTGCTACAGGGCACTTGCAAGGTGGCCTTTCTTTCTTAATATAGTGCAATACGACCTTCATTTCATAAATATGTTTGCAATCCATACTGCACCAGACAAAATAAGGCAAAAGTTTCAATGTTAGAAAAGAATTCTTTGATACAGATATACACAGTGACCGCAAGGAGTGAATCAATTTGAATAATCTGTGGGTTCATTTAACATGATTAACCAAGTCGTAAATCTGGTGTTAATCGCTGTTGAAATTTTCCTTCCTCACTCAACTGATGTACGGACACTCTACATATGGACGAGGTTTTTTTATATAAACTAGAATGACTATAATGGTTGATGGGCTACATTAGCTCAAAGGATACCCAAGAAGATGACACCCCGACAGAAAATTTCATGGTTGGACATCACAAAGAATCGTAAGGCCAAGAGTAACTCTTGTCTCACCCAAACTGTAAATCTTCTTTTTTTAGTGCAGAAACCCTTAAAGCCAGGTCTAGACCTAATTTACATACACCCTGGATCCTGCATGATTAAAGATTTTTCGTGGTTGTAGTAATGAGGTTCAAACTCTCGGACTTGTGAAAGATAATTTTTTTAGAAAATAAAAATATATACAAAATTTTTGTCACAGGATCAAGAGACACTAGGACTCAGGATTCCACCATTAATCATTCACACAATTCATATATTTATTCGAAACAATTATAGCTCAAATCATAAGGACTCTCATTCTTGCCAAGGTAGATTTTTAGAATATTTATTGTATATCACTAGCATGACGCATCAAAAGCACTACGACCAAGCATACATCATCATACGATATCACAACCAATTAAGAAAAATCATAAATCGATCAATAAAAAGTGCAAGTAGTCAAAAAAGAATTAATATAATTATCATATGCGTAAAGAACGGCTTCCTCCATCATCCCAACGTTGGGGTTTAGCTACTCATATTAATCATGTTCTCAAAATACATTTTATAGCTCAAAAAGTTGATTAAAAGCTAAAGAAGAACTAAAACAGTGAATATGCGACCCACAAAAGGCGTCCATAAAACAAAGATACTTTACCACTGCTGTAACAGAAACAACGATACTTAGCTTCCACTGTCGCTGTCGCTGCTGTTTTAAGACTGCTGGAAAACGACGGTTCTGGTAAGTGTGTTCTTCAGGCGTGTTAATGGCAGCAGCAGCAGGTAACTTCTCTGCAACTCCTCCTGCGCCTCCCTGCTCGCCTCCAAACCTCCCCAAACTCTCGACAACCTCTCTACTAAACCCAAGGGGTCCTTTTATACCCAACAGGCGCGTTTAATCTCGCCATAACTCGACATAATTCTCATTAAACCCGCTGTCCAAAAATAAACGATAGTTACCATTTTTAGAAGATTTTCACGTCAACTCTCTCCCTGCACGCTCCAAATTGCCTTCTCCACGCCTCAGAACTCTTCCTGAGCTATCAGAACTCCCCCATGCACGCTCTAACTCCAATTATTCTTGCTTACAGTGCGTGTTGCTCTGTTTTGGTTTGGTGAATCGAACCAGGAATTCTAGCCAAATTTGATCAAACCTGATGCCCAAAACATGTTCTCTATGCCATATCACATCTCTATGCCAAAATTCAGCCATTGAATCGACGTATAACTGCTTCATTTCTTCGATCGAAAATCTCCTGAACTGTGAACAATTTTCCCGCCAAAAATCAAAATTTGAATTTTGAAGAAGACTGCCCCCTATCCGTCTCTGGAGTGCAAATAGCAAATGCCCAACTGAGATGCCCCTTAGTAATTGGGTTGCCCCTTAACCAAAATGAGTGTCCGAATAACAAATGTCCTCTGGGATGCTCCGCATAATTTTTCGAGCCGATTTTTCAAAAATTATTTATTTCCAAAAAATACCTACAAACACACAAAACACCATAATAATGACGAAAACGAGTACTAACAATACGAAACAATGAGGACAATTTAGACACATAAATGCGTCTATCACTGCACCCTTAAAGCCAGCTCTGGATACGACACCCTGGACATAACAAACCTGAAAAGTAAAACTAGAGGATAAATATCTGTATCTGCCAATGAGAACTGAATCCCCATCGTGTATATATCATGGAAGAAGGTTAAATCAGCAAGGAGCATGTAAGTAAGGAATACATGACACCGCATGCTCATACACTTATGTTATATGACTGGGGAAGGGTTCTTAGTATTGAAAGCGCACAACATCTAGAGATCAAATAGCAGCAACTGAGCATACTGTTTATCAGAGTCACTTGCCAATTGCATACATGTCTCTTTAGAGACGGCCAATGGTACACCATGATCCACCCAATGGTTTCACTCATATTCCATCTAAAACAAGTACAGAACTATACCACTCCTACGTGATGATATTTAGATTAGAACAGTTACCAATAAATTATGATAAGTACGAGTTTGATTGATATAAATACGTGAAGAAACTGTTTGTTCGGTCGGTGGACTCCAGATAAGAGATACTAAATCGACCTACTAATAACTTGGATGCTGTACTTTGCAGATTATAGTATATGGGTAAGCAAATAAGGAAACGGAATAAAGGCTTGGGAATATCATACCTCCGAACAGGATCTTGTAGTTCAGTAATAGGCTTTCCACTTACTGGACATGTGATATTTAAAATGCTAGTCTGAGTGCTTGTCATGACGATGTCCTCCTGCTCGTCACCAGGCATTGGCTGACCTGCATGGTGAACATTCTGTGGAGGAGCCGTTGAGAGTGTCAAGTATATAAAAGTGATTAACAAAAAAGGAAATAATAAATATGAACAATGGAAACACATATGCTGGATAGTAAATAAAATCTAAATGATATCATTACTCCGTGCATGTAGAAAAGAAAGGTCCTAACATGATCTCTTCATTATACTATTTTAACTTTGTTAAGCTGATTGGTGTTTCCTCCAGTATTACTCCTCTAACAACCACTAATTAGAAACTTAGTCGGCAAATGAACACTAAAATTACACAAAACATGAGTCACAGCCTGCTCCTTAAATGACCATTTGCACCAAAGCGCACTGGCAGCTGATGAAGCTCACAAGACTCAACTGTGATTAGTCGTTATGGAATGATTTCTGCAAGTTGGACCTGATTTACCAAGCATTGATTTTACTGCCTCAAACGGGAGCTTGGTTGAGCAATTCTAAGATGAGTAAGTTAAAAAACAAAACAATCCTTAATAGAAGACAAGAATATACAGATGTAACTGATAAGAAGCAAAATCTGAGATAAGAATATACAGATGTAACTGATAATCTGTGATCCCCAGTAGCAACAAGAATCCGGACAAGTAAACGCTTTAATCAAATGAAAACATAATGAAGACAAGTACATGTATATTGAGTTACCATTGGTTTGAGTCGTTTGACCTCAGACACTAACAATTGACTGCCATTGCAAACTATAAACTCCAGAAAATAGAAGGATCTGAATTTTTTATCACACAAAAAAAGGATCTGAATTCTGAGATACTAGTTTCAGTGAAATACCACTCTTCTCCTAGTTAACAAAACTTTAGGAGTATATCCAAGGACTTCCACCACTGGTGTGGAATCTAGTTGTAAGTAGGAATCAAGAATGTTCCCCCATTTAGGGTTCTTTAATATGGATTTATTAAAGAAGATAAAGACCTTCATCTGGATTGGGTTATTATGATTTTAGCTTAGTTAAGTTATTCGTATTCCAATTACATGTCTTATTTTCTCGCGAATGTAGCTCATATTTTTGCAATCGGGCATTGGAGTGTTCAAACTTACATATCTAGTTAAGCTACATTCAGATTTGTAGCTTCAAACCTAACTTCTTCTCTTAGCTCACTTAGTGTTCAAAAAAGTTAAACGATGAATTTTCTTTCAGCGCTTTGTCAGTGATTCTTACTATGATCTCTTAAAATAGCAAATTCTTACTATGATCTCTTAGAATAGCAAAACTGGTAAAAGAAAGAGAGAAAAATTACCCAAATAGCTTCTCTGAACTGATGTAGAGATGAATTGTTCTGAAGATTCAAAGGGTTAGCAGCCTTCGTTTTCGTTTCTTCCTCGTCAAACAATTTCTTAAAATCGGTTAACTGTAATTAAACCCAAAAAAGTAAGTAAGTAAGAAACTAGCATTCCGGAACAAAGGGGAAAAGAGAATGGAGAGGTAAGAATTCCCAACAGTTTGGACTGCAGATGAGAAATGTGCGCAATCATTCGATGTTTTCAGTAACTCGATGACAGCATCTTCAAGCTCTTTCACCTACATTATCATAAATGTGTACTCAAACAAACAAAACATTATCAAAACATAAAAAATTGATTCAGAGTTGAAAATAATAAGATTTTACCATTTGAGATCGATTCTCTTTCTCCAAATCGACGGCTACTCCTTTAATCATCGTTGAAACTTTCCTAATTTCCTGAAACAAGTAGGTGACATATCAAAATTTTATAAAATAGGAAGCGAGGGTTAGGGTTACAGTTAGGGTTTTGAAATAAGTGACTTACACCGACGAGAGCCTGATTATCATTGAAAATATTGCTAGAGGCTGTTTTGATCCTACCAGCAGTACCCTCGACATGGCGATTAGAGGTTGAAGCCATAGTTTTTTTAGGGTTTTGGGAAATTTGTTCTTCAGCTGGTTCCTTTGGTGATCTTTCGGTGATGCTGATGACTGTAAGACAGAGGATCTCCGAGGAAATTATGAATGAGGGAATTTGGGGAAACCTTTTCTTTTGCTTTGGTGAAATTTTACTCAGCAAGGAATTTTCTCCCGCGTGACCGCGTCTACTACTAGTCTGCACTCTATGCGAAAATAACCGGGAAGACCAACGTATTTTGGGCGGGAATGCTGGGTGGCAACTGGCAAGACTCAAGACGAGGAAATTAGGGCCGAAAATACTCACCTGCCTGTACCAGCCCGCCATGGGCTCCCTAGTCTGGCCCAGTTAGCACAAACGGGAAGGTTCCCGCTTTTCGTAAAATTTAATAGCTTGGTTTGATATTTGCCAAAACAACCCGGCCTGTTATCCGTTTAAATTATCATAAGAATTTTAATTTTACGTTGAAGTAAATTATTAAGTGATTTTATGTTTTGCTTTAAAATTCTTATTCTCATTCATATTTTACATTTAGAAAATTAATCGCATGAGATTCTTTTAAAAATTATAGTTCATACAGTCTCCAAATTCCAAACAGAAATTTAACCGGTTATTACAAAACTTTAAAAGTACAAAAATCACGTAGCCTGTTTGGCCTGTCTGGCCTGGTTAATAAAATGGGCTTTAGGCGGTCTTTGGGCCTCAAAATAACTATCTTTACCTGGCCTGACAGGCTTTTGGGATAGCTGAATATGAAGCCCGTTTGATCTGGCTTGAGTTAAGAAACGGCAACGGAGGTTAAAATGTTAGTGCATCACTCGTGCAAATAACCGGACCTCGAAACATTTACTCTAGAATATCATGTACAAGGGTCAAGATTTTAAATATGTATGGACGGTAGTGATCATCATTTAATTGGCCATATGAATATGTCATATATACGTTCTTTAGAGAAGTGTGTACAAATTTAGTCTTAAGATTATTAATCAACCACTTTTATAGGTTTCATGCTAGTTTGCACGTATACTCGATATTTTCCCAATGAGTAACATATATAATTAACTTTTCACAATATTTACAATTAACAGCTAACAAAATGATGATTGAATGATCAGCTTGCCAATAACGCGATATTGGATAAAGGAGATTGTAATGAGGAGATCAAAGCAGTTTAAATGAGTTACATATACTGCATGCTTTGTCCGTAATACATTAATTATCGAGGAAAATTTGGAGTTGAGACAGAAGAACTAAAACTTATGTGTCATTTTTTGTTTTAAGGAAGCAAATTGGGCAGCTTTTCCATTGGAAAGCAAAACCAATACAAGTGAAACATTTGGTTTTGCATGTGAACCACCAATTTATAATTTTAAATTTCTTAACAAAGATAGGCCGACGGTCAAGAAATTATGGAGTTTAAATCATTCTCCATAATACTCATATTATATTTTGTAAATTATCGTTATTAATTTAAGGTTTTTCGTCGAAGGAAAAATGATGACGATGATCAAAACTGATAGTTGGTCGTACCTTCCTTACTATGCCTTTTAACCAAAAGAAGGGAAAAATCCTTACAGAATGACGTTAAAAAATGATAGCTCCATGTCTCAGTTGTAATTAAGGTAATTTTTTATTAGTTTAATATACTATCATACTCACATTATCGAGCAATGGTTCGTTAACTTGTCCTTACAAAGCATGGTATATGATTAACATAGAAATGTTAGATAAAATATATAAATAGTTGATAGACGATCTGTTAGAGCACGACTTGGTCGAACTCGTAAATTGTGTTATTTCAAGCATATTGTCAATGTTAGATGCACAAAACTATATCTTGATTTCTAGTCTGCTTAAGTGAAGTCTCAATTTAGGATTAGAGTATGGTAGTTGAGTATCAAACATCACTGAATAACCCTCGATGATTGAAGACTGGAGATCAAACGAAAAAATTTAGAGAACTTCATCGAAAAGGAGGTATGTGAAGACCGAACCATTCTATTTACTTATAACATTACCATTCTATCTTTATGAGACTATGTCGTATGACTAATAGTGTATAAACTATTGCAAAGAAGAAGCTATGATCAAGCTTGTCTTGTTAAACATCTCGAAATATGATTCAAGCAGTGGATGTTAATAGATCCTTAGCAATCTCAGTTCAAAAAAACTATCGTTCAAGAACTATTTTCGTGTCAAATAGATCATTTGGAAATTTGCCAAGCAATGATATTTATATCTTTGGGGAGATTGAGAATGTTTCAAAACATTCAAAAGAGAGTTTTCAGAACTACTGAAATCAAAACATAGGGTAGGTACGCATACTTTTAGATATATTTTATTCCAAAATGTAGGTGGATGGGCATGCGCGGTATGCGTACCAAGGAGTTCTGAATTCATGAATGGAGGAGGTACGCGTACCTCAAGAGCATGAGTTCGTGAATAACTTAAGGTATGCATATCCAGTACGGGTACCTTAGCACCCTGAATTTACGAACTTGCTCATAGGTACGCATACCTACTGAGTACAAATTAAGCAAATGCTCATGAACTATTTTCACGAATATCTTTAGCATCGATACGACTTTCATGAACACCTTTAGGACATATTTTATCACCAAATCACTTTGTGTATTTGTATCATGATTCAAGTATTAAGTTATAAATGAGCATGATTTTGCTTATACATTCATATAATATACTTGCCATGACTATTATTATACACGGTTCTGGTACCTTGGAACATGGTATATATTTTTCTATGTAATTTCAAGATAAACTTCTCACATTCTTACATGAACTCCAAATAAGAGTTTTATCTGAACTGATAAATTGTTTGCTTGAGTCTCAGGTTATCTTATCTTGAATTCTAAGCAACCATAGTCTTGAAAGTCTATAAATAGGGAGACTTAAACAATTGGGAAACTCAATCTATGACACTCCTATGTCCTACTTGTTTGCTAGAGTCTTCCTTAATTAACCTAGGTTTACTCTCGCAAACATAATTAGCTCTACGAATTAAAGACTTCACTTAAGGATCCGTGAAGCTAGGTCCGACTATCTTTACCTTGATAGTTCGTGTATCCTGGTCTTGTTCTTTTTGTTGTCGATGTTTTAGTCAATATCCTTCAAGAAAGAGATAAATAGAAACCACGCAGTTTTCTTCGTCTTAGACTTTGTGATTCCTCAAGATACATATCTAAAACTCTTCTTTATTGATCGGTTTAAGATGTTCGTGAGAGGTGGTTAATAATCCAGGCTTCTCAGCTAACTAAGTGTAATTGTTCCGGATTTGTGAGGTTTATAGATTTGTCTATTGCAAATAGATTTCCAAACCTTAAAGGAAAATCAAATAGGCTTATTTGTTAGAGGAAAGTTGGTATCAAAAGTCTTCACTGAGGTTGAAGAAACTCTTGGGATGTAAAGGACGTCATCTAAGGGAATCGATTACATAGAGCGTTGTGAAGTTTAAGAAGCGTAAGGAGCACGACTATAGCTGAACTGATTGGAGGTTAAATCGGTTTCAACTACATTCCACTCTAAAGTCTGATAGTGGGCTAGTCTCTGTAGCGGCTTAATACATTTTGGTGCTCAAAACTTGACGAGGTCTCATGGTTTCCAGCAAGTACAGTTTTTCTCGTTAACAAAATTTTTTAGTGTCTTATGTTTTTCCTTTTTCACATTATATTGTTTTATCTTACAATAGGAATAACACTAGTACGTAAATTAATTTTATAAGATAATTCAATTTTTATAATTACGAGACTCATTCTTGTAGAATTTGTTTCTTGAAAAATAGATAGTTTCATACTTGGAAGAATTTGTATCCTCTTTACTTGGACACGACTAAATTGATCTTGGATATTGATTTATGAGATCGTCCAAGTACTATTGTATACAATTAGGTTCATGGACTTTATTGTCTTGACTTTCTGGTAGTGAATAGAAAGAGATATAAAACTTTATCTGCATATTGTTCAAGGATCTTTAGTTAGATCTACTAGTGATTGTGTATTAGGTTTTGTTCATACTGGTTGCCGAACGAAAAAGTTGGTGGTGTACTTGGTACCTGATGTAGTTTTGAAAGTTGTTGTAAAGTGGTATCAAAGATTCGTTCAACTCAGACTTGTGAAGATTGATTTTAGACCTAATTCTTAATTAAACTATAAAATATGTATAGGTTGATAACAATATTGCGAGAGACTGGGACTCGGTATTCTACCATAAAACTCATTCATGTGATTTATATATTTATTCTAGACAATTTTAACTCAAATATGGACTCTATTTCTTTGTCGCAAGTAGATTTTAAAAGTTAAGGACCGTAAATTGAAAGCACGAGACATCAAAATTCTTAAACTAAGCATGACCATCAACTAAAATCACACTCATTAAATAAAAACCATAAATCGATTAATAATCAATGCAAAAACTCATAAAATAATTAAATATAATTACCACACACATGAAATATGGCTTCCTCCGTCATCCCGGTGTTAGAGTTTAGCTCCTCATGCCGAAAACACTCTCAAAAGATTCATTCATGGCTCAAAAAGTGTTTACAAAGATGAAAAGATGAAAACAATGAATTTGCAACGCTTTAACGCCATTACAAATTCGTTGTTACAAAAAAACAGTTGAAAATGATGAACTTTAGTCGCTGAAAGCTTATTGCAACTATTGACGAGAAAAAACAGTTTATGCGACTGACTTCGCTGGTCCAATGTTCTTCGTGTTCTTGATAACTGCAACAACAAAAATAATTCTCTCCAACATCTGATTCTTCACTTATCCGCCTCTGTTAGGTCCCTAAACTCCCAATATCACTTCTCTGACTTCCCCAACTCCTTTTATACACCACGGGGTCTAAATATATCGAGTAAATCCCTAAAACAAGCTTGCTTTCTTTCACCGAAAATCACGGGAATAATTTATTTTATATCTCTGTTTACGCGTTTGTTGAGTTGTTAAAACTTTTTCCAGTCAACAGATGAGAATCATAGGAGAATATGTACTCCAAACAACTCGTAACTACCTTAAATAAAATCATCGGTATCCTGAAATATCCTCCACCTATGTTTTGCTTCAAATCAATAATCCAACCTATTCTTGTCGATCCAAACACATGTCCCTGTTTTTCTCTAACAAGTCCAACCCAACATAAATCTGTGATTGATTCTCATTAAAAATCGTCCAAATTCAAAACATACTCAGTTGACCGCAACTTTTCCCGCCAAAATCCAGTTTTCAAATGGTGAAGATGGAGTGCCCCTATCCAAATCGGGGGTCCCTTTAACACATTCTTAGGGTGCAAATAGTAATTTTCGGGGTATGAATAGTAAAATTCTCGGGGTGCCTTTAGTAATTTTCTCCAGTACCACTTTTTGAGCCAATTTTTTTACACATGTTTATTTCTTCAAAAACACCTACAAACACATAAAATACCAAAATAAGTACAAAAATGAGCACTAACAATATAGAGAATTGAGACCAATCCATACACAAAAATGTGTCTATTAGAACCCTCTCATTTTCAATTGGTATCAGATAAGGCAAACATCTTTAGACCTAATAAGTCTATGTTTATGGCTATTTGAATAGATTGAAAAGAGTTCAATCTCTATTAGCGTACCACCAGCCTTCGACGACACAAATTATTTATGGTAAAAAAAATTTATGAGCTCCTTCTTACAAGCTCGTGATTTCAAAACATGGGTTCTTGTTATAAAGGGGTATGATCCTCCAACAGTTACACAAGGCAAAACAACTATTGTGAAATACATATCCACTTATAGCAATAATGAAATCAGTAATGCTAAACACGACTGTGACTGACTCAACGTTATCATCCATGCCACAAGCCAAGATCTTCAATACCATGTTGTACTTGCACTATGTCGACGGATGCTTGGGATATCTTAGAAACCATACTTGAAGGGAATACCTAAGAGAAGTAAGTCTTTAAAACCAAAGTTCTTACTGGGAAAAACTTTGTATGACTGACGAAGATTCGTTTGTGGAATTTAATCACAAATTATTTGAGAAGGTGAATGCCTCTCATACATTATGTAGGACTATTTCGAAAAGGTTATTGTAATGAAAATTTTGAGATCTTTGCCAGCTCAATACGAGTCTAAAAACATGTCATCACTGAAGGAAATGGTCTTACTACACTTTCTAGAAGCAGCCTTGTTGGGAGGTTTAAGATCTTTGATCATGAACATCACACTAAGGCCGGAAAAGACATTGCCTTTAAAACCTTAAAGAACACTTAAGTACTTGATATAAGTGAAAGTATCAGTGCCTTTGAGAAACATCAGAGTGATGATTATGAATTGTCAGATGAAGTTCTTGACAATACAATGTGTTTTATCATTAGACTATTTAGAGATCTTCTTAGGAAGAGAAATAAACGTTTCTCCGGAGAAAAACCCTTATTATTACACAATTCACATAATCGTGCTCCTTCTAATAACAGGGATTTTAACGATAGTAATGATGAGGATATGTGTCATGTACCTGCTATGCATGGTTGGAAGAGGGTGCCCCTTATCATATCATTGTTAGTAGTTAGTAAAATAGATACTAAGTATTAATTCTTTAATTGTCTAATTAGTAGTTAATTATCAGTGTAATGAATGGGTGTGATATAACCACCTGGACCATTGAGGGTCTTTAGATATTAGGTTAGATGTGTCTAGCATATAAGCAAACAAAGAGTATGTAATGAAAACTTTAAGAAAATTATAATCAAAATATTGATTTATCGATTCAGGCTTGTTCTTCGGAACCAGTAGGCTAGTTCTACGGAATTAGAAGGCTCGATTATCCGGAATTGGGAGAAACTTGTTGTGGGTTCATGGCAATTGGTATCAGATTCACTTTCCTGGGATAATTCTTCATTGGGGATTCGATGGCAAAGTTTTTTGGTCCTTCAATAATCCAGTGGCAGGAATTTTTTTCAAAGGATGCACGAGATTAATCAAAATGTCCAACAAACGAAGAAGGACCTTGCACAACAAGACCAACAAATGCATAAGGAAATTTCTGATCAGCGCCAACGAAGGCTGACGGAGATTGCTCGACAGTACCAACAACTTCAGCAAATTCTTAATATTGATGAAAAAGCAGATGATTCGCTTGAGTTGGAATTGATTCCTCCATTTTTTTTAATCTAAAACGAAGATACAGGAACTACAATTAAATCTTCTTATTTTTATCACTCTTCAATTTCAAATCAATGCATCATGAAGAGGATTCCATTGATTTGATTGTCCCTTAATTTTTCTTTAAAGAACAGGATGATTAAATAATTATAGACCCACTAAAAGAAAACCCCATGTCTAATTTGGGTGATTCAAGTGATTTTAGAGGTTCTCAAATTGAAACTGCTACTGGTAAGATGGTGGAGTACTGCGAGCACCTAAAGGAGGTAAGCAACAACCATAGTAAACTGATCTATATGCGATGTTTATCTCTTCCCTCCGATTATTCTCGAATTCTGTTTGATCGAGGAAAATTAATTAGAATTCTGAAGGGGTTTTCTTATTTTACTAGTGATTATGAATTTTATTTTGCTCTGTCTACTTGCTCGATTTTACTGGCTAAGTACAAGAGAAGTTTTGCACATTAGCTTGTTAAACATTGGTATGAATCAGCTTTTTTGTTCCGTGATTCAATTATACTAGTGTTTGTTAAAATTGATAATAACAGTGATGATATTAAATTATCTGTTAAAATGATCGAGATAAATAAGCTCTTCTTACTCCTGTTAGCTAGGGAGAAGGCACACGAACTATTTGATAAATTTCCTGATCATGGAATTAGGAGTTTGAAAGGTGGGGTTTGTTTGTATATTTATTTTGTTTATACTTGTACCTTATTCCATCGTGGGAAGGGTCTTGATAGATCAATTCTAATGCTTACTTATAATGGGGAATTGATTTCTCTGTTGATTACAAGCGTAGAGTACCAATCTGAATTTTCGTCTATACATTCAGTGATTCATGTATGTGTTAAGGGTACTGAAATTGGAGATGATTTTCTCTCGCCACTTCAGCTGAGGAGGCTGAGTTACAATTTAATAGTTGATCAACATATCTTCCTTATCTTCGTTTCTGCTCGTAGAATTTTTGATTGAGGTCAGCTTTTGCGATTGATTCTTAACTTAGGGGTAATCATTCAATTGCTCCTTTGTGCATTTATAATTCTGAATTTAATGATGAGACGAAGGTTCTTGCCAATATGCCAGAGAGAAATAGATTTGTACTACGTTTGTTGACTGGGATGGATGTTATTAGGAAAATACATGCATTATTTGCTAAAATGTTATTGCAGGACCACATCTCCTGGTTTAACTGGATAATGCAGTTTGTTCTCGGGAGGTGTTTTACCTTGCGTTTTGTTTATACTCGATTAGTATATGATTGTGGCAAAGAATTTGAACAATCTTGGGTTTTCTTTTGGTTTGTTGTAAGTGCTTCTAACTACCAGAAATATACTTGTTCTCTCATTCTTCTTAGTCAAGTGCTTGTTCAAAGGCCAACTCTTATGTACGGGTATCAATCTGAATAGTTGTTTATGAATTCATATCTGCTGGTATTTGTTACAACTGATGATTGTGGTGCTAGTGGTTATTTGTCTTTGCAAAAAGCATAGAGAAACAATGTATATGAGATTACTTTAACCTCTCTGTTTGGTATATGGCTTCAGAGTATAGTGTAGAGTCTGAACAGTGGTGGAACTCATACTCTTTTGCAGCTTCAACATGGTTTGATTTACGCTACAGGAGACACATTTGGTGGATTGTCGAAGAGAGGAGCAGGGAAAGACCAATTTCTGTGTTACAATTGGTATGTTTTTTTCATCCTCAATACTAAATATGCACAGCTGCATCTGTTAAATACTTCAGACAGTCTTTCTCATAGTTCCTGCCATTTCCCCTTCTTACTTCTCTTCCAAAACAACTTGCAAGCTCTAAGGTGATATTCAACAACAAGTTGCTCACTACGAATGAAGAAGATTTTTTTTCTTATTGATGAAGTATGGCTTGCTTGATCCCTTAAATGGTTATAACGTTTACTTTGATTGCCTACTCATGGAAACGTACACCTCATCAAGTCAGTCATTTGCACCTGGAGTTTATATGAAAAAGCGGGGGTCTAACAACCACACCCAATATTTCACTTAGCAATATGTATGGACTAAATCCAATATACTTTCAAGGGAATCAACTAGACAGTCAGACTCAATCTTAAGAAAAGTATATCAAAGAGTTATATCTCTATTTCTCAATTCAATCCGCAATCAAACAAATAGGAATTTGCGAGCCCGATTGAATATAAGAAATAAATTGGACGGTATCAAAAACCAATATCCAAGTGTCAATCAATTTAATCAACAACCAAAGGTTGGATTCACAATTGATTGAACTTACACACAACCTGTGATATTTTAATTATATAAACAAATATAATGCGGAAAATAAATAACACAGACACAAAAAGTTTTGCTAACGAGGAAACCACAAATGCAGAAAAACCCCGGGACCTAGTCCAGATTTGAACATCACATTGTATTAAGACGCTAAAGACACTAGCATACTCCAAGTTAACTTCAGACTGGAATGTAGTTGAGCCCTAACCAATCTCAAACTGATCAAGGTACAATCACGTTCCTTACGCCTCTAGAACTACGTCGGATTATGCGCACTTGATTCCCTTAGATGATCTCACCCACAACTAAAAGTTGCTAACCAATCTGTCTCACACAGAAAAGTCTATTGAATAGATAAATCTGTCTCCCACATATAAACCTATGAGTTTTGTTCCATGTTTTGATAAATTAAGGTGACATGACCAATTGATATACCAGACTTATATTCCCGAAGAACAACCTAGAAATATCAATCACCTCACAATAATCTTAATCGTATGGTAGCGAAACAAGATATTTTCATATCACAAACGATGAGACCAAGATGTTTGTGACTACTTTTTATCTTTCCTATCGGATATTAAATCTCGAGCAAATCTTAGAGAAGATAGTACTCAATCACGATAGAAAACAGCAAGATCAGAACATGCAACTATAGAGAAAATAGTTGGGTCTGGATTCACAATCCCAATGAAGACTTCAAGTCATTAACCTACAGGGTTTCATGAAAAACCTAAGGTTAAAGGAGAACCGAATCTAGCCGCAACTAGTATCACACAGGAGGTGTGGGGATTAGGTTTCCTAGTTGCTAGAGTTCTCCTTTATATAGTTTTCAAATCAGGGTTTGCAATCAATGCTACATTGCTAACAAAGCATTCAATAATCACCGTTAGATGAAAACCTGATTAGACTCAAGCTAATATATTTCAAACGTCAGATCGAACTTAGCTTGTTATACACATATGAAAAGTGACTTCATATAGATATGAGAAACCGTACCTAAACGTGTACACCGTGTTGTCTCTACAATAGTTAACCGAAGTTAGCCATATAAAAACTTTCATATGAACCTCATTCTTCTTAACCATAACTAGTTCAAATGACTCAAATGAAACTAGTTCTAGAGTTGTTCAATTGTTTATATTCTCATAGAAGTATACAAGATACATTTGAAGCAAAATCGATTTTTATTTACTCGAAGCAAGTCATTATAGCCACGGTTTGCAAAAGATTGCATTCCTTATTATATAAATGTATTAGTTCATGAAAAAATCGATTTTAGAACTTAACTTACTCAGGTATGCATACGGGTACGCATACCTAAGTACCCAGACTAAGTTTGGGTTCGCCAGTATGCGAACGAGTACGCATACCTTCCAAACTCAGCAGAAATTCCCGAACCTGAACCTCGCGTCAGTACGCGTACCGGTATACGTACAAGGTTCCCGGACTTTCACTAATCCAACCAGTACGCGTACGGATATGCATACTATGGTTCTCGGACTTGGATTACATATATACAAGTACACATATTATGCTTATATCCAATTGTTCTAAACTCCATTTTAATCATTGAAACATTCTCGGAAGACGACAATAGTTGTCTCACACAAACTATTAGCTTCAAAGCAATTTTCAGTGATCGAATGATCAATACGAAACATTTCGAGTCTACATCAAATGATTGTCTCACACAAATCATGTAAGATGTTACAAGGAAATTTTCACATGATCATCTTTTGACTTTCATCAAGAATATAATATGAACTTGGTTAAAGCGAAAGCTTACCAACAAATATTTCGAGAAATATGTAAGCGAGTTAAACTCAGCTCGAAATATCAAATGTGCATAATTTAAGTCTATATAGCTATACAACTTTTGTCTCAAATAGGAGATAAAGTAGATAGAGTTTTGAGTGATAGATGAGTTCAAGTCTCCACATACTTTTTGTTGATGAAGTTCCACAAGCTCCCCTTAGTAGTTCTTCATCTTCAATCGATGAACGCCGCGAAGTCTAATGCTTAACTACACTTTCTATCCTAATACGAGACTTAGATATAAGTAGACTAGAAATCAAGACTTATAGTTTTGGCAACTAAACTTGACAAACAAGCTTGAGATAGCAACGCTTGCGAGTTCGCCCGAGAAGTGCTCTAACACTATATAACCGTTGTTGTTCTGGAGGAAGTGGAAATGATATGTCAACATTCTATGTGAGTTGGAGGAACCTGCTACTCCTGTGCTGTCACTAATATGGACGAGATTTTTCAAATTACAGCAATCTATGTTCTCTTTCATTACGGCTCTTGAAGTTTCAACCACATCTGGCTACCAAGATGTACCTGCTATGCATGGTTACAAGACTTGGCGGCTTAGTTCTCATCCTTGAGGACAAGGATGTTTCCAACGAGTGGGGAATGCCATGTACCTGCTATGCATGGTTAGAAGAGGGTTCCCCTTATCATATCATTGTTAGTAGCTTAGTAAAATAGATACTAAGTATTAATTAATTAATTGTCTAATTAATAATTAATTATCAGTGTAATGAATGGGTGTGATATAACCACCTGGACTATTGAGGGTCGTTAGATATTAGGTTAGATGTGTCTATCTATATAAGCAAACAAAAAGTCTGTAATGAAAACCTTAAGAAATTTATAATCAATATATCGATTTATCGATTCAGGCTTGTTCTTCGGAACTAGTAGGCTAGTTCTTCGGAATTAGAAGGCTCGATTCTTCGAAATTTGGAGAAACTTGTTGTGGGTTCATGACAATATGCCTCAGTGCTTCAAGTGTAGAGGCTTCAGTCACTTTCCTAATGAGTGAATGCCTCGCTAGAAGATATTGGCAATAAAGGTCTTGCTGCTACACTCGATGAGACTTTTGATCATTATGATTCATAAGAAAAATATGTTTCAGGCGTAGCTCTCTTGGATGACTTCCTTGATGATCCTTCATCAAATTCTTTGGAGGTTATAATGGATTTTTCACACACTAATAAAAATTATGTTGTCAATATTTCAGGACCATCACAATTGTGTCTTCCTGCAGAAACGGGCGATGTTATCGAATCTCTATCCAACCGAACATGTACTTATTGTACTATTAAAGGGCACTTACTCAAACATTGCTTCAAGTACAGACAAAAGTAAGGTACGTCAACAAACTGAAACGAATGGCTAGTCGCTTGACAAATGTGCTTCAACTCTTCCAAAAGTCAAATCAATCCAAGGTGTGTAAGGTTGTTCTTTCTTCTCCAAAAATCTTGAATAATTCTAAGGGAAATGATAAACCTAAAGGAAAAAAGAGATCCAGATTTAAACGATCGACGAAAATGGATGTTGACAAACCTATGCAGAAATGTAGTGGTGAATTCATCGCTCACCTAAACACAACTTTATTGTGTTGAAAAATGCATTATCATGTGCCCTCTAAATAGTCAAGAACTGTGCATAATAAGGGCTTTGGGTCACACTATACTTAGTTTTTGTTTTAATATCATTACTTGAATTTCCACCCTCTTGATGTTTGAAATAGTGTGGGGACTCTAGTTTTATGATATTTGTTTTCAATTATAGCCATTGTATGAATAGAAAATAACGAAATTCCATGTCGAGCCTTGCTCCATTGAAATAAGTCCATAATATTATCTCGTATCCGGTCTGGTGTTTGTCCCAGTTACTTAATTGGAACGTCAAAATTTATTCTTTATGCATCTTATGACAAGTTCATGACTTAATGATAGCACGTCACATAATAGAGAGTCCAAAATGTAATGACTCGATATGACTGTCAATTAATTTTATGCTCTCAGTATAAAATTATCTTTGCCTATCTGACTTCTAAGGAATAGACGAGAACATGATCCATGAGATCTTACTTGACTAGCTAAGATTTCATGTATGCTCTTAGAAAAATATCTAATGGTACAAATTAATATATTAAACTCAAAAATTCTGGCACGAATTAACAAAGTTTTCATACTCTTAATTAAAACAAATACATGTTCATCTTTCACTATATTTCAAGTAAAACTTGAAGGAATGCTAAAATTGACATTTCACCTTTCAAGTTTGAGTTATACTTCGTGAACAAAATCCTTAACTTTAATAATACTATTGTTTTCAAAACACCATATATTTTGTCATTCTTCCTTATCTAGTCTCCCATTATTTTTGGAACTCTTCCAAAAAGTTTGCTTGTAAAGTGTTATATATTGGTGCTCTTGTGAACACAAACTCGTATTCGTAAGAATTACGGAGCATCCAAGCACGATTTCTTCTAGTGAGACTTGTATTCCTATGGTTGTTGAAAATCACACAACTATGAAGGAAGATGAGAAGTCATACTCTTTAGAGAAAGATTTCTTTAAAAATAAGAAGAAGAATATGAAGAAGCTTAGAGCAAATTTCTCCAACCAACAAACACTTGCAACCTTTCTTGAAGAACTTAAGAAGACTAAGATGGAAGTGCAGGGACACAAAGACATTCTGCAAAAATTATTCGAGATTCAAGAAAGCACTTGTCAAACAACAACCTGATAGGCATATTTTTGTGTCTATGTTGTCCTTAATTTCATGTATTGTTGGTACTCGATTTTTGTACTTATTATGGTATTTTATGTGTTTGTAGGCATTTTTGGGAAATAAACATTATTGGAATAATCGGCTCGAAAAGTTGCATAAAGCACCGGAAGGAACGTGTTATTCAGACTCTCACATGTGGATAAGGGGATCACAAATGATAAGGGGTACCCAAAGGATATTTGCACCCAAACAGCTGATCAGAGACACCCCTCATGGCATCTGCTATTCGCACCCCAGGACCGGATAGGGGACACCCATCTTTTTCTTCACGGGAAAGATATTTGGCGGGAAAAGAAATCTCAACTGTTTGAGATTCTGGTCATGATATTGTGGGGATATTTGTGTCTTTAAGACATGATTATCTTCTTACCATGATAGTAAGATTTTGTACGTATCTTGAATGAAAGGAAATCGTATACTTTTGGATATTTTCGAAAACAGGGAAGGAATTATTCACGGAATTAATTGAAGATATTCTCTTCATTATTTGGCTCCATTGAATGAGAAGATTTGGATATACAATACAACTCAGAAGACGTGTGAAAATGGAGAGGAAATATTCCCGTGAAATACTTTCATTAACTGCAAAGATCTTTTGGAGTAATTGAGATGATTTTCGACCTAAGATTGGCTTCACAGTATAAATAAGAGTGTCTTGGGTATCAGTAAGGGGATGGAGAGTTTGGGGATCGTTTAGAGCAAACCCGGTTTAATCATTATTTTCTCCCATTTCATCACTTGTAAACACTTTTGAGCAATGAAAAATTATTCTGAGTGTGTTTCCAATATGCGGAGCTAAACCCAATCCTTGGGGCTATGGAGGAAGCCGTTGTTTTGGTAAAAGTGATATATTTTTATTAATTAATTACAACAACTCTATTATGATTTTTGCATAGAACTAAAAATTGTTTATATGATTTTGATTAGTTAGGTGTATTTTCTCTTGATATAATATGCTTGCTTTAGGGTTTTGATATTCTATGCTTGGATTAACATCTATTCTTTTGGAAATCTACATGTCTAGGCAATACTATTAGAATCAATCTGAATGTTGAGTTGCATAATTATTGTTTTATTAAATCACTAATATCAACCAATGGTGGAATCCTACTCCTATTCTCTCCATAATTTTCACAACATCTTTTTAATTTAGTTCGCTATTTTTATTTAATAAAAAAAATCTAAAAATTCGCTTTCACAAGTCTTGAACGAATCATATTACTACAACAACTTTGAAAATACATCAAATTTTTGGCGCCGACGACGCAGACTTGTCTTTAGGCTAGAGTTTTTAGATTTTTTTTTTTTTTAGGTTTTTATTTTTATTTGTTCTTCTTTACATTTTTTAGTTTTTGTATTTTTCTTTCAGATTTTGGAATTTGGAGCGAAAGAAAATTTTGCCAAAGCTTTTGGTGAATACTTAAAGACTGGAGTAAAAGGCAAAGCGAAAGGAGCGAAAGAAGAAGATTTTTTTTTTATAAAAAAGAGAGAAAAAAAAAAGACATTTTTATTTTTTTTAGATTTTATATTTTTGGACTTTGGACTTTAAATTTTGGGACATTATTTTTAAACCCTACGGAAGGGTAGTTTAAATATAAACTGTTTGCAGAGAAGGACGGTGATTACGATATCACCTCGGCCCCTCGGGTTCGTACATGACATATGAGTCGTGGCCCGAGTCGACTACAAAGGTTCATCCCCCGTCTGGTACGGGAGGTAAGTTTGTCGAAACACTCGCGAATCCCCTGTCAGCGAGTTACTGTCTTCCTTCGTATGCATATATGTTGAGGACTTGAAAACGGCTGCTTTAATTTCCTAGTAAAGGGCAAGGACTGGCCATACAAGATAAGGGTTCGGATTTCATCACCGTTCTCTTCTTGCCCGCCGTAGGAAAACGACACCAAACGCGAACCTAAGCCTAAAATTTTGACTAGAACGAGACCGATATGGTAACGAGCTTAACAGGAAAGTCATTCGAAAAATATTGGTTACTCTTTTAAGCATACTTCGAAGTTCTTGACGGTTTCTGTAAGTTGAATGCATGACTGCGCCGCCTTGTAATACCGGTGAGGCCTTGGGTATCAAAGCTCCACCGAGCTTCCCTCGCCTCTATTCAACTTACTTTAACTCGGATTGATTCCAGAGGGGTTTGCTTAAATTGTAACGAATTCCCGTTCGAAGGATTAGAAGCTGGTCTAAAAACAATCTAAGTGGAGCCATTATGCTTTTTGTTTACTAGAAATCAGTAGGTTTGCTGTGGTGGAGTCATCCTTGTTTGTGTTTGCATAGAACATCCCTTCCTTTTTAGGGCTTTTCTTTTTGATTCTGTTTTTCTAGTGTATGCCCGAAGTTTTAAATGGGCTTGGAAAAGAAACACTCTAGGTCGTTTGATTAGTGAAAAACCTAGTAGTTCTTCTTGTGAAGACGGGGAGCTCGAAGACTCTTCTTTTGAGAGCCCCGTTTTTGGAAACTTCAGTTTTGAGAATCTGTCTCTTTGTGGGGAAAGTACCCCTAGTACTCCTAGTTCTTTTGTAGTGCCAGAAATGGCAACTTTGAAAGCTTTGCTAAACCCAACTAGGACCTCTCGTCCGTCTTGTATCAAGTTAGCTGAAACCGAGGCAAATTATGAACTGAAACCTGGGACTTTACAGATGCTCCCAATGTTTTTAGGGAAGGAGAATGAGAACCCCTATTTTCATGTTAGGGAATTTGAGGAAGTTTGTAGTACTCTGAAAATTAAAAACCTAAGTGATGATGCGTTGAAACTTAGGTTATTCCCCTTTTCCTTAAAAGATAAAGCCAAATCTTGGCTGTATAGTTTGGACTTTGAGTCAATTGAAACCTATGACCAACTTACTTCTGCCTTTATACATAAGTTTTTCCCAAGGCATAAAACATCGTGTATTAGGACACAAATCTGTACTTTTGCTCAACAAGAGGGAGAATCTTTATATAGGTACTTAGAAAGGTTCAATGACTTGATATCTCAATGTCCTCATCATGGTTTGGAGAAGGTTAGGTTAGTTCAGATCCTCTACGAGGGTTTAGATTATTCAACAACAACCATGGTTAAGTCCTTATGCACAGGTGGGTTTGAAAATAAAACTGTTGATGAAACGATGCCATTTTTGAATGAAATCGCCGATAAGACCCAACAATGGGAAAATAGTAGGGAACCCCAGAAAAAAATTCTTCTAAGTAGAGGAAATGTTAATAGGGTAGAAGGATCTTATGAGTCAGATGCCAAAATAGTAGTTATAGCCAAAAGGTTAGAAGCCTTAGAATTAGGTCATTCTAGTGGTAGTAGTGGAAGAAATGAGCATTTTTGGGAAGGCCATGCCGTCGAAGAGCAAGCCAATGCTCTTTATAACAACACTAGGTTTGAGAACCAACAGAAATTTGGCCCATATTCAGAAACCTATAACCCTGGCTGGAGAAACCATCCAAACCTTTCTTGGTCCAAGGGTCAAAATCAAGGTCAGTCTAGTAATGCTCAGGTTCCCCCAGGTTTTGGCTATACTAAGAATCCTTCAACTCCGGCACAATTTCAGAACCCTTCGGATAAGAAGATTATGAGTTTAGAAGAGTCTCTTGCTTTGTTAACTCGTAACACTGTGCAGTTTCAGCAATCTGTTGCTCAAGGTTCAGAAGAAAATAAGAGAATAGGTCAGGCTAACTCTCAGGCTATTTCCGAGTTGAAAACCCAGGTTAGTCAGATAAATGAGACATTGAGAGAAAAAGGAAAGTTTCCTAGTCAACCACAACCCAACCCTAGGGGAGTCCATCAAATATCTTTAGCTGGTGAGAAATCATCAAACCATATGAACTCGATAACAACCCTTAGGAGTGGTAAAACGGTAGACAATAAGGTATCCATGCCTAGTGGACATACTGTAGTTCCACCTTCTACTTCCCAAGAGGAGCCCGTAGACGAGGAAACTGAAACAGTCTCTAAGGATTCCCAAGAAATTTCTGATAGGTCTACCTTTGTGCCTAGAGCCCCATATCCACATTTGTTAGCCCCAACAAAGAAGAAGTCGACTTTCAACGAGATAATGGAAACATTTAAGCAGGTGAACATCAACATCCCGCTATTAGAAGCAATTAGGCAGATGCCTGCTTATGCCAAGTTCCTTAAAGATCTTTGTACACGAAAGTGTAAGCTTAATGTCCATAAGAAAGATTTTTTAGCTGGTCAGGTAAGTTCCATTTTTTAGCTAGTAATATTAAAGACATTTAGTTCAGTGGTCATATTACCAAAGGATATGTTCATAAGCCCAGTTCTACAGTTGATGACAACGTTATCTGTGGCTAAAAATGGGCGACCTAAAATCACTGGGATTTGACGACTTGGGTCCTGAACAGGCTGGGTGTCTAGAACAACGAAATCCACAGGATAAATAAACTTATCAACCTCAATCAGAACATCCTCTATAACACCACGAGGGACTTTGACAGACCTATTAGCTAATTGTAGTGTCATTTTAGTCGGTTTCAACTTACCAAGACCTAGCTGGGTGTATACATGATACGGGAGTAAGTTAACACTAGCTCCTAAGTCAAGTAAAGCTTTATCGACCATGTGATTACCAATCGCACAACATATGGTGGGGCATCCAGGATCCTTATACTTAGGGGGTGTTTGGTTCAGAATAATGGAACTTACCTGACCAGCTAAAAAATCTTTCTTATGGACACTAAGCTTACGCTTTCGTGTACAAAGATCTTTAAGGAACTTGGCATAAGCAGGCATCTGCCTAATTGCTTCTAATAGCGCGATGTTGATGTTCACCTGCTTAAATGTTTCCATTATCTCGTTGAAAGTCGACTTCTTCTTTGTTGGGGCTAACAAATGTGGATATGGGGCTCTAGGCACAAAGGTAGACCTATCAGAAATTTCTTGGGAATCCTTAGAGACTGTTTCAGTTTCCTCGTCTACGGGCTCCTCTTGGGAAGTAGAAGGTGGAACTACAGTATGTCCACTAGGCATGGATACCTTATTGTCTACCGTTTTACCACTCCTAAGGGTTGTTATCGAGTTCATATGGTTTGATGATTTCTCACCAGCTAAAGATATTTGATGGACTCCCCTAGGGTTGGGTTGTGGTTGACTAGGAAACTTTCCTTTTTCTCTCAATGTCTCATTTATCTGACTAACCTGGGTTTTCAACTCGGAAATAGCCTGAGAGTTAGCCTGACCTATTCTCTTATTTTCTTCTGAACCTTGAGCAACAGATTGCTGAAACTGCACAGTGTTACGAGTTAACAAAGCAAGAGACTCTTCTAAACTCATAATCTTCTTATCCGAAGGGTTCTGAAATTGTGCCGGAGTTGAAGGATTCTTAGTATAGCCAAAACCTGGGGGAACCTGAGCATTACTAGACTGACCTTGATTTTGACCCTTGGACCAAGAAAGGTTTGGATGGTTTCTCCAGCCAGGGTTATAGGTTTCTGAATATGGGCCAAATTTCTGTTGGTTCTCAAACCTAGTGTTGTATTTGATAGACACATTTTTGTGTCTACGTTGTCCTTAATTTCATGTATTGTTGGTACTCGATTTTTGTACTTATTATGGTATTTTATGTGTTTGTAGGCATTTTTGGAAAATAAACATTATTGGAAAAATCGGCTCGAAAAGTTGTCTAAAGCACCGGAAGGAACGTGTTATTCAGACTCTCACCTATGGATAAGGGGAGCACAAATGATAAGGGGTACCCAAAGGATATTTGCACCCAAGCAGCTGATCAGAGACACCCCTCATGGCATCTGCTATTCGCAAACCAGGACCGGATAGGGGGGACCCATCTTCTTCTTCACGGGAAAGATATTTGGCGGGAAAAGAAATCTCAACTGTGTGAAATTCTGGTCATGATATTTTGGGGATATTTGTGTCTTTAAGACATGATTATCTTCTTACCATGATAGTAAGATTTTGTACGTGTCTTGAATGGAAGGAAATCGTATACTTTTGGATATTTTCGAAAACAGGGAAGGAATTATCCACGAAATTAATTGAAGATATTCTCTACATTATTTGGCTCAATTAAATGAGAAGATTTGGATATACAATACAACTCAGAAGACGTGTGAAAATGGAGAGGAAATATTCTCGTGAAATACTTTCTTTAACTGCAAAGATATTTTGGAGTAATTGAGATGATTGTCGACCTAAGATTGGCTTCAAAGTATAAATAAGAGTGTCTTGGGTATCAGTGAGGGGATGGAGAGTTTGGGGATCGTTTAGAGAAAACCCATTTCATTATTTTCTCCCATTTCATCACTTGCAAACACTTTTGAGCAATGAAAAATTATTCTCTCATATCTCGTTGAATCCTAGTCCTTATGTTTTTATTTTCTCCCATATCTCGTTGAATCCTAATCCTTTTGTTTTTATTTTTTAAGTGATTTGGTGGGGCACACGATTCAAGTTGTTACCTTTGCTAGGGTGGAATAGAGTGATTGAGATACCAACAACAGAAAAAAAAAGAAAAAAAAAACAGACCATTAGACCAACCAGAATAAATTCAATAAAGTCGACCACTGGTGCCCTTGTATATGCCAGTTGTGTTGACCTAGAGTTAGGTTTATCGACCACTGGTCCTCTTGTATATGCCAGTTGTGTTGATATTAGTCAGACCGGTATCTCAGTCCATTAGGATATGTTCACCTTGGCAGAGGCCTTCAGACAGATATGGGAAACACCGTTCACTTTTAACCATCTCTTTTATCCATCTTCTTAATCTTTCCATGTGATTGGTTGACTCCGGTTATGATGTACAAAAACTATCTGAGTAGAGATCTGTCACTTATATATGAATTTTAGTATGTTGAGTGCAAACTCGTGTACAACAATTGGAATTTCGCATCAGGGTACTTCCTCCTATAGTCAATGATTGTATGCCAACCAAGGAAATTCTTTAGTGCCTTCCAAGGTTCTGCGTAGATAGCTATGGTCTGGAGTAAAGGTTTTGTGGGTACACCTCTGGTAAACCCTCCGGAGACAACACTCCGCCGCTAGGGCCACCTAGCGGTTTAACGGCTTTTTGCACGTGCTAAGTGTAGTCATTTTATTTTTCTATATTAGATTTGCTCGAGGACTAGCAAGTAATAAGTTTGGGGGTATTTGATAGACACATTTTTGTGTCTATGTTGTCCTTAATTTCATGTATTGTTGGTACTCGATTTTTGTACTTATTATGGTATTTTATGTGTTTGTAGGCATTTTTGGGAAATAAACATTATTGGAATAATCGGCTCGAAAAGTTGCATAAAGCACCGGAAGGAACGTGTTATTCAGACTCTCACATGTGGATAAGGGGCGCCCAAATGATAAGGGGTACCCAAAGGATATTTGCACCCAAGCAGCTGATCAGAGACACCCCTCATGGCATCTGCTATTCGCAACCCAGGACCGGATAGGGGACATCCGTCTTCTTCTTCACGGGAAAGATATTTGGCGGGAAAAGAAATCTCAACTGTGTGAGATTCTGGTCATGATATTATGGGGATAGTTGTGTCTTTAAGACATGATTATCTTCTTACCATGATAGTAAGATTTTGTACGTGTCTTGAATGGAAGGAAATCGTATACTTTTGGATATTTTCGAAAACAGGGAAGGAATTATCCACGAAATTAATTGAAGATATTCTCTACATTATTTGGCTCAATTAAATGAGAAGATTTGGATATACAATACAACTCAGAAGACGTGTGAAAATGGAGAGGAAATATTCTCGTGAAATACTTTCTTTAACTGCAAAGATATTTTGGAGTAATTGAGATGATTGTCGACCTAAGATTGGCTTCAAAGTATAAATAAGAGTGTCTTGGGTATCAGTGAGGGGATGGAGAGTTTGGGGATCGTTTAGAGAAAACCCATTTCATTATTTTCTCCCATTTCATCACTTGCAAACACTTTTGAGCAATGAAAAATTATTCTCTCATATCTCGTTGAATCCTAGTCCTTATGTTTTTATTTTCTCCCATATCTCGTTGAATCCTAATCCTTTTGTTTTTATTTTTTAAGTGATTTGGTGGGGCACACGATTCAAGTTGTTACCTTTGCTAGGGTGGAATAGAGTGATTGAGATACCAACAACAGAAAAAAAAAGAAAAAAAAAACAGACCATTAGACCAACCAGAATAAATTCAATAAAGTCGACCACTGGTGCCCTTGTATATGCCAGTTGTGTTGACCTAGAGTTAGGTTTATCGACCACTGGTCCTCTTGTATATGCCAGTTGTGTTGATATTAGTCAGACCGGTATCTCAGTCCATTAGGATATGTTCACCTTGGCAGAGGCCTTCAGACAGATATGGGAAACACCGTTCACTTTTAACCATCTCTTTTATCCATCTTCTTAATCTTTCCATGTGATTGGTTGACTCCGGTTATGATGTACAAAAACTATCTGAGTAGAGATCTGTCACTTATATATGAATTTTAGTATGTTGAGTGCAAACTCGTGTACAACAATTGGAATTTCGCATCAGGGTACTTCCTCCTATAGTCAATGATTGTATGCCAACCAAGGAAATTCTTTAGTGCCTTCCAAGGTTCTGCGTAGATAGCTATGGTCTGGAGTAAAGGTTTTGTGGGTACACCTCTGGTAAACCCTCCGGAGACAACACTCCGCCGCTAGGGCCACCTAGCGGTTTAACGGCTTTTTGCACGTGCTAAGTGTAGTCATTTTATTTTTCTATATTAGATTTGCTCGAGGACTAGCAAGTAATAAGTTTGGGGGTATTTGATAGACACATTTTTGTGTCTATGTTGTCCTTAATTTCATGTATTGTTGGTACTCGATTTTTGTACTTATTATGGTATTTTATGTGTTTGTAGGCATTTTTGGGAAATAAACATTATTGGAATAATCGGCTCGAAAAGTTGCATAAAGCACCGGAAGGAACGTGTTATTCAGACTCTCACATGTGGATAAGGGGCGCCCAAATGATAAGGGGTACCCAAAGGATATTTGCACCCAAGCAGCTGATCAGAGACACCCCTCATGGCATCTGCTATTCGCAACCCAGGACCGGATAGGGGACATCCGTCTTCTTCTTCACGGGAAAGATATTTGGCGGGAAAAGAAATCTCAACTGTGTGAGATTCTGGTCATGATATTATGGGGATAGTTGTGTCTTTAAGACATGATTATCTTCTTACCATGATAGTAAGATTTTGTACGTGTCTTGAATGGAAGGAAATCGTATACTTTTGGATATTTTCGAAAACAGGGAAGGAATTATCCACGAAATTAATTGAAGATATTCTCTACATTATTTGGCTCAATTAAATGAGAAGATTTGGATATACAATACAACTCATAAGACGTGTGAAAATGGAGAGGAAATATTCTCGTGAAATACTTTCTTTAACTGCAAAGATATTTTGGAGTAATTGAGATGATTGTCGACCTAAGATTGGCTTCAAAGTATAAATAAGAGTGTCTTGGGTATCAGTGAGGGGATGGAGAGTTTGGGGATCGTTTAGAGAAAACCCATTTCATTATTTTCTCCCATTTCATCACTTGCAAACACTTTTGAGCAATGAAAAATTATTCTCTCATATCTCGTTGAATCCTAGTCCTTATGTTTTTATTTTCTCCCATATCTCGTTGAATCCTAATCCTTTTGTTTTTATTTTTTAAGTGATTTGGTGGGGCACACGATTCAAGTTGTTACCTTTGCTAGGGTGCAATAGAGTGATTGAGATACCAACAACAGAAAAAAAAAGAAAAAAAAAACAGACCATTAGACCAACCAGAATAAATTCAATAAAGTCGACCACTGGTGCCCTTGTATATGCCAGTTGTGTTGACCTAGAGTTAGGTTTATCGACCACTGGTCCTCTTGTATATGCCAGTTGTGTTGATATTAGTCAGACCGGTATCTCAGTCCATTAGGATAGGTTCACCTTGGCAGAGGCCTTCAGACAGATATGGGAAACACCGTTCACTTTTAACCATCTCTTTTATCCATCTTCTTAATCTTTCCATGTGATTGGTTGACTCCGGTTATGATGTACAAAAACTATCTGAGTAGAGATCTGTCACTTATATATGAATTTTAGTATGTTGAGTGCAAACTCGTGTACAACAATTGGAATTTCGCATCAGGGTACTTCCTCCTATAGTCAATGATTGTATGCCAACCAAGGAAATTCTTTAGTGCCTTCCAAGGTTCTGCGTAGATAGCTATGGTCTGGAGTAAAGGTTTTGTGGGTACACCTCTGGTAAACCCTCCGGAGACAACACTCCGCCGCTAGGGCCACCTAGCGGTTTAACGGCTTTTTGCACGTGCTAAGTGTAGTCATTTTATTTTTCTATATTAGATTTGCTCGAGGACTAGCAAGTAATAAGTTTGGGGGTATTTGATAGACACATTTTTGTGTCTATGTTGTCCTTAATTTCATGTATTGTTGGTACTCGATTTTTGTACTTATTATGGTATTTTATGTGTTTGTAGGCATTTTTGGGAAATAAACATTATTGGAATAATCGGCTCGAAAAGTTGCATAAAGCACCGGAAGGAACGTGTTATTCAGACTCTCACATGTGGATAAGGGGCGCCCAAATGATAAGGGGTACCCAAAGGATATTTGCACCCAAGCAGCTGATCAGAGACACCCCTCATGGCATCTGCTATTCGCAACCCAGG
Source organism: Papaver somniferum (assembly GCF_003573695.1). Taxonomy (NCBI): domain Eukaryota; kingdom Viridiplantae; phylum Streptophyta; class Magnoliopsida; order Ranunculales; family Papaveraceae; genus Papaver; species Papaver somniferum. The sequence continues at coordinate 51,353,613 of NC_039363.1, forward strand.
ACCGGATAGGGGACATCCGTCTTCTTCTTCACGGGAAAGATATTTGGCGGGAAAAGAAATCTCAACTGTGTGAGATTCTGGTCATGATATTATGGGGATAGTTGTGTCTTTAAGACATGATTATCTTCTTACCATGATAGTAAGATTTTGTACGTGTCTTGAATGGAAGGAAATCGTATACTTTTGGATATTTTCGAAAACAGGGAAGGAATTATCCACGAAATTAATTGAAGATATTCTCTACATTATTTGGCTCAATTAAATGAGAAGATTTGGATATAAAATACAACTCAGAAGACGTGTGAAAATGGAGAGGAAATATTCCCGTGAAATACTTTCATTAACTGCAAAGACCTTTTGGAGTAACTGAGATGATTGTCGACCTAAGATTGGCTTCACAGTATAAATAAGAGTGTCTTGGGTATCAGTGAGGGGATGGAGAGTTTGGGGATCGTTTAGAGCAAACCCGGTTTAATCATTATTTTCTCCCATTTCATCACTTGTAAACACTTTTGAGAAATGAAAAATTATTCTGAGTGTGTTTCCAATATGCGGAGCTAAACCCAATCCTCGGGGCTATGGAGGAAGCCGTTGTTTCCGTAAAAGTGATATATTTTTATTAATTAATTACAACAACTCTATTATGATTTTTGCATTGAACTAAAAATTATTTATATGATTTTGATTAGTTAGGTGTATTTTCTCTTGATAGAATATGCTTGCTTTAGGGTTTTGATATTCTATGCTTGGATTAACATCTATTCTTTTGGAAATCTACATGTCTAGGCAATACTATTAGAATCAATCTGAATGTTGAGTTGCATAATTATTGTTTTATTAAATCACTAATATCAACCAATGGTGGAATCCTAGTCCTATTCTCTCCATAATTTTCACAACATCTTTTTAATTTAGTTCGCTATTTTTATTTATTAAAAAAATCTAAAAATCCGCTTTCACAAGTCTTGAACGAATCATATTACTACAACAACTTTGAAAATACATCACAACCTAATAGGTTTGAGAAAGTTAATTCTCTTATTCATAAACCCCTATATTCCAATGTCGGTTGCTGACAACGAGTTCAGGGAGAATTCTTTAAGGGTACTAGTTAAACCACATGTGCGATGCACATTGCTTGAATTTTACTCTTTGAACGATACCAAACTTGATTACGATTATATTTTTTTTTGTAAAACAAAATTTAATGTTCTTATCTGTACTCACTACGTAGTTAATTCAAAGAGCTTTCCGAATATGTTAATTTTTTAAAAATCCGGCGTGTATTCTAAAAAAATCAAGTTTTTAAAAAATTTGATATATTTTCTAAACAATGACATTTATGTTAGTATGTAAATATGTAAGGTTTGAATATGTAAATATTGATTTAATGTACGTTTGTACCCTTTAATATATGTGAAGTGATGGTTGATATTGAATGTCATATTAGTAATATCAGGGTTACACCAAGCTATTTTTTCCTTTTGTGACCAACCAAAATACTTCTTTTCTTTATATTAGTATAAGATAAGATATTTACTAATTAAATCCTTATAAGAATTTTATTCTTATTGTTTTAAAGGGGAACACTAGCTTTTGGAGTAGCTATTTTATGTGTTTTGCATTAGCTGTTCCAAATACTATCATCTTGTAATGATTAAAGTTTAATTTATTCAAATTTTATTTTTGAGATGAGTCGCAGTACATATTATTTATTTTGTGAGATTCGTTCTTTGTTATCAGATTTTCGGTGATTAGAACGGATATCTCATATGTTCTAATAAGTTAAGCTCTTAAGTTTTGTGTTCGTCACTGTCTAAAGAGGAGTAAACTATTTTGAGATTTGCAATTAATGTTGATCTTTCCACGATTACCCTTTCGTGAATATATTACATGGACTATGTAAGATGGTCTTAGTAATCTCCTTTTCTCCTTGAATACGTAACGACCAAGAAATATGATCGAGAACTTTATTCTCTACGTCTGTACATCTCTAATTCTTACTATGTTGAGTCATATCGCATAAAATGTTTTATTTGCTCATAACTGTCCTAGGGAAGATTTTTTAAAACTATTTTTCTCATGAAAGTAATGTATCTTAGTACCTCTAACAATTAAGATCATTATTTTTAACTTCTTTCTTCTTAACTGGCGAGGAGAGAGCAAAAATAAAATAAAATTGGGATACAAATCTAATTTGTTTATAACTGGCAAATAAATTTGTTAATATCCAAGAAAATACTTTTCTTATGATTAGATCAGAAAGGTCGCTCATGTTGTTCTTTTGTGAATAACATCAAATGGAGGAAAATTCAATTTGAAGTTGTGCTTAATTGTCATATCTCAGTGGGGCATGCGGATGTGGAATTGTATGAGATGCTTGTACTTATATATCCCCTTGATGAAGACGCTGAGTTTACTTGGTGAAATTGTCTAAATCAAAGCTGGTATGTTATCTCTAGTCTTGATAACTATTTTGTTTAATTCGTCATGATCCCTTGTTTTTCGCCTTTGTCAGTTTTGTAGACAAAAAGGGGTAGAATTATTTAGTAATATTCTCCTATAACACATGGCTTTTCGGAGCATTATGATAGGGGGAGTGGATTATAATATATAGGTTTTACCTATTATGCAAAAGAAGTAAGTAACAACTAAGGGGGAGAACATATCACTATAGAATTGCTTCAAAGTTGTAGTGAAATTGAACTTTGAAGAATGTAACAATACTATGTTTTGGTATAATAGCCATTGAGTTGACTGATTTTATCATTATAAACAATCTCTAATCGAATATTCTCATAAGTTTTTATCACTACGGATCTTCAACAACAAATGAGCTGAAACGATCATATGCATAACCATAGAAAAACTTGAAGAACGAAGAATTCAAAACGATGTTGAAGAACTAAGGAAATAAAGCATGATGGATTTTGAGATGAAAGATGTATCTATTTTAAATCCATATGTATTGATCGTTTTGTCATTAAAATTGAAAAGGGGGAATATTTTTAGAGCACTGCTCGGTCGAACTCGCAAGTTTTGATATCTCAAGTTTGTTGTCAATGTTAAATTTACAAAACTGTATCTTGATTTCTAGTCTACTTAGATTAAGTCACAGACTAGGATTAAAATATGGTAGTTGAGAATCATACATCACTGAATAACCCTCAAAGATTGAAGACCGAAGATCAAAGGAAGATATTTGTATAACTTCATTGATAAAGAGGTATGTGAAGACTAAACCATCATATTTACTCATAGCATTACCATTATATCTTTATGAGACTATGTCATATGACTTCTATTAGATTTAGTATTGCAAAAAACAAATTCCAAGGCAAGCTTATCTTGTTAAACATCTCGATATATGATTGAAGCAATGGATGTTCTTGGATCCTTAGCAATCTTAGTTCAAATCAATTTTGTTCCATAACTATTTTTGTGTCAAGTGGCTTATTTGGAAATTTCTCAAGCAATGATTATATTTATGGCGATTGGGAATGTTATAAAACATCAAAAGAGAGTTTTCAGAACTACTGAGATCTGGACACATGGTAGGTACGCGTATCCTAGATATCTGTTTTTATGGAACGTAGGTGGGTAATCATACCCATTACGCATACCACATGGAATTCTGAATTCGAGAATGGGGAAGGAAAGCATACCCAGTACGCATACCTCAAGGGACTGAGTTCGTGAATAACTTACCTAAAGGGCATGAGTTCGTGAATATCTTAAGTGTATACATACCCTGTACGCGTACCTTAATTAGCTCCCTAAATTCACGAAGTGGTTCATAGGTACGCATACCCTTTAGCGTACCTACCGAGTATGAATTAAACAAATGCTCATGAACTATTTCCACGAATGTGTTTAGCATTGATACAACTCTCATGAACATCTTTAAGATATCTTTTATCACTAAATCACTTTGTGTATGTATATCATGATTCAAGTCTTAAGTGCGTTCATATGACTTACTTGTCATGAACTATCATTATACACGGTTCTGGTACCCTAGACCATAGTTTATATTCTTCTATGTAATTTCAAGACAAACTTCTAACATGCTTACACGAACTCTTTACAAGAGCTTCATCTAAAATGAGAAATTGTTTGCTTGAATATCAAGTTATCTTAGATTGAATTCTAAGGAATCCTAGTCTTGAAAGTATATAAATAGAGAGACACAAACAAGTTGGAAATTCAATCCCTGGCACTTATGTGTCCTATTTGTTTGCTAGATTCGTCCTCCATTAACTTAGGTTTCGTTTAAAAACATAATTAGGTTTACGACTTAAAGAATTCCTTAGGGATTCATGAACTCAAGTCCAACTATCTTTACCTTGATAATTTGTATATCCTGATCTTGTTCTTTTTGTTGTCGAGGCTTTATTTAATATCCTTTAAGAAATAGATAGATAGAAAAAAAAGTTCTTTTTGTCTCAGACTTTGTGATTCCTCAAGATAGATATCTAAAACTCTTCTTTGTTGATTGGTTTAAGATTCTTCTTGAGAGGTGGTTAAATATCCAGGCTTCTCATCTAACTGAGCGTAAGTGTTCTGGATGTGTGAGGTTCGCTAGCTTTGTCTATTGCAAACATATTTCCAAACCTTAAAGGCAATTCAAATAGGACTATCCGTTAAAGGAAGATTGGTATCAAAAGTCTTCACTGAGGTTGAAGCAACTCTTAGGATGTAAAGGACGCCAGCTAAGGGAATCAATAACGTAGAGCCTTGAGAGATTCATGATGCGCAAGGAGAACGAATACAGTTGGATTGCTTGAAGGGTTAATTCAGTCTTATCTACATTCAGGTCTGAAGTCTTATAGTAGGATAGTGTCTGCAGCGTCTTAATACAGTTTGGTGTTCAATACTGGACGAGGTCCCTGGGTTTTCTAGAGTTTTCTGCTTCTTTATTTACGTACCTTTTTGTAGTACAAATAAATTTTGACCACTTTGGATGAATAATCAACAAATCAAGTTATTATGTCAATACGTAGTACCTTTACCTACCTTAATTAAATTCATCGTACCATAACCTGAAACCAATACTACGATGATATGTTTCCCCCCTTAGTTTTTACCTGTCTCTCTTTGGTAAATTTGACATTTACGTACACAAGCAATTCACTCCATCTTAGACAATTCTCCGAAAAGCCATATGTCTTAGTATATTACTACTAATTATTTCTCCCCCTTTTTGTCACAAATTGTAAAGATTTCGAGAATAAGGATCTTACTGAACTATGCCATAAAGAGATTGTAACGACTAAAAAAGGATTCCACTAAGTTTCACAACTTAGTATCTTCACTAGTGAGAGATTTAAAGATACATTTCTCTCCTAAAATTTCACAATTGTAGTCCCCGTTAAAATATAACAATTAAGCACAAGCTCATATTGAACTCTCCCAGTCATTGTCATTCTTCAAATAGGATAATGAAATCTACCTTTCAAAAGAAAATGATTTTACTGGGCATTAACAATTTTACAAGTAAATTTATATCCAATATTAGCTATATTTTTCCTTTTATCCGGTGACGAATACATAAATTAAAAAGAACGATCTCTCATCTTAGGAAATAACGGTCTTAAGAATCAAGAACATAACTTAAGAGAAACGATTATTTGATTTCATATTCTAGCCAGTTACGAACGTAGAAGTTAATAGCATAACTTTTTGATCTTAGCCAGTTAAGAATATAAGAATTAAAATTATAACTTAGGAGAAATGAATCATCAAAAGTTTACTCATCCTTTTGCCAGTTATGACAAAAAGAGTGAATAACTTAAATATTGAGGAAATTCTTATGAGATCGTGCTCTACCCCAGCCATGTACCTACCAACTAAGATCAAAAGAAATAAAAGGATGATTAAGAATTATCTCACAGAATTCAAGTAATACACAAAGAATAATCAATAAAGATCAAGTATTGCAATCATCATCAATAAAAATTTAACTAAATAAACTTCAACAATTGATAGATGATAAATATGAAATAGTAAAAAAAAAAACTCAATAAACTACGTCATTCTCTAATTTTTCCTCTTAATAACAATGAAAATAAATCAGTACAAGGAGTAAACTAAGAAAGAACAAATATTTTTGAAGAATTCATCATTATCTCCAAATTCCTTTTTATTAGTCAACGACATTGGGCAATATGGTTCATGATGTCTGGCTTTGAGGCATTGAATAAGAATTTTCCGTTGATTGAAAAGTGCTTCTTGAACCTTGAGAGTTTTTTTAAAAAAAAAAAAAAACTCCAAGGGTTTTCACTCTTAATTTTAGCTCCTTGCATTCTTCGAAAAGAGTTGCAAATATTTTATGGTTAGAAGAGTTTGATCTTGGCTTCTTTATGTTCTTCCTTTTTCTTCCCAAATAAGTATTCTTTTCCTTCGAGTAAGGTTTCACATTTTCCTTGATGATTGAAAAGTTTTCAACAGTCGCAAAAGTATAAGTTTCACCAGAAGAGACTATTTTTGGAGGATCCATGACAAGTTTTCAAGTAATGTTTTTTAAGGTTTACAAGAATCACAAATATATAGTCACTCTAAATTCGAAGATTTTCAAAAAAAAAAGTAGAACAAGATATAGGAAAGATGTTCATCCAATGGCAATTTCGAAACGTAACTGTAGTTTTCAAAGAAAAAATTATGTTCACGAACAAAGCATACTAAACTTGATTTAGAATTACTAAAAACAATCATTTTTCCAAAAGGATATTCAAGTTTACAACCTTTGAAAATATTTTAAATTTTCTCGTAACATCATCTCATGAATCACAGATAAAGTGAGAATCTTGATTAGGATGATTAATATGCCCCAAATTATTTATATGAAAATTTCTCTAAAGGACATCAGTATCTTGCCCAAAAGAATCTAAGTTTAAATATCAACGATATGATCAGATTGAAATATCTAAGGTTCCATCTTAGGTCTTAACTTGTCATGTATCTATTCATCTTAACTTGTTATATAGCTATTTCTCTATAACTTGTCCCCATCTCTTGCTTAGGAATCAGGTAGTAAGGAAGACTCCACAATGAGCATAAGAAGTCTTGACACTCACATCACATCATTATATTTTGAACACATTATTAGCAATTTGGTAAGAAATTACAACTAGATTTGTGATTTTATAGGTACCTTTTAAGTATGAACTCAACTCTATGGTGCAATATTGTTAGAGCACTGCTCGGTCGAACTCGCAAGCGTTGCTATCTCACGCTTGTTTGTCAAGTGTAGTTGCCAAAACTATAAGTCTTGATTTCTAGTCTACTTATAGCTAAGTCTCGGATTAGGATAGAAAGTGTAGTTGAGCATTAGACTTCAAGGCGTTCATCAATTGAAGACGAATAACTACTAAGGGGAGCTTGTGGAACTTCATCAACAAAAGGTATATGGAGACTTGAACTCATCTATCACTCAAAAGTATATCTACTTTATCTCCTATTTGAGACAAAGGTCATATAGCTATATAGAATTCAATTATGCACATTTGATATTTCGAGCTGAGTTTAATTTGCTTACATATTTCTCGAAATATTGTTGGTAAGCTTTCGCTTTAACCAAGTTCATCTTATATTCTTGACGAAAGTCAAAATGTGATCATATAAAAATCTCCTGGTAACTTCTTACATGATTTCTGTGAGACAGTCAGTTGATGTAGTCCGGGAACCATGGTATGCATACCCGTACGCGTACTGATTGGTTTAGTAGAAGTCCGGGAACTAAGTACGCATACCGTTATGTGTACTGGCGTGAGGTTCAAGTTCCGGGACTTTACTTAGTTTGGTGGTATGCGTACCCGTTTGCACACTGGAAAACACAAACTTAGTCCGGCCACTAAGGTATGCGTACCCGTTTGCATACTTAAGTGGGTTATGTTCTAAAATCGGTTTGTTCATGAACTAATACATTTATATATTAAGGAATATAATCTTTTACAAACCGTGGATATAATATTCATGACTTGATTCGAGTGAATCAAAATCGATTTTGCTTCAATTGTGTCTTGTATAGTTCTATGAAAATACAAACAATTGAACAACTCTAGAATTAGTTTCATTTAAGTCATTTGAACTAGTTATGTTAAGATGAATAAGGTTGATATGAAAGTGTTCATATGGCTAACTTCGGTTAACTATTGTTGAGCCAACAAAGGTGTATACGTTTAGGTACGGTTACTCATATCTAAATGAAGTCACTTTTTCATTTGTGTGTAACAAGCTAAGTTCGATCTAACAGTTGAAAGATATTAGCTTGAGTCTAATAAGGTTTTCATCTAACAGTGAATATTGAATGCTTTGTTACCAAGGTAACATTGATTGCAAACCCTGATTTGAAGACTATATAAAGGAAAACTCTAGCAACTGGGAAACCTAATCCCCACACCTCATGTGTGATACAAGTTGCGACTAGAGTCGATTCTCCTTTAACCTTAGGTTTTTCCAAAAGCATGTAGGTTAACGACTTGAAGACTTCACTGGGATTGTGAATCCAAACCCAACTATTTTCTCTATAGTTGTTTGTTCTGATCTTATTGTTTTCTATCGTGATTGAGTACCATCTTCTCTAAGATTTGCTCGAGATTTAATCTCTGACAGGCAAGATAAAAAGTAGTCACAAACATCTTCGTCTCATCGTTTGTGATTCCACAATATCTTGTTTCATTTCCATACGATTAAGATTATTCTGAGGTGATTGATATTTCTAGGCTGTTCTTAGGGAAGTCCGGCATATCAATTGATTCATGTTCACCTTGATTTATCAAAAGACGGAAAAAAAATCATAGGTATATCTGTGGGAGACAGATTTATCTATTCAATAGACTTTTCTGTGTGAGACAAATTGGTTTATCAAGTCTTCGACTTTGGGTCGTAGCAAATCTTAGTTGTGGGTGAGATCATCTAAGGGAATCAAGTGCGTAGAGTCCTGCTGGGATTCAGAGAGGTAAGGAGCACAATGTGCCTTGATCAGTGTGAGATTGTTTAGTGCTCAACTACATTCCAGTACAAAGTTAACTTTGAGTAGGCTAATGTCTGTAGCGGCTTAATACAGTGTGATGTTCAAATATGGACTAGGTCCCAGGTTTGTTTTCATTTGCGGTTTACTCGTTAACAAAACTTTTGGTGTATGTGTTATTTCTTTTCCGCATTATATTTGTTTATACAATTGAAATATCACAGGTTGTGCGTAAGTTTAATCAACTGTGAATCCAACCTTTGGTTGTTGATTAAATTGATTGACACTTGGATATTGGTTTTTGATACCGTCCAAGTTATTTCTTATATTTAATCGGGCTCGCAAATTCCTATTTGTTTGATTGCAGATTGAATTGAGAAATTTAGATACAACTCTTTGATATACTTTTCTCAAAATTGAGTTTGACTGTCTAGTTGATTCCCTTGAAAGTATATTGGAGTTAATCCATACAGATTGCTAAGCGAGATATTGGGTGTGGTTGTTAGATTCCCACTTTTTCAATTGGTATCAGAGCAGGCAAACACATTTAAGACCTTATAACTCTGTGTTTGTTGCAATCTGACTCTATGGACATAAATGTTATCTCTATAAACGTACCGTCAGTCTTTGATGTCTCTAATTACTTGTGGTGGAAAATTTTTATGCGTGCCTTTCTTGAAGTGCGCGATTTTCAATCATGGGTTTACCTGTTAATGGATATTTTCCTTCGGTTGTTACAATAGGCAATGTAACTGTACCAAAGGATATCGGTGATTATGATGCTGTCGAGATTCTTGCTGCAAAGAAAAATTTTGAAGGATTGAATGCAATCATCCATGCCATTACCCCATATCTTCAGCACCATGTGACTAGGTACACTCGTTCTAAAGATGCTCGGGATATCTTAGAAACCGTATTTGAAGGGAATACCTGTGGAAAAGAAGGTAGGCTTCAAAACCTAAATTCTGATTGGTAAAACCTTCGTATAGCAGATGAAGATTCATTTGATGAGTTCAATCACAAAGTGTCTGAAATTGTTAATGCATCTTTTGCGTTGGGTAAGACTATTCCTAAAAAGACATTGTGATGAAAATTCTCAGATCATTGCCATCTAGATACGATTCTAAGAAACATGCCATCGTTGAAGGAAATAACCTTGATACACTTTCCAGAAATACTCTTGTTGGAAAGTTAAAAATATTTGATCTTGATCAGCAAACAGTCAGAACATCTACGTTAAATGCTATGACCAACTTGTCTTGGGCGGATGAATGTTGTTTCAATCATGTTGATTTTGATAAATCACTGATTACACAAAAGATCAAGGATATTGTAAAAAAGAAGCAAAAGATGTGAGAAAGGTCTCTCTCTGGTTAATGCTTCAGATGATTCAATACAAGAAAAATCATCCCAGGTTGTCGATGTCTTGCATACTTCCAATGCTCAAGGATATTTTTCAGCTCTCGCAGCAGAAACCTCTTCCTACTCAAGACTGATTCAGAGTTTGAGTCTGACACTGAGATTTTTGAATTCTTGGATAAATATGATCACCAAGAAAATCTCCAACTAAAGGCTTCGTTGGAGAAACTTGAATCATCACTTCAGGTGAAAAATCTTGAGATAGATTGTCTTAATGATGAATTCACCAGAACCCTGTCTCTGAAGGAAAAAGAGATTAATATCCGTAAGTGTGACCTGCAAAGGTTGTCTGGAAGTTCTGACAAAATATCAACAATGTTATTCGGTCAGTAGTCTTTGGGAAACACAAATGGTTTAGGGTTCAAAAGCAAAAATCTGAGCACAAACAACTCATTTGTGCCAGGCGGTTTTGAAATAATTAATGAAGAATGTTGTGATAAACATGAGGCAAATAATCAAGACAATAAATATTCCTTGATTTGTGCATTTTTTGGAAATGCAAATCATGTTCAAGATAAGTGCTGGAAATTCAAGAGGAATAACAAAATGATTTCCATACTTCATAATGACATGCAAAGAATGAATCTGGCCGTGGGTAAACAACATGGTACTCCTGAAGACAAGAAAAAATCCAAAAGAACCAGATTCAGACGAGGTAAGAAGTTTGTTTATACAACAAACCTTGATATGTCACTGTGTGATAAAAGATGTGAGCATTCAGCTCACTCCGTCACTATTTAATACTAGTGGTGTCTACATACTCATCTTTATCTTGAGAAAATGAGGATTGCATCAAGGTTGCTCAAGTTTTGTATTATTATTAATTTCTTATTTTTTTTCTGTTAAGAAAATATCTTCTTGTTAAAATAGATAATGGATCATGAACCATAAAAGACTTGTTCAAAGTTCTTCTAGGGTTTGGATGTCAAATAGGTCTATTTATATTCATTTGTGGTCAAAATGCCCTTTACGTCTCTTATATTTGAAAAGATACAGTTTCATGGCTCCTGTGACTAGAGGTACCAAAAAAACGGATGCATTTGAAGCAGTTAATGTGTATATTTGTGAAGGAATCGTTTCCCCAAGGAAGAAGAAGGAGAGATCCACAAATGATGAAGAAGGTTTTTCCTCTAACCGCCTCTTGTCTGTTTGTCATTTTGATAATAAATTTAGAGGTATGGTGAAGGATTTCATCAACAAAACAGATGATTTTTTATCTCAAATCATTTTATCTTTAAAAAAGATAGCTCACCATGAACGTATGTTGTCTCTAACAAAGAACACCTTGTGTGGGATAAAAAGAGAACTTAGTGAGTTAACTGATATTTTTGAAGATTTGGAGGAATTGAACGATCCCATACTCAATGGGTTTTTCAATAATGAGAAGGAATTCTCAATAGATGCTCTGAGAAATCTCTACGATGTCTAGAAAAATTCTTATGAAAATTTATTCTTGTGTTTTAAGAAGGATAACTAGGGTTTGGAATAACAATTATTGTGAGTAGCAGATAGCTATTTCCAACATTTTTCATCTTTCAATGTTTTTAAATTTATTTATTTAATTCTAAATTTTATTTGGAAGATGATTTTGCAGTATTAATCTTTATGGTTTTATATATTGCAACTTGTTGTGGGATATGTGTGTTTGCGTCTGTGAACTATGATTATCCCATATTTGCTCAAAAATTAAGTTTATCGTATGTCTTTATGCAAATATTGATAAAAGATAGAAATAACTTTTGATAACAAAAGTTAAGACTATTATGTCATTATGCAAATATTGATGGAAATAGGATGAACTTTTGTTTACAAATATCAAGTCTATTACATGTCTCTATGCAAATATTGATGAAAAATATAATGAATTTTTGAATATTCCGCAGTATTGGTCTTTCCCTGATCCACATCTTTGTGTAAGTACCGTGTGGCTCCATAAGTTCTCTTATGTTGAGCATTTCCGATTAAATTAATCATGGGTTCTCTTGTGGTTAATTTAATTGAGTATTTTGAATACAAATTCATGTTTCATGTGATTTGTTAATGTCCAAAGAAATCTTTCTTTTCCTGTGAAAGTAAGGTCGCTCTTTTTGTTCTTTCTGGAATGACATTTTATGGGGGAGAGTTCTTAATTCAACTTGTGCTTAATTGCCAAATCTTTGTGGGGAGTGCGGCTGTGGAATATTGTAGGAGTTTTCTTGTATCTTTATAAGATCCTTGATGAATACACTAGTTTCGGCTATGTGAAATCATCAAAACAAAGTTGATATGTTCTCTTTTGGTCATGAAGTATCCCAATAGAAATTTCATTAGGATCCCACTAGTTTTCGTACCTTTGCCAATTAATATTGACAAAAAGGGGGAAGAATTAATGTGTAGTTCACACTACAAATACATATGGTTTACGGATCATTATATAAGGGGAAGTGGTTTTCATGTGAGATGAAGTATTGACTAAGGGGGAGTGATATATATCACCATAGTATTGTTGTCAAAGTTGTGATACAATTGGACTTTGATGCTGTGTAATAATATCATGACATTGTATAACAATGATTGAGAGCTACTGTTTTCTCATTGTTATAGCTACGGATCTTCAACAACTATGATGCTGAGTTTAAGGGATTCAGAATCACCGGAGTACTTTGAAGTGACGAAGAATTCGAGTAATGTTGAAGAACCAAGGAAATCAAGCATTTGGATTGAGAGCTACAAAGTTTATTTATTTTGTATTCCATATGTATTGATAGTTTTGTCACTAAAATTGACAAAGGGGGAGATTGTTAGAGCACTGCTCGGTCGAACTCGCAAGTTTTGCTATCTCAAGCTTGTTTCTCAAATTTAATTACCAAAACTATAATTCTTGATTTCTAGTCTACTTATAGCTAAATCTCGGATTAGGATAGAAAGTGTAGTTGAGCATTAGACTTCACGACGTTCATCAATTGAAGACGAAGAACCACTAAGGGGAGCTTGTGGAACTTCATCAACAAAAGGTATGTGGAAACTTGAACTCATCTATCACTCAAAAATCTATCTACTTTATCTCCTATTTGAGTCAAAAGTCGTCTAGCTATATAGATTTCAATTATGCACATTTGATATTTCGATCTGAGTTTAACTCGCTTACATGTTCCTCGAAATATGCGTTGGTAAGCTTTCTCTTTAACCAAGTTCATCTTATATTCTTGACGAAAGTCAAAAGATGATCATGTGAAAATTGCCTGGTAACATCTTACATGATTTGTGTGAGACAGTCATTTGATGTAGACTTGGAATGTTTCGTACTGATCATTCAATCACTTGAAAATTGCTTTGAAGCTAATAGTTTGTGTGAGACATTCTGAGAATGTTTCAATGGTTGAAAAGAGAGTTTAGAAAAATTGGATATAAGCACAGTATGTGTACTTGCATATGTGTAATCCAAGTCCGGGAAACATAGTATGCATACCCGTATGCGTACTGATTGGTTTAGTAGAGGTCCAGGAACTAAGTACGCATACAGGTACGTGTACTGGCATGAGGTTCAAGTTCCGGGACTTTATTGAGTTTGGTGGTATACATACCCGTTCACATACTAGCGAACCCAAACTTAGTCCGGCCACTAAGGTATGCGTACCTTAAGTGGGTTGTGTTCTAAAATCGGTTTGTTCATGAACTAATACATTTATATATTAAGGAATGCAATCTTTTTCAAACCGTGGCTATAATGTTCATGACTTGATTCGAGTGAATCGAAATCGATTTTGCTTCAGTTGTGTCTTGTATACTTCTATGAGAATATAAACAATTGAACAACTCTAGAACTAGTTTCATTTGAGTCATTTGAACTAGTTATGGTTACAATGAATAAGGTTGATATGAAAGTGTTCATATGTCTAACTTCGGTAACTATTGTTGAGCCAACAAAGGTATGCATGTTTAGGTACGGTTAATCATAAAAAATAAAGTCACTTTTCATTTGTGTGCAACAAGCTAAGTTCGATCTAACGGTTGAAAGATATTAGCTTGAGTCTAATCAGGTTTTCATCTAACGGTGAATATTGAAGGCTTTGTTACCAAGGTAACATTGATTGCAAACCCTGATTTGAAGACTATGTAAAGGAGAACTCTAGCAACTGGTAAACCTAATCCCTACATCTCCTGTGTGATATTAGTTGCGACTAGATTCGATTCTCCTTTAACCTTAGGTTTTTCCAAAACCCTGTAGGTTAATGACTTGAAGACTTCATTGGGATTGTGAATCCAGACCCAACTATTTTTTCTGTAGTTGCGCGTTCTGATCTTGTTGTTTTATATTGTCATTGGGTAATATCTTCTCAAAGATTTGCTCGAGATTTAATCTCCGATAGGCAAGATAAAAAGTAGTTTCAAACATCTTCGTCTCATCGTTTGTGATTCCACAATATCTAGTTTCGTTGTTATACGATTAAGATTATTGTGAGGTGATTGATATTCCTAGGATGTTCTTCGGGAATATAAGTTTGGTATATCAATTGGTTCTTGTTCACATTGATTTATCAAAATACGGAACAAAACTCATAGGTATATCCGCGGGAGACAGATTTATCTGTTCAATAGACTTTTCTGTGTGAGACAGATTGGTTTATCAAATCTTCGACTTTGGGTCGTAGCAACTCTTAGTTGTGGGTGAGATCATCTAAGGGAATCAAGTGCGTAGAGTCCTGCTGGGATTCAAAGACGTAAGGAGCGCAACTGTACCTTGATCAGTGTGAGATTGGTTAGGGCTCAACTACATTCCACTCCGAAGTTAGCTTGGAGTAGGCTAGTGTCTGTAGCGGCTTAATATAGTGTGGTGTTCAAATCTGGACTAGGTCCCGGGGTTTTTCTGCATTTGTGGTTTCCTCGTTAACAAAATTTCTGGTGTCTGTGTTATTTCTTTTCCGCGTTATATTTGTTTATATAATTGAAATATCACAGGTTGTGCGTAAGTTCAATCAATTGTAAACCCAACCTTTGATTGTTGATTAAATTGATTGACACTTGGATATTGGTTTTTGATACCGTCCAAGTTATTTCTTATATTCAACCGGTGTCGCAAATTCTTATTTGTTTGATTGCAGATTGAATTGAGAAATTGAGATATAACTCTTTGATATACTTTTCTTAAGATTGAGTACGACTGTCTAGTTGATTCTTTTGAAAGTATATTGGAGTTAGTCCATACAGATTGCTAAGCGAAATATTGGGTGTGGTTGTTAGAACCCCGCTTTTTCAAATATGACTCAACAAGGAGATATGAAAAGTATCATCTTCAAAAAAAAAAAACGAGAAGGCTATTGTTGACAAAACCATAAAGAAATTTGCATGAGAATACTATAACCCCACAAATGAAACATGAAAAAAAGATGGAGTGATTTAAGTAATTATAGTCAAGAGTAAAAGACAAAATAAAAAACATATAAAAAGTAGGTTGCATAAGCCCTTCATTATGCATTTTCCTTATCTCTTAACGGGGGCATTAGATGGGATACACACTGTTTTAACTATAGTTATGTTTGGTACGTTTGGATCTTGTTCTATTTAGTATTGTCATCTAAGCTTTGAGATAAAAAAGAGTCTAGCCTTAAAAACCTAAGATTGATTCATTATCCCCCAATGCTAGGTGACGCTCCAGATCTCCTTTTTACTGAAATATCTTTCTAACTAAAGCTTCTGGTCACCCCCCACCTCATGAAAGTGTAAGGCATTAAAATTAGAAGACATAGTATTGTGAGTAGTAAACAAACTGATGTAATAGTTTTGAATTTCCGTCTTGATGATTGTATTTTTGTCAAAACAATCCATCCCATCTACTTGATGTTTTATAGTGGTATTTTTATCATTTTTCCGTTTGCAAATCTACGAAAATAACTTGTGCCAACAAGAATAACATATGCACAGTATGCCCTTTATGTGAATCACAGGAGGAAACTCTGCAGCATCTACTTATTGAATGTGCTTATGCGAAGTCAATATGGCTAGGAATGAATGTTAATCTGCACAGTCTATATAGCCAACAGATTACTGCTTCTAGATGGATAGCTAGCTGGTTCTCTGACTCTTCTGCAAATGATGAAAATCTGAGATGGAAGACCATTTTAATGTGTGCAGCTTGGTAGATATGGAAGAATAGATGTATTACAGTGTTTCATAATAAGAAAATTAGCTATTGGTTCGCCTGTCATGAGATTAATAACCTTGTTGAGCTTTGCCTTAAAGAAGGAACTCAACAGCTTAAGAGTCATAAGAACATGAGACCTCAGCAGCGGACTCCACCACCAACTATCACTTGAAAATAAACATAGATGCTTCTTTTGATCATGACACAAAGGAGATTGGAATAGGGCTAATTATTCGTGACTCTGCAGGTTCAGCCAGGGGGATCAGAGGCAGGTACCACTATGAAGGAGTAGATCCAGAGCAGTCAGAATGTTTGGCCATGAAACATGCAATCCCGTGGGCCAAGGAACTCAATCTAAATCTCAACAACTTACTGTTTGAAGCAGACTGTATAAATGTCACTAGTTTTATCAGCAATGCTAACTCTGTAGTTCACTGGATGAACCAGAGTTATATAGATGAAATAAAGCAGTTGTTGTCAGGTTTTCCTTCCTTTAATGTTAGTCATGTAAAAAGAACGGCGAATAATGTGGCTCATGTAATAGCCAACAAAGCTAGAACTACCAAATCTTCCTTTTATTTTGTTAGCAGTTTCCCCACAGATTTAGCTTATCTTGTAAGGGAAGAAAGGAAGGTAACTAAAAAGTCATGTAATATGTTGGTTTAATACAATGGCTCTTTGCATAAAAAAAAAACTTGTGCCAACAATACTATCACCACTAACCATTGGTAGTTCATCGAAATGTTTTGTCACCAACCAAATTTTCTCTGATTTGGATATCGTTTTCTATTAATCTATGACATTTTTTATAAGACCCACTGCCTTCCATAAAGAATTCACCATCTAGCTAGAATTTAGATGGTTCCACGTAGACGGGAAAATGGTAGGGAAGAAAAAAAATACTCCGTATAACACATGTATCTATAGCCTGTTTGGATACCATTTTAGAAGGTGTTTTTTTGACTTTTAGAACCAAAAAAGTCAGAAGTTAATTCGAGTATACAACTTCAAAATAACTTTTAGAAGCAAAAAATATTTTGCTTCTAACTTTTACTCCTAATTTCGGTTTCTGAAAAAGTAGAAATATTTGTGCTTCTAGTATCCAAACAGACTATTGAATTTGAACATGCAATTGGAGGATACATAAACTAATTGAGAATATTTCACTGTAGCTACCGACAATCCATCGACCATGCCGATTTTATTGAAAAACCATGTCGGCCGCCATAGTAAAAATATCCCCAAGTTATATGTATGGGCCGATTAATTGTTTTTGGATTTAGCTGTCCTAGTTGGTATAGTACTAATTGTAGTACCCCACTGCTACCAAGTGACAGACTGCCCGAGACTTTTAAGCCCCACACTCGAAGAATCTGCGACTTTGAAGCTGTAGCAATTACCAATTTATCAGTATAGGTTTGCTTAACCAAATCGTTATCGTCTAGCACAGCATGTAAATCAAAATTAAAAAAGAGAGTATCATAAGCATGTTAGTTGAGTACACATGGGAATTGTAGAAAGAATATATTTTATCAGTATAATAGTAGATATCCCGCCCACCAAACGAAGTACAGCAATTTGTTAATTGAATACTAAAAACAAATACGAGCGGACTAGAAAACGTAAAGTTTTCTTCTAGCATCCTTGGATAATTCACCCCATCTAATGTCCGTATGAAAATGTAAGAATCCTTCAACTCAACTCACTCCAATTTTAGTATTGCTTAAATCTGTTGGAACTTTTAGGAATCGTCGGGCCTAACTAATCTCAAAAATCGGTTTGCAAGATTAGGATTGTCCAAGGCTTATTAAGCATGGGACTTATGTTGTCCTAGGCGATGTGGTACTATTTAACACCTCCCCTAAATGACTAGGGCTATATTGACGGAGTGGCAGGGAAGCCGTGGACACATACTGGCGGGGATACGAAGTGATACGGAAACCACGAACAGCGTTGAGAGGAGCCTGGCTCTGATACCATGTTAGAAATTCTCGGGCCTAACTAATCTCGAAAACCGACTTATAAGGTTAGGATTGTCCGAGGCTTATTAAGTACGAGACCTAGATTTCTCTAGGCGATGTGGTACTATTTAACAAGAACTTCATAGTTTCGTGCCTAATTAGTGAAATACCAATAATAAATTACCTTCCCCCGTTGTTTCATTCATCGGAGTTGTTCTCCGTCTTCTTCAAAAATGGATGCACCGAGCTTCGTTTGGTGCGCAACATTGGTTACAGATGTTATGTTATTTAAATATCAATAAGAAGGCAAAGTCTTGTTTTTCATAGCTACTAATGGGTTATCATTTTATTTGGATGGGTACCAAAATCACACGAGACAAGTTAACGAGTAGACATGAGGCATGACAACTGCGAACAATATATCCGAAATTGGGGAAGATTTTGAAGGTAACATGTAGGTTCGTTTTCATTGGAGCATAGCTGGAGTACTCAATCTATATACTGGTTGATTCAGTTGGCAACACTGTTGTCTCGCTTCCAACTTCCAATGGTCCTACACCGCCAATAAAACAGCACCATAATTACTAATCTTGTTAATGTTAATTATTTGCATTATTGGTAATGATGATTTAAACAAAATGTAATTGCTAACGGAGTCTTGTCTTTGATTGAAACTCTTACTGGCTATAATCCATATACAGCTCATTCCACCATATTCCCGTTCCCCCCAACACCTTATCCGTATATAAACTCCATTCCCATTCTCATCATCGAACACCCGCCACCACCTCTCTCTCTTTATCTCTAAATTCTAATCTAAAATGGCTTCTTCTTCATCACTCTTCATTCTCTTCACCGTCACAGTACAATGTCTAATCCTAGCATTGGCACCCCAAACTCAAGCTCAAGCTCCAACTGCACCAGGTGGTCCAATCAATCTGACACAAATCCTTGAAAAAGGCGGTCAGTTCACAACATTCATGCGTTTATTAAACTCGACACAAGTTTCAAGCCAAGTTAATAGCCAAATCAAAACATCGAGTGAAGGTATGACTATTTTTGCACCCAGTGACAATGCTTTCAATAACTTAAAGCCAGGAACCCTGAACGGACTCTCTCTTCAAGAACAAATTGAACTCGTTCTTTACCATGTTTTACCGAAGTATTATAGCATGGTCAATTTTCAAACTGTTTCTAACCCTGTTAGAACTCAAGCTTCTGATCAAGGTGGTAAACCCTTTGGTCTTGACTTCACTACTACTTCAAATCAAGTTAATATCTCTACCGGTATCGTTGCAACTCAACTCAACAATGCTCTTAGACAAGAATTTCCATTAGGTGTTTATCAAGTTGATCAAGTTTTATTTCCAAATGAATTGTTTGGTCCTAAAACTCCTTCAGCTACATCACCTTCGTCAGAGGACCCTGCTGATGCAAAAGCTCCTGGTACTAAGGCTGGTGGCAAAGGTGATAATTCGGGATCGAATAATATTGGGTTCAGCATGATTTTTGGATTTGGTTTGGTTCTTATGGGTATTATGTTCCAATGATGTAATTATGGAATTGGTCTTGCTTGTGTATTTATTGTTATATATTGATTCTTTGTATTTTTACTTTGAGATCAATCCTGTTATATGGTTCAGTCATCTATAACTATATATGTCATTTGTGAATGAAAATTCTTTTAGTTGATGATTAATCAATCTTTTTTTTTATTTTTCCTGGACATCTATAGAGAGAGTCTTGACCTGTGTCTGTGTGAAACTAAGAACCCCTGAATATACCTGGACTTCAACACTTCAGTATGATTGCAGCCGCATTCTTTGTTTAGAGACCGAATTTGTGGTCGAATTTTGGAATATGCCAGACATCACAGTTGTAAAAGCATAAATGAAGTTCAATTGCGTGAGAAGGCCGAGTCAGTCCATGGTCAACTTCTCTGAATTCCACATTTCTACTTGACACTCTATCCGACTAATAATCTCCCGTGGAAATTGAATGATTGTCTCTATTTCTAATGGGCCTTCACAATTATCACTAATAGACTTTATAAATGTCGTTGATGGCATAATTGAAATTTCTTTAAAAATATAATTATCATATTTCCTTATATATCCTTTCCTCTTACTTCATTCTTGTCAATTGTAATAGCAGAAGAAAGAAAAAGAACTCATCTCCCTCACCATCATCTTCTCAATCGCCCCCATCACCACCAAGATTTCTATCGCCGCCACTACAACCAGCACCACCACCACTGTTACGTCCGCCGCTAGTATCAAAAAATCTACCATTATTTGTGTTCGATTTCAACTGATTTCAAGCTAGATCCAGAGATCGATTTGATTTTCAGTTTTCGATTTGGTGGTTTCGAGTGGACTTTGAGTTAAAGATTCATATTCGGTGATTTTGAGCTCGAGATTTATTGATTCCGAACCAGTTAGTAGCAAGGTTTAAATCAGATCTGATGAGATGGTGATTTGATTTAGGATTTGGTATCTGCTCAATCGGTTCAGATGGATCGAATTGGTGTTAAAGCTTTAGAGCATACAGTGGCAGTTGCTGCTAGGTATTATAGATGGTGGTTTGATGGTTTTGTTGGTGGATCTGAAACTACAGTTGGTGGAAGAATGGGTCTGTTGTGCAGATTCACAATTAGATGAATGTTAGGTCAGTGACAAATGTTGCTTTGAATGGTGCTGTAAATCTGTGTTGTAGTGGTGTTTGTTGCGGCTGAAATATAGCAAGCAGAAGATGAAGTTAGTGGCTACTGCAATGAACGAGATGAAGCTGTTGTTGTTTATGAAGCTACATGTGATGATCAATTGTTATTGTTTATATGTTTTTAGGGGATCAATTATTGTTGTTGACCCAATTTTTTATGGGATCAACTACGGTTGTTGATCCTTTCAAATTATATTGTTGACAATATTTTCTTGGATAAGTATAATCATGCTTGTAGTTTAAATCATTCTTGTAGTTTAAATCATACAAATTCCTTCCAGTGTTGAACTTGTGGTGCAATGGTAGCATGACTGACTCCATGTCAGATGATGCGTGTTTGACTCACGCCAAGTTCACTCCATTTACATGGATCAACTTTCATTGTTGATCCAATTTAGGGGATCAACAACCACTGTTTATCCCCTAAATTGGATCAACTTCTACTGTTGATCCTTTTTTTTTTTGGATCAACTACCTTTGTTGATCCCCTAAATTGGATCAACTTCTACTGTTGGTTCTATTTTTATTTGGATCAACTACTGTTGTTGATACAAAAATATCTGAACCAGTGGTGGCGGCGGCAGCGACGGACTAGTGGTGGTGAAGGACTGTTGGTGGTGTAATGGTGGTGGTGAAGGAGTGGTGGTGACGGTTGGTAGGTGGTGGTTGTTGAACGCTGGTGGTGGAATGGTAGTTGAATGTTGGTGGTGGTGTTGCTAGTGGTGGTGGTGAAGTGGTAGAGGAAGAAATTTGTTCCATTTTTAAAATAAAGAAAAATATTATATGGGTGAGGGTATTAAGGTAATCTAATTTTAAATGGATATAAGGTTATTAAAGAATAGGGACATATTTATTATTGTATAAGGATATATTTATTAGGTGTCAAAAGTAGGGACATCTCCTCCCCGTTTTAATGAGCGCAACAGAGTTGAAAAGTCAACAAATAAACTGACAGCATCCCTTGGATCTCCTAAGTTTTAAAGACAACCGTTGGATGATAGGAAACAAATTCCGTGTGACATTTTTACTTCCCGACTATACCCCTCTACATTTTCGTTACTTCTTCTTCTTCTCCCTCAACTATCTCACAAGCACAGCAGAAATCCAAAATTCCTCCATTAACAAATTTGTGAGAAAATGATAGGATAACATCAAATATCTTTTCAAAATGTAATCAAAGATCAAACCCTTATGATCATTTGACGGGTTTGGATGATGAGACGAATTGAAAAATAATAACATGATCAAAATTTCCTCTACTAAATCAAATAAAAATACAAAATCATATCAAATCAGATGAGATGAATTGAAAACTTCATTAAATAGATCGGAGTCGATGAATTTCATCATCCTATTCATTGAGAATACATTAAAAAAAAAATTAATCGCAAATCCCATGAACTTTTTGAATGGATGCTTTCATACTTTAATATGATCCAACTAAAACCTTAAAGGGTTCTAAAATTCAATGAACAATTCTTCGTAGCCGAAAGAAATTTGAATTTACAGAGAAGAGAATTTTGTTTGAACTTTGAATGCCGGTGCAGAAGATGGACAATCGGATCCGGGTATTTTCCAGATCTGCTAACTCAGCTAAGTTATCCACCCCAACTTTTATAGCAGTTTATCAAGATCAGCAAATCAACATTTCTTCGTTTTCTTTTCCTCCTGTAAAATCAATCAAACAATATAAACATTCAGATTTTAGTACAAACAGAGAATCATATTGAGAAATAATAAAAACTAGAAATCAGAAATTAAAAAATGAGAGGAAAAACAAAAACCAGTTAACTGTTTGCTTGAGCTAACATGAAAATAATAGAGATATTTAACAAGCTTTCAAGAAAAATAACCCGTTTAATTTTTGTTTAGCTTCATAACTCATGCATGCCATCAAGTCAACGATGAGATTAAGAGATTTGACTACATTGATGTTGGAAGAACAATTAAGAATAAGAGAAATTAGGCATAATATTCAAGAGTGTATACACATAATTCATCACTCGCCACGTGTCTAAGGAGTTACACGTGGAGACGCACAGCTGGAGACATCAAGGCACGATGCCACGTATTAACACCCAAGGGGCATTTGTCATCTATGTATAGTCATCATCAAACTGATCTGATGGCTAAGAATCGTGGAGCATCGAAAGAACGAGCCACCGCGAAGTACTGAAAAGCACCCGAAGATATGCTTTATCCCATCTCGAGGAAGATCCAAGATCCACGGTGAGGATTGGTCTCACTGACGAGGATGGGACAAGGGCATCTGACACCTGTCTGACGCGTGCGGACCATCCCAACCACCAGCATTAAACACCCTAAGCATAGGGTACGTGTCAGTCAGCCCGTGGAAGAGGAAGAGGCGACCCATCGCAACTACACATGACCGTTGAAGCCTTCGTTCAAGAACGAAGATACCAGCGGGATTAGCACAGAGATCGAGGAGATAAGGTTGCAACTATCTCTAACCATGGACCCCATGTATCATCCCTATAAATACCCCTCTCCACTAAGAGAAAAGAGGTCGACCAGTCTTGAGTGAGTATAGGAGATCTTATGAGAGAGAAATAGGAAAAGTAAGTATGGATTCCATTTCCCCCTTTAGCTTCGTAATTCACTCAGAGTCATTTGACTATCATTGCAACTCTCTAATACACAGTGAAACTCCAACCCCCCGTGGACGTAGGCCTTAGTGATGAACCACCTAAAATCGTTGTCTCATTTACGTTCTGCACTTTACTTTCTGTTTTATCTTTATGCCTAAGTTGAATGCATGGTTAATTTATCCTCT
Organism: Papaver somniferum; assembly: GCF_003573695.1. NCBI lineage: Eukaryota > Viridiplantae > Streptophyta > Magnoliopsida > Ranunculales > Papaveraceae > Papaver > Papaver somniferum. The sequence continues at coordinate 51,377,600 of NC_039363.1, forward strand.
CCTAATTAGACGATGACGAGCCCGAAGGCTCAGAGTCTAGAAAGCGCTGCACTTATGTTATTTTATATATATTTCATCTCTCGTAATGATTCTATATGCAATGCAAACATTGTTTGCAAACATAAAGATGCATCGTTATTTTTGTGTTCACAATCTGGCGCTAGAAACAGGGACTCTAGTCCCGGTAAAATATTTATCTTTCCCTGTGATTTCACTTCTTGGGTCTCAGCGCTATTCCCCTTATAATAGCGCTTTGAACAACTTATATTAAGATTCATGTTTTCTTTGAAAAAAAGAACCTTCTGGATCTATGTCTCCCTGTGATATCAGCATATACTCCTGCAAAAAGCACTTTAGATCTGTGTTTTCCTTGGCAAAACCTTTTCAGATCTGAGATTTACGTGACAACATTTCATTCTATAAATCTTCATTAAAAAAAAAAAATCTTCATTGTCCTAGTGTATTTTTTAACGAAACATGCAGTGAGACTAAGCGTTCAATATTTTCTAACAAATCTGCATTGTCCTCGTGTATTTTCTAACAAAACCCATGAACTTGGTATTTTTCGCAAAATATTTTCAAAAAAACCTGTCAGTAAATCTATGTTTACAATAGTCGGATCTACATTATTTCACACTGAAAACGTTGAAAACCTTTAAATACACGTTGTGATCTGCGCCCTTACCTTGAAAAGACTATACTAACCAACTTTCTTTGAACGCACTTTGTTAAAAAAGTCAACGTGGAATTTGTTTCTTCGATCACTTCTTATCTTTGCAAAAAGTTAAAGATGGAGAAAGCGAAGGAGGTGGGAAAAACCAAAGCATCGTCGAAAGAAACACCAAGGACTACCCCAGTTGTAACCCGCAACAAGCAAAAAGGCGAGAAATCGAAGGTAACCAACCAGAAGCAGGACTCCACGAAGATCACATCACCATTGGATACTAACATCGTAGTAGCCGCGACCCTCAAAGCGGCAGCAGCCAAAACCGATGCAACAAAGACAGTGGCAGCTACCCGAATTCATGAACAACAGGAAGGATTTGCAGAATCAATGATGCACCAACCGGTCTTCGGAATGCCGTCGACAAAAGACCAACACCAAACTCCGCCAGTCACCCAACCTTTGTTGATAGTAAACCAGACAACGCCCCCGCGCGTGGATTTGCCAACGGCCACAACCGATCCGCTTCCCCCTCTAATCCATACAGTGGACGAAGGTCACACAATGGCCATTGGAGGGCAGGTACGAACCGGAACCCCAAATCAAGGATCGAACCATTGATAGACGCATTTATGTGTCTAATATAGCCCAATTGTATATTGTGTTAGTACCCATTTTTTGTACTTATTATGGCTTTTTATGTCCCTGTAGGTATTTCTGGAGAAATAAGCTTTTGCGGCGAAATTGGCTAAAAAAGTGGTTTTTGCGCTCGTGGGAGAAAATTACTATACGGACTCTCACTTTGGATAAGGGGTAACCTAATTACTAAGGGGTGACCTATATCCAGGCAGCTTCTAAAGGGAGACCAGCCACAGATAAGGGGAGGTCATCTTCTCAAATTCAAAAGAAAATTTTGGCGGGAAATGAAATGCTTCACGAACAGCAAACAGGGTTGGAATTTTGGGGCCCTTTGGGACAGATTCGATCACCAAATTCGTTTGGGCTGGATGTTAATGGACTAAACAGAGTTGGTACATGCGTTTTTATCAATCGAAATGGGCTGGATAATCCGGGCTGGATAAACAGAGTTGGTACAGAGATACGTATCTTCCCGATATGTACAGAGAATGGGTAAAGGATTCAGGGAGAGTTTCACGCTAGTTAGACTTTTACTTGGTCTTGTTCTAGTCTTGATAACAGTTTGGTGGCAAATATATAGCTAACAAACGCGTACAGGGAGATTAGAGAGAGATATTTTCTCAACAGCGCAAAGAAGAGAGAAAAAGAAGAAGTCGGATTCACTCGAGATTTTTGGGGGTTTGGTAGCTATATAAGTGTTGGTTCGAGATTAGGCCAGTAACCATGCTTCAACACAATAAGGAAACTCTAGGGATGACCATAGAGGATATGAAACATATAAGTCCTATAGCTAGTATACCTCAAAAGAATTTAGAGGATGAACCACCTGATTATAACTCAGAGAAAGCAATTGACCTTTTTCAAGAACCGGATAGTCTAGAAATTAGGAATATTGTGACTAGTTTATCTAGAGACACCCAAAAATCTAAGTTTGGGGGTAGTGAACTAGAAGAAGCTCTATAGTATTTTAAATACTCTCCGGATCCGGAAATTCAAGCCATAGTTAAAGGTCTTACGGAGAATAGTGATTACCCTAAATTTGGGGGTAGAGATTGTCAATTATCCCCAGTAGAAGTCCCTAACTTGGGACTCAAGCCTAGTGCATCTGAGGTATCGCTTGAGTCTATTCAGACTCCACAACCCGATCCTCCTGATACTGTTCAGGAGAAAATCCATATGTTAGAGACCCGTTTTTCGGATGAATTTGTTTGCCGAGACACTCATATGAAGCCCAATTGGGCACTCCAGATAAATCCAATTGTCTTGCGAGAAACTTTAGATCAGGTTGTGCTCTTTCTGCTCATTTTTATGATCTTGACCATTTGTCTCCTATTAGTGGCAGTTCTATTTGGTCTTATGGACCCACAATTGTTTCGACTATTGGTATACGACTTTGGAAGGTGAAAATTCTTTTTGAGGTATTTGATGTCTAGCTAATGACTATAAATTTAGCATTTACTAGGAGGCTCCCGCGTTCTTGTGATACGGTAATATCCTTCCTTATTTATTTTCCCTCCAGTGGTAACATTTTCTCCTTGTATGTGCTTTAATTTCATAAGTAGAAACATTGAGGACAATGTTAGATTTAAGTTTGGGGGTGGGGAAGAAACACTTTTTGGCTTTTAGTTGCAATAAATAAACTCCAGAGCCTAGAAATTTATGCCTATTGAGGATTGCACTAACTAATCTAAGTGGATGGAAGCATTTTGATTGTAGGAGTTTGAGGAACCAATCTGATTAGATGGAAACATCTAAAGAGTCTATTCATAAAATCACAGAGCTCAGGTGTTAGAAATAACATGATAGTTTCACCATATCTCGTTGAGTCCTTTTCACTTCTATTTTTTTTTTTTTTTTTTAAACTATGTTTCTCTAAGTGATAGGTGGGGCCCACGATTCAAGTTGTTACCAATGCTAGGATGAATTAGAGTGATTGAGATACCATGAAAAAAAAAAAAGTTGAAAAAGAAAAAGAGATGAAAAAAAAAGATGAAAAAAAAAATGGTAGTTACCAAAAAAAAAAAAAATTTGAGACCAGACCATTTGACTTAAAGGAATAAATTCAATAAAGTCGACCACTGGTACCCTTGTATATGCCAGTTGTGTTGACCTAGAGTTAGGTTATCGACCACTGGTACCCTTGTATATGCCAGTGTGTTGATATTAGTCAGACTAGTATCTCAATCCATTAGGATAGGTTCATTTTGGCGGAGGCCTTCAGACAGATATGGGAAACGTCGTTCGCTTAGTAAACATCAAAACCATACATGTTTTTCTATATCCATCTTCTTGATCTATCTATGTGATTAGTTTTGACTCCGAATATGATGTCCATAGTGCAACTATCTGAGTAGAGCTCTGTCACTTTATATGAATTTTAGTATGCTTGAGTGCAAACTCGTGTACATCAATTGGAATTTCGCATCAGGGTACTTCTTCCTGTAGTCAATAAGTATGCCAACCAAGGAGATTCTTTAGTGCCTTCCAAGGTTCTGCGTAGATAGCTAAGGTCTGGAGTACAGGTTTTGTGGGTATATCTCTGGTAAGCCCTCCCGAGACTATAACTCGGCCACTAGGGCCACCTAGGGGTTTAAAGGCTTATTGCATACGCTAAATGCAATCGACGATGCCTGCGACAGTGAGTTAGGATTTTATTTTGTAGTTTTGATTTGCTCGGGACTAGCAAATAATAAGTTTGGGGGTATTTGATAGACGCATTTATGTGTCTAATATAGCCCAATTGTATATTGTGTTAGTACCCATTTTTTGTACTTATTATGGCTTTTTATGTCCCTGTAGGTATTTCTGGAGAAATAAGCTTTTGCGGCGAAATTGGCTAAAAAAGTGGTTTTTGCGCTCGTGGGAGAAAATTACTATACGGACTCTCACTTTGGATAAGGGGTAACCTAATTACTAAGGGGTGACCTATATCCAGGCAGCTGCTAAAGGGAGACCAGCCACAGATAAGGGGAGGTCATCTTCTCAAATTCAAAAGAAAATTTTGGCGGGAAATGAAATGCTTCACGAACAGCAAACAGGGTTGGAATTTTGGGGCCCTTTGGGACAGATTCGATCACCAAATTCGTTTGGGCTGGATGTTAATGGACTAAACAGAGTTGGTACATGCGTTTTTATCAATCGAAATGGGCTGGATAATCCGGGCTGGATAAACAGAGTTGGTACAGAGATACGTATCTTCCCGATATGTACAGAGAATGGGTAAAGGATTCAGGGAGAGTTTCACGCTAGTTAGACTTTTACTTGGTCCTGTTCTAGTCTTGATAAGTTTGGTGGCAAATATATAGCTAACAAACGCGTACAGGGAGATCAGAGAGAGATATTTTCTCAACAGCGCAGAGAAGAGAGAAAAAGAAGAAGTCGGATTCACTCGAGATTTTTGGGGGTTTGGTAGCTATATAAGTGTTGGTTCGAGTCATAAGAGGGGTTAGAAAAGTTTAGAGACAAATAGGAGAGAGTTCAGAGCCGAAACGAGGAAGATACCATTGATTGTTGCTGCTTGCTGCTGTTCAAGGAGGAAGAAGAAGAGGAAGAACAGACCTGCTAAGGCAGTCGTTCTTCATCAGTCTTAAAACCAGAACACGCTGTGTCGCTGTTTACAGCACACGGCTTGTATCGTTCTTTCCAGCAGCTTACACCGTTTGTGTCGCTATTTACAGCACTTTAGTTCTATCGTTTCTTCTCAGCACTTACACCATTTGTAACAGTGACGCTGTAACACTTTACAGCGTTGCTAATTCCTATTTCATCATATAATCATCAATAAAAACACCTATTTTAGCCATGAATTTATCTTGTGAGTGTGTTTTTGGGATGAGGAGCTAAACCCATTAGCCGAGACGACGGAGGAAGCCATTGGCACAAAATTTATTGGTATAATTCTAACTTTTACATTTATTTGCAATATTATTATTTGATTATTTGCACGAATTAAAATTGAATTAATAGTTTTTATTGAGTAATTGTGAATTGACTTGATGAAGCATGCTGGGTTTTAGTAACTTTTGATGTTTTATACTTTTTAATTACAATTATTACTTCAAAAACTTATTTGAGGCAAATATTAGAATTGATTTTAAAGATAAAATTGCATAAGAACTATTTAGAGTTTACTATTAAAATGGTCATTGGTGGAATCCTAGTCTTGGTGTTTTTCTCTATAACTTTGAACAACTTTTTATTTGCCTGTTTAAATTTAAATCTAAAAACTGTTTTCTTCACAAGTCTGAAAAGACCCTTTACCACTATCTCTACAACCATTTTTGGCGCCGCGCTTTGGCGCCGCGACGGGCGACGCTGTGACCTGTGTTTAGTTAGCATTTTTTTTTAGATTTTTTTTTTTTTTATTATTTTTTTCTTCTTTACGTTTTTTGGGTTTTTTTTTGTTTCCTTGCAGATTTTTGAAGATTGGAGCGAAAGACAATTTTGCCAAAGCTTGTGGTTATTTACTTAAAGTTTGGGAGCGAAAAGCAAAGCTAAAGGAGCGAAAGAAGAAGATTTTCTTTATTTTGTAAAAGAGAGAAAAAAAAAGAGGACATTTTTATTTTTGTAATTTTTTTTAGACTTTCTTTTCTTTTGTATTTTTTTTTATGGACTTTGGACATTAATTTTGGGACATTTTTATTTTTTTATTTTTACCCTACGGAAGGGTACCTTAAATATAAACTGTGTGCAGGGAAGGACGACGATTACGATATCGTCTCGGCCCCTCGGGTTCGCACACGACATAGGAGTCGTGGCCCGAGTCGACTTCAACGGTTCTCGCCCGTCTGGTACGGGAGGTAAAATTCTAAACACCGCGAATCTCCTGCAAGCGGGTTACTGGACTCCTTAAGGTGAATATATGTTGAGGACTTGAATATGGACTGTTTTTAAATTCCTAGTAAAGGGCAAGGACTGGACCATATAAGATAAGGGTTCGGATTTCATCACCGCTCCCTTCTTGCCCGCCTTAGGAAAACGAAACCTAAAGCGAACCTAAGCCTAAAATTTGGACTAGAAAGAGACCTATAGGGTATCGAGCTTAACAGGACAATCATTCGAAAAATATTGGTTACTCTTTTAAGCACACCTCGAAGTTCTTGACGGTTTCTGCGAGTTGAATGCGTGACTGCGCCGCATTGGATCGGTGAGGTTTTGGGTATCAAAGCTCCACTGAGCTTCCCTCGCCTCGATTCAACTTGCTTTAACTCGGATTGATTCCAGAGGGGTTTGCTTAAATTGTAACGAATTCCCTTTCGAAGGATTAGAAGCTGGTCTAGAAACAATCTAAGTGGAGCCATCATGCTTGTTGTTTGCTAGAAATCTTTAGGTTTGCTGTGGTAAAGTCGAGTCAGCCTGCTGTGTGTTGCTAGAACCTTCCTGTTAGGATTTTTATTTCTTTTTGAATTCTTTTTAGTGTATGCCCGATTTTGTTAGGGCTTGGAAAAGAGATACTCTAGGTCGATTGATTAGCGAAAAACCTAGTAGTTCTTCTGATTTAAGCAGGGAGCTCGAAGATTCTTCTTTGAGAGCCCTGTTTTTGGAAACTTCTGTTTTGAGAATCTGTCTCTTTGTGAGGATAGTACCCCTAGTACTTCTGTTGTGCCAGCGATGGCAACTTTGAAAGATTACATGTTCCCAACTAGGACCAACCGAGCTTCATGCATTAAATTGCCAGCCACTACGGCTAATTTTGAGATAAAACCTAGTATTCTTCAGATGATCCCTATATTCTTAGGAAAAGATGATGAGAACCCTTATTTTCATATTAGGGACTTTGAGGAAATCTGTGGGACAATTAGGATAAAGGACCTTACCGATGAAGTCTTGAAACTTAAGATGTTTCCCTTTTCTTTGAGAGACAAAGCCAAGACCTGGCTGAACAACCTACCGTCTGAATCCATAGAAACATGGCAGGAACTTATCGCTGCCTTCTATATGAAATTCTACCCTAAGCATAAAACTGCAGCTGTTAGGCAGAAAATTAGTGCTAGTGTGCAACAAGAGGGAGAGTCTCTTTATAGGTTTTTAGAGCGATTCAATGATCTCCTATCTCAGTGTCCTCACCATGGATTTGATAATATGAAACTTGTACAGATTATTTATGATGGTTTAGACTATTCGACCAAAGCCATGGTTGAGTCTATGTGCGCTGGTGAGTTCACTAGTAAAAATGCTGATGATGCTTTTACCTTCTTAGGAGCTATCGCTGAAAAATCCCAACAGTGGGAATCTTGTGTTGAACCCCCTAAAAGACTCTTGGTCAATAGAAGTAGCACCAATATGGTAGATACGAGTTTTGCGTCAGATGCTAAGTTTGCTGCTTTGTCCAGAAGGTTAGAAGCTTTAGAAATGGGTCAGTCTAAAAATAGGTCCCTTGTTGAACCTAATAGAGCCTCTCAAGTCTCTAGTTGTGGAATAGAGCCCGATAATTCATTTTGGGAAGGTCAGTTAGTGAAGAACAAGCCCATGCTGTCTATAACAACTCTAGGTTTGAGAACCGTCAGAAGTTTGACCCATACTCAGAAACCTACAACCCTGGTTGGAGAAACCATCCTAATTTCTCTTGGTCTAAGGGCCAGAATCAAGGCCAGTCTAGTAATTCTCAGCCTCCCCCAGGTTTTGGTTATACTAAGAACTCTTCAGGTCAGACCCAGAACCCATCTGAGAATAGAATAGCTAGCTTAGAGGAAACCCTTAGTATATTAAGGAAGAGCCAGGAGATGCTATCACAAAGCCAGGAAATGTTAGTAAAAAGCCAGGGTAATTTTCAAGAGGAAACCAAACAGAATTTTAAGAATAGTGCCCAGTCTTTTGCTAAATTAGAGCTTCAAGTCGGCCAAATAGCTAAGTTTATCAATGAGAGAGAAGAAGGAAGGTTCCCTAGTCATACTGATCCTAACCCAAGGAGAGAAATCGTACAATCATGTGAATGCTGTCACAACCCTTAGGAGTGGAAAGAAAGTTGACAACAAGGTCGCCATGCCTGATAGTGAACATGCTGTAGTTCACCCTGCTGAGCCAGAAAATGAGGAGACTGATAGAGTCTCCAAAGAGACCAATGAGGGTCATGTTAAGCCCGGCTTTGTTCCCAGAGCCCCGTTTCCCCAGCTGCTAGTTCCGACTAAGAGGGAGTCCAACTTTAATGATATATTGGAGGTTTTTAAGCAGGTTAATATCAACCTTCCATTATTAGATGCAATTAGGCAGATTCCCTCTTATGCCAAGTTCCTTAAGGACTTGTGTACGCGAAAGCGTAAGCTCAGTGTCCAGAAGAAAGCCTTCATAGCTAGTCATGTGAGTTCTATTATTCAGAATACCACTACTCCTAAGTATAAAGACCCAGGGTCCCCTACCATTGCTTGTACAATAGGTAAGTACCGTGTTGAGAAACCTTTGCTTGACTTAGGAGCCAGTGTGAATTTACTTCCATATCATGTGTACCTCAAGCTAGGACTTGGTGAGATGAAACCTACCCAGATAACACTTCAGTTAGCTGATAGGTCCGTTAAAGTTCCTCGTGGTGTGATAGAGGATGTTCTCATAGAGGTTGACAAGTTTATTTATCCAGTGGATTTTATTATCCTAGATACCCAACCTGTCCCAGACCTAGAGAACCAAATACCAGTGATTTTAGGTCGCCCGTTTTTAGCCACATCTAATGCGATCATAAACTGTCGAAATGGTATTATGAATCTATCTTTTGGTAATATGACTATTGAGTTGAATATTTTTAATGTCAATAAGCTACATTCTGAGCTAGATGACACGTGCATTGAAGAGGTCAACATGATAGGAACCTTAGTTCCGAAGTCTGTACCAAACACCGAATCGGAAGATCCATTAGAGAGTTGTCTAGCCCGTTTTAGCATGGATTTCGACGATGATAGCAACATTGAACAAGTAAATGCTCTGTTGGTTTCTATTCCTATGTTAGATACCGATATATGGAAATCTAGGTTTGAACCATTACTAGCTACCGAATCTACCTTAAGCCCTTATTTCGAAGAGCCTAAAGATCCTTCTAAGTTGAACCCCAATTATGCATTTGTAGGCCCATCTGAGATTTTGCCTATAACTTCCAATTTGGATAGTGATCATGCGATTAGGCCAGTAACCATGCTTCAACACAATAAGGAAACTCTAGGGATGACCATAGAGGATATGAAACATATAAGTCCTATAGCTAGTATACCTCAAAAGAATTTAGAGGATGAACCACCTGATTATAACTCAGAGAAAGCAATTGACCTTTTTCAAGAACCGGATGGTCTAGAAATTAGGAATATTGTGACTAGTTTATCTAGAGACACCCAAAAATCTAAGTTTGGGGGTAGTGAACTAGAAGAAGCTCTATAGTATTTTAAATACTCTCCGGATCCGGAAATTCAAGCCATAGTTAAAGGTCTTATGGAGAATAGTGATTACCCTAAATTTGGGGGTAGAGATTGTCAATTATCCCCAGTAGAAGTCCCTAACTTGGGACTCAAGCCTAGTGCATCTGAGGTATCGCTTGAGTCTATTCAGACTCCACAACCCGATCCTCCTGATACTGTTCAGGAGAAAATCCATATGTTAGAGACCCGTTTTTCGGATGAATTTGTTTGCCGAGACACTCATATGAAGCCCAATTGGGCACTCCAGATAAATCCAATTGTCTTGCGAGAAACTTTAGATCAGGTTGTGCTCTTTCTGCTCATTTTTATGATCTTGACCATTTGTCTCCTATTAGTGGCAGTTCTATTTGGTCTTATGGACCCACAATTGTTTCGACTATTGGTATACGACTTTGGAAGGTGAAAATTCTTTTTGAGGTATTTGATGTCTAGCTAATGACTATAAATTTAGCATTTACTGGGAGGCTCCCGCGTTCTTGTGATACGGTAATATCCTTCCTTATTTCTTTTCCCTCCAGTGGTAACATTTTCTCCTTGTATGTGCTTTAATTTCATAAGTAGAAACATTGAGGACAATGTTAGATTTATGTTTGGGGGTGGGGAAGAAACACTTTTTGGCTTTTAGTTGCAATAAATAAACTCCAGAGCCTAGAAATTTATGCCTATTGAGGATTGCACTAACTAATCTAAGTGGATGGAAGCATTTTGATTGTAGGAGTTTGAGGAACCAATATGATTAGATGGAAACATCTAAAGAGTCTATTCATAAAATCACAGAGCTCAGGTGTTAGAAATAACATGATAGTTTCACCATATCTCGTTGAGTCCTTTTCACTTCTATTTTTATTTTATTTTGTTTTTAAACTATGTTTCTCTAAGTGATAGGTGGGGCCCACGATTCAAGTTGTTACCAATGCTAGGATGAATTAGAGTGATTGAGATACCATGAAAAAAAAAAAAAAAAAAAAATTGAGACCAGACCATTTGACTAAAAGGAATAAATTCAATAAAGTCGACCACTGGTACCCTTGTATATGCCAGTGTGTTGATATTAGTCAGACTAGTATCTCAATCCATTAGGATAGGTTCATTTTGGCGGAGGCCTTCAGACAGATATGGGAAACGTCGTTCGCTTAGTAAACATCAAAACCATACATGTTTTTCTATATCCATCTTCTTGATCTATCTATGTGATTAGTTTTGACTCCGAATATGATGTCCATAGTGCAACTATCTGAGTAGAGCTCTGTCACTTTATATGAATTTTAGTATGCTTGAGTGCAAACTCGTGTACAGCAATTGGAATTTCGCATCAGGGTACTTCTTCCTGTAGTCAATAAGTATGCCAACCAAGGAGATTCTTTAGTGCCTTCCAAGGTTCTGCGTAGATAGCTAAGGTCTGGAGTACAGGTTTTGTGGGTATATCTCTGGTAAGCCCTCCCGAGACTATAACTCGGTCACTAGGGCCACCTAGGGGTTTAAAGGCTTATTGCATACGCTAAATGCAATCGACGATGCCTGCGACAGTGAGTTAGGATTTTATTTTGTAGTTTTGATTTGCTCGGGACTAGCAAATAATAAGTTTGGGGGTATTTGATAGACGCATTTATGTGTCTAATATAGCCCAATTGTATATTGTGTTAGTACCCATTTTTTGTACTTATTATGGCTTTTTATGTCCCTGTAGGTATTTCTAGAGAAATAAGCTTTTGCGGCGAAATTGGCTAAAAAAGTGGTTTTTGCGCTCGTGGGAGAAAATTACTATACGGACTTTCACTTTGGATAAGGGGTAACCTAATTACTAAGGGGTGGCCTATATCCAGGCAACTGCTAAAGGGAGACCAGCCACAGATAAGGGGAGGTCATCTTCTCAAATTCAAAAGAAAATTTTGGCGGGAAATGAAATGCTTCACGAACAACAAACAGGGTTGGAATTTTGGGGCCCTTTGGGACAGATTCGATCACCAAATTCGTTTGGGCTGGATGTTAATGGACTAAACAGAGTTGGTACATGCGTTTTTATCAATCGAAATGGGCTGGATAATCCGGGCTGGATAAACAGAGTTGGTACAGAGATACGTATCTTCCCGATATGTACAGAGAATGGGTAAAGGATTCAGGGAGAGTTTCACGCTAGTTAGACTTTTACTTGGTCCTGTTCTAGTCTTGATAACAGTTTGGTGGCAAATATATAACTAACAAACGCGTACAGGGAGATTAGAGAGAGATATTTTCTCAACAGCGCAGAGAAGAGAGAAAAAGAAGAAGTCGGATTCACTCGAGATTTTTGGGGGTTTGGTAGCTATATAAGTGTTGGTTCGAGTCATAAGAGGGGTTAGAAAAGTTTAGAGACAAATAGGAGAGAGTTCAGAGCCGAAACGAGGAAGATACCATTGATTGTTGCTGCTGCTGCTGCTGTTCAAGGAGGAAGAAGAAGAGGAAGAACAGACCTGCTAAGGCAGTCGTTCTTCATCAGTCTTAAAACCAGAACACGCTGTGTCGCTGTTTACAGCACACGTCTTGTATCGTTCTTTCCAGCAGCTTACACCCTGTGTCGCTATTTACAACACTTTAGTTCTATCGTTTCTTCTCAGCACTTACACCATTTGTAACAGTGACGCTGTAACACTTTTACAGCGTTGCTAATTCCTATTTCATCATATAATCATCAATAAAAACACCTATTTTAGCCATGAATTTATCTTGTGAGTGTGTTTTTGGGATGAGGAGCTAAACCCATTAGCCGAGACGACGGAGGAAGCCATTGGCACAAAATTTATTGGTATAATTCTAACTTTTAGATTTATTTGCAATATTATTATTTGATTATTTGCACGAATTAAAATTGAATTAATAGTTTTTATTGAGTAATTGTGAATTGACTTGATGAAGCATGCTAGGTTTTAGTAACTTTTGATGTTTTATACTTTTTAATTACAATTATTACTTCAAAAACTTATTTGAGGCAAATATTAGAATTGATTTTAAAGATAAAATTGCATAAGAACTATTTAGAGTTTACTATTAAAATGGTCATTGGTGAAATCCTAGTCTTGGTGTTTTTCTCTATAACTTTGAACAACTCTTTTTATTTGCCTGTTTAAATTTAAATCTAAAAACTGTTTTCTTCACAAGTCTGAAAAGACCCTGTTTACCACTATCTCTACAACCATTTGAAAATACATCAACCATACCCTCCAACTAATGGTAGAACTCGAAGAGTTAACGAAGAACCAAAAGGTGTTTGCAGATGCAATGGCATTGTTGGCTCGAGAAAATCAGGAACTCAAGGATAGGATCGCTCAAAGCATAGGAGCAGCGCGCCAACATGATGAAGTAATTTCAAAGGCACCGGAGCCCAACCGTGACCGAAGAATCATCGGAACTCATGCCAACAATCCGGAACCATTGGATAGAAGCCCTTACAGAGGGAGTAGATTGTCCGATCCATATTTTATCCCCGAAGATTCAGACTACTTCGACAGCAAAAACCGAAGAGCTGAACGACCTGCAGGCGAAGAGGATCACCAACGGGCAATGGAGGACCTTCGTGCTGAGATGATGGCCGAAATAAAGCAACTAAAGGCAAGACAAGGAGGAGGAAGACTAGAAGAAGTAATGAGGGAAGCCAGCACAACACCACTAACTCCGCACCTAGGCAAAGCTCTCATCCCCCAGAAGTGTCCCATACCCGCGTTTGAATGTTACGATGGATCCAGCGACCCCGCGGCCATCTTGGGTACTATAATCGTATGTTGGATCGATGGGATCAAGACGACATGGTCCTCTGCAGATACTTACCTTCAAGTCTGAAAGGGTCAACACTATCCTGGTTCGATAACCTACTACCAAACTCTATCGACTCTTACAGCCAGCTCATCGAGAAATTCCTGAGAACTTACATGTAAAACAAGGCCGTCAACACCGGAATGGATAAGCTTTTCTCGCTGGCAATCGCATAAAAAGAAACCATCAGAGAGTATACAGATAGATGGTACAGAATATGTCAAGCAATAGGGAAGGTGGATCCGGTGGTCATCATCAACTGTTACAAATGGGGATTAGATAGAATGAGCCCGTTGTTTGTCGAGATCCATGGAAGTGTACCCACAACCGAAGGAGATCTTCGAGTCATCATCGAGAAACACGCCCGGTTGGAGGAAATTCAACGAGAGAATCCGAGGGCCCAAACAAAGAGATCTCATCGGACCAACTCAGCGGAACAAGCCAGCGGATCCAAAAGGAGTAATTCAACAGAACGTCCCAACGAAGATAGAAGAGGACGAAGGGAAGATCGACAACGTGATGATCGAAAATTCTAAGATCAAGTATTCACGAAGCTTAACACCAACTACACTCGCATCCTAAGGGAGATTAAGGATCGAGAGAACTTATAATGGCCTTGGTCCAAAGGAAAGCAACCACCACGGTCCGAGAAGTCTAGAGACTACTGTGAATACCACTGCTTCAACGAGCACCAGACCGAAAAGTGCAAGAACCTCAAGATAATAATCTTGAAACTGATTGACGCCGGTGACCTCAAGCAGTACGTTCAAAAGGCAGAGGCATAGGACATGGTAACATGAAGCAAGCAGGTCCAATTACCTGAAGGAAACCGAACGCTCAATACCATTTCCTGTTCTGAATCCAACGGACCCTCTTTAACTTCCTAGATAGGAAAGAGATTGAGAAAGCAATTCGAGGACTACTGCGAACTGTACAAAATCGACGGGGTCAAGTTGATGACCACGAAGAATGTACGAACGCACCAATCACATTCGACATCGAGGATATCGAAGATGACATTGAGGATCACAACGACCCCTTAGTTCTCAAATTATCCATCGCAGGGTGCAATATCAGGAAGGTCCTCATCGTTGAAGGGAGCTCGGTCAATGTACTGTTCTATGACACGTTCAAACGAATAGAGATGAATGACGAGCAGTTGATGTCTTCGTACTACACCATATACGGATTCAATGGGGCCCCAACGAAGCCTTTGGGAGACATTGTGTTACAAGTGAACGCAGGACCAATGAAGGTTGATACACGATTCAGCGTAGTGGGCTCTCATTCCCCTTACAATTCCTTCATCGGCCGAAGATGGGTACACAAGCTCAAAGGGGTACCAACGACCTATCATCAGTACCTTAGATTTCCAACACCCGAAGGGGTAATGGAAATAAAGGGAGATCACGTCACCGCCCAAGAATGTCAGACCATACAAAATCATCTCAATAATGAACAAGATGAGCAACGTAAATCTCGAAGAAACCGAAACAAAGAAGCTGCCAAAGAGAAAGCGATTGACCTTTATCTCGAAGAAATCTCCGGAAAAAGTCTGACAAAGGAGAGCATCGTTCTAAACACCGAAGCAAGTACCTCGATATCTAACGGGGTTGGGGAGCCTACCAAATAACAATTAAAGAACATACCTCTCATAGGGGAACCAAAGCCTACATTCACATCCGTGGAACCCGTGAAGGAGATCAACATAGGGACCAGAGAAAAACCGAAAATGATCAAGATAGGGACCATAATGAATAAAGAAAGAGAGGTGGATCTAATCAATCTACTCATGGAGTATGCGGACATCTTTGCGTGGCAATTAGGAGACATGCCAGGAATTGATCCGAAGATAATTCAACACGAACTTCGCATAAATCCGGGCACGGCTCCCTTCAGGCAGAAAATACAAAAGGTAGCGCCGGAGTATCACCAGGAAATTGAGAAAGAGCTCCACAAACTATTAGAAGCAGGTTTCATCAAGGAAGTGAATTATCCAACATGGATCTCGAACATTATCATCGTGCCGAAGAAGAACGGAGGAGTAAGAATATGCATCGACTTTACCAACCTCAACAAGGCATGTCCGAAGGATAGTTACCGACTCCCAAACATCGATCAGCTGGTAGAAGCTGTTGAGGGATACGAAGAACTGTCATTCATGGATGGATATTTTGGTTACAACCAAGTAGCTTTGGCAGAAGAAGATCAACAACACACACCATTCTACACCCCTCATTGTTACACAAGGATACCCTTTGGACTTAGAAATGCAGGGGCAACATACCGGAGGATGGTTGATGCTATCTTCAAACCATGGACCGGGAACACTCTAGAAGTCTACGTCGATGATATGCTCGTCAAAAGCAAGCGGCGCAAAGAACAATATCAAGACTTGAGGGATATCTTCGAAGTGATGAGGAAACACAGCATGAAAGTGAACCCAGAAAAATGCACATTCGGTGTCACCTCAGCGAAATTTCTCGGGTATCTAGTATCGAAGAGGGGCATCGAAGTGGATCCCGCCAAGATCCAGTCCATCGTAGAAATGCCATCCCATAAGAACCTGAAAGAAGTCCAAAATCTCAACGGATCCCTAGCGGCTCTGGGAAGATTCATCGCCAGGTCATCGTACAAATGAAAACATTTCTTTAACATTCTCAAAAAAGGGAGCAAATTCGAATGGATCGCCGAATGCGAGGAAGCCTTCCATAAGATAAAGGAATACTTGGACACGATCCCGATTCTTCAAAAGACCGATCCCGATGAGGTGTTGGCACCGTATATAACAGCAACCGAAGATGCAGTCAGCGCGGTCCTTGTCAAAACCAACACGAAGGTTGAGCAACTAATCTACTACGTCAGCAAGACTCTCAACACGGCGGAAATAAACTACACGAAGATTGAGCAACTCATACTAGCATTAGTATGGGCAACCCAAAAGCTGAGAATCTATTTCTTGACTCATCATGTTCGGGTCCCATGTAAAGCACCGTTGGAAGCTGTCCTCAAAAGCGCAGGGAAAGTAGGAAGGATAGCCAAATGGAACACTCATCTGGATCAATTTAACATTATCCACGAGATCCAAACTGCCCAAAAGTCACAAGTCTTAGCGGATTTTTTGGCGGACTTACCTCTAGGCAACGACGAAGAAGTAAAGGACATACCAGAAGCAGAAGAAGACGGGAAAGATCCAGTCGAACCCTCAAACCAAAGAAGATGGGAAGTCTTCGTCGATGGATCAAGGAATAGAGAAGGGGCATGCATAGTCATCGTAATTACCACCCCAACCGGAGATAGGATCGTACATGCTCTAAGGCTGGAATTCAAGGGGCACACCAACAACATCGTAGAATACGAAGCTGTAGTGAACGCCCTCCGATTAATAATAGAAATGGGGATAACTGATGTACGCATAACAAGTGATTCTCAGTTGGTCATTCAGCAAATAAAGCTAGAATACAATGTCTACGATGACATCCTCTTCGCATACATGGCTCTGGTCCATACCTTAGCCTCCCAGATACCAAGCATCAAGTTCCGACACCTCTGCAGAAAAGATCTCAGGCATGCCGACGCCCTAGCGTACATATCATCGATGCTGAGGGATGAAAGCGTCAAGGCCATCAAGATAACAAAAGTATACGAGCCTTCGATTACTCCATAACAACCCTTTGCCACCAATCGTGAAGACGATGTAGGGGAGGATATTGCCGACGACGACGTTGGAGAGGATATCAACAACGATTTCGACGAATAAGATATCTTATCAAGAGAAAATCAAGGCGAAGATTTCACCAACGAAGAAGACTGGAGAACCGAAATCCACCTGTTCCTCGAAGAAGGAATGCTACCTGCAGATCTGAAGCAAGCTCGAAAGATACAGTCAAAGGAAGGAAGATACAATCTTCGGGACGGAGTCCTTTACAAGAAGTCTTTCCTCAGACCATTATTACGATGCTTATCTAGGAAAGAGGGCCATCGCATCCTGAACGACATCCATTACGGTGACGCGGGCAACCAGAGCGGAATGAGGTCGCTAGCCGACAAAGCTAAGATGCAAGGATATTACTGGCCAACGATGACACGAGACGTAGCCAAGATGTCTAGAAGATGTGAAGAATGTCAGCGTTTCGCTAAAAGAATCCACACCCCGGCAACGAAGATAAATTCCGTAGATAGCCCTTGGCCATTTTCAAAATGGGGGGTAGATATTGTTGGACCCCTGATCGAAGGGTCAGGGAAAAGACGATTCTTGATTGTAGCCACATATTACTTTAGAAAATGGGTAGAGGCCAAAGCTCTGCTCAGGATCAGAGATGTAGACGTGTTCACATTCATCTTTCAAAAAATCATTTGCAGGTTCGGCATTCCCGCAGAAATTATCTCAGACAATGGTAAGCAGCTACAAGGAAAAAATATAGATATGCTCTTCGATACTTTCAAGATCAGGAAGAACAAGTCAACACCCATCTACCCCCAAAGTAACGGACAGGCTGAAGCCACGAACAAGACTCTAGCTCTTATCCTCAAGAAATCGTTAGACAAACACAAGGGTCGATGGTGTGAACAGCTGCATAATGCGCTATGGGCATACCGAATCACACGCAGATATGCCACCGGTGAATCCCCGTTCCTCCTTACTTATGGAGCCGAAGCTGTCATTCCGACAGAGATCATCATTCCAACCACGAAGACCGAAGCTTGGGAAAAGGATCTCACAACGGATATTGATCGAATTTTATATAGTGGTAAATAGAGTTATCGTTCACTCGAACTTGATGAGATTGATATTTAGATTTAAATTATAAAACTAGCAAATATATACAAAATAATAACAATGTTTCGAGAGGTACTAGGACTAGGATTCCACCAAATATTCAAATTCATACGATTCACCTATTTATTCTAAACCATTATAGCTCATTCAATAAGAATTTTGACTCTATTTCTTTGCCTAAGGTAGATTCTTAAAATATTAATTGTAAATCTTAAGCATGGCATATCAAAAATTGATCGAATTTTATATAGTGGTAAATAGAGTTGTCGTTCACTCGGACTTGATGAGATTGACTTTTAAGGTTGAATTAAAGAAAATAATAAAACTAGCAAAAATATGAGTAAAAAGATGGAGAGACACTGGGACTCAGGATTTCACCAAAAAACAATTTTATGCGGTTCAAATATCAATTCTAAACAGTAATAGCTCATAAAAATTCATTAACTCTAATTCATTGCCTAAAGTAGATTTCGAAAATAATGGATGTAAATCTAAAGCATGGGATATCAAAACATTTAAGAAAGCATAACCCATCAATTGAAATGACAACCATTCAACGAAAATCATAAATCAATTAAATAACAATGCAAATAGTCATAATAAAATTAATATAATTACCGCATTCATGAGATTTGGTTTCCTCCGTGGTCCCAGAAATGGGGTCTAACTCCTCATGATAATACCAGAGACGATAATATGATTAAATAAATTTATTTTATTAATCACCATTGGAGTTCTCACAATGAACCGTACAATCATTTTTCTAAAATAATAATAATCAGAAACAGTAGAAAATAGAATTGAAAATATTAAACTCCAAATGGAATAACGCTCTTGGCTCCGGACTACCCGCCTCCCCAAATGTGCTCTCTAGCTCTCTATTTATACACACAAATACACATTACTCAAATATATTCTTCCATAACTCCAAAATCTTCTTCTTTTTAATTAAAAATATCTTCAGAATTTTTCCCTCTCTTTATTATATATATTTCTTTACTAAACCCATATCTTCTTTAATTCGCAGAATAAAATCCAAGATAAAATCTTCCAAGGATATCTTTCTTGTTTAATACAAGATAACTTCATTTTTCTTCAAAACTTCATGTTTATAAGGCAAGAAGATATTCTTATCTTAAAGATAATAAATCCTTTACCATTGACGCCAAATTTCCCGCCAATTGTTCTTTTCAAATCAAGAAAGAAGATGGAGTCCCCTTAACCAGTGATGGGGTGTGATTAGCAGCTGGCTCCCTGGGGTGCCCCTTATCCAAAATTAAGAGTCCGAATAACATGTGTCCTCCGGGTGCCTATACCAACTTTTCGAGCTGAATTTTCCAAAAATGTTTATTTTTCAAAAATACCTACAAACACATAAAACACCATAATAAATAGAAAATCGAGTACCAACGATACTGAAAATTGAGGACAATTCAGTCACAAAAATGTGTCTATCAAATACCCCCAAGCTTATTATTTGCTAGTCCTCGAGCAAATCTAATCTAGAAAATAAAATCCAAACTCACTAGGTGGACCTAGTGGCCGAGTTATAGTCTCGGGAGGGTTTACCAGAGGTGTATCCACAAAACCTTATACTCCAAACCCTAGCTACTTACACAGAACCTTGGAAGGCACTAAAGAATCTCCTTGGTTGGCATACAATATCATTGACTATAGGAGGAAGTACCATGATGCGAAATTCCAATTGTTGTACACGAGTTTGCACTCAAGCATACTAAAATTCATATATAAGTGGCAGAGCTCTACTCAGATAGTTTCTGGACATCATAACCGGAGTCAACCAATCACATGGAAAGATCAAGAAGATGGATGTAGAAAGAAAAAAAAAACGTAGATGGTTTTGATGTTGACTAAGGTGAACGGTGTTTCCCATATCTGTCTGAAGGCCACTACTATGATGAACCTATCCTAATGGACTGAGATACCGGTATGACTAATATCAACAAAGCTGGCATATAAAAAGGGACCAGTGGGTGACAATCCTAACTCTAGGTCAACACAACTGGCATATACAAGGGCACCAGTGGTCGACTTTATTGAATTTATTCTGGTTGGTCTGATGGTCTGGTCTCAATTTCTTTTTTTTATTTATTTATTATTATTATTATTTTTATTTATTTTTTAATCTCAATCACTCTATTTCACCCTAGAAATGGTAACAACTTGAATCGTGTGCCTCACCAAATCACTTAGAAACATAGTTAAAAGAAAAGAAAATAAAAACAGAAGTGAAAAGGATTCGACGAGATATGGCGAAACTACCATGTTTTTTTTCTAACACCTGAGCTCTGTGCTTTTATGAATAGACTCTATTTAGATGTTTCCATCCAACTCAGATTGGTTCATCAACTCCTACAACCAAGATGCTTCCATCCACTTAGATTGGTTAGTGTCATCCTTAATAAACATAAATTTCTAGGCTCCGGAGTTTATTTATTGCAACTAAAATGTTTCTCCCATACCCCGAAACTTAAATCTAACATTGTCCTCAATGTTCTAAAGATAAAATTAAAAGCATGAACAAGGAGAAACTGTTACCATTTGAAGCAAAAGAGTTAAGGAAAGATATTACCGTGTTGCATCAGATTGGGTTACCTCCCAAGAAGTGCTAAGTTTAACGTCTTCAACCAGACCAAGAAAGGATTAGTCACCTTATAAAATCATAAAGTAATAGCCGAAATATCTGTGGGTCATCAAAACCAAATAGAGCTATCATAAGCAAAAGGCATCTGCAACATGCCAAGAAAATTAACAAATAAAGCACACCCTTGTCTAGTTTCCTATTTAAGACAACTACATCTAGCTGTGGTTCGGGTTCAGGTTCTATAATTGGGTCTAGATAAAATATTTTCATGGGTTGCGTTTCCTCATAAGTTAGATTCGAATGTTCAGGTTCTAGAGTCTGGAAAAACTCAAATAAAAACTTAGAAGCACATAATAATAACCTGAATAATTAAGAATCCTCTAAGTCAATTAGATTTGACTTACACAGCTGACCACAATAAGAATGGTGGTTTTCCTTAAACAAATATGTCGACCCTAATATCCTAAAGTAATTAGATTTAGTCTCAAAACTTAATAATTGACACATCTGAAACTTATACGTTCCCACAATTGGTTGAAAAATATTTGGTGGGAAAACAAAGTCAAACTGGGTATTATCGCCTGGGTAAACCACATCAACCAGAGGATGGGTTTCTAACAAATGAACTTCTTCCTGGACATTATTAGGTTCGGGAGAGCTAGCATGAAGGTAATTTGACACAATGGTTGAGGCACATATATCAAGTCCCAAGTGCGGGACCTTTCTAAGAGTTAAAGCATATGGAGAATGATAATCACCCCCAAACTTAGAGTTTTCAGTGTCTCCAGAAAGACTAGTCACAACTTCCCTAATTTCTAGGTCATCGGATTCCTAGAAATGGTCAATTGATTCTTCTAAGTTAGGTTCATCCTCACTCATCTCTACGAGTTCATCTTCCTTGTCTAAGACTATTGTTTTTAAATCGTTAGACTCTAAAATAGTATTCTCAGGATAAACTCGTTCTTCTAAACCATTATCGGCTTCGTAAAAAGGAAATACTACATCGTGTAAAACATTATCTCTAGTCAAATCCTCGTCCTTTTGAATAGGTGAATAATTGTTAAAATTATTAGGATATGAACCAAAAATAACGTTGTTTTCATGAAGGTCAATATTTGAAGTAACAAATTCCTGATTACTATGCCTACATATTTCAGATTCTTCATCAATACTATCCTCATCAAAATCATCATAATAACATGAAAATGATCGAACCTCATTAAAACAAGTAGTGTTACCAATTCTACCTCGTTATCTTGATTATGTGAATAAATATCTTCATTCTCAAGGGTATTATTGGATACACTATATTGGCAATTCAAGTTATTTCGAGCAACACTTTCGTTCGTCTCTAACTCAAGTCTACGTGTCAACTCAGCTATCCTCTCAAGGGTCTCTTCCAAAGAAAGTTCCCTTGGTGTTGGATCTAAGTTTTGGGTTAATCTATTGAGGATATCCTCTAAAGAAGATATAGTCGTTGCTGCAGTTCTTTCGTCCATAACTACGTTATTCACCTCAGCTAACTCACATGTCTATTCAGCTAACTTTCGTGTTGACTCAGCTAAATCCCTGAGGGACTCTTTTAGAGAAGGAATAGGAACGGAAGGATCATAAAAATGACTACTTTTCAATAGTTTCATTGTATCTTCTAAAGACGAAGAACCAATATTATATTCTTCTTGCTCGTATAACCGATGTGCGTGTGGATAATAATTGGGCTCACCACGGTATGACCCATAACCTTCAAAAGTTTGGCGTTCCCAACTACTATTCACACTATGGTCAAAGTAATGTCGATTTTGAAAATATGTCGGATATTCATTGTATTGGCTATTGTAATACCAGTTCGACATTCTCAACACAAAATAAACCCACTGACAAATTCATGGGTGGATAGATTCTTACCTCCCGTACCAGACGGGCGATGAACCGTTGAAGTCAACTCAGGCCACCGAATCCAATGTCAGTGTACGAACCCGAGAGGCCGAGACAGTATCGTAACCGTCGTCTTTCTCTGCAGCAGTTTTATTTAACTTAACCCTTCCTTAGGGTTTAAAAATAAAAATAAAGTCCAAAAGTCCCAAAAATAAAGTCCAAAAGTCTAAAATAATAATAAAAAAAATTACAAAAAATAATACCCTATTTACAATTTCTAAAAAATAAAATCAACTAAATATATACAAAATCTTCTTCTTCACTCCTTTTGGATTTCTCTTTTCTTTCCTTCTTTGGCTTCGCTTTTCTTTTAAGCACTTTTCTCTCTTTTTCTTTAGCTCAGCCCCAAACCTGAAAACAAACAAGAAATACCAAAACGCGTAAAAAAAACAAAAATAAAACCTAAAAACAAATCTATACACAAGTCCCCGGCAGCGACGCCAAAAATTAATCGAATTTTATACAGTGGTAAATATAGTTGTCGTTACTCGGACTTGATGAGATTGATATTTATATTTAAATTATAAAATTAACAAATATATACAAAATAATAACAATGTTTCGAGAGGTACTAGGACTAGGATTCCACCAAATATTCAAATTCATGCGATTCACCTATTTATTCTAAACCGTTATAGCTCATTCAATAAAAAATTTGACTCTATTTCTTTGCCTAAGGTAGATTCTTAAAATATTAATTGTAAATCTTAAGCATGGCATATCAAAAATTGATCGAATTTTATATAGTGGTAAATAGAGTTGTCGTTCACTCAGACTTGATGAGATTGATTTTTAAGGTTGAATTAAAGAAAATAATAAAACTAGAAAAAATATAAAAAATATGAGTAGCAAGATGGAGAGACGCTGGGACTCAGGATTTCACCAAACAAAAATTTTATGCGGTTCAAATATCAATTCTAAACAGTAATAGCTCATAAAAACTCATTAACTCTAATTCATTGCCTAAAGTAGATTTCGAAAATAATGGATGTAAATCTAAAGCATGGGATATCAAAACATTTAAGAAAGCATAACCCATCAATTGAGATGACAACCATTCAACGAAATCATAAATCAATTAAATAACAGTGCAAATAGTCATAATAAAATTAATATAATTACCACATTCATGAGATTTGGTTTCCTCTGTGGTCCCAGAAATGGGGTCTAGCTCCTCATGATAATACCAGGGACGATAATATGATTAAATAAATTTATTTTATTAATCACCATTGGAGTTCTCACAATAAACCGTACAATCCTTTTTCTAAAATAATAATAATCAGAAACAGTAGAAAATAGAATTGAAAATATTAATCTCCAAATGAAATAACGCTCTTGGCTCCGGACTACCCGCCTCTCCAAATGTGCTCTCTAGCTCTCTATTTATACACACGAATACACATTACTCAAATATATTCTTCCATAACTCTAAAATCTTCTTCTTTTTAATTAAAAATATCTTCAGAATTTTTCCTTCTCTTTATTCTATATATTTCTTTACTAAAACCATAACTTCTTTAATTCGCAGAATAAAATCCAAGATAAAATCTTCTAAGGATATCTTTCTTGTTTAATACAAGATAACTTCCTTTTTCTTCAAAACTTCATGTTTATAAGGCAAGAAGATATTCTTATCTTAAAGATAATAAATCCTTTACCGTTGACACCAAATTTCCCGCCAATTTTTCTTTTCAAATCAAGGAAGAAGATGGAGTCCCCTTAACCAGTGATGGGGGTGCGATTAGCAGCTGGCTCCCTGAGGTGCCCCTTATCAGTTAGGTGCCCCTTATCCAAAATTGAGAGTCTGAATAACATGTCTCCTCCGGGTGCCTATACCAACTTTTTGAGCCGAATTTTCCAAAAATACCTACAAACACATAAAACACCATAATAAGTAGAAAATCGAGTACCAACAATACTGAAAATTGAGGACAATTCAGTCACAAAAATGTGTCTATCAGATATGATGTTAGAAAGGCTTGATGACCTGGAAGAACGAAGGGAGACGCCGTTGCAACGAATTGAGAATTACTAACGAAGATTGGCTAGAGATTACAACAAGAAAGTTAAGCTTAAGAATTTTATAGAAGGGCAGTATGTGCTTAGAACTACACCACAATATCAACGAGAGAAAAAGTGGGGCAAATTAGCACAAACAGGGTGGGACATTTATCATACATGACATCGCAGGGAACATATCCTACTATCTACGTAATCTGAAAGGAGAAGTCTCAGGCACCCTTGGAATGCAAAATACCTCACGCCATACTACCCATGAAGCAATGCAGTTCTGCGTCTGCATGAAGAGTACCAGAAGAAGAAGAAGCTGGCGTACCCGCTTGACATGTTTTTATCTCTGGTCGAGGAGTAGCAGACCTCACCTTATCAATCAAACAAGACTTTTGAAAAACAAATACTGGGGAAGTAACCATATACAATCTCTCGGGACTCCCCTATCAGCGTCTATAAATGTAGGACCATGGGGAAGGCTTCCAGCAGAAAGAGATACCCCCCATTCAACAAGACAGCGGTTCAGCGGGATGAATGCATGTAAATATTTAGTAACGCATTACATACCCGGGAACGTTGCACCAACCCGCACCGTTTGGCGATCCTCTGGCCAAGGGTTAGCCAGCGTGGTGACAGGTCCAAAGTCAATAACGAAGGTACCAATCTTCGTTGTTGCCAGCAACACTTTTTACTACCCTGTTTAATTCATTTTTCAATCATTGAATTTATTCGCTATCTAAATAATTGAATTAACAAGCAGATAAAACAGAACTGCACATATACAAACAAACGATGATCCGTTCCATAAAAGTTGATTACAGGTTCGGGAAACTGAGCAAGAAATACAAAAGATACAAAAATGGACCGCAATCAAGTAATCAACAAAGATCAACTTTCTATAACAAACACGAAAACCTACTTCCTTGTGGAGGACCCAACAAGATCAGCCGGATTCTTCTGAGACGAAGGAACGCTCCCTCCCGAAGAAGGACCGGAAGAATAAGTTAAAGGAGCAGGCATGGGACGACGAGGGTATCTCTTAACAATATCATGGTCCTTCAGAAGACTCTGCTCGATCTTGGTTACGGTTTTTTTAATCTCTTCCGCAAGATGGAAACGAGCCTTATGTGCGATAACAGTGGTCTTGAGCTCAGACTGCGACAACGAAGACTTCAATTGGGATACCTCCTTGGCTGCCTCTTTCGCTGCCTCGTCCCTTGATCCGGCCAACCCTTCGTAATACTTAGCTTGGCCCTGCTTGTGCACTAAGTCATATTGAGCCTTTTCAAGCCTTTCATTTGCAATGTTAAGCTGTCCTCCGAGCTCTGAAAAAGAATACACTAACGGGTTAGAAAATTAGAACTATGAAACCGCTCACGACCAAACAAATGTATACCTTCGACATTAGCGGAAGCTATTTCATATTCATTTACTACGGCGTCCCAGGCATCGTCAAGAAAATCATACTCGTCTGAAATTTTCTTATAATCCAACCGAAGATCTGTGAGAGAAAACTGACACTCATCCAACTCTACCTGCTTCATGGAGTCTAAATGTCGAAGACGGTTGACCTTGTTACTCATATCTTATATCCCTTTGGTAAGCCTGTACATATTAATCTCAAGATCTTTCTCAGAGTCCACTAAACGAGCAACATCGACTCGAGAAGCGGCTAAGGCATTACTAAGGGCATGGGCCTCAGCTCTGGCATCGTCCCTCTCCCGAACGAGCCGCTGCATATAATCCCGAGCCTCAAGACCATGAGACAAACGAGCTTGACGCAGCTCCCCTTCCAAGTTTTCCACCTTAGTTTCCAAACAAGAGATAGCCTCACAAGCCTCACTTAGATTTTCACGAGTCCACAATAAAGCACTGTCAAACTGACGGTGATCAGCGTTATAATGATTCTGTATATCAACCATCTGATCTCGTCGTTGTCGGTACTGAGCCATCAAATTATTGTGCTCATAGGCCCGGGCATTCCACTTATCAGCCTCATTTTTAATTTTCTCCACCAATTCCCTAATCCGAGAAGCTTGGCGAATCTTTTCATTCTGAAGCCACGTAAACTCTATGACATCGACCGCTGAAGATAGGGCCGGGAGACTCAGACAGTACACTAAGAAGATGAAAGAGAGGGGAGAAGAGGAGTACTAGAGAAAGATACAAACCTTTGGAAGACGCAGCTTTACTATGAACCTTCTCCAACTCACTACGAACCAGAGCAAGTTCCATACGAAGCTTCTCCTCGGATGCACCCAACTTCTCTTTACCTTTCAGCCTGTCCTTTAACTCAGATATCTCCTTATCTTTAGCATCTATGAGTGCCTCAGCATAATTAAACTCATTTTCTCCATGACGAAGCTTTGCCTCCAACTTAAGGGCCTTCTCCTTGAAAAATTGGTACAGAATATGGTTCCAATGTTCACTCCTCATCATCTGCATTAATAACAACAAATATTAACTATAGATAAATTCCTGATAACTTACCACCACATCATTCAGCCTAAAGGGATTCCCAATGACTAACCTCAAGAATACGCTGCTGAGGAAAAACGTAATGATATCCATCGGCTATCGCCATCATGTCAGCAATGGAAGATGGTGGATCAACCAAAATACTAGTGGACTTAGCTCTCAAATCCTTCTCCCATATTTCCGCAACTTCGTCATGGGACGTCAATTGCATTTTCTGACGAGTGAACGCGTCAGAACTCTTCTCACCAGGGACTACCAGAGTAGGGTTAGGCACAAATATTAGATTCTTCTTCATCAACCACTCAAGCGTGCCATCATCACCATCATACATCAACTCCCTCTCAAACCCCTCTGAAGATACATCAGTG
Organism: Papaver somniferum; assembly: GCF_003573695.1. Classification (NCBI taxonomy): domain Eukaryota; kingdom Viridiplantae; phylum Streptophyta; class Magnoliopsida; order Ranunculales; family Papaveraceae; genus Papaver; species Papaver somniferum. The sequence goes on from NC_039363.1 coordinate 51,405,264, forward strand.
GAAGCCCCACCATCCACAACGTTCCTTTGGCCATCAGAATTTCTCTTGGCCTCGACCTCTTGGCAAGGGTCTCGACGTCCTCACCATCGGAGCTTTCTTCCATGTCAGCGGCTTTCTCATCACCAGTTTCACCAAGGACATCCCACTCATTGTTTGGAGAGAGCAGAGAAAAATCCGAAGCTATCCCCATGGCAGCTCCAGTATCAACTTGCCCACCAGAGGAATAGATCTTTCCAAAAGAGAACTCCTGAGCCGACCCAGCGGGGATTGTCGATTGAACATCAACACCTTCATTTTCTTGATTTTGGGAGGGAGAAAATTTAGGATCACCAGCAGGAATATCTCCTTGACCACCAGGGGCAGTCTCTTCAGTAGCTCTGTCACCAGTATTTTCACCATCCTCGTGATTTTGGGGAGAGGTATATGTGCGTTCCTCACCATCGGAAACTTCCTCTTCTTCTTCTTCTTCTTCTTCGATGTACTCATCGTTCACAGGGCTGGTAACCTCATTGGGAACATCTGTCTCCTTGACAGCAGCAGTAGAGGACTGGACTGGGCCTATCTTTTTCTTCTTTGCCACCTAGAAACATAATACGGTATTATCACGAAGATAATTTTCTCCATACTTTGATCAAATCTCAAACTAAGAAGAAAAGGGGAAAGTACACATAATACATGAGGAATCATACCTTGGCATCAACGGTACTCTTCGAAGGAAGGGTAGCATCAGAACTTTCCTCTTCGTCTACATCAGAAGCATCGAAGGCATACTCAAAGTCCATACCATCAAAATTTAACTGCCAAGGGAAGAAGTTACCATAACGAGCTGGAGCACTATCACGAGGATGACTACCAGCAACAGAATGCCATCCTTGCTGACCAGGTACCCAACCATAAGCCCAAGGACCGATGATCTCAATAACGGTGGCGTGCCACTCATAATCGTGATCACGCTTGAGCCGCTCACGAGCTGGAAAAAGTTTTCGTTGAGAAGTTCCTTCAGTACCAGGGACGTATCGGAGCTTCGAGCCACTCACCTCACTCAGGAGACGAACCTCACCCTGGGAAGCAGGAATAGTACGAAAACCAACGCTCCATGGTTTACGGTTCCTACTATTACGTAGTCACCGAAGGAAGCATTGAAGTTCTCGGGAGTATACCAATTTCTCTCAGCCGGGTCGGGAACGTAGCAGGTCATCATTTTCTCCCCCTTACTCCGAAGGTAACACTCCTTAAGCGACCGAAGGTAATTCCCAGACAGTTGTACCACCGGACGACAATGTGTATGGGGAGTAGATCCCTCACGATGAGCCAAGACGTCGTAATAAAAGGAGTCACCCAAATTATACAGGGGCAACATAAGGCCAGCCTCGAAGGCCCCCACGATTGTCAAAAGATGAAAGTCGTCGTACTTATAATTCTTAATCAAATCATAAGTGAGATCGTCATCGGGAGCATAAAACTTAACGTCGAAAGCTTCGAGCTGATGCTTTGCCTTGAACGCCTCGAGATCTATGTGTTTAAAAGTAACCTTCTTTTTACTAACCGAGACGCTTCGTATAACTGGGGCAGCATCAGAATCACCAGCTTTATCAGACGGTGGCCTTTTCAGGGGGACTCATCTCCGAAGCTTTCCTCTTAGTTGGCAGATTTCTCGAAGGGTCAACCCTCAGTACAACACCTCTGGTAGATTTCCCCTTCACTGGAGCAGCAGATGGTGGGACCGTAGACTTCTGAGAAGGCTTCGTAGTAGGAGCAATAGAACGAAGAGGCTGCACCTCTAGTGTCTCAGCACGTTGAGGAGAAGGAAACGGCGTATTCATCAGTTCAACACGTTGAGATACAGAAGGACGATTGACAACATATCGGGAACCCTGAGAACTCCTCGGCGGATCTCCCCTCTTAGCATATGAAACTCGGGGACCAGACGCAGATGAAGTATTCTGAGCTCGAAGATCTGGATGGGAAGAGCTAGGTGGACCACCCTTCGGCGGAGATACATCGGGACTTTTGGATGAAGGAGATCTATAAGGGCTCGACGGTGGAGTCTGATATGGAATCCGATGACGATCAGTCATGTCTACAAACAAAACGAACAAAGAAAGTAATGAAATTCACAAAACGAAGCTTTGAAGACTTACGTCATTTGCTAGAAACATCATGAGAAACACGAAGATAAGCAACCCAGTAAAATCTTGAAAACCTAAAGCTCACAAAATCAAGGAACCCTAATCTGGTCATAACCATCAAAAACTAGTTTCAAATAATCAACGAAGAATCCTTAGGTTTCATAATAAAGAACAGGGGCAAGTATATATACTTTCGTATATTTGTTCTTCATCACGAAACCTAAGAACAGTAGCAGAAAAATAAGATTGATCGAAAGCTGATAAGAGTCAGAAGAGCTCCATACCTGAATCAGAAATATCAACAAAGGGATGGAAATGATCCATGAACACCTGATGAACAACAACAACTGAAGAGTTCAGATGTTTGGGATTCTGAACAGCACCATCAAGAGTTAATGGCTAAAGAACAAAGGAGAAGAGAAGAAAGAGGAAAAAGTTCAGAGAATGAACTGACAAGAGAATAAAGAGGGAATAAAATTTATTTCAATAGCATCCCCCCCTATTTATAGCATGCAAGAAACTGAAACCGTCCCATAATTCAAGAAGGAGTTATTGCTAGTAGTGGGAAACATGCCCTAAAATCTAGGAGAAGTTATTAAGGAGAAGTTATTGAAGAGAGATGAAGAATATGAGAAGATAGTTTTCTTCTAACTTTGATCGACACCCAAATTAGAAGAAAAGGGGAAATTGTATACACATAATTCATCACTCGCCACGTGTCTAAGGAGTTACACGTGGAGGACGCACAACTAGAGACATCAAGGCACGATGCCACGTATTAACACCCAAGGGGCATATGTCATCTATATATAGTCATCATCAAACTGATCTGATGGCTAAGAATCGTGAAGCATCGAAAGAACGAGCCACCACGAAGTACTGGAAAGCACCCGAAGATCTGCTTTATCCCATCTCGAGGAAGATCCAAGATCAATGGTGAGGATTGGTCTCACTGACGAGGATGGGACAAGGGCATCTGACACCTGTCTGACGCGTGCGGACCATCCCAACCACCAGCATTAAACACCCTAAGCATAGGGTACGTGTCAGTCAGCCTGTGGAAGAGGAAGAGGCAACCCATCGCAACTACACATGACCGTTGAAGCCTTCGGTCAAGAACGAAGATACCAGCGGGATTAGCACAGAGATCGAGAAGATAAGGTTGCAACTATCTCTAACCATGGACCCCATGTATCATCCCTATAAATACCCCTCTCCACTAAGAGAAAAGGGGTCGACCAGTCTTGAGTGAGTATATGAGATCTTAGGAGAGAGAAATAGGAAAAGTAAGTATGGATTCCATTTCCCCCTTTAGCTTCGTAATTCACTCAGAGTCATTTGACTATCATTGTAACTCTCTAATACATAGTGAAGCTCCAACTCCCGTGGATGTAGGCCTGAGTACTGAATCATGTAAATCATTGTCTCATTTACGTTCTGCACTTTACCTTCTGTTATATCTCTATGCCTAAGTTGAATGCATGGTTAATTTATCCTCTCCTAATTAGACCATGACGAGCCCGAAGGCTCAGAGTCTAGAAAGCGCTGCACTTATGTTATTTTATATATATTTCATCTCTCGTAATGATTCTATATGCAATGCGAATATTGTTTGTGAACATAAAGATGCATCGTTATTTTTGTGTTCACAAAGAGTTAAGAAAACTATTTAAGTTGGAGTTGCTTGATACTTCGGGAGAAGTTATGCTTAGGGGTGCACATATCCTACCCTTACCCGCCAATCCTACCCTACCCGCCAGTTTTTTAACCGTATCCTATCCTATCCACTATTTGGCGGGTAGGGTGACGGGTAAACATTATTTCATCCGCCAGTTAGCGGGTAGGGTGACGGATATAATCCGAAATTATCCTACCCTACCCGCTGGTAAGGTGTTTGCTTGCTCACATCGATCATTATATCAAACTTGCATTTAGGATCTTCAGTATTAGGATTTGTGGTGGTGACAACAGCTAAGTTGTTGAAATTACAACTCCCTCTCTGTTGATTTGCAGTCTGGTAAAACCTCACACAATACTTTGCTCATTCTTGAAATTACAACTCCCTCTCTATTGAGAGATTTCTACTCCAGAAAGGAGAAGCTTGTCTCACTGCACTTCAGGTGCACCAGTAGCTTAGCTTTCTGCATTCAAGTTTGAAGCAATGTGCTGATTTTCGTAGGATCCTACACCCATCGAGTGATTAACGTTACTGAGCATAATTTGTTTTGAAGGAATATTTGGAGTTCGAGACTGCAGAAAAGAAACCCACTGAGGAGTTGAACAAAGTTGTTGTTTCACAAAAGCTTAAACAAATATATAAAAGGATTGAGTTCATGATGCAGATTCAACAGAGTTACAGGCAGCTTCCATTCTTGCGGTCAGTTCTCAAACTTTCATGTTGTTGGTAGCTTTAGAAATTTCTCAATCACTTCAATAGCTCTAATGAAAGTTACCTCTGAGGTCCTAAAGTAAGATGATTAATTCGAGTTCTTTTGGAGATGGGTTCATGTTTTGTTTATCAAAATTCGTCCCTGATAATATATGGAAGAAATTGACTTCTTGTAGAAAAACCAAACATACTAACACAGTAATTCATAAGGAAAAACAAGATAATCTAAGAAAGAAATGGTTATACCCGCCACCCTACCCTACCCGACCCGCCAGAGAATGGGTTGGATAAGATCTTACCCGTACAATGACGGGTAGGGTGGCGGGTAAAATTTTTCTTAACCGCCAGTAAACGGATAGGGTGGCGGATATATGCCATATCCTACCCACCCTACCCGTTGTGCAGCCCTAGTTATGCTAGACATGGGAGAGAGAGTGGTGAGCAGAGCACTGAGGATAAATTGAAAGAGAAGTAAAGAGTTGAATTAGAAATTGACTACTCTAATCCACGTGTGGCGCATGCGCATACTAAGTTTTTGGTGAACAATATCTCAATTTTTTAGCCCATTTGCTGAGTGGGAAGGGGCTACATATGATATCGCCGTATTGGTCCTTCTTGCACGTTCGTTTTCCACACTCTTATCTCTGAACAACGCATTTTAATTCATCACCCCATTACAATCAAACTCAACAAGTTGGAGTGCAATTTATTTCGTCGTCACCCACTGTTGTAACATCCATCTACAATTATGTTCCATACACAAACAGGGGTTCAATTAATTAAAAAAAAGAGGAAGCCAAAAACCTATTAAAAGAGAAACTTTTAACGATATACCAAAATCAAATGAACATTTGAAATATAATACAAAGTCTAATTAAATCCTAATAAAAATTCAACTGGAATCATACGACAAGAACTTGGTTACCAGAATTTATTTTGTCCGTTTGAACATACAATTTAAAGATAAAAGATAAACACTACCCAAATTCGTAAAAACAAAGAAGCTGCAAAAGACTTGTTTTTTCGTTGACGTGCAACGCACGTGCACTCTACTTGTATAAATAATGTACCCTCATCATTGGTTTGTAGATTCTCTTATTTTACTAATTTTTAGTTTTCACAAAAAATTGACAACCAAATGGTTCTATGATCTAGTGGTCAGGACATTGGACTCTAAATCCAGTAACCAGAGTTCAAGTCTCGGTAGAGCCTCTTTTTTTTTTCCTTGGGACACAAATCACTTATGTTACGTATCTCTAGGTTACAGTTTTTTTAGGACCCGATTGGTATTACTCAATTTCAGTCTTGAGGAGTCGGCAACTAGACATTGAAAAACCTTGGATCAAAAGAAAACAACCCTAAAACCCCTGTAACATTTTCTCCTTCTCTCTAACTCTCACCAACAAAAATGGACTTTAAGAAGGTGAAGGTACCAAATGTACCTGGTGGTGGTGCTGCTTCAGCTTTAGTTAAGGTTGGACTTTTAGGTGGAATTGGACTTTATGCTGCTTTCAACAGTCTCTACAATGTTGAAGGAGGTCATCGTGCTATCGTTTTCAACAGACTTGTTGGTATCAAAGACAAGGTTTCGCTCTTCTTTCCCCTTTCTATCTCTGGTTTTGTTTCTAGGGTTTGTTCTCGAAAGAAAAAAATCTTCTCTTTTGAGCTTCATTTTTAGGTTAAAAATTGCTTGTTGTAGTCTTTTGAAACCTTAATTTCTTAATTTGAGCTTATGAATTTGTGGGATTTGGGTATTGTTGGTGTTTATCTGTTATGCGTTTGTGAATTGCACCAATGTTTGTTCATTTTAGCTGGATATTTGTGTTTTTGATGTTGCTTTGAGGATTTGAGTTTAGGGTTTTCTTGCTAAAAAAATCCATGGAACACGGGGATCAAGTCAAACTTCTAAGAAAATGCAAACCCTGATCATAATCTTAGCATGCTTGTTATAGGCTTATAGCGGCTTTAAACCTGAATCAACAGTCTTATTCTGGGTTTTAGTTGGTTTTCTCGGCTAACTTTTTTTTTGTTTTGCTTAATGACTCTTCTGTATGTGTTAAAGAAATGGTATGCAAGGTTGGCTGTTGCTAGATTTGTCAGCCTAAGAAATTCCTGGGTATTCAGAAGCATATGTGATTGACTGAGCAAGGGTCATAATGAACTGTGACCCCAAAGGATTTGCATTCCAAAATTAGGGATGAAATCAGTCGCATCTAAACAGTCCTAATTTTAGTCCAATGTCGGCTGAAGAAGTTCATGAAGCTGCATTTTGAGCTTCTGTTTGTGTACCGATGTAGGTATTTTTTGAATATCAGTAGGCTGTACGCAATAAAAAAACTGGTAAGCGCAAGTTTTTGTATTGCTCATGTCAATGAAATGTTTATTCAAGATTGCATCCGCAAGGCTGCCTTGAGGAGTTTGTTATTGGGTCCATTGCCTGCTAGAAAGTAAACAGTGGAAGTTCTTGCGTAGTCTGGTTCTTTTATTTTTTTGTATTCCACGGACTTTACTAACCGTAAGCTTAAAATATAATTTCTTTAAGTATTCTCTATCATTGTTTGTTTCTCAATGTAAATTCACATAACTGCCCTTTGCTCTTGCTTGCTTATTTTGCAATTTTTTTAAACCAAAGCTTCTTTCTCCACTATTATCCGCTTAGTACTCACATATTTTCATGTATATCAGGTTTATCCTGAAGGAACACATCTAATGATCCCATGGTTTGAAAGGCCAGTCATTTATGATGTCCGTGCACGACCTCATCTCGTGGAGAGTGTTTCTGGAAGCCGTGATCTCCAAATGGTATATTTTTCCGGTAGTTTTTTCTTTTCCCAACTATATGTTGATTATAATCTGTCACCGCTCATGCAAACTAAGAAACTCTAAGTACATAATTGATGACGAGGTTTGTTAAAGCATCCCGTTGCTTCCCTGAGTCCAATTATTTGAAAATGGTTTTTGCTATACTTCGGAGGCTTTTTTTCCCTTTAGTTTTTAATTTGTTTCGGCATCTCTTTTTTGTTTGCATTAATATGTTTTACAAAAATCTTTCATGTAACAGGTCAAGATTGGGCTTCGAGTTCTTACCCGACCTGTAGCAGACGAGTTGCCTAGCATCTATCGAACTCTTGGGGAGAACTATAATGAGAGAGTCCTGCCTTCAATCATCCATGAAACATTGAAAGCTGTTGTAGCACAATACAATGCCAGCCAACTTATAACTCAAAGAGAGGTAGGACTCTTCATTTCCTTTGGCTGCTGTAGAAATTATTTTCTTACGAACTTCAGAGTGATAATGAATGTGACTTTCTTTTGAATAGTATTAGAAATTTAGAGCACGTGTGTGGAGAGATGGTTACCAGGTTCACCTAGATTCCACTTGTCTGTGGATTCTTGTAGGTACTGAAACAAGAATTTTACTGGGCCCTCTCAAGATTTTTCTGGATTTTACATGTGTTTAAATAGATACATTACAATTAAAAATTCACTGGACAATATATCATGTGACTGAATCATCACATTATTGCAACTAAGGTATTCTATCAGATTGCACATTAATTTTCTTAGGATATGATGTGATTTTTCAATTTGGATAAGCGGGCTGACGACAAGTAAATCAATATCTACCCAACGGAAAGGAAGAAATAAAATGGAATATAGATGGAGGAAAGATAATTATATAGTTGTAAGTAAGGTTTAGCCATTATCGTTGTTTGAAGAATAACTATGATCTTAATTTTGTTTGCAGGCTGTGAGTAGGGAAATTAGAAAGATTCTGACTGAAAGAGCAACCAACTTTAACATTGCACTTGATGATGTATCCATCACAAGTTTGACCTTTGGGAAGGAATTCACAGCTGCTATTGAAGCAAAACAGATTGCTGCACAAGAGGCTGAGAGGGCTAAGTTTGTTGTAGAGAAAGCAGAGCAAGATAAGAAGGGTGCTGTTATCAGAGCACAGGTAAGCAAATGTTCAATATTTAAACCTGTGAGGCCTGGTTAGTTTTAGTGGTGTTAGTTTTCAGTTCTTGATTTCTGAGAATCAATTTCCAGTTTCGTCTCAGTCTGGACTCGGTGGAACTAAGATAACTGGTCCTTTCTTGGGTGTTCTGTTCCATACCAACTAATTTCTTGTTGGAATAACCAGGGAGAAGCCAAGAGTGCTCAGCTAATAGGTCAAGCTATTGCAAACAATCCAGCCTTCATCACTTTGAGGAAGATTGAAGCTGCAAGGGAGATAGCATCGACTATAGCGCAGTCTGCGAACAAGGTATTCTTGAGCTCAGATGACCTATTGTTGAATCTTCAGAGCATGAACTTGGAGCCACCAAGCAAGAAGAAGTAAAAAACAGCTAGTAAATGTCTTTGCACGTTAATGTGGTTAGAACAGTATTGAAATGATATAGCCTTTTGTGGGAATATCTCGTGGCTTCCCGTTAGTTTGATATTGATAAAAGACATGTTGGAAAACAATGGCACGATATAGTTTAGTGTAAATGAAGAAACGTGACTACTTCAGACCTTCCATCGACACCGTCTTTGGCCCTTATTTTATTTTTAATTTCAAGTAGTGGTTCTTAGGTGAGAGTACGAAAAGGCTTGTCACTTGGTTAAAACGGAGAACTGTTTTGTGAATTCCAGGAAACAGTGACTCCATAGGTTAGACTGCATTGAGAAATTTCACATGGGGTTGATGAAACAGGACAAATCAATACTCGGAAATTTTGAAAATCTGTTTTTTATGTGTCTCGAGTCTCGACTCTTGGAGACCGAGAAATTTAATAGGTAAGATCTGCACGACGGTTGGCATAGTATAAACTGGAGATATACATGCCAAAACGATGTTAGCCCACTAAGCAAGTGTATGTGCCACCACATTACAATTTACCTGGGATATATATATGCTCCATTGGCTTATGCTAGACTAGAATAGAAATGACTGAGGTTTAGGGTACTTCTGCCCATCCTATACATGTCAAATGTCTTTGCGAAATGCATCCTTCTTCGCTTACCACAAAAGTCATGTTCCAAGACCTTGACTACTTCTACCAGACCTTTGCTTCACTTTCCAGTTGTCATAGCTGTACCGATGGCTTCGTTCTCTTCTCCTTTGCAAAGGCTAACTAAACCATGTTTGATGAAAGTGAGCTGGCTGAGGGAGAGTTGACTAATGCTTGATTATTATCGCGCGTTTTATTTGGTTTTCTATGTTTAAATTAATTCGTATGTTTATCTTTCGGTTTCTTCCACATATTAAATATTTGTTATTTTATTAGTAAAAACTCGTTTTAGTGTATGGGATAATCTACTTGATTGACACTCAAAAATCAGTATCCACAAAGATCTTGGACCAAATCAACTCTTACGTTGGGTTTGTCTGATTCATACTACTTTCAGCTTGGATGAGGAAAGAGTTTCGAGTCTTATGGCAATACTATATCTAATCAAAGGTATCAATATGGTTTGCTAAGCCGTAGCTATGTTATGGATGCTGATCTTCTAGACCTATTTCAAGTGTACTAATTCCACAATTTCTAATGTGATCGAGATCAGGCAAGGAAGACTGTCACAAATCTAGAGGCTAATAGGAGTTGAACTGATATATATTATTATTCATGTCACGATGGCGGAATATGGGGATAAAAGAGAACGATCCAAAACATATACTCTGCTTCGTCTTTGGCATCGTCACCATTTTCCTTAAATTCCTACTACTAAGAAAGTGTTAGACGTGAAGGGAAAAAGTAAGAAGAAAGTAACACTAAAAATTCTTTGAGAGCACTACAAACGTGACGAATGAGGGAGAAAGAAAGAAAGGGAACGTTCTTCTTTGGCAGTCTTGGTGGTACCATGACTGACTATGTCAAAAGAAAATGGATGATGCATTTCTTTTATTAAAAGTTAAGCCGCGTTTATGTCATACACACATCATCATACTTAAATAATACAGCAAAATGGAAGCCACAGAAATAAAATTAAAAGAAAATAAAACGTAACCCATCAAATCCGGGGGGTTGACATCATTTCTTGCAACTAACAGAAATGGATATCTAAGGTTATATTCCTTTTCTGCCTAAAACGATTTTGGTCTTTTGTTTGTTTTAATCTTGGTTCTTACGTCTGCTCGCGGTGCACCGTCTTAGAGCGGCTCTTCGTCTTCATCTTATCCCATTCGTTTGATCATGAAGAATAGACATATCAACTGCCACATGGAGGACTCCTACACAGTTTCTTTTCCAAGCATACTCGCGTATGCATATAGACATCAGGTCATAGATATTGAATTCCAAATACATATATGTAAACAATCTGAAATCGCATTATAGCCTTTTTAAATAACATTATAAATTCATCAAAAATCTATAGATGATGCTTGGTTACTGTGATGGATACCAAAATCCGTTGAATACCAATTGGTATTAATTCTACATAAAATCATCATATTAATGCTTAAAGGATGGGCGCACTCATGGATCACCAACTTGAGTCTTCTAATGTCTAAAACTAGACCCACTTTCAGTAGCAAAACTGCAGAAGAATACGACTGCACATTTTACTTCATTTTCTAGTGAAGATAAACCGGGGCCGGGCTGCTGGTAGCGATTGTCAAAAACGTAGAGCAAGAAAAAGAAAAACATGAAATGACATCACGCATATGTTTTATTAAGAAAAGAAAGAAAATAGAAGACATCACTCGTATGTCATCTACAGCAACATGACGCGTAAGAATGTGAAGTATACGTGATATGCGTTGACGTGGGACTCTTCTACCCATCCATACCTTTCTCTGACTCTCTCTTCTTCCCTCTCCTTTTAAATTCCCTTCTCTTCTTCTCCTCCAAACTCCCCCCAACTTTCTACTCTCTCTAGAAAATCATGCAACAAGCAATTCAATACAGAACTTGGTTACCCAATCAATCAGAAACCCACCAAACCACTAGCCGTCAATCATCATCGTTAAAAATGGTTGATATTAATCTCGAAGACCCATTGAAGAAAGGTGCAATGAAGATCAGTGATGGCTATAGTAGTAGTAGGGGTAAACTGGAAGCAAGAATCAAAGGTTTAGTATTAGAAAACGCAGTATTAATATTTGGAAGACGTGGGTGTTGTATGTGTCATGTTATGAAACGCTTATTATTAGCGTTAGGTGTTAATCCTACTGTTTATGAAGTTATTGAGGAAGCTGATGAAATATCTGTCATCAATGAATTATTATCAGTCATTGAGACTCACAATAATGATCATAAAGGTAATAAAGAGACGCATAGCGATTATAGTGAGCTTCAGTTTCCAGCTGTATATATTGGTGGGAAATTATTTGGTGGTTTAGATAGACTTATGGGTGCTCATATCACTGGTGAATTAATACCTAAGTTGAAACAAGCTGGTGCTTTGTGGCTTTAATCAGAAACTCTAAATGTCAAGAGAAATGTAGAGAGTTAATTGAGGACAAACCTAATGACTTGATTAATCTTTGCAATTTAATTTGTAAACTTTGTAATTTTGTTTTCTCCCATTCTTTTTCTTTTCCTTTCTTTTATTTTTGCCTTCGATTATTTTTTGGACTTTAAGATTATAAGATTCTATGAATAACGACGAAGTATTCTCTTCAAGGTCTTTTTTTTTATTAGTCAACTTATCTAAAGATTTAAAGGCGTCGACGGATAAAGCTCCCACGTTGAATAGTGAGGAAATTTTCGTTTTCTGTTGGCCAAAATAAATATTCTGTGGCTTTTGTGAATTGGGAGTTTTGGTGAGAACACTTGACAACGTATGATTGGTTTAAAAATTACAAACTTTTGAAAATTTAACTTACCGTGTTTGGAATTTTATGAAAGTCCAAGTTCAATTCGGAAGTCGAGTACCTATTATATTAGGACTCTTTTTTTTTCCGTAAATTTATATTTAAAGGGGAAAAAATTCCACATATTTCACATACATTTTCTGCGAAAATAAAAAATAATAAAAATCCACACATACTTTGTATCTTTACACCACCTATTTAATGTATTCTACTCGCCACACCAAATCAAAAATGCATCGCCAAGGGACGGGGCGAAGCCCCACGCACACCAAATCAAAAATGCATCACCAAGGGACAGGGCGAAGCCCCACGCACACCAAGTTAAAAGAAAAAAATTCCCGGTGCACAACAAGGGAACAAATCTAATATCAAATAACAACTATATGATTAAAATTCATAGAAGTTACCATAAATAAGAATGTGCCTCCGATAAGCTCCCAACTCACCAACTTCAAGGATATATATAAGATGTAAATATAAAGTCATCGATTTTTTTTTTGCTTCTTCTAACCTGTAAATTTAAGAACTTAAACCCAAATCAAGTTAGGTAAACATGAATACACGAGGTATATGGATCTTAGCCGCATTGGTTTGTCTACCATGAGTACCTCACCTGTGATCCATTATCTCTTCACCAATGGTGAGTGGTGTACCCGTAATCTGTATGATCATGTCCTGAGAGTTGTACCCAAAAATCATAAGTTTGAATATCAACATTAACGATCAGATAGATTATCAAGCATATTTTTCTAAGCTTGTTAGATAGAAATTCCCATGAATCATGTTCTCGTCTCTTGGTTAGCCAAGGAAAACTCTACAAAGAACATGAGAAGTGTTGATACCCGTATTGAGTCATACGATTTGGACTCACACGCGATGTGCTACACCTTGAGTCAAATAAAACTATATTGAATCTTTTATCTGTAGATGCATTGAAGATAATCATGACAACCACAAAGGGATTTTATTTTCATAAACCATTCAATTAAAAGGTTGTGTAACCTCTTAAATGTTGACTCATCTCTTTGGAGCAGTAGCTCAATAAGATGGAGATAATAACTATTGTCTTTAGAAACACTGGGTATTTAACTTCAAGTATGTTAAACAATCAATCATGATGATACATATGGATTTCCATCAAATCACTAAGCGAAAGATAAGAGCTCAAAAACAAGAGTGTTTTTGGTATTAATAGTTCACGGCATCAAGCATATAATGATATCATAAAGTTTGCTGAAGTTTAAAGGCATACCTTTTTAGAAGAATCTAATCATCAATCCTACGACTTCACCAAATATTCAACATCTTATCCAACATAATATGTGCGCCCTAATTCTTGTGCCTTCCTCACCATCTTTCTTACTAGGGCATTGCTTGGTGACGGCACACTTTCAAAATAATCAAATTGTGTTGGGGTGAACAAGTCTTGCTCACCACAGGCGATTGAAACAAGCTTTTCTGCATCTATGGATTTTCACCATCTGTAGTTTTTGGCTTAGTTTGTTTCTTCCTCCACATATTCTTGCATTTCACCTTTGGGTTATCATAAAAGGGATCTCTTCTAGAACCCTTCAGATCTATATTCATCATTCCCCAGGAATCTTTTAACTTCCAAAATCATGGATTCTGCCCTTTTCATAGTCATGGAATTTATTGGGAGATCATTCCTTTTAACACTCAGTGCACCATTGACGTTCTTTGGTACCCACCTCTGAGTGCGTTTTGGAGCAACCAGAACCTTCTTACCATTATTCTATTCACGATTTCTCAGAGGAGAATTGGATTGACTATTCTTTTGCAAGTTTGTCTTTTTCCAATTAGGAGCCTCAGATGTTATCTCCGTCTTTACAAAGTTATCCTTTTGATAATCATGACATTTGTGAAAAGGATTCGTACGACATTTATAGACAAACTTAGGCTTATCACAACACTGATTCGTTTGCCTATAGGTTCGACGTTTACAACCCATAATGTCAAGAGGATTAGCCTTAAAATATGATCTAGGTTTGATCACTTCTTGTGATGCCCAAACAAGAACATCGTGAAGTTTCTCATTCCTTATGTGAAAACGACATCCCCTTTCCAGGTGACCTTTATTTTCCGCAATAATAGCAAACATAAGGAATATTCTTACCCTGGATTCATTTGTGTTATCTTTGGAGGTTGATAGACTTGGCTCTTTCGAACATTAACTGTCAGTGAAAGGTATTTCACTTTTGATTTTAGTGGAAGCCTTTGGTTGAGAAGAATCAACATCCTTGACAAATTTTACCTCTTTGCTAGTACTTGGGGAATTTATTCCCTTATAGCCCAATCCTCGTTTATCACAATGATTTTTACTTGCTCCTAGCATTATGGTTAACTTGTTCGAGCTAGTATTGAACTTTTTCAAGTCATCTTCCAATATCTTGATTTTATCAAGAGCATCAGCTAAATTAGACGCAAGGCATTTTTCTCGAGCGACAGAAGCATATTCTCTGTCATCGAAACTACTTTGTTGAAAGTTAATCCTTACTTTAAATTTTGCAAGTTTCTCTTTTAACAAAGAGAAATTTTGACGAAGATTATCACATTCAAATTTCTTTGAATTTATATATTCTTCGATGTCTTTTAGAAGGGATTCGATAAGTTTATAACCATGACCAAAACTTTCGAAGACCTTTCTCAATTTCCTATTTTCTCGACAGATAGGAGTCGGAAATCCAATGAAACAATACATCGTTATTTTTTTTTTTCATAATAGGGTCCAATAACTTAGCGTACTCTGAGACTTCCTCATTAACATCTATATCAATATCTGATTCACTGTCATCGGGCAGTTCATCCAACTGTTTTTCTAGGTGTATTTCCCGATTATCAAAAGTTTCTACATTATTAACAAGATAAACTTATCTAGTAGATCCACTCAAGGTGATTTTAAGAGGCGTTCAGATATTGATTTAGATGTAATAGTTTCCTCAGGTGTTGGATCCAAACTTTAAACAAAATAATATTCTGTGTGTTTCATATTCGATATTATATATCTATAAGTCAGATCGCTAGAAACACAGACTTATTATGTCTAAATGTGTTTGCCTGCTCTGATACCAATTGAAAACGCGGGGGTACCAATTACACCATCAAATTTTTTCGTTTGGACTTATATATAAGACAAAACCTAATACAATTGCAAGTGGACCAACTTAGTAATCCTTGAACAATATGTATATGGTTTATCTTTCTTGTACAATCAGTAGTTTATTACAAAGATACCTGAACCTGATTGTATACAAGAATTCTTGGACGCTCTCAAAAATCAATATCCAAGAACAAGTTTTGTAATATATATTTCAAGATACGAATTCTCAAGAACAAATCTTGTAGGTTCTATGCAATTTTAGTTAAAAACTGTCTAGGTTGATTATTGAATCATTTGTTTTTATTTAATTATATCAAACACAAATATAATGCGGAAGTAAAGTAAAACAAGACGCAGAGGAATTTTGTTAACTAGAAAAACTGCACCTGCAAAAGAACCCCGGGACCTCGTACAGTTTGAACACCGAGTCGTATCAAACCGCTACAGACACTAGCCTACTATCAGACTTCGGACTGGAATTTAGTTTACACCGAATCCACCCTCTAAGAAATTCAATTACTCCATGCTCCTTACGTCTCTTGAACCTCACAAGGCTCTATGCACTTGATTCCCTTAGCTGACGTCCTTTACATCCTAAGAGTTGTTTCGGCCGAACTGAAGACTTTTGATACCAATCCGCCTCCTACAGATAAGCCTATTTGATTTCCATTTAGATCAAAGATCAAGATGTGAAAATATGTTTGCAATAGACGAAACTATCAAACCTCACAAATCTGGAACTTACGACTCCATAAGAGCAACCTAGATTCTTAACCATCTCTAAAAAAAATCTTCAAAAAATCAAATAAGATAAGTTTTCAGATATCTATCTTGAGGAATCACAAAGCCTGAGACAAAGAGAACTTTTCGATTTCTATATCTATCTTGCTCGAAAGAGATTACGAGAACCTCGATAACAAAAAAGCAAGATCATGATACACGAACTATCAAGGTAAAGATAATCGGACATGGATTCACAAATCCCCAAAGTGAAGTTAGTCGTAGACCTAATTGTGTTTCTAAGAGGAAACCTAGGTCAATAGAGGATGATTCTAGAATCAACTAGGACACAAAGTGTCAGGGATTAATTTTCCTAGTTGAAAGAGCATCTCTATTTATATTTTTTCCAAGACCACGGGTTGCTTAGAATTCAAGATAAGATAACTTGAGAATCAAGAAAACTATATTCTTGAAAAGTACAATAGAGGCATATACACTTAGGTCCGGTTACAGAATCATGTAAGTGCTTAAGTGATCAATGAAGTCTTAGAAGTGTTTAAGATAGTTGTAGTAATGCTAAACATATTATAAAAATAAGTTTTTGAGCATATACTAAAATATAAACTGAGACAGTTGGTACAACAGTTTGCCAACCGTAGGGATTGTTCATGAGTCAGGTTGCTACGGTTCGTGAACCGTGTCGCCAACCCAACCGACCTCGGTTGATAACAGTTCGTAAATCGGGTTCGCCAACTGCTAGCCTATAATTACAACTGTGAAAATTTAGTTCACTACGGTTCGCCAAACTGTACCCAACTGAACGCGTGGTTCGTGAACTGGTTCTCCAACCTTCCTGTATTTGTGAAATTCAGATATCTATAGGTTGCAAACTGGTTTGCCAACCTACCCTGAATAGAAATATCAATAAGTTCAATATTTATCTCTTATGATGTTCGAAACATTCCCAAAAGATAAAATCATTTGCATGGGTAATTTTCAATTGATCCACAAATTAATTCATACAATTAATATTGTTAAGGACCATTGAACATATTTTCTTAGAATCATATTTCGAGATTTTTCACAAGACAAGCTTGACTGAAAATTCTTATTTGTAAATCTACTTGAAGTCATACGACATAGTCTCAACAGATAGAACGGTAAGATAGTGAGTAAAATAAAATGGTTCAGTTTTCACATATCTTATACATAAATTATCCAAATATCTTCGTCGATCTTCAGTCTTCAAGGGTGATGTTTGATACTCAACTACAAATTCTAACCTAGTCCGAGACTTGACTTAGTAAACTAATAATCAAGATATAGTTTTGGTCACCTAACATTGACAACAAGCTTGAGATAGCATAACTTGTGGGTTCAATCGAGCAACGCTTTAACCGAAACTGATCTTACCCTTCTCTCTACGGATTTTGTTCCTTTATCAAATTGCTACGACGCCCTTTTCGCGTTATGTTATCTTACGAATATATTTCCACCAACTCCAACTTGTTCTAGATCACCATATAAAAAACTCTTCCACAAGACACTTGAATACACGTCTTTAAGAAATTTTGGATTCTTATGTTTTCCTTATCTTCGATCATACCGTTTTACCAAAATGGAGTCGCGATCGTCGCCTTGTGTCTTTATGGGATATAATGCTCATCCCAAGGGTATAAATTCTTATATAGACTTCAAAGATAGGTTGCTTTAGGTTTAAGCTAAGATAGCTTTGGAACCAAGCAAACAATATTCATTCTTAGATGAAAACTTTGAATCTTATTCACGTAAACAAGACATACACTCTGGTTAACATATAACTGGCCGATTCGACAACTTGATATCCAAATTTCTTTTCTTGATGATATTCTACAACCCCCAGGTTACACGGATCCTACCTTTACGAATAATGTATATATGCTACATCGCTCCTTACAAGGACTTAAGCAGACACCACGAGCATAATATAATCGTCTTAGTGTCTTCTTACAGCCCATTGGTTTCATGATCTCACCACTGATACTTATTTGTTTATAAGACGAGATGATGATGGTATTGTTCATTTGTTAGTAAATGTAAATGACATAATCTTAACAAGATCCACAATACCATGTATGAATTCTTGAATGGTTACTCTTTTCAAGGAATATTCTCTTAAGAACCTCATCAATTATTTTTTATTTTTTTTATTTTTTTATTTTTTTTAATGTAACATATGTCCCTCAAGACATTTTCCTATCTACAGTGATATATAAAGAATTTAATCAAAAGGGCTAATATGCAAGGGGCCAAACCAGTCTCTATACCATTAAGCACTTTAACTGATCTTAATCCCATTGGAAGAAAGTTATTGCATGACCCTACACCCTATAGAAGTATGGTTAGTGCATATCAGTATCTTCTGATTACCCGAGCAGAAACTTCGTTTGCTGTTGTAGATGGTGGATTTTTGACAAGGAATAAAATTATAAGACCATAAATATACATGCTCCTGATCCAGCAATCAGACGAGTATTGAGGCTCATGTCTCTCATCGAAGCATGAAATCTCATGCCACAAAATCTGACTGAGAATACTGACTCTCAGAGTATGTGTAGATGTGCAGTCTCTCAGCTGAGACCACGTAATATCTCATAAATACTGAGCAATTTCAGTAATCACTTATGTAAAGAATCAAAATTATTGGACGGCTCCTAGATGTATTACTCACTAGTATAGAGCACTACGTCTTCATGGCGTCGCAATGTTCCATGACTTTACAGAATAAACAGTCAAATCGAGCATTCTGCTCTAGCTGGCTCATACCTTAATTTCCGAATAATTATAATGCTCCTAGACAACATGCCTGCTAGTATAGAGACACTAATTAATTATTTCTAGTCGCACGATTCATCAATTGAATTCCTAGAAAATATTCTACGTTCTGTATAGTATTTCGTTACTTCAATTTATGGCTTTTCCCAGCAAGATTCTATGAGTTAGTAACAAATATTCAACATACGGGCATCTGAGCTACCATCGAATAAGCCCCGAGAAAATGGTGCAAATGTATTCAACAATAAACGCACTAACCAGCATCTGAATGCACGAACGAACATTCAATTACACGAAAGAACGATGAAACCATGGAGAAAATAATAATAATAAAATATTTAAAAGAGGCGACTAAGGGGACCAAGCCCACCGGCCGGCTGGCCGGTCATGCCGCCATGGCCGGTCTCACGTCCCTTCCTTTATTTTATCATATTTTATTATTTTCCTTGATCCCATGAAAATCCTTTCATTTGAGCAAATCCCTTCAATTTGTGGTATTTCCTTCACATCAATGAAATTATACAAAAATTACATAAAATTAGGAAAGGTATCACGGGTCCGTGGTCACTAGCCGGTCGGCTATGCCCTAACCGTAAGCGGTCCCACACCTTGTAATTCCTTATTTTATTAATTATTATTTCCATTGTCTCATGGAAATTCCTTAATCTTATGAAACTCCTCAGTTTCATGATATTTCCTTCACATCAAGGAAATTATACAAAATTACATAAAATCAGGAAAGGTGTCACGGGACCGTGGTCACTAGCCGGCCGGCTATGCCCTAGCCGTGACCGGTCCCACACCTTGCAATTCCTTATTTTATTAATTATTATTTCCATCGTCTAATGGAAATTCCGTAAATTTATGAAACTCCTTAGTTCCATGATATTTCCTTCACATCAAGGAAATTACACAAAATTACATAAAATTAGGGAAGGTATCACGGGACCATGGTGCTAGGCGGCCGGTTATGCCCTAGCCTTGGCCGGTCCCATATCTTGTAATTCCTTATTTTATTAATTATTTCCATCATCTCATGGAAATCCATTAATTTCATGATATTTCCTTCAAATCATGAAAATAATATAAAATTAGGGGAGACTCACGGGACTGGGCCCTAGCCGGCCGACCATGCCCAATCCGGTCCCACATGCCTTTATTTTATTATTATTAATATTATTCGTTTCTCTCATCTCATGGAAACTCCTCCACTTCAAGAAAACTCCTTAATTTCATGATATTTCCCTAAAATCATGAAAATAATATAAAACTAGGAAAAGTGCCATGGGACAGGGCTCATTGGAAGGCCGTCCATGCATTGGACATATCCGGTCCCACACTTCATGATTCCTTCATTTTATTATTATTATTTCCTTGATCTTATGAAGTTTCCTCAGTTTCAGCAAAAATCCTTGATTTCTTCATATTTTCTCAAAATGTTGCTCAAACGCACATCAGAAAATATCAAGATTCTCAGGACTGAGACACGGACACCTTGGAAACGTGATCATGTTACCTTGACCTACCAAGGTTGGCTCTTTGGCTTGCAAGGATCCGGTCCCACGCATTTTCACAATTTGACCTAATCTGCCCAATTGCATGTATTAGGTCCAGAACTCTTCCAAATAACTGGGAATTTCATAAAATGATCGTCAGTCGATCCAGTAACCAACCAGGGACGGTTTCATGACCTCTTGGTCGGTCCTTCATCTCTTCATAATTTATTAGGTTATATCATCTAAGGTTCAGACGAACATTATTTGAATAAATGATTAAACCAGTATTTAATCATCTTTTCACCAACTGGTCTTCAAGAGACTTTGGTATTTTTCTCACTCGAGCATCTGGGCGTTACATGGTCGACTCATCATCCCGTGTAGCCGGTCCATCCTTCACTCCGTGGTTGATTTTCAATGAATCATCAATTGATCAGCAATTGATCAAAATTAGGGTTTTGGATCCAAAGCTCTGCAAAACATAATTATGAGCAGATTCAAACACTAATAATTTTACGTTGATCCCGTGATCGACACTTTAATTATTTTACTCGGACCAGTCGTCAGTATCTTAAGTTAATATTTCATTTGGTCCCGCTACCAATAATTCATCAAACGAGCAACTTTTGCTCAGATGAGCAATATTTGCTAAGACTAAGGAATATTGATTCAACTATCAATATTCAACGATTCATAAAATGAGCAACATTTTCTCACCTTAACTATCAACAATTATACTTCTGTCTCAACAGACACGTTCAACTCATGAGTCTCAGAATATTTTTTCAAACACATTCGACTCAGCAATAAAAGGACTCATCGTCCCATAAAGTCAGCAACTGACTAACTAAATACACGTTTGCCTTGCAGACGCCACAATCACGAGACATCAATCGTGTCACATGGGGGGATATTAACTAGGGTTTTGGTCTAGCGGTATACGGAACGTGTCTTCACCCACGATGAGAATGTGAGCAGGTCGTGCAATCAGTTGAAGGAGTTAGTAAAGTAGTGGGTAGAAAATCAACCAAGTCTCCACACGATGAGTAACTGGTTTTAACATGATTTCCACTTCCACACTCTTTGACTCCAACAACTGTCATACTTCATGGGATCAAAGTTTTTACAATTCTAGCAATATAAATAAGTCTCTGAATCATGATTGAAACAACAGACAATTCTCGATAGACAGTCTTTCGTCTACACGAACTCATCGTCTTAGCAATTACTCTAAACCGAGTAAACTCAATCATTCAGAAACTATTTTCACGTAAAATACACAACACACCAGCAATCCTTGATCACCATTGATCTCACACATTTTTCAGCTTCCCTCCTACAGATTGACCCATCCTCTCTTGTGACCAAATTGACTCTGGAACGACCATTGTCTTGGTTTAGGCCGGAGTCCTACAGATTGATCTCTCGAACTTAAATCACTCCCTTCTTGCAGTGCATCTATGTGAGGTTAAACATTTCTCTCGGTTCAAGGAGACTCCTCCGCATGGTCATCTCTTCAATTCCGTAAAAACTAGCAAATCGTTTTCCCCATCTACAGATTGGCGACCACAATGGGAGATCATTCTCTCGGTTGCAATATTCTCACAAAGATGGTCGATCTTAGGTATGGGTTAGTTACAAATGAAAATGACGCTAGCACTAGAAATAATAACAATGATTGTATTCCAAAAATCATTCCAGCTTCCAACAATGGTGGTGACATTACTCCTCCTCAGCCCAACACTGGAAGTCATCCCCTCTTTGTCCGACATCCTGAAGAAGTCAGAGAAAATCCTCCTACCATAGGCGATCTCATGAAGGTGTAAGAAACTCTTGCCAAGAATCAGACTGACATGGATGCCACTTAGAAGGAATTATTCAATTATCTCAAGACTCTTACAAACAAGGTGTCAGAGAAAACTCAGGGTAAATGAAAAGCTAAAGAAACATCTTCAGACGCTGATCCTGAAGTCATTCCAATCCATGAAGTAGATGATGAAGAAGTTCCTAAAGATAAAACTACATACAATATGCCAGAGAAGGAACAATCCAGTTTCATCACTCGTGAAGACTTGGAGCGCCTCTTGGAGGACCGTGGGAAAGATAAAACTTCATATGTCCATCTTCACCAATCTCCATACCCTGTTACTACACAAAGGATTCCTCTACCAAAAGTTTATGTCTCTCCAACGTTCACCCTTTATGATGGAACATACAATGCTCGAGAACATGTATCTCGGTTTTTGGAAGCATTGGGCGAACATGAGCACAACCATGTTGTCCGCCTTAAGGAATTTTCAAAATCTCTGAAATGCAGGGCATATACTTGGGATAAAAATATCGCACCAGGGTCTATCAAAAGTTGGGGAGAAATGATTAATGCTTTATACAGAAAATACTTCTTTGTTTCAGAGCAAATCACTCTCTCTGATCTTGGAAGGATGTTTCATAAAAGCAATGAACATCCCAATGACCATGTGAAAAGATTCAGGGTCCAAGCCTTGGACTGTCATGATCCAAATGTCACGGAGAAAAAACTTGTAGACTTTTGCATCAACGACATGATCCCGGTCTACAGAGATTTATTGGAAAACCTTCGTTTCCAGACCTTTTCAGAATTTCAGGAAGTGGCGAAGAGATCAGCGACTACTGCACCCGCTTTACTGGAAAGATCAAAAGCTACAAAAGCTGAGGAACCACGAGAGACTCGAGATAGCAGGCGTCTGATCAACAAACAGTACAACCTCCAACCTTCATGAAGCGGCGAAGAGATCATCGACTACTGCACCTGCTTTACTGGAAAGAACAAAAGCTGAGGAACCGCGAGAGACTCAAGGTAGCAGGCGTCTGATCAACAAAAAATACAACCTCTAGCCTTCCACAAATGTTGTTGCAGAAGGGAGCAAATGGAAAGCCGAACCGCAATGCAAACCTGCATCTTCATCTCCTCCGAAAGCACCAAGATAGGGTAATCAAACCCGGGACGCACAAGCTCCAACCCAAAGCATAGATACAATGGATCCTGACTTCCCTCTCTCCATTGAAGAGGTCATTGAATTGCTGGATGCCTGGATCCAATACGGTGCGATCAAGTTGTCATATGTCAGAAAAGAACAAACTGAAGAGGAGATGGAGAACCCTCGCTACTTCCGTTTCCATAGGTTCGTCAATCATCCCACCAGCGACTGCAGGGTCTTGAAGTGCATATTCAATGAAAAGGTCGAATCGGGAGAACTTAACCTGTGAACTGAAGGGATACACAAGGACCCTCTTCTAGTCAGGAATTTCTTCATCCCTGAACAACCAGTCAAGGAAGCAGTTCAGTCATTGATCGAACATGTCTGCGAATTTCTTTATCTGTCGAAGGCTCAAAGGGGAGACATGTTCATGGTTTTGAATCATATAGTATCTGAGAAACGTCTACTGATCCCAGAAGTACCTCCTGATCCCACATCCACTGCTCGCCACAGTGCATCTCAAAGGAAATGAATTCAGAAGAGTGTTCATTGATGTTGGCACATCCATCAACATCATTCCTTTGAAAACTCTCAGAGCCGCTGACATTACTCGACAAGAAGCTACGCATGCTCCCATGTCAATCAGAGATCATGAAGGGACATTCAGAGATGCATGCGGATACATCACCCTCAAGGTCAGAGAAAACTCGGTCGGCACTAAGACCAAGTTTTATATAATCCAAGAAGATCCAAGATATGACATGATTGTTGGACGACCTTGGATTCATGCTGGAAAGGTAACTCTAATGCCTTCGGTTGAAGAAATCTCTGATTCAGAAGAAATATAAGATACTCCATCATTCGAGCATCTGGAGGAAGTTAAAGCCTTGGTGGAATTAGCACAGAAACCTGGAGAAAATGCACACTCTTTCATCAAAAGGTTCCGTACTCAGACAAGTCTGATTCCCCTTCATGCACCTATACTACCAATGTTTAATCATATTGTCCTAGTCCGGGGACTTCTTCCCACTGACAACTTAGCCTTCGCAAAGTGCTACGAGTGCATAGCCTCACCACGACAATATTACACCAAATGGTTGAACACAGATCTTCTTCAAACTGAGCATTATATCAAAAGGTTTATTGCTAAAGACATGGCCCAGCATGACAGACAGTACTCTGGATATTCCCCTTTGCATGAGTGTCCATATGTGCCACAACCATGGAATTCCACCATACGAGGAATTCTGAATCAACAGAAGATATTCAGAGCGCGAACGACCAATCCTAACAAATTCCATGAAGGATACCTAGTTCTCAAATCAACTAAGCGCAACCTTCATTCTGCAAAAAACTCCAATTGGGAAGGACCTTTCGTGGTTTCTAAATCCATAGTTGGAGGATACTACAGACTGATCAACACGGATGGCAGGTCCGTGCCAGTAATACACGAGAATTGGCTTAAAGCATTTAACGCCTGAAATTATTGGGTATTCGAGGTACTAGGCGTTTGAACATTCATGACGTCTGGATTTGGCATTTAGGATTTTATTTCATTGTATTTCAATTTCTCCAAAACGTTTGCAATACTTGCATTCAGTATTTGAATTCAACAATTTATCAAAATTCAGTTCATCTTACTTAAAGAAAATCTCTATAAAATCCAAAGAAAATCCTCAATCATCTACTGATCCAAAACCCAAAAATAAAACCTCACATCTCTCAAAGGTTCAGAAGTTCAAGAGACTATGAAAAAGAAATCAAAGAAAATCAGCAAAGAAAGATTTTCGCTCCTTTGAATCCTTCAAGACTTGTAAAGCTGCCTTCTCCATGTTCAGCTCTTCAGTCAGCCTAGCAATCTTGTCTTCTTTCTCCTTTACAGCATCATTGGGAAGGGTATGTTATTCTCACACGAGTCCTTGATAGCATTTATCTTCTTACGAAGACACTTCACATTGAAGCCAAGTCTCTCAGAATTCTCCAAATTGAACTCCCAATCAAAGAGTACATCTAGAGTAACAATATTTCTAGCCCTAGCACATATGTCACTTACAACACGCAAGATAACAATTACTTGAATTGTTAAAGAATAAGCACGCTTGGAATCCCTGATAACGATGATGTGACCAAATTTCCTCCATATCTTCTCGTACAAACTGGCATATCCAACAGGAACACTGAATCCACCAACTAGTTTGTGGTATGGGAGTGATGCATCAAAGGGAGGATCAAAAGAAACTCCTGAACTCGGATATTCATGTACCACTATCCTATTCTCAATTACTAGAACAACTTCTACAGTCATCGCAACAATTTCTTCAGTCTTTTCTACCTGTGGTTCGGTTGCTTCTATCACTGAAGCGACAACAATTGAAGTCTCTCTTTCCTTAATAGTTTCATTAAAAATCCCCTCATTTCCTTGAAGTGCAGAGGTGGTTTTCCCTTCATCAATAACCACAGGGTTGTTCGAATCATCATTATTGGTTCCATTATTCTCAACTTCGGGATTCGGTATCTAATACGAAGATTACATGAGATTAGAGCAATCTAAACATGGAAACCAAATGGAATCATAAACTACAGAATAAAAGTGTTCTAAATCATCAAAGTTCATCATTATGCATTCAAGACATGAACAAATAGCGTGAAAGTCATAAAAATACGTTTTACAACAAGTCTGTCTGAGGAGATTTTACTCTGCCCTGTACAAGACGACAAACTGGGAGAAATTTATAAGGACTATGAAGTTGAGTCATATACCATTCCTTTTGTATGGATGTCTTCTACAACATATCCAAATTTCATAACAATTGGGTAAACTAGAAAAGACAAGTGATCAAAACATCGGACCACATACCAGCTGAAAATTTTCTGAAAGTCTCCTGGAAGTTTACTATTTTGCCTATTTCGGGCCCTAAACATGCTTGAAATTCAAAAAGCTTCTGTACAAAGGCTTGGAAATTTACTGGGCACCAAAATACATGGGTAGATCGCGAAAATCCGACATCAGATGAAGATTCTATGGCATTTTTGTTAAGGGGCTGAATCCCAAAATTTCTGGTGACGTATTTCGACAAAACTTTTCGTATATTCACATGAATTCTCACTAATTCATTCATAAATCAAGAAATTTATACTTCTATGGATAAAATTCAAGAAAAATACTTACTTGGTTGGTCTCTGAAGCGTTCAAAGAACCTGAATTGCCCGTATCAACATCAAGAGCACCATTGCTTTCATTCGGTGTTGGGCTTTGGGAATTTTCTTTATCGCCATTTTTCGAAGATGAACGAACATCATCGGTATTCTCCACTTCCATGGATACATCCTCCTGGATACATTCTCAACAATTAGCATTTTTTATATAAAGCATCATAATTGGTTATACGAAGAAATATTTACGGCCTCTTTTTCATCACTCAAGTCAGAAACTGTCTGCCCAACAACAGAGAACTGAAGACCTTCAATACTCGATGGAGTGAAGCTCTGCAACAGAATAACAAATATTGGTTTTCTAATCCTAATAATAAGGATGAGATGAAGTCACAACAAGAGAAGCACTGACAACTCACCAAAGAAACAACTGGGGACTTTATGGTATTGGACCAAAATTTATAATTCTTGCTCCTGCCTTCTTCACCATGAACAGTTGCTTCAGTTTCTGAGAGGTCTACGTCGATTCGAGGTCTTACGTTACGACCGTCATGTGAATTTTTTTGATGCAATAGTCAAAACACAATTATCATAATTTTATGAAGATTATGCAAAGAATACTCACTTGTGAACATCCTGGAGATGTTTTTCGTTTATCACCGCCAGGGAAATGCTTCAGTCTTGGTCGAGTATCAATCATCTCAGCAGAAGGAAGCTCCTTCACCAAAGGTTGATCCACCGTCACGAAATCGAGTAAACACTTGAGTTGTTGATCCCAAAAGTTTATGTAACCCGGAGTTACATATGTAACTCGCTCGGTGCTAGGGAACCAGTATTCACTTCCTTCCACATGTGTGCGGTCTAAACGGGACATGAGTTGTTCAACTGATGGTTTCCTTCTCCGAAAAGTTGGAACACACTGATCCATACCCATTTTCAAGATAGTAGGTGGAATGGGTGCATAAAATTCTTGAAACGTTCCCACATCAAAGCTTGAAGAAACATCGTATTGGCATAGCATTCAATCTTCATAAAGCCATTCGAGACGCTGGAATCTATAATCAAGGAGTCTAAGTTAGAGTACAAAGAACCCAAGAACAGACTACCTATTGGGAGTTGCTCACCCTGAGCCATATTGATGGCAAAATGAATCACGAACGACTTCAACAAAATCCCAGCATCTTCAAATACATCTCTGGACAGCCATAAACACAAGAAAGCATCAATAGATAATGTACCGTCAACGGGCCAGTTAAGAGGAGTATCTCTCGGCCACCAATGTATTTACCAATGAGCGTAACAACCTTTGCTGTCGGATACTTTATTGATCTCCTCCATTGTGGCTGTCAAGATGTTAGACATTGATGTTTCCTCTAAGGAAGAAAGACCTTCAGGAAGGTTACCTGTGATTGGAAGATGCAACAATGCAACTACATCCTCTAAGGTGATGGTGAACTCTCCCCCATCTGCATATGAAAGTGTGAGTTAGAATACACCAACGAGCAAGTAGAGCTACCATATCTCGTACATCGTGGAAAGTGAACAAGTCTCCAGAGGCTTGGATAGCCCGTATTATTTGTGCATCGTGCAGCATGGCTCGAACACGAGAAAAACCCAGCATGTACCTCGCCCATCCAGATAACTTTTCTAAAGGACGTCGAGAAAGCTTGAATTCAATGATTGACGCAGAAAAATATCCTCGTTCAAGACAGAACCGAATGGTTGCCCGAGGAGTCACCAATTTTTTCTGAGTAACTTCTCTAGGATGTATCAGAAGACGAAATGTTAGAAATCTGGGGCGCTTTTCAGGTCCTTGAGACACGAAGAATGCATCCTCTATGTTTGAAACATTCTTGATTCCAGGTGTTTCATCTTCTTATTCACCAATAGAAGTCTCATCCATGCATGTGTAGACATCATTTTCTTGAGGGTCAGACATCCTTGCGAAGTAGCTGTGACATGCACATAATACTCTACTTCAGTATATCATCCATACGAGATGCAAAATTCGACAAGATGATGGGATTATGCATATGCAAAGCATCTACGAAAATGGTAATTCTTAACTCTTACCTCTTTACAATTCCACTAGCGCAATGATTGTGATATAAGAGTTAGAACCCCAAAATTTGCTCGATCCTTGAAACCTGCGAAAACGAACGAAGACTTATTATTTGAAAATTGAAACCTGATTTTCCATAAAATCATGAGAATAATTTTCATAGTGTGAGCAGCCACAACTGAGTTATAAAACTTACACCAAGGCAATATTTCATCATAAATAAATTGTCTAACTTCAAGGGTTGCTCAAAACCTATATTTTTATTTTAACAAGATAATAAAAACGTGAATTATTCATGTAAAAAGTTGCAATTTTTTCTCTTTAACGTGAGAAAACTCACATAAATAAAATATTTCATATATTTTTCATGAAACATGTCACGGTTTCATAAAAAAAAAAACTTTTTTTTCCTTCGTACGATCGTCTGTCTTCGAAACAAAGGTTTATGCTAATTTTGTGAAAACTCACACCTTTTAAAATAAAGTTTTGGTTTCCATGAACGCTCATAAACAAAATTTTATCACTAGACACGGGTCTATATATAAAAAAATCTCTTCTAAATCAGAGATTATTGCTAGTTCTTAAACTAACGATCGAATGAACATAGGTTCCTAAAACAAGGGTTTTTTCATAAAACTCACATCCAAAAAATATGTACACATATATGATTTTTTATGATGAACAACTCATGAACAAACAACAACTTTGAAAAAAAAAATCACGTACCTGTCGGCGCCGGCTGGAAATTGGTCGGACGGTGGCTGCTCCGGCTGGACGGTGGAAGCTCCGGCGAAACTTTCTGCTACTCCTCCTGCTTCTGACGTGAAGATAGTGAAGGGGAAAAGGTGATGGTCAGCTATGAAGGAGAAATAAAAAAAAAAGAAAAAAAAAAGGTGTTTTATCCCTTTTATACCAAGTTTTATTTCCAAAACCTAATTCCATAAGGATTTCCTTTTTGGGCCCGAGCCCGTGAATCCTAAACCGACCGAGGTTCCATCACCAAATCAGCGGTGCTACACCAATTCTTTCTCGTCAAAGGGCTCTCTATCATGGCACTGGGATCTTCGTTCAAGCCATGGTCCGTTCATGCAATCGAAAATCTGGTAACATCTTATTTTACGACTAAGTTCAACTACTTATTTTCATCCGTAATTGTAATAAGAAAATCACCATTCAGTGCTGACTGAGGAACATGACTGTCCCTCACTAAGCATGGGACTTAATGCAGATGGTGGATTTTCGACAAGGGCTAAAATTGTAAAACCATAATTATACATGCTCCTGATCCAGCAATCAGACGAGTATTGAGGCTCATGTCTCTCATCGAAGAATGAAAGATCATGCCACAAGAATCTCTGACTGAGAATACCGTCTCTCAGAATATGTGTAGATGTGCAGTCTCTCAGCTGAGACCACGACATATCTCATAAATACTGAGAAATTTCAGTAATCACTTCTGTAAAGAATCAAAATGATTAGACGACTCCTAGATGTATTACTCACTAGTATATAACACTACGTCTTCAGGGCGTCGCAATGTTCCCCGACTTTATAGAATAAACATTCAAATCGAGCATTCTTCTCCAACTGGCTCATATCTTGATTTCCGAATAATTATAATGCTCCTAGACAGCATGCCTGCTAGTATAGAGCCATCAATTAATTATTTCTAGTCGCAAGATTCATCAATTGAATTCCTAGAAAATATTCTACGTTCTGTATAGTATTTCGTTACTTCAATTTATGGCTTTTCCCAGCAGGATTTCATGGGTTAGTAACAAATATTCAGCGTATGGGCATCTGAGCTACCATCGAGTAAGCCCCAAGAAAATGGTGCAAATGTATTCAGCAATAAACGCACTAACGAGCATATGAATGCACGAACGAACATTTAATTACACGAAAGAACGATCAAACCATGGAGAAAATAATAATAATAAAATATTTAAAAGAGGCGACTAAGAGGACCAAGCCCACCGGCCGGCCGGCCAGTCATGCCGCCATGGCCGGTCTCACTCCCCTTCCTTAATTTTATCATATTTTATTATTTTCCTTGATCCCATGAAAATCCTTTTGTTTGAGCAAATCCCTTCAATTCGTGGTATTTCCTTCACATCAAGGAAATTATACAAAAATTACATAAAGTTAGGAAAGGTGTCACGGGACCGTGGTCACTAGCCGGCCGGCCACGCCCTAACCGTGAGCGGTCCCACACCTTGTATTCCTTATTTTATTAATTATTATTTCAATCGTCTCATGGAAATTCTTTAATCTTATGAAACTCCTCAGTTTCATGATATTTCCTTCACATCAAGGAAATTATACAAAATTACATAAGATCAGGAAAGGTGCCACGAGACCGTGGTCACTAGCCATCCATCCATGCCCTAGCCGTGACCGGTCCCACAACTTGCAATTCCGTATTTTATTAATTATTATTTCCATCGTCTCATGGAAATTCTTTAATTTTATGAAACTCCTTAGTTTCATGATATTTCCTTCACATCAAGGAAATTACACAAAATTACATAAAATTAGGGAAGGTGTCACGTGACCGTGGTGCTAGGTGGCCGGTCATGCCCTATCCGTGGCCGGTCCCACACCTTGTAATTCCTTATTTTATTAATTATTTCCATTATCTCATGGAAATCCCTTAATTACATGATGTTTTCTTCAAATCATGAAAATAATGTAAAATTAGAGGAGACTCACGGGACCGGGCCTTAGCCGGACGACCATGCTCAAGCCGGTCCCACACGCCCTTATTTTATTATTATTAATATTATTTGTTTCTCTCATCTCATGGAAACTCCTTCACTTCAAGGAAACTCCTTGATTTCATGATATTTCCCTAAAATCATGAAAATAATATAAAATTAGGAAAAGTGCCATGGGACCGGGCTCATTGGCCGGACGGCCATGCCTTGGCCATAGACGATCCCACACTTCGTGATTCCTTCATTTTTACTATTATTATTTCCTTCATCTTATGAAGTTTCCTCAGTTTCAGCAAAAATCCTTGATTTCTTCATATTTTCTCCAAATGTTGCTCAAACGCACATTAGAAAATATCAAGATTATCAGGACTGAGACACGGACACCTTGGCGACGTGAGCATGTTACCTTGACCGACCAAGGTTGGCTCTTTGGCTTGCAAGGATCCGGTCCCACGCATTTTCATAATTTGACTTAATTTGCACAATTACATGTATTAGGTCCAGAACTCTTCCAAATAATTAAGAATTTCATAAAATAATCGTCAGTCGATCCCGTGACCAATCAGGTCCAGTTTCATGACCCCTTGGTCGGCCCTTCATCTCTTCATAATTTTTTAGGTTTTATCATCTAAGGTTCAGACGAACATTGTTTGAATAAATGATTAAACCAGTATTTAATCATCTTTTCACCAACTGGTCTTCAAGAGACTTTGGTATTTTGCTCACTCGAGCGTCTGGGCGTTACATAGTCGACTCATCATCCCGTGTAGCCGGTCCCTCCTTCACTCCGTGGTTGATTTTCAATGAATCATCAATTGATCAACAATTGATCAAAATTAGGATTTTGGATCCAAAGCTCTGCAAAACATAATTCTGAGCAGATTCAAACACTAATAATTTTACGTTGATCCCGTGATCGACACTTTAATTATTTTACTCGGCCCAATCATTCGTATCTTAAATTAGTATTTCATTTGGTCCCGCTACCAATAATTCACCAAACGAGCAACTTTTGTTCAGATGAGCAATATTTGCTCAGACTAAGGAATATTGGTTCAACTATCAATATTCAACGATTCATCAAATGAGCAACATTTTCTCACCTTAACTATCAACAATTTATTCAACAATTATACCTATGTCTCAACAGACACATTCAACTCATGAGTCTTAGAACATTTTTCAAAACACGTTCGACTCAGCAATACAAGGACTCATCGTCCCATAAAGTCAGCAACTAACTAACTAAATACACGTCTACCTTGTAGACTCCACAATCACGAGACATCAATCGTGTCACATGGGGGATATTAACTAGGGTTTTGATCTGGCGATCTACGACACGTGTCTTCACCCACGATGAGAATGTGAGAAAGTCGTGCAATCAGTTGAAGGAGTTAGCAAAGTAGTGGGTAGAAAATCAACCAAGTCTCGGCACGATGAGCAACTGGTTTTAACATGATTTCCACTTCCCCACTCTTTGATTCCATCAACTTTCACACTTCATGGGATCAAAGTGCTTACAATTCTAGCAATATAAATAAGTCTCTGAATCATGATTGAAACAAAAGACAATTCTCGATGGACAGTCTTTCGTCTACACGAACTCACCGTCTTAGCAATTACTCTCAACTGAGTAAACTCAATAATTCAGAAACTATTTTCACGCAAAATACACTACACACCAGCAATCCTTGATCACCATTGATCTCACACATTTCTCATCTTCCCTCCTGCAGATCGACCCATCTTCTCTTATGACCGAATTGACTCTGGAACGACCATTGTCTTGGTTTATGCCGAAGTCCTACAGATTGATCTATCGAACTTAAAGCAATCCCTTCTTGCAGTGCATCTGTGTGAGGTTAAACATTTCGCTCGGTTCAAGGAGACTCCTCCACATGGTCGTCTACTCAATTCCGTGAAACCAGCAAATCGTTTTTCTCCATCTACATCCGTCAACAAAGTATGTCAATTTATACACTCTCCAACTGAGGCGCACATGCTAATGGTTAAGAGAATTATCCGCTATCTACAGTCCACAACATCTTATGGTATATTGCTTAAACCAGCTCCAACTTTGCATATCTATTTTTCCGCACACACCAATAAAAATTAGTCTGATGACTGTTCTGATAGCCGATCTACTAGTTTATATTGTTTCTTCTTGGGTCCTAATATCATATCATGGATCTCTCAAAAACTGAAAATCATCTCATGGTCGAGTATCGAAGTTTCCCATGTTTTAGATATTGTTATTGCTGAATTAATATGGGTTAATATCTCTTAAAATAGTTACGCATGCTAATTACAAACCACCAGTTATTTGGCGTGATAACCTTGGCACCACATACTTAATAATGAATCCAGTAATTCACTGACGAACAAAGCACATTGAAATCGATTATGACTTTGTACGTGAAAGAGTTCAACAAGGTTTGCTTCAAGTGCGTTTTGTCTCCTCTAGAGATCAAGTTGCAGACGTCTTCATCAAAAGCTTGAGTAAAAATAGGTTCTCAAATCTGCAATGTTTGTTGACTGTCTGCGACCACCCGCTTCTATCGAGGGGGAGTGTTAGAGATATGTGTAATCAAAGATAAGCAAAATCAGTTACTGCTTTATCTCTGGGACATAATTAGATGAAGCTTCCTCTTTCCTCTTGTAAATTTGTTTTTCCTTTTATTTTGTAGTTACTGCAGTCTGAAATCATGGATGTGATTGTGTATAGAAACAATATAAATATATGTTCATCCATTGAGAAACCAGAAAATATTTGTCTCAACTCATTAGGCCAAGCACTATGGTGCACCATTTTCCTTTCTTATCCCTCATTTCTAGGAATAAATCCAAAAATGCAACCACTATGGTCTCCCATATCCCTATAAACCAATGGATATCCCTTCCCTTCCCTACAAAGTGTATCAGATGTGATACACTTTGTAGGGAAGGGAAGGGAAATGTGACGGAAATCGAGTTTCCGTCAAAAAACCTGCTTTACGGAAACTGTTGACGGAAACTAAGTTTCCGTATCTGAAAATATATTTGTTTGACCTTTTTTTACACCTCTCCCACACCCTATCCTAACCATCCATCACTAATGACGGCTCTATCCTCTCCATCGTCGGACCGCAACGGTCATATTTTCGAAAATCCTCTATAAATACAACTCTTACTCTCTATTCAAATCACTCCAAATAAATTGATTTCTTATCTCTCTTCCAATTGATTTTTTAATTCTCTCCTTGTACTATAGTTGTTTGATTTATATCTTTATCTTCTACTACTCAAGTTCTTATATTTTTTGGTTAGATTCGAAATGATTTATAATTTTACACATCAGTAAGAGGTTGATCTTACTACTGCCTATATTTATGTGAGTTGTGATGAAATTGTGGGTGCGCAACAAAAAACCTCGCTATTTTGGAAACTTATTCATCAAGTATTTTTCCAACGCAACGGCAATCCTAATAGAAGATATTGGAGTGCCTTAAAAACAAAGACGAAAGCAATAAAAAAAGATGTCAGAGAATTCCTCAGCATTCTTAACAACACAAAAACGGTGCGTCACATGAAGATTTGGTAAGTTTTTTGTACATTTGTTAGATATTTTTTGGTTTATTACATTTAACTAAAATTTTGTTACACAATATTTCAGACAAAAGAAGGTAGGGAGCAATTTCAGGTACAAACTGACATACCTTTTAAGTTTGATGCCTGTTATGAATTGTTTCGAGAAAAGGTCCAGGGATTTAATTATGAACTCACCGTATCCCAAAATAGTCAGTTGTTTGAAAATCATTCTAACTTTGTACCCATCGAGAGATGCATCACATAACAAGATCAAATTAATATCAAAATCAAATTAATTTTAAACCCTAAAGTTACAATCACTCATATTTGATGATTTTGTTGATGGAAAACGAAATTGAAGGATGAATTTGTTTCACCTTGGAGTAACGATCAAACCCTTTTAATTTAAGCCGACGAATCGCAATTAATCACCATGAAAATCAAAAGGGGATAAAAGGAATTTTAGAGGGGTTTGAGAGAAGAAAGAAATTGAGAAGAAGAAGAAGTGGGAGGAAAGGTCGATCTCCTGGAACTTTATTCCTCTGAGACGGAAACCGAGTTTCCATCTGATCAAGTCAACGAGTTGACTGTGACGGAAACTCAGTTTCCGTATGGCACTATTCAGACGATCCGTCTCGTACAGGGAAGGGATGCAACGCCACCATAGTGGAGCTGCCTTGTGACAAGTATCCCTTCCCTGCAAATGAGGGATATGGAAGGGATGAGGCCAACCATAATGCTTGGCCTTATAAGATAGTTTACGTAGTGGGTTTTATTAGGTTTTACAAAATATTTATTTAGACGTGAAATTTCCATATTGGGTTGCGATACTTATTTCTACCGTAGATAAATTAATTTTCGTTTAATATAATTTTGCAACTTGCAAATTTATATTGCTTTCGTGCTCAAAGAAATTTTTAAATATTTTTTCGCAAAAAATGAGCATCAAAAGAGAAATATGATACTAGAAATTAAATTAAAACAATAATAAAAATATGTACTATCTAACACAACTATATATGAGACAAGAACCAAGAAGCGGATGGTCCAGGGAATCATGCGATAGATGGAAGTCGGCCAACAAATCTTTCAACAACAACCAGGGGTCATACCATTTAATCATTGACTCTATGGGACGAGTATGATATATCCTCGTGCAATTGCCTTTTATATTCTAATAAATATATTTGGGGTAATTTGCGTTAAAGATCGGTAATTTGCATTAACACCCCTAAAAAAGTAAAATTAGCAAAACCTCGTCTCATCAATAATTCCGTCTATTCCAAGTTAGTTGACGCAACACTAATTTACACATGGTTTTTTGTAGGGAAGGTAATGCAAATTACTAATCTTTACAAGGAGGTAATGTAAATTACCAATCTTTACAAGAGAGGTAATACAAATTACCAATCTTTACAGGGGAGGTAATAAAAATTACCAATCTTTACAGGGGAGGTAACGCAAATTACTTCAAAAAATAAAAACCATGTGTAAGTTAGTGCTGAGTCAGCTAACTTGGAATAAACATAATTATTGACGAGAGGAGGTTTTGCTAATTTTATTTTTGTAGGGGAGGTAATGCAAATTACCAATTTTTACAGGGAAGGTAACGCAAATTACCCCAATAAATTTCATGCTTAAAAAAAGAGGAAGGATATTCTTTGCTATCTTCAGGCAGCAAAAATCGCTTTTCTATAAACATAATTATTGACGAGAGGAGGTTTTGCTAATTTTATTTTTGTAGGGGAGGTAATGTAAATTACCAATTTTTACAGGGAAGGTAACGCAAATTACCCCAATAAATTTCATGCTTAAAAAAAGAGGAAGGATATTCTTTCCTATCTTCAGGCAGCAAAAATCGCTTTTCTATTTATGTCTTTTTTTTTTTGGCGAAACTCACGATACATGTTTTATTAGTCAAAAGAAAAAAATAAAAATCCAAAAGCCAAACCTCTAAAAAGAAAAAAGGAGAAAAATAAGTTAAGATCACATAGTTAGTGTGACTTGAACCTAGCACACCTTAAGAGAAATCACAATGTTTGTTCCATTTAACCACTATTAAGTGAAAATTGTGTCTCATTTAACCATCATTAAGTGAAAGTGATATCTATTTTATGCATAAACTAACATGTAAGTGGAAGTAGCCAAATGAGAATTTAAAGGACTTTTAGAGCTCTCAAATATTTTGTTAGTGAATTGAAATTTTAAGAGAGTCTCGTAATCTCCGGAAAAAGATTTTTTTTTAAGCATTTTCAATTTCCTAAAACTCCATGTTATTGGAATGAGATTTCTTAAAAGTCACTCAAACATTCTTGTTAAGTCATGAATTTGCAAATTTTAGAGACTTTGGGAGACTTTTGTAAGAAAATAGATATGACAAAAATTTCTCTTGAATAGGTAAGATCTTCAGAGACTTTGAAATTTGGGTTATAAGCATCAAATTCACATACAAATCTCCTTTTTGATTATTTTACAATGGTTAGCAGCCAGACTCTAGCTGTTTTACATTCACTTTACATTTATTCTCTTTCATTTGTGCCACGTGGTAGTACTCTGTCATAGCCGAGAGAAGAAAATATCTATAGAAAGAAAAATAAGAAAAGAAAACACATATTGTACGATACATATACTAAATTTTTATGACAATCGACATGTATTTTACGATTTATTCATGGTTTTTTTGTTAACACTGTAAGTTTTTTTTTAATACGAAAGGAATTATAAAAAAATTACACATCATTATCCCTATGGATACATTGTGTTATCCAAACCGGAATATTGTTTGACCATTCTTCAGCTGAAACACTAGCTAAACCATGTTTAGCCAGTGAGTGAGCAACATTATTTGCTTCTCTATGCACTTGTGTGTATTTCCAAGTTACAAAGGAATTCAAAATAATACTACAATTGATAATTAAATTTCTTGTTGTCCAATTGATTGCATCTAATCCACCGTTCAAAGCAGTGTTAACATTTTGAAAGTCACCCTCCACTTGTACTCCTTTACTTCTTGCCCAAAGTGCCAATTCCAGTGATGCTTTAGCTTCATCCCGTTCAAGATCTATCGCTTTGGTCCTACAACATCTAGCTCCATCTGTATTACCTGTAAAATTTCTTAGAATTAGACCTACACCAACATCATTTGTTTCATCTTTATATGTGGCATCAAAATTCAGTTTAATGTAAGGATTTTCAGGATTTTCCAATTTCTATTATTCTGGATTCTAGTTTGAGCACTAGGTATGAAATTTCTAGTATTCACTATAATCAAATCTGAATAGTCTAACTGTATCCGATGGACTACTTGGTTTATGTTAGGTTGTAAATTATCAAAAACTTCCCGACGTCTACATTTCCATACATTCCACATAACAAAACCAAACCATTTGAGAAAATTATATTTCACTCCACTCTGATTGTTCACCTGAAATAAACCGCAAAGCCAATCAGTAAATCAACATTAGTCAACGTTGAGCCAAAATTAAGATCAATAGCATTCCAAATAGACTTAGTGAAACTACATTCTATGAAGATATGATGCATGCTTTCATTTTAAATATTACATAAAGAGCATATATGATCAATATTTTGACAAAATCGAGCTAACTTATCACTACAGGCAAACAATTCTGGAGACATTTCCAAAAAAAAATAGAGTATATTATTAGGAAGATTAGTTTACCAGAAATGCTTCCATGAAATAGGAACAGTGTTAGTGACAATGCGGGGTACAAAAATACACCACCACTTTTTTCTTAGGCAATCTGTATGGACAAACTCAATACAACTCCGAGAGTTAAACTCAATCAAGGAATAATATATATAGTTGTATCCCTCTCTTGTGATTAGAACGTTTACAGAAACAAATCTGTGAACCTAATCACAAAGAGATTACTTGGACGGTACCAAAGACCAATTGTCCAAGAATCAATCAAGTCGTATCCAACAAAACTAGGTCGGATGTATGATCAACTTACAACCTATGATATTTCAATTATAAAGATAAACAATATAATGCGTAAAAAAATAACACAGACACCAGAAGTTTTTTTAACGAGAAAACCGTAAATGCATAAAAAACTCGGGACCTAGTCCAGATTGAACACCAAACTGTATTAAGCCGCTACAGACACTAGCCTACGATCAATTAACTTCAGACTGGAATGTAGTTGAGCCCTTAAAGGTATCCCACCGATTAAGGTACAATCGCGCTCCTTACGCCTCTTGAATCCCAGTAGGACTTCTCACAATTGATCCCCTTAGTTGAAGTCACACCAACTAAGAGTTGCTTTAACTCAATTGAAGACTTTGAACCAATATTCCTCCCACAGATTAATCCTATATATGATTTACATTTACAATCAAATAGTTTGATCAAAGATGATGGAAATCGATAGCAATAGACAAAGTCCATCCAACCTCAAAATCCATACTTATGCAACCCGAAGTGCAACCTAGATTATTATTCACCTCACAAGTATAAAACCTGTGGAATCAACAAAGTTTGAGACAAAGAGAACTTTGATGATTTTTATCTATCTTGATCGATGGAGCAAGCTCAACAAAAAACCAAGATCAAGATGCTCAAGTTATCAAGGAAAAATAACGAGACCTGGATTCACGAATCCCTATGAAGACTTTGTAGTCGCTAAACCTTAAAAGGTTTAGGAAGATGACGACTCTAGATATAAGTAGGACACACCAAAAAGTAGTGTCGGGATTCATAGATCTCGGTTGCTTGAAGTTCCCCTTTTATAGACATTCAAAGCATATGTTGGTTTTGGTTTAAGCTAAGATAGCTTTGAACCAAGCAATCAATATCCACCATTATATGAATCTTTGAATATGATTTACATAAGCAATATATACACTCTGGTTAGGTAAACCGTAACCGAACCGTGTATAAAGACTATGTTTAACATGGTTAGCCGGAACTAGACGATTTAAACTTAAAAGATTAATACTCATTTTCATGATCACTTAAGACATTAATCTTGAATCAAAATCATGTGATCAAATAAGTCTAGTGTTTTTAGAGAATAATCAAATGCAAATTATCTCGTAGAAACAATTTAATCGCACTTGAAGATAATCAACATGGTTAGTAAACGCACAAACTACAAATACCTAGCCGTTCGTGACTCAGGTCAGTCAGAGTATATGTACTGGTTTGTAAACATTTAACCAAACCAAGTCCCGGAATCAACAAAACTTTTAAAGTATGTGTACCAGTATGGAAACCTTAAGATTACGACCGGTTCCGAAGTCCACATAACTATTTGGTTTGCGTACTAGTTTGGGTACTAAAACCGAGTTCAGGTTCACAGAAATGTTTTGGTTTGCGTACCGTTTTGTAAACTAACCATGTTCTGTAACCATAGTTACTAAATGGTTTGCATACAAGTATGCATACCGATATGGTTCACGAATTGAACAGGTTTTCACATTATATATATTAAAATATGGGTACCACAAATCTGTAAGTCGATATCTATTCTGTTACGTGTACGAATACATGTAATACGGGTTCTGACTTATAACATTTTTCCCAATTTGTAAGACTGATAACACTTTCTTGTATCTGAATCTATAGTAGTTCTCTATTTCTCTCTAAATCGATTCAAAACATTCCTGAATAACATCAATGATCATATCACTATTTCATGCTATTTTCAAACGATAAAACTTGAATCATGGTTTTGATTCCGAATAGTAAATTATCCTTAACCAAAATTCATCAAGTATGAACAAATGTTCATTAAGCTTAGTCATTATATTTCGAGAACTAATTATCAAGATAAACTTGATTCAAAATTCTTGTCTATGCATAATAGTCTAATTAGTTATGCAACATCGTCACAGTGATAGAAAAGTGAATATAACTTGAGAAATAGGTGGTTCAGTCTTCACTTACCTTTAGTTGATGAATTTCTCCAAAAACTTCGGTTGATCTCCGCCTTCAAACGGTAGAGCGCGATGATGACTGTCGTGATCCTCTGTTTCTTAACTACATTTCTATCCTAGTCCGAGACTTAACTAACTGTAAACTAGGATTCAAGATATAGTATTGACAACTAAATTTGACAACAATCTTGAGATAACAACACTTGTGAGTTCGACAGAGCAATGCTCTAACAGTTAGTAAAACCAACAACTTGATTTCAAGTGTTCATAATTGCTTTGTAAGGATATTTTACTGAAAATTGACCATTAGAGCTAGGTTTCTATCTGAGATAATATTTTCCTTCAAACGGGATCCTTATATTCAATATTTTCTCCACAGATGCATTATCACACAAAGCTTAAATCACCTGCACATTCCAAGTTTTAGTATTAACATCTATTAGCTGGGACACAGTCTTCATGTTATAAGATGCAAAAACACAATTAACATTATAATGTATTGATAGTATCCATCTATTTTTCCAAATATTTATGGAAGTTCCATCTCCCACTTCCCAATAAGTATACTGTTTAATAATTTCCAGACCCATATAAACATTATTCCATATCCAAGACCTATTGGAGCGGATATAAGGATTTGTTATGAAAATACTTACCTTCTAAGATTTGAACCCATAGAATTCATCACGAGAATGTAGTATTCTACAAGATAATTTTGCAAGTAAAGCACAATTCATGATTTCATTTTGTTTTATATTCATCCCCCCTAAAGCTCTTGGTTGAGCAACTTCCATCCACTTTTTAAAATAGACACCTCTTTTTTCTGCTTTTTATTCTACCAGAATCTCATCTGGATGGAGTCCATCTTATCAGTCATATTCTTATGAATGGTAAAAACATACATATGATGTGAAGCTAAGCTACCCAGAACATATTGAGTCATAATTGTTCTTCCTGGTGTGTTCAAAAAATTTGGTTTCCAGGGGGAAAATCTGTCGATGTATCTATCAAGAATAGAAGAAAAATAATTGAATCTTACTCTTTTGAAGAAGAATAGGAACACCTAAATATTTATCATTGAGAGCCAATTTCTTGATCTACATAATGGTAAAAATCTCATTCTTTACCTGGTTGGGAACCCCTTTACTAAAAGCAATGCCAGAATTTTTGTAGTTGATGGACTGATCTGTAAAGGAACTAATTTGCTCAATGATATTAACCAAATTCCTAGGTTTTCTCCCATTAGCTTTAGCAAAATAAGACAGTCATCTGCAAAAAATAAATGAGAAACTGCAGGGAAATGTTGATTAGCTTTTATACAATGAATTAGATGATTATGTTTCGGCAGATAACAAAGCTCTAGAGAAAGACTCCATGCATATAATGAAGAGATAATGAGACAAAGGATCCCCTTGTCTAAGACCTCTCTGAGGAGTAAAAATCTCACCAGGGGAGCCATTAAGCAAAATGGATGTTGACACAGTGCTTATACATTGTTCAATTATCGTGCGGAAATCATCACAAAAAAGGCCACTCAATTCAGTCATCAAACGCTTTTGACATATCAAGTTTCATTGCCATCCAGCTTTTTTCAAACTTGCATTTCTTCGTAAAGTTCACAAGTTCGTGAGCAATAACAATATTATCTTGTATACATCTTCCAGAGACAATAGGAGTCTGAAAAGGAGATATAAATTTTCCAAAAATGCCCTTAATTCTAGTTTCTATAAGCTTTGAAGTAACTTTGTTAGAGGTATTACAAAGATGAATAGGCCTAAAGTCCACTGTTCTCTTACGACAATTATTTTTAGGTATCAGAGATATGAATTTGTGATTCATTTGTTTTAGCATGTACTTAGAATGAAAGAAGGATTGAACCATTTTGACTAAGTCATCACCCAAAGTCTCCCACATGGTTTGAGAGAAGCCGGGAGGAAAACCATCTGGACCAGGAGGGGTCCAAGATTTCATATCAAAAACAATATTTTTTATCTCTTCAAAAATAGGAGGGGCAACAAGTCTAGCATTGTCATCATCAGTTATACATGGAGTAATAAAATAATGATAACTAGAAGGAGAAGTAGGATTTGAAGTTCTGCTCATATTAAGAAAATGAGATTTGAGATTACCAGCAATGACTACTCTCTCAGTCAATCAAATGCCAATTCCAGATTGTATAGAATCTATCTGGGTTCGTTTCCTCCTGAAGTTGGTTTTTTGGTGGAAATAAGCAGTATTTATGTCTCCTAACAATAGGTCATCATCCTTACCTTTTTGTCCCCAATAATCAGCTTCGGCATCATACCAGTAGTTGAGTCTATTCTGCAATCTCACAAACTCATCATCAAGAGGATTAGTATCATGAAAATTAAGCAGTTCAATTTGAGACTTTACCTCTTTAATTTCAGTAGATATATTACCAAAGTGCATGTAATTCCAATTTCTCAGAATATGTTTATTAAACAAAGTTTTTGAAAATCTAAATGCTCCAGAGCTAATCAAGTTAGAGTTCCATGTATTTGTAATAAGATATTTATAACTTGGATCTCTAGACCATATCTTGTTCACTCTGAAGGATTTGTACGTGTTAGACTCGATTCTAGAAGTGGCCAGCATAATAGGACAATGGTCACTAGAAAGAGGTATTAAGTGGTATGTAACAACATTGGGAAAATTGTTTAGCCATCTAATATCATCCACAAACCTATATAATCTATCAATAATAAGTTCTTGACCTTGTCTTTTATTGGTCCAAGTTGAAGGATTACCTATATATTGGATACTATGCAGACACCGCAATCGAAAAGATCGTTGAAGGTATCCAGTTGGGTTTATGATACATGATTACCACCTTCCTTTTCCTCTTGTTTAAGAATGAAGTTAAAATCACCAATTACCATCCAAGGCATATCCATTTGGATAGCCAAATTTTGCATTAAGTCCCATTGCATTTTCCTGTGATTATCATCAAGAGCACCATACAAAAAACTCACTAGAGAATAGTCAGTTCTCGAATCCAATTTAATAATACAATGTAAAGAGTTAAATTTGGATTCAACAATTTTGAAATCGATACCATCTAATTCCACACCAAGTAGAGACCTCCAGACTGGCCAATAGGATTTAGAAAATTGAAATTTGGGTAACTAAAAGACGCAATATATCGTGTCATCTTTCTTGTGGTATTTTTGGTTTCAATGAGGAAAATGATGTCAGGATCGTTTGATCTGATAAGATCTTTCAGATGGTTTCTAGTAGATTTGTTACCAAAACCAAAGATATTCCATGAGAGAATTTTCATCATATGCAAACAATTTTTGTACACAAGTAAAATATTTAAAATAGGAACGTAGTCATGCTTTCAAAATTTAGTATAATGCTTGTAAAAGGATATGTTTTTAAAAGTTACCCGGTACTCCCCATTGGTGTTTGTAGACTGTTTAACCCCCAAAAAAAACTTGCAAAATTTTGAACTTTGTTGTTGTCTTTGTTGTTGCTGAAGCGTTGTCGGAAATGAAGATAACCCGCGAGGAATGCT
The DNA here is from genome assembly GCF_003573695.1 of Papaver somniferum. NCBI lineage: Eukaryota > Viridiplantae > Streptophyta > Magnoliopsida > Ranunculales > Papaveraceae > Papaver > Papaver somniferum. Next base: position 51,449,638 of record NC_039363.1, read on the forward strand.
TATTCGCAATAACTGAGACAATAACGTTCTATATTCTATCACCAAGCCTACATTTACATTTGATGTAGATATTGTTCACGTCCATTTCTTCTTCTGCCCATTTCCAAACGGAGATGCCATCTTTTAGTGATTTATAATGTTTTTAGTTGTCATCTTCCACTGCCTCCAAAGTCTTCTATATACTAGCTTTGCAAAGATTATTCATTCATCTCTCAACGGTATAATCTTCCACTTGATCCAATAACATTGGTCTTTTTTCCTCTCCAAAATTTTGTAACCAATTGATGAGCCATAATCATTGAGCATGGATAATACCACCAAAACACAGAGGACCGTCTTCTGGGTATTCATCATCCTTTAAACCCACATTATCCTTCAATAGTGGGAGCTCATGCCTTTTACTTGTATGAATCACAAACACCACATGTTTCCTTTGTAAATTTGACTTCAATTCTTTAGTATTTTCTTTGACGTAATTATTGATAATAAACTGATAGTTTGAATCTGCCATTTTCATTTGGTTTAGAGCATTATTTCTGTCTAGAAAATCGATGATGAGAAGGATTAAAAGTGGAAGATAGGGCAGAAAAAGGAAAAATGGTTTGACTTTGTAACTGTCGTAAGGTGGCCGGTACGTGTGAGTAACATGAAATACTAAACCAAATGCAAATCAGAGTTGAAACAACCCAATTCCTTAACCTTCTTCCTGACAGGGTTTGTAATCATGGCTTCAACAGCTTCAAAAAATATAACAACAACGGCAAATGCAATAACAACAACAACAAACGCGATAGTGACGAATTCGACAAACGTCATTGGGGATAAATCAGTCTGCAAAACATAATGGGGAGAAAGGTAGATTAGTGAGACATTTAAAAACAAAACCCTAGTTTTAGTGTGTAACCAGATCTGATGCAAATTTCAAAGAAAACATCCAACAATAACGAAAACCACGATTATTTAAGGATTAAAACCCATTGAAAACTGAAGAAGAACGAAGAAAAAAAAAAGATTAAAATTGAGAGATTAGTTTAGAAATTTTTCACTGAGTTGATTCACCGAATATCACCTGATTCTCGATTTGCGAAGTAATCGCTGTCTGTGTATCCAATATCACATGCGTAAAAAAATTTAACTACTTAGGTTGTTTTTGACATCAAATTATTGAAATTAATCTTGTTTAAATGGAAAGAGAAGAGAATACATCTCAGGAAAAGAATAGAGAAACAATGAAAAAAGAAAAAACAATGAAAAAAAATTCTATAAATCACATGAACTCTCTAAAAAACCCACTAAATTTGTATTTATAAGTCACATAAACTCTTTGTAATATTCTCACAAAATTACTAGAAGTCTTAAAATCTAGTTCCTCAAATAAAAAATATATAAATAGAGTTTTCATTTGACAACCTCCATGCTAATCCGCCGACATATGGTACCAAGTACTAACTGAACGACATATGGTACTAAGTACCAACCGAGGAATTTGCATTACAGACCGAGAATACGAGGGCTGGCTTTAAATTTTCTTTTTGGTTAATCAACATATTTCAATCCATTCAAATCAAAATACTGATTACATGATCGCTTACAAGATTAATAAAAACATTAAAATACAAGATGATTAAACCCCTAATACAATTAAAGATACCAATTACAAGTATATCGCGAAGTGAAAGAGTCATAAAACGTAAAGATACCTAATTTTTGTTTATGTAGTAGGGAAAAGTAATGGTATTATCCGGAATCAATTCCGACCATTTAATTTGATTTTTTCCTTCTTTAATAAGATGCTCCCAAAAGAAAGGAGTACTTTGCTCGTAATCTTGTATGCCCAAACGAACCCGGATGTCCTAAATCTCTGATATTAAAAATAGGTTCAAAGCGATACAGTGTTGCATGATTGATGTTTTTGAATCGAGAATAGACAGCCACGATCCAGCCATGAAGATTTGAAAAATCGCACGCAAAACGAAGAGACAATCGACCAAAATGACGAAGAAAAAAATGCCCCAAATGGCGAAGAAATATGCCAAAAGACATCAAAACAATGGAAAATACGTTTTATTTGATGGGAAAATGAATATGTTTTATTTGATTAACTAATGACTAAAACTTAAAAAGAAAAAGGAATCTTGCTCAGATCTGGTCCAAAATAACCAAATCTGGACAAGAGGTTATAGGGTTTTGTTTTTCTTTTGCAGAGAGAAGCAGGGCTGGCTTTAACTGAGGACGCGTCCATGAGCGTACATTAATATTACCTCACTGGATCGGCTATTGAATTGATCGCTAATTTGCTTCAAATGGGCGGTTATTAATCTAATCCACCACCTTCTATACATTTTTGGTTGTTCTTTCACCCCTCTTCAGTCTTCAGAAATGTCACGCGTTTTGCATCTGAATTAACTTATTAATGTTAAGGGGAATTATATTTGTAGCCCAAATAAGATTTTTCTTATATTACAAACCCGTCATCAAGATACTATATATTAGAAATCCAAAATTAATTTTATAACTACTAGTTTTACTATACTAACCTTTTAGTAGAGTAGTTATCTTATTTTTTATACTAGTAATTATCCTAATTATCCACTTTTAATCTACCGTAAAAATAGTCAAAAATCGAAAAATTAGGAAAATCCCAACAATCAAGTTAACCTAATTTTTATCGACCCGTTATTTTCAAAACGTGAAAAATACTAATTTTAATTCCTAAAAAAACTCCCTAAAATAAATCATTTTACCTTGTTTATCTCCTTAAAAATAGTATTCCTTTAATCTAATAACGAAATTTATTCCATTTTTTAATCCTTTGACTTCCCTAAACTAACTTATTTAACTCCGCATAATGTCACGCGAGATCAGTTAAACTCTTTTTCATTTTTTCGTTTAGTGAAATTTGCAATTTTCATAGTGACGACATAAGTGAAAATCACATTTTTCCGGTGATTTTTGTGAAATTTCAACTTTTCATACTGACGTTATAGGTGAAAATTACTTTTTTCCAGTGAAAAGTGAAATTAATGGGTGAATTTATTGGGTGACCAAACAAACCCCACTGGTTACCAAGGTCTGATTTGTGAAAATTCAAATCTTTACAAAGGTCTGATTTGTGAAAATTCTGATTTTCACACGGTATTAAATTGATGAAAATTCTAATTTTCAGTGAAATTTAATCCGTAACGATACTGGTGAAATTACAATGAGGATTCCAGTTTTCCCTAATTGATAACTGCAATTATCACCTCTAAAAATTGGTGAAAATTGTAATTTCCATCTACGATTCTAGTCCCATTGAGCGAAAATTGCAATTATCAGTGTTTCACTTTCAAGGCAATCCCTAGAATCAAAAGACAATAATAAACATATATGAAAAAGAACTAATCAAATAAAAATACAGTTCAACATTTCAATTCCATTTCCATGTCCACCACCAAAATGGGTCATCTACTATTGCAGTAGCTACATGAGATATACAAGAAGAAAAAAGGATGAAAAGGTATAAGATGAACGATGACTACTATCTCATATTAAAAAGTTGTTACTCAACTAGCTAGTCGTAATTGCACAACTACCATTATCATGATAAGGAGCGTCTCCAAAATCTGCATCTGATGTTGATAATACATGTAAAAACCCTTCTGCTTTATCTCCTGTTGTACCCATTTCTTATACACTTCTTCTTTTTCTCTAAATTTATGGATTTTTGTTTACACAAAAAAAGAAGAAAGAAAATGTATCGAAATCTCATGAACCACATGAGAGAAAGAAAAAAAGAAAGGAAAAGAAGAACAAAGAAGAAATGTTTAAGATGAGAGAATATAAAGAGAGCATATAATGGAGTGCTGGGAGTTGATTACCGAAATCAACGTACAAATAGGAAGATATTTCATGAGATATTTATGGCAATCAACATTTGACCGTAAATATTGTTTTTTTTTTTTTTTTTTTTAAATAAGTTTAGTCAAATGAATAAGAAGGATACTTTTTCTTTTTTTAAAAACAAGAAAGATACCTTAGTCTTACATAAAATATAAAAGTTTAAATTTAATTTAAAACTATTGATCTTAACCGTATATTTTGTATTTTGGGTTATACGTATGTAACATCTTAATGACTGGTTTTTAAAAGAAAAAGAAACCAAATTTGGGCCACTCTAAAATTTCCACCTAATGTTTATACTAACTTCGTACCAAATTAATTTGAAAGATAAAATAAATAAAATAAGAAAGAGTTACACCAATGTTTACCATGTGATTCATATGGTCGGCATTGAGTGAACATCGCGTCGTCACAACTTATTGCGTTATATAGACCTTTACTATTCACCATTTTGTGGGGATAGACTTCATCGTGGTCAAATTGGTCGCGTTTGATTTGACACGTTTTGGTTCTATCCAAAATTCCAAACAGATTGATATTATGATTTACTCCAAATCAGATTATCTTTAAAACGGTCATCACTCATTAACCTGATTTGCTTAGATTGTCTAATCAGTCAAACAAACTGCAGAATATTATTAGTGAAGAGACCCAAGTTGGTAGGATCAAAATCGATCCAAAATCCAAGTCACACCCATCCAAGGCATATAAGGTTATCCACAATTGTCACTGTCAACTGTTTCTTTAATTTGTATTACAAGTTACAGAAGTAGCGGTAAAGTGACATCAAATGAAGGCACTCAAGTTTGTGGCCTTTCAAATTACATCGAGTTCAACTGTCCGGATGGAGACTGTTACGTTATATCAATCACATTCCAATCTAAAACACGTCGAACTTGGTATGGCAAACAGTGTGGCTCATCCAGTAAAATTTCATATGGTACTTATCGTCTAGTAATTATATGGAACGTTCCTTCGAGGCAGAGAAAGCTTGTAAAACAGGAAACAGGTCTTTATAAAAAGCGATCCTCATGAAAACTTTCATGTTACATTACAGTTCAAATTGTATCCAACCACGAATCGAAGTCATCCAACAGTTTTGAGCTAGAATGTGAGGAAGATGCCGAATTAGAGGGAGCAGCCAAAGGAAGAACATCACTTGTTACTTCTTGTCTTGGTAGCATAACTGAATTCTCATGGTTTTTCATATTTGACGTTCCACCGAGTGAGTCATCAACTGTGTCATCTATATCAATATTCATGGTTACCTTAGTAATACTAGACCTGGAACCTAGTCTAGAATTAGGTTGTGAATTGGAATTTCCTGCAGCAAATCCGCCAATGTATGTTGGATTGACCTGGTTTGCAACTGGGTAATTACTGATGCTAGAGGTGGAACTGAGTATATCCATTTCACCCAATGAGTCTAGAAGAGTATCAAGCTCTGCCTCTGCTGCGGCAGCCTCAAATTTTACGGCTTTATCTTCTGAGCATGGAACAGGACAAAACTCGGCTCGTTTCATGGGGTCCAAAGTTATACTCAAATTAGAATCTGACATCTGTAAATCATCTACTCCTGGATTTAAGAGTTCCGCCCCTTTACAGTGGATAACCGGGACTAGATTTTCATCATTTGTAGAGGACGAACTTCTACTTACAGTCATAGGCGGCATAGCTTCAGCATTGTAAGAGGTACTTTCATCCACATCAATGTGTCCATCAGTATTTCCACTTATACCCAGTTGTACTTGCTCAAGTTCCCGACTGATATGGTCGTTCAACCCACCTGTGCACTGTAAATTAAAATATGAGTAGTGATGACAATGGTGGCAGATAAACACAGAACACATGCACAATATTCCATGTTTTAAATCTAATGAAAGTTTGCTTGAAAGAGATAAGTTCTAGAACTTCCGCAACAAAAGCACCAGCCACAAAGTACTGCCTATATTAAAATGATGACAGGATTAGTCTGTAATTTCAATTATGATTTTGGGTAAAAAGGTGTGCAAATGCCCCCACTCAACTAAACAACTTACGACCAATTTCTATCATATTCAAGATGGCGTAAATTTGAGCAAAAGTATCACGCAACAATGAGAAGAAAGAGATATCTTAAGTCATGTCTAGACTGCAAACAAGATCTTCAAGCATTACTACCCCCAAGATTAACAAGCTGGTGTAGCACCCTTATCCCGCAAGTGTTACATGCTCAATTTTCCAAGTTCCGACTACTTTATGATAGTTTAAAGGTAAAGAATGGCGGAGATTGTACGAAGAAATAGAAAACAGATATTAGACTACTTTATCTATAACCAAAGGATTACTCAATAACTTCCATCAAGCTCCAATAGTATAATAAACCTCCTACTCTCTCTAGAATTTACAATTTTATTTCACAACACTGTTATTAATATCGTTGAGCAGGAGATGCAAATATTAAAGCATCAATGCAGGAATCAACTATACCAGCTCTGGAGGTAGCAGATCTGCTTCAATCAACAGCCTTCGTGAAATATCGATCTTTTCTAGTTGCGCAGCAAGGGCATGCAGATCCATGGAGAGTGAAGCTGCCTAAAAAAAATTGTACAAGAAGTAGCATAATAAGATGATAGCAATTACTACCATGGTTACACATCACAAAGTAAAAATGTGATAAGCTTAATATAGGTCCTCGAAATTTTACAAAACAATAACCTCGCAAGCATTGTGTTTGAAACCTTCGTAATGTGCTTACCATGACAAAATCCCAACACAGTGTAATTTCTTTATTTTGCCATTCGAGGGAGACCATCTATAATATAGCATTCTTCAAAAAAATTGCTCGTTACCTAAGCCCTATCTAATCCATGTGTTACGAATTGAAAATAAATTAAGCCATATGAATTAAGTACCTACAATTGAAAATCAGTATATAGCTTATATAGTCATGCTTGTACTTACACTCCAGGAATGAATACTAGTGGTAACTTATACATATCACTACATCCTATGGTAATCTACGGTTGATGCATTAACAAAGGAACTTCTATAATGAGCAGGTGTGTGCGCTTGTTCAAAAAGACGTTACCTCATAACCTGAACTTGCATTGTCATCAACAACGAAATTATCATCACTAATCCACGACAACACACTCTCTCCCCTGACAGAAAGCATAGAGCTGACTGCCTTGTCAAAATCTGCAAAGCAGAAAAGAAAACTCAGTTTTTTTTAGTGAAATCCAAATTCTTCAGATTTCTGCTCTTCACTAATCAATGAAAAAATATATCTTGAGTCAGAACCCTCATTGTTCATGAAGAACACAAGACAATTTAATAAACAACAAATATGAAACATGAAAAACAGAATTTAGGGCAAAGAACAAACCAGGAAGAGCATCATAGAAAGAATTAAAGCAATCCAAACTAGAACTAGACTGAGATTGAGCCTCAGAAATTAAGTAACTGAAATCCGCCCCTTTACTCTTTGGCTTAACAACATCATCACCAGCACCACCACTAACTTGACTAGTACTAATGAGTTCTGCAGCCGATTCAAACTCATCCTCATACCGATCCCAATTTGAAGGAAGCCCAGAAGAACCCTGGAATGGACTTGATTTTGGTTTACCAGATGGATTCTTCGTAATTCCTTCTGTTGGAGTAACAATTAAAGGACCTTTTGATTTTTGATTTGGGTGAGGTTTTTTGTTTTGATGGTGTTGAGTGTGAGCTCTTTTTGACCTTGCTAGAGATTTCGCATCCATTTCAATAGGGTTTTCTTTTCAAACAAAACTTGCTTTAAAATTATAGAGATCAAACCTCTTCATTAACAGAATTCAATTTGTACTTCCCGCAGTTACACCAAGCACGTAAACAGAAACCCTAATTTTTAGCCTTTTCTTTTTTCTTTCGATTGATTTGATTCCAAGTCCTATTTGCACTTCAGGTGATACAGCCACTGACGTCCAAGTTCACAGAATAGTTACAAACTAAAACCAACTTTCCCCAAATGTAAGCGGGCCACTTTATCATTTTCACGTACAAAATTTAGGGGTGAGCATTTTACCATCCGCGGATTCAACCGGGACCAACCGTATTTTTGTGGATGGATGTCCAGACCGTTCACTAATGGGTTAGACGCGGATGAGATTTTTGAAATCCAACGGATGACGGATTGGGCCCGGATGCAACCTTGAAAATCCGTTGGACATCCATATCCGTTAGATTAAGCGCATTTATATAGTTTCTAAAAAATATATAGATAGTTTTAGAAATTTTAGGGTGTTTGCTTGGAGGGTTCTCCATGACACTTCTATATTTATATACATGTATAAAATGTGTAGGTTCTATAAGAAGTCATCTATATATGATTTATTTTTTCATTATAAATTTTAACTTACACAAATCCATTGGATTATCCGCACCCAATCCGTTCATCCGTGCATCCATTGGATGTTGGATTGGATACAGATGCCAAATTTGAAATCCGTAATGAATTGGATTGAATGCGGATGAGGTAAAAACCGGTCCATACCGGCCCATTCTCAAAATATCAAATTATGATTTTTGGGCACCATCCATTTAGCTGAGCAACCATGGATTACCAGTGAAGTTGTTCCTAACAATTGGGTCTTTTTCGAGGATGTTGATTTCCAAAAGTTTACGAAAAATATTCCTTTATTGGCAATCACCAAAGCTATAAGTGGTCTGAAATTCAAAGACGATAATTCAACCAACGTTGGAAAGCTAATACTGGTATTCCTTTATTGGCAATCCCCAAAGCTACAAGTGGTCTGAAATTCAAAGACGATAATTCAACCAACGCTGGAAAGCTAATACTGGAGCGTCATATTTCAATAGAAGGGTTTCACTTGGATTCTTAGGTCTTGTTTGGTAAAATTTATGATTATCTATTTACGATTATAAATAATCATAAATTGATAAATGATTTTGATATAATTATTTTTAAAATAAATTTTTTCAAACACTTTTTTCAAATAATTGATTATCATCGAATGATGATCTCGAAAAGGAGAAGAAAGAACAATGATGTACGGTATTTTTTAGTACTATGTTTTTTTGATGTCTCTCTCTCGATAGTTTAGAGAAAATAAGAAGAAAAAATTCAATATGAGTTTCTTACAAAAAATAATTGATTATAATAAATTTTCATAACAATTTTTTCCTGTTTATGGAAATAATGGATTTTTTCAATTACGATTAAAATAAGCAATTATTATAATGGTTATCAAATGCATATAGAATCCATTATAATCTGCATAATGGTTACCAAACAGCCCCTTAGTGACTAGAAAAATGAGATATCCTGATACAAATACAAAATGTCTAAATTACCCTTTAGCTAAAAGTTAAAACCTAAACCTTTCTAATTCTAATTCAAAGAAACTGCTCATCTTCGTCTCCTCTTTCTCTTTCTCTCCTTCACTGTAACTCATTCTCATTTGAATTCACTTCATCGTTTTCGATTAATCGACGATTCGAAAAACTTAACATCGTGGATTCAAATCGTTATTAAAGATGAGGAAGAAGCAAATTGATTGCAGTGATAATCAACATCTCAATCAACCACCGGAGGATCAAATTCATCACCAACAACCTAATCAAGAAGTTGAAGAATCACGATTTCAAACTCCTCAATAAGAACCTATGGTTTATGTTAGGTATTAATCGATAAACCCATATGTTTTTACTCGTTTTTGTGCTTAAAATAGGTTGGATTAAATGAAATTGAATTCAAATTAGGGTTTTAGTGTAATTGTAGTTTACGAAGATATTACGGTTAGGTTTGGATGTATACAAACCTTAATTCTGAATTAGATGTGGTATTACGTCCAGGTTTATCAACTGAAGTTGTTAACCGTAATTTGTTACGGTTTGATTCTCCATAAAATAAGCCAACCGTAATTTTTCGTGTATCCTAGAAAAATTTGTTACTGCTGGGTTCAATAATTTTTGGTGAACCGCAAGGTTTTTACGGTCTGTGTTTTATATATGCTAACCTAGCTGTAAATAAACCAGAACCTTCAATTTTTTTTTCCAGATTGGCTTGTGTTTCCGATCCATCAATACTGATTCTATAAGTTCTATTTTCTTGTAATTTGTAGGAAAGATCATAGAGTAAAGGCTAAGAAGAGGAGAGGAAATGATTTAACGCCAAAAGATATGCATACACCTCGCCATGAAATTTTTTGTGGGGTAGATTATAGAGGTCTCCACAAGAACGATAAGAATAAGAAGGATATGATTGGAGGAAGTAGCTCAAGAAGTTATGAATCACCTCAAGTGGAAGATAATGTTTTCCAATACATGGAAAATGATCTACAAATTAAAGGGGAACAATTTGAACTACTGATGATATCGAAAGGTGCACTCATGATTAGGCAATGCACCACATGAGGAAGAATCTGATGATGAAGAAGAGATTGAAGAAGAAGAAGAAAGAAGAAGAAGAAGAAGAATTTATTGTTCAAATCAAATGGAAAGAAATTGTTGTTGCTTCATCTGAAGCTACACCTCAACCTCAAGTGAAAGAAAATAAGCCGAGGAAGAAACCTCACCAAAAGGCAAGCATATTCCTAAAGGCAAATGCATATTGTTGCCTAAGAAGAAGAATGGTAGACTTTGGGGTGAGGCGCCTGATAGGTCTGCCATCTTATTTAGTTATCCACATTTATGGGTTTCTAAAGTCTATGAGAGCAGGGTAATAATCTCAAAATTTCACTTATTTCGCATGATTTTGTTCAACTTTAATATATTAATTATTTGGTATAATTTAATTTAACAAATTTGTTGTTTATATATTGTTTGTAGGATCATGAACTTGCGATAAAGAAAATGAAACATCAAAAGGCTAAGCATTGGCCGTTAGAAGAATGTAAAGCGGTTCGTGATCTTGTAATTGATACGGGGTTAGAGAATGAAATTCCCTAACCATCAGTCAAAGTTTGATTCTATTGTTGCCACTGTCTTTAGAGACCGATATTAGCTTGAAACCGATACTTTTCATCTCCTATTTGGCGAAATGACAATAACGTCGGATGATGTGAAGAAAATTTTGAACTTAAACATTGAAGGAAAAGCTGTTTTGAATGTTTTGATAACAATATAAGTTAGAGAGATCTTTAGGCCCTTGTCAAACACTTGGATGAGAGCAAGATGATACGGAGAAAGAGTTTCGGAGGGCTGGTGGAGATAAACCAAATGAAGAAGAGAAGGTGCATCTATACCTGTAAAAAAGATATTGTTGAAGAATTTGAGAGCTAAGTTTGGAGGAACACTCAAAGCTGAAGTAGAACGTAAGAAGGTGATATACGAAACAATAGCTCGGCGTACAACCACCGCGTACCTATTGTATTCCTTTGGTACCATATTCTTTCCTGATAACTCGGGTAATTGAGCAAATGCTCACTATCTACAATGGTTAAAAGATTTCCAGGAGACCAAAAAGTATTCTTGGGGCACCGCTACCCTCGCTTATTTACTTGATAGTTTTCGAAAAGCTTCGTAGGCTGGAGTCACTGAAGTTGTTGGGAATGTTGGTATTTTTCAGGTAATTTGTATAATTTCAATTTTGTTATATATATATATATATATATATATATATATATATATCTTTTTTTGTTATATATATATTTTATGTCTATATCTAATTTGTTAGGCCTGGGTATATGACCACTTTCCGAGCATGAAATCTTCTACATCTTGGGAAGAGGGGGATACTCGTCCTACAAGAAAAAAGTTCATGTGCACTGATACCCAAATAAAAACAAAGAAGAGAAGATAACTGCTTTGAGGTTGAAAATGGATGCTCTCACTGTTGAAGATGTGATATTTGATCCTTACTTGAGATTCATGAAAGATCCTTTTGGAGAAGAGATTGATGGTCGTATTGTTTCAAGTTTGAAGTCCTACAACGGGCCCTTGTTTCATCATCTAGGGTTCGTAATGGCCAATGCACGTCGAGTTCTCCGCTAATATGGTTATGTGTGACAAAAATTCACTAAAGAATCCTTCAAATTGTGTGTTAATGGTTCCACCGAAAAAAGTGCCAATGTCGTGCTCAACTACGACCCAATGCCAACTATTGATGTTTGGAACGACCACAATGAAAAACGATACCAAGTCCATATGAAGGAGCTCATTCCTGCTCTAGGAACAAAGTCATACGAAGAAGATTATTTGGCATGGTATTACTATTTTGGTCATTCTCATATGATCAATAATGATCCGGAAGCGGCAATATATATCCAAAGGGCTCAAGAAAAGAAGAAGCGTGAAACCGAGAAAAAAGGTGCATTTGATGTAGATTGGAAAGCGTTATATTTCAAGACGGTAAGTAAAGTTGTTATTTTTCATGACGCTATATTTTTACTAATATGTCTCATGACGTTATATTTGTACTAATATGTTTCTTCTTGATATTTAAAATAGAAAAAGCGATGTCTTCACTTGGCACAAACATTAACTCCATGCATCAAAAAAAGGTGAGTCTCTCACAAGTGTACGGATTTATAAAAACAAATCAAGGACCTACTTGATCTAAATAAGGATGAATCGTTTGATGACTAGATATGGGATTGAAGAGGAGTACACATTCGTCGAGAGATGTGGTACTAATCATTTAAAATCAACTTTGCTTGTTGAATTTTCTTGAGAAGAAAGTTCAAGATCTTTTTCTTGTACATTTCAACGACTTGGTTCTCCTTTTTCCATTTGACCTCTTCTTCGTTTATTTCTACCTTGAACATCCTCCTTCATCTCATCCTCCGCTTCATAGAATTTTTGCAACGACTCAAAACCCGAAGGATCTATTTTCTTTGATTCTTCCAATAATTTCCTTGTTGTTTTCCTTCCTGCACACCTCTTTTGTTTCGTAGAAGGCCTCCCCTTTCTCTTCCTCTTAGGTGGTTCCTTCATATGGTTTCTAGTTTGTGGGTGAAAACGGTTTCTGCTGATTTTGGCATATTCATGTGTGTGGATGAGAAACGAGTCTAGATCCTAAAAAATGTACTGCACATGAGTATTTTTGAATCGAGAGATCAGTCTGTACAGCCCTGGATTAAACCAAAAAATGGTCGTTCCTGGCTTGCTTCGGTCACAAAGTGAAGGAGAAGGGTTGGTCTTAGGGAGGGAAGCGAAGAAAGTGTTAAGAGCAGAATAGTTGATTCTGAAGGTGTGGTTGTTTACGACTTGTATCGGAAAGTGGAACTGGATAGCTGAAAGATATCAGGTGATTTATGGATACTGTTTGCTCTCCTGACAAAAACTTGTTGTTTGGTGGAAATAGGTGAAACCTATTTATACAAGTCGTAGTAAAACGTACCCTGGTCTCGTAGGAAGTGGAAATGATTGAGTAGTGGAAGAGTGGAGTAAGGTGTAAGGTCATAATTTATTCTTCCATGATGAAGGAAACGTTTACACCATTACTTTTTGCAATTACTAATCGCCTTTCTTCATGACACTTTCTTGTAACGGGCGTATTGCACCCCGCATGCTGTAAACCGCCAAACCAATACCCTGATGAGTATCCCCCAGTTTGTGACATGTTTGATGTCTCGAGTGTTTTTGTGGAAAACATGTAGCACTTTGCTACGTGTGGCAAGTTAAAATCAAGAGGCTTGCCGCAAGAAAAAAGCATGCGATGCTATTAGGCTTGTCTTGGCTGGTCGCCTGAAACTTTCCACAAGCCTGCCGGCTCGGTGGCGAACTTTGATGGATGAGATTGCATCTCATGATGAAGGGTAGCCGTTGATTATGGCTACCTTCTGTTGGCGCCTGGTAATGGCGCAATGGCACCTTTGGTGCATGCCAGAGGCATTGCAGCATGGCTGGAATGGCCCATGCATGTCAGTGGCACGGTGATGCAAGTGGCGCCTGGCGTAGCCATGGCCACTAGATTTAGGCGGCGGGTCGCCTGAAAGTTGCCACAAGTCTGGCAATTTGGTGGAAAACTTGGATAGCTAAGATCGCATCTCATGAGGAAGGGTATCCGTTGATTATGGCTACCTTCCATTGGCGCCTGGTAATGGCGCAATGGCACCTTTGGTGCATGCCAGCGGCATTGCAGCATGGTTGGCATGGCTCGTGCATGTCAGTGGCACGATGGTGCAAGTGGCTCGTGACGTATCCATGGCCACTAGATTTAGGCGGCGGGTTTCCTGAAAGTGGCCATAAGTCTATCGGTTCGGTGGAAAACTTGGATGTCTGAGACTGTAATTCATGAGAGATAGTGGCCGTTGATTATGGCCATATTCTGTTGGCACCTGTTAGTGGCATAATGGCATAGCCGCCGCATCGTGGCATGCTCCTACGTCATGGTGGCATAGCCGCGTCTGTGGCGTTGTGGCATGTCCAAAGCTAGGATTTGTCTCCGTGGCCAAAGATAGGCTTGGCGGCATGTAAAAGGCTAGGATTTGGCGTCGTGGCCAAAATTAGGGCTTGGCGGCATGACCAAGGCTAGGTTTTGGCGTCGTGGCCAAAGTTAGGGATTGGCGGCATGACCAAGTGTAGTGGTAAGTAAAGTGTTCATTTCTCGGACTTGTTGAGACTGATTTCAGATTTAAAAATAGAAAACAATAAAAATAAAGAAAATATATACACAAGGTTTGTCACAATGTCGAGAGATTACTGAGACCCATGATTCCACCAAACCTCATATCACGTGGTTCAAAAATTAATTCTTAGAAAATTATAACTCTTGTTTATTGACTCTAATTCTTTGCCAGGGTAGATTTTAAAAAGATTAACTGTAAATCACTAGCATGATGCATCAAAAGAACTTAGACCAAGCATACATCATCATACGACTTCACAACTAATTAAGAAAAATCATAAAACGATTAAATTAATGCAAAAAGTCATAAAAAGAATTAAACATAATTACCACACGCATGAAATATGGCTTTCTCCGTCATCCCAGTGTTGGGGTTTAGCTCCTCATATTAATCACTTGCTCAAAATACATGTTTGTTGCTCAAAAGTTGATTAAAAGAGTGAAAGGTGTAAAGCAGTTGATTTGCAACAGCGTAAAACTGTTACAGATCTCTGGTACAAAGAGGAACAATGATTAACTGTTGTATATAAACGTTACTGCTCTTCTGTTGTTGAACAACGATACTGTTCTGCGACTGTTTTTCGTGCGTCAATGTTCTTCGTGTTCTTGAACTGTGCAGCAGCAGCAGAAACAGAGTTTGATAAAACTCTGATTTCTTCTTCTCTGGCCCTCCTTAGGTCCCCAAACTCCAGACACCCCTTTTATATGACCCAAACAATCTATTTATATCAAAAATACCGATTAAGTCTCTCCCAAATCTTCCAAAATCTCTTCCCCTCTCTTCACGGCAAAGTTGCGGTAATTTCTTGTTTTAGAATTTCTACGCGTTTCTGAGCTTTCCTTTTTATTCTAAACTCTTTCTTAGATAGATACAAATCTTTGGGAAGGTTCATAGCACTTTAATCTCTCTAAAATTCCCTAAAACAGGTCACACACGTGACTTTCCATATATTTCTGTTGTGATAAAAATTCGTCGATTGATCCCAATCTAATCGATTTCAACACCCATATCATATTCCTAGACCCATAAGGAGTCTATCCTATGAAAATCAGAGGTTTAATTGACCTCAAACTCCTCCAAATCACGATTGCCAAAACTGCCAGAGATATTTTTATTGGAAATGGGTGCTGAGGACAAATCTGGGTGTTGTGGACAAATTTGGGTTACACATAACCTTGGGTGCTCCTTAGCCAATTCTGGGGTCCGTTTAGCAACTGTCCTCCAGGGTGCCTCGAGCAACTTTTCAATCCAATTTCGCCGCAAAAGCTTATTTCTCCAAAAACACCTACAAAGACATAAAATAACCAAATAAGCACAAAATCGAGCACTAACAATATATACAATTGGGATCAAAATAGACACATAAATGCGTCTATCAAATACCCCCAAACTTATTATTTGCTAGTCCTCGATCAAATCAAATGAAATAAAATCCTAACTCACTGTCGCAGGCATCGTCGATTGCATTTAGCGTATGCAATAAGCTTTTAAACCCCTAGGTGTCTCTAGTGGCGGAGTGTTGTCTCTGGAGGGATTACCATAGGTATACCCACAAAACCTTTATACTCCAGACCCTAGCTATCTACACAGAACCTTGGAAGGCACTAAAGAATCTTCTTGGTTGGCATACTTATTGACTACAGGAGGAAGTACCCTGATACGAAATTCCAATTGATGTACACGAGTTCGCACTCAAGCATACTAAAATTCATATAAAGTGACAGAGCTCTACTCAGATAGTCGCATCCAAACTCAGAATCAAACAAATCACATGGATAGATTAAGAAGATGGATATAGAAAAACATAGATGGTTTTGATGTTGACTAAGGTGAACGGTGTTTCTCATATCTGTCTGAAGGCCACTGCCATAATGAACCTATCCTAATGAACTGAGATACCGGTCTGACTAATATCAACACACTGGCATATACAAGGGTACCAGTGGTCGATTATCCTAACTCTAGGTCAACACAACTGGCATATACAAGGGTCCCAGTGGTCGACTTTATTGAATTTATTCCAGTTGGTCTGATGGTCTGGTCTCAATTTCTCTCTCTCTTTTTTTTTTTTAATTTTTTCAACTTTTTTTTTTATGGCTATCTTAATCACTCTATTTCACCCTAGCAATGGTAACAACTTGAATCGTGATCCCCACCTAATCACTTAGAGAAACATATTTTAAAAATAAAAAATAAAAATAAAAATAGAAGTGAAAAGGACTCAATGAGACATGGAGAAACTACCATGTTATTTCTAACACCTGAGCTCTGTGCTTTTATGAATAGACTCTTTAGATGTTTCCATCTAATCAGGTTGGTCCCTCAACTCCTACAACCAAAATGCTTACATCCGCTTAGAATGGTTAGTGCCATCCTTAATAAGCATAAATTTCTAGGCTCTGGAGTTTAATTATGCAACTAAAAAGTTTCTCCCATACCCCCAAACTTAAATCTAACATTGTCCTCAATGTTCTAAAGATAAAATTAAAAGCATGAACAAGGAGAAATTGTTACTATTTGAAGCAAAAGAGTTAAGGAAAGATATTACCGTGTTGCATGAGTATTGGGTTACCTCCCAAAAAGTTCTAAGTTTAAAGTCTTCATCCAGACTAAGAAAGGTTTAGTCACCTCATAAAATCATAAAATAATAGCCGAAATATCTGCTGGTCATCAAAACCAAATAGAGCTATCACAAGTAAAAGGAATCTGCAACATGCCAATAAAATGAACAAATAAAACACACTCTTGTCTAGTTTCCTGTTTAAGACAACTACATCTAGTTGTGGTTCAGGTTCAGGATCTATAACTGGGTCCAAATAAAATATTTTCATGGGTTGCATTTCCTCATAGGTTAGATCCAAATGTTCAGGTTCTAGAGTCTGGAAAAACTCAAATAAAAACTTAGAAACACATAATAATAACCTGAATAATTGAGGATCCTCTA
This sequence comes from Papaver somniferum, assembly GCF_003573695.1. Classification (NCBI taxonomy): domain Eukaryota; kingdom Viridiplantae; phylum Streptophyta; class Magnoliopsida; order Ranunculales; family Papaveraceae; genus Papaver; species Papaver somniferum. The sequence continues at coordinate 51,467,020 of NC_039363.1, forward strand.
AGTCAATCATATTTGACTTACACAGCTGACCACAATGAGAGTGGTGATCTTCCTTAAACAAGTATGTTGACTCTAATCTCCTAAAGTAATTAGGTTTAGTCTCAAAACTTAATATTCGACACATTTGAAAATCAAACATTCCCACATTTGGAAGAAAAATATTTTGTGGGAAAACAAAGTCAATCTGGGTATCATAGCCTGGGTAAACCACATCAACCAGAGGATGGGTTTCTAATAACTGAAATTTCTTGTGGACATCACTAGGTTCAGGAAAACGTGTATGAAGATAATCTTGTAAAATGGTTGAGGCACATATGTCAAGTCCCAAGTGAGGGACCTTTCTAAGAGTTAAATCACATGGAGAATGATAATCACCCCCAAACTTAGAGTTTTCAGTGTCTCTAGAAAGACTAGTCACAACTTCCCTAATTTCAAGGTCATCTAATTCATGAAAATGGTCAATTGATTCTTCTAAGTCAGGTACTCCTTACTCATCTCGACGAGTTCATTTTCTTTTTCTAAGTCTATTGTTTCTAAATCGCTGGACTCAAAATATACTCGTTCCTCTAAACCATTATTAGCTTCGTAATCAAAAGGAAATACTACATCGTTTAAAACGGGGGTATCTCTAGTCAAATCCTCGTCCTTTTGAATAGGTGAATAATTATTAAAATTATTTGGATTTGAACTAGAAATAATATTATTATTAAGCTCAGTTGGAGTAGCAAATTCCTGATCACTATGCCTATTTATTTCAAATTCTTCATCAACACTATCCTCATCATAATCATTATAATAACATGAAAATGGTTGAACCTCATCTAAACAACAAGTAGTGTTACCAATTATATCCTCGTCATCTTGATTATGCAAATAACTATCCTCATTTTCAAGGGTACTATTGGAAACACTATATTGGAAATTAAGACTATCTTGAGCAGTTCTTTTCTGGGCCTCTAACAACATTTTCTGAGTCGACTCACATGACTTCCTGATTTTATCTAGGAAAGAAGGTTCACACGTTGCATTGCTTTTATTCATAACTAAGTTATTCATCTCAGCTGAACTATGTATCGACTCAAGTAACTTTTGTGTCGACTCAGCTAACTTACATGCGGACTCTAGTAGAGAAGAATCGTACGACCGGTGGGCGTATGGATAGTAATTGGGCTCACCATGGTATGGACCATAACCTTCAAAAGGATTATGTTCCAAAACACTATTCACACTATGGTCAAAGTAGTAACGTCCATTTTGAAACTCAGTCGGATATTCGTTGTATTGGCTATTGTAATACCAGTTCGGCATTTTATTTCAGGGGTGTGAGTTGTCACACAAAATAAAACCCACTGACAGGGGATTCGTGGGTGGATAGAGTCTTACCTCCCGTACCAGACGGGCGATGAACCGTTGAAGTCGACTCAGGCCACCGAATCCAATGTCAGTGTACGAACCCGAGGGGCCGAGACAGTATCGTAACTGTCGTCCTTCCCTGCAAACAATTTATATTTAATTTTAACCCTTCCTTAGGGTTTAAAAATAAAAATGTCCAAGTCCAAAAATAAAAATGTCCAAAAAGGAAAAGAAAAATTACAAAAATAAAACCCTATTTACAGTTTCTAAAAAAATAAAACAAAATAACTATATACAAAATCTTCTTCTTCACTCCTTTCAGATTCCTCTTTTCTTTCCTTCTCTGGCGATGCTTTCCTTTTATAGCACTTTTTCTTTCCTTGTAGCTGCGCTCCAAATCTGAAAAGAATCGAAAAATACCAAAACGCGTAAAAAAGAACAAAAATAATAAAAAGAAAAAGAAACCTAAAACCAATCTAAATACAAGTCCCCGGAAGCGGCGCCAAAAGTTGATGTAATTTTGTAGTGGTAAGTAAAGTGTTCGTTTCTCGGACTTGTTGAGACTGATTTCAGATTTAAAAATAGAAAACAATAAAAATAAAGAAAATATATACACAAGGTTTGGCACAATGTCGAGAGATTACTGAGACTTAGGATTCCACCAAACCTCATATCATGTGGTTCAAAAATCAATTCTTAGAAAATTATAGCTCTTGTTTATTGACTCTAATTCTTTGCCAGGGTAGATTTTAAAAAGATTAATTGTAAATCACTAGCATGATGCATCAAAAGCACTTAGACCAAGCATACATCATCATACGACTTCACAACTAATTAAGAAAAATCATAAAACGATTAAATTAATGCAAAAAGTCATAAAAATAATTAAACATAATTACCACACTCATGAAATATGGCTTTCTCCGTCATCCCAGTGTTGGGGTTTAGCTCCTCATATTAATCACTTGCTCAAAATACATGTTTGTTGCTCAAAAGTTGATTAAAAGAGTGAAAGTTGTAAAGCAGTTGATTTGCAACAGCGTAAAAGTGTTACAGATCTCTGGTACAAAGAGGAACAATGATTAACTGTTGTATATAAACGTTACTGCTTTTCTGCTGTTGAACAACGATACTGTTCTGCGACTATTTTTCGTGCGTCAATGTTCTTCGTGTTCTTGAACTGTGCAGCAGCAGCATCAGCAGAAACAGAGTTTGATAAAACTCTGATTTCTTCTTCTTTGGCCCTCCTCAGGTCCCCAAACTCCATAAACCCCTTCTATATGACCCAAACAATCTATTTATATCAAAAATACCGATTAAGTCTCTCCAAAATCTTCCAAAATCTCTTCCCCTCTCTTCACGGCAAAGTTGCGGCAATTTCTTGTTTTAGAATTTCTACGCGTTTCTGAGCTTTCTTTTTTATTCTAAGCTCTTCCTTAGATAGATACAAATATTTTGGAAGGTTCATAGCACTTTAATCTCCCTAAAATTCCCTAAAACAGGTCACACACGTGACTTTCCATATATTTCTGTTATGATAAAAATTCGTCGATTGAGCCTAGTCTAATCGATTTCAACACCCATATCAGATTCCTAGACCCATAAGGAGTCTATCCTATGAAAATCAGAGGTTTAATCGACCTCAAACTCCTCCAAATCACGATTGCCAAAACTGCCATAGATATTTTTATTGGAAATGGGTGCTGAGGACAAATCTGGGTGTTGTGGACAAATTTGGGTTACACATAACCTTGGGTGCTCCTTAGCAAATTCTGGGGTCCGTTTAGCAACTTTCCTCTAGGGTGCCTCGAGCAACTTTTCGAGCCAATTTCGCCGCAAAAGCTTATTTCTCCAAAAAAACCTATAAAGACATAAAATAACCAAATAATCACAAAATCGAGCACTAACAATATATACAATTGGATCAAAATAGACACATAAATGCGTATATCACCAAGGCTAGGTTTTGGCGCCGTGGCCAAAGTTAGGGCTTGGCGGCATGGCCAAGGCTAGGATTTGGCGCCGTGGCCAAAGTTAGGGCTTGGCGGCATGGCCAAGTCTAAAGTGGCTCGTGGCATATTGTGGACTATGACCAAAAATTAGGGTTTCGGCTAACGCTACTGAAGCAAAAGTCTTGTTTCGATCATGAAATCCTAATTGGAGTCCGTTATGGCATTAGACACGAATAGAAAGTGGATTAGCACGTAGGTGCGCTATTTATGGCGCGTTTGGCGTGTTTTGGCATGCCGCTTTGGCATGTGCGCTCGGCATGCTCGTTTGGCATGTTGGCGCGGTTTTAGGAAGCCAATTTGGTATGGCGACCACTTGACGCAATTTCCACCTCTTTTAATGTTGTGGCTCGGGTCAATAAAAGTAGGGGTCGGCCAAGCATGGGCGTGGCTACCCTTTTGGCGCGCGTGGCGGGTTTAATGCGACCTAATTGGTCGATGGGGAATATGACCGGAAAGTATGGTCCCAACCACAACTTATGGGAGTGTGGCAGGTTTAATGCGACCTGATTGGTCGATAAAGGAATAAGGGCCGGTTGGGTAGCATGGGGCGTGGACAAGTGGCACCGGATAGCCTATGGCATGGCCACACTTCCCTCGTTGTTGCTCCTACTCCGCGACTTTGTTTATTCTTTGCTTTATGACTGAGTATTTTGAGCAGGGGCCTTAACCTTGGTACTTGGAGGTCTGTGCTACTCTTCTGCGAGTGAACATAAATCCGTCATGCCATACCAATATTAAGGGTTCTGCCAGGGAACATAAGCACAAGAAAAGTACCCAGAAGGCTCCGACATTTATGAGTAATGCATCTAGGAGCTTATACACTCATTAGGATCTATACTAGTGGACAATTCATCTAGGAGCTTGAGTTTCAATATAATATGAAGAGAGACCTAGGTACTCATCAGATATATTCTCCAAATTCCCTGCGGAATATAGACATATCAATGTCTACTACATCTTATGCCGGGTCAGGTAGATAGATTTTTACAAATTTGGCCCTGAACTAAAAACCACAATCAACATTAAGTCCCCTTCTTAGCTCGTAACAATGGCATTGTTGCGGGGTAAGCATAAGATGGTGACAGACAAGGATAAAAATCAAAAGGGCAAGTCATGAGGAGATTGCCAGGAAGAATTTGGCTAACCTTTGGCAGGAGGTAATACGTATTGATCTCTGTACCTTGGTGATTATTATTATAGAGGCGGAATTCACAATAATAATAAACAAAAACTAGAAAACATAACACACTAGAAACCAGGTTCGAAGAAATATATGTTCTCTAGATTATGAAAAATAAAACTATTACAATTCTCTCTTTGTTACGCTCACAGTCTCTTTAGGTAAATAACCTTAAAATATTTTCTAAGCTTGCTTTTACAATAATTAATTGCCTCACAAACTTCTCTCAAGTTGATTTGTCTCACAAACCTCCCTCTCTGATCTAGGTGTGTCTGTATCACAAACCACACTCTAGATGTCTTAGTTATGAGCTAAACATCTCTATTTATAGCTTTAACGGTTTCCCAAAACCTTCTAGGAATCTATTTCCTTATATAGGAATAATACCTTTTCTAGGTATATTTCCTTATCTAGGTATATTACCTTGTCTAGGAAGTATTTCTTTTCTAGGTATATTTCCTTATTTATGAATAATACCTTGTTTAGGAATATTTCCTTATCTAAGAATACTGTCTAAAAATCATTATTCCTTCCCAAATTACATTTCTATCCTCAATCGATATTGAGGATCATTAGTTCCCGAAGAGAGGAAGATACACATGTATCATGCTCCCCCACTCATGAACTTGAACTCCCGTGAAAGTTAGATTTGGAGGTTGGGGAACTCGAGGGTTCCTTTCAACCTGCTAAACCATCTCTCTTTGTTGGAAACTGGACCTTGACGTCTAATTTGAAAAGCTTCCATATCTCTTCGTCTTGTCTTAGTCACTCTTTGTTCCATGATGCAATCTTCTTTGAGCGGTTATTCTTCTCCTTCTTCAAAAACACCAGATGGAGACGTAATTTTTTTCTTCGCCTTCCGCTTGGGTGTATGAGAATGAATACCTTTATGCAATTCCTTAAGGATAACTTGAACCTACTGCGTGTCTGTTTGTAGCTCATCCACCTTTTCTTCCATAGTTTGTGGTTCGCTATGCTTAGGAACATCAACTGACTTTCCCATCTTTGATTCCCTTGTTCTCCTAACGTCTTCTAGCTTCTCGAGTACCTCACCAAGTTTTACGTAGAGAGACCTAGTGAAAACAATAAACCACAAGAATCTTACCTAAAAGAACGAACCTTGCTCTGATACCAACTTGATACATATTGATCTCTGTACCTTGGTGACTATTATTATAGAGGCGGAATTCAGAATAATAATAGACGAAAACTAGAAAACAGAACACACTAGAAACCAGGTTCGAAGAAATATATCTTCTCTAGATTATGAACAAGAAAACTATTACAATTCTCTCTTTGTTACACTCACAATCTCTCTAGGTAAATAACCTTAAAATATTTTCTAAGCTTGCTTTTACAATAATTGATTACCTCACAAACTTCTCTCAAGGTGATTTGTCTCACAAACCTCCCTCTCTGATCTAGGTGTGTCTGTATCATAAATCACACTCTAGATGTCTTAGTTATGAGCTAAACGTCTCTATTTATAGCTTTAACGGTCTCCCAAAACCTTCTAGGAATCTATTTCCTTATCTAGGAATAATACATTTTCTAGGTATATTTCCTTATCTAGGTATATTACCTTGTCTAAGAAGTATTCCTTTTCTAGGTATATTTCCTTATTTATGAACAATACCTTGTTTAGGAATATTTCCTTATCTAATAATACTGCCTAAAAATCAGTATTCCTTCCCAAATTACATTTCTATCCTCAATCGGTCTTGAGGATCATTAGTTCCTGGAGAGAGGAAGATACACATGTATCAGGAGGAATCCGTTATCCTTGCATTGGCGTCTTGGCGTACTTCCGGCTTTGCCATAGGGTGCTGGCGTTAGTGATGCAGGTCCGGCTGCGAAACGCTATTGCTGGCGCTGCAACCATAGCTACAGAATGCTGATGATGACTGGATTGACCACAGAAAGAGCGGAGATGGCGCTTGGCTCCAGTTCGTGGAGTGGTGGAAATGGCTTCAGTCCGTGGAACGGTGGAAACGGCTTCAGTCCATGGAATGGTAGAAACGACTTTATTTTCTTGACCACGGGACGGGTAGATATGGCGTTGAAACTTTGGCTCGACCTTGTAGATGGAGGATGGAGATGGTGTTGATAGCTTCTGGTTCGTGGAACGGTGGAAATGACACTTGGCTTCATCCCGTGGGATGGTGAAAATGACACTTGGCTTCAGTTCGTGTAACGGCGGATGGCGCTGCTATTTCGGCCACGGAGCGGTGATGATGGTGCTGCAACTTCGACCACAGAGCGTTGATAGTGTTGCGACTTCGACCACGAACTGTTGATGTTGGCGCTCGGAGCATTGGCGCTGGCTTGACCACGGAGTGCTGGTGGAATGGAACGGCTGGTGTTCCTCGTGCTGGCGCGCTGCTGGTTCATCCATGGAGTGGAGATATTGGCACACGACTTGTTCGGTTATGGATCATGAGTGTGATACGCCCAGTCATATATTCTCGTTCATGGATCAAGGAGGAATCCTGCTTATGTTCAAACTCTAGAAACTCCGTTAGTATGAAAAGGGGTATCAACCCTCTTTTGTTTTTGTTGCTCGTCCGGCTCCGTGCTTTTGTCTGCAATGTCCGGCTCCACTTCGTCTTTTTTATTGGTGGTAGAGCGAGCATTAACAACAACAAAGCAATCTCCGACAGTTGTAATCAGTAGTAAAGCGAGCCAGGAGAACTCAAGGTAGGTGCTCTTTTTCATTTTGCGCATGTAGCCACTCAACAGTACCATCGATCTTCTCCAGAATGTGTAATAAAGTTCTGACTCCAGAAGAATGAGTATATGACCTCTCCAGTAGATATAAAAATTTACCAAACTCCATTGCACTCTTGGGATGGATGAATGAAATATATGCTCGGCAATGATCATGTCGGGGCTAATTTTGGAGATTGTGGTTGCGTTGTTGGTACATCCTTGACTTTAGGTTATCTGGTGCCTGGACTTTCTAATTGCGATGATGATATGTTGTGGATACTTGCATGGTCGAAATCTTCTGGATCCATTGAGTGAAGGAGACGAGCTGAGAGCGTTCTTTTGCTGATGTGTTGCTATCAAGTCTTCAAGGTCTTCTCCCAAGAGACATCCTTTGAACCATCTTCTAAATCTTGAACTGTTGTATGGAATGGGATGCGATGAGCAGTCCCCAGTTATACTTCTGTTAGATTCGATAGCGTGGCCGGACATGTGAATGTATCTCTGTAGTGTGCTTTTGGATTCTTTCATGCACGTGTATGGCTTCATGTTGAGGAATTCCTACGGCTCGTAAAACTTCGACAGTGATGATGTTGAAATCAGAAATAACCTGGTTGAGGGGAGTGAAAGCATCCCATTTTGGTAGTCCCCATGTGTAATTATCCTGAGCCTATTTTCTCGTGGAAGATGTACTTATACTACATTCACTGGTAAGGTGGTGACTACGTTCAAACCTCTAAACCTGAAGGAGGATTCAGTCCCCAACTGTAGCCTAATTTAGTTGCATCGCCTTGAATCCACGCTTATGGGATTTGATACAAGCTTATTGTACTCTCTTGGATGTGATGCTGGGATTCTTTGAATCATCTCATGGACGAAAAATTATGGATAACGAAGAGGTAGCAGTGAGAGAATTATGCCGTTAATCGTGGCTCCCTATGTCTCTTCAAGAAAATGTTTCAGGCGCGTCTATGGAGTTATCTCATAAATGCTTGATTGTTGTCGGGGATGGACCGCGATGAGGAGTCCCCAGTTGCACTTCTATTTGGTTACTGAAGTTGTTTCCTCTGAGTAGGCTTGGGATCCGTCGTGGGCCTCGTAAAGTGTTGCACACGCCTTCTGGGTGGAGAGGTAATGATATTCTTATGCTACATCTTTGAAGAGTATATGACCTCATAGCGGCTATGACTTTTGGGTCGACCGTGTCTCTTGAGATTTGTAGTGGTTGTTGTTATGGTAAACCTCTGGCTGGTATCAACAAACGAGAAACAACAGTTCTTGGCAGTAGATGTGATCCAAAGAGACTACATTGTCGTGGAAACAAAATAGGTTGGCAGGAATTGCATGGGCGTTCATGGAAGCAAAGGGATTGGTTGGACGCGTAAGCGTGTAAACTGTCCATGACCACGAGCTTTGGAGAGATGAATCAAAAAGTGGCCACAACTACGAACCTTGGCTGGTTGTGATCACGATCCCTGATAGTGAGGAATAACGACTACGGGAACGAACCTTGGTAGGAAGGGGTGGCGGCTTCTGGAGAGAATGTTGAAGCGTATACTTCTGAGTTGTGGTCATGTCTGTCTGACTCTTGGCAAGAACTTCATGTCTCTCTCTCAAATTGATAATGGGAATGGGAATGGGAATGATTGATTTCCTCTGGATTCTCCAGCCTCGCGTCCTTACGAAGAAGTGGTGGCAACCCCGATAATGATTGGAGGCGTCATGCTCGAAGAAATATTAGGAGTAACGGAGGCTCTGACTCTGTTAATAATAGGCGTCATGTCAGAGGGGATACTTCTGGTGTTGCTGGTGTCGGCGGTAGAGGATGTAACGCCATAGTGTTGGTCATTCCTTTTTTTCTCTCGTCCGATACGGCCACATACTCTATTCTCTTAGGGTCTCTCCACAAAACTGAATTTTCAGGTTGCAAATCCAAGTTTATTATGTGACGCGATTTTGGCCGCGAGAAGTCCCTAATCGTCCTTTATTGTATGTGTAACATCTTTATGACGATCCGCGAAAAGACGGAGGATCTCCAGTCCCCAGGCGCAATTCCTCTGAATCTATCTTTTCTTGGACGATGCGCTTCAAAGCATTGCATTCAATGGTAGGATGATTGACGAACCTGTGGTAATGGCAATACTTGGGATTTGCCATTTGTTCTTCAGTTGGTATGTGCCTAATAGGTGGTAGTTTGATGGCATCATCTTGAATCCATACTTCCAGGAGTCCGAACTTTCTCGACCGGGAACGGGAAGTTTGGAGCATCATATCTAGTTTCTTGTTGTTGCACAAGAACCTTAGTCGTGACCTTCTGGGGTGAAGCCATCTGATGCGCTGGTGCCACACGTTTGGGTTATTGTTCCGCTGCTGGAGTTTTTATATTTCTTCCTTCATTAGCGATTGACTGGAGGCTGGTATTTTATTAGAAAGACGTCTGCTTTCTTGAACGTCTTTACGAGCTTCTTCATTTTGGAACGATTCGGATCGACTGAGTAAAGCAGCATCGGATCTCTTAGTAGCTTCTGATGCAATATGGGAATTGATATTTTCCAGGAATGATGCACATAATGAAATCACCTCTTCATTGCGAGGACTCTGATGAGAACATGATAAATCCCACGAGTTTTCTTTCTGATCTTGAGGAAACATCTTTTGATTTTCATGAGCAGACAAGTTAGCTTGGTGGATACCTTTCCATTCAGCGTGACAATAGGCTTCATCCTCCTCACTAGGAGTAGGAATATGAATCTTGGAAAAAGGACTACCACAATCAGCATTGATCCAAAATGAATGGTTGATAGCGTTTTCTACAGAGTGAATACACGTTGGTTCCTTTGAAAGTTGATCCGTGAGTGCTTTCAAAAGCGTAAATACTCTGTCCTACGTCTTGAAAATAGTAGCTTGATTCTCGACAATGTCATTCAGGATTTTCATCAAGTCATGAATAGTTATTAAATATCGAGACTCCATAGCCTCGACAATGGTTTGGAATGAAAGAACGGATTCAAGGATAACATGTGGAGTATTTTCGGTGCTAGGAGAAGTAAAATTGGGATTGAGGGTTTCTGAAGCATTCCTAAGATCAACCACCTTGAGAAATTTAGGAAATTGAAAATGCATTTGAATTTGGCCTAAGACCAATTAGGATGAAAATGAAGTCGGGAGTTGAATTTGCAACCGAGAGATTTAATCTCCTACTGTGGTCGCTAATTGTTTGTGGGTGAAAATGGTTTCTGCTGGTTTCGGTAAATTCGTGTGTGTGGATGAGAAGCGAGTCTAGACCCTAAACAATATACTGCACGGGAGTACTTTTGATTCGAGAGATCAATCTGTACAATCCTGGCGTAAACCAAGAAATGTCTGTTCCAGGCTTGCTTCGGTCACAAAGTGAGGAGAATGGTTGGTCTTAGGGAGGGAAGCGAAGAAAGTGTTGACACCAGAATAGTTGATTCTGAAGGTGTAGTTGTTTACGACTTGTATCAGAAAGTAGAACTGGCTAGATGAAAGCTATCAGATGATTTCTGGATACTGTGTTGCTCTCCTGACCAAAACTTGTTATTTGGTGGAAATAGGTGAAACCTATTTATACAAGTTGTAGTAAAACGTACCCTGGTCTCGTATGAAATGGAAACGATTGAGTAGTGGAAGTGCGGAGTAACGTGTAACGTCAGAATTTATGCTTCCATGATGAAGGAGACGTTTACACCATTACTTCTTGCTATTACTAACCGCCTTTTTTCATGACACTTTCTTGTAACGGGCGCATTGCACGCCGCATGTTGTAAACTGCCAAACCAATACCCTGATGAGTATCCCCCAGTTTGTGACATGTTTGATGTCTCGAGTGTTTTCGTGGAAAACATGTAGCACTTTGCTACGTGTGGAAAGTTAAAATCAAGAGGCTTGCCGCAGGAAAATAGCATGTGATGCTATTAGGCTTGTCTTAGCTGGTCGCCTGAAACTTGCCACAAGCCTGCCGGCTCGGTGGCGAACTTTGATGGCTGAGATTCCATCTCATGATGAAGGGTAGACGTTGATTATGTCTACCTTATGTTGGCGCCTGTTAATGGCGCAATGGCACCTTTGCTGGCATTGCATCATGGATGGCATGGCTCGTGCATGTCAGTGGAACGGTGGTGCAAGTGGCGGCTGACATAGCCATGGCCACTATATTTAGGCGGCGGGTCACCTAAAAGTTGCCACAAGTCTGGAAATTTGGTGGCAAACTTGGATGGCTAAGATCGCATCTCATGAGGAAGGGTAGCCGTTGATTATGGCTACCTTCCGTTGGCACCTGGTAATGGCGCAATGGCACCTTTGGTGCATGCCAGCGACATTGCAGCATGGTTGGCATGGCTCGTGCATGTCAGTGGCACGGTGGTGCAAGTGGCGCCTGGCGTAGCCATAGGCCACTAAATTTAGGCGGCGGTTTGCCTGAAAGTTGCCACAAGTATGTCGGTTCGGTGGAAAACTTGGATGGTTGAGATTGTAATTCAGGAGAGAGAGTGGTCGTTGATTATGGCAACATTCTGTTGGCACCTGTTAGTGGCATAATGACATAGCTGCAGCGTAGTGGCATGTGCCTATGGCATGGTGGCATAGCCGCGTCTGTGACGTTGTGGCATGGACAAAGCTAGGATTTGTCTCCGTGGCCAAAGTTAGGGCTTGGCGGCATGTCCAAGGATAGGATTTGGTGTCGTGGCCAAAATTAGGGCTTGGCGGCATGGCCAAGGCTAGGTTTTGGCGCCGTGTCCAAATTTAGGGCTTGGCGGCATGGCCAAGGCTAGGATTTGGCGTCGTGGAAAAAGTTAGGGCTTAGAGGCATGGCCAAGGCTAAAGTGGCTCGTGGAATATTGTGGACTATGCCCAAAAATTAGGGTTTCGGCTAACGCTACTGAAGCAAAAGTCTTGTTTCGATCATGAAATCCTAATTGGAGTCCGTTATGGCATTGGCCACGAACAGAAAGTGGATTAGCACGTAGGTGCGCTATTTATGGCACGTTGGCACTTTTGGTGTGTTTTGGCATGCCGCTTTGGCATGTGCGCTCGGCATGTTGGCGCGGTTTTGGGAAGCCAATTTGGCATGGTGACCACTTGACGTAATTTCCACCTCTTTTTATGTTGTGGCAGGTTTAGGGAAACCTGATTGGTCAATAAAAGTAGGAGGCGGCCAAGCATGGGCGTGGCTAACCTTTTGGCACGCGTGGCGGGTTTAATGCGACCTGATTGAATAGGGCCGACAAGTATGGTCCCAGCCACAACTTATGGGAGTGTGACCGGTTTAATGCGAGCTGATTGGTCGATAAAGGAATAAGGTCTGGTTGGGTAACATGGGGCGTGGCCAAGTGACGCCGGCTAGCCTATGGCATGGCCACGCTTCCCTCGTTGTTGCTCCTACTCCGCGGCTCTGTTTATTCTTTGATTTCTGACTGAGTATTTTGTACAAGGGCCTTAACCTTGGTACTTAGAGGTCCGTGCTACTCTGCTGCGAGTGAACACAAATCCGTCATGTCATACCAATATTAAGGGTTCTGCCAGGGAACATAAGCACAAGAAAAGTACTCAGCAGGATCCGACATTTGTGAGTAATGCATCTAGGAGCTTATACACTCATTGGGCTCTATACTAGTGGACAATTAATCTAGGAGATTGAGTTTCAATATAATATGAAGAGAGACATGGGTAATCATCAGATATATTCTCCAAATTCCCTGCAGAATATAGACATATCAATGTCTAATACATATGATGCCAGGTCAGGTAGATAGATTTTTACAAATTTGGCCCTGAACTAAAAAAAAGAAAATCAACAGTGGGTATACGAAGTTAATCAACCATATTTTCCTTTCCCCCGTGTTAATGTATAATATTTCGCAGCTAGCGGTTTTCCAATGTCGGTATCGGGAAATGTTCCTCAAAAATCTTGATCAACTATTGTTTCATTGAATGATATTTGTATCCAAAAGGGATCAACATCTTGAATCAGAATGACTTTTCCTTTGTAATTAGCTATGACATGATGACATAGGAGGCCCAAACTTGTCATGTTAGGACAAACACACTCTCTTCCGTCAAAGTTTCCCAACTCAAAGTATTGCACTTCATCATAATCTTATCAATTGCAAGGTGCGACACTTAAAAGTAACTCCACGAAGCCAAGGATTATCTAACCATTTAATGTGTTTACTAGATCGGATTTTTTCAAAATGCTCCCTAACTCTATCGAGATCACGGAGGAAATAGTTGTGCATGGATTGGAATACCGTAACAAATTCACCATCACAACTCTAAAGCTTCTTCTTCAACCGGTAGTGAGACGATTCCACCGTACTTTTAGCTTGGTTGTCAAAGTGTTTATATTGGTTTGTGAACGCCGCTACGAACTTCTAATTTGTGCGGATCCAACCAATTGTCCACCAAAATATATCACAATGCTTGGATAACTTCTCCAATGAGACAATAACATACGAGATCGTTCTTCATAATCTTATATGGTGAGAGAATATGCCATGTCATCCCACTCCTCATGGAAACTAGCTCATTTTAGTTCCGCCAACTTGTCATCCTTCTTGAATTTTTCTTTGGCTTCTTCTTGTTGATGTACCGGTAGTTTCTTTATTCTCTCCATTTCACTTTTCCTTGTTGGACGAATAATGGTCTTACATTTAGTTTCAATACTATTCCATAAGTGGAACGTGCAAAGAAGGTTATGAGCATCCGGGAAAACCCTCGCGATTGCATTCATCAATGCTTATTCCTTGTCGGTAACAATCACCTCTGGAGTATATCCCTCCACGTAGTATAACTTCAATTGTTATAGTGGCCACACATAAATATCTTCGATCTCGTCTTGCAAGAAACAAAAAACGACATTAAAAGGAGAGTTCGTGGAAGTTTGTCCAACAATGTTTAATACCGGGAGCTCATATTTGTTGGTATGTAGTGCAATCCATTAGAAGTATTTGATTGGAGCACGCGCCAACTTTATAACTCCAGATGAGACAATATGAGATGCTTTACTTGTTTATCCTCATCTTCATCATGGAAAACCGAGTAATTATACTTCTCCCTCAAGTGCCTTAATTGTTTCATTTGATTTCTATTTTCCCATTGCTCAATTTTCAATTTCGCTTTGGCATTGTAGATGGTTGGAAAAGTAGACGCATTCGATGGGTTTAAAAGTTTTATATGAAAGAGTATATCAATCGGTTTCATACGCTTTTCGGTCATGGAACTTACAATCTCTTTTTCTTCATCATTAAGCCGCGCCGCATAAGGATGGGTTAGGTATTAGGTGGTTATGACGACCGCATACAACTTTCTCCAAAAACCACTTTTTTTGCAATTTGATTTTAAATTGAATCTTGAAAGGGATTTTAGTCTTCTTAGTGAAAGTAGTATTCTTCCTCTTCGTCTTTCCTTTATATTCGGTACCCTTTTTTGCATGGCTTTTATGCTCTCCACTACACTCGCAAACCATTTGAAAGTGGAGGTCACTCGTTGGTCCATTGAAAACTATCACACACATGATTAACTTGCCACGTTCTCTAGTCCATCGCTTTGCATCCTCTTTCATTTCCCATGTCAATATGGTACAGGAACTCAAAGATAGACACAAAAACATAGTAATATATTCCAAATGAATGAGCAACATATATTTCCATTAGAAAAAAAAAACCCTGCCAAGTCATTCAAATAATGATGTGAAGAATATTCAGTTAGAATTTCATTTGCATCAGGTTGATCAGGCATTGGGATATGGGGAAGCACGATCTATCAACCAAAATGTCACAACATTAGTCCAAATGAAAACAGAAAAACTACAGTTACGACCAGGTTTTTAAAACCACGAACCCAACCATAAGACAAATTACCAACCGTAGGAATAAATTCCAAAACACAGGATTATTTACGGTTGGAAATACACAAACATACCTAACCATAGAAGGAATAACGGTTTGGTTCGTGGAAAAACCCAACCGTAGAAAGTGCAATAAATACCCCCATGCACATAATGATACGGTTGGGTTTGGAATGCCAGAAACCAAACCGTAATTTTTCTCCGACAGGGTTTTGTATATTTATACCAGTTACGGTTTGGAGTTCATCCAAACCTAATCATAAATAAGTGTTACGGTTGGTAACGAATGGATAACCCAACAGTAATCTGGTCTGCAAGGCAACTGCTTGTACCCAGAAATATTTCCAGGCACAAAACACGATTAAACTAATGTTGTTGATGAAAACAGGGTTAATAGCAGTAAATAATCAAGAATGACAGACACACGAATTTAACGTGGTTCGACAAATTTTGCCTATGTCCGCGGATGAATCTCCTTGGGGAATGATGTTTTATTGATGTCTTACAATGGATTTTTCTGTCTTTGCTAACCTAGCCCCTTCCCCCTATTTAGGGTAATGATTCCTCTTATTTATATAGTGGCGAATTATCTCTTACCCTAATCGCGAGGTAAGCATAAATGGTCTTAACTTTCCCTGCATGTCTCCTGGCATAAATTGTATCAATCCGCCTTGCATGCATATTGACTTGCCCTGCATGGCTCCTAGCATTAATTTGCCCTGCATGGCTCCTGACATTAATCTGTCCTGCATGCTTCCTGGCATTAATCTGCCCCGCATGGCTCCTGACATTAATCTTCCATGCATGCCTCCTTTATGCTGTTGACTGCGACTGTCTAGGTATGACTTGCTGGCAGACTGGCCTGACTGGTTGACAGGCATAACGGGCTGGCAGTATGGATGGAGGATTCAGGCATGGTTGAGCAATATGGCCGGGGGACATGCCTGGGGGAGATGGCCGGGAACTGGTTGGCAGCATCGCTGGCAACATAGATGAAAATTGGCTAGAAGCGCGACTGGTAATTTGGCTTTGATAGTTGACCGTCGGTTGACTTTTACCATTGACCGGATGTGGACTTTGTCCACTGATCGATCGTTGACTTTACAAAACGCTTGGACTAGCTAGTAGCTACGTCGGTTGGCTGGATGGCAGGCTTGGATGAAGGCCAGAAGGTAATTCAAGTAGCAATTTGGCCCATTATGTGGACTTTTTACTCATGGTACAAACATCTCCCCCTCTTAACCTCTAACTTGTTGGAGGTTAAGAAAATTTCGTTTTCCTTGTTCAATGACAAAATTCGTTCCCAAGTGTAGATTATTATTGCTGAAGTGATTGGCAACCTTCCCTTGTTGTTTACGGAAATCATAATCAAGACGCCCCCCAAGTGAGGCTATTGTGACTGGGAGATCGGCGGGAAACAGTTGAGCATGAACAATTGTTGTATCTAAAAACTGGAATGAAGTGTGAACTGGTCTGCAACAGAAACGTGATCATGGAGCGGAGTAGTGTTGAAAGTGAGATGTAGTTATTGATGTAAAACTGAACTGTGGAAGTTGCGTAGAACTAGACTGGTAACAGTTGTTGGAAAAGACGAGCTAAGTCACTCAACTGGAATCTGTGTCGGCTGTTGTTGTAAGCGAAACTTGTATTAGCTGACTGATAGTAATTTCTGACAGACTGGGTAGCAGTAGATACTGAACTACTATCAACTCTAGGATGAGATTCGAAACTTTTAGCAAAAAGGCGACAGCCATATAAAGATGCCCTTCCGCAGTAACGGGCAAAACTGGATTGCAACAACTTCAAGTAAAGATGGACTGCAGTAGTTGCGTTCAGATGGACTGTAGGAGATACGAGTGAAACTGAATTGCAACAGCTGCGATCAACTGGACTGCAGGAGATGCGAGTGAGACTGCACTGCAAGAGATGCGATCAGCTGGACTGCAGGAGCTGCGAACTAAGCTGAACTGCAGCAGCTTCGATCCGCTGGACTGTAGCAGCAATGAGAAAAGATGGAGTGGAGCATTTTCGATCAGCTGGACTGCAGCATTAATGAGCAAATCTGCACTGCAGCAGCGGCTATTAGCTGGATTGCAGGAGATGTGATCTAAGCTGCACTGCAGCAGCTGTGATTAGCTGGACTGCAGGAGATACAATCAGTTAGATTGCAGCAGTTGTCGTGGTACTGGGCCATAGAAGTTCGATCAACTGGACTATAAGAGTTGCGAGTAAAACTGGACTACATCAGTTGCGTCCAACTGAGTGCAGCAGTACCGAGCAAAACTGGATTGCACCAGTTGCGTCCAACAGAATGCAGCAGTTGCGAGCAAAACTGGACTGTATTAGTTGCGTCCAACTGAGTTCAGCAGTTGCGAGGAAAACTGGACTGCATCAGTTGCGTCCAACTGAGTGCAGTAGTTGCTTAGGAACTGGACTACATCAGTTCGATCAACTGGACTGTAGCAGTTATCGTACTTTCTGTTTGCGATAATTTCATCAAAATATTAGGGTGTATGCTCGCGATAATTTCATCAAAATATTAGGGTGTATGCTCGTGATAATTTCACCAAAATATTAGGGTGTATGCTCGCCCCCTCTTAATCCTGTAACTCGTCGGAAGATTAAGAAGTTTGGGTTACCTTTTGTTTTGATTTCCAGAAGCTGAATTTCGCATCGCATTTAGGTGCTACGTAACTCTCCCCCAAGCGTATGGAGTGTTACGCAATTCTCCCCAAAAGAGTTTCTTTAGACCATGAGGTGTTACATATCTCACCCTCAAGTGATGGTCATCCACGTTGAAGTGATATGCAACTCGCCCCCAGAAGATAGTGATTATCATGTTGCTCAATGCTCGCACAAGGGTGCACTTCCTTGATGCATCTTTCTCGCGCATGGAATGAGGTTGAAAGTTTTTCTGCTATCTGGAATTCGCGCAGGGGGCCAATCCCACTATTCCAGATTCGCACAGAATTGAGATGTGTGCATCTCCTCATGCCTTGGCATGTGAAAACTGAAAAGGGAAGGGTACCCAAAAATACCTCAAGCTAAAACTTTTCCTACCTATAAGTCCTTTCTCCGAAAGTGATTATATATGTACTGAGTCGAGACAATACAACTAATCGGTTCACACTTCGTGTGATCGTCTATGGATACGAGATCGAGACAATACAACATTGAAGTATGTTTACTTGATACAAAGGTTCGGACTTAACCAAACACAATAGGATTGCTTATCAAGTAAATAAGAATTAATGTTTGTGTAATTTACTTTAATTATAATAAAACAATTATAATGCGAAAAATAAAAGTAAATGACACAACAAGATTTTGTTGACGAGGAAAACTGCAAATGCAGAAAAACCCCGGGACTGATAGACGCATTTATGTGTCTAATATGTCTCTATTGTATGTATTGTTAGTGCTCAGTTTTGTATTTATTGTGTTCTTTTATGACTTTGTAGGCACCTTTGGAAAATAAACATTTTTGGCGAAATCAACTCGAAAAGCAGTGTTTTACACCCCGGAGAAAATTACGAAAGGCACCCCAGAAATGCACCGAAAACGTCCCAGAAATGTACCGGAGGATCCCAGAAAAATTACCATTTCCACCCCCAAATTACTATTTCCACCCAAATTACTATTCGCACCCCAGCATTCTGGATAAGGGGCACCTTCTTCAACAATTTGAATTTGTGTTTTGGCGGGAAATGAAGTTTTCAACTGGCAGAATTGTGATCATCAAAATAAATGGGTTAGAGTGCGATTCAATCGCTCAAACTTGGTAGGAAGTTATGATTTAGCCTAAGGAATATAGTTTGGGTGTCGAATTTGATCGGAATTGGCTGGAAATATCGATTTGATTCTCGAGCTCAAAACAGAGCTACACGGACTGAACACACCCTGTACACGCTGTTGTGTGTGTTTTGGCTATGCATGGAAGTGATTAAGGGACGTTCGACGACTTACTAGGCGTGGGAGAGCTGAATTGGAGTGTGCAGAACCAATTCTAACGTGTGACAGAGTTAATTTTGGAAATTATCTTTATTATTGGCAGCGGAGAATAATCAGATTAAATGAAGAGTATACGCAAGTAATGTTGGGATTTTTTGTCCTAAAACACTATAAATTGGGTCTACTAGAGAGGGGGTCGAGAGTTTGGGGGCTTGAGGAGAACTGAGGAGCAAGAAATCACCATGAATAGCAAGCTTCCTGCAGCTGTTTTATGCTGCTGATGAAGATGAAAAACACGAAGAACAGACTCTCAGAAACCGTCGTTCTTCAACAGTGACAACGACAGCGGCTTGTGGGTAGTAGGTGTGGGTCTTAGAACGATAGAGACAACAGCAGTTGGATTTTATCGTTTATTCTGGACGCCTTTTGTGCGTCGCAGATTACAGTTTCACACCATTTTCTCTTCTTCTCTTTACTGTAAACACCAATTGAGCTTAATAAAATATTTTGAGAGGTATTTCACCATGATGGTCTAAACCCAACATTGGGACAACGGAGGAGGCGATTTTCTTCATTCTGGTAAATTTAATTTATTCTTTTTATGACTTTTGCATTGATTTAAAATTGAAAAATGATTTTGATTAATTAGTTATCATTTTATTTGATGCGGCATGCTTGCTTAAATGTTTGATGTCCCATGCTTACGATTTATAACTAATATTCTGAGAATCTATATTGGCAAAATAAGAGTCCTTACATTTTATGTTTTGAGCGATAATTGTTAAGGATAAATAAAATGTACCATATGCATGAGAATTGGCCAAGTCCTTAGTCTCAGTAACTCGCTACCAATTTGTCAATATTTGTATATATATATATATTTTCTAAAATAATTATCCTTCACAAGTCCGAGAGTTTGAACCTCATTACTACAACCCCGAAAAATCCATAATCAGGGACCTAGTCCAGAATTGAATACTCTCAGATTAAGCCGCTACACAAAATTACACTAACTTCGTATAGTTGAGACCAAGTAACTAACCCTATAGTTCACCTAGTTCCGTCTGTATTCCCACGCCTCCAACTTATGAATAAGTCACGTACTTGGATCAATCCCTTTGGTTCGCATTCCAAACAGTAAAGGAACAAGAAATCTGTTTGGTATCAACTCTATTCAACCATGTGATATGAGTCGGACAAAGGGTCTTCTGTTTATCTCAACATAAACTCCTTCGTTAGGTCTAGATATATCTTATGTTCAATCACCCAAAGGTAATCGATTAAGATTAAGCCAACAACACCTTTAATCCGAAGAACCGTGTTGATGCCAATCTACTCAATTAATCAATCCAATCTACCACAAGGATAAATCGATTATTAATTGGATCCTCTTTTACCGAAACAAGTATTGTGCACACCAAAGATTGTAAAACCCAAGTCAGATCTTCAATATCTTCTTTTTCTTCAAATCTTTTTAAATTTACAATAAAAACCTGCACACAATCACTTGAATCTCTTGTGATCAATCACGCACAGAATGGAGTCTGTTAACAATGGATTATCACAAGATCGTCTTTAGAACTAACAACAATCTAAAGATCACTGTCGAAAATCTGAACTAGTTTGAGTTAATCTTATATCAGAAGAGAAGATTCTCAAGAATAAACAAACTAGGTGCAATCATATTTCAACCACTGTTAGTCAATCAAATCAATCGAAAACAAAGATAAACCGCAATTATCTAGTTTCCCACCAACGGGTCGCGCTAGAGCTTCTCAATCCCAAAGAAAACTTTAAACTGAGCGCCCGAAAGAGATTTCACCTAATAAGATTACTCTCCTCTCCGATAGGCGGATACACAAGTAACAACAACAAAAGAGTAAATCTGTTATTACGAAGGATTAGTTTGCTAGAAAGGCAAACTTCGTGTATTTATAGACAAGGAAGTTTGGACACTAAGGAATTTCCAAAACCGAAAATATTCTCAAGATATTCATTAACGCACAAATTCAGTTTCCATAATTCCTGGAAATACTCTATCCAAAAATAACGATCGAAATCTCTCGGAAAATCTAATTAGTAAATGCACATTACTAATTCTGTAATTTCCCTACAAAATGAAATTAATAACCTTAATTAAAAGATTCTTAACTTACTTATGTTTCGATCCTGGGATTCTCTTCCCTTAGCCATTAAGGAATATCTTTGAACAATTATAGAAATAAACATTCACAACACGTGTTCAAAGTTTGTCGACATCTTTACTTTGTAAGTTCTCTTCACACTTAAAACCTTGAAACCGATTTACCACACTTCCAAACAAGTTTAGAATTGGTTCATCTGACTTTCAAGAACTATGTGATTGATCAAACCAACATTCAATCACAATCATGGGTTTTACGGTTCTACCAAAACAAGTTTCGGTTCTACGTCTATGTGAGTACTACGCATAGTCACACTAGATTCCCAAAGATTTGGTTGACTAGGTACTAGGATCGGTTCCCCACATATATATGGTATCTAACTTATATGTGTTTCACATGTCCATAGGATCGGTTCCTCTTTCTGCTATAAATCTTGCTGCACCCCATACAAGGATCAGTTCCCCTTGATGTACTACACCCCTTACAAGGATCGGTTCCCTTTCCCTTACTAAGATCGGTTCCCTTTCCCTTACAACAATCGGTTGCCTTTCCCCAAGGTCAGACATAATCCGATCATATCACATGTGATTACTTAAGATTGGTTTTACTAATAAAAGTTATACCAATACATAAGTCAGGACTTTGTGAATAGTTCTACCAAGAACACAAAATGTTGTGAGCGGTTATACTCTATCACACA
Source organism: Papaver somniferum (assembly GCF_003573695.1). Lineage (NCBI taxonomy): Eukaryota > Viridiplantae > Streptophyta > Magnoliopsida > Ranunculales > Papaveraceae > Papaver > Papaver somniferum. The sequence continues at coordinate 51,488,930 of NC_039363.1, forward strand.
TATTGGTTGTTCATAAGATATGCAATGAATAACAAAACTAATAACTCCTGGAAATTTCCTTTTCGGTTCACAAACAAGTTTATGAACTTACTTCTTTAGAACACATGTAAACATTATTCCCTAGGATAAAATCCTCACCTCATACCCATACATAATCACAATAGCATTCAAATGATTATGGCGATGTCTTATCTTCAAAGTTTAATGGTTAAGCAATAAACCTTGTATTGTATTCCTTAATACTATGTCTATCTAGAGTTCATATTCGCAGTTATGTTTTCAATATGCACGACTTGAAAGATACATTAGGGAATGAAACAGTAAGTCAAATATCACTAACCTCAAGTGGAAGTATGATTGTTTTCGTTGTAGCTCCTTGCTTCTTCACATATTCAAGACTTCGGTATACTTGTAATGTCTCATATCCTAATACTTTCAAGCTAACCTAAACGAAGTTTAACTCTAGTACATAATCAAGCGACTCTTAACATGAGTTGTGATTCACTAAAATATGACAATCAAACTTGACATACCAACGCTTGGTGGGTTCAACCGAGCAATGCTCTAACAATCTCCCCCTTTGTCAGTTTTAGTGAAAAAACTCTTACATCATATGGATAAACAAATTACGAGAATTCATTACGCTCCTCTTGATTCCCGATTCAACAACACAGTAAAACTGCTTACATTCAATCCTTGAAAATGCCGCTGTTGACAGTATAATAACAAAGCAAATACTCCCCCTAAGGAAGATAGGTAGATATTCAATCCGCACGTCTTTGTTATACCAATCTATATGACATGTTACTCCCCCTTATTCTGTGCTTTCAATCTTTCGTTAGATAAAACATTCAAGTACCAATGTTCTTTTCCCTAGCGATGCCAATAAATATAAAATCAATACCAGCACCACCTGTTTACTCCATATATTTCTCCCCCTTTTTGTCAAAAAATGACAAAGAAACGAAAAAATAAAGGACAACACGAAAAGAATCTTACAAATCTCAAAATAAACTTGCAAACTTGTAGAGTTAGGCACGAGGGTTCCACACATCACGTTCTGATAACCACTATCAAAACTGAAACTACAAGTAGTCTTATTTTGATATGTCACCAAGAAAACAATTTCCCGAAACAACTTTTACCATTTAGTTTAGCAAACCAAAAACAACTAATCACATCAGTCCCTTTGATAAACCGATTATTCAAAAACAACCGCTTAATTCGATGAGACCAAAATAAAATTGAACTCCATTTTTCTCATCAGGTTCTAATTATCCATAAACTTAGACCTTTCAAATTTAAACAAGCCAAACACTAGGTTAGTTAACTAGCATTTCCTTGTTTAGGCATTCGATTAGACTTGAATAACCGAAACCTCACTTTGATAAGACAAACTAAGATCAGAATTAACTTAGTTTCTTATCCGGAATCGAATTGGACTAAACAACTAATCCGGTATACATATTATTTTGTTAAGCCATAAATAATTGGGCTTTTTACAAAAATAGGCCCGTTTTTTTGGTGCTTTTCATTTCTAGGCCACTTTTTTTTATTTATTGCTAGACTAGGCAAGTTTTGACCAAAAGTGATGGATGGAAAGTTAGCTGCAGTTATCTTCCAGCTGTCCATATCTTCTTAACTAAAAAGACATTTTAGTCCTTCAAATCTATTGAACATTCAGTGCTTGCTGAACTCATTGAATTGCCTGGGCATACATCATCAGTAAAGAAGCAACGCTGCACCGGTCGGAATGAATGCAACAGACATTACAGAAAAGTCCGAAGAATGGGAATGGCATTGAGACTGAAGGCCCTTTTTGCCTTCTGAATAGTGACATAGAGTGGGAACATGGCCCTGACCCAGACAATTGCCTAAACTAAAGCTTACAATTTAGTACAGTATTTGAGACTTCAGACTTTCGAGACGGTGGACGCATAAGGGTGGAAAAAAAGACAAATAGCAAAATTTGCAGCTATTCCTCGTCTTTTACGTTAGGCGAACTTAGGCGCAGGCCCCAAAAAAAAATGTGCATAACTGCTTATGCAGTAAAATCAACTATGCATAACTGCGTAGCTTATCATGCATAACTGATTATGCAGTAAAAACAACTATGCATAACTGAGTAACTTATCATGCATAACTTGTTATGCAGTAAAAGAAAACATGCTGAACTCTGTAATTTATCATGCATAACTGGTTATGCAGTAAAAGCAAACATGCTGAACTGCATAACTTATCATGCATAACTGGTTATGCAGTAAAAACAAACATGCCGAACTGCATAACTTATTATGCATAACTGCTTATGCAGTAAAATCAATTATGCATAACTGCGTAGCTTATTATGCATAACTGGTTATGCAGTAAAATCAACTATGCATAACTGCATAACTTATTATGCATAACTGCTTATGCAGTAAAAACAACTATGCATAACTGCGTAACTTTGACTGCATGACAAGTTATGCATTGTTTAGAGTATCTGCATAACCTGTTATGCATATAAAGTCATGCCTTCCCTGATGAGTGTTATTAAATCATGTTGCAGTTTCAGGAGAACTTTAGAGATGAGTACAGTGCAATGGAGTTGGAACTCTGTGAAATCGAAACTAAAAGATTGAATCGAAAAGATCTACATTGATTGATAACCAAATAGACAAGACAAACATCAACTTGGGAATAATGGTAGTTACATCCATAATATTCGATAACCAAATAGACAAGACAGACTTGTTTTTGCTTCAAAACTCAATATTGCAAACAAAGCACGATGTGCATTTTAAGGCACTTAATCATGCTTCTTAAGGTCATAACCAGGGGTAAACTGGTACACTTAACTTAGCCATAATTTCAGTACATGATATAACTAAAATAGTAAATCCTGATTAGAAGTACTTACAGCATAGAAAACTGCAACTAACTCAGATGGTTTCAATGTACAGACAGTATTTCCATCGGTGGAAGATATTCCAGCAATAACCATAAATATTGCACCAAAAAAGTATGAGTATGCAGTCACTGAAAGACTGGCCGGATACTTCAGTAGCAGCGGAGCCTGGAATATGTATGCCATACACAAATCAGTATATATAACTTCAAATACACATCTTGGTTCATTCTCAGTTTCATAACCATTTCAAAATCATCTCACCAAACCCATACTTCCTGCAAAATCTCATTCATTCAGGCCATCCCATAACACCTACAGTTTCATCTACACAAACAACACCACCATTCTCTAGCTATCAACACCACCAATATACGGTTCATGCATCTCATACAATCCTTTCACTGAGAAGAACAATTACCTCAAGATAAATCCATTCCAGCAAATATAATTCAATTTTTGTTCTTTCTTAACTGGATTCTGCAATTCTTCTCAAGGCTACAACATCCCACCAAATTATTTCATCCAACACCAAAATACTCCCATCATCACCAACAGTTTTCAATCTTCATAACAAATTCTATCGAACCCTTCTCTCGGTTTCCTGACTTCAATCAACTCCAGCACCACCACCAATCTTCTTTAATCTTGAATTACTCTTCATTTTTTCCATCAATTCAGCATCAACAGCTTCTACATACTCTTCTCATATAACTGAAATCACCAGCAAACCCTAATTCTTTGATTCATCTTCAGGACAGCTTCAATCAAACATCAATTAGAACAAACCCATCTTCTAACTTCTTCTTATTCATCCTCAAATTAAACTATAATTCCATTTCTCAGAAACCGTAACTCAATTCCCAACTATTCTCCCAGAACTGCTTCATATCATCAATTCATCAACAACCCCTCTTTTCCTCATCCATTAAGATCTCAATTCATTTCTCAATTTCATGCCAAACCCTAACTCTGATTTTATCAGATTAATCCCGAAACCGTAAAATCTCTAATTGATTTTCTTCATAAACCTCAACCACACCATCTTCTTCAACAATCATACCACCTCAACATTTGATGTACTTAGATAGACATAACACACGACTCACAGAGAGTCAGCAGAAAACAAACAGAGGATGATATCAGCAGAATCATTCAAAACCAGCACCAAGAACCCAATTTCAGTTAGAATTCAACCCTAGTCTTCGATTATCGAAACCATAACTGCCAAACACCATCAATACTTTCTTCACAAACTGAACCTTAATCTACTTTGCTTCTCAATTTCTATCAAACCCTTTTTCTTCACTAATGAGCAGAAGAAAGAAAACGGAAGGAGGAAAAAACAAAGAAGAAGAAGATAAGAAGAAGAAGAATGAATGAATGAGATCGAACACGTGACTGACACACACGTGTGAAGGACATTTCAGTAATCTTACCACATGTATGAGATCTCCCTATATGATATTTTGGCGAGATATTGACAAGTCAACGCGATAAATTGACCGAGATGGTTAAAGTGGATGGAATCCGTTTAACTTGCCTAGTTTTGCAAGAAATGAAAAAAGTGGCCTAGAAATGAAAGTGAGGGTCCAGACGAGGCCTACTTCTGCATATAATCCTAAATAATTCGTAAAAACCAAAATAATTCAACTTGCATAATTATTCACATCAACCGGAAGCAATTGAAATAACATAGACACTAAAAGCACCGCAATTGCACCGTAATTTTGTAAGCCTAAAATATTTATACCATACAAAAGAAAGATAACAATAGTTTTCTTAACCGGAACCAATTGAATCACATACACATCAATTGTACTGAAATTTTATAAGCCTAAACGATTGATACCACACAATAAAGCAAGATAACAATAGTTTTTCTTAACAGGAACCAATTGAAACACACATCCACACACACATCATGGAATAAATATCAATTGAACCTAAATTTAGTTAAGCAAAAGCAACAAATATATATAATATAAACTCATGCTTTTCTTAAACAGGAAAACAATTAACTAACAAGGTTGTTACCTCAGATTTCGCATCCACTTCTCCAATATGATAGCATCTTTGTCCAGGGAGAATTGATATCTAAATATCACCACGTTGTCATCCTTATGCATAAACAAAAGAATACCAACACACCTTAACCTTTACCATAGAAAGGTTGAAAACCGGTTTTAACAATTGCAAGCAAAAGTTGAAAACCGTCGAAACACATATGCTTTTATGCTAAACCAAAACCGATTCAACATATTGTGACTTTTTCACATATTGTTTCTATTAGAACCCCTAATGATCCTTTGATAAAGCCTACCTACTAGGGCTATAACTGAATCCCGCTAAATCAAAAACTCATCTAAACCATAAGGGTTCACAATAAATGAGATCGAATATTAAGGTAGTAAAACCGAAAACATACATCTCATAAACATACATAGCAATAAGATAAAAGCAATTAAGCACAAGCTATGTAAACCGAAAACTATCACAAGAAAAATTACCAATCAAATAATTTTATTCATAATAGACCAATACAATCAATGAAAGAAATCACAAATTGATGTATATTATTCCTTGCAACCTAGTCCTTCATGTCCGAGCTGAATGAAGGTGGATTACTACTTTTCAGCTTTTGAATTTCTTCAAGTAGAAACCCTTGTTGCTTGACCAGAATCTCTTGCAGATGAGAAATTTTCGTGAAGGATTCTGCAAGAGCATGTAATTCTGTCTTTGATTGAACACAGAAATGTGTCGATGCCTCAATACACCGATCTTTCTTCAGAGTATTCTCTCTTTCCTTCTTGCTAAGCCAATCTCCCTTTCTGATTTTACCCTTTATGTCAAGAGATAATCCAGATTTAGTTTTAAGATGATCTTTCTGATCTTGCATCTCCTCCATAGAAACCATTTGATCCAGTCCCATAGTTCGGACAAGGAATGATCAAAATAGGAGAAGAGACTTTTTATATTTTTCATACTTCCGAAAATATAATATTCCTAAAGATGCGAATATATTATATTTTCAAATACTAGATATTATTTCCATAATCTACACAAAAGTGCCTTGATTTTCTTCTTCCTCACTCAAAAATTGGCACACGAGATGAGGAAAGAATTCTAATACCGATCAAGTGGCATTAGTATGATATTTTCTCTCATTATGGAATTTTGAACAACTAGAGTGTTCTTAATATAGTATAGTATGAAAATATCTCTTTCTATTACCTCGAACCAACGAAGTATCTTGGGATAGATTGAAATTGCATACACAACTTTTAGCAATTCTCTTAAGACAGTTTTTGCATCTTGTCTTATTTAGCCCTTTACCATTAGATGATTTAATAACATCGGAAGACATGTCCATTCTTAGAATGGGTAAATCACTAATGATGGAGGAAGGAATAAGATTGACAACTAATGCAACATTAGATGTTTCCTCATCTTCAGAATCGTATGACTCAGAGGATTCATCTAGAGTTACATCCAATGCCTTGCTTCCAGTGTATTTCTTAAGATTGGGACAATCTTTAGCAATATGACCAAACCCATTACACTTGAAGAACTGCGACTCATATTCATCATCTTCTTCCCGATCCTTTTTGACAAGAACTCGATCATGCGGTCGAGAAGATCGATAAGTATCCTTAATGAATCTCTTGTTTCTTTTCTTCAAGATATCTCGAAAATGTCTAGCAATTAATGATAATGATTGTTCAATTTCATCATCAGAATTTTCTGCAATCAGTTCATTTGAATCATCCAACTGTCCATTCCTTTCCATTTGAGTGTTTGGAATTTTTGCTTTAAAAGCGATTCCTTTACTTTGAATAGACTGTGATTCATGATCAAAGATATTTAACTTACCAACGAGTGTGCTTCGTGTGAGAGTTGAAATATCGTTTGTTTCTATGATTGTATGTTTCTTAGAATCATATCTTGATGGCAACGATCTGAGAATCTTGCAAATTATATCTTTTTCAGAAATAGTCTTTCCTAACGAGAAAGAAGCATTAATTATATCAAAGAGCTTAACGTGAAACTCCTCAAAAGTGTCTTTGTCGTCCATTCGAAGGGTTTCCCACTCGGAAGTGAGGGTTTGAAGTCTAGCTTCTTTCCCTGAAGAGTTTCCTTCGAATACGATCTGAAGATTATCCCAAGCTTCTTTCGAAGTCTGACATGTAGACACATGATGTTGTAAGTCACGACTTACAGCATGAATAATAGCATTCAAACCATCTGAATTCTGCTTTGCAAGTGCCTTTTCTTCGTTCGAAAACTCTACTAAACGTTTAAGTTTAATTTCTGATTTTTCTCTCTTTGGAAGGGTATAACCATCGATGACTAATATCCAAGTATTAAAGTCTCTTGATTGAAGAAAAGATCTCATAGCAGATTTCCACCATAGATAGTTTGTTCCGTCAAATCTTGGCGGTACGTTAATTGAAGTCGATTCATGAGAACACGAGTTCATTCTTATAGGTTGGATCGCACCAAACACATATTGTCAGATATTTTTGTGTTTGCCTGCTCTGTTACCAATTGAAAAGGCGAGGGTACCCAAATATACCTCAAGCTAAAACTTTTCCTACCTATAAGTCCTTACTCCGAAAGTGATTGTCTATGGACTGAGTCGAGACAATACAACTAATCGGTTCACACTTCGTGTGATCATCTATGGATACGAGATCGACACAATACAACAATGAAGTATGTTTACTTGATACAAAGGTTCGGACTTAACCAAACACAATAGGTTTGGTTATCAAGTAAATAGGAATTAACGTTTGTGTAATTTACTTTAATTATAATAAAACAATGATAATGCGGAAAACAAAAGTAAACGACACAACAAGATTTTGTTGACTAGGAAAACTGCAAATGCAGAAAAACCCCGGGACCTAGTCCAGAATTGAATATCTCAGGATTAAGCCACTACACAAAATTACACTAACTTCGTATAGTTGAGACCAAGTAACTAACCCTATAGTTCACCTAGTTCCGTCTGTATTCCCACGCCTCCAACTTATAAATAAGTCACGTACTTGGATCAATCCCTTTGGTTCGTATTCCAAACAGTAAAGGAACAAGAAATATGTTTGGTATCAACTCTATTCAACCAAGTGATATGAGTCAGACAAAGGATCTTCCGTTTATCTCAACATAAACTCCTTCGTCAGGTCTAGATCTATCTTATGTTCAATCACCCAAAGGTAATCGATTATGATTAAGCCAACAACACCTTTAATCCGAAGAACCGTGTTGATGCCGATCTACTCAATTAATCAATCCAATCTACCACAAGGATAAACCAATTATTAATTGGATCTTCTTTTACCGAAACAAGTATTGTGCACACCAAAGATTGTAAAACCCAAGTCATATCTTCAATATCTTCTTTGTCTTCAAATAATCTTAAATCTTCAATAAAAACCTGCACACAATCACTTGAATCTCTTGTGATCAATCACGCACAAAACGGAGTCTGTTAACAATGGATTATCACAAGATCGTCTTTAGAACTAACAACATTCTAAAGATCCCTGTCGAAACTCTGAACTAGTTTGAGTGAATCTTATATTAGAAGATAAGATTCTCAAGAATAAACAAACTAGGTGCAATCAGATTTCAACCACCGTTAGTCAACCAAATCAATCGAAAACAAAGATAAACCGCAATTATCTAGTTTCCCACCAACGGGTCGCGCTAGAGCTTCTCAATCCCAAAGAAGACTTTAAACTGAGCGACCGTAAGATATTTCACCTAATTAGATTACTCTTCTCTCTGATAGGCGGCTACACCAATAACAACAATATAAGAGTAAATCTGTTGTTACGAAGGATTAGTTTGCTAGAAAGGTAAACTTCATGTATTTATAGACAAGGAAGTTTGGACACCAAAGAATTTCCAAAACCGAAAATATTCTCAAGATATTCATTAAAGCACAAATTCGGTTTCAATAATTCCTGGAAATGCTCTGTCCAAAAATAACGATCGAAATCTTTAGGAAAATCTAATTAGTAAATGCACATTACTAATTCTGTAATTTCCCCTACAAAATGAAATTAATAACCTTAATTAAAAGATTCTTAACTTAATTATGTTTCGATCATGGGATTCTCTTCCCTTAGCCGTTAAGGAATATATTTGAACAATTATAGATATAAACATTCACAGCACGTGTTCAAAGTTTGTCGACATCTTTACTTTGTAAGTTCTCTTTCACACTTACAACCTTGAAACCGATTTTCCAAACTTCCAAACAAGTTTATAATTGGTTCATCTGACTTTCAAGAACTATGTGATTGATCAAACCAACATTCAATCACAATCATGGGTTTAACGGTTCTACCAAAACAAGTTTCGGTTCTACCTCCATGTGAGTACTACGCATGGTCACACTAGATTCCCAAAGATTTGGTTGACTAGGAACTAGGATGGGTTCCCCACATATATATGGTATCTAACTTATATGTGTTGCACATGTCCATAGGATCGGTTCCCCTTTCTGCTATAAACCTTGCTGCACCCCATACAAGGATCGGTTCCCCTTTATGTACTGCACCCCTTACAAGGATCGGTTCCCTTTACCTTACTAGGATCGGTTCCCTTTCCCCAAGGTCAGACATAATCCGATCATACCACAGGTGATTACTTAAGATTGGTTTTACTAATAAAAGTTATACTAATACATAAGTCAGGACTTTGTGAATAGTTCTACCAAGAACACAACAAGTTGTGAGCGGTTATACTATATCACACATATTGGTTGTTCATAAGATATGCAATGAATAACAAAACCAATAACTCCTGGAAATTTCCTTTTCGGTTCACAAACAAGTTTATGTACTTACTTCCTTAGAACACATGTAAACATTGTTCCCTAGGATGAAATCCTCACCTCATACCCATACATAATCACAATAACATTCAAATGATTATGGCGATGTCTTATCTACAAAGTTTAATGGTTAAGTAATAAACCTCGTATTGTATTCCTTAATACTATGTCTATCTAGAGTTCATATATGCTTCGCAGTTATGTTTTCAATATGCACGACTTGAAAGATACGTTCGAGAATGAAACAGTTCAAGCCAAATATCACTAACCTCAAGTGTAAGGATGATTGTTTTCTTTGTAGCTCCTTGCTTCTTCACATCTTCAAGACTTCAGAATACTTGTAATGTATCATATCCTAATACCTTCAAGATAACCTATACGAAGTTTACCTCTAGTACATAATCAAGCGACTCTTAACATGAGTTTTGATTCACTAAAATATGACAACCAAACTTGACATACCAACGCTTGGTGGGTTCAAACGAGAAATACTCTAACAATCTCCCCCTTTCTTAATTTTAGTGACAAAACTCTTACATCATATGGATAAACAAATTACAAGAATTCATTACGCTCCTCTTGATTCCCGATTCAACAACACAGTAAAACTGCTTACATTCAATCCTTGAAAATGCCGCTGTTGACATTATAATAACAAAGCAAATACTCCCCCTAAGGAATATAGGTAGATATTCAATCCGCACGTCTTTGTTATAGCAATCTATATGACATGTTACTCCCCCTTAGTCTGTGCTTTCACTCTTTCGTTAGATAAAACATTAAAGCACCAATGTTCTTTTCCCTAGCGATGCCAATCAATATAAAATCAATACCAGCACCACCTGTTTACTCCATATATTTCTCCCCCTTTTTGTCACAAAAATGACAAAGAAACGAAAAAATAAAGGACAACACGAAAAGAATCTTACAAATCTCAGAATAAACTTGCAAACCTGTAGAGTTAGGCACGAGGGTTCCACACATCACGTTCTGATAACCACTATCAAAACCGAAACTACAAGTAGTCTTATTTTGATATGTTACCAAGGAAACAATTACCCGAAACAACTTTTACCATTTAGTTTATCAAACCAAAAACAACTAATCACATTAGTCCCTTTGCTAAAACGATTGTTCAAAAACAACCGCTTAATTCGATAAGACCAAAATAAAGTTAAACTCCATTTTTCTCATGAGGTTCTAATTATCCATAAACTTAGACCTTTCAAATTTAAACAAGCCAAACACTAGGTTAGTTAACTAGCATTTCCTTGTTTAGGCATTCGATTAGACTTGAATAACCGAAACCTCACTTTGATAAGACAAACTAAGATCAGAATTAACTTAGTTTCTTATCCGGAATCGAATTGGACTAAACAACTCATCCCATACACATATTATTTCGTTAAGCCATAAATAATTCATTTAAACCAAAATAATTCAACTTGCATAATTATTCACATCAACCGGAAGCAATTGAAATAACATAGACATTAAAAGCACCGCAATTGCACCGTAATTTTGTAAGCCTAAGAAATTGATACCATACAAACGAAAGATAACAATAGTTTTTCTTTACCGGAACCAATTGAATCACATACACATCAATTGTACCGAAATTTTGTAAGCCTAAACGATTGGTACCACACAATAAAGCAAGATAACAATAGTTTTTCTTAACATGAACCAATTGAAACACACATCCACACACACATCATGGAATAAATATCATTTGAACCTAAATTTTGTTAAAAAAAAGCAACAAATATATAATATAAACTCAGGCTTTTCTTAAACAGGAAGACAATTAACTAACAAGATTGTTACCTCAAATTTTGCATCCACTTCTCCAATATGATAGCATCTTCGTCCAGGGAGAATTGATATCGAAATATCACCATGTTTTCATCCTTATGCATAAACAAAAGAATAACAACACACCTCAACCTTTACCATAGAAAGGTTGAAAACCGGTTTTAACAATTGCAAGCAAAAGTTGAAAACCGTCGAAACACATACGATTTTATGCTAAACTAAAACCGATTCAACATATTGTGACTTTTTCACATACTGTTTCTATTAGAACCCCTCATGATCCTCTGATAAAGCCTACCTACTAGGGCTATAACTTAATCCCGCTAAATCAAAAAGTCACCCAAACCATAATGGTTCACAATAAATGAGATCGAATATTAAGGTTGTAAAACCGAAAACATACATCTCATAAACATACATAGCAATAAGATAAAAGCAATTAAGCACAAGTTATGTAAACCGAAAACTATCACAAGAAAAATTAGCAATCAAATAATTTTATTCATAATAGTTTTATTCATGATAAACCAATACAATCAATGAAAGAAATCAAAAATTGATGTTTATTATACTAGATTAAGTATTACAACAACTAACTTAATCTCTAGTGGTGATCTTGTTGTTCAGCGAGGTCTCTTCAATGTTCAAACTCTTAAAGCATGTCTTAAGATACTTGTATGCAACTACTTCTTGTTTCTCAAGTCTTTCAACTTGAATCTTCATATCAGCTATATCAACTTTTGTTTCATCAATCTTGTCTTTGAGCCAATCTTGATTTCGAACTGTTGTAATTAGATTGGTTCTCAGTTCCTCAAAACATTGGATATAGTCAATCATACTATCAGAACCAATCCAATTGGTTTTGGTTGAATCTTGAAGGTTGTAAGCCAATAGACATGACTCATCTTGTGATCCGATTGAACTATCAGAGTCATAATCATACATAATGCCTTTCTTCTTTCACTTTGTATTGATTCCTTGACAACCCTTAACCGTTTGAGCTTCCTCCTTATTAGTCTTTGAGACACTCCGAGTTACTGGAGGCAAGATCGGTTATGAACGAATATAAAGGATTCCTCAGAGTTTCGATTACGGACAAGAAAAAGTTTCTCCTCTTAAAAGAGACAACTTTCGGACCAAAAGACCTCTGGAAAATCCGAAAATATAAAACAATATATTTTGTTCCCTTAATCCGAGAAACTTAAGTCGGAAGGTTTATTAAAAACATCCGAAAATTCCAAATAACTCCAATTTGGAGAAACATGTTTAAACATGAACATTTTTAGACTTCCTTGGATTCGCAGCAACCCATATACTATCACAGAGTTTTTCTGATAAACTACTACACAAGGTACATGTGCTCCTGTTTTATTGTGCCTTTCCCATCAAAGATTATGAGCACGAAAGGATGAGAAAGCACAACATATGATATAACTAAGTTGCATCGGAGTAAGCTTTTTCCAGCTTACAGTGAATATCAGAAACATAGTTCATGTTTCTTTTAGGGAATTTCTGCCCAAGATATTTCCCAAGACGATGATCTTTTCTAACTCTAGAGATATGATGATGTGGAGAAACTATACTAATGTGAGAATTCTCGGAGATAGCTGGATCTCTCTTAGTTCTTTCAATGAGATTTTCATAAGATTTTCTCATTCTAAGGATTTCCTTATTATTCACATTAGTGTGATCATCTGAAACAACTATCGGAAATTCCTGATTGTTTCTTTTGGCAGAGATTCGCTCCTTCCCTTCCTTATGAACTCGTTCCTCATCAAAACCAGAATTGTTTCGATATGGGTGCGGAGGAACCTTTTTCCAGAAGCGATTATCAACTCTTTTCTCTGACTCCTTTGAGTTGATCTTATTGGGATATAGTATAATTTGTCTTTCTACTGAGGAATAATCTTTCAGTTTTTTAAGACAAGAAACTTCTTTCAAAATTTTTACCACCGTATGTTGAAGAAGTATAAGTTTGCTGTCAAGTGACTGAAAATTTTATTCCTTAGAATCATCACGGAATTGGTTCAAAGTTTCCTTTGGACAAGATTTCGTTTGATCATCAGTAGATCTAGAAGTTGGTTTCTCATCCTCTTCTAACTTGATGTAGTTAGGAAAACTACCATCATCTTGATCTGTTTCAGATATGATTAACCCGGTTTTGTCACAATATGTAAAAGTCGAGTAAGGACTTTAAGTTTCCTCATCAGAAGAAATCACAACATCATCATTAGTCAGAATCATAGGACGTGTCTCTTTATCTGTAAGAGATTTACCAAGAGCTTCTAGTTTGACAGCGAGATCCATTTTCTCTTTGGTTAGACAGTTTAGTTGAATGTATTTTTATCTGATCTTCTGCTTAAGAAGATTCCACTCTGTCTTTAAAATAAATACTTTAGAAGACAGAGATTTTATTGGCTTTAGGAGTTTTACCAACTCTTTATCGACATCTTATTTTTCCTCGGAAAAAGACATAAATGTTTTCGTTACTCCTGGATCATGAGACAACGAAGTATTAGCATCTTTAACTTTTGAGCATTCAAACTCTTGCATAACGTTAACAAAATTGGTCATAGATTCAATTCTTATAGGTTGGATCACACCAAACACAAATTATTAGATCTTTTCGTGTTTGCCTGCTCTGATACCAATTGAAAAGGCGAGGGTACCCAAATATACCTCAAGATAAAACTTTTCCTACCTATAAGTCCTTTCTCCGAAAGTGATTGTCTATGGACCGAGTCAAGACAATACAACTAATCGATTCACACTTCTTGTGATCGTCTATGGATACGATATCGAGACAATACAACAACGAAGTATGTTTACTTGATACAAAGGTTCGGACTTAACCAAACACAATAGGATTGCTTATCAAGTAAATAGGAATTAACGTTTGTCTAATTTACTTTAATTATAATAAAACAATTATAATGCGGAAAATAAAAGTAAATGTCACAACAAGATTTTGTTGACGAGGAAAACTGCAAATGCAGAAAAACCCCAGTACCTAGGCCAGAATTGAATACTCTAAGGATTAAGCCGCTACACAAAATTACACTAACTTCGTATAGTTCAGACCAAGTAACTAACCCTATAGTTCACCTAGTTCCTTCTGTATTCCCATGCCTCCAACTTATAAATAAGTCATGTACTTGGATCAATCCCTTTAGTTCGTATTCCAAACAGTAAAAGAACAAGAAATCTGTTTGGTATCAACTCTATTCAACCAAGTGATATGAGTCGGACAAAGGCTCTTCCGTTTATCTCAACATAAACTCCTTCGTCAGGTCTAGATCTATCTTATGCTCAATCACCCAAAGGTGATCGATTATGATTAAGCCAACAACACCTTTAATCAGAATAACTGTGTTGATGCCGATCTACTCAATTAATCAATCCAATCTACCACAAGGATAAACCGATTATTAATTGGATCCATTTTTACCGAAACAAGTATTTTGCACACCAAAGATTTTAAAACCCAAGTCAGATCTTCAATATCTTATTTGTCTTCAAACTTCTTAAATCTTCAATAAAAACCTTCACACAATCACTTGAATCTCTTGTGATCAATCACGCACAGAACGGAGTCTGTTAACAATGGATTATCACAAGATCATCTTTAGAACTAACAACAGTATAAAGATCCTTGTCGAAACTATGAACTAGTTTGAGTGAATCTTATATCAGAAGAGAAGATTCTC
The DNA here is from genome assembly GCF_003573695.1 of Papaver somniferum. Taxonomy (NCBI): domain Eukaryota; kingdom Viridiplantae; phylum Streptophyta; class Magnoliopsida; order Ranunculales; family Papaveraceae; genus Papaver; species Papaver somniferum. The sequence goes on from NC_039363.1 coordinate 51,504,189, forward strand.
AAGAATAAACAAACTAGGTACAATCAGATTTCAACCACCGTTAGTCAATCAAATCAATCGAATACAAAGATAAACCGAAATTATCTAGGTTCCCACCAACGGGTCGCGCTAGAGCTTCTCAATCCCAAAGAAGACTTTAAACTGAGCGTCCGTAAGAGATTTCACCAAATTAGATTACTCTCCGATAGGATGCTACACCAGTAACAACAACAAAAGAGTAAATATGTTGTTACGAAGGATTAGTTTGCTAGAAAGGCAAACTTCGTGTATTTATAGACAAGGAAGTTTGGACACCAAGGAATTTCCAAAACCGAAAATATTCTCAAGATAATCAGTAAATCACAAATTTGGTTTCCATAATTCCTAGAAATACTCTGTCCATAATTCCTGGAAATGCTCGGTTCTACCTCCATGTGAGTACTACGCATAGTCACACTAGATTCCCAAAGATTTGGTTGACTAGGAACTAGGATGGGTTCCCCACATATATATGGTATCTAACTTATATGTGTTGCACATGTCCATAGGATCGGTTCCCCTTTCTGCTATAAACCTTGCTGCACCCCATACAAGGATCGGTTCCCCTTTATGTACTGCACCCCTTACAAGGATCGGTTCCCTTTCCATTACTAGGATCGGTTCCCTTTCCCTTACAAGGATCGGTTCCCTTTACCTTACTAGGATCGGTTCCCTTTCCCCAAGGTCAGACATAATCCGATCATACCACAGGTGATTACTTAAGATTGGTTTTACTAATAAAAGTTATACCAATACATAAGTCAGGACTTTGTGAATAGTTCTACCAAGAACACAACAAGTTGTGAGCGGTTATACTATATCACACATATTGGTTGTTCATAAGATATGCAATGAATAACAAAACCAATAACTCCTGGAAATTTCCTTTTCGGTTCACAAACAATTTTATGTACTTACTTCCTTAGAACACATGTAAACATTGTTCCCTAGGATGAAATCCTCACCTCATACCCATACATAATCACAATAGCATTCAAGTGATTATGGTGATGTCTTATCTACAAAGTTTAGTGGTAAAGAAATAAACCTTGTATTGTATTCCTTAATACTATGTCTATCTAGAGTTCATATATGCTTCGCAGTTATGTTTTCAATATGCACGACTTGAAAGAAACGTTAGGGAATGAAACAGTTCATGTCAAATATCACTAATCTCAAGTGGAAGGATGATTGTTGTCATTATAACTCCTTGCTTCTTCACATCTTTAAGACTTAACAATACTTGTAATGTCTCATATCCTAGTACTTTCAAGATAACCTGTACGAAGTTTAACTCTAGTACATAATCAAGCGACTCTTAACATGAGTTTTGATTCACTAAAATATGACAACCAAACTTGACATACCAACGGTTGGTGGGTTCAACCGATCAATTCTCTAATACACACGGCTTCTAAACCCTAATTTAAATTTGCGGCAGTGGGCAACTGCCGCAAATCATCTCGTTCATCCAACTTCGCTAGCCTAGTCGGATGGTTTAGATTTATTTTCAGAAGGCCAACATGGTAACGCTGTGATCACCGGCGACCCCTCCTCCTAAAATAGCGCTCGACCAAGTGGTATCTCACCCATAGGGTTCTCAAACGATCGCCCAAAGGTGGCCGGTCATGATACCTTTTTAAGACGTTCAATTCGCGACTAATTTCAAAGAACTATAAAACAACAATGTTTCCTGCATATTGATTATTTTCAGCTGCTTGTTTAAAAGCGATGCTTTATATACATCGATTATAAGCAATGTTTTATAAATATTGATTTCACGAATAATTTTATTATTTGACCTAAAAGCACTATGTGTTTTTTAGCGGCGAGTCTCACGACTTGACCCATTTAATCGAGACATCAAACATGTCACAAACTGGGGGATGCTCACTGGGGTATTGGTCTGGCGGTTTACAACGTGCGGCATGCAACATGCCCATTACGAGAAAGTGTCGGGAAAGAACGGACGGTTAACAACAATGAGAGTAGTGGGTTAAAGTGTGACCAGTTTTCCCTCGTAATGGAAACGTGGTGATCACCACTTTTTACACAACCCCACTTCTCCACTGCTTAATCACCTCCACTTCCTACCAGATCAGGGTGTGCTCAAACATGACTTGTATAAATTAGGATTTCAACCTATTTCAAAAAAACACAAGTGTTATCAACACAAGTAGCCAGAAACCATATTCTGATACAAGTCATAAATAACCATACCTTCATAATTCAACATTCTGATATAAAAACACCTTCTTCGCTTCCCTCCCAAGATCAAACCTTATCCTTCACTTTGTGACCGAATTGAATCTGGAACGACCATTTCTTGGTTTAGGCCAGAGTCTTACAAATTGATCTCTCGAATCTAAAAGTACTTTTGTATAGTACATTTGTTTAGGGTTTGAATTCGTTTCTCATCAACACATCCAAATTTACCAAATATAACAGAATCAGTTTGTACCCCAAAACAACTGGAGACCACAGTGGGAGATTAATATCTCGGTTACAATCTCAAGCTCTCGCAAAGATGCTTGGTCTCGGGACTAATTTAACTACGTCAAATCCCAGACAGAATCCCTAAAATGGTAATGTTTCTCACGTTCCATCGAGCAATTCTGGTTGCAATGAACTTTCGTATTTTACTACCCCATTTGTCTCTGTTGATTCAATCAATGGAGAAATCCCAATTCTGGCTGAACTAACGCGGAGACAAGAAATTTTGTCAAGAAATGTGAACCGGCTGAAGGGAGCAATTGATAACCTGTTCACCTGCCTGATACATGTGACAAGAATTTTAGAAGCATATATGGTGGAACGTCCAAATCTCTCAACGGATGATCGTCCTCGAGTCAACAATTTCACTACCAATTGGAGACCGGTGGACCAGGAAGCAGCTTCTCGAATGGAAAGTTTATGCGAACTTCTACACCTCTCGAAGGATCAACGAACGGAGACATTTACTGCAATCAACCAAATAGCTCTAGATACGCGTTTGGCCCCTTCACATCCAGAAATCTCAAAAACGCCAGGGATGTCCGGGGACAATGTTACATTTACCAAAGACGACATGATGGCGGAAGAGGGTCATAACCGAGCCCTGCACGTTACTTCACGCATCAAGGATTCAGAATTCAAAAGGTCTCTTATCGACACGGAAGCATCCTCGAATGTTATTAATCTTAAAACTCTCAGGACAACCAAAGTTCGACCAAACAAAATTGTACGACAACCTACCATGATGACATACTTCGAATGAAACCAAACTAGCACGTACGGGTATTTAAATATGAGTCTATCAGTAGGACCTGTCCAGTCAAAAGTGAAGTTCGAAGTAATAGAGAAGGAGCCGGACTACCACATGATACTGGGGAGACCGTGGCTTCATGACAATAAGATTTTCCCCTCAATGTATCACCAATGCCTGAAAACTATGCGGAATGAAGAATTTGTTCGCATTCCCGCGTCATTGTCTCTTTATGCACCAATTTGTGGCATGGAACTGTTTGGGCCAAAGGAAAATTCGCGAGATTCATCAAATAAGGTGTACTGCATTCCACTCCCCACGTGGGAGTCGATCGAGGAGGAAGAGCGGATCACTTCATTAAATAGAGAGACCAAGTCTCGTGGCGCATCTCCGCTGACATGACTTGTTAATTCTTCTTCACCAAGCGAAAGCTCAGCTCATCTTCACACTAAGAGGGAACGGACTTTTGTGGCGAGTTGTGATCAGAAAGGGAAAACCTTATACCGGCGCCGCTGTTAGCAATTAAAAGGGGAGGTTATCACCCAGTCTCTCCGCCCAATGGAATGCAATAGTAACGACAATCTTCAAGAAGAAGTATCATATGCTCCACGACAGTTACAGGATGGCACCGACTCCATAACCGATGAACTTGAAATCATCAACATCGGGGATGAAGACTCTCCAAGGCCTATCTCCATCAGTTTGGCTCTATGTACAGACGAACGCATAAAACTTGTGAATCTTCTTAAGGAGTATCAAGACATATTCACATGGACATATGAGGAAATGCCCGGTCTAGAAAAAAAACTGGTCACTCATCATCTACATATAATACATGGATCCAAGCCAGTCAAACAATCTCCAAGGCAGTTCAGACACGATATGGAGGAACAAATCAAGATTGAGATTTAGAAGCTACTAGCCGCAGGTTTCATAAGGCCCATTCACCATCCTACCTGGTTATCCAATGTGGTTCCCGTAAAGAATAAGAGCGGTCAAATTAGGTGTTGTGTTGATTTCAGAGATCTGAACAAATGCTGCCCCAGAGACGATTTTACCCTTCCCAACATCGACATGCTAGTAGACGCTACCAGCGGACATGGCATGTTCTCCTTCATGGATGGATACAACAGATACAACCAGATAAATATGTATGAGCATGACGCAAGTAAGACAACTTTTCGAACCCCTCTCGGAAACTTTTATTATACTGTTGTTGATGGTGGTTTTTAGCTTAGGGTCAAAATCGTAAAACTGTACATCTGACATGACGTCACTATGACCATTAGCACATTTATTGAATCAATCAGCATGCCTACGCAAGAATTACCGGGGTACCATATTTTTTACATGGGTCATGTTCCACGGCAGAACCCTTAACACTGACCGACATCATTTATGCCAAACCTTAATTCTCATGCTACCATGCCAAGGCATGCCAACCATGCCAGCCACGTCACCGCGCTAAGGCATGCCAACCATGCCAGCCACACCACTGTGCCAATGGCATACCATGCAAGCCACATCTCCGCGCCAAGGCATGCCAACCATGCCAGCCGCACCACTGCGCCAATGGCATGCCATACCAGCCGCACCTCCGCGCCAAGGCATGCCAACCATGCCAGCCGCACCACTGCGCCAATGAAATGCCATGCCATCCGCACCTCCGTGTTAAGGCATGCCAACCATGCCAGCCACTCCACCGCGCCAATGGCATGCCATGCCAGCCGCACCTCCGCGCCAAGGAATACCAACCATGACAGCCGCACCTCAGTGCCAAGGCATGCCAACCATGCCAGTCGCACCACTGCGCCAATGGCATGCCATGCAAGACGCACCTCCGCTCCAAGGCATGCCAACCATGCCATCCACACCACATGTGCCACTGGCATGCCAACCACCTTGCCGCACCATACCATACCATGCCACATGTGTCAATGGCATGCCGCGCCATCCACCTTGCCGCGCCTAAGCCATGCCATGTCGGCCTTCCCTTCACGACTGCCAAAAGGAAGGCGTGCGACAATCAACGACCACCCTTCCATCTTAGATGCAAATCTCAACCGTCCAAGGTCACCAACCAACGCATGGTAACCTTTGGCCCAACGCCAAAACCCTAGTTTGGTCGCGCCTAAACCACGCCAAGGCATGCCGACCATGACACATGTGCCAATGGCATGCCGCACCATCCACCTTTCTGCGCCTAAGCCATGTTATGCCGGCCTTACCTTCACGGCTGTCAAAACGAAGGCGTGCGACAAACAACGACCACCCTTCCATCTTAGATGCAAATCTCAGCCGTCCAATATCACCAACCAACACATGGTAACCTTTGGCCCAACGCCAAAACCCTAGTTTTGGTCACGCCCAAACCGCGCCAAGGCATGACGGCGATGCCACATGTGCCAATGGCATGCCAGCCACCTTGTCGCGCCATACCATGCTGGCCTTCCCTATGCGGTTACCAAAACAAAGTCTGGAGACAATCAACGGCCATCCTTCCATCTAAGATGAAAATATTAGCCGTCCAAGGTCGCCAACCAACGCGTGGTAACCTTTGGCCCAACACCAAAACCTTTGTTTTGGCCACGCCCAAACCGCGCCAAGGCATGCCTGCCATGCCACATGTGCCAATGGCGTGACAACCACCTTGCCGCGCTATACCATGCCGGCCTTCCCTATTCGGCTACCAAAACAAAGGCTTGCAAAGATCAACGACCACTTTTCCATCTAAGATGCGGATCTTGGCCGTCCAAGGTTACCAGCTAACGCATGGCAACCTTTGGCCCGACGCCAAGCCCTAGTTTGGTCGCGCCTAAACTAGGCCATATTAAATCCGTACAAGCCATGCTTTCATGCCACAGGCTACCAAACGAAGGGTTGCAATAATCAACGGCTACCCTTCCTCTCAAGATGCAAAATCTCGACCGTCGAAGGTCACCACCGAGCCGGCAAGTCTCCCAAGCTCAACTTGCCGAACAACAACATGCTACATGTTTTTCACGAAAACACTCGAGACATCAACACATGTCACAAACTGGGGGATGCTCATTGGGTATTGGTTTGGCGGTTTACAGCGTGCGGCGTACACTACGCCCGTTATAAGACAGTGTCATAAGGATGAGGCGGTTAGTAAATACAGGGAGTAATGGTGAAACGCTTTATTTTATGGAACATCAATTCCAGGTGTTACCGGTGACCACCTCCTCCCATTTACTCATCCGTTTTCCATTTCTTACCAGAGTACGTTTCACTTCGACTTGTATAAATAGGTCTTACATATTTCCACCGAACAACAAGTTCAGGTCAGGAGGATACAACACTCAGAAAATATTTGCTATCTTCCCATCTGTTAGCTTCCCACTTTCTGATACAAGTCGTGAAACAACTACTCTTCCAGAATCAACTATTCTGGTCTCAATACTCTCTTCGATTCCCTCCCCAAAACCAACCCTTCTCCTTCACTTTGTGACCGAAGCAAGTCTGGAACGACCATTTCTTGGTTTAGGCCGGATTTGTACAGATTGATCTCTTGAATCTAAAGTACTCCCTTGCACTACATTGTTTAGGGTTTAAACTCGTTTCTCACCCACACACCCGAAATTACCAAAATCAGCAGAAATCGTTTTCACCCTTAAACAACGACTATTTGCTGTCAAACAAAGTAGTGCTAATAGCTAAAGCTAATCCTGTCAAGTTATTGCTCTCAAAACCGGCCTTGATAAGCAGGCCGGCCAAATGGATACTCCAAATATCGGAGATCGATATAACATGCACTCCCCTACGGGCTATCAAAGGACAAGCAGTGGTAGATCTACTAGCAGCATTCCCAGGAGAAAGAACTACTGCACTACATGAAGATCTTCTTGGAGAGTTTCCAGAAATCTCTTTTGTCAAAGAGGAAGCGTGGCTACTATATTTCGACGGATCCGCTACACCTAGCAGTTTTATCGGAGGAGCAGGTGTAGTTCTTGTTAGAGAATATCTCGGTTGAACCCACCAAGTGTTGGTATGTCAAGTTTGGTTGTTATATTTTAGTGAATCAAAACTCATTTAAAGAGTCGCTTGATTATGTACTAGAGTCAAATTCGTATAGGTTAGCTTGAAAGTATTAGGATATGAGACATTACAAGTATTGCGAAGACTTGAAGAAGTGAAGAAGTAAGAAGCTACAACGATAAAATCATCCTTCCACTTGAGGTTAATGATATTTGACTTGAATTGTTTCATTCCCTAACGTATCTTTCAAGTCGTGCATATTGAAAACAAAACTGCGAAGCATGAACACTCTAGTTAGACATAGTATTAAGGAATACAATACGAGGTTTATTGCTTGACCATTAAACTTTGTAGATAAGACATCGACATAATCGTTTAAATGCTATTGTGATTATGTATGGGTATGAGGTGAGGATTTCATCCTACGAAACAATGGTTTACATGTGTTTTAAGGAAGTAAATTCATGAACTTGTTTTGTGAATCGAAAAGGAAATCGCCAGACATTATTGGTATTGTTATTCATTGCATATCTTGTGAACAACCAGTATGTGTAATTAGTATAACCGCTCATGACTTGTTTATGTTCTTGATAAAACTATTCACAAAGGCCCGACTTTTGTATTGGTATGACTTTTATTAGTGAAACTGATCTTAAGTAATCACCTGAGATGGTATGATCGAGTTTGTGATTTTGTGTATGACCGACTCTGGGTAAAGGTGAACCGATCCTAGTAAGAGGTGCAACACATTACAAAGTGGAATCGATCCTTGTATGAGGTGCAACAAGTTTTTAGCAGAAAGGGGAACCGATCCTATGAACATGTGCAACACATTTTTAGGAAAAGGGAACCGATCCTATGGACATGTGCAGCAAGTACAAGTTAGATACCATATATATGTGGGGAGCCGATCCTAGTACCTAGTCAACAAAAATTTTGGAAAGCTAGTGTGACTATGCACAGTACTCAAATGGAGGTAGGACCGAAACTTGTTTTGGTAGAATCGTGAAACCCATGATTTGTGATTGAGTGTTCTTGATTAACCACATAGTTCTTGAAAGTCAGATGAACCAATTCTAAACTTATTTGGAAGTGTGGCAAATAAGTTTCAAGGTTGTAAGTATGAAAGAGGACTTACAAAGTAAGGATTTCAACATACTTTGAACATGTGCAGTAACGCTAATATTTAATTGTTCAAAGTTATTCATTAATAGATAAAGGAAGAAAATACCAGGATCGAAACATAAATAAGTTAAGAATCTTTTATTTAAGGTTTTTAATTTTATTTTAGGAAAATGAGTAGTAATGTGAATTTACTAGTTGGAGATTTTCCAAATAGATTTTCGGTCAATATTTTGGACAAAGCATTTCCAGGAATTATGGAAACCGAATTTGGAATATATTGCATATCTTGAGAATATTTTCGGTTTTGTAAATTCCTTGGTGTCCATACTTCCTTGTCTATAAATACTTGAAGTTTTCATTTCTAGCAAACTAATCCTTCGTGACAGCAAACTTCCTCGGTTGTGTTGTTACTGGTGAAGCTGCTTATTCGGAGAGGAGAGTAACCAAATTAGGCGAAATCTCTTACGACCGCTCAGTTTAAAGTCTTCTTTGGGATTGAGAAGCTCTATTAGTACCGTTGGTGGGAAACTAGATAATTACGGTTTATCTTTTGTTTTCGATTCATTTGATTGACTAGTAATGGTTGAAATTTTATTGCACCTAGTTGGTTTATGCTTGAGAATCTTCTCATCTGATATAATAATCATTCAAACTAGATCGAAGTTTCGATAGGGATCTTTAGACTGTTTGTAGATCTAAAGACGTCTTGTGATCGATAAACCATTGTTAACAGACTCTGTTCTGTGTGTGACTGATCACAAGAGATTCAAGTTGTTGTGTGCAGGTGTCTATTGAAGATCTAAGAAGATTTGAAGACAAAGAAGATATTGAAGATTTCTGATTTGGGGTTCATAATCTTTGGTGTGCACATTATTTGTTTCGGTGTATAGGATCCAACTATAATCGGTTTATCCTTGTGGTAGATTAGATTGATTAGTTGTGTAGATCGGCACCAATACAATTACCTTTGGTAGTTGATCATAAAATAGATCTAAGAAACTTACAAAGGAGTTCATTGAGATAAACATAAGTGCCTTTGTCGAACTCACATCACTTGGTTGAAAATAGTTGCTACCAAACAGATTTATTGTTCCTTTACTGTTTGGAATACGAACCAAAGAAATTGTTCCAAGTACATGACTTATTAATAAGTTGGAGGTGTGGGAATACAGATGGAACTAGGTGAACTATAGGTTTAGTTGCTTGGTCTCAACTACACGAAGTTAGTTTGATTTTGTATAGCGGCTTAATTCTTAGAGTATTCAATTCTGGACAAGGTCCCGGGGTTTTTCTGCATTTTCGGTTTCCTCGTTAACAAAATCTTGCTGTGTCTTTTACTTTTCTATTTCTGCAATTATAATTATTTTTATTATAATTAGAAGTAAAATACGCAAACGTTAATTCCTATTTACTTGATAAGTAATCCTATTGTGTTTGGTTAAGTCCGAACCTTTTTATCAAGTAAACATACTTTGTTGTTGTATTGTCTCGATCTCGTATCCATAGACGATCACACAAAGTGTGAACCGGTTAGTTGTATTGTCTCGACTCAGTCCATAGACAATCACTTTCGGAGAAAGGACTTATAGGTAGGAAAAGTTTTAGATTAAGGTATATTTGGGTACCCTCGTCTTTTCAATTGATATCAGAGCAGGCAAACACGAAAATATATAACAATCTGTGTTTGGTGCAATCCAACCTATAAAAAATTGAATCCATGTATGGTTCAGTTAACGTAGAGCAAGAAGATGATATACTTCGGAAAGAATGTTTGTTTTCAAAAAACTGATAAAAAAGTCAGCACTGTTAGTTCTCTGGTGGAACATATCTCAGGAAATATTAACCATGATGAGTTAATACGAAAACAAATGCTTGTTACAAACAAATCGGATTCAGAAGATAGTAATGAGATTAAATTTTTCATAAAGCTTGCTGAAAAATATAATCTAAGGGATAATAAATATTATCCATCTTCCGAGAAGATTGTCAGAGAATCATTTATTCATGAGGATGACGAATCTAATGGATTTGATTTTGTTCAAGCCAAAAGAGGTATATTAGTTAAAACAAGGATATGTGATTCTGATCCCCAGAATCTCTTAACTAATATACAACATCGTGATTCTATGTGTCTTAAGGGATAATCAGTTGACTAGTATCCGGTCAAGATCGTCTAACAATGCTTATCTCTCAAACAAAGAAAAAGATCAACTCATGTATACAAAAACAAATGATTTCAGATCATGCTGCTTTGTTGTTGATCAACTGTCTAAAATAGAATCCAGGAAATAATCTCATCAAATGATTATGTCATATTCCAAGGAATTCCTGGGTCGATATAAGAGTTCTGGTTATTTCGCAACTCAAAAAACTTCAAGTCACGCTTATGATCTTGATCATCGATCTGATCATTCTGTTAGATCAGATCACTCCAGCTGTGATATAGTGAAAGAAGTTTACTCTTGGAAGAATCCCAAAAAGATAGTTATCCAAAAATATCATGATGGATCATGTTCCATAAATTATGAGCTATCACTAGCTCACTCCAACAACTGATGTTGGTCTTTGGAATTTCCCTAGATGTGCTCAACTCAAATAAAAAGGGAAATTCTTTAAAAGAGCACAAGAATATGAATAATGTATAATATTATACTCTTGAATATATAAAGTATTTTTCAATACTTGGAATATGTTTTGTATTTTTAGAAAAATACTTTCGATCTTTGGAAAGTCCATGAGAAAAGTTGGGAAAAATATTTTCAGAACTCCTAGGTCATACTGGTTCAGAAAGACTCTATGATGTTTCCGAAAGTTTATATTTTCACAAATAAAAATACCATGATTAGGTATTTGAATCTTGGTAACCGAGTTTCGATTATTATATAAACCATCTATAGGACCGATCCTTCTTCTGTCCACGATAAAAGATGGGTGAAAATACTATTGACATTGAATCTCAACTTCGAAAACCTGAAACCTTTTCAGTTGAGTTCAGATGCTACTTCTCAAACGAACATAAAAAGAATCATATTTCTTTTGAGCTTATGCTTATGCTAATGGGATATTTTGAAGTCGCTCGTGATATTTTGGAAACTGCAGTAGTGAATAAAAAACTGCTCGAGTCAAACCTCTTGAAATCGATTGTGGAATTGAATCTTCTGAAACAAAGACTCAATCATTTAAAACAGAAAATAAGACTCAAGAATCAAAACACCGAGGAATTGTCGGTAAATAATGGAAGCACCACTAGAGATTAAGTTATATGTTGTAATACTTAATCCAAAAAAATAGACATCAATTTTTGATTTCTTTCAATAATTGTATTAGGTCTATTATGAATAAAACTATTATGAATAAAATTATTTGATTTATAATATTTCTTGTGATAGTTTTTGATTTAAATAGCCTGTGCTTGAATCCTTTATCTTATTGCTATGTGTGTTTATGAGATGTTTGGTTTCGGTTTTATAACCTTGATATTAGATCTCAATATGTTGTGAACCCTTAGGGTTTGGGTGACTTTTTGATTTAGCAGGATTAAGTTCTATCCCATGTTGGTAGGCTTTATCAAAGGATCATGAGGGGTTCTGATAGAAACAATATGTGAAAAAGTCACAATATGTTGAATCGGTTTTGGTTTAGCATAAAAGCATATGTGTTTCGAGGGTTTTCAACTTTTTCTTGCAATAGTTAAAAACCGGTTTTCAACCTTTCTCTGGTAAAGGTCGGTTGTTATTCTTTTGTTTTGCATAAGGATGACAACATAATGATATTTCGATATCTATTCTCTCTAGAAGAAGATGCAAACATATTGGAGAAGAGGATGTGAAATTTGAGGTAACAATCTTGTTAGTTAATTGTTTTCCTGTTTAAGAAAAGCCTGATTTTATTTCATATATTTATTGCTTTTGCTTAACAAAATTTCGGTACAATTGATGTTTTATTCCATTATGTGTGTATGGGTGTGTGTATGATTCAATTGGTTCCGGTTAAGAAAAACAATTGTTATCTTGCTTTATTGTGTGGTATCAATCGTTTAGGCTTACAAAATTTCGGTTCAATTGCGGTTCTTTAATGTCTATGTTGTTTCAATTGCTTCCGGTTGAGGTGAATAATTATGCAAGTTGATTTATTTTGGTTTGTATGAATTGTTTATGGCTTAACGAAAGAAAAGGTTTACGGGATGAATTGTTTAGTCCAATTTGATTCCGGATAAGAGAAACTAAGTTAATTCTGATCTTACTTAGACTTATCAAAGTGGAAGTTTTGATTATTCAAGTCTAATTGAATTCCTTAATAAGAAATGCTAGTTAACTAACCTAGTACTTGTCTTGTTTAAAAGTTAAAGGTCTAAGTTATATGGATAATTAGAACCTGATGAGAAAAATAGAGTTATCTTTATTTTGCTCTTATCGAACAAGCGATTGTATTCGTACAATCGGTTTAGCAAAGGAACTAAGGTGCTTAGTTGATTTTTGGTTTTCTAAACTATTAGGGAAAATTTCTTTGGGCAATTGTTTTCTTGATAACATATCAAAACATAATTACTTTGTAGTTTCGGTTTTGATATTGGTAATAAAAAATGGTGTATGGAAACCTCGTGCTTAACTCTATAGGTTGCAAGTCTATTTTGAGATTTGTAAGATCCTTTTCGGTTTGGCCTTTATTTTTTTCGTTTCTTTGTCATTTTGTGACAAAAAGGGGGAGAAATATATGGAGTAAACAAGTGATGCTGGCATTGATTTATATTGATTGGTATCACTAAGAAAAAGGACATTGATGCTTAAACGTTTATCTAACGAAAGAGTAAAAGCATAGACTAAGGGGGAGTAACATATCATTACAAAGGGAATAACAAAGACGTGTGGATTTATAAAATCTACCTATCTTACCTTTAGGGGGTTAATATTCTTTGTTATTATAATGTCAACAGCGGCATTTAAGGATTGAATGTATATAGGTTATTGTGCTGTTGAATTCAGGAATCAAGCGTATGTGTAATGAATTCTTGTAATTTGTTTATCCATATGATGTAAGAGTTTTTCACTAAAATTGACAAAGGGGGAGATTGTTAGAGCATAGCTCGGATGAACCCACCAAGCGTTGGTATGTCAAGTTTGGTTTTCATATTTTAGTGAATCAAAACTCATTTAAAGAGTCGCTTGATTATGTACTAGAGTCAACTACGTATAGGTTAGCTTGAAAGTATTAGGATATGAGACATTACAAGTATTGCGAAGACTTGAAGAAGTGAAGAAGTAAGAAGCTACAACGACAACATCATCCTTCTACTTAAGGTTACTGATATTTGACTTGAACTGTTTCATTCCCTAACGTATCTTTCAAGTCGTGCATATTGAAAACAAAACTGCGAAGCATGAACACTCTAGTTAGACATAGTATTAAGGAATACATATAGGGTTTATTGCTTAACCATTAAACTTTGTAGATAAGACATCGACATAATTGTTTAAATGCTATTGTGATTATGTGTGGGTATGAGGTGAGGATTTCATCATAGGAAATAATGTTTTACATGTGTTTTAAGGAAGTAAATTCATGAACTTGTTCTGTGAATCGAAAAGGAAATTGCCAGGCATTATTGGTATTATTATTCATTGCATATCTTGCAAACAACCAATATGTGTGATTAGTATAACCTCTCATGACTTGTTTATGTTCTTGGTAAAACTATTCACAAAGGCCCGACTTTTGTATTGGTATGACTTTTATTAGTGAAACCGATCTTAAGCAATCACCTGAGATGGTATGATCGAGTTTGTGATTTTGTGTATGACCAACTATGGGTAAAGGGGAACCGATCCTAGTAAGAGGTGCAACACATCACAAAGGGGAATCGATCCTTGTATTAGGTGCAACAAGTTTTTAGCAGAAATGAGAACCGATCCCATGGACATGTGCAACACATTTTTACGAAAAGGAGAACCGATCCTACGGACATCTGCAGCAAGTACAAGTTAGATACCATATATATGTGGGGAACCGATCCTAGTACCTAGTCAACCGAATTTTTGAAAATCTAGTGTGACTATGCACAATACTCACCTGGAGGTAGAACCGAAACTTGTTTTGGTAGAATCGTGAAACCCATGATTTGTGATTGAGTGTTCTTGATCAATCACATAGTTCTTGAAAGTTAGATGAACCAATTCTAAACTTGTTTGGAAGTGTGGAAAATCGGTTTCAAGGTTGTAAGTATGAAAGAGAACTTACAACGTAAGGATGTCAACATACTTTGAACATGTGCAATAACGCTAATCTTTAATTGTTCAAAGTTATTCCTTAATTGATAAAGGAAGAAAATCCCAGGATCGAAACATAAATAAGTTAAGAATCTTTTATTTAAGGTTTTTAATTTTATTTTAGGAAAATGAGAATTAGTAATGTGCATTTACTAGTTGGAGATTTTCCAAAGAGATTTTCGGTCAATATTTTGGACAAAGCATTTCCAGGAATTATGGAAACCGAATTTGGAATATATTGCATATCTTGAGAATATTTTCGGTTTTGGAAATTCCTTGGTGTCCAAACTTCCTTGTCTATAAATACTTGAAGTTTTCATTTCTAGCAAACTAATCCTTCGTGACATCAAACTTTCTCGGTTGTGTTGTTACTGGTGAAGCCTCCTATTCGGAGAGGAGAGTAACCTAATTAGGCGAAATCTCTTACGGCCGCTCAGTTTAAAGTGTTCTTTGGGATTGAGATGCTCTATTAGTACCGTGGTGGGAAACTAGATAATTGTGGTTTATCTTGTGTTTTCAATTTATTTGATTGACTAATATTGGTTGAAATTTGATTGCACCAAGTTTGTTTATGCTTGAGAATCTTGTCTTCTGATATAAGATTCACTAGTTTTTTTATGCTTGTGAATCTTCTCTTCTGATATAAGATTCACTCAAACTAGATCGAAGTTTCGATAGGGATCTTTAGACTGTTTGTAGATCTAAAGACGTCTTGTGATCGATAAACCATTGTTAACAGACTCTGTTATGTGCGTGATTGATCACAAGAGATTCAAGTTGTTGTGTCCAGGTGTCTATTGAAGATCTAAGAAGATTTGAAGACAAAGAAGATATTGGAGATTTCTGATTTGGGGTTCATAATCTTTGGTGTGTACAATACTTGTTTCGGTGTAGAGGATCCAACTATAATTGGTTTATCCTTGTAGTATATTAGATTGATTAGTTGTGTAGATCGGCATCAATACAATTCTTGGTGATTAAAAGTATTGATTTCAAAATCTTAACAATTACCTTTGGTTGTTGATCATAAGATAGATTTAAGAACCTGATAAAGGAGTTCATTGAGATAAATAGAAGAGCCTTTGTCGAACTCACATCACTTGGTTGAAAATAGTTGCTAACAAACAGATTTGTTGTTCCTTTACTGTTTGGAATACGAACCAAAGGAATTGTTCCAAGTACGTGACTTATTCATAAGTTGGAGGCGTGGGAATACAGATGGAACTAGGTGAAATATAGGTTTACTTGCTTGGTCTCAACTATACGAAGTTAGTTTGATTTTGTATAGCGGCTTAATCCTGAGAGTAGTCACTTCTGGACAAGGTTCCGGGGTTTTTCTGCATCCGCGGTTTCCTCGTTAACAAATTCTTGCCGTGCCTTTTACTTTTCTATTTCTGCAATTATAATTGTTTTTATTATAATTAGAAGTAAAATACGCAAACGTTAATTCCTATTTACTTGATAAGTAATCCTATTGTGTTTGGTTAAGTCCGAACCTTTTTATCAAGTAAACATACTTCATTGTTGTATTGTCTCGATCTCGTATCCATAGACGATCACACAAAGTGTGAACCGATTAGTTGTGTTGTCTTGACTCAGTCCATAGACAATCACCTTCGGAGAAAGGACTTATAGGTATGAAATTTTTTAGATTGAGGTATATTTGGGTACCCTCGTTTTTTCAATTGGTATTAGAGCATGCAAACACGAAAAGATATAACATTTTGTGTTTGGTGCGATCCAACCTATAAGAAATCGAATCCATGTCTGGTTCAGTTAACGTAGAGCAAGAAGATGATATACTTCAGAAAGAATGTTTGTTTTCAAAAACTGATAAAAAAGTCAGCACTGTTAGTTTTCTGGTGGAACACATCTCAGGAAATATTAACCATGATGAGTTAATACGAAAACAAATGCTTGTGACAAACAAGTCGGAGTAATGAGATTAAATTATTCATAAAGCTTGCTGAAAAATATAATCTAAGGGAGAATAAATATTATTCATCTGTCGAGAAGATCGTCAGAGAATCATTGATTCATGAGGATGCTGAATCTAATTGACTTGATTTTGTTCAAGCCAAAAGCGGTATATTAGTTAAAAAAAGGATATGTGATTCTGATCCCCAAAATCTCTTAACTAATATACAACATCGTGATTCTATGTGTTTTAAGGGATAATCAGTTGACTAGTATCCGGTCAATATCGTCTAACAATGCTTATCTCTCAAACAAAGATAAAGATCAACTCATGTATACAAAAACAAATGATTCAGATCATGCTGCTTTGTTGTTGATCAACTGTCTAAAATAGAATCCAGGAAACAATCTCATCAAATGATGATGTCATATTCCAAGGAATTCCTGTGTCGATATAAGAGTTCTGGTTATTTGGAAACTCAAAAACTTCAAGTCAAGCTTATGATCTTGATCTTCGATCTGATTATTCTGTTAAATCAGATCACTCCAGATGTGACATAGTGAAAGAAGTTTACTCTTGGAAGAATCCCAAAAAGATAGATATTCAAAAATATCATGATGGATCATGTTCCATAAATTCTGAGCTGTCACTAGCTCACTCCAACAACTGATGTTGGTCTTTGTAATTTCCCTAGATGTGCTAAACTCAAATAAAAAGGGAAATTCTTTAAAAGAGCACAAGAATATGAAGAACGTATAATATTATAGTCTTGAATATCTAAACTATTTTTCTATACTTGGAAGATCTTTTGTATTTTTAGAAAAATACTTTCGATCTTTGGAAAGTCCATGGGAAAAGTTGGGAAAAATATTTTCAGAACTCCTAGGTCATACTGGTTCGGAAAAACTCTATGATGTTTCAGAAAGTTTATATTTTCACAAATAAAAATACCATGATTGGGTATTTGAATCTTGGTAACCGAGTTTGGATTATTATATAAACCATCTATAGGACCGATCCTTCTTCTGTCCACGATAAAAGATGGGTGAAAATACTATTGACATTGAATCTCAACTTCGAAAACCTGAAACCTTTCCAGCTGAGTTCAGATGCTACTTCTCAAATGAACAAAAAAAGAATCATATTTCTTTTGAGCTTATGTTTATGTTAATGGGAGATTTTGAAGTCGCTCGTGATCATTTGGAAACTGCAGTAGTGAATGAAAAACAGCTCGAGTCAAACCTCTTGAAATCGATTGTGGAATTGAATCTTCTGAAACAAAGACTCAATCATTTAAAAGAGAAAAGAAGACTCAAGAATCAAAAAACCGAGGAATTGTCGGTAAATAATGGAAGCACCACTATAGATTAAGTTATATGCTGTAATACTTAATCCAAAAAAATAGACATCAATTTTTGATTTCTTTCAATGATTGTATTAGGTCTATTATGAATAAAATTATTTGATTTATAATATTTCTTGTGATAGTTTTTGATTTACATAGCCTGTGCTTGAATGCTTTATCTTATTGCTATGTATGTTTATGAGGTGTTTGGTTTCGGTTTTATAACCTTGATATTAGATCTCATAATGTTGTGAACCCTTAGGGTTTGGGTGACTTTTTGATTTAGCAGGATTAAGTTCTATCCCATGTTGGTAGGCTTTATCAAAGGATCATGAGGGGTTCTGATAGAAACAATATGTGAAAAAGTCACAATATGTTGAATCGGTTTTGGTTTAGCATAAAAGCATATGTGTTTCGAGGGTTTTCAACTTTTTCTTGCAATAGTTAAAAACCGGTTTTCAACCATTCTCTGGTAAAGGTCGGTTGTTATTCTTTTGTTTTGCATAAGGATGACAACATAATGATATTTCGATATCAATTCTCTCTAGAAGAAGATGCAAACATATTGGAGAAGAGGATGTGAAATTTGAGGTAACAATCTTGTTAGTTAATTGTGTTCCGGTTTAAGAAAAGCCTGATTTTATTTCATATATTTATTGTTTTTGCTTAAAAAAATTTCGGTACAATTGATGTTTTATTCCATTATGTGTGTATGGGTGTTTGTATAATTCAATTGGTTCCGGTTAAGAAAAACTATTGTTATCTTGCTTTATTGTGTGGTATCAATCGTTTAGGCTTATAAAATTTCGATTCAATTGCGGTGCTTTAATCTCTATGTTGTTTCAATTGCTTCCGGTTGAGGTGAATAATTATGCAAGTTGATTTATTTTGGTTTATATGAATTGTTTATGGCTTAACGAAAGAAAAGGTTTACGGGATGAATTGTTTAGTCCAATTCGATTCCGGATAAGAGAAACTAAGTTAATTCTGATCTTAGTTAGACTTATCAAAGTGGAAGTTTTGGTTATTCAAGTCTAATTGAATGCCTTAATAAGAAATGCTAGTTAACTAACCTAGTACTTGTCTTGTTTAAAAGTTAAAGGTCTAAGTTATATGGATAACTAGAACCTAATGAGAAAAATAGAGTTATCTTTATTTTGCTCGTATCGAACAAGCGATTGTATTCGTACAATCGTTTTAGCAAAGGAACTAAGGTGCTTAGTTGATTTTTGGTTTGCTAAACTATTAGGGAAAATTTCTTTGGGGAATTGTTTCCTTGATAACATATCTAAACATAATTACTTTCTAGTTTCGATTTTGATATTGGTTATCAAAAATGGTGTGTTGAAACCTCGTGCTTAACTCTATAGGTTGCAAGTCTATTTTAAGATTTGTAAGATCCTTTTCGGTTTGTCCTTTATTTTTCGTTTCTTTGTCATTTTATGACAAAAAGGGGGAAAAATATATTGAGTAAACAAGTGATGCTGGCATTGATTTATATTGATTGGTATCACTAAGGAAAAGGACATTGGTGCTTAAACATTTATTTAATGAAAGAGTAAAAGCATAGACTAAGTGGGAGTAACATATCATTACAAAGGGAATAACAAAGATGTGTGGATTTATAAAATCTACCTATCTTACCTTTAGGGGGAGTAATATTCTTTGTTTTTATCATGTCAACAACTGCATTTAAGGATTGAATGTATACAGGTTATTATGTTGTTGAATTCGTGAATCAAGCGTATGTATAATGAATTCTTGTAATTTGTTTATCCATATGATGTAAGAGTTTTGTCACTAAAATTGACAAAGTGGGAGATTGTTAGAGCATAGATCGGTTGAACCCACCAAGCGTTGGTATGTCAAGTTTGGTTGTCATATTTTAGTGAATCAAAACTCATTTAAAGAGTCGCTTGATTATGTACTAGAGTCAACTTCGTATAGGTTAGCTTGAAAGTATTAGGATATGAGACATTACAAGTATTGCGAATACTTGAAGAAGTGAAGAAGTAAGAAGCTACAACGACAACATCATCCTTATACTTGAGGTTAGTGATATTTGACTTGAACTGTTTCATTCCCTAACGTATCTTTCAAGTCGTGCATATTGAAAACAAAACTGAGAAGCATGAAACTCTAGTTAGACATAGTATTAATGAATACAATACGAGGTTTATTTCTTAACCATTCAACTTTATAGATAAGACATCGACTAATCGTTTAAATGCTATTGTGATTATGTATGGGTATGAGGTGAGGATTTCATCATAGGAAACAATGTTTTTCATGTGTTTTAAGGAAGTAAATTCATGAACTTTTTTTTTTGAATCGAAAAGGAAATTGCCAGGCATTATTGGTATTTTTATTCATTGCATATCTTGTGAACAACCAATATGGGTGATTAGTATAACCGCTCATGACTTGTTTATGTTCTTGGTAAAACTATTCACAAGGCCTGACTTTTGTATTGGTATGACTTTTATTTATGAAAACGAGGATGGAGGAAAATTGGAAGGCTTATAGCAGTGTCTACTACAAGATTGTCAAAGAGGATGGAGGCAAATTGGAAGCAGTCATCAATGAAAAGTGGCTCAAGGCATACTACGCCTGACCATTATTCCATCCCTTTCTGTCTCACGACACGGCAATCAGGCATTTTTCGTTCTTCTCATTTTTGAGTTATCAAGTTCATCATTAGTTAAATCCTATTAATGTAAACTTCATTCACTAACCGAAACCCAATGCAGTCATTTTCCAAAATAATGTTCAAGACCTAAAACAAAAGGAGAACGATCAAACGTTCTCATGCCTACTTATTCAAAACAATAAAACATAAGTATGGCTCAGAAAAGGCCATCCAACAAGTTGTAGTTCCTTGAAAGCATCATTTTCAGCCTATCCTGATACCTTTCAGTCTTACTCTTCAAGTTTTGGATCGCCTGTTCCACTTTCTTAGATTCCGCAGCCAAGGCATTTTCCTCTTCCAAGATAGCTTTCGCAGCAGGAACGACATTGGCGATGATACCAGCTCAATCAACTTTGATATTATCAATGCGCTGCCGCAACCAACTCACGTTGAACTCATGGATTCACAGGTAGATACCATCTTCTCTCACTTTTCAACAGTTGATTCAGCAACATCACGGAGGGATGTACTTTCCATCTCCGCAACCATGGGAAGAAGACAGTTCACTGTAGTGACAAAGCCGATGAACAATGTCTCACTACATTGCTGGTAGCGATGTGGCCATACTGCTTCCATATTTTCGTGTACAAGGGCACAAACTCCTTTCGTACCAGGAATTCACCAATAGTACGGTAACTAGAAGATAAACGCTTCATGTAAATATCAAATGGAAAACCTGTATTGGGGTACTCGTAAGAGAAGATACCCAAGTCAGCGTCCTCCAGGTCTGCACTAGTAGGCGTGTTTGAACTTGAAGGAAGGGAAGTGGTCAGATCATCATCGTCAACCACTGTTACACATGTTCCAACCGGGTACCTCTACACAATTTTTTTTATTATTATTTACGGGCCATGGAAAATGAATACCTGTTCACCAGTGAAAAAGTATACCGGTATGATCTTCTTGACTCGGAGGATCCGAACAGGGGAATTGTCACGAGGTTCAGGGAATCGTCCACTTTAAAAAAAAATGATGATTAGTCGTCAAAAGCAAATGAATAATTATCACTTCAAAAATCAGGAGATGTTTAAAGTCATACTCTGGATACAAGCCGGCTGTGTTTGATAGAAAAATCTGACTAAGCCGAACAAGATGACCTACTTTTATCTGACATGATGAAAAGGATAGGGTTTCAGCAAGGGAGTTTTATTCCAAATCGAGAAGGATTGTCTAATTTCACCTGCATATGTATATACGTCGTAGAACCCCTAAGAAAAGGCGGACGCTGAACAATCTCAACGGGACTTATCCGATAGACAAGGATTCAACGCCAACCAAGTCGTGCTTCATGTTGAAACCCTAGGTAAAGCCGAAAGAAGACTGCTAGACTCGAAATCCTAATAGAACATGCTCCCTAATATGGCTGGACCGTAATCAGCATACCAGAGAGGTACAATCATGGTATGACGTCCTAAGTTACCGTTTCGAGACAGCTGCCACTTCCCTGGTAACGTTTATTCACTCTGACTTGATTCATTTGTCTCTTGACTTTCACCATCTAGTGCTTACCCCGCAACAATGTCACTGTTACGTACTAAGCAGGGGACTTAATGTTGATGGTGGTTTTTTAGTTCAAGGCTAAAAGTGTAAAACCCGTCATTCTGCAAATGGACTGAACCATTGAAAAAGTAATGAGTGTCCAGACCTCTTTACTTGAATATGTATTGATCAATTCAACATATTTATGAAATTATCCAGAATGGTGCATGAAGTAACAATCCCAGATATTCTGTAAATTTTAACCTACTGCATTATTCACTAATGTATTGACCTGCCTAGTATTTTCCTATGCAATGTTCCCAGCCGAACTCTCAATATTGGCACGACATGATGATTAATGTTCACTCGCAGCGGAGTAGCATGAATCTCCCGAAGTGTCATTATTGAGACCCGCATGAAAACACTCACGTAGGCTACACCACTCTCTGATAAAGAGATCGGCGTGTTGACATACTTTTTAATTAAAAGTTAGTACAATCAACACGTTTAAATTCCTTAAGGAAAATCTAGACTGTCCATGTCAGTCTTAAAAAACGATCACATCTACACGATTTGTTCACGCAATTCAACAAGCCTAGCCTACTCCCAGCGGAACTAGGAGATCATCACGATGACCACCGGCGGGCCCACTAACATCCCAGTTGGTCGGAATCCATTTAGTTCACCCGCAAAACCCTCAAACGTTAGCCAGAACATGGGTGATGGCGCTGTTGAAAAAAAGCTCAAACGAGCCAAGTCCGACCATAACGGTATCAAATTCATCACATCCGTCCAATTTAGCTAGCCTAGTTGGACTGTCTAGATCTTCCCTCGAATGATAAAAAGGGTACTGGCGTGTTCACCGGTGACCCAACTACATCCTTGGTCAATAGACTTTCCCACGGCAAACCAGTAGCACATTGAATCGCTTTCCCAAAGTAGGGTGAACGCGCTGCTTTGGAAACCCTAAGTTGCATTACAAAAAGACGCTATTGTCGCAAATCGATCGTAACCATCCATCTTCGCTGGCCAAATCGAGTGGCTTAGGTTCAATTTCAGGCGTCCCAGAAGATATCAGCATGCTCACTGGCAACCCACCTTCGCACATGGCCGATCGGCCTACTCAAACTAGCGCCCAGTGCTTTCAATCGATCAACCAAAATATGGTTGGACACACGGTTTCTAAGCCCTAATTTAAATCAATGGCAGTGGGAAACTGCCGCAAATCATTTCGTCCATCCAACTTCGCTAGCCTAGTCGAATGGTTTAGATTTATTTTCAGGAGTCCAACAGGGCAACATTGTGATCACTAACAACCCCTCCTCCACAAAGAGCGATCGACCAAGTGGTATCTCACCCATAGGATTCTCAAACGATCGCTCAAAGGTGGCCGGTCATACTACATTTTTAAGACGTTCAATTCCCGACTAATTTGAACGAAGTCTAAAATAACGATGTTTCCAGCACATCGATTATTTTCAGCTGCTTGTTTAAAAGCGATGCTTTATATACATCGATTATAAGCAATGTTTTATAAATATTGATTTCACGAATAATTTTATTATTTGACCTAAAAGCACTATGTGTTGTTTTTAGCGGCGAGTCTCACGACTTGACTCATTTACTCGAGACATCAAACATGTCACAAACTGGGGGATGCTCACTGGGGTATTGGTATGGTGGTTTACAGCATGCGGCGTGTAACGCGCCTATTACGAGAAAGTGCCTGGAAAGAACGGACAATTTACAATAATGAGAGTAGTGGGTTAAAGTGTGACTAGTTTTTCCTCGTAATGGAAACGTGGTGATCACCACTTTTTACACAACCCCACTTCTCCACTGCTTAATCACCTCCACTTCCTACGAGATCAGGGTGTGCTCAAACATGACTTGTATAAATAGGATTTCAACTTATTTCAAAAAAACACAAGTGTTATCAACACAAGTAGCCAGAAACCATATTCGGATACTAGTCATAAATAACCATACCTTCATAATTCAACATTCTGATATAAAAACACCTTCTTTGCTTCCCTCCCAAGATCAAACCACTATCAAAACCGAAACTACAAGTAGTCTTATTTTGATATGTTACCAAGGAAACAATTACCCGAAACAAATTTTACCATTTAGTTTAGCAAACCAAAAACAACTAATCACATTAGTCCCTTTGCTAAACCGATTGTTCAAAAAAAACCGCTTAATTCGATAAGACCAAAATAAAGTTAAACTCCATTTTTATCATCAAGTTCTAATTATCCATAAACTTAGACCTTTCAAATTTAAACAAGCCAAACACTAGGTTAGTTAACTAGCATTTCCTTGTTTAGGAATTCGATTAGACTTGAATAACCGAAACCTCACTTTGATAAGACAAACTAAGATCAGAATTAACTTAGTTTCTTATCCGAAATCGAATTGGACTAAACAACTCATCCTGTACACATATTATTTCGTTAAGCCATAAATAATTCATAAAAACCAAAATAATTCAACTTGCATAATTATTCACATCAACCGGAAGCAATTGAAATAACATAGACATTAAAAGCACCGCAATTGCACCGTAATTTTGTAAGCCTAAAAAATTGATACCATACAAAAGAAAGATAACAATAGTTTTTCTTAACCGGAACCAATTGAATCACATACACATCAATTGTACCAAAATTTTGTAAGCCTAAACGATTGATACCACACAATAAAGCAAGATAACAATAGTTTTTCTTAACAGGGACCAATTGAAACACACATCCACACACACATCATGGAATAAATATCAATTGAACCTAAATTTTGTTAAGCAAAAGCAACAAATATATATAATATAAACTCAGGCTTTTCTTAAACAGGAAGACAATTAACTAACAAGATTGTTACCTCAAATTTTGCATCCACTTCTCCAATATGATAGCATCTTCGTCCAGGGAGAATTGATATCGAAATATCACCATGTTTTCATCCTTATGCATAAACAAAAGAATAACAACACACCTCAACCTTTACCAGAGAAAGGTTGAAAACCGGTTTTAACAATTGCAAGCAAAAGTTGAAAACCGTCGAAACACATATGCTTTTATGCTAAACTCAAACCGATTCAACATATTGTGACTTTTTCACATACTGTTTCTATTAGAACCCCTCATGATCCGTTGATAAAGCCTACCTACTAGGGATATAACTTAATCCCGCTAAATCAAAAAGTCACCCAAACCAGAAGGGTTCACAATAAATGAGATCGAATATTAAGGTTGTAAAACCGAAAACATACATCTCATAAACATACATAGCAATAAGATAAAAGCAATTAAGCACAAGCTATGTAAACCGAAAACTATCACAAGAAAAATTACCAATCAAATAATTTTATTCATAATAAACCAATACAATCAATGAAAGAAATCAAAATTGATGTCTATTATACTAGATTAAGTATTACAGCAACTAACTTAATCTCTAGTGGTGCTCTTGTTGTTCACCGAGGTATCTTCAGTGTTCAAACTCTTAAAGCATGTCTTAAGAGACTTGTATGCAACCACTTCTTGTTTCTCAAGTCTTTCAACTTGAATCTTCATATCAGCTATATCAGCTTTTGTTTCATCAATCTTGTCTTTGAGCCAATCTTGATTTCGAACTGTTGTAATGAGATTGGTTCTCAGTTCCTCAAAACCTTGGATATAGTCAATCATACTATCAGAACCAATCCACTTGGTTTTGGTTGGATCTTGAAGGTTGTAATCCAATATACATGACTCATCTTGTGATCCGACTGAACTATCAGAGTCATAATCAGACATAATGCCTTTTTTTTTTCTCTTTGTATTGATTCCTTGACAACCCTTAACCATTTGAGCTTCCTCCTTATTAGTCTTTGAGACACTCCGAGTTACTGGAGGCAAGATCAGTTATGAACGAATATAAAGGATTCCTCAGGGTTTCGATTACGGACAAGAAAAAGTTTCTCCTATTAAAAGAGACAACTTTCGGGCCAAAAGACTTCTGGAAAATCCGAAAATATAAAACAATATATTTTGTTCCCTTAATCCGAGAAACTTAAGTCGGAAGGTTTATTAAAAACATCCGAAAATTCCAAATAACTCCAATTTGGAGAAACATATTTAAACATGAACATTTTTAGACTTCCATGATTCGCAGCAACCCATATACTATCACAAAGTTTTTCTGATAAACTACTACACAAGGTACATGTGCTCCTGTTTTATTGTGCCTTTCCCATCAAAGATTATGAGCACGAAAGGATGAGAAAGCACAACATATGATACAACTAAGTTGCATCGGAGTAAGCTTTTTCCAGCTTACAGTGAATATCAGAAACATAGTTCATGTTTCTTTTAGGCAATTTCTGCCCAAGATATTTCCCAAGACGATGATCTTTTCTAACTCTAGAGATATGACGATGTGGAGAAACTGTACTAATGTGAGAATTCTCGGAGATAGCTAGATCTCTCTTAGTTTTTTCAATGAGATTTTCATAAGATTTTCTCATTCTAAGGACTTCCTTATTATTCACATTAGTGTGATCATCTGAAACAACTATCGGAAATTCCTGATTGTTTCTTTTGAAAGAAATTCGCGCCTTCCCTTCCTTCTAAACTCGTTCCTCATCAAAACCAGAACCGTTTCGATATGGGTGCGGAGGAACCTTTTTCCAGAAGCGATTATCAACTCTTACCTCTGACTCCTTTGAGTTGATCTTATTGGGATATAGTATAATTTGTCTTTCAACTGAGGAATAATCTTTCAGTTTTTTAAGACAAGAAACTTCTTTCAAAATTTTTACCACCATATGTCGAAGAAGTATAAGTTTCCTGTCAAGTGACTGAAAATTGTATTCCTTAGAATCATCACGGAATTGGTTCAAAGTTTCCTTTGGACAAGATTTCGTTTGATCATCAGTAAATCTATAAGTTGGTTTCTCATCCTCTTATAACTTGATGTATTTAGGAAAACTACCATCATCTTGATCTGTTTCAGATGTGATTAACCCGGTTTTGTCACAATCTGTAAAAGTCGAGCAAGGACTTTTAGTTTCCTCATCAGAAGAAATCACAACATCATCATTAGTCAGAATCATAGGACGTGTCTCTTTATCTGTAAGAGATTTACCAAGAGCTTCTAGTTTGACAACGAGATCCATTTTCTCTTTGGTTAGACAGTTTAGTTGAATGTCTTTTTATCTGATCTCCTGCTTAAGAAGATTCCATTCTGTCTTTAAAATAAATACTTTAGAAGACAGAGATTGTATTGGTTTTAGGAGTTTTACCAACTTTTTATCGGCATCTTATTTTTCCTCGGAAAAAGACATAGATGTTTTCGTTACTCCTGGATCATGAGACAACGACGTATTAACATCTTCAACTTTTGAGCATTCAAACTCTTGCATAACGTTAACAGAATTGGTCATAGATTCAATTCTTATAGGTTGGATCACACCAAACACAAATTATTAGATCTTTTCGTGTTTGCCTGCTCTGATACCAATTGAAAAGCCGAGGGTCCCCAAATATACCTCAAGATAGAACTTTTCCTACCTATAAGTCCTTTCTCCGAAAGTGATTGTCTATGTACTGAGTCAAGACAATACAACTAATCGGTTCACACTTCTTGTGATCGTCTATGGATACGATATCGAGAAAATACAACAACGAATTATGTTTACTTGATACAAAGGTTCAGACTTAACCGAACACAATAGGATTGCTTATCAAGTAAATAGGAATTAACGTTTGTCTAATTTACTTTAATTATAATAAAACAATTATAATGCGGAAAATAAAAGTAAATGACACAGCAAGATTTTGTTGACGAGGAAAACTGCAAATGCAGAAAATCCCCGGTACCTAGGCCAGAAATGAATACTCTCAGGATTTAGCCGCTACACAAAATTACACTAACTTCGTATAGTTCAGACCAAGTAACTAACCCTATAGTTCACCTAGTTCTTTATGTATTTCCATGCCTCCAACTTATAAATAAGTCATGTACTTGGATCAATCCCTTTGGTCCGTATTCCAAACAGTAAAAGAACAAGAAATATGTTTGGTATCAACTCTATTCAACGAAGTGATATGAGCCGGACAAAGGCTCTTCCGTTTATCTCAACATAAACTCCTTCGTCAGGTCTAGATCTATCTTATGCTCAATCACCCAAAGGTGATCGATTATGATTAAGCCAACAACACCTTTAATCAGAAGAACTGTGTTGATGTCGATCTACTCAATTAATCAATCCAATCTACCACAAGGATAAACCGATTATTAATTGGATCCTCTTTTACCGAAACAAGTATTTTGCACACCAAAGATTGTAAAACCCAAGTCATATCTTCAATATCTTATTTGTCTTCAAAATTCTTAAATTTTCAATAAAAACCTTCACACAATCACTTGAATCTCTTGTGATCAATCACGCACAGAACGGAGTCTGTTAACAATGGATTATCACAAGATCATCTTTAGAACTAACAAAAATATAAAGATCCCTGTCGAAACTCTGAACTAGTTTGAGTGAATCTTATATCATAAGAGAAGATTCTCAAGAATAAACAAACTAGGTGCAATCATATTTCAACCACCGTTAGTTAATCAAATCAATCGAAAACAAAGATAAACCGCAATTATCTAGTTTCCCACCAACGGGTCTCGCTAGAGCTTCTCAATCCCAAAGAAGACTTTAAACTGAGCTTCCATAAGAGATTTCACCAAATTAGATTACTCTCCTCTCCGATAGGATGCTACACCAGTAACAACAACAAAAGAGTAAATCTGTTGTTACGAAGGATTAGTTTGCTAGAAAGGAAAACTTCGTGTATTTATAGACAAGGAAGTTTGTACACCAAGGAATTTCCAAAACCGAAAATATTCTCAAGATAATCATTAAAGCACAAATTTGGTTTCCATAATTCCTGGAAATGCTCTGTCCATAATTCCTGGAAATGCTCGGTTCTACCTCCATGTGAGTACTAAGCATAGTCACCCTAGATTCCCAAAGATTCGGTTGACTAGGTACTAGGATCGGTTCCCCATATATATATGGTATCTAACTTATATGTGTTGCACATGTCCATAGGATCGGTTCCCATTTCTGCTATAAACCTTGTTGCATCCCATACAAGGATAGGTTCCCCTTGATGTAGTGCACCCCTTACAAGGATCGGTTCCCTTTCCATTACTAGGATCGATTCCCTTTCCCTTACAAGGATCGGTTCCTTTTCCCTTACTAGGATCGGTTCCCTTTCCCCAAGGTCAGACATAATCCGATCATACCACAGGTGATTACTTAAGATTGGTTTTACTAATAAAAGTTATACCAATACATAAGTCAGGACTTTGTGAATAGTTCTACCAAGAACACAACAAGTTGTGAGCGGTTATACTCTATCACACATATTGGTTG
Organism: Papaver somniferum; assembly: GCF_003573695.1. NCBI lineage: Eukaryota > Viridiplantae > Streptophyta > Magnoliopsida > Ranunculales > Papaveraceae > Papaver > Papaver somniferum. The sequence continues at coordinate 51,533,686 of NC_039363.1, forward strand.
TTCATAAGATATGCAATGAATAACAAAACCAATAACTCCTATCAATTTCCTTTTCGGTTCACAAACAAGTTTATGAACTTACTTCCTTAGAACACATGTAAACATTGTTCCCTAGGATGAAATCCTCACCTCATACACATACATAATCACAATAGCATTCAAATGATTATGGAGATGTCTTATCTACAAAGTTTAGTGGTAAAGCAATAAACCTCGTATTGTATTCCTTAATACTATGTCTATCTAGAGTTCATATATGCTTCGCAGTTATGTTTTCAATATGCACGACTTGAAAGATACGTTAGGGAATGAAAAAGTTCATGTCAAATATCATTAATCTCAAGTGGAATGATGATTGTTGTCGCTTTAACTCCTTGCTTATTCACATCTTCAAGACTTAACAATACTTGTAATGTCTCATATCCTAGTACTTTCAAGATAACCTATACGAAGTTTAACTCTAGTACATAATCAAGCGACTCTTAACATGAGTTTTGATTCACTAAAACATGACAACCAAACTTGACATACCAACGGTTGGTGGGTTCAACCGATCAATGCTCTAACACACACGGCTTCTAAACCCTAATTTAAATTTGCGGCAGTGGTCAACTGCCTCAAATCATCTCGTTCATCCAACTTCGCTAGCCTAGTCGGATGGTTTGATTTATTTTCAGAAGGCCAACATGGTAACGCTGTGATCACCGTCGACCCTCCTCCTCAAAGAGCAATCGACCAAGTGGTATCTCACCCATAGGGTTCTCAAACGATCGCCCAAAGGTGGCCGGTCATGATACCTTTTTAAGACGTTCAATTGGCGACTAATTTCAACGAACTCTAAAACAACGATGTTTCCTGCACATCGATTATTTTCAGCTGCTTGTTTAAAAGCGATGCTTTATATACATCGATTATAAGCAATGTTTTATAAATATTGATTTCACGAATAATTTTATTATTTGACCTAAAAGCACTATGTGTTTTTTTAGCGGCGAGTCTCACGACTTGACCCATTTAATCGAGACATCAAACATGTCACAAACTGGGGGATGCTCACTGGGGTATTGTTCTGTCGGTTTACAACGTGCGGCGTGCAACATGCCCATTACGAGAAAGTGTCGGGAAAGAACGGACGGTTAACAACAATGAGAGTAGTGGGTTAAAGTGTGACCAGTTTTCCCTCGTAATGGAAACGTGGTGATCACCACTTTTTACACAACCCCACTTCTCCACTGCTTAATCGCCTCCACTTCCTACGAGATCAGGGTGTGCTCAAACATGACTTGTATAAATAGGATTTCAACCTATTTCAAAAAAACACAAGTGTTATCAACACAAGTAGACAGAAACCATATTCTGATACAAGTCATAAATAACCATACCTTCATAATTCAACATTCTGATATAAAAACACCTTCTTCGCTTCCCTCCCAAGATCAAACCTTATCCTTCACTTTGTGACCGAATTGAATCTGGAACGGCCATTTCTTGGTTTAGGCTAGAGTCTTACAAATTGATCTCTCGAATCTAAAAGTACTCTTGTACAGTACATTTGTTTAGGGTTTGAATTCGTTTCTCATCAACACATCCAAATTTACCAAATATAACAGAATCAGTTTGTACCCCAAAATAACTGGAGACCACAGTGGGAGATTAATCTCTTGGTTACAATCTCAAGCTCTCGCAAAGATGCTTGGTTTCGGGTCTAATTTAACTACGTCAAATCCCAGACAGAATCCCTAAAATGGCAATATTTCTCACGTTCCATCGAGCAATTTTGGTTACAATGAACTTTCATATTTTACTACCCCCTTTATCTCTGTTGATTCAATCGATGGAGAAATCCCAACTCTGGCTGAACTATCGCAGAGACAAGAAATTTTGTCAAGAAATGTGAACCGGCTGAAGGGAGCAATTTATAACCTGTTTACCTGCCTGATACATGTGACAAGAATTTTAGGAGCATATATGGTGGAACGTCCAAATCTCTCAACGGATGATCGTCCTCGAGTCAACAGTTATCACTAGCTCTAGATACGCGTTTGGCCCCTTCACATCCATAAATCTCAAAAATTCCAGGGATATCCGTGGACAATGTTACATTTACCAAAGACGACATGATGGCGGAAGAGGGTCATAACCGAGCCCTGCACGTTACTGCACGCATGAAGGATTCAGAATTCAAAAGGGTTATTATCGACACGGGAGCATCCTCGAATGTTATTAATCTTAAAACTCTCAGGACAGCCAAAGTTCGACCAAACAAAATTGTACAACAACCTACCATGATGACATACTTCGAAGGAAACCAAACTAGCACGTACGGGTATGTCAATATAAGTCTATCAGTAGGACCTGTCCAGTCAAAAGTGAAGGTCGAATTAATAGATAAGGAGTCGGACTACCACATGATACTGGGGAGACCGTGGCTTCATGACAATAAGATTTTCCCCTCGACGTATCACCAATGCCTGAAAACTATGCGGAATGAATAAGTTGTTCGCATTCCCGCGTCATTGTCTCCTTATGCACCATTTTGTGGCATGGAACTGTTTGGGCCAAAGGAAAATTCACGAGATTCATCAAACAAGGTGTACTGCATTCCACTCCCCACGTGGGAGTCGATCGAGGAGGAAGACCGGATCACATCATTAAATAGAGAGACCAAGTCTCGTGGCGCGTCTCTGCTGGCATGACGTGTTAATTCTTCTTCACCAAGCGAAAGCTCAGCTCATCTTCACACTAAGAGGGAACGGACTTTTGTGGCGAGTTGTGATTAGAAAGGGAAAACCGTATACCGGCGCCGCTGTTAGCAATTAACAGGGGAGGTTATCACCCAGTCTCTCCGCCCAATGGAATGCAACAGTAACGACAATCTTCAAGAAGAAGTATCATATGCTCCACGACAGTTACAGGATGGCACCGACTCCATAACCGATGAACTCGAAATCATCAACATCGGGGATGAAGACTCTCCAAGGCCTATCTCCATCAGTTTGGCTCTATGTGCAGACGAACGCATAAAACTTGTGAATATTCTTAACGAGTATCAAGAAATATTCGCATGGACATATGAGGAAATGCCTGGTCTAGAAAAAAAACTGGTCACTCATCATCTACATCCAACTTCGCTAGCTTAGTCGGATGGTTTAGATTTATTTTCAGGAGGCCAACAGGGAAACATTGTGATCACCAGCCATCCCTCCTCCACAAGGAGTGATCGACCAAGTGGTAGCTCACCCATAGGATTCTCAAACGATCGCTCAAAGGTGGTCGGTCATGCTACATTTTTAAGACGTTCAATTCGCGACTAATTTGAACGAAGTCTAAAATAACGATGTTTCCAGCACATCGATTATTTTCAGCTGCTTGTTTAAAAGCGATGCATTATATACATCGATTATAAGCAATGTTTTACAAATATTGATTTCACGAATAATTTTATTATTTGACCTAAAAGCACCATGTGTTGTTTTTAGCGGCGAGTCTCACGACTTGACTCATTTACTCGAGACATCAAACATGTCACAAATTGGGGGATGCTCACTGGGGTATTGGTATGGTGGTTTACAGCATGCGGCGTGCAATGCGCCTATTACGAGAAAGTGCCTAGAAAGAACGAACAATTAACAACAATGAGAGTAGTGGGTTAAAGTGTGACTAGTTTTTCCTCGTAATGGAAACGTGGTGATCACCACTTTTTACACAACCCCACTTCTCCACTGCTTAATCGCCTCCACTTCCTACGAGATCAGGGTGTGCTCGAACATGACTTGTATAAATAGGATTTCAACCTATTTCAAAAAATACAAGTGTTATCAACACAAGTAGCCAAAAACCATATTCTGATACAAGTCAACCATACCTTCATAATTCAACATTATGATCTAAAAACACTTTCTTCGCTTTCCTCCCTAAGATCAACCCTTCGCCTTCACTTTGTGACCAAATTGAATCTGGAACGACCATTTCTTGGTTTAGGCCAGAGTCTTACAGATTGATCTCTCGAATCTAAAAGTACTCATGTGCAGTACATTTGTTTAGGGTCTGAATTTGTTTCTCATCAACACACCCAAATTTACCAAAAACAGCGGAATTAGTTTTTACCCCAAAACAAGAGTATTTTGATTTGCAAGGATTTTGGCCTGACCATCTAAGAGTTGGTTTATTTGCAGTTGGAGATTTGCAAACTCGACCTTTGAGTCGTTCTGGAAACGAGTTAAATCCTTGACAGAATCATCAACCCAGGAGTTGTGTTCCTTCCTTGTAAGCATCTTCTTTAGAACCAGCTATTGAATCGACTCACATCCTTGAGTGTCTTCCTTCATATTAAGATGCACAATCTCTTGAGATTTTGCAAAGTTCTCCATATAATTTTTGTTAGGGATGGAATAACACAATATAGAGTATATAATATATATATTTGTTTGTAAACATGAGAAGAAAACTCTTGTTATGGAAACCGTGTGAACTCACTAGAGGAGGACACGAACGTTCGTGGACCGGCAACAATAAGAACACACACAACACAAAACAGAACTATCATACAACACACTTGAGCATTTCTCAATCATCATCCTTGCAGCTCCCAAGCTAGGTACAAGGATGAGGATACCGGGAATCAGGTGGTAGAGTGAGAAGTAATCCCACTACGATAATTGAGTAAGGAGTTGTAAACATCATCCGAATGTTTGACCTTTGTGTTCTTTGCCTTTCTTCGGTTGATTTTTATCCCAGATGAGTAAGAAATAACTTGTTTAACATATCCGTCAGAAGGATTTCTCTGAGAACAAAATCTAGGACCTCTTCAGATTGGTTCAAGAGGGTCATGATTCAGAGAAATCCATTTCCTAGACTTAGATTTACCAGACTTATTCTTATAAACACAGGGAATATTTTCATTAGTGGCACAAGAATTTATACCATTAAGATGAAGTTGTATGTAGCACCCCCTAAGTTAGCAGCTGACTAATCCAAGAGATTAGCTAAATAAAGAGGCACTACAAATCTAATTCAAATACTTAAACATTCAATTAAGAAATCTGCTACAAAACTTATCCCAAAACTAACCCCACTCAGAATATATATATACATGAACTTCTCTCAAATGATACATATACAATAGTCATTTGGTTTACAGATACAATAAACAACATAATAAACATAGCAGAAGTTAACTAATTAACGGAGTCAACATTTGTGGCTTTCGCTGCGCAACTCTGATCTGTCTCTGAAAACTGAGAGTGGGAATAATTAACATTTAACTTCTAAGTAATCATAAACAAGATTAAGAAAAATAATAATGTTTTTCCCAGACATTAAATAGTGACCAAGTCACTGAGATACACAAACACGAATATGGACAAGCTCTTTCTTCAAACAATGTATACTATGGTTGTGCAATTCCGAACTCGCAAATCCACACCTAATCGTAAATATGGATGTCGATAATTCCGAACTCGCAAACTGTCGACCGATATAAGCATAAAAGCTGAATTCATGTAGATATAAATGTGAAAGAGCATATCCTCACAGAAGTAAACAAACATGTATATGGACAAACTCCTTCTTCAAACAATGTATACTATGGTTGTTCAATTCCGAACTCGCAAATCTACACCTAATCATAAATATGGATGTCGACAATTCCGAACTCGCAAACTGTCGACCAATATATCATAAAATCTCTAGGTATAAATGTGAAGGAGCGTATCCTATATACCACACGTGGAAATTCTTATTTCCCATAACAATTCATATTGACCACAACACATTACAGGTCCTTTCCAAACCATGGAAAGATTCAAAGAATCAACAGAATTATCATAATGCAATTTAAATAAAGCATGGAATGCATAGACAAACAATGCATGGTTTGTTAAATACAAACTTTTGTAAAAGAAACAAAAATGATTACAAAAGAGTCAAATGCATTCCCACCTCTTTTGATGACAAGCCACGCCTACCTCGAGATCCACGATCTGTTGGTTCATCATTTGAGTCGATCGTTGTTAATATAGACTAACTGTTAATCACACAAGAAGTCTAAGAATCTAGCCAAAAGGCTCACACAAGAATCATACAAGTCTTTCTAATGATTCTAGGCCCATTTAAGGTTCTACATCTTTTATTTATCTATCTTTAGCATATCTAAGGTTTACTAATTGAATTAGGTTGGTTTTATAGTCCATTAGATAGGTCTTATAAGTATCTACAACTTTGTAGAAGAAATCGAAAGCTAATTCGGACTATAAGAGGTCCAAATCATCGAACTAATAAAACTAACCCTAAGCCCAAATTCACTAAACTCGGCCCAATAATCTAAATCCTAATCCAACAGTCTCAACTAACAGCCAATGACAGTCAAAGGTTCAATTAACGGTAAACGTCCAGTCAAGGTCAAGTCCTGGTCCAATGGTTAAGTCTAAATCGGTCAACTGAGTCAACTCGGGTCAAGACAGGTAACTCGGTCAGTCACACTAAGTCATCTAAAGAAATTGAGTCATCTAAAATGTCTGGGATGACTAATAGGCCAAAAGCCTAAACTAAACTTCTATTACAGATTTCATTTTAATAACAATTTATTCATTCTTTCTAAATGAACTTCAAAATCAATTTACAAACACAACTATAGCTTACCTGCAATACTAGCAGTTCCAAGCTTCTACATCAATTACTTCATTCCTCAATCTTTACACAACACATTCACACCAATTAACCAAAACTCATATTCATTTCACTTGCACAACTCATACCTAGCTCATACATCTGACCAATTCATAACATCTGCTATAAACATAAACACATACAACAACACCATCTCATTACACCTGCAGTCCATATTCAGTTCACCGCCAAATCAAATCCAACACCTACAACTGTAACTCAAACCAACACCCCCATTTCAGTTCTTGTCTGCACAATCTGCAAAGTCAGTAACGTCACTCCCATGAACTGCAATCTTCTCCACCAGCACTACTATAACTGCTATACCAATTATAATACAACCATCTAAAACCATAGTAAAAATCCAATTCTAAACTTATTCTCTTCACAATCACAGTTCCTTTTAAAGTTACAACATCAACATCACTTTACCTCTTCTCTGTTGTTCACTTTAAAACCTGTTCTAGAACTCAAACCTTGTAATTTACAAATCAACATCACCTGCAGTTCCATCTCAGCTCAAGCAACACCTTCAACTTCACATCAGACATAACAACAACTAAAACTCAGTTCATTGCACAATCAAATATAACCACACTAGCTCTAGAGTTCAATTCGTACATCAATCCAACCTTTAACAATACTCTGTAATTCAATACAATCCAAACTATAATTCCAACTTCATTATATATCCATCTAAATAGTTATCTCCACATTCATATAAAATCAACCATGAAATTGAATAACCTTACCTATTTACTGAGAAAGAACATTTATCTTAGAATGATTTCACTCCAATAAATTGAGAAACTCCTTTTCTTTCCTGAATTGATTCTACATGTCATCTTAAGACAACAACAAACCCACCGGTTCAGTTCAATCAACACCAACAGCGGCAACTTTACTCCATCTCCTGAGCTTCAACTACAACCACGGCTAACTCCAATTCTTCTCACTTTTCTCCCAGCTGTTTGAACTCAACTCTTGAATCAGCACCACTGAGAATTTCTTCATCACCAGAGATAACTCCATCATTTCCTTATTAACACAGAATCAATCCCTAGCTTCATAAACAACTTCGAAACCTTAACTTCAAGTTCTAATTCAGGTAAAACCCAACTTCAATTCCTTCTTAATCATCATTAAAACAAATCCCAATTTCCTAATTCTTACCAACAGGAAACCTAACTCTTCAGTTCTTCATCAGAACCACTCTAAAACATCAATTAATCAACAACCCTCTTAATCTTCAGTTGTTACAACTCAATATCATCCTCGTCTTACACAACTCAGAAGATAATCCAATTCATAAAACCCTATCTCACTGATTTCTCGATTCAACTTACTCCTAAGATCAAACAAACACAATAGCATCAAAATATTCTACTTAATATTCTCTCGCTTCACAAATATTTCTCTCAAGCCTACCTCAAAATCATCTCTCGGTTTCCAACAGAAGAAGAGCAGAGATAGAAGAAAGAGAAGAGAAACAAAAAGAAGAATGAGAAATAAGAAAGAAGAAGAAAGAGAAACCGAGTTTATCTACTCGATTAGGCTAGAGATAAGATATAGGATAATACTACTGCAGCAACTCTCTTCGCTAAGGGAACTCCAGGTCGGTCTATTTATGAAAAGACTATTTTTCCCTTCAAACCAATCTGGTGATTACCTCTTCGTTTGGTATCTGATTGACACATTCGAGCAGTCCATTCCGCGTAACTTTTCGAGATCTATCTAACGATACTAGTTATGTATCTATATCGTTGTTAGATTAATTTATATTAATTAACGTTCGTGTTAAACTAATTGAGTTATTAACGGCTAAGACGTCCCTTGACTAGTCTAATAGTGTTGACGAGCTTGACGTTCCTTACATTGTAACCTGTGACGATTTCTAGAAGAGAGATCATTTTTATAAGATTTCTGGTTTTCTGCAGGCAACAGATTCACTGTAGAAGTCGTCAGACGATTTACTCTATTGACAATAGAAAGAAGCAAATTATGGAGATTAGAAATTTGTTTCCTCCTGGAAAAACAATGAAGAGTATAGTGATTCTTTTTCCCACAGAAAGAAAATCATCGTGGAATTGAGACATGATTTCCTTGACTCAAAACTTCTGCATGCACATGCGAATTTTGCAAGTACTTCACCGTAGGTAATTCCTTGGAGGAATTGTTCTTTACGCTAGGTAAAACCTTGTGAGTATCAGGAGAAGGAGTAGAGGATGTCTTAATCATCAAGACAGAGTTTTCCCTTTTTCAAAGTATTACATTGTTCTTGGGCAAGTTGAAGAGATGCAACAAGTTTCTCTTTTTCAACACGATAGTTGTTTATTTCTGATGAATGAGCCTTGATTAAACGCTTTTCTCTGATTGATTCTTCTCTAACAGTATCTTCAAGAGTCACGTGCTGTAGAGTAGTTTCTTGAACCAATTGTTTGATGTTGTTAGAGAGAGATTCAATGAATATGTAGAGCTCACGTTACCTTTCAAGGGATTTCTCAAATTCATCAATAATCTGATCATTCTTTTCTTTAAGAGTCTTGATTTCAGAAACTTGAAGGTCAATGATATCAGGAGATTTTTTTAATGTTCCGGTGAGTTCCATTTCGGATTCTGACATGAGCTCACAAATCTTGTTTTTCCCTCGAGATTCGGAAGAATCTACTAAGGAGTTATCCTTTAAGGAAAAACTAAGATTTTTGGTGTAATCAGAATCTTTGGAAGACATATCAATATGCGTTATCTTATGAGATACTTCGTAGGTCCTCAGAACATAGATCGCTACAAACACAGACTTATAAGGTTTTTAACGTGTTTGCCTGCTCTGATACCAATTGAAAATGCGGGGGTCTAACAACCACACCCAACAATTTATTTGGCAATCTGAGAGGTTTTACTCCAATATACTTTCTATAGAATCAACTAGACAGTCAGGCTCAATCTAGAGTAAAGTATATCAAAGAGCTTAATATCTCTAACTCTTAATTCAATCTGAAATCAGCAAATAGAAATCTGCGAGCCCGATTGAATATATGAGTTATTTGAACGGTACCAAAGACCAATGTTCAAGTGTCAATCAGTGTAAATCCACAACCAAAGGTTAGATATTCTAATTGATTGATCTTAACGCACAACCTGTGATATTTCAATTATATAAGAAAATATAATGCGGAAAGAAATAACACAGACACCAGAATTTTGTTAACGAGGAAACCGCAAATGCAGAAAAACCCCGGGACCTAGTCCAGATTTGAACACCACACTGTATTAAGCCGCTACAGACTCTAGCCTACTACCAATTAACTTCGGACTGGACTGTACTTGAACCCTAATCAATCTCACGCCGATTCAAGGTACAGTTGTGTTCCTTACGTCTCTGATCCCAGCAGGATACTATGCACTTGATTCCCTTAGTTGATCTCACCCACAACCAAGAGTTGCTACGACCCAAAGTATAAAACTTGACAAACAAATCTTTCTCACACAGAAAAGTCTATAGGTTGAATAAATTTGTCTCCCACAGAAATACCCAAGATTTTTTGTTCCGTCTTTTGATAAATCAAGGTGAACATGAACCAATTGATAAACCAAACTTATATTCCCGAAGAACAACCTAGTATTATCAATCACCTCACAATAATCTTAATCGACTAGCGAAACAAGATATTGTAGAATCAAAAACGATGAGACGAAGATATTTATGATTACTTTTATCTTGCCTATCGGAGAAATTAATCTCGGGTCAACTATTTTAATTGTACTCAATACGATAGAATCGGGCAATATCAGAACACACAACTACAAATAAAATAGTTGGGTCTGGCTTCACAATCCCAATGAAGTCTTTGAAGTCGTTAACCTACAGGGTATCGATAGAAACCTAAGGTTAAAGGAGAATCGACTCTAGTTTATGCAACTAGTAACACACAGGAGGTGTGGGGATTAGGTTTTCCAGTTGCTAGAGTTCTCCTTTATATAGTTTTCAAATCAAAGTTTGCAATCCAAGCTACCTTGGTGACAAAGCATTCAATATTCACCGTTAGATGAAAAAACTGATTCAACAAGCTAATATCTTTGAACCGTTAGATCGAACTTAGCTTGTTATACACAAATGAAATGTACCCTCATTTAGGTTTATGTAACCGTACTTAAATGTGTACACCGTGTTGGTTCACAAATATTTAACCGAGCTAGACATATGATTACTCTTATATCAACCTTATCCATCTTAACCATAACTACTTCAAATGACCCAAATGAAACTAGTTAAAGAGTTGTTCAATTGCTATATTCTCATAGAATTATACAAGAACACAATTGAAGAAAATCCGGTTTGATTCACTCGAATCAATACATGAACATTATAACCACGGTTTGCAAAGATTGCATTCCTTATTATATAAATGTTTAGGTTCGTGTGCACAACCGATTTTAGAAAGTAACCACTTAAGTATGTGTATGGGTAAGCGTACTTAAGTAACCGGATTTGAGTTTTTTTTGGTTTTGAAACTCAGCAGAAATTCACGGACGTGAACTTTCCGCTAGTATGCGTACGGGTACGCATACTTTGGTAACTGGTTTAAGTTGATTTTGATTTCCAAACTCAGCAGAAATTCACGGACATGAACTTCCGCCAGTATGCGTATGGGTACGCATACTTATCCAGTCTCCATCAACCATTTCGTACACACACAAGTATATATACATTTGGTTCCCGGTTTTGGACTTATACACAAATGTGCGAATACACTATATGCTTATATCCAAAGATGGTTACATGATTCTAAGCTCTTTATTTCAATCATTGAAACATTCTTAGAGGATGACAATAGCCGTTTTTCACACACTATTAACATCAAAGTAATTTTCAATTTATTGAAATAATCATTATCGAAACATTCCAAGTCTACACCAAATGATTGTATCAAACAAACCATGTAAGATGTTACTCGGCAATTTTTACATGATATAAGACGAACTTGGTCGAAGCGAAAGCTTGCCAACACATATTTCGAGAAATATGTAAGCGAGTTAAACTCAGCTCGAAATCTCAAATGTGTATATAGAAAACTATATCGTAATATGACTTATGTCTCAATATAGAAGATAGAGTAGAAATAGACTTTCCAAGTGGTAGATGATTTCAAGTCTCCACATACCTTTTGTCGATGAAATTCCACAAGCTCCTCTTAGTAGTTCTTCGTATTTAAATGATGAACGCCGTGAAAACTAAGCTCAACTACACAATCTATGTCCTAGTCCAAGACATCTATAAATAGGCCAGAAATCAAGACTTATAGTTTTGATCACTAATATTGACAAACATGCTTGAGATAGGAACGCATGCGAGTTCGACCGAGCAGTGCTCTAACAAGGACGACTCTAGATACAATTAGGACACACTAAAAAGTAATGTCAGGATTTAAAGATCCCGGTTGCCAATAGTTCCCTTTATATAGACTTCAAAGCATAGATTGCTTTAGGTTTAAACCAAGATAACTTTGGAGTCAAGCAAACAATATTCGCCGTTAGATGAAAACTTTGAATCTTATTCACATAAACAAGATATACACTCTGGTTAGGTAAATCGTAACTGAACCGTGTACAAAGAGTATGTTCAACATGGTTAGCCGAAACTAGCCGGTTTGAACTTAAAAGCTTAACACTCATTTTCATGAACACAAAGACATTAATCTTGAGTCACAAGATGCATGTGATGAAATGAGTCTAGTTTTTTTTAGAGAATAGGTTAATTGAAAATCATCTCGTAGAAATAATTTAATTTCAATTGAATCATAATCGACATAGTTGGTAAATATACAAAGTACAAATACATGAGTCATTCGTGAATCGGTTGAGTCATGGTACGCGGACCGGTTTGCAAACTTATGAGAAAAATCGAGTTTCGGAGTTGACAGAACTTTTTCAGTTCACGTATCGGTTTGCAAACTTAGGTGCAAAACTGAGTTCCGGAGTTGACAGAACTTTTTCAGTTTGCGAACCGGTTTGGAAACCTTAAGACTTTACCGGTTCCGGAATTCACAAAAACTTTTTAGTCTGCGTACCGGTTTGGGTACTAAACTTGTTCAGGAACATAGGGATGTATTGGTTCGCATACTGGTTCGGATACTTGTACCCGGTTCCCTTACCAAAGTTCCAAAATGATTTGCATACGAATATGCATACCTATCCGGATCATGAAACAAACAGATTTTCCCATGATGTGCATACGAATATTTTTATCACACAAATCTGTAAGTCGATATATAATTACTCCGCTACGTATACGAGCACATGTATACGGCTTCAGACTTATAATAGTTATCTCAGTTTGTAAGACTGATAACACTGTCTTGTATTCCGAATATAGTAGTTCTATATTTTTCTCTAAATCAATTCGAAACATTCCTGAATAACATCAATGACACATATCACTATTCCAGGCCATTTTCGAATGATAAACTTGAATCATGATTTTGGTTCTACACAATAAATTATTCTCCACTGAAATTTATCAAGTATGAACAAATGTTCATTAAGCTTAGTCTTATATTTCGAAAAGTTCGTAAACTAAATAATTAGTTCTCGACTCAAAATTCTTGTCTATGCAAGATAGTATAATTAGTTATGCGACAACATCTTAAGGATAAAAAAGTGAATATAACTTGAGAAATAGATGGTTCAGTCTTCACTTACCTTTTGTTGATGAAGTTCTCCAAAAGTTCGGTTGATCTTCGCCTTCAAACGGTAGAACTCCAATGATTCTGAACGTGTTCAACTCAACATCATTGTTGTTGAAAATCCGTAGCTATAACAACTTTCTTCGTTATACAGAAACATAATATTATTATCTTCTCTCGAAAGTTCAATTATATCGCAACTCTGAAGTAATACTATGGTGATATGTTTCTCCCCCTTATACAACATCTTTTGTATAATAAGCGAAACCTATAATTTAATGATTCACCACCCCTTACATAATGATCCATAAACCATATGTATGTAGCATGAAACTACTAAATAATTATCCCCTTTTTTTCAATAAAATTAACAAAGTATGAAAATCGCGGGATCATAATGAATACAACCAAAAGATATCTCAAGTTTAAATAAGGAAGATGGAGATACTATATAATAACATAGTTAAAATGCAACTCCTCATATAAACTTACTTAGATAATATCACATAGTAATAAATACTTAGCGCTCATCCTAGGAGATTAAAAAGATACAAGCATCCCCTTTAGAATCCACAACCACACTCCCCACAAAGATGTAACAATTAAGCACAAGTTCATTTAAGAACTCTCCCCCATTAAATGTCATTCCCAAGAGAAAAACATGGGTGACCTTTCTTTTGTGAAAAAGAAGGATTTTGGCGGACATTAACAAATCACAAGGATTTATACCTAAAGTATCGACATAAATCAATCTCAATGCCAGTTACGAACAAAGAGACAATTTTACTCGATTTTACTCAACATAAGAGAATCTTACGGAGTGTGTCAAGCAGCAAACACAAAAGTGCGATCACAAGTAGATCAATACTGCAATAAAAATATCAAAGAGTCTGTTCTATTTTCCGTTTATAAAAACATAATAGATTTAACTTCTGAGAATATATATGAAATATTAGCTCGATTCACGAGAACGTAAAGCGAAAAAATATTTCATAAGACTTTTGCAATAATTAAACCAGTAATGATTACATAATGCAAGTTCATCTCCAACAACCCTAGAATTTAAACAAATAAATCTAAAAACATGCAAGATGAAAAAACGTTGGAAATAACTATGTGTAATCACAATTTTTGTTATACCAAACCCTAGTTATCCTTATAAAGAATAAATTCTCAAAGAAGTTTCGTAATATTTAAAGTCTTTGAAGAATTCTTTATCATCTCCAAACTCCTTATCAATAACTGGAATAGGGACATATGGTTCATGAATGAAGGAGTTAGTTTCTACAAACCTGGTAGGCTGTTGATTGAAAAGCGGTTCTTGTGGTTTGAGAGATATTTGTAAAATCTTTTCAGTCCCTGCACCTCCTTCTTGGTTTTCTTAAGTTCTCCAAGAATATTTTCAAACCTTTTCCGATTGGAATAACCCGATCTAGCTTTCTTTTTATTCTTCCTTTTCCTCTTAAGAGACGAGACAAGAGGAAGAGACATCTCCTTCTCCTTTTTAGTTGGATCAGTATCAACAACCATTGGAGTATAGGCTTCACGCGAAGATGTTGTGCTTGGATCCTCCATGATTCGTGAGAATAAAATGGATTGTGAAACACAAATATATGGCTCAATAGGCAAAACTTCTAGTAAAATAGATATGAGCCTTGAAGAAGAAGACATTTATCATGCAGGATTTCAGAACTTATAAAGTTTCACACACTGGAACATACAAAACCTAAAATGGAATGAAAATTTCATTTTTATCCTTTTTAAGTTTATCAGATCAAAATTTTCCAATACCATTACTTGAAACATAGATAAGGATGGACAAATAAAGATGGGGATCCAAGTAATAGCATTCATTTTTGATCCAAAAACCCCGATGTGCATAGTTCTTATCTCTTTCAAGGGCGCATGAGATAAGACGCACATTTCAACACAATTATATTGTGTTGAGGTGAGCATTAGATTGCTCACCACCATATTCCTGCATGGAATTGACAATTTCCTTCAATATGGAACGTTTAGCCTAGACTCTTCTTTTTGTTTGAGATTTTTTCCTTATCCTTAGAATCAATCAATCTCTTATAAGAACAAGAGTTAACTTTATGTACCTCAGGATTGGACTTTTGAACAAGTTTAAGCGCATATTCCATCCGACTAGCCCTCCGTTGCAGTTTGTTGACATACCTTAGTTTATGTTTGTATTTGAAACATTTTATGAGTCTGTGACCTTTACTGGTACAATAAGGACTTGTCCAATTAGAGATTGTTTCAAGAACAACTTTAGCGGCTAAACACATGTTACCTGAAACATTATCAGAATTCTCATTAGTATACGAAAAATCCATAACATCCTCCATGATTTTGATGAAGATTCATCAATTAAAGTATCAAGATTGATATGAGTACTTCCACTATTATCAAAATTGACCATTTCACCCAAGAGTCCTATACTTGAACTTTCTTCCTCTTCAAAATCGTAATTATCAAAGGTCTTATCAAGTGTTGCATCCAAACTCTTGTTTCCAGTGTATTTTCTTCAATTTGGAAATGCATTGGCAAAGTGATTGAATCCTTTACACTTGAAGCATTGTGGAATATCCTCATCGTCAGTGTCGTTTGAGTCTCCGTTTTTAGCAGAAATACGATTATGTGGCTTAACATACGTCGAAGGTTTTTCTCTAGAGAATCATTTATTTTCTCTTCTTAAGAAGTTCTCTAAACTGTCTTGTGATCAGTGAAACTGAGTTATCAAGATCTTCATCTGAAAAATCAGGATCGACAAGATCATCTCCAGAGTTGTCAACACTTTCACTTTTTAGGGTTCTAGTGTTTTTCAGTGCCTTGAACGCAATATCCTTTACGGATTTAGATTGCAGTTCACGATCAAACATCTTTAACTTTCCAACAACAGTGTTCCTGGAAAGTGTATCAAGGTTATTTCCTTCCAGTATGGCATGTTTCTTAGACTCATATCTTGCTGGTAAAGACCGGAGAATTTTCATCACACTGTCTTTTTGGGAGATAGTCTTCCCCAATCCATAACAAGCATTAACAATACTAGACACCTTTTGATTAGATTCTTCAAACGAATCTTCATCAGACATACGTGGTTTTCCCAGTAAGAAGTTAGGTTTTGAAGCCTAGCATCTTTCTATGAGGTATATCCTTCAATACGGTTTCTAACATATCCCAAATGTATTTAGACTTATAGTGCATGAAGTCACATGGTGCTGAAGATCTGGGCTTATGGCATGGATAATCGCGTTTAACCCATCAGAATTATGCTTTGCGGCACTCTGCGTAATAGTATTTCCGTCTCTAACAACTGTTTGTGTGTTGTATCTAATAACTACAAGTTTCCATGTCTCAAAGTCACGGGCTTGTAAAAAGAAACGCATAGCGATTTTCCACGATAAGTAATTTAATCCATCAAATGCTGGCGATACGTTTATCGAGATTGCACTACTGTTCATATAGTCAGACTGCTTCAAACAAAGACTTACTAGGTTTTAACGTATTTGCTTGCTCTGATACCAATTGAAAACACTGGGGGTACCAAAATAAACCACCAACTTTTTCGTAGGAAATTTTTATGGGCAAACTCAACACAACTCTGGGAGTTAAAACTCAATCAAGGAAAGTGTCTAGAATTATATCTCTATCTCTCTTGCGATTAGAACGTTTACAAAATTGAATCTGTGAACCTAATCACAAAGAGAGTTCTTGGACGGTACCAAAGACAAATGTCCAAGGATTAATCAAGTCGTATCCAACAAACTAGGTCATACATATCTACTCTGATTGATCAACGTACAACATGTGATATTTCAATTATAAAGATAAACAATATGATGCAGACAAATAAATAACACAAACACCAGAAATTTTGTTAACTAGGAAACCGAAAATGCAGAAAAACCCCGGGACCTAGTCCAGACTGAACACCAAACTGTATTAAGCCGCTACAGACACTAGCCTACTACCAATTAACTTCACTCTGGAATATAGTTGAGCCCGAACTCATTCTCCCACTGATTCAAGTACAGTGGTGTTCCTTACGCCTCTTGAATCCCAGCAAGAGTCCACGCAATTGATTCCCTTAGATGACGTCACACCAACTAAGAGTTGATTCAACTCAATTGAAGACTTTAAACCAAATATGCCTCCCACAGATTAAGCCTATGTAATTGATTTCATGGTTACGATCGAAACAGATGATCAGATAAAGCATAGGATCAAGGTGATGGAAATTAATAGCAATTTGACATAAGTCTAGCTATCCTCAAAATCCGGACTTATGCAACCCGAAGTGCATCCTAGATTATTATTCACCTCACAAGTATAAACTTGCGGAATCACAAAGTTGAGACGAAGAAAAATTTGTGATTTCTATCTATCTTGTTCAAGTAACAAATCAACAATCGAACAAAATCATGATACTCAAGTTACCACGATAAATGATATATGTACCTGGCTTCACGAATCCCAATGAAGTCTTTGATAGTCGCTAGACCCTAAAAGGGTTTCTGGAGAGGTCGACTCTAGATACAACTAGGACACACTAAAAAGTAGTGTCAGGGTTCAAAGATCCCTGTTGCCAAGAGTTCCCCTTATATAGACTTTTAAACATAGGTTGATTTAGGTTTAAGCTAAGATAGCTTTGGAACCAAGCAAACAATATTCACCGTTAGATGAAAACTTTGAATCTTATTCACATAAACAAGATATACACTCTGGTTAGGTAAACCGTAACCGAACCGTGTATAAAGACTATGTTCAACATGGTTAGCCGAAACTAGCCAGTTTGAACTTAAAAGCTTAACACTCATTTTCATGAACACAAATACATTAATCTTAAGTCATAAGCTGCATGTGATCAAATGAGTCTAGTGTTTTTAGATAATTGATTAATTGCAAATCATCTTTTAGAAATAATTTAATCGCAATTGAACATAATCGACATATTTGGTAAATGTGCAGAGTACAAATACATGAGTCGTTCGTGTACCGGTTGAGTCATGGTACGCGGAACGGTTTGCAAACTTATGAGGAAAACCGAGTTCCAGAGTTGACAAAACTTTTTCAGTTCACATACCGGTTTGCAAACTTAGGTGCAAAACTGAGTTCTGGAGTTGACAGAACTTTTTCAGTTTGCGAACCGGTTTGAAAACCTTAAAATTTTACCGATTATGGATTTCACAGAATCTTTTCAGTTTGCGTACCGGTTTGGGTACTAAACTAGTTCGGGAACATTTGGTTCGCATACCGGTTTGGATACTTAAACCCGGTTGCCTTACCATAGTTCCAAAATGGTTTTCATACGAATATGCATACCTATTATCTAAACAGATTGATACAGGTAGAATTTTAGAAATGCCATAATTAATGGTTGCATGTTGGTGCCATCTCAGTTTTTTTTTATTTAGTGGAAAGAAGAACAAGCAAAAAAAAATCTATCCATTTCTGGGTGGCAACTTAGAAATCATTTGGATTGTGGTGCACCCATTAAGTTTAGAGATGAATAACGATATTTATCAAATAGAGGAATTCACTAGGTTACATTACTAATTTCTATGATCCAAAAATTACTAATTCACTAGGTTACATTCCCATTAAGTTTATATTACTCTCTTATCTTGTATGCATTTTCCATCTAGAAATCTCAAGAAAAGGAGCACAGACAATATGTAATTGTATTTTATATTACTGAGAGTCTGAGTCATTGTGCTTTCTTACAATCCGTGAGCGCTTCCAATAACCACATGCCAGGAATCATGGGAACATTAGTTTAACTCATTCATGAGGTACAAAAATCACTTGAGAGGTGAGAATTTTCAAAAAAATGTTATTTGATTCAACTGATTGCAGGGTCGATCCCAATGCAAGACCAGTTATGTGACAAGGATTTGCTGGTTAATCTTGGGTTTTTTGCAACTTTAGAAAATTTAAATGGTATATGTGACAAGTTAAGGGACAACAACCAAATTTTTCAGCATGGTCCCATACAATATCGTCTTTGTATATTGCCCCTCCATAAAAAATAATTTCTATTATTCTGCATAATGATGTCAAATATCTATAGGTCTCTTTCGTGAAATACTATGTAAATGTCATTTTTATGGTTCCATACATGATACTCATATTAACAACTTAATGTAGAACTGAATTACAAAGAAGGCAATCTGGAGATTGCAATAGATACGAAAAGAAGAAGGGAATACAAATATAAAACATAGCAGAGAATAAAGGTTGTATGAATAATAATTCTTGATTGATAATAGTCTGTCTTAACCTAAATACAAACTAGAATATAAATAGGTAAAACACATTCCTAAACTAAAAAAACTCTAAAAAGAGAAATACTAGGAAAAGGAAATAACATGACTTGTCATACAAGTCATATATAGTCGAGAAAAAGTAAAAGAGAATAAAAGGAAAAGATTAGCATAGATGTTCAACATTAATCCCCTTTTCTTGAAAATAACTTTTCCTCAAGTTGTCCACAAAGAAAATATTATTGTCTTCATCGAAAGTGAATAGTTCATGCACATTAAAAATGTTGGATATGTTCCAATTAGAAGGAAGTTCAGTCACATAAGCGTTATTACTAATCTTCTTCAGAACTTTGAATGAACCATATATATTTTTTCATCTTTATTTTGTTATAAGTGCCAATAGGAAAACGTTCCTTTCGTAGACGTACCATAACTAATTCTCCTTCTTGGAATGTCTTCAGCCGCTTGTGTTTATCAGCTGCCTCTTTGTATCGAGCATTAGAATTTTCTAGCTTAGTTTTAATTTCCTTATGAAGCTGTGGAGATTTATCCACCAACTGATCAACTTTCAAATTGGATTTTGAAAGTTTTGGAAGAACTACCAAATCAAGAATGTGATTAGGTACCTTAGAATATACAATCTCAAAAGGTTCTTTTCCAGTAGAATAATTAATTGAAGTATTGAAAGCAAACTTCATATGAGGAAGAAAATTATCCCATTTCTTTTCTTTATTATAAACAATCTTTGCTCTTATCATATTCCCTAAAGATCGATTGGCCACCTTTGTTTGTCCATCAGTTTAAGTATGTGCAGTGGTACTACACTATAACTTAGTACCCAGTCTCACCCAAAGGGATTTCCAGAAATAACTTAGGAATTTAATGTCGCGATCAGAAGTGATGGACTTAGGAATTTCATGCAAACAAACTATATATTTGAAGAATAAGTAAGCAACATTAAAAGCATTTGCTGTATTCTTATAAGCAACAAAATGTGCCATCTTAGATTATCTTTCAACAACCAATATTATAGAATCATTGTCTTTGGACTTGCATGGTAAACCCAAGATAAAGTCCATACTCACATCAGCCGAAGGAGCTTCAGGAACGATAATGGAGTGTAAAGTCCCGTATTTTGAATAGTACCTTTGGAACATTGACAACCATGCATTTTTGAACAAAATTCTACATATCTTGTTTTAGAAAAGGCCAACAATAACGCTCTTCAACAAAAGCAACAATTTTATCACGACCAAAATGTCCATCAAAACCGTTACCATGTAGTTCATGAATTAAGTGGACATGTAAAGAACCCCATGGAATGCAACATCCATTTCCTTTAAAAATAAAAGAATCAAAAATTCACCATCTCCTTTAGTCATATGTCCACTAGTTTTCCAAATAGTCTTAAAATCATAAAAGATTGATGTAATCAAAATTTATGCTTTTATTTCGAAGAAAATGTAGACGTCTACTCAAAGATAAGTGCACCCAAAAATTTTGTTAACGAGGAAACCAGTAACTAGTCGAAAATTGCGGAACCTCGTCCAAAACGAACACATACTGAATGAAACCGCTACAGTAATGTCTACTATGCAACTTAGAGCTAGAATTTTAGACAAACCAACCCTCCAAGTTACCTTAATTCAACAGTAACTTGCGCCTACAACCTTTTTGAACATGCATATGTCCTTTACTTTCTTAGGAGATACTTCTCATTTTGTTGAAAAATCGTCACCAGGTCTCCAACCAAATGACTAATGGTTTCTTTAGGTTAACTCTAGGTAATAGAAATTACTTTCGGTACATGATTTTTACCACGTTTCCATGGATTTAATCAAGCTACATAAATCAAAGATCTTATGTTCAATACGTCATGTAGAGCTCCTTGATTATTCTATCTTCAAGTTAAATATATTTGAAGTATTACCTAACAACTTCTAATATCGAACGTCTAGAATAGCTTCCATGAAATAAGATTTGACCAAAGTATTAGTACTTCTTAGATTGCATGTGTTAAAGTCCAGATAGTTTTTAAAGTCTCACCCTTGATCCAAACGATCTGAAGGGAATGGAGGATAACATTCACGCAGCTACTACTCAGAGAGTAAAGGATGAATTGCAGAGCTATAAGAGGCCCTCAATTAATAGTGAATGACGAAGCCTGGATCTCAATTGATGGGTAATTTTTTCCTAATTTATCTCTGGCTAAGTTAATTCCCTTAGATACAATTCTTACTTAGTTATAACGATGTGTTGTTACCTTAAGTATAGTTAGATAGATATTCAAGGATTATACTTAACACACATAATATCTTAATTTAATTATAAATTATATTGTGACCATAATAATTCACTCGAAATCAAAGCGTAACTAAGGCTTTAAAATGTTTGCCAGATAACTATTAACACCAATTATCTTTTCTTAGTTGGGTTATAGACAATAAATGTTTAGTTTATTACTAAATACAAATATAATAACTAGTATTAATTGCAACCAACATATCTAATGAAGTTATAAACTTGCCTTAAAAGATTGGACAAACCTTAGAGCTTCTCCAATCGAATGTATGTGATGATAAATGTCTAAATCCACATAGGATAGATATTCCCAAAAATTCTTCTCCAACCCCAGTTTCTTAAGAAAATGTGAAGATGACATGGCTTAACTTTTGGTTCACACCCTTAAGGTGAATGTCTAGTAAGCTTTTACTTAACTAAAATTAATTCCAATATATTAAATAACCATTTTTGTCTTTAATAAAATAATATAATTACTAAAACCAAAATTTACATTTAATCAAAAAAAGAAGCACGATTGAGATGAGTATTTTTGTCCCCCGAACTTAAAAGAAAAACCTGGAATGTGGATGTCTTGTTTGTGTTTCCACCTAGCAAACACACAACAATTATTGGAGAAGCTCTAAGAAGAAAGAGAAACCTTATATATCACTTTCAAAATATCCAAAAACTGATTAAAAAAAACGTGTAAATAAATAATCTTAAAGTGTAGAAAGAAATATTTGAAACATGTGAAAAAAATCTATTAGGTACGTTTTTAAGCTTAGTTTCGATATCACTAATTTTTGGTTGTGTGACTAATTATGCAACGGTCAGCTACCTTGGTTTTGAAACCAGTATAATTGTGTGGTACGAAACTAACAAAGAAATTACTTAACATAGACATCTTGTTCATTTGACACTTTGACCGAGTCAATGGTCAAGGTCATTCTCATTAATGTCTAGATTCAATTTCTCCTCAGATGATATACAAAAAGTTATACTTGTCCTCATAAGTATTGACCCGATGATTGAGTATTCATTCGCTAGATAAATTTATAAAGAGAGTAAATTCATCGGTAGGATAATTAATCTTCATGTTATAAATCTTATTGATGACGAACTCTTTTGTAGACGACTTCACTCTTCAACTCTTCAAGGATATAATTGTATGTCGATATGATTTGTCTTATGTCTCTGTTATCTAACAATAACCTTATTAATCTGTCATATGTCTCTATTATCTAATAATAACCTAATTGATCGACATTGAATTTTTTCTTCCAAGAAGCATTTTGGTATCTAAATGTAACAATTCCAAACTTGATATATACCAACGCCTGTGAGTTTAACCGAGCAATACTCTTACAAGAATTATATGCATCTTTAAAAGAATGTCTCCAGTTATTTTTCTTGCATCAGACTGAAGTATCTTTCATTCTAAGGGTATGAAGAACTTTACTGACTAGGTTGTCTAGTTTGAGATCTTGGCGGTAGATTTCATCCACCATTCACTATCAATTCAATAGCTTTCTTCGGCATATTGGAACTATGCTAAATATCCATCCAGAATCCATTGTGTGTACCATCACCCACTACCTAGATAATTTGAGAATGTAGTAAGCCCCCTCACTTCTTAATGCCTAGGAAAATCGAGGGTTTATTTTAGGAGGAAACAACAGTATGCCCCGCAAAGAAACAAAATATGATAAATTCGCACCAATAAGACATGCCCGTGAGAATTTTCCAAGTGTAGTCTTTGTTATAGCAGCATGCATGATTAAAACTTGCAACGTAACAGAGGTGAAGGCAACCTTCTTCAAAAGGCAGATAAAGTATAGCTTAATAAGCATATTCAGAAGAACATGTTGAATAAAATCATACGTATAATTACGACTTTGGATATTACAGGGGCGTCTTGGACCAATATATCCCTGTTAATCAATTTAAAATCGGCATTACTCGTAATTAGTCAATAAAACTGTGCTATTAGCTGACTTACAATCATCGTTACTCATAATTGGTTAGAGAAACTGTGATGTTAGTTAACTTTCAATCAACATTACTCATAATTGGTCAGTATCACTTTTATCTTTGTAGCTACCACGACACATGTAGGAAATGAAATTAGATTGATCAAAGAATAAAGTCGTTACAGACACATGATTTATAGAGAAAAGCATAACCGACAGTAACTGGCACTGTCAGGACATCTAGGAAATAACTAAGCATAGGATAAACCACACCCTATATGACACATGCCATAGAGACACAAGACAAATATAAACTGTATAACACTCCCCTGGCCTCAAATGATGTACTATCACCCAACAAACTGCTCACTGACATAGTGAATCATGTGGCTCTGTAATCTGAAGAACAGATCCTTGTGCAGATCTTTTGTTGATGCATAGTGGGAATATACTTGACTTGAACAAAACCTATAGTAACAAGGTCTCTCATAGTGTAAAAATCCACTTCAATATGCTTAGTTCTGGCATGGAAAACTGTATTTGCAACAAGGCTTACAACAACATATTGTCACAATACAATGTACAAGGAGTAGTAACCCCGAATCTCAATTCATTCAACACTGAAATGACGAGGGTTCCCAAGTACACCACAATCTTTTCATTTCAACCTATAAGTCCGATACCAAGTGTGATTGTATCGGACAAAGTCGAGACCATACAACAACTAGGTATTCACTTGATAATAATTGCGGTTCAAAACCGATTTACTATAGGATCAATATAAAGTGATTAGGATTAACGTACTAGTGTATTTACTTTTAGTTATAATAAAACAATTATAATTGTGGAATGTAAAAGTAAATTAGACAACAAGATTTTATTAACGAGGAAACCGCAAATACAGAAAAACCCCGGGACCTAGTATAGTTTTGAGTACTCTCGGAGTTAAGAAGCTATACAAATAACAAAGCCAACTTTGTAAAGTTGAAACCAAGAAATTTACCTCTAGTTACTTAGTTCCCTCAGTATCCCTGCGCCTACAAACGTCTGGCCAACACACCTGAATCCCAAGACTAAAATCACTATCTTGAGTTGGTTTACTGATGTAAAGTCTTAAGCACTCAACTCCTTTTGATCGTCTTCCAAATAGTAAAGGAACATAGATGTTTGGTAACTACTCCAATAATATTTTAAGAAAAGATTTGTTGAGTTTTGACAAAGGATGTTCTGTTTAAACTAGTAAACTCCTTTGTCGGCTAAGTGGTGTGATTTTTAATCGTTGTTGTAAATAAGGATTCGAACTCTAAGACTTGTGAAGATTAAATTTAAAGATTTAATGAAAATAATAAACAAAGGCGAGAGTTACTGGGACTAGGATTCCACCGAATTCATATCATAAGGCGCAATTATTTATTCTCAACAATTATCGCTTAATAAATAAAACAACATGGACTCTTATTTTTGCCAAAATATATTCTCAAAAAATTAGTTATAAATTGTAAGCATGGGACATCAAACATTTAAGCAAGCATGACCCATCAAATAAAATGATAACTAATTAATCAAATCATAATTCTATTTTAGTTAGTGCAAAAGTCAAATAGAAAAATAAAATAAATTTACCCATGTATGAAATTCGGATTCCTCCGTCGACCCAGTGTAGGGGTCTAGCTCATCATGTTGTAGACACTCTTAAAATATTATTTTATTGCTCGAAAAGTGTTTACAATAGTGAAAATGAAGAAAAATTAAACGCAACTATTTTGCTCTTCCAAACCCCCCCCCCCCCCTCTCCGGATGCCTGTTTGGTCCTATTAGCACCCTATTTATACACAACAACCCATTACTCAAACATATTTTCAAAATACTCTTCCATAACTCCACCAGATCTTCTCTTTAATGAAAGATATCTCAGGAATAATTTCTTTCTCCATTTATCACACATCTTCCTCTATTTGCTAGAATAAAATTCTGGGGATATTATCTTTTTTTATTTATAAATAAAACCACAGATTTTCTTTCTCCATTTCAATAAAAACAAACTCATCAATATATTATCTCTTTTAACTTCAAGATATGAAAACTTCCTGTATAATAGGCAAGAAGATATCTTTTCCTTAAAACTTTGAGATCTCCCATAAATTATGTGAATTTGTTTCAAATGAAAAAGAAGAGGGTGCCTCTATCCATTTGTTGGGTACCCGTATCTGAAATGATGGGTGCCTTTATCAGTTCCTCTAGTTGCTTTTAACACTTTTTCGAGCTATTTTTCCAAAAGAGCTTATTTCCTTGAAAAGACTTAAAACAAGATTATTAGTGATTAAATTAGTCATAACGAATGTAGTTATGGGTGAAAATGCGTCACACTTGCGTGCTAATCAGTAAGATCAATCTAAATCCGAAATCAGATCTAAAATTCACCACTATCAGATTCGGATACCGAAGAATACCACCATATGATAGTTTCTGATCTAAGCAACTATATGATCAAATACATCAAAGATGAATTAGATGTTAGTCGAATCTCAGCTGATCAATATGTGTGCACAAATATCACGAGATGCGAAAGCTAATCAGAAAATTCTTTTTATCTTCAAATTTTCTATGGCCTTTAATTGGACATGCACACAAAAACTTGATTCCACTTATGCTCAATCACACACAGAAAAGAGTCTGTAAAAATGGATGATCACAAGTTTTCTTCAGATTGGAAAACAGTTCTGAAGGTCCCATCAATACTTTGATATAGTTTTGAGTGACCTTATGTCAGAAGAGAAGGCTCTTAAGAATAATCAAACTAGGTGCAATCAAAGTTTCAACAACCGTTAGTCAATAAAATCAATAATCGAAAACTAAAGTAATAATGCAATTATCTAGTTTTCCCACCAACGATACTTGTAGAGCTTCTTGATCCAACATAAGTCTTTAAACGGGCGGGCGTAAGAGATTTCGCATAATTATGGCACTTTCCTCTCTGGATAGTCGGATCCACCAGAAACAACATGAATGAAGTTTTCTTGGCTCTTAGGATGGTTTGCAAGAAATGCAAACTCAACTATTTATAGACCAAGGTTGTTTGGACAACAAGAAAATTCCAAAACCGAAATATTCGCAAGATACGAATTAAGTACCTAATTTTTTTTCTTCATGTAATTCCGAAATCTCTCTTTAGAAAATATATAATACTAGTTCAGAACTTAACTAATATAATTTTTGAAGAGATATGTTCTGATTGCTGGAAAATGAAAAATATATAATTCGAAAGTATTAATTAAGAAATTCACAATATTTCAGTATGGGATCACCTTGAGTGAAAAAGCGGGGGTCTAACAACCTCACCCGATATTTCGATTAGCAATCTATATGGACAAACTCCAATATACTTTTATGAGAATCAACTAGACAGTTAGACTCAATCAATGGAAAAGTATATCAAAGAGTTTTATATCTCTATCTCTTGATTTAATTCTTACTCAAGCAAATCTGCGAGTCTTGATTAAATACAATAGATATAAACTTGGATGGTACCAAAGACCAATATCCACGGATCAATCAATTTCCAATCAACAACCAACGGTTGGATTTCACAATTGATCGATACAACGCAGAACCTGTGATATTTCAATTATATAACAAAATATAATGTGGAATAGAAATAACACAGATACCAGAAATTTTGTTAATGAGGAAACATCAGATGCAGAAAAATCCTGGTACCTAGTTCAAATTGAACACCACACTGTATTAATCCGCTACAGACACTAGCCTACTACAAACTAACTTCGGTCTGGACTGTAGTTGAACCCTAATCAATCTCACACTGATTCAAGGTACAGTTGCACTCCTTACGTCTCTGATAACTGCAGGATACTACGCACTTGATTCCCTTAGCTGATCTCACCCACAACTAAGAGTTGATACAACCCAAAGTCGAAGACTTGATAGACAAATCTGTCTCACATGGAAAAGTCTATAGATTTAAATAAATCTGTCTCCCACAGAAATACCCAAGAGTTTTTGTTCCGTCTTTTGATAAATCAAGGTGAACAGGATCTATTTGATAAACCGGTCTTATATTCCCGAAGCACAGCCTAGTATTATCAATCACCTCATAATCTAAATCGTATGGTAGCGAAACTAGATATTGTGTAATCACAAACGATGATACGAAGATGTTTGTGATTTATTTTTATCTTGCCCTATTGGAGATATAATCTCAAGCCAATTATTCAATTGAAATCGTACGATAGAAAATTGCAAGATCAGATCGCTCAACTACAAGAAAAGTAGTTTCGTCTGGCTTCACAATCCTAATGAAGTCTTTCAGTTGTTAACCTACAGGGTCTCGAGAAGAAACCTAAGGTTAAAGGAGAATCGACTCTACCAAACCAACTAGTATCACAAAGGAGGTGTAGGGATTAGTTTTTCTAGATGCTAGATGTCTCCTTTATATAATTTTCAAATCAGGTTTTGTAATCTAAGTTACCTTGGTAACAAAGCATTCAATATTCACCGTCAGATGAAAAACCTGATTCAACCAAGCTAATATCTTTCAACTGTTAGATCGAAACTTAGATTGTCGCACACACAAATGAAATGCATTCATTTAGGTTTGAGTAACCGTACCTAAACGTGTACACTTAGTTGGCTCACAAATATTTAACCAATGGTTATCCATATGAGCACTTTCATATTAACCGTATTCACCTTTCTCATAACTAGTTCAAATGACTCATACGAACTAGTTGAAGAGTTGTTCAATTGCTTAAGTCTTTATTCATAGACACAATTGAAAAAAAATCAGTTTGATCCACTTGAATCAATTCATGAACAATAAAACCACGGTTTGCAAAGATTGCATTCCTTATAATTTATTGTTTTAAGTTCATGAACTACTGATTTGAGATATCACCAGCTTGAGTACGCGTACGGGTATGCGTACCTTAGCTACCGGATTTGAGTTTATAAACTCAGCAGAAATTTTCGGTTCGAAAACTTCCATGGGTACGCGTACCTAAGGTGAATGGTTTACTAGTTTTCAAACTTACAAACTCCAGCAGAAATTTTCGGTATGAAAACTTCCGTGGGTACGCGTACTCAACCTGTCTCCTTCACCAATACCGCATGCACACATATGCACGCACTTGGCTTCCGGTACATGGATTTATACACTAATTTGCGAACACACTATATATGATTATATCCATAGATGGTAATCTCAACTCTACATTTCAATCATTGAAACATTCTTCTATAATGTTATAATAATCATTATTCACGACTACCGTCATCAAAGCTATTTATTCAAGATTGAAATGTCATCATGACTTTCGTCACCGGTAAAGATGAAAATGGTTAAAACGAAAGCTTACCAACACATATTTCGAGAAAAATATAGGCGAGTAAACTCGGCTCGAAATAGAAAATGTATATGTATAAAACTATCATACTTAAACGACTTTGTCTCAAGAGTAGGAGGTAGAATAGACTTTTAAGTGATAGATAAGTTCAAGTCTCCACATACCTTTTAGTAGGATGAAGTTCCACCGGTTTCTCGTGTAGTACTTCGTCTTCGTAACATGATCGCCATGGAGTCTGTAGTTTCAACTACACTTGAATATCCTAGACCGAGACTTAGTTATAAGTAAACTAGAAATCAAGACATATAGTTTTGATCACTAATATTGACAAACATGCTTGGGATAGCAACGCATGCGAGTTCGACCGAGCAATGCTTTAACAATCTCCCCCTTTGTCAATTTTAGTGGCAAAACTATCAATACATATGGATTACAAAATAGATAAAAACTTTGTAGCTTCTCGTCCACATGCTTGATCTCCTTGGTGCTTCAACATTACTCAAAATCTTCGTAATTTCCAAGTACTCCAATAATTCCAAAGGTTGTAAGTTTAGCATCATCGTTGTTGAAGTTCCGTAGCCATAACAATGAGAAAACAAAGCTCTCGATCATTGTTTTACAGTGTCATAGTATTATTACACAGCATCAAAGTTCTCATATCACAACTTCGACAACAATACTAAGGTGATATGTATCAATCCCCCTTAGTCAATACTTCATCTCAACACGAAAACCACCCCCTTTACATAATGATCCGTAAAACACGTAAAACATATGTATTTGTAGTGTGAACTACATATTAATTCTCCCCATTTTTGTCAATAAAATTGGCAAAGGTACGAAAACGGGATCCTAATGAAATTCTCATGGAGACACTTCAAGACCAAAGAAAAGTATATATCAACTTTGTTTTGATGCAATCATAAATCCGAAGCTAAATGCATTCATCACGGAGTTTACAAAGATACAAGATAACCCCTCAAATATTCCACAACCGCACTCCCCACAAAGATATGGAAATTATGCGCAAGTTCAAAATAACTCTCCCCCATTTGTTGTCATTCTCTAAAGAACAACAAGAGCGACCTTACTTTTACAAGAAAAGAAGGATTTATTTGGACACCAAAAACCAAAAAATGATTTTGTTATCCAAAAAATTCTCAATCATATTAACCACAAGAGAACCCATGATTAATCTAATCGGAATACACAACCAAAATAATCACAAACGAATCTATGATTAGTTTAGTTGGAGATGCTCACACAAGAAGACTTACGGAGCCACACAATATATACATAAAATATGGATCAGGGAAGATCAATACTGCGGAATATACAAGGATTCATTCTATTTTCCATCACTATTTGCATAACGATATACAATAGACATAATCCTTGTAAACAAAAGATTTTAACCTATCTTCCATCAAAGAACTGACATAATAGCCTTAAATTTTGTTTGTCAAAAGTCCATTCATTCTTTTATGAATACATGCATATCGACATATAAACGAGATAACTTTTGACATCG
Organism: Papaver somniferum; assembly: GCF_003573695.1. Taxonomy (NCBI): domain Eukaryota; kingdom Viridiplantae; phylum Streptophyta; class Magnoliopsida; order Ranunculales; family Papaveraceae; genus Papaver; species Papaver somniferum. The sequence goes on from NC_039363.1 coordinate 51,564,451, forward strand.
TATGGGACAATAATAGTTCACGGACGCAAACACACATATCCCATAACATATTGCAATATATAAAACCATAAAGATTAATACTGCAATCATCATCTTCCAAAACAATTTCTTAGAATTTAAACAAATAAACCTAAAAACAAGAAGATGAAAACGTTGGACATAGCTATGTGTACTCACAATAGTGGCTATTCCAAACTCTAGTTATTCTTCTAGACAAAAACAAGAATAAAATTCTCATAAGAAGATCTACTAGACATAAACTTTAGCACCAATATAAAGAAGCACAAGAAAAACTACTCATCATCTTCATCTTCGGAGGCCATGAAGGTCGAACGAATTTTGTTCATGTATTCTTTAATCTCGGGATACTTGGTAGCAATCACAAGTAATTGTTCTTGGACACACTTTACTTTGGTATTCACCTTACAAACACCTTTGTAAATTTTGCGAAGAATCTTCAAAGAAGAATCACTTGAACCATCAATTGTGTCACACCTTTGCATTTTGAAATCATATTCCCTCATTCGACTAAAAGTACATGGCCGAACAAGCTTGGGAGTTCCGATAGAGTTCCCAACGGGATCAATGGAGAAGTTGCGACAAATACGCTCAATCAAGCAAGGGTAGCCTAACTTCTTGTGGAAGGAAGTCATATCCAACATTTGATAAATAATGAATCCACAAGTGTCAAGATCATTGGTTCCCATCTCAAGGTAATAAACCAATTCCGCAAACTCACGTCTCCAACGAGAATTTTCAATTGTAGAAGGACAAAGGTTAGAAATACCCAATTTTCCAAAATACTTTAAAGGAAAGTCTAGTTCACTAGTAGGGAATTTTTCTCCTTTCCACACAACACTTTTACCATAAAGACCTTTTGAAATAGTTTCGTAAGAAGGTCTTTCATCGAATGGTCTAGGAAGGCGAAAATTACCCAATGGGATTTTTGTAATTTTCGAAATCAATTCTCTATTAGCTAGAATCCTTTTTCTATTGACCATGGTATTGAATTCCATGTCTTCACGAACAACATCATAAATGTTGGCATAGAAAATTCTAGTAAGAATATCAATACCTTCACCGAGACCATCAAAGATGTTTCCAAGCTTGAATTTTTCAAAACAAGTTAAATCTTCCTTATACTCACTTGTATTATCCAATTTCTTTTCTAAAATAAACCGGTAGAAGAAATCTTTTCAAATACATTGATGCTGGATTCATCCACAAATCTAATCCTAATAGAATTTTGTTCAATAGGAAGATCCATTGAGGAGGATGAAGAACTTGGGTTATTTTAAAAACCTTTTGAACCCTTAAAATTCTTCATGATGCTAGAAAGAAATAAGGGGTGGGAAAGAAATTACTTACTTGTTTTGTATTTTGATAAATCCCTTCACAAATTATTCTCCAACAAGCTTTAATGAAGAAATCTTATGAACCCTAGAATGGTTCACGTACGCGGACTGTTGAGGGAGGAAAAAAGAGGTAGGCGTACCTGAACTTCTTTTATACCCATAGTTGGGCTTGGACCCGTTCACGAACCGCGACCCACATAAGGAAAGTGGGATTTTTAGAGGTAAAATACCAGAAGGAAGGGATACTTGCACTATCCTTTTTGAAAGCTTTTAATAAAAAGAATACATAAACAAAGTCAACACATTACTTGCCCCATTTCAAGTTATATACAAATAGGGTGAAGCCATTCCTGACATTAGGTGGTGAAAAATGCAGAGAATTTCTCATGTAATTTTTTCGGTTGACATTTGTAACCAGGATTGGAAGTATAATTATACTGATAATACTCGGAAACCTTTGAGATCTTCTTCTTATGACATAGAGATGACCTTTTCTGATAAATGGTTCCTTTACCAACCTCATATGAATTGGTGGTTGAACCATATTGTACATCATTAAGATATGATTTGACAGGTACAAAGTTTTTATCAGACCGATTAAAATTCTCTATGGAATTAAGCTTTTCTAAGAATTTCAAAACATTTTCAAATGCTCTAAATAGATCTTTGTCAATTGGTCCTTTATGATAGTATTCCTCAAAGAGATTAAGAGTAATTCTTGTGAGAGTCCATACCTTTGAGTGTTGATCATGTTTTCTTTGACAATTCTTTTTAAACTTTTCCTTAGACTGTTTCCTCACATCAAGATTTTCCGATATTTTAGATGGTATGAGATTATCATGAGTGACCGTAGGTATGATGAATAATCTTCGAACAATCTTTAAGGAACTCTGGTGTGTGTTACATATGCCACGAGCAAGTCTCCCAAAAAGATTTCCCATAGGGATAGACTTTTGAGGATCGGACAAACACAAACTTGTAAGGTTTAATGTGTTTTCCTGCTCTGATACCAATTGAAAAAGCGGGGGTCTAACAACCTCACCCAATAATTCAATAAGCAATCTGTATGGACAAACTCCAATATACTTTTATGAGAATCAACTAGACAGTTAGACTCAATCAATGGAAAAGTATATCAAAGAATGTTATATCCATATCTCTTGATTTAATTCTTACGTTAGCAAATCAGCTAGTCTTGATTAAATACATGAGATATAAACTTGGATGGTACCAAAGACCAATATCCAAGGATCAATCAATTTCTAATCAACAACCAAAGGTTGTATTTCACAATTGATCGATACAACGCACAACCTGTGATATTTCAATTATATAACAAAATATAGTGCGGAATAGAAATAACACAGACACCAGAAATTTTGTTAACGAGAACCGCAAATGCAGAAAAACCCCGGGACCTAGTCCAGATCGAACATCACACTATATTAAGCCGCTAAAGACACTAGCCTACTACAAACTAACTTCGGTCTAAACTGTGGTTGAACCCTAATCAATATCACATTGATTCAAGGTACACTTGCGCTCCTTAAGTCTCTGATCCCAGCAGGATACTACGCACTTGATTCCCTTAGCTTATCTCACCCACAACTAAGAGTTGCTACGACCCAAAGTCGAAGACTTGATAAACAAATCTGTCTCACACATAAAAGTCTATAGAATCGAATAAATATGTCTCCCACAGAAATACCCAAGAGTTTTTGTTCCGTCTTTTAATAAATCAAGGTGAACAGGAACTAATTGATAAACCGGTCTTATATTCCCGAAGAAAAACCTAGTATTATCAATCAACCCACAATAATCTAAATCTTATGGTAGCGAAACTAGATACTGTGGAATCACAAACGATGAGACGAAGACGTTTGTGATTTCTTTTTATCTTACCCTATCAGAGATATAATCTCAAGCTAATTATTCAATTGAACTTGTACGATTGAAAATGGCAAGATCAGATCGCTCAACTACAAGAAAAGTAGTTTCGTCTGGCTTCACAATCCCAATGAAGTCTTTCAGTCGTTAACCTACAGGGTCTCGAGAAGAAACTTAAGGTTAAAGGAGAATCGACTCTAGCAAACCAACTAGTATCACACAGGAGGTGTGGGGTTTAGTTTTTCCAGATGCTAGATGTCTCCTTTATATAGTTTTCAAATCAGGGTTTGCAATCTTAATTACCTTGGTAACAAAGCATTCAATATTCACTGTTAGATGAAAAACTTGATTCAGCCAAGCTAATATCTTTCAACCATTAGATCGAAACTTAGCTTGTCACACACACAAATGAAATGCATTCATTTAGGTTTGAGTAACCGTACCTAAACGTGTACACTTAGTTGGTTCACAAATAGTTAACCAATGGTTAGCCATATGAACACTTTCATATTAACCGTATTCATCTTTCTCATAACTAGTTCAAATGACTCATAAGAACTAGTTGAAGAGTTGTTCAATTGCTTAGGTCTTTATTCATAGACACAATTGAAACAAAATCGGTTTGATCCATTTGAATCAATTCATGAACAATATTGCCACGGTTTACAACGATTGCATTCCTTATAATTTATTGTTTTAAGCTCATGAACTAACGATTTGAGATATCACCAGCTTGAGTACGCGTATGCGCACCTTAGCTATCGGATTTGAGTTTATAAATTCAGCAGAAATTTTCGGTTCGAAAACTTCCTTGGGTACGCGTACCTAAGGTGACTGGTTTAATAGTTTGCAAACTTAAAAACTCCAGCAAAAAATTTTCGGTATGAAAACTTCCATGGGTACGTGTACGGGTACACGTACTCAACCTGTCTCCTTCACCAATACCACATGCACACATATGCACGCACTTGGCTTCCGGTACATGGATTTATACACTAATGTGCGGACACACTATATATGTTTATATCCATAGATGGTAATGTTAACTCTACATTTCAATCATTGAAACATTCTTCTATAATGTTATAACAATCGTTATTCACGACTATCGTCATCAAAGCTATTTTCAAGATTGAAATGTCATCATGACTTTCGTCACGGGTAAAGATGACAATGGTTAAAGTGAAAGCTTACCAACACATATTTCGAGAAAAAGATAGGCGAGTAAACTTGGCTCGAAATAGCAAATGCGTATGTATGAAAACTATCATACTTAAACGACTTTGTCTCAAGAGTAGGAGATAGAATAGACTTTTGAGTGATACATAAGTTCAAGCCTCCACATACCTTTTAGTCTGATGAAGTTCCACTAGTTCCTCGAGTAGTTCTTCATCTTCATAAGGTGATCGCCATGGAGTCTGGAGCTTCAACTACACTTGACTATCCTAGACCGAGACTTATTCATAAGTAAACTAGAAATCAAGACATATAGTTTTGATCACTAATATTGACAAACATGCTTGAGATAGGAACGCATGAGAGTTCGACCGAGCAATGCTCTAACATTGAGTATCAAGGAATATTTTTAAATAATTAAAGATACAAATTATATAATGTTCAAATTAGGTCAATATCTAGAACTTTCTTGTTCAGCAAACCCTAATTTCAAACTCACATAATACCGTAAGTAATATGTGAATGTTTAAAATCGGTTTTTCTCCTGAGACCGATTCTACCATGCCTCCTAACATAGGTTAAGATCGGTTTCTACCAAGTCTCCAGATATAGGTAGGTATCGGTTCTACTAAGACTCCCAACAAAAGCTAGGATCGTTTATGACATGAATCCCAAAGTAGGTGGGATCGGTTCTACCATAACTCTCAACATAAGTTAGATCGGTTCTACCAAGACTCCCAACAAAAGTTAAGATCGGTTCTACCATGTATCCCAAAGTAGGTAGGGATCGCTTTTGCAGAATTCCCACCTTAGGTTCGAATTGGTCATCCAATAGATCTTCATAAAAAAGCGGACCAAAACACCTATTGATTTCTTTTCGATGACGAAACATGTTTCGTATATGTATTTCTTTTAAATATATCTAGTGAAACATAGTTTCCTAGGATGAAATCACACCTATATCCAATACACAATCAAGTAACAAGTTACATAGATTAATTTGATGTAGAATTTACGAAGTTCAAAAGATAAACGTTATACTTCGTAACTAAATATTATTCCTTGACACTTTGATCATAATAAAATGATCAAGTATAATACTAGAGTGTTAAATATAACCTCGCATGTTATGTTTTAAATCTTAAATGACCTGTGATAGGAATGGAAACAAGTCAAGTCATTATCGCTAACCTCAAGTGAAGGATGATGTCGTTATTGCAGTCGACACTTCTTCACATTCTTCATGTCTTCAAGGTAATACTTTTATGTCTCAACATTCCTAGACTTTCTAGTGTAACCTAAACGAAGTTGACTCTAGTAAATTTAATCAATCGACTCTAATTGAGTTTTGATACTAAACTATGAAAACTAAACTTGACATACCAATGCTTAGTAGGTTCAACCAAGCAATCTCTAACAAACACATAAGAAACCCACTGAACTTCATAAGAAGTTACTCCCAATGCCATGTACTCATCCTCAATACTTGATTTGGAGATTGTAGGATGCTTTTTAGAAGACCAGGCCACCATATTTGGACCCATAAAGACACAATAACCAGCAGTGGACTTTTGGTATTAGAGCAACCAACCCAATCACTATTCACTATAAGAAGAGATAACTTAACAATTTCCTATGGTGAACTTAATGCCAGAGCCTAAAGAACTATTCAGATACCTCAAAAGGTCAAAATTCTGTTAGCTAATTGCAGGTGAACATCTATATGATGATCCATGTAGTTGACATCAAAACCAAAATGTGGTCTTGATATAGTTAGATACTGAAGTCCAAATACTAAAGATGTGTCACTAGATGCATCAGATAGAGGACTACCATCATATAAACAAGATCTCTTACCAGGTGCATGCAACTGGAGTTTTACATGGCTTGCATTCAAGCATATCATGCTTTTTGAGTAGATCAAGAGAGCACTTATTCCAAGTCAACAGAAGAGTATGAGTATCAGTATTCAAATCAGCTTCAATGCCAAGAAAATAACTCAATGGTCCTAAATCCTTCATAGTAAATTCAACTTTCGAAACTTGAATATAATCACTAAGTTGAGTAGCAGAAGCACCCAATATGATAATATCATCAACATAGACCAAAAGGACCATCTTAAGACCATCTTGAATGAAATAAAACATTAAATTGTCATTAACTGATTGAAGAAAACCATTCTTGAGAATAAAAGTGCCAAATCTATCAAACCAGGCTCTAGGAGATTGTTTTAGTCCATAGAGAAACCTCTTCAACTTGCACATAAAATCTGGATGTTCAGGATTCACAAAACCAGGCGGTTGCTTCATATAAACATCTTTAGAAAGAAAGACATGAAGAAAAACACTGGATACATCCAATTGTCTCATGCACCTACCATTACTGACAGCTAGACGCAGAATTAATGCATCTAACAGTTGCAAACTTAAGCACAAGACTAAAAATCTCTTCATAGTTAACTCCATCAATTTGACTATAGCCTTGAGAAATCAATATGGATTTGAACCTTTCTAGTATGCCACATCAGGCTTGAGTTTAGTCTTATAGACCCATTACAAACATTCATACCATGAACAAAAGGAACTTCTTCAAAAGTACCATTGCTATACAGGGCTTGATACTCATTTTTCATAGACTTTTGGTGTGCCATAAAGTTTGATTTTAGTCTTATAGACCCATTTACAACCTAACACATTCACACCAGGAAAAAAAGGAACTTCTTCAAAAGTATCATCGTTATACAAAGTTTCATACTCATTTTTCATAGACTTTATCCCTCTTGGATCCTTAATTGCATGACTTAAGGATTTTGGCTCAACCAATGAATCCACAAGAGCGGTACATGCCTTTGGTACTGGATGTTTTAAGTCATTTCTATGAATCCAAACTACCCATTTATCATCTAAATTATTTTCTATAATCACATACTTAGTCCTTGTATGTATTTGAGAAATAGTAGAAGTATCATGATCATTAGTCAATGGAGAAGAAGATAATACCTGCCAAGCTAGAGAAGTTGAAGTATCTGAAGAAACAAGTAACTCAGAAGATATATTCTTAGTATATGTTAATGTAGAAGGTATAAGTAAGAGTGAATCAGAATAAGTATCCATGTCTACAGAAAAAGCATTTGTACCAGCAAAAGGAAATACAGTCTCATTGAATCTGACATGAGTATTAGTGTATACTCTATTAGTCTTATAATCAAAGCAATTATATCCTCTATGAAAAGGATTATAGCCAACAAAAACACAAACAAAAGACTTTGGACTCAACTTATCCTTCTTGTAAGGAGTCGGATTTGGGAAGCTTAATAGTATCTAAATGTTTTTAAAAAAGAATAGTCTGTCATCTTTGAGAATATCACTTCATATGGACATCGATAACTCAATAATTTTGTAGAAGTTATGTCTACCAGATAACTAGCACTTAGAAAAGCATCAAACCAGAAAGACTTTGGCGTAGAAGCATTAAACAAAAGTGTATTACCCATTTCAGTAAGCTGTCTATGTTTCCTTTCAGCAGCTCCATTTTGTTGGTGTAAATGAGGACAAGAAATTCTAAGATAAATTCCATTATTATCAAGAAATTCTTTGAAAAAGCCTTTAGTTAACTCCAAAGCTCCATCACACTGAAATTCTTTAATCTTGGAGTTCAAAAGATTTTCCATTAACTTTTTGAATAAAATGAAACAAGACAAACTACCTGACTTCAACTTCATTGGATAAATCCAGTTGTATTTATTGTAATCATCCGTGAACAAAATGTAATATTTATAGCCTAAAGTATAAGAAACATGTGCAACTCCCCCGATATCATAATGAACTAAAGCTAAAGCATAAGTTTAAGTAGATAAAGAACTGACAAATGGTAAACACACACTCTTGCCTAACTGACACGAAGTACAAACTAACTCAAAGGAAAATTGTATGGTAGAAGACGTATCTAATTTCTTTATAATCTTGGATGCATGATGTCCAAGTTTTTGATGCCAAATAACAGGAGTATCCAAGACAGATTCAGCAGCAACAATATGATTAACAGGTAGCACATGAAAAGACTTGAGTGGATACAAATTGTTGTGCACAGATCCTTGAGCAAGAATATGATTAGTCTCCAAAGATTTGATGTTGTATCCCCATGGTAGAAAATTCAAATGAACAATTATTGTCTATAGGAAAAAGATTGTGTTTGATGGAGGGCACAAACAACATACTATTCAAATCAAAAGATGCAACACTATTACCAGAAGTAGAAGAAGTAGTTAGTGAAAAACGGAGGTCTAACAACCACACTCAATATTTTGATTAGCAATTTGTATGGACTAACTCCAATATACTTTTAAGAGAATCAATTAGACAGTCAGACTCAATCTTAATAAAAGTATATCAAAGAGTTATATCTCACTTTCTCGATTCAATACTTACTCAAGCAAATAGAAATCTGCGAGTCTAATTGAATACAAGAGATATCACTTGAACGGTACCAAAGAACAATGTTCAAGGATCAATAAATTTCAATCAACACCCAAAGGTTGGATTTCCCAATTGATCTATTCAACGCACAACCTGTGATATTTCAATCATATAACCAAATATAATGCGTAAAAGAAATAACATAGATACCAGAAATTTTGTTAACGAGGAAACTGCAAATGCAGAAAAACCCCGGGACCTAGTCCAGATTGAACACACGTTGTATTAAGCCGCTACAGACACTAGCCTAATGCAAACTAACTTCGGTCTGGACTGTACTTAAACCCCAATCGATCTCACACTGAACCAAGGTACAATTGCTCTCCTTACGTCTCTGATCCTAGAAGGATACTACGCACTTGATTTCCTTAGTTGATCTCACCCACAACTAAGAGTTGCTACGACCCAAAGTCGAAGACTTTAATAAACAAATCTGTATCACACGGAAAAGTCTACGATAATAGATAAATCTGTCTCCCACAACGAGTTTTTGTTCCGTCTTTTGATAAATCAAGGTGAACAGGAACCAATTGATAACCCGGACTTATATTCCTTAAGAACAACCTAGTATTATCAATCACCTAACAATAATCATCGACTAGCGAAAGAAGATATTGTGGAATCACAAACTATGAGACGAAGATGTTTGTGACTTCTTTTATATCTTGCATATCGTAGAAATCAATCTCAATCCAATCTTACGATTGTACTTAGTACGACAGAAACAACAAGATCAGATCACACAACTACAAGAAAGTAGTATTGGTCTGGCTTCACAATCCCAATGAAGTCTTCAAGTCGTTAACCTACAGGGTATCGATAGAAATCTAAGGTTAAAGGAGAATCGACTCTAGCTAATACAACTAGTATCACACAGGAGGTGTGGGGATTTGGTTTCCCAGTTGCTAGAGTTCTCCCTTATGTATTCTTTCAAATCAGGGTTTGCAATCAATGTTAACTTAGTAGCAAAGCATTCAGTATTCACCGTTAGATGAAAACCTGATTAGATTCAAGCTAATATCTTTCAACCGTTAGATCGAAACTTAGCTTGTTACAGACAAATGAAATGCACGTGTATTTAGGTTTGTGTAACCGTACCCAAACATGTACATCTAGTTGGTTCAAAAGTAGTTAACCAAATGGTTAGCCACACGAGCACTTTCATATCAACCATATTCTTCTTTACCATAACTAGTTCAAATGACTCAAATGAACTAGTTAGAGAGTTGTTCAATTGCTTAGATCTTATAGAAGTATACAAGACACGATCGAAGCAAAAACGATTTGATTCACTCGTATCGATTCATGAACTTTATAGCCAAGGTTTGAAAACTTGCATTCCTTAGTTTATATAAGTTTAAGTTCACGAATAATCGTTTTTAGAAAATAACCAACTTAAGTACGCGGACTTAAGTACTCGGAATAAGTTTGTTTTCAGTTCACAAACTCTAGCATAATTTCTCGGGATGAGAACCTCCGACAGTACGCGGACTTGGTACGTGGACTCTAGTTCCGGTTTTCCTGAGCAGCAAAGTACGCATACTTTGGTTCAAGGAATAAGGACTTATACATGTATGAGTTATTACACAGTGTTTATATCCAACCATGGTTATATAATCTAAACTCTCATTTCAATCATTGAAACATTCTTAGAGAACGTTATATAGTTGTTGTTCACACACTATTTTTCGTCAAAGTAATTTTCAAGTAATTGAAACTTAATATGACTTTCGTCACTAGTAAAGATGAACTTGGTCAAAGCGAAAGCTTACCAACACATATTTCGAGAAATAGATAAGCGAGATAAACTCGGCTCGAAATAGCAAATGTGTATAATCAAAGTCTATATAGCAAAACGATTTTTGTCTCAAGATAGGAGATAAAGTAGATAGACTTTTGAGTGATAGATAAGTTCAAGTCTCCACATACCTTTTAGTCGATGAAGTTCCACCAGTTCCTTGAGTAGTTCTTCGTCTTTGTATGATGATCGTCATGGAGTCTTGAGCTCAACTACACTTTCTGTCCTAGTCCGAGACTTAGCTATAAGTAGACTAGAAATCAAGACTTATAGTTTTGATCACTAACATTGACAAACATGCTTGAGATAGCAACGCATGCGAGTTCGACCGAGCAGTGCTCTAACAGTTAGTTTATTAGATCCCTGTCAATGTAATAGGTAAAAGCTTACCATCTCATAACATCATTTGTTCCTCCCCCTCATATTCTTCAGCTTCATCATTTGTCAATGTAATAGCAGAATCATTTGTTATATGTTCAGTTACTCCAGAATATAGTATCCAAACTGGACCAGTAGGACTTACACTCCATTGACCACCAGTTGTAGAAAATGCATTTTGATTAACCAAATTTTGTTGCTCAGTAAGATGCTATGTATTGGAAGAAGTAGAAACCTTTACACCTGCAAAAGATTTCTTCACAGACCTTGAAGATCTTCTTGGAGGAGATCTAGATGCAGATGAAGGAGGTCTTTCGACAACAGCATATTGAAATTTACATCGACTAGTAAAATGTCCAAGTCTGCTACAGATCTGACAATCAATGGAATTGTAATCTAACTCTTGCTTAATTTCTGGATTAAACTCACATTTCTTTAAAGTAAAATTAGATCCAGAGGCACCTTTGTGTATATCATGGATTATAAGAATTATGAACTGGTTTCTTGAAACAAAAACCATGAGATTTATACTTCTTGACAAAAAAGGCAGAATTAGTAGGATAGTTTGCCAAGAATGAATGTGATTCATCATCCTTATCCTTTATCCATTGCTCATCATGAGTAACCAATCTAGATCTTAACTCAGGAAGAGAAAGAGTTGTTTTTCTATTTTGCATAGTAATTACAAAATGAGAATATTCTCGTCCTAAACCAGATCATACATACATTACAAGATCGGAATCCGGTACCGGTTCACCAATTTCAGCTAACGAATCATAAATCGACTTAATCTGCTAAAGAAAATCAAATATTGTAGAATTACCTTTGCGAATTGAACTTAGTTGTCATCTCAACATGTTTTTCCCAGCAAAGAATTGTTCACTAAAAATCTTAGCAAGATGATTCCATTTCTCTCTAACTGAAGGTTTACCAAGTAATTCAATAACAAGCGAAGGAATAACAGTTGTACTGATGCAAGAACAACAAAATGATCTAAAGATCTGCAATTTGAAAACTTCAGTTTAGCAACTGGAACATTATTTTGAATCAGAAAAGGAGACTCGGGAGGAACAGATCCATCAACAAATCCAAACAAGTTTGTACTTGTCAAGATCGAAAAAAGTGACCTTTCCAAACCAGGAAATTTGATCCATTTAGCTTTGTAGAAACAAAATTAGAGATATTAGGAAACGGTAAAGGATTTACATGAAAATTTGATTGAGGATGATCGTAAAAAGAATTATGTTTGTACCGTGGTGGTGGAGGATGCGGTGGTTGTGATTGCGGAAGAACAAATGGTGATTGTTATTGTAATGGCGGAAAAGCTCTCTGATTATTCATTGATGTTGAAACTTGATTGTTGTTGATGTTGTTGTTGTTGTAGGTTCTTGATGAATTCATAGAATCCAAGGTTTTTCTCACCATCAATGTTGATTTGAAATTTGTTTCGTTATTTGATTATTAGGTTTAGGGTTTGAGGATCGGTTGGTATTCGATACCATGTAGGAAATGGAATTAAATTGATCAAAGAATAATAAAGTCACTACAGACACATGATTTACAAAGAAGAGCATAACCGACAATAATTATCAGCACAACCGGCACACAACTAAGCATAAAATAAACCACACACTATATGACACATGTCATAGAGACACAAGATAGATATAAACTGTCTAACAGCACCGGTACCCGTTATATTGAAATTGTACGTACTCATTTGGTCACTATCACTTATATCTCCATATCGTATCAGTACCACGGCACCAATAGCTCTTACATCGAACCACATATACTGGAGGCCAGAATAGTTTTTGAGTTGCTATAGCTAATTAAATTAATAAGGCTGTTGCCCTTCCTACTAGTCAGATTTCCAGTTTTCTTTTCCCGGTGATGTAGTACCTCATGCATCAGTGTAGACCGTGTCGGATATGCTACATGTAGGGGCACCAATGGTTAAGCTAGCTGGATTCGTTTTGTTCTTTCCCGATCATGAAAGAAAACATAAAAACAAAAAACATGCTTCGAAAACCAAAAAACAACAACAAAGAAACAAATGCTCAACTGTGTATGCACGTATAGCTCTAAACTTGCTGATTTTGATGAATCAAATGTTTCATTTTGACCACTAAAATAGTGTATGCAAACAGTAGACCCGTGCATACGATTATTGGGGGCGAATGATCTCTCATGCTTTAAGTTATAGCTGGGAAATATCCCTCGATTTCCTCTCACTCACTTTGCGTCGCTCTCAATCCATATCAAGCTTTCAATTCATATGCATTCAAGATCCAACCAATTAACCTTGAATTCTCTCTTTATTTTCAACTGAACTCACACTGGAATTCAAATGACTTTAGAGAACAGTAGCTTCATTTTTAGTTTTAACAGAAAAAGCTTGTTAATTCGTAGTGGGCATTTTCAGAGTCCACTTATTATCTTTTCTATTTCCTCTTTTCTTTCTCAATCAAATGGGTGAGTGTTCGTGGACCCTAACTTAATGTTCTATAAAGGCAATAATGAACCCCGTGGTTTTCACTTTCCTTTCAGATATATGCATTAGAAAGTGACATTTAGGTGACTTTTCTCTTCAAAATGGCAATGTATTCAACCTAGCTACCAAAAAAGTCACAAAAAGAACAAATAAAAAAATTATAGCTCCGAAAATATGTGCATGCACACACATTATATATATATATATATATTCTGTTGTTTGGAAATTTTAGATTGGAAATTTTAGTACTCTTGTTTAACTTGAATATTATTTTGGAATCCATGCTGGCACTACTATCTACCGGGCCAGCCGGCAGAAGCCGTAGAAGATGTAATTTTTTTTTTCTTTGATCGGCGTAAAAGATGTAGTAATTTCATACTGTACGTAAGGAGCTTATTTTTGAGTGTGAGAAAACGTATTATCTATTGTCAAAAAAAGAGTATAGAAGAGAATATAAGAAATAAATCTAGTTTGTTTGGTTTCTTGGCAAATCTTAATTAATTAAATGCTTTTGAAACATTATTGTCTCCCAGTATATTGTACAACAAGAGATCTCCTTGGATCTAATATATATTTATGTATGCAAATGCGCTCAAGTCACGAATCTGTCTTTATCCTTGAGTAATGCTAGGACCAACTACCACCTGAGATCAATTATTGATGTACGCCTTCCCGAACTCGTTGAACCTGAAATAGATATGATCGGGAAAAGCTGGTTTTGGTAAGATATATGATAATCAGATTCGTTTTTGTAAGTGGACTAGTCAAATCTCTTATCTCGTATTCACAGTGTAGCACCCAAATCTGGTGTCCCTGTGTTGGTGCCCATATTCTAAACCATATACTACGAAATTTGGTTTTAGAGACACTCACAGGGTAGGACTTAGGAGAGAGACGTAAATCTCTATACCGTGCTAGCTACTAAATCCTAAAAAATCAAGGGTAGTGACTTGCTATATAGAAAAGCACCGAACAAACAATTCCATTAAGTGGAAACTAATCTAATCAATGAGCTAGTACTACTACTGCTCTGGAAATAAGCTATGTACACTGAGCTAGATCGATCTGTTGTACACAGAGATGTTTTCATTAAGGAATTAAGTTTTGCATGCGTTTAAACTAATTCAGGAAAAGTGATATCGTGTTGCCTTCGCTTAATTATAGCTAGGATCAATATATCAAATTAGGAGTAAAAGTATAAAACCATGCTAAAGTTCTGTTGAGAAGAAATTGTTTTGAAACCTGGGCATATTGTATTTGGAAAATGGGTCAGTTGTCCAAATATTTTTAAAACATGGTTCTAATGGACGAGTAAAAATTAGTATGGGTGAAATGGACACCAAAATAATAGCAAGAATGAAACTGGATTCATCATGGGTTAAACTTAAAAAATAGCGAGGATGAAATTGGATACATCCTGATGTAAATTAAAAATAAGAAAAAATATTTGAAAATGGGCAGGATGAAACAGCTTATATCCTGGCTATTTTTACATTCTCGTCCATTTAAACAATATCAAATGTTACATGTCTTTTTCACCCAGGAATTGTTGATTTTGGTCTTTTTAACCAATTTTGTGTATTGCTTGCTAGGTGTTTGGTGTCACTCATAGGTTAGACTTCATTTTGCATTACTTAATTTATCTTTAATGGGTTTTGTTATCTTGTGCATCTATGCACAAGATAAGAGCCAATTATTGGCATTGGAAATGATAAAAAACAATAAAATAATATGAGAGATAACGTTTCTTGCATCGGAGAAGGTAAAGTTTGCACTTGTATAGAGAAAAATTCAAAAAACACATGAACATTTACCTTCTCCGATGCAAGAAAACATTCTCTCTCATATTTTTGTATTGTTTTTTATCATTTCCAATGGCAATGATTGACTTTTATCTTGTGCACGGATGCACAAGATAACAAAACCCGTCTTTAATTTACACAAAATTGGTTAAAAATACCAAAATAAACAATTCCTGGATGAAAAAGACATCTAGGTTTTAAATGGACAAAAATGTTAAAATAGTCAGGATGTAAACAGTTTCATCCTACCCATTTTCAAATACTTTTTCTTATTTTTAATTTATATCAGGATGCATCTAGTTTCATCCTCGCTATTTCTTAAGTTTAAGCCAGAATGAATCTAGTTTCATCCTTGCTATTTTTTTTTGTCAATTTCACTCATAATAATTTTTACTCGTCCATTAGAATCACGTTTTAAAAATATTTGGACAAATGATTCATTTTCCGTTTAATTTATGTTTTTGGAAACAATAGATAAAATTCACGAAAAACCTAGTATATATAAAGGAAACCATATAAGCTGCATCTTGTACCAGGATCGGTCTCTCTCGTAACCGGCGATGCCATGAGGATATCTGATGAAGATCCGTGTTTTAAACGTAATTACAGTAAGGATGCAATTTGAAAGGAAAACCGCTCATTGATCTTAATTAATTAAAAGTTCCTATTATTTTGTCCCACTTTAATAATTTGTCTATCATTAATCTTTAAAGAAAGTTGCATCTGCATGGGTTTTAATTTTTTAAGGACTTTGCAGATCCAAATCTATTCTACTTTTTGAATACAGATCTACGATTATTCTTTTTCCCTCGACATGATTTTTGTACCCGAAAAGATAATTAACTGTTTAAGACAACAATTCCCTTAATTGCAGGGAGATGAAATCATTTATTTCTAACGGTTGTTTCACTAATGATAGGTTGCTCGTGCTGCTGGCGCCACTATTTTTCTTTTGAATGGTGGGAATATTGCAAGATTACAAGTTTACAGAACCAATATATAAGGAAGCAGCCCAACAACGCATATAAGAAGATGCGCCATTACGTATATGCATGCAGCATGAGGTTCTACGCAATATATATTCATTCACATGCATGTCTAGAGACTAGAGCGATACCCGTGTATATTTTGATTAGTCATTAAGCACGGCCTGAAATTGTAGCGAGTTAGACCTTTTGGTTGAGCCAAGCGTGAGAGATGTAATAGGGGAAGCGTAGTCAAAACTAATGTTCATCGGCTAAACTAGCTGGTACATATCTTATAAGTGGCCAGAGCATAAATATATACTTGTGGAAAATATGATTGCATTAACAGGGTCATGAAATTTGAATTAGTATATTCATGGTTCCGGTCGATAACTACATATGCTAGGAACTATCAGGTCCATCCAAATTACAGTCTTTTATTCAAATTATACATAATGGCTAGCTCCTCTTGACAAATGGTAAAAGTAAATTAATCATGGCTAGCTCTCTATAACAAGAGAAGGAAATATGTTAATCATTCGGCTTAAACTAATATACTACGTACTCCTTGCTACATTATCTTATGTAACATTCATATGTTAATCACCCCATCTCCATGTTACTAAAACTATCCATAAAATGTTAAAACTTAGGAAGTCTCAAAAGCTAGTATAGAGGAATCTCATATGAATAACTTTGTATGGGTTCTTTTCGGAAAGCTAATTGAAGAATAGAGTTGGAGACACCTCAAATCCTTTGGAATCAGGAAATCCTTTTCGAATTTTGAAACTCACAAACTACAACATAAATTTTCTCCCTACTCTGACCTAAGATCACTATAGTCACTATAGCCAACCAAAACACCTTACAAACAAACAAGCCCTTCATGACAACACTACACTTTACCTAAAACAAACCCTTATCTCAACCATGTTATCACTCAACAATCTCACTGCTTAGAACCTAGTCAGGATCTGGTTTCCCTTATTTATTTTTCTTCTTTTCTCTTGGACAGCAGAGAGAAAGAAATATTTGTGAGAAAGAAATGCTAGTAGTACTAACTTTACTTTTCTTTCTCTACTTTTGAAGATCAGTTTAAATTTGTGAAGGAATCCATGCCCTCAATATTACTAATAAATGTTGAAAGTTGGAACCCTAATTACTATTTTTAATGAGAGAAATGGAAAGTGTTGTTGGATGAAGGAGAGAATATTCTTAAGCTCACAATAGTTCAACAAGAAAAACCCAAAATTAAAATGTTAAACAAATGAATCCTTTTTAAAGCAGAACATTTACTAATATTTTTTATTAAAAACATCATTAGATTATGATTAAGGGGTAGGTTTATTATAACTAGGAAAAGTCAGCTCACAAGGAGACGACTACTCGAACTTCTAAAAATTCACGGCCTTTGTCAGTTCACTGTCTTTTAACCTGGCTAGTTTATTTATTTATAGACTAATTCCAATTTCATTTTCATTTTATTAAAAGTCCAGTGAATATGTAATTTCTTCATGTTTGGAAAAACAAAAAGAGTAATTTCTTCTAGATTTTTTTCTCCCAGAGGCAAAGGATAATTAGAGAAAATACCCTATAAGTTATACGAATAAATCATGATTTTTGTTTTTGCAACTCTGGTGTTAACCTTAAAATCTAAATGGTATACAGTTAATATACGTTGAAAACTTAATTTGTTATTCGTTTCGACCCAAAGAATCCACCAAATTATGCCAATGAAAATGTGCTTTACCTGTAAAGTATTTGCTGCACCAATTGATATAGAAAAGCAACCTCTAAGAATACAACTTTATTCATTAACTTAGGTGTGTGTGGGTACCCTATCAAATATTCTAAGATCAACGCTGTTTATATGCATGGAAGATGCAAGAATATGTCGATACTATCAAAGTAGCGATATGAATTGTGCAAACTAGAGAAAGAAAGAAAGAAAGGGAGAAAGTAAAGATACGTCTTTACAGATTTTCTTGATGAATTTTGCTGTACGTAATAGTATTGTGGGACCCAATAATGTTCCTCGCTCCTCTCCAATTGTATATGAAAATGACACTGATATCGGGACATCTCCATTATTATTGATTTATAGTGAGTTTTCAGTTTGGTTCTAATGTTGCCCATTGAAAGAGAGCATTTTACATACTTCCGAGGCCACATTTATCAGTAGATTGTTGTCTGTTCATCCGATAGAATGGTATCACGATGCCGAAAAATTTGAAATTCAGATACTATGTTAGGGACGGATCCAGGAAAGATAAATTTCCTTTTAAGACCCGGATTAGAAGTCTTGATCGAGCAAAAAAAAAAATAATTGGCCTGTGGATTGGGAAGCCTACCCGGACTAAAGCCCCTTAGCCCAGCTGTAGGTCCGTTTTACATTGTACTAGAAAGCATTATACACTGTATATATAAGTATAGTTCTCTGGCTGTCAAGAACACATGTATGCTTATCAGTTCCCAGTAGAAATGGAGTATGAAGGAGGAGTAGGGTGATATATATAGTAATTAAAATAAGAGAGGGAAAACAAAAGAAAAAGGCAAAACAAATTATGGGATAATCATTCCAATTGGGAAAGGTATGGAGACATCCTTTCTTCCAACCTCATCATAAAATGTGTCATCATGCACCTTTGGATGGAGAGACATTGAGAGAGAGTGAGGGCTTCAAAACCCTTCTCTCTCTCTCTCTCTCTTTTCTTCAACCCTCTCCCAAAGTTCCAACTTTAACTTTTCACCGCCACGCATAATTTAGTCTTTTTTGTTGCAGACCCAACAGCAAAGCTTGACATTAGGATATACTTAAGTCTCTCTGCACAAAAACACACAAAGATAGCTAGAGAGAGAACCAGCACAGAGAGAGAGAGATACTGACTTAATGTTATTATATGTTTGATTAGCATATATTAATACAACTATAAAACAGGTACCCATACTCTTAGGTTTCCTCTTGATTTCATCCATTAGGACCATCTGCATCATCTTCTTCAGTTCTTATTGTTGAGTTCTTAATTTCTTTCTCTCTCAGTAACCCATCACTGTCACGCTAAACTACTGATAGTTTTGATAACCAATCAATTATTTTAAATATCAAGAGAGAATTTACTAGGAAGCTAGCTCTTATGTTGATGATCAATAAGATGGCAACAGGAGAACCGATCATGGGAAGTGTTTTCAATCATCAAAATCCTGCTGATTTTGTAGTTGGATCAATTAATAATCCATTACCAAACATAAAGAAAAAGAGAAACTTACCGGGAACACCAGGTACTTGTGTATATTCATGGATTTACTTTCTTCTTTTCCATTGCTTTTATGATCATGATCATGCATGAGTATATTCGTGGATCTTTTCTTTATATATATATATATATATATATATCTGGCTAATTGCATGTAATATTAACAGTTAGTATATACTTTGCTATGTATACACAGATCCTGAAGCTGAAGTCATAGCTTTATCACCCAAGACACTTATGGCAACAAACAGATTCTTGTGTGAGATATGTGGGAAAGGATTTCAAAGAGATCAAAATCTTCAACTGCATAGAAGAGGACATAACCTTCCATGGAAGCTTAGACAAAGAAGTAGCAAAGAACCGAAAAAACGCGTATATGTTTGCCCAGAAAAAGGTTGTGTTCATAATCATCCTTCGAGGGCTCTTGGAGATCTTACGGGTATAAAGAAACACTTTTGTAGAAAACACGGAGAGAAGAAATGGAAGTGTGAAAAGTGTTCAAAGCGATATGCCGTGCAGTCTGATCAGAAAGCTCACGCGAAAACTTGTGGTACTAGGGAGTATAAATGCGATTGTGGGACTCTATTTTCGCGGTAATTTTCAGTCAATATTAATGATTAATCATCACTCTAACAATAGTTTCTTATTACTTAACTTCCCTGATTAAATGTTTGATCCATTTAAGGAGTCAAGGATCCTACGTAGCATGATAGTGATTTGTGGTTGCGATATATGTTTTTGTCTGTTACTGTTATATGTTGTGCATGACACGGACAATAGTTAAGAACTCGATCACGGGTCTCTCTCTCATTTGGAGTTTAAGAGAAAACAAAATAGAAGGAGAGGTTATAAGTGGGATGCATATCTTTGTTTAAAGCTATGCATATTGTTGATAGTTAGATGTCATCAGTATTATATAAGTGGTTCGGCTTTTGAGAATTTTTGGTTATTAGTTTACTTCATTCAATATTTCCTAAGTTCATTAGATTACAAAAACCTGAATTTGCTTCGTGTTGATGAACAGGAGGGACAGTTTTCTCACTCATAGAGCTTTCTGTGATGCCTTAGCAGAAGAAACTGCACGAGTCACAGCTGCAAACATCAACCACTCTATAGGAAATAATAATGGTTGCATCAATTATCAATTCGTGGGATCTTCTCTGGGACCTAACATGGTGCAGCATTTCTCTTCCATTTTCAAACCAATCCCAACAAATGATGAAGAACTGTCGAACAAACATAATACACCAGGACTTTCTCTATGGATGGGTCAAGGATCCCAAGTTAATCCAATAGGCAATACTACTACTACTATCCAAGAATTACATCAAATGGGGTCTTCGAATTCAGGAACACTCTATGGTGATCCATTTTCTTGCTCAAATGCTCATCAACAATCGGATTATCAATTAGATTGGGTTCTTGGAAGAAAGCTTTCTTCGACAAGTTCGGGGGAATTACTAACATCTATTAAAGAAGATGGTAGTCCTCAACTACTTAGTGCCCCTTCTTTATATAGCACTCAGCACCAACAACAACCATCTATGGCAAACATGTCAGCAACTGCATTGTTGCAAAAGGCTGCACAACTAGGAGCAACAACTGTCACCAATCCATCAGTTCTAATGAGTTTTGGAGTAAAGAGCAGTGATGATCACAACCAAGATGTTAGCAAATTTAATGGGTTCTGCTTCGGTTCAAACTTATCAGCAAATACTAATCTTGGATCCCTTGCAGAAACCCCATTACTCGATCTTTCTGCAACATCGATAAACCAGTTCGAAATGTACACACCTGCGGCAAAACGTCGAAAGTTAGAGGATGCTGAAGGAGGACAAACAAGGGATTTCCTGGGGGTAGGTGTCAAAACTACTACTGCTGCCATATGTCCTTCCTCAATTAATGGATGGACTTGATGGAAATATCCATGGTTGTGATCTCATGAATCATATTTAATCTCTCTAATGGAGAAAAGCAGTTATTAAGTTGATGATAAGAAAAGTTAAGGTTGGAAAGAAGGGAGATTTAATAGGTTATATTAATAATAAAGATCTATGTTGGGAACTTTCGATGAAAAATTAGAAAGGTGGGTATTGAGTGCTCAATTGATGGCTAAAAAAGATGGTGTTTAGAATATTATTCAAGTGTTTTTAGATCAAGGATATGAATGAAGTTGTACATTGCATATTCTCTCTTGGACCCTGAAAGTTAAGGTTGAAAATCGCTAGCTTTTTTGATTTTGGGGAAGAAAAGTTGGGAGATGAGTAGTGGGGACAAAGCTAACAATCCCTTTTATGCTCTATTATTGAACATATGCTGTTGTTTCATCTCACTCGTGTTTTTTATTTTTATCAAGTCTTTTCAAAAACTATCTAGACTTATAAGAAGTACTTGAGTGCTTAATTAAGGCTGCACAGAACCGAACCAGAATCGGTGAACCGAACTGGTATCGGGAAAAAAGAATCGGAACCGTACCGGAACCGGAACAACGAGTACAGGTAACGGGAATGAAATAGGGAACCGGTGTATGACCGGTACAGATACTCGGTTCCTAATGATTCCCGGCATGTACCAGACCAAATAACCCGGTGAATATTAACCGTTGATTTTTTAATTAAAGTTTAATCTTAGTCGTCCATTTTATGTTTTGAGAGACATATTTATATCAATTGTCTTCATTTCTTCTTTTTTTTCCATAGCGCAGCCGAGTCCTGCAGGAAGAAGAAGTAGTGAACATAGATCTTAATTCATTCTTCGTTTTCATACTAGTGGTAATTGGTCTTTCCATCTCTGGCTTCGATCCATTTCATTACATTTTAATCTGTTATTAGATGCTCGTCTATTGAGATTTTCAAGTTTGCTTCATAGTTGGAGTTGGTGGTTGATCTTTTTGATTTTCGATTAATTAAAAGATCCAAGACATCATTGTCTCTTAGGTATGAAACCCATATTCTTGATTTTCATAATGAATTGGGGTTTGTTTGATTTTTTAATATTTAGACATTATATTAGTAGATTGAGAAATTAAATTGAATCTCAGATGATTAAGTTGGTTTCTAACTTTTATGTTCAGGTTGATTCATTTGAGTTCTTCATGATTCTGCAGAACATGTTTCTTTTATTCAAGATGATAACTTTGTTAGTATCTCCTGATAATTCACAATTGAAATATATGTTAAGTGTTTTCTGCGGTTTGATTCAGGTAGAGATGGACCTGTGGTCTGGGGATAAGGAGAGATGGGTTCATGCAGCATGTTGTTCGATTGAAGCAAGAAAATAAGGTGTTACTGTGTTGTTCATCTAGGGCAGTAGATAATGACCTCCAAAGGGGAGATCTAATTGGATATTTTGATTTTGTTATCTTTTGATTTTGTTGAATACACATAAAAGTGTGGATTTTGTTGCGATTCAATAACTGGTCAAACTCATCTCTTAAATTGATTAATGATTAATACACCGTCTGTAATCGATTTGGAATTTGGGACATCTTTTGATTATCAATAAATTTGGATGAAGACGATTACATAACTGTAATATGTAAAAACCCGGTACCGGACTTGTACTGGACCGGTCTTACAGGTACAGGTACAACTCCAGGTACAGGTACAGGTATTGGTCCACAAAATGAGGTACCGATCAACTCCAGATACAGGTACGAGGTTCACAAGAAACCCGGACTGTACCGTCCCATGTGCAGCCCTATGCTTAATCAAAGTAATAGACTAGGGTTTAGTACTCATTCATTTCTTAAATGAATTTCTAAACATGGATGCTCAAGCTAGCTACAGCCATCTGCGTGGTAAAACAGGTATATATGGAGATGAAGTGAGAGGAAGCACATACAGGAAACACAATAGACTACATTGATGACTACATTGGCTCAATGCCGCCATCTGATATCGCGAACTCAAATGTCTTTCGGAAAATGACAACAGTAACCACGGCTGATTTACATGTGCCCTTAAATATGTAAAGATAGATTTAATGTGCACATACGTTTTTTTACTCTTAAAAACTCATGCATGTTAGTTACTCTAAGTTGACGATGTAGGAAATTATATTTAACGAGCCAATCTTTTCTCTTTAGAATTTTTTTTTTGATCGGTAAAGAAAATATATTGATCAAGAACAGAGAGTACAAAGAGGCTTGTACTACCCTGACAGTTACAAGGAAAGGAGCAGTAACATGCTACTGTCCAAGAAAATAAAGAAGAAAACTCTCCTAACTAGACAAAGCAAACAAAACTGCAAGCTAACAAGTACTGAAATAAGCTCTTGGCCAATTCCCTATGACACACTAAAAGTAAGATTCTCAAAGTCTTTGAAAACTAAACACCAAATAAACATTTCGTACCGAGCTTTACGAAAGACTGTAGTACGTAACACTGTGTTGTTTTCCATTAAAGGCTCTTGAGTTTCTTTCTTTCCAAAGATTCCATAAGATAACTGCTGGGATTATGCTCCATATCTGAGACTGCAACTTATCTTGAAGATTCAAAGGCCAAGACAGAAGAACTGAGATAATATTATGAGCCATTGTAAAATACCATTTCAGCTTTTCAATAAAATGAGCCATACTTGCTGTGCAAAGATACAATGCAGAAAGACATGATCAGCTATTTCATTCTCATTGCAGAAGAGGCAAGTTGGAGATACATCCATTTTCCTTCTTATCAGCATATCTCTAGTAGGCAAGCTAGAATGAGCAACAGTCCACAAGAAGAAGCCTATTCTTGGTGGAACCTTCAGCTGCCAAATAAAACTAAAGATATTATGTGGAGGAAGTTCAATACCTGAGTTATCCATCTTGTCATACAAAGATCTGACAGAGAAATGCTTCTTGGAAGTAAGAGTCCACTCCATGGTATCCTCTTCTTTAAAATGAAAAGTAAAGCCATTAAGTTCATTCATCAACCAGGTCATCTCTGTTCTAACATTTGAATTGAGTCTTCTTGGTAAACCCAAATCCTGCACCTTCTATATAAAAATCTGACACCATACAATCTTTCTTTCTGGATAAAGCAAATAAATTGGGAAGACAGCAGCCAAAGAATAAGGAACCAGCCAATTATCAAACCAAAATCTCACACTGGTGCCTTTATTAACCTTAAATTTGATGTTACTTATGAAAATATTCCTGCATTTCATTATCTCCTTCCAAACTGCTCTACCAAAAGTGATTTTTGGAGTTTTTGAGAACCACTTAACACCATCAGTTCCATATTTTTCAGCCACTAACTTCCTCCACAGAGCATCTTCTTCCATTGCAAACCTCCACTGCCACTTGGTTAAGAGAGCTTGATTCATCTTTCTCAAATTCTTAATGCCTAGACCACCATATTTTTTTCTTCTGTATAACTTTTCCCATTTTACCAGATGAGTTTTTTTTCTTCCTTTGTTGTCATCCCATAAAAAATTTCTCATTATTTTTTCTAATTTCTTTGCAACAGATGCTGGAATTTCAAACCGTGACATATAATATGTGGGTAAGCTGGCCAGCACACTATTAATCAAAGTCATTTTCCCATCTCTTGATAAATGTTGCTTCTTCCATCCTGGTAACCTGCACACAAACTTATCAACTACCTTGCCCCACTTTGCAACACCCTTATACTTATCTCCCAAAGGAAGACCTAAGTAAGAAGTTGGCAAAAGACCAGTGTAACAACCCAGCAAATCAGAAAATTGAGTTAAGTCTCCATCATAACCTTCTCAAAAAATCTAGCTTTTTGCAAAGTTGATTTTAAGGCCAGTCAACATTTCAAAAGAAATAAGCAAAAGTCTCAATTGTTTTATTTGCTTAACATCAGTATCCAAAAAAATGAGTGTGTCATCTGCAAATTTCAAGTGACTTATTAACCTTCCTCCATCAGCTATTTGAAATCCAGAAATGAGGCCATGTTCTTGATCTTGCTTTATCATGTAAGAAAGGGATTCACCTACAAGAAGAAACAAAAATGGAGACAAGGGATATCCTTGTCTAATCCCTTTTTTACTTTTGAAATAACCAGTTCTGAACCATTAAAAATTACTGAGAATCTAACCCATTCCACACATCATCTAATCCAGCTCCTCCATCTATTTCCAAAGCCCATTTTTCCTAGAATTTCATCAATGAAATCCTAATTAACATGATCAAAAGCCTTCTCAAAGTCCACTTTACAAAGGAAACCAGGTTTTCCACTTCTTATTCTTGAATCAATGAGCTCATTTACCACCAAAACACCATCCAATATTTGCCTTTTTTTTTATGAAAGCAGTTTGTTCAGCAGAAATAACACTAGGTAAAGCAATTTTTAACCTTTCAGCAAGCACCTTTGAAACAATTTTATAAACACCATGAACTAGACTGATTGGCCTGGGATCTTTGATTTCTTCAATTGTCTCTTTTTTAGGAATCAATTCAATGAAAGTATTCTTTAATCTCCAATCCATGAAGTTCTTTTGCTGTAATTCTTGAAATTTTTTCATGAAATCACCCTTCAACACCTCCCAGCAAAGCAGATAGAAACTGATTCCAAACCCATCAGGCCCTGGTGCCTTATCTTGACCCAAAAATTTGATTTCATTAAGACATTCAGTCTCCTCCACATCCAACTCCAGCCAATTTTTGAGATCTTCCGTAATAACATTAAATTGCATATGCTCCATTAAAATAACTCTATCTGATTGAGTTTGAAAAATGTTTGTGAAGAAATCCACAATGCCATTATTAATATCCTCAGCTACTGTTGTCATAACCCCGTTAACTTTTATTGCGCCAATGAAATTCTTTCTTCTCCTGTCTGAAGCAAGCTTGTGAAAATATCTTGTATTATGTTCATTATTGGTGATGCGATTGACTCTGGCCCTGCTTCTCCACTTTTCTGCTTTTGCAATTCTTAAATTACAGTAATCTTTCCTTGCCTTTAATCTAGTGTTACATTTCACCTCTGTGAGACCATTGTTCAAATCTTCCTCTTCATCCAACTGCAAAGAAGTTTCCTCCAGCTCTTCCATTCTTCTTTCCATATCCCCAAATTCTTGCTTTGGCCACAATTTGAGAAGAGGCTTTAGTAACTGCAACTTTTTGCACATCATAAATCCTGCACTACCTACAACATTGAAAGAAGCCCAAGCGTTTGTAATGAAATTGATAAAATTAGGATGTGCATACCGGAATTTTTCGCAGCGGAATGGACCAGGACCATTCTTCACACCATTGCAGATAAGAGCAAGAGGACTATGGTCAGAGCATGGCCTTGCAAGTGCTTGTTGGATCACATTAGGAAATTGGTTATCCCAAGCATCGGACAATAAAAATCTATCTATTCTACTTCTGATACTATTGACCTGATTATTAGTCCATGTAACTGTAGCACCAAGCATTGGAAGATCTAACAATTCATGTCTTGATATGAATCTGTTGAATTTTCTCATTGCATTGCTTGATACAACACAGGAAGTTCTTTCATGAATATACCTGATGACATTCCAATCTCCACCAATAGCCCATGGAAGATTCCAATAAGCTCTAACTTCCTCAATCTCTCTCCAAAAGTCAGGTCTGAGCACATAATTGCTTGGAGCATAGGTTCCAGAGAATAACCATTCAAAAGCCGAATTTGAAAATTTGCAATGAAGATTAATAGAATGATGACCGATTAAAGAATCAATAACAGTCACCTTAGTATCATCCCACATACACAGAATACCTCCACTGCGACCTTCAGATGGAACATCTAGCCATTTCACATTTCGATTACCCCAAGACTGCCAAACAATCAAATATGTGCACTATTGAATTTTAGTTTCCCGAAGAACTAAAATACTCGGCCTCCATTCCCTAGCTTTTTGTTTCACAATGTCACGCCTATTGAGGTCGTTTAAACCTCTTATATTCCAAGAAATAATTTCGAAATCTATTATAAAACAAAACACCTAAAAGAAAAGAATAGCATTCACTTTCTATTTCTTTCTTTTTCATGATTTTGAAGATGACCCCTTATCGTTTCCATCATTGAATTCCCATTAATTCCCATTATTGGACCCAGAATTATCATTTATGTTAAAACTGAATCAAATTGATTTCTCAGATCCGGATTAACTTTGTGCTTAATAACATTCCATTTCTCTGAAGAAGATAGGAAATCATTGCCAAACAGAGTTTCTTTTGGAGAATTGTCGATATTATGTTCAATTTAAAGTTTCTCTAAAGAATCATCCATTTTTTGAAGGTATGGAATGGAGACAGCATTTTTCAAGTGCTCCTCTATGTCCTCTTCAGATTCAAATTGAAAATTTTCTTTCCGAGTTGGATCGCTAATTCCTTACTCTGAATCACCCACCGATGTTGAATCACTTTTTCATTGAGTTGAATTCTCTAAAGATAACGGACCTTCCCCAGCTTTGGATGTTGACGCACCCGTATCCGCAAAATGTACCCGCTTACTGACCCGTTGTGGAGGGAAATTTGAATTCAAATTTGAAATTAAATTTGGAGCCAATACAAAAGTCTTGCCTTTTTCAGTTCGCTGAAATTTCTCCCTTCCAGATTTTCTGTTGGTGAGAGTAATTTCCTGCGATAAACTTGGCCAACCAATACGGAAATTTGACTGCGTATCCGAATTTTCCGACTCCATTGAATTAGCAGCAGTAGAGGAATCTGAAATTATCGCCGTAACCCTAATTCGATGAAGAGATTGATCAGGATATCCATTGATAAATTTCAAAGTGCTAACTTTAATCGGAAAATCATCTCCCTTGTAATGAAAAAGAAAAGATGATGTTGCTTGATCGAAATGATGTACTTTTAAACGAATAGCACTTGCATCTTCCAATTAAGAGTGGATGTATGAACCTCTCTTAAACCTCCAAAAATATCACCAATTTTTTTGAATAATTCATTAGACCAATAATTGAATGGAACCCCATGAATTTGAATCCATTTTCCTTCTTCTTCTTTCTCTGATAAAGGAACTGTATTAACATCTGACCACCAGGAATACAATCTTATTGTTGATCCTTCAAATTCCCAGAAACCTTTATTGGTCATTTTGAACTTATCTCTTGCTGTAAAGAAAAAGAATGCCTTATTACTTTCAAAAGGAAAAATATCGAACTCCCCTGGAATGGAGAATCTCTTAGTTATATTCACACCAATGTTATTCCATGAAACCACCGCTTTTGAAGTTTCAATAACAATGGCATGATCCCAGCTCTTCTTTTCCGCAATAGGAGCGTTTGTTGAGATTTTTACTGTTGTAGAGATTTTTTGCCTGTCTTCAACAAAAGCTTTTCTAGATCCCGTGTTAAGAGACAAATTTTTTTGAAAAGCAGTAACAAAATGTGCCCAACGATCACCACCATTTTCCGCAGGTAGAAAAGTTAATTGCTTGTTATGCTTAGTTTCAATGGAGAGTTTGAAAAATTCTCCATAACGATTTTTGTCTCTAACAAGGAACAATTTTGAATCTCCCTTTGATGATTCCCATTCCCATCTTCCATAAAAAGCTTTTTTTCCTTCCTTCTTTAATATATTTTTTAGCCATCCAACAGAAGCAACATCTAAGGTAAAGTGAATAGGAGTTCTTGTGTTTCTTGTCTCTTCTCTGAAAAGAATACCCTGCTTAATATTAAACAGTGCAAAAGCTTTATAATAAGCCTTACATTCAATTCTGATATCCGCCAGTTGTAAATCCGATTGGTTTGATTGATTTGATCTTGCCCTTTTTCTTTTTCCTACAACTTGCCATTCCTGATCCTGTTCATCGATTTCAGTGTTAAAATCTGAACCTTGTTGATGATGATCTATTCCACGAATCCTATCAATCCAACTCTTGATATTGTCTTCAACACCCTTCGTCTTCATCATTTGCCTGCCATGCTGACCGTCTTCCTTATGCTCTTCTCTGC
This sequence comes from Papaver somniferum, assembly GCF_003573695.1. Lineage (NCBI taxonomy): Eukaryota > Viridiplantae > Streptophyta > Magnoliopsida > Ranunculales > Papaveraceae > Papaver > Papaver somniferum. The sequence goes on from NC_039363.1 coordinate 51,593,929, forward strand.
TCCGATGATCTTCGACCCAAACTTGCAGCTAAAATCCCCGACATTCTCTCTCCTCTCCTTTTCTTCTTTGCCCAACCGTCTTTCGTCTTCCTCTGAATCAAGTGGAAAGCACTTTCATATCTTTTCTCTTTAGAATTAATAATTGAATAGAGGTGTAAAGTGTGTCGTCCGGTGCTAGCACGGCGCACGAAGAAGCGAACAACATGTTATGTGTCGTGCCAAGATTTTTAAACGGGACATGCAGTGCTTTTTAGTTAAGAGCAAAGCACGGCATGAATAGACAGGCATAATACTCGAATAATCGTGTTGTGTGGTGCTTTGCTGGCATGCACGTTTATTTTATATTTTTTTCTTCGAATAATCATATATTCACATAACGAGTAATTTAATGTATTTTCAAGATAAATATAGTAAAATTAGCAAAACTAACAACTTTTTGCAGTGGAAATGTAGAGAAAGGTAAAGAGAGGAGTTTCTTATTAATAGGTTTCCAGCATCCTTTACATATAGTAGGAAAAGGGAAAACCAAAAGACTTAAAGGGAAAACTAAAAGACTTCTATATGGACCGCACATACATGTGCCCAATGCCCTACAACACTTCCCTTTGTGTGGTCTAATATTAGTGCTTCATATGTAGTGCTTCACATATAGTCTTTCAGATGTAGTTCTTCAAATGCAGTTCTCTGCTCTATGACCACTGTATCTAAGTCTACTAGTTTTTCACCCATGCTACGCACGGGTTTCTTTCATCATATGAAAGGTTCTAATTCTCACGATGAACAACAAAGGTTCGTCAAAATTTTACTCTCCAAATTGTACTCATTGTCATTTGCTCTTGAATTTTTGTTTATATTTGGTATGTATTGTATGCTTCCCATAAACTTAGAAGACTATTATGTTAGGAAACCCGTGTAATAAATAAAGATGTGAAAACTTGTTTCTTTGAAACTTATCCCGATGGAGATGGGGATATCCCAGGTAGAACAACATAAGAAATTCGACATAGTGTATAGTTCGTGTTTTTATCTCAGATGTCTCGGGTAAGTACATAGAATTTGGCATTTTGTTGGAGGAAAACAAAATCCACACACTGGCATTTCTGGGCCAATAATCTGGGATTTCCTATCCTGCAATGAGAATGGAATATAAACATGAATACCATGAAGTTCAAGGCTACATTGTTACAATTTAATTTGATGCGACTGTTAAAATGCATTATGCTTAACATGAGATTTAGTTGAAGCTTTTTCTTTTGAAAATTATCACAAGAATTTAATAATCAACTCAAGTATATGAATTAAGATACATCAAGATTGTTGGATCCTGATACAAATAAGCAAGAATGCCCTTTTGTCGCCATTATTAATGATTTTTGTTAAAGGGAGAGCAAAAAGAGATCTGAGGAGAGCAAAAATCGTAGTCGACTCACCAGTCACGGCCGGTTATATATATATCATCGACTCGGACCAAAATACCCTTTCTAACCACATGAATTGTTCACATGCCTACCGATTCATCATCGAAATGAAACCTAATCTTCTGCGTCTTGTTCTTCTTCCCAACCCTAGCTAACCACAGTTACGACAACTTAAACTTCCATTAATGGAGGGGAATTTGGGTCTTGGCAATGTGATAACAAGTAAGACAAAACTGTTGACAAGCATATAGAAATTAAATCCACAAAAGCATCCAAAAACAAATGAATAACCCGTGTTAACAGATAGAGAATTCATATATCACCAGATGATACATGTACAAATGGGTTGGTAGGAACGTGCTTGTGAGCTCCGGCTGAATTCCACTACCAAACGAAAAAAAGATAAATGCTCATCATACCATGGACAGTAATTTTCTTAACAATGGCAAATACTAGAAAATTGATTATGATTGTTTGTGCACTAGCAATCCTTAAATCGACAACTATCACGACTAATATTTTTACGTAGATTAATTTGCAGGATATTCTATTTTGAACTGGTTTTCAGTAATGGTGTTATTTACATGTTAGGATTTTTGAGAAGACGATGAGAGGTGATGCTCGATGTGTGTGAGAAATTTGTGTGATCGCAGGGTAATTAAGTCCGGCTCGCAATCTTTCCTAGTTAATGAGTAGACTACAGTTTTTGCTCTCCTCGGATCTCTTTTTGCTCTCCCTTTAATAAAAATCTTATTAATATTAGCTAAAAAAAAATGCATTTTGAACCTGTGCATCCAATGTCAAGCTAAGGGTACTGCCGGATCCTGATAAAAATAAGCAAGAACACCCTTCTTTCGTTGAAAAAAAAAACATTTTGAACTTGTGCATCCACTGTCAAGCTAAGGGTACTAACATCATATTCATTTATAGCAAGTATATATAACCAAAAAATAAAGCCTCAAACTGCCTTCTACATTAATCACAGAGCACCTAAAGGAACTTTCTCTATTTGAATTGTGTATAAACCATTGCCTTAGATTCAGTATAGAAGTATTGTAATCTTAAGTGGTTTAAAATTTAAGAGATGCATTATGTATGTACTTAATTCCAAGAAAAATCCTAGTTGTTCTCTGAAGTACTCACAAAGAATGTTTGTTTGAGTGTTGATAGACCTCGTCCTTATATACACATCTGCAATTGTATGCATATCAGATGTAGGTTTTACCAATGCATAAATTATGCATTGTGCTAGTCCTACCAATGGTGATTTAAGAAAATTTCCTACGGGCACTTATCAAAGTTGCGCTAAATAATGACAAAGTATAAATTTTGTTATTTCTGATGAAAAGATACTTACAATAGGTTTTCCAGTTACTACCTCAGGTGAAAAGCCCTGAAATTTGGAGTATAATGAACATAACATATGAAGGCATTACAAGTCTATAAACATCCCCATTGCAATTCGGTAGAAATAAATTCAAAGTTTACCTTAAAGTTTTAAAAAAATGCCGAGTGCTTATATGAACAGGAAAATGAATCCATCATTTTCGGTTTATTTACCGATATCCTCAATGACTTCCGCATCTCCACTACAAAAAATCACAAATCAAGTCATACAGATATGAATTCCTCTTAGTTTGATAAGAGATATGATATCTATGCATCAAATGGTGAGACCAAATCTTCAATAGCATCAGACCTACATGCATGACTACCATATACAAACAACATGACTATGTTTACCTTGACTTGAAGCTAGCTACCCGAGCAACATAACAAACTGGAATAATAGTATTTTTAGTTTCCTAGATTGAATTGGTTAGCATTGACACATTTCTCACATGATATGTTTTACAATGACGTGAACCTTAGATGTACAAATGCTAACCAAGTTCATCTAGGGACGTCATTTTCTACCTCTGCAGTTAAACGTCATATTCTCCATCTGCAGTTATACATTTTGATAGTGTTGCGTCTAATTTGGAATGCATATCAAAGACCGATGTAATAAAAATAATATAAGAAAGCACAAATCTTAAATGTACCTCCTAGTATTAAAGAAAAATGCCTCATACGATGCGAGTCCAGCCTTAAATGGTTTAAGGAAACAACTCTAGCTAATTTGATGTTAAATTTCAAGTTGAGTTTATTCTAGAAGTAACCAAACAACAACTTAATTCAGAAGCATCCAAACAATCAAAACTTAACTATAATTTTGGAGTTACTCTCAGTAGTCTTCAAGCATCCAAAATTCTTTACTACCTTTCAAACCACATTCATTTCAAGACCCATTTTCGAGCAATGATTTCTTTATAAAACACCCCAACTCAGCTATTTTTCTTGATTCAAAGAAAACTTAAGATGAACATCAATCCTGGGAATCCTGGCTAGTTAAATTTATTGGTAACTGCATGCATGATAATAAGATATATATTATATTTAGTTTAAACATATACACTATTTAAGATATATATTTAGTTCAACCATATACACTTAATTATTTAATAACCATATAATAAGACAATGGAGCCTTCTTATCAGAACATGGGATGCATTGATAATAAGATATATATTTAGTTTAACCATATACACTGAATTATCAACCCTGGCCTTGGGAACTCTATGACTATGAATGACCATCAGTAGAAAGGATATTCTTCTTAATGGATGCCGCTCTTTGAAATTACATTCTTTGAAGAGTGAAATTAATCACAGCAACATCATCCCTGCAACAATAGTACTACGGTAGTGAATCAGATGAATTACATAAAGAGCTTTCATACTATGGAACTGAAATATTGAACTTTGAGAAACAACAACTTCGTCTTTCCTATGTTAAAGTTCTGAGATAGGTCTACATAAAGCTATCAACCCAAAGGAAGTTATACCCATAGAATTCATGCATGCAAGAACGAAAATTAAATTTATTTCTCAATTCCTAGTAAAAACTGCTAAACCCAAAAGTGTCTTTCCTGATCTCTCTAAGATATACAAAACCAAAGTGAACAAAACGAAACTAAATCTTAGTTTTGCAACTCCTGATAAAAATAATTAAACCTAAACTTCAAAATGTATGCACGTTATCACCATTGAATATTTATAAAGAAATGTTAATTCTTTTATAAGGAAACATAAAAATCAAATTTGATTTATAAAATTTACCTAAAATTTTAACCTTTAAACGATTGGGCCATGATGATATTCCTTCGATTAAATGGAAACCCAAGGTCAGGCTAGCTGCAATTGATTTACTTTTATAAGGAAACATAAAAATGAAATTCGATTTTTAAAATTTACTCAAAATTTTAACCTAACGATTGGACCATGATGATATTCCTTCGATTAAATGGAAACCCAAGGTCAGGCTAGCTGCAATTGATTTACAGTATATATCATAAAGTTGAGAACCTGCGAACATGAAGAAACGAAGCGAAGCAACGAAGAATCACGAAAAAGAACAACAAAGAAGCAAAAATCTAGGGTGAGAGAGAAAAACAGTATGGATCAGGAAATTGTGTAGAAGAGAAAGAAACATACTCGGTCATCGCAATAGAGGTTTAGAATTCAACAAAGATATTAGTTACCAATTTCTTCCATGCGACAATCTAGTCGAAATCCTATTGAAGTACGAGTAGCATTTGCAGAGCGCTATTGCCAATGCATACCTGCAAAACAAACAACAAACTCGGATTAGTCTACAAAACCATCACCAGAAGAAAAATAAATAAATTAAAACACCAGAAAAAAAAAACTACGTCGAAACGATGGGGTTGGATTTTGCTCGAGTGCTTTATATAGAAACACCCACACCATAAACAAGAAGACTTTATTTTGGAAATGACATTAATAAAATATATTCACCTATTATAGTATATTTGGAAAATATACATTCACATGTAGGAGTATTTTTTTACCAATCACATTTACTTCAAACTATCTTATTTAGTGCACTAAATATTCTTGAATAAACCATATTAATAAAAATACCAATAAAGTCTATCAATATATATTCTTGAATAAACCATATTAAGAAAAATACCAATAAAGTCACAATATTTTTGAATGAGAATACTTTTGTCGTATTTATAATTTTCTTTTTTTAAATCATCACATTTATTTGTTGCATATCCTAAATATTGAGTAATAAACTCTTTTTTTTTATGGAATGAAAAATATTTAAGAAAATTATATTTGAGCTCATTTATTATGTACTCCACTTTTAAAATTAATAGTTTTTTATTTTATTCTTCAACTTAATTAATTTAGGAACTTAATCATGTATGAAAAATATATTTCATATTTTTGAGCATCACACCCTCTTTAGGAACTTAATTATACTTAGGAACTTAATTAATTTAAGTTTTTTTTTTCTTTTAAATAGTATGAAACCAAAATATCTATAATATTTTGGGATAGTTTGGATAACTAATTCTAGTATCACCATAATTAGTGGTTGTAAATATTTTTTTAAATATATACGTATTAAAACATAACAAAATTGGGAAATTGGCTTCCTTTAATTTATTTTTTATTTTAGATTTATTTATTTTCTTGCTTATGGTATGAACAAAATTAAGAAAAATAATATGAAAATGAGGTTTATTATTTTTCCATTGCTTGAATTGTTGTATGATCGTTTTTGTATTGGCTTGGTTTAGATTTTAATCTTGCTTTAATCTTTTGTTCAGATTCTAACAATTTCGTAACATTTTGTTTTTTGACAGCATCACAAAAAAATATATTCGCAAGAAGACACAACGTTGGTTTAAGAGGTTAGTAACCACGATGAATTTTATTCTTTAATTTTTAATTTTAATTGACACAATATAGTTGTAACTAGAAAAAGAACGATTCTGAAACCTGTAACTGGACATTGGACAATGAACATTTTTTTTACATTTTTTTAATTCATTAACTATGTGATTGATTTTGATGCATGATTGTGAGTGTGTGATTAATTTTTGATTTTAATGTATTTTTGGCAACATTATACTTTTTGAGATAATTGCTTTAGAATTAATATACTATAGACGGTTTTCTTTTTGGTAGTTTTATAAGATTTTATTAGATTTACTTGGCGAAAATTATATTGTTGGGCAAAAAGATATTTTCGTGAAATATTAATAGCGAAAATATTAAAACATTACCAACATAATAATAAAAGTGGTGCCAGAATTAACCAGAAGCGAGAATTAACGTGGAGCTCCGGTGAATGAGAACGCTTTAAAAAACTCTGTTATTATATTGCCTCATTAAAACTTTGATAGGAAAATCCAGAAGGACAAAACCTTGGTGTAGTTCTTCACATGCAGTACGATCTTCAAAGACTACTGAGTCTAAGTTAATTGCCTCGTCAGGAAACCCAAGAGGGGTAAAACCTGAACTAAGGGAAAAGAGTACAATATTAAGAAGGTATGGAGCAGAATTGGACTCGCATATGTTGCCTCGTTAAAACCTTGACAAGGGAAACCCCATCGGGGAAAAACCTTGATGATGGGAAAAGAGTACAACGCGATAAATGCAAGTAAAGATGATCCATTGAAGTTGATCACTTTGTTCCGCTGAAGTTAAGTTGTTACTTCACAACTCCTAAGACAGAAAATCCCCGTGGGAAAAACAGTAGATGGAAAATTACATCTCCGGTGTTTATTGTTGTCTCATTGAAAACCTTACCGAGTAACAAAACCCTATGGAAAAAAGTAATCTCGGTGAGGCAAAAAAAAGAGTTCAACACACCATCAATCGCTCCTCCTGATGCCAGACGATTTCTTTAGTCTTACGCATTCTTGGGTTTAGACAATTTCTTTAGTCTTGCGAAATCAATAAGGTGAGGATAATTTCATTTGTCCTATACTTTTTACGTGTGGACTTAATTATTTAATGAGTCTTCCACATTTTCATCATACTTTACTTGGTTGACTTAAAGTATTTGGAAGACACTATTGTTGTTTATTGTAGAACTTATAACGCTTAACAGACCATTGTGTATCATTTCTCTGATTTAGATATGTTCAGTAATATCAACGCGTTCTTTTAGGTCTTCAAGTTCAACATATACCTTTTGTTGTTATCGTTGTTTCGCTAAAAACCTTGTCGACTAACAAAAAACCTGTATGAAAAGATAATCTCGGTCGAAGGAAAAAAAGAGTACAACAGACCTTCACATTTCGAAGTAGAATATGTTGACATCATATCCTTATATCCTCCCCCTGATGTCGGCATCTCCCTCTATTTCCATTCAAGGGAGTTTCTGGACAATTCTTTTAGTCATGTACTTTACAAAAGTGAATTTAGGTAATATTTAGTAAATAAGTCTACCACGTCTCCCTATGATTACTTCCAAGGAAATGTAGCTTATTTTTTCTTCATAATCAACAAGTGTTCGGATTGCAGTTTCTTTAGCAAACCTTTTCACGTCTTTGTAGGGATAAACTAACATATGTTAAAGGTTTCTTTTAGGTATATGATTACATTCCATGTACCATTCCGACGACACTACGTTGGCGCTGAGCTATATCTAGCTAATAAGTTCAACTGAGGATGTTGTACTTTGTCGAGTGTACAATATTGTTTTGGGGTAAAAATTGATTCTCCTTAAAATGGTAAATTTGGGTGTGCTGCCGAGAAACGAATCTAAACCCTAAACAAATGCACTGCACGAGAGTACTTTAGATCGAGAGATCAATCTTTACAATTTTGTCCTAAACCAAGAAATGGTCGTTCCAGTCTTGCTTCGGTCACAAGATGAAAGAGAAGGGTTGATCTTAGCGAGGGAAGCGAAGAAGGCGTCGAGATCAGAATGGTTAAGTCTGAAGGTGTGGCTATTTTATGACTTGTATCAGAACATGGAATTGGCTTGCGGAATGTAAGCTATCAGTTCTTGGTATTTTTCTGGATACTTGTATGGATAACCAAAACTGTGTTGTTGGTTGAAATAAGTTGAAAACCTATATATATAAGTCATAGTTGAACGCACCCCGATCTCATAGGAAGTGGAAGTAGTTGAGTGATGGAGAAGTGAGGATTGTGTAAAAGCGCTAAAAACCACGTCTTACAATGAGAGAAGACGGTTAGTTTACACCCAATACTTCTCTGATAACACTAATTGTCCGCTTTTCCTGACACTTTCTTATAGTGGGCGTGTTGCACGCCGCATTGCTGTAGACCGCCAGACCAATACCCTAATGAACATCCCCCAGTTTGTGACATGTTTGATGTCTCGAGTATTTTATGGAAAACATGCAGCAGGTTGCTGAGCGGGTCTTGTGTGCAAGACCAACGAGCCAAGTCATCAGACTTGCCACAAAGAATAGCATGTGACGTTATTAGGTTAAATAACTGAGTTATTTGTGAAGCCGATATTCGTAAAATACCGTATGTATTCGATGCACGTAAAGCATCGCTTTTAAGCAAGCAACTCAAAATAATTGATGCATGTAAATCATCATTGTATAAAGCTCGCTTAAATCAGTCACGGATCTTAATGTCTTAAAGGGAGCGCAACCGACCATTTTTGGGAAGCTGTCAGGAGCCATTCACGTGTGCCAAGGACAGGCCGGTCGGTCCTTATAGTAGAGTGAGGGCTGGACACTATGATGACATTCTATTGGTCGCCTTAGATTTAATCTGGACCAGTAAATTCGGACGGCGAAGCTGGACCTCCAAGATGATTTGTGGCAGTTAATGGCCGCCTTAAAATTTATGTAAACAGCGCGACCAACCCCTTTTGCACGATCGTTTGGGAGCCACATGGGGAGGTCGTGGCTTGGCCGATAACGGCTCATGGAAGGGGAGTGGCCATTGATTATGGCCACTCCTTGTTGGCCACCTAAAATGGGAGTTAAGCCAGCCAATTCATTTTGCGAAGTTGGGTGGACGAGATGTTTTGCGGCAGTTAATGGCTGTTGTTGATTTATTTAGGTTTTTAAAAGTCGTGTGGCTAACCTATTTTGGGATAACGGCTTTTGGTGTTAGTCGCGTGCTGGGAGATGTTCGTCCAACCAACACAATAGCCGGGACGTTGGTGTACACATCCGCGCTTTGCCCATTGATTGAGATTGAATCTAGGCCGGTCAATTCGGCTGGCGAAGTTGGGCGGCGAAGATCGTTTTGCGGAAGTAATGTAATACCGCTTAATAAAAATTAGGGTTTTGTAACTCGTGTCGCCAACTGTTTTGGCAAACGTTTAGTGGAGTCACTTGCGAGTTGGAGAGATGTCGATCGGCCTAGGCATTAGTAGGACCGCAAGTCTGCACGGTAGCGCTTGAGTGGCCAAAACGTACAGCCGAGATCATTTTTTGAGACTGACATGGGAAGTCTAGATTAGATTCTTTAAGGAATTAGGCGCATCGACCAACCAACTTTTAACTTTATTTAGAAGTGGGTGTGGCGGGTTCGAAGCGATCTGATTGGTCGATGGGAAAGGGGACCAACAAGTAATCTTATGGGGTGTGGCCGGCCAAGTGGCTCAGCCACGCCTCCTCTTGTTGCTGCTCCTATTCGTCGCGGCTCCTCTTTATTTCTTGTTTTCTGATTTCTGGTAGGACTTTGCTCCTACTAGCTCCATAGAGGATTAATTTCCTAGCTTACCTAGGTTTGGTCTCGACCAATAGGGTTCAAGATATTGCGCAGGGCGCAAAAAATCTAATTTTTGCAAATTAATTAGGCCAAAATTTGAATCTTGTGAGCTATCACAAAATTGAATAAATTTGATACATTTTGTGTGTTAACACAAAATTCTTTTATTCTCAGAGAGCAGTTAGCGCGTCTTCTGTAGGCCTGTCAATATTTGTCCGATATCCGGTATCCGTTTCCGAGTATTCGAGATCCTATAGGATTTTATCCGTTTTATCGGATATCGGATATCGGATCGGATATTTTATCGGATATTTCTTCCTTAACATATCGGAAACGGATTAGACCCCATCCGAAATGTTAATATCCGATATCCGATAGTATAGGAACTTATTTGTAATTTATCCTAATTTCGAGTCTAGTATCGGATATTATCGGATAAATATCCCATAAGTGTCAATTATGAAAATGTCTTACAAGAGTTTTTTAGGCTTTTTTGTTATAATCGGATACTATCGGATATTTATCGGATATCCGACAGCTTAGCCTATGGGAATCGATATCTGATTTTGATATCCTATAGGATATTATCGGATATCCGGTAGTGCTTAACATGTCGGATATCGGATTTCTAAATATCCGACGGATATTCTTCCATTGACAGGCCTATTCTTCTGATTGAGTATTTTTATGCAGACCTTATTCTTGATACTTCGGGAAATTCATGCTACTCTGTTGCGAGTGAACACTAATTATCATGTCATACCAATGTTAAGGGTTCATTCGGGGAACATAGCATAGGAAAAATACTCAATAAGCCATGCATTAATGAATAATGCATGCGAGAAGATAAAATTTACAGAATATTTGGGTTTGTTGCTATATGCACCATTCTGGGTAAATTTTATATAAATATACTGAATTGCTCAATGCATGTGTAAGTAAGGAGGCATGGGCACTCGTCACTCTTAAATGGCTCAGCTTCTTTTCAGAACAACTGAGCATTAAATACAGGGTTTTACAATTTTATCCTTGAACTAAAAACCACCATCAACAAATATTTAAGTACAATAATATGTCTGTTGCACTAAGAATCTAAGATAGGGAATTTCATCTCCCCACACATCTTCGTCATATTCGTTTAGATGAAATGGTCACTCATGTACATTTGAAACTCGACTAATCATGGGAGTGCTAGCAGGATGCATGTCCTTGTTAAATTGCCTGACAATGGACATATCCAAATTGGTGGAATAATGTACCACAAGATTGGTTTTATATTTTAGAACATAGATAAGGTTGAGCTTTCCCAAGGTTCTCATCTCAAATTAGGATTTCAAGTATCTTGTAATATCTCTTATTCCATCAATAGTACTTATCATGTCCATACCATTGACATAGATAGCTACAATTCTGAATCAGGAACTTCTTTTCTAAGGAACAAAATCTTACTTGTTTATCCTTTTCCAGTTAAATAGTCACTTAGACGGGTATACCACATCCGCCTGATTGTTTGAATCAATAAGTGAGTGTTCCAGTGTACTGCAAACACACTCTGTGGTTTAGAGTCATTTGAATTGGGAAGCAAAAGGTCATCATGAACTTTTGCAAATATTTTTGAGTCTAAATCTCCAGAGACATAACCATATCTACTGCATTTCAAGTTCTTTTGAAAATACCAAGCAAACTAATTAAAAGAACATTATCAGGTTCAAAGGAGTAAGCAATCCATGGGTTTGTGAGAAATCTCGCACCACAAGGTTAGTCTTTATACTTTAAAACCTCATTCTTATCACCACACGTTGTGACAAATAACCAAATATGTCCCACAGGATTTACACTTAGTTGGTTATCACTATCACACCAAATACCTGTATATTTGTCAAAGAAAAAAGTTTTACCTGGATTGCATAGGCCAAATATGATCTTTGTTTAATACTAATTAACCAAAATAAAGCATGGTTCGATCTCATTGTGCTCTACTTATGGAGCACCTATTTATGAATTATATCATCACCGTGCACGCATGATCCTTCCATTCACTCATGTGCATTATCATAACCCATTAGGATTTCATTGTTCTCTAGAATCATTTAAACTTCGGAGCATTCATTTGATTCATGGACATATTTAGAGACAATATTATGAGATGATTTCAGGTGATATGAATAATTAGGTTGTGCCTTATTCACCTAGTTCCGTTCTAGGTGAGCATCGATCGAACCTATTTATCTTTCCATCTTCCTTCATGGAGCCACGACCTCAACCACACTTCCACCAAGTGTAGTTATAACACCTCATTTTACGGTGCATATCCTTTACTTAGGATTGTCAGTTTAGCAATATCAGTGTACTATCTGAAAATAGATAATCCCTTTTCACTTCACATTTTCATTTGTAGAGTATAGGAGTCTCCCTCGGAAAATACTTTTTCTTGTCTCCCCCTAATGATAGGAAGACTATCTTATTAGAGTGACTAACCGCAAATTAGCGGTTGAGAGATCGCCTGTCAAAAGGCTTAAACTGCGAATAATTTTTGGAAATTCTTATCCAACATAGTCACTTGATCATTTTGAGGCCCATCATAGTACGATATGGACTCGTAATAGCACATATATGGTGCAACCAAAAATGTGTAAGAAGATAAATGTCATGCTTATATCCATTTACCAACCGGTACGCATAGAATAATTGAACAATAGTGGGTCAAAATGAATAAATGAAGATGCGTTTAATATTGCATATCCACAAGCAGTTAAAGGTATCATGGTACTCATAACCATGCCTTAGACATCATCTGTAACCTTTGATGATAGCCTTTGCGAGACCATGAGGTATAGGATGCTCTGCATTGATCCTATTAATCATACATAACCATCAAGTTATTTTGATGTACACTTGCTAGCATTTACAAGGGTGGTGAGCCCTTACATGTATAATATGTGCTAGTAGTTTCCCAAATGCAAAATTTCTTGGGAACTATAACTAGTCCAAAATGTCAAAACATCAACCAGAGCCATAAGTCACTTTAATGGTCCGCATTTTGTAGGGATATTTTTCTAAAATATCATCTTCTTTTCTTTATAATATGGATTGTTTTCTATTTGTATCTTAGGATGGTCTTGATCTTGTTTTACTGAAGACTTTGAAAAATGGGTGACATGCTCTCTTACTTAAAAGCATAATGGGGGGGGGGGGGAGTTGTGCATCTAGTACTTTAGAAAACTCTTATTGAGAGATTTGACATTATTTCGCATTTTTTCGATCTTTTTTCCATTGTCTCGTTTATTCAATCACAATGATGTACGTATGAGTCATTTCAAAACGAAACATCATGTCATAACCAAAGTGCCTTTATGGTTATGTCAAAGCATGTATGAGTCAATCCCCAAAATTTCATCATCGAAGTCAATATGGATTCAATAATCCAAATACTATAGTGATTTACATTTCACTAGATTGGCTCATTAGTTTATATAAAATATGTTTCCTTCCAAATACCTCAGAGACTATAAAAAATGCAATCAGTTACATTCTCATCACGGTGAGTTTCCACATGATATCCACTTTCATGAGTTTCTTTGGAATTTAACAAGGTGTGATTAGCTCTCGGTACATGTAGAGATTTTGTGACTTTTAATCTTTGTTCCATCTTGGAAACAAAATTTGAGAAGTGCTTTGCTCAATGATCCAATCATCCTTGTCACACTATAAGGAACTAGTTCAACAACTAGTGTACATTCCTTAAACTAGTGGGGGGAACCACTATCTGTTATACATCGAGTCCTGAGAGACTTAGTAAGTGGTGTAGCTTATTACATAACAAAATTGGGGTTCAACTGAAGTACTTTGAAGTGTATTCTACGGTTCATAGGGGGTGATGTACTTTTTATCCAGATATATCTCAAGTGTTATAGAGAATTTATTTGTCTCGTGATAATGATGTACTTTTCATAAGTGCAGGAAATCGGTTGCTACTATGGTACATGCATTATATTGCTCGTACCAATACCAGTAACAAGATTCGTTCTCAGTAAATGTTTATACCAAGTTTCCAACTCTTGTAAAAATTACATCTCTATCTCATGCACGATAGATACATTTACTTCGTATTGTTATTACTGAGCCAGAATTACATCTTTGGTCCTATTTTAGAAAAGGCTTATATCTTCTACCATGATTTATATGTATTCTTTCACATGTTCTAGTATACCAATATTGGTATGATTTAGCAAGTCTAACCCTCTCTCCTTCGAGGTTCTTTCCATATTTATCCTTGCTACATTTGCTTTAAATTGAGAAATTTATTTACCCCAATATAAAAATTGTTGTTTCAGAGAATCTCACATGCCTCCCAACCACTTAATTGAGATTGAATATCTTAGCAAATATCGTGAATCTCTTGATATCGTACTTCAACCTACACTGGTTCTTTTGTATAACAGATGAAGTAGAAAAAATAAAAATAGATTTTTTTTTCTTAAGACGTGTTAATTTGCAACATATCTTTGTTGAAGTTATTGACTTTTTTATAGTCTAACAAGTGGAATCAATCCGACTAAACATTCAAATTTGGGAAGAAATATCATGAATGTTTCAAATAACTTCCTTCAAAGCATTACATTATCCGAAGTCAATATGTCGTCGTAGAAACGTAGAAGCCATGCGTTCCCTTTTGAATGATACATTGTCATAAGTAGAAGATTTCATGTTGAAAATATATTCATTATACACACAAATAACTTTCACATCAGAGACCCTTTAATGGTGCTCAAGTACTTCCAAGTCCAAAAAGGTCAAACTCGAGTCGAGTTGGTTTAGTCAAAGTCCAGTCAACTTTTGGTCAAGGCCCGATCCATTGGGCCAAGGTCAAGGTTAAGCATATATAGTTCATTTTATATGAAGTATCCATTCCCATTGATAATAAACTTAAAACTATTAGCATATGAGTCGAAAATATATTGTTAACCCTAAAATTGGAAATTTCATCATCCAACTGTAGTGATTAGAAAACAATCGTGACCATGTCCAATTATGATAAAAATTTCGCAGAAGATTCAAACAACTGTTGTTCCAAACATAATAAAATTTCAAGTACATCCAACGGCTATATAAAACGATACTCATGACGTTGTATGATTGTTCCAATTAACGTTTCTGTAGACACATCTAGAAATATACATACTTTGGAGTACTCCAATGGTTGGATTTTCATGAAATTTTTACAGTGAGTCAATAAGGACATTATGTAAAACATACTAAACATACAGCATAATCCAACTGTTGGAATTCTTAAAAATTTAGTTTTATCATGCTATTATAAACTAGGGTTTAACGCATACAGTTTCATTAAAATTAAGTTTTGGGGATTGCATCATATTCCGATTTGATTGAAATTTTTATAGAGTATTAATACATAATACGGTTGAATATATTAAAATTTTGTGAAAATATAATGGTGAAATATATATGTTTGACAATCATATCTTGGAACCTTAGAAAATACTATGAAAACGAAATTCTTTTGTTATAAGGAACTACCTAATAAGGTTGAACGTATTAAAATTTTGTGAAAATCTAATGGTGAAATCTCTATGTTTGACAAGAACTAATCCATCGTCGATTTCGAATGATAAAAAAAAACTGCACAGTTGATAGAGTCGTGTTGATGACGTTTTTTAGTGGAAATGTAGAGTAAGGTAAAGAGACAGAGAAAGAGAAGAGTTTCTTATTGATAGGTTTCCATAGTAGTACATAGTATCCTTTATATACTAGAACACTAAAAGACTTTAGTGTTATTTATAGAGTTTCTTAACCTATCACTTAAAGGAAAAACTAAAAGACTTCTATCTGGATCGCATACATGGCTCAAGGCCCTATAACACAACTAATATTATTTGAGTCAGGATCCTTGAATAGATATTTTGACAAAACCTTTTGAAAAACCCTATTATATGTTGGATTTTTTCATATTTAATGGTACAAGATAATTGTTTATATGGCAGTTTGATAGACTCCATTTTTTTTTTGGCTTAGTCGATTTTTTCTTTTTGAGATGTTGTAGGTGGTAGGTTTCTAAAAAGACCTACAAACTAATACCACAAGTGCACGGTGTCGATTGTAGTGAGTGTGCAAATACGGGTCGAATCCACAGGGACTAGGGTGTGTATTGAAATTCTCCTAAGCTACTCTCTAAGTGCAAGGCAGTGAAATAAAGAGCCAAAGAAACAAAGTAAAACAGTGGCAGTGATGGAAAGAGTGCATTGAATAAAAGAAGCAAAGAAGATCAAAGTAAACAGTTGTGGTAACACTACTAGGGTCTTGAATCCACCTTCTTATTCCTATGCTAAGGCAATATTTATTCAAATTATGTTCTTGTTCCTTTCCAGAGAAAACTACAAAGAATGATTTATCAGTTAATCTTCCTAACTCACCCCTAGCATAGGCTGTCTTCTTACAGCACAACCTATCATAGGCTAATTTGGTTCAATTAGCTAACTCTCATTCCTTTCTCAATTAAGCACAGTTCTTATTCTATGGTGGGATCTCAAATGGATAACTTATCAACCAACTTTACTAATTCCCCCCTAGCATAAACTGTCTTCTTACAGTACAGCTTATCACAGGTTTATTTGATCAATGTAGCTAACTAGCATCCCTAAAGCTATGAAGCATTATAAGAACAATAATATGAACTTGAATTATCTTAACATGTGATTAAGGGTTTCATCTAAACCCTAGCAGATTAATTTAGAACATGAACTGAAATTAAATTCTAAAATGAACTGAAATTTACAAGACAATTTAAACTAAGAACTAACCCTTGAGGCACTGGCTATTCCAGTCCTCTGGGGTGAAGCACTGGCTAGCCCAGGCATGACTTCTAACACACACCCATCATCCCTATTTATACAACAATCAAAAACCCCAAAAATTCCCAATTCAATGAAATTAGGGTTTGCATAGAAAAATGAAATTAGGTTTTACCTAATCACTGATAGCACTCAATAGCTTCGACCTAATCTTCCTTGTCATCTTCTCTTGCTTCCCATACCTCCAATTTGTGTCTAGCTCGACCCCCAAATCCCCAATTCATAAAACTAGGGTTTCGAATAAAGTGAAATTAGGTTTACCTAATCTATGAAAACGAATGATAACTCTCACCCATGCTTCCAATTCTTCTCCTGATGCTTCCCACGCCTCCAATTGCTCTCCTAACTCACCTAATTTACCAATTTTTCACACGTTAGGGTTTTGAGAAAAACGTGTATAAAAATGGGAAATTAGGTGGCTAGATAGGTTGTAATGATGGTAGTGGAGATGGGTTATGGTGTTTGGTTGATTTGAGAGGAGATGGTGGTGGTTGAGGTGGTGGTTGAGCGGGGCAGTGGAGTTGGTGGCGCTGGACATGGAGTTGCAGAAGAGAAGAAGGGGGAAGAAGAAAAAAAACACGATGGAGAGAAGGGTTTGTTTGGTTTTGGGTTATAAACCTAGATGCTAGGGTGTTGAGTGTTTCATCAAGTTTTGATGATTCGCAAAGATAGATCGTTGGATGATATGAGATGAGTTGGATCTAACGGCGAGATGGATGCAGATCTTAAGAGACCGTTGGATGCATAATACATCAAAACTGACGGCTCAAGATGGAGTTAGGTGCTATGATGTTTGACAGGAGCTTCAGAATTTGATGCACTGTGATGAAGCGACCGTTGGATGCATCTGTGGATCCAATCTGACGGCTACGAGCTTAGGCAGGCTTTGGGCTTGGTCTTGGACTTAGGTTAGAGTTTGGGCTTAGACAATTCTGAGCCCGCTTATTCTTTAAGAACAAATTCTTTCTTCCAAGCCCACTTCTAGTTGGTCCGACTCTTGCAAACATCATTCTTCGCTGCCTTTCTGCGGGAGTCTTTGTCGTTTCTTTGCTCTTTTCACTCCGTGAGTTAACCAGGCTTTATTTAGTACCTAAAAATGCAAAATTAATTAAGAAAAGTATTTATTCTTGAAAACAATGAAAATACAGAATATGGGTTAAAATGGAGAATTAGAGTACAAAAGATGAGTTAATTGCCAAGAAAAATATATATAAATATGCACTTTTTAGCACTCATCAGTAGGGCCTTGGGCCTATGAGTGTGTGGCCCACATAGATGTATTCAGGGTTTACCTCATAACCTATATATACAAGAAACCTTATATACAAATACTTAAACCTATGTAATATCATGTCATATATTTTATAATGAATCATTCTTCTGTTCTTCCATATTCTAGTTATACTATAACACGTTAACATCATGATGAGAATGAAATTTGACTAACCAATTTAGCGACTTTAACTTAATAAATTTGGCTTGAATTTGACTTATTTTGACTCAGAAGTACTTGAGAACCTTTAAAAGGTCTTTGATATAGAAGTATGTATACCCTTACAACACTTTCGTCTAGGGGTATACAGAATGCCCGGAAGCCTGCGGCCTGCCATGTACCCCCCGGGACCGAAGGAGCCCATGGGTGCCCGACAGCCTGTCATGGGCTTACCCCTCCTGCCCGATAATTATAATTGGGCGGACCCGGGTTTTTGTTCAAATATTGGAGTCCGGTCTGTTGGCCTGCCCTGTAGTCTGTTTAATTACCCAATCTACCTGACTACCGATAGTTTGGAATAAAGTTTTCTACTAGTGTGATGGATTTCTCAAGAACTTAAATTTCAAATTTGGACAATTTATTGGGATTCGAGAATATTTTGAATTAAATTTCACAGTAATGAATATGAATTGCTTGAACTATCATTTGAACGAGTTACAGATATGTCATCATTCATCAAGTCAAAAAAACAAACATATGTACTTTTTAAATTTTTGAATTATTTCTTGGCCCGAGGCCTTCCTGGACCGACCTGTCCTGGAATGTATTGCTTCACAAGTATGGACGGGCCATGAGCATTAATTTTTTGCTATTTCCCGGCCCGTACTGTTAAACTTAATGGGTAATAAGGACTACAAGCCCGTTCGACCCGACCTGTGCTATAATCTAGCTTGGGATTGCCTGCCCGGCCCGATGTACACCCCTAGTTTTGTCATAAAAATATTCTACCTACAACGATGGACCATTCAAAGAGGAAGTCATAGATTCAATATATCTAAGGCAACACATTGACTCCAAACTATTTAATGATTTGAAGAAACTTATTGAAAATATCCAATTTTCCCCAAACTTGAATTCTCAATGGGATGGATTTCACTTGTTAACCTATAAGAGAGTCAATAACTTCAACAAAGATATGTTGCAAATTAGCACGCCTCGACTTTTGTGAAAAGAAACTCGCAAAAGTTTCCATGGTTCAAAATATAATTTCCATTTTTAATTCATTTTTCTGCTTCATTGATGATATTAATGAACCGATATAGTATGAAATATGATTGAAATATACCACAACCCTAGTAAGTTATTCAATCTAAAGTAATTGGTTGAGAGACATAATTCAATTATTTTAAACAACAATGTTACACCTGTTGGGATAAAGAAACTCTCGACATAAGCTATAATGGCAATGTTGGCAATGGAAAGGACCCTGACAAGAAGAGGATTAGACATGATGAACATACCCACATCAATATACTGGAACATGTAAAAGAAAACACATAATTTATGGTATAAGATATAAATCTTTTCTAGAAAAGGGTCAGAGATATAATTCTTGCTCCAGTAGTAATGATACAAAGTAAATATTTATATTAAGCATGGGATAGAGATGTAATTTGAATCATATTAATGAGAGTAAGAAACTATGTTCTTATTATTTTACTGAGAATGATAAAACCATTGTAATGCGAGTACCACATATCAGTAGTCAACTACAACATATATAGATATTTTAAAGGAAAACAAACTCATTATATTCTTGGAGAAGTTCATACCCTAGATATCAACTTTAATGGTAACAAGAACTTTTGTCAATCAATACACTAACCCAATTCAATTGTTTTCTATCTTTACTCAGTCAACTTTTGTATGGTTTGTTTCTAGATATTATATGATTTGATCCTATACTATTGGTTACATGATAATTTATATCTTAGCTAAAATAAAGAATTTTTTTTGTGGAGAATTATATCCATTGTATGCTCTTATGAAATGAAAATCTACGTCATTTCCATGAGATTGAAGTAATCTAAAGCACTTGAGTTATAAGGATCATTCGTGCATTATGATGAAAAGTATATCATATTCATGAACTGTAACACTCTAAAGTAAATGAGATAGGTCTTCTTTTTTTTACCTAATAAGGACATTCCACTTATTACATAAATCTCTTAAGGACATGTGCAACTACTTGTTGAATAGTTTTCTTATACAGTATCATGCGATTATTGGGTCATCACAAGAAATAGCCGAGTGAAGCAATGTTCAATCTTTGTTTCCTAATTGGTATAAAGATTAAAAGTTACCATAGCTCTGCAAGAACCAAAATCTAATCACACTTTGTTAAATTCTTATGAAATACGTGCAAACGGTTATCATACGGGAACTCATGGTGAGAATTGGAATGCATCTATAAATTTGATCTAGCGAATTTGAAAGGAATCGCATTTTACATAGAATAATGAGCCAATTAGTCTAGTGGACTATAAATCACCAATACTGAAAAAGCGAGGGTCTGACAATACCACCCAATATTTCGCTTAGCAATCTGTATGGACTAACTCCAATATACTTTTCTAGAGAATCAACTAGATAGTCAGGTTCAATATAGATTAAAGTATATCGAGGAGTTAATATCTCTCTCTTGTTTTGATTTACTCGAGCTAACAGAAATCAACGAGTCCTTAATCACACACAAGGAATAACTTGGATGGTACCAAAGACCAATATCCAAGGATCAATCAATGACAATCAACAACCAAAGGTTGGATTACTCTAATTGATGATCTAACACACAACCTGTATTACTTCAATTATAAAGATAAAACAATATAATGCGGAAATTGAAATAACACAGACACCAGAAATTTTGTTAACGAAGAAGCCGCAAATGCAGAAAAATCCCGGGACCTAGTCCAGATTGAACACACATGCAGAAAAACCCCGTGAGTCCTTAAAATGCAAGCCTTTATTTCAAGAATCTCCTTTCTTACTTCCTTCAACTCATCAAGAACATCAGAAAACTTCTGAGAGTTAGAAGGAATAACCCTTGGCTTTTTTATATTCCTCCTCTTTCTTTTCAAGGACGAAGTTATTGGAGGTTTCTCTTTTTCCTTGATTGAGGGATTAACAATCATGTTGACATCTTTTCCATCCAAAGACATGATGCTTAGAGAACATTTATAAACGACTGGTTTTTTGTGAGTGGAATTTACAATATCAACAAGCAGTCTTAAGATATAAAAGATATCAGAGAGAAAAAAGGAATGTAGGGTTCACAACCTTTAAGCAGGTTCATGGACGTCCAACTCTAAACCCTATAAAGAGTAGAAATATCGATAATAATCCTTTATTTGGTAGACAGGAAAAACAAACCTAAGAAAAAAACTTTTCCTAAAGCCTGAGCGGCACACAATCTTATCTCTTTTGATAAGGCACATGAGACAAGATTTACCAATCAACACAATTATTTTGTGCTGTGGTGAACAACAATTTGTCCACCATTTTCCTCTTGAGAGGAATCCTCTGACTTCTGTCTATCAAAGCGATTTGACCGTACCTTCTTCTCTAATGGTCTTATTTTGTCTTTGGAAACCAACTTCTTAGAAGAAGATAAAATCCTACATACCTCAGCAGTCTTCTGGGAAAGTTTAAGCTTCCTTGCCAATCGATTTTCTCTTCGTTGAAGTTTGTTGGCGTGCCTCACTTGATGTTTGTACTTGTAACATCTTGATAGTTCATGACCTCTCTGAGAACAAAATGAGCACGTCAATCTTGGATAGTATTCAGGCATCTGTGGTGTGAAAGCATCTAGACACATAGTAGATCCTGAAATATTACAGACAGAGTTTCCAAAGGATGGGTCAATTGATTCTTCCAGCTTGATTGGATTCTCTTCTTCACCGAAACCATCAAGGTTGATATATGTATTGCTACAATTATCAAAATCAATGTTTTCACATAGAAGACCAACACTTGATTTCCTATCTTCATCAGAATCATAGATCTCAGACATCTCATCAAGTGTTACAGCAAGACCTTTGTTCCCAGTGTATTTTCTATGATTTGGGCACTCGTTTGCAAAATGACCAAAACCTTTACATTTAAAGCACTGTGGCATATCCTCGTCATCAGCCTCGTCAGCATCCCTTTTTTTAAGAGGAACGCGATTGTGAGGTTTATCTGATGACCTGGGTTTGTCTCTTGAAAATTATTTCTTCAATAGAAGATCCCTAAACTATCTTGTGATCAAGGAGACTTATTTGTCAAGATCTTCATCTGAAAAAATCACCCTCCGACTGATCATCCTCAGAGACATAAACATTTTTACTTTTATCAAGTAATTTCGTGTTCTTTTGTGCTTTTAATGCAACATCCTTTCCAATTTTGGATGTATGCTCATGATCAAAGATCTTTAACTTTCCAACCAAAGTATTTCTGGAAAGATTATCAAGGTTATTTCCCTCAAGGATGGCATGCTTCTTAGAATCATATCTAGATGGCAGCGATCTGAGAATTTTCATCACAATGTCCTTTTCAAGAATAGTCTTACCCAATGCAAAAGATGCATTAACAATTTCAGACACTCTGTGATTAAACTCATCACATGTATCTTCATCTGCCATACGAAGGTTCTCCCAATCAGAATTAAGGTTTTGAAGTCTAGCTTCCTTTTCACTGGAGTTACCTTCAAATACGGTTTCTAAAATATCCCAAGCATCTTTAGACCTGGTGCAATTTGACACATGGTGCTGAAGATTTGGGGTAATGGCATGTATGATGGCATTCAAACTGTCAGAATTTTGCTTTGCAGCAAGTATCTCGGCAGGACTATATTCACCAATATTCTTGGGAACGTTTACATCTCCAACTGCCACAACGGGAGCATCATAGCCATTAACAACACATACCCATGATTGAAAATCACACGCTTGAAGAAAATCTCGCGTAGCAATTTTCCACCATAAGTAATTAGAGCCATCGAAGACTGGTGGTACGTTAATAGAGATAGCACCTCTGTCCATAGGATCGCTACAAACACAGACTTGTAAGGTCTTAAACATGTTTGCCTGCTCTGATACCAATTGAAAAAGCGGGGGTCTAACAATACCACCCAATATTTCTCTTAACAATATGTATGGACTAACTCCAATATACTTTGCTAGAGAATCAACTAGATAGTCAGACTCAATCTGGATTAAAGTATATCGGGGAGTTAATATCTCTCTTTTTTTTTTATTTACTCGATCTAATAGAAATCAGCGAGTCCTTAATCAAACACAAGGAATAACTTGGATGGTACCAAATACCAATATCCAAGGATCAATCAATGACAATCAACAACCAAAGGTTGGATTACTCTAATTGATGATCTAACGCACAACCTGTATTATTTCAATTATAAAGATAAAACAATATAATACGGAAATTGAAATAACACAGACACCAGAAATTTTGTTAACGAGGAAACCGCAAATGCAGAAAAACCCCGGGACCTAGTCCATATTGAACACACACTGTATTAATCAGCTACAGACACTAGCCTACTCCAAGCTAACTTCGGACTGGACTGTAGTTGAACCCCAATCAGTCTCCCACTGATCCAAGGTACATTTGTACTCCCTACGCCTCTGATCCCAGCAGGATACTGCGCACTTGATTCCCTTAGCTGATCTCACCGACAACTAAGAGTTGCTACGACCCAAAGTAGAAGACTTAACAATAAACAAATTTGTCTCGCACAGACAAGTCTATCAAAGGATCAATCTGTCTCCCACAGATAAACCCTAAAAGGTTTTCTTCTGTCTTTTGATAATAATCAAGGTGAACAGGAACCAACTGATAATCCGGTCTTATATTCCTGAAGAACATCCTAGCGTTATCAATCACCTCACAATAATCTTAATCGTATGGTAGCGAAACAAGATGTTGCGGAATCACAAACAATGAGACAAAGATGTTTGTGATTACTTTTTATATCTTTCCTATCGGAGATGTCAATATCAAGCCAATCAATATGATCGTACTCGTACGATAGAAGATGCAAGACCAGATCACAGAACTACGATAAAAGTAGTATCGGTCTGGCTTCACAATCCCAATGAAGTCTTTAAGTCGTTAACCTGGTTTTAGAAGAAGAAAACCAAAGGTTAAAGGAGAACCGACTCTAGTATGCAAACTAGTATCACACGTGAGGTGTGGGGATTAGTTTTGCACAAATACTAGAGTTCCCCTTATATAGTTTTTCAAATCAGGGTTTGCAATTAAGTTACCTTGGTAACAAAGCAATCAATATCCACCGTTAGATGAAAACCTGATTTAGATTCAAGCTAATATTTCTCAACCGTTAGATCGAAAACTTAGCTTGTTACACACACTTGACAATGCACGCTTCTAGGTTTGTTAACCGTACCCAAACGTATGCACTTGTTGGTTCAACAATAGTTAACCAAATGGTTAGCCATACGAGCATTCCATATCAACCACGTTCTTCTTCACCATAACTAGTTCAAATGATTTCAAATGAACTAGTTAGAGAGTTCTTCAATTGCAAGGAAATCTCATGTACTACACAAGACACAATTGAAGCAAAGATGATTTGATTCACTTGAATCGGTTCATGAACTTTTATAGCCACGGTTTGCAAACTGCATTCCTTAGTCTTTTTAAGTTTAAGTTCAGAAATCATCTTCAGATATATAACCTTCTCAAGTTCGCAGACTAGGTTCGCGGACTTAAGTTACCGGGGCACAGTTTACAAACTCCAGCAGAAATTCTCGGGTATGAGAACTTCGCCGGTTCGCGGACTGGGTTCGCGGACTTAGTTTCAAGCAAGTAGTTTGTCAACTCCAGCAGAAATTCTCGGGTCTGAGAACTTCGGAAGTTTGCGTACTTGGCTCACGCCATTCTTCCGGTTCTCTTGATCAACAAAGTTCGCAAACTTTGTTTCAAGGAATAGGACTTATACATAAATGTGTTTCCACAACAATGCTTATGTCCACCATTGGTTATGTAATCTAAACTCTCATTTCAATCATTGAAACATTCTTAAAGGACGTTATGTAGTTGTTACACCATTTCTTGTCAAAGCAATTTTCAAGATGATTGAAACATATCATGACTTTCATCACATGGTAAATATAAACTTGGTTAAAGCGAAAATCTTACCAACCCATATTTCGAGATATAGATAGGCAAGGTATACTCGGCTCGAAATACCAAATGTGTATAATCACAGTCTATATATATAGCATACGACTTCTTGTCTCAAAGAGTAGGAGATAGAGTGGATAGACTTTTGAGTGATAGATAAGTTCAAGTCTTCACATACCTTTTTGTCGAGAAGTTACACCGGTTCCTTGAGTAGTTCTTCTACTTGTATGATGAATCGCCATGAAGTCCTTGAGCTCAACTACACTATCCTAGTCCGATACTTAGATATAATAGACTATAAATCAAGACTTATAGTTTTGATCACTAACATTGACAAACATGCTTGAGATAGAAACGCATGCGAGTTCGACCGATCAATGCTCTAACAAATACTTGGGTAATTGAATCCACATCGTCGGTGAAAATGTGATTATGGTATTGACTCATTTAGACTTTGACATAACCATAAAGACACTTTGGTTATACATGATTTTCTTTTTTGAAAGAAAGTGAACAAAAAATGGGAATTATAAAAATTGAAAGAATACAAAGTGAAGGCATCTCTTACAATCAACAATTCTAAAGTACTGAAAGCACCATCTCTCCTACCATTTTGCTTTTAATGTAACAAAGCATGTCACTCATTTTACAAAGTCTTTCTTTAGTAACACGGGCTAGCAGGATTGGGGTCATCCTAAGATGTAAATGGTAAACAATCCATTCTTATAAGGGAAACAAGATGATATTCGTGAACATATCCATGCAAAACGCAGAGCTTTCAAGTAATTTATGGTGATGATAGATGCTAGCTTCGATATGTTGCTTTAATTATTGTTCACGAGAAATAATGTGTTGGAAAAACTCCTACCACATTTTATACATGTAGGGTATCACCACATTTATTAATGCTAGATAGTTTACATCAAAAAGGAATTGATGATTACTGCATGTTTAACAAGATCAATATAGAGTACGTTTTACCACATGGTCTCCAAGAGGCTACCATCAAAAGTTATAGATGGCGATTGGGACTTATATCAATTATGAATACCAACCTGCCTATTTATAACTGCTTTGGAGATGTGTAATATTACACACATCTTTACTTATTCGTTTTACAACCCACTTTAGACCAACCATTTTTTGTGTACCAGTTGGTAATTGGATATAATCCTGGCATTTGCATTCTTATGCATTATTTTTGGTTGTGCTATACATATGTCATTACGAAGTCATAACGTACTATGATGGGTCAATAAAATGATTACGTATGTTGAATATGGATTCCCAACAATTATCCACATTTTGAAACCTTTGGTAGGCGATCTCTTAACCTCTATATATGCGGACCGTCACTTTGATGAGATGGTTTTCCCTCCATTAGGTGGAGATAATTTTTTTTTAAGGGAACGACATGAATTATTATGGTGTGTTCTCACTCTGTATCATATTGATTATTGTGCTTCACAAACGTAATTGGGAAGTGAAAACGAATTATCGATTTTCAAAATGTGCACTAATATCGTTAAAATGACAAGATCACATATACCAACTACAAATGTACTTGTAAAGTAAAAAATCCTCATCGTAGATTAAGGTGTTTCAACCACACGTACTGGACAAAAGTATAGTTGAGTTCGTGGATTCATAAAGGAAGATGGAGAAATCACCAAGTTCGATCAATGCTCACCAAGAAATGAAGTATATGAGTATACCTAATTCATATCATTAACGAAATCATCTCATTAGATTGTATCTGATAATGTCCATGAATCAAAATGGAGGACGCTTGTTATTAGGTCATTCGTGATCCAACCATAATGGCAACAAGATATGCTCTGATGGTGAGAATAAGTTTTATCTCATTAGTGTAATCTCATTCCTTTTTTAGCCATATCTTATTTAGGTATATTCCTAAGCCATTCCTTTAAATAAAAAACAAATAGACCCTTCCCTCTTTCTAAGCCAAACTTGACTCTCTGGTATTCCCTCTTGGACGATTCCTTTGACCTTTCTTAAAGGATCATTACAATCTCTTCCTTTTAGGACCATACCTCCTCAATGTTTTTATGTATATGAGCCTAATTGTCACTCCTTTTGGGCTTGGTACACATGTAGTCATTTTTAGGATGTTAACAACACTCCGAAGTTCAATGATTCCAGAGTACAATGAAATTCCAATGGGTTATGAGAATATGGACGAGTCAATGGAAAGATTATGTGAGTATATTGATGATTATATTGATATATGGTTGCTCAAGAAAGTCGAGCACGATGAGATCGAACCATGCTCCTTATTGTTTAATATCAACAAAGAGCATATTTGGACTACACAATCCAGGTATAACTTAGTTCTTTGACAAATATACAGGTGTGATGGTGATAACCAACCAAGTGTAAAGTAAATGGGACATATATGGTTATTGTAACACAGCGCAATGAGAATATGATGTCTTAAAGTATAAAGACTTTCCTTGTGGCGTAACGTTTTTAACAAAGCCCTGGAATTGTTTATTATCTTGTAGTGAACGTTATAGCGTTTGTATACTTGTAGTTAGCTTGGTACTTTCAAAAGGACTTGAAATGTGGCATTTTTATGCGGTTATTACATATGAATCTAAACCACAGAGTTTGTTTGAAATTAAATTAGAATACTCACTTAAAGACTGAAACAATCAGGCAGATTTGGTATACCCGTCTAAGTGACTGTTTGATTGGGAAAGGATAAACAAGTATGGTATTTTACCTTTCATACTCACATTGAAAGTTAATAATTTGGAATTGTAGCTATCTATGTCGATGGTAAGGACATGATATGCACTTTTAATGAAATAAGAAATTTTACAAGCTACTAAAAATTTGAATTTGAGATTAAAATATGAGGAAAGATCGATCGAACACCGAGATTATGGAAGTTTAACCATGCTCCTTATCAATATGCTCCTTATATTGATAGGGAACCATGCTCCACCATATTGCATATGTCAAAAGTTATTAGGAAATTTAACAATGACATGCATCCTTCTAGCACTCCAATGATTAATCGAGGTTCAAATGTAAGTAAATGACCACTTCGTCTAAAGGAAGATGACGAATATGTGTTGAGAAATGAAATTTCCCTATCTAAGGGCAATAAACGCATTTTTGTACTTAACATAACGCATTCCACCAAATATTTCATCCCCGGTGAACTTGTTATCTAGATATAGCTCAGTGCCGACGCAACATCGTTGGAACAGTATAATGAATGTAAATCATATACTTCAAAGGAAACATCGACATGAGTTTTTTTTATCCTTTCAAAGACACAAATATATTTCTAAAGGAAGGGCAATCTAATAGTTTTTTATTATGAAAGAATAATAATCTCTTCTCCCACGAAGGTAATTAGGGGGAGACATGGTAGACTTATTTACTAAGTCCTTACCTATATTCACTTTAGGAAAGTAAATGACTAAAGGGACTATCTGAAAACTCCTCTGAATGTAATCAGGGGGAGATGCCGACATCAGGAGATGGGGGGATTCAAGGATATGATGTCGACATATTTTACTTCTATATGTGAAGATGTGTTGTAATTTTTCCCCCTTCGACCAAGATTAGTTTTTCCCGTGAGGTTTTTCTTAGTCGAAGAGGACTTTAGCGAGACAAATATAACTACACCAGCTACATGTTATTGAATAATATCATAATCAAGAAAATGAAACATGGTATTTTGCCAAGCGAAACCACTTACAGAATCATCACTATGGCGCAAGGATTACATCGCAACATTGTTCAACACGAGTTAACTTGTAGTACTAAGATTATTATTGTTTTGCATCAATGTTGGGTTGTTATCATCGTTACCTATAAACATAGAAAGAACGTTACATATGGGTTTTTGGCGAAGGCATGCTTCCGGAATTATCACGTTTTACTCTTTTCCGTTCATCAAGATTTTATCCCACGAGGTCCTTGTCAAGATTTTAACGAGACAACATATGCGAGTCCAACTTTGTTCTAAGTTTTTTTAATATTGTACTATTTTTTCTAACTTCAGGTTTTGACCCTTTGGATTCCCTAGCGAGGTTTTAATGAGGCACTTGACTGACACATTGGTCAAAAACAAGGGAACTACATGTGACGAACTATATTTGAAGAACTACGTTCGAAGCACTATATATGAAGCACCTCATATGAAGTACTAATATTGGACCGTACAAGGGGGAGCATTGCAGTGCCTTGGGTTCATGTATGTGCAGCCCATATATATGTAACCAGGGTTTACCTCATATCTTATATATACATATGTAATACATGTATCATATTTATAGTGACCTCATTTCCAATATACATAGGTTTAAACCTATGTAATATATTTCTAGTGAATAAGAGTTCTCATTATTTTGTTCTTCCATATTCTAGTAATATTACAACAAGGGTTTTATTTGAATTCTTTATTATAATTGATTTGGTAGATTATTAAGAATTTGGGTTAAGATTTTTTAAAATCTTGTTCTTTTCCCATAAGTAGGTCGGAGCTTCAAACAATTTTTTTTATAAGATTGATAAAAGATGAGAGCGATCTGGATTTTTGATGTAATAAATCTGGAAATGCGGGGGTACAACAACCTCACCCAATATTTCTATTAGCAATCTATATGGACTAACTCCAATATACTTTCTAGAGAATCAACTATATAGCTAGACTCAATCTACAGAAAAGTATATCGAGGAGTTGATACCTCAATCTCTTGATTTGATCTTTACTCAAGCAAATAGAAATCTGCGAGTCTTTATCAAATACAAGGATAAAAACTTGGATGGTACCAAAGACCAATGTCCAAAGATCAATCAATTTCCAATTAACAACCAAAGGTTGGATTACACAATTGATTGATACAACGCACAACCTGTGATATTTCAATTATATAACAAAAAATAATGCGGAATAGAAATAACACATACATCAGAAGTTTTGTTAACGAGGAAACCGCAAATGCATAAAAACCCCGGGACCTAGTCTAGATTGAACACCACAATATATTAAGCCGCTACAGACACTAGCCTATTACAAACTAACTTCGGTCTGGACTGTAGTTGAACCCTAATCAATCTCACATTGATTCAAGGTACATTTGCGCTCCTTACGTATCTGATTCCAGCAGGATACTATGCACATGATTCCCTTAGCTGATCTCACCCACAACTAAGAGTTGCTACGACCCAAAGTCGAAGACTTGATAAATAAATCTGTCTCACGCAGGAAATTCTATAGAATTGAATAAATCTGTCACCCACATAAATACCCAAGAGTTTTTGTTCCGTTTTTTGATAAATCAAGGTGAACATGAACTAATTGATAAACCAGACTTATATTCCCGAAGAACAACCTAGTATTATCAATCACCTCACAATAATATAAATCGTATGGTAGCGAAACTAGATATCGTGGAATCACAAACGATGAGACGAAGATGTTTATGATTTCTTTTTATCTTGCCCTATAGGAGATATAATCTCAAGCCAACTATTCAATTGAACTCGTACGATAGAAAATGTCAAGATCTGATCGCTCAACTACAAGAAAAGTAGTTTCGTCTGGCTTCACAATCCCGATTAAGTCTTTCAGTTATTAACCTACAGGGTCTCGAGAAGAAACCTAAGGTTAAAGGAGAATCGACTCTAGCAAACCAATTAGTATCACACAGGAGGTGTGGGGATTAGTTTTTCCAGATGCTAGATGTCTCCTTTTATATAGTTTTCAAATCAGGGTTTGCAATCTAAGTTACCTTGGTAACAAAGCAATCAATATTCACCGTTAGATGAAAAACCTGATTCAACCAAGCTAATATCTTTCAACCTTTAGATCGAAACTTAGCTTGTCACACACACAAATGAAATGCATTCATTTAGGTTTGATTAACCGTACCTAAACGTGTACACTTAGTTGGTTCACAAATAGTTAACCAATGGTTAGCCATATGAGCACTTTCATATGAACTGTATTCATCTTTATCATAACTAGTTCAAATGACTCATAAGAACTAGTTGAAGAGTTGTTTAATTGCTTAGGTCTTTATTCATAGACACAATTGAGACAAAATCGGTTTGATCCACTTGAATCAATTCATGAACAATATAGTCGTGGTTTGCAAAGATTGCATTCCTTATAATTTATTGTTTTAAGTTCATGAACTACCGATTTGAGATATCACCAGCTTGAGTACGCATACGGGTATGCGTACCTTAGATACCAGATTTGAGTTTACAAACTCAGCAGAAATTTTCGGTTCGAAAACTTCCGTGAGTACGCGTACCTAAGGTGACTGGTTTACTAGTTTGCAAACTTACAAACTCCAGCAGAAATTTTCGGTAATGAAAACTTCCATGGGTACGCGTACTCAACCTGTCTCCTTCACAAATACTGCATGCACACATATGCACGCACTTGGCTTCCGGCACATGGATTTATACACTAATGTGCGAACACACTATATATTCTTATATCCATAGATGGTAATCTCAACTCTACATTTCAATCATTGAAACATTCTTCTATAATGTTATAACAATCTTTATTCACGACTATCGTCATCAAAGCTATTGAAACTTCATCATGACTTTCGTCACGGGTAAAGATGAAAATGGTTAAATCGAAATCTTACCAACACATATTTCGAGAAAAAAGATAGGCGAGTAAACTCGGCTCGAAATGACAAATGTGTATGTATGAAAACTATCATACTTATACGACTTTGTCTCAAGAGTAGGAGATAGAATAAACTTTTGAGTGATAGATAAGTTCAAGTATCCACATACCTTTTAGTCGGATGAAGTTACACCGGTTCCTCGAGTAGTTATTCATCTTCGTAAGATGATCGCCATGGAGTCTGGAGCTTCAACTACACTTGACTATCCTAGACCGAGACTTAGTCATAAGTAAACTAGAAATTAATACATATAGTTTTGATCACTAGTATTTACAAACATGCTTGAGATAGCAATGCATGCGAGTTCGACCGAGCAATACTCTAACAAAATCCAACGACACTATTTTATTTTAATGAAAACAACTTATATGTTCATCGATGTTTATATCTTCGTGACGGTCAACATCACAAGGTCATTCATCCACTCAAGATCATGGCATGATGAGGAGGATTCACAATTTTCATAATCTTGAACTATTTGACAAATAGTTGCTCTTAATTAAAATTCCTAAAGGAAACTTATAGTGTATATTTGTTAATACTGATGATAAAGTATTAATGGGGGAGAGTCAAATTATCAAATATAAGAGTCATCAATGTAGAAGTAGGAAAAGAATAAGATATTGGCTCTAATGACACAGAAAACCTAATTAAGGAGATGGGTTTTAATCTTTTTATGACGAAGAACATGATAATCATCAAGATCAGAGTTATCAGTAGGTAATAAACCACAATATTTCCTAAGAGTTATTTCTTCATCATAGCATGAGTAAAACCGAACACAGAATTTCGGTAGTTTGATGCCACGTGGTTCACTTTGGTTTACATACTTGTACTTTTTTGATGGTCATCAAAAACTATTTCTTCCCAACTTTTGTTTTATACCATGTTTTATACACCGAGGTATTGGCCAAAGAATTACAACTATAATGACGATGACAAAGCCGTGATGTAGAGTAGTTATCAGATAAACATTTATATAAGTTGTAGGAATACTATATACATATATATTAAAACTTATTGGCAAAAATATATAGCTAATAAGTCATAACTTGTTTAACATCATTATGTTTTAAATGTTAACCTATATACCCATATTTTACAAGATATTTGAAAAAGATTTTTTTGTTTCTTTTCATATAAAAATAAGTACCAGTATAGTCTATGGCTAGGCTTAACTTGTTTGGAGTTTTATAGATAGGTGTGCCTATGGTCTAGGCATGGTTAAGTCACAATCTCTCTCCTCCGATCTACATAGAATCTAAGCCACTTAAGGTTAGGCTAACTAAGAAGTTTGGCATGCTATACTTTTAGAGTTAACTGATGCTTATAATCCTGGCGTGGTTAAGTTAAGGTTAGATATAGTCGGGTCGTGATATAATCTCTCTGTGCAATCTAAAGAGAATATCAACCACTCTTGAGGTTAGGTTAAGTAGTTCGGCTAAATAAATACAGTCGGACCAGGTTGCAATCTTTATCGTTCAACCTAGAGAGGATCACAATACTCACTCGTTCTTATAATATAGATGTTACTTTGGCGCCCTTAAAGGTGTCGTCGAGGGAACCCTTAAAAGGGCATATTTTTCTATGATTGGATATACCATTAAAGCCACTTTAGTGCTTAAGCACCGCCTTTACTTTATAATCATCCAATAAAAGCATCTACAGTGCAAAATGGTAAAAGTTATCTCATAATGGTAATTATAACAACTTAATATAGTTAACTACAATGATAAAATATTATCAAATCATAAGAAACTCTTCACGAAAACATTGAGTATTTAACTGAGTAATTCGGGTACTTATATATTGAGCTTGTTTACTTTCTTAGATTTGTAATTCACGAAACTCTTCATGTTCATAAAAATCTGATTAAGGGTGGTTGATCTTTAAAAAGTTTTAGTTGTGAATCATTACCATTAGTCGAAGATTCAAGATAAACCCCTTGTTATAGTTGAGCTAAAGATTCAACATCATTTTTTCTTCACTATCACCAATCATTTTCACCCAAAACATTTTCTCTCAAAAAAAAAGTTTCCGTCTACTCTTACCCATATACTAATCATTATCAAACTAATATATTAGTTCATATATTAACTCAGCTAATTAAAATTAACCACTAAACATGATTGGTGAGGGATACGTAGATTAGAAATTATATAAATTACATGGATGGAGGGTGTCCCTGATTTACTATTTAAATTTCTATTTTGTCTTATTATTGTGTCCCCCAGTTAATTAATTTGCATATCCCCAATTACGTGTTCTTTGAGAAATGTCAGTATTCATCATTTGGTACACAACAACAGTTGAATCTGATAATTTATCAAACACAATTTGAT
Organism: Papaver somniferum; assembly: GCF_003573695.1. Lineage (NCBI taxonomy): Eukaryota > Viridiplantae > Streptophyta > Magnoliopsida > Ranunculales > Papaveraceae > Papaver > Papaver somniferum. The sequence continues at coordinate 51,628,252 of NC_039363.1, forward strand.
AGATTTTTTAATCGATTTTAACTTTAAATTTATATTTTATCAAACTTCAACAGTTTTTTTACACAACACAGCAGCACAGAAATTCTTTTGTAAAAATCACTTGTCATTTTTTCAATATCACACGTAATTTCGGAGAATCGTTTTGCACTCCATCCTTCTTGAAGTGCAATAAAAAATGATGAATTTGCGAAAATCGAATTACCAAACCTCTTGAATTTTGCGGCTGATGTTTTGTCAAAAAAAAGAACTCCTAATGAACATATTTCTTGTGCATGAATTCCCCTCATGATTTTTTGTATTCTGTTTTGGCTAGTGACAGGGCCGTCTTTGACATAGGGCCTAAGGGTCGACCGCCCTAGGCCCAAAAATCAGAGGGGCCCTAAAAATCGTGCTCACTACCTATGTTTATTTGCGCTCATCTTAAGCCGAGTAATTATCATGAGTTGAAGGACAAAAATAGGAAGCGTGACTGGTCTCTGTTACAACACACTTTTGAGGCTTTTTTTATTTTCTTAATACATTCGATCCTTATTTGTTAATATGAATTCAGTAAGAAAAACAAAGGGTGAAATACAGATCTAGGCCTGTTTTTTTTAGGGTTATAATTTTAGGCCTCTTTTTTTTTGCATAACAAAACTAGGCCAATTTTGACCAAAATGGCTAACAGTGGTTATCCACCTTTTTGCCACCGTTACTGTAGGCAAAAAAACTTATGAGCCTTTTGAATCTTTCCGCTCGTCGAGTTGCAGTCTAACTCGCCGATTTGGAACAGTAACTCGGAGCTGAGTTGGTATACACGTGTACTTGTACACGTCATCAATCTAGGCCATGTCATTAATCTGTCCACGTGTCAGTAAAATAATGGGCCCCACATCACCAAAAGACAACATCTTCAACAAAAGCATATCTTCTTCTTCAGATTTTCTCACTTTTTTTCATTCAGATCTAAGAAAAAAGAAAAACGGTTGGTGGTTTTCATTTATCTTCAAACTCCAGCAATAGCAGCAGCAATGAGTTTAAAAAAAAATCTTAAAATGTAATCAAAAGAAAATTGGGTTCAACATTTCAAAGGTATATCTTAAACATAAACAAACCCACAAAATAAATTAAACTAAACTTGGCTGAAATTCTTTCATTTTAAGATCTTAAATACATAAACAAACCCACAAAATAAAAGAAGGAAAGAAAATGTTTTAGAGCTTCATGAACTTCTTTGGCTTCTTCTTCTTTCCTTTTGGATATGACACTGTAAATGTTACTTTGTTGCTAATAGAACCAACCTGGCTGAAATTCTGGTTCAAACAAGACTTTTGAGAGGAATCTGGTTGAGCCTTTCCTTTTGCACCTTGCTTAGCAGATCTTGCAGCACCTTGCTGTGAAGATTCACGAACACAACTCTTGGAATTGGTCTTCTTACCACCTCTAACACTTGTACTTTCACCTGCAGATTAACCATGACAATCTTTGCAGCTTTCTTGTTCCTCTTGGATGGACCTGATTCAAATGTAGTGTGAGTATCACCATCAACACAGGTTCTAGCCTTTGGTACCTTTGGATTAGATCCAACAACTCTACCAGCACAGGTTTTCTCATAGTGACTTGGTTCTTTACATCTCTTGAATTTTCTAGTCTTCTTTCCAGTGGATACAGGTTCATCATAAACTCTGATTCTTTTTCCTCTTGGTCTACCTGTTTTCCTGATGTTCACTGGAGGCTTTATCATCTCTTTCTTTGTTGTCTGCAATTGAAGAAGGAAACAAAAAGAGTTATAAAAGAAAGAGTGAAACCCTAAAAGAATCAAATATTGATATCTATATTTATTGCACAACAAACAATAACAAGGACAACAACATATTAAAAAATACATAAAAGGACAAAAGTATATTCAAACTTACCTTCTCATAGTCATCTGGGCCTAATAATGGGGTAAACTCTGGAGCATATGTTCTCTTGCAGCTATCCACCCAATAACACTTGTCACAATACCTACAACAACATTAAAAGAAAACTTACTCAGTAAATTTTTGACAGTGATGCAGGGGCTATTTTACCACATATTCCTTCCTCTAAATTCTTAGCCTTCTGCATTTGTCTATGGAACTAAATCTAGATATATTCAATACAAAAATCATACAATAACCCAAGTTGTATTTCATTGATTTCATATCATATCTCATGATTGTCATCAACATCAGATAACCCCAACAATACATACTAAATTAAAGTTTAAAACCCTAAATCAGTGTTCATCAAAAGATTCAAAAAACCATTGAAATATAACGAAAACCCTAGAATCAAATGAAATCAAAATATGGAAACAAATAGAAACTCTAGAAATCAAATACAAACCCTAAAAAAACCAGAGAAGTTTTTGTTTTCTGTATAAACCCTAGAAATTGAATCTCAAAACTATCTCAAAGTCACGACATAAACAATAATCTGCTAATGAAACAAAATCTAGGGTTAGGGTTTGCCAGTTACGTCTTAATTCGTGGTTTACTTCGCCGTTTTTTTGATTTCTTAGTTTTATCCATCTTCACTTTAGCCTCTGAATCTATCAGACTTATTTGTTCCTTTGATCTATTAGGTATACCCATCTTCTAACACAGAGAACTGAACATGGAGAAAACTAACAGGGGGTTAGTCCACGAGTGAGTTTGGGGGAGTTTAATGTATTTTGAATCTTGGGGATTTTGAGGGAGTGTAAGAGAGTGTGTGGAGTTTGAGAGAAATTGGTATTTTGAGTGTGGGGAGTTTGAGAGACTCTCCAGAAATCTCTACTTTTTTGAGAGATTTGGAGTGAGGAAAAAATACACTATAAACTCCCTAGAACTCCCCAGAACTCCCCCAAAAACACCAGCTCTCTATCATTCTAATTTTAACGACTAACAGGGAGTTTGAGAGTTTCTTTCAAACTCCCCCACGACTAACATGGTTTTTTAGGGAGTTCGGGAGACTCTTCTAAACTCTCCCACGACTAACAGAGATTTCGAGAGACTCCTTTGAACTCCCCCACGACTAACAGGAAAAAACCAAACTCCCCCCAACTCCCTTGAGGACTAACACCCTCTAATAGATCAAACAAGGAAAACAGAGAGAAGAAAGAAAAAAAGAGAAGGAGGAAAAAAGAGAAGAAAAAATGGAGACCCTGATGAGATTATGTACCTTATGTTCGTTAATTACGAAGTGCAAATAATCGTAGCCGTCAAAAATCATCGACGTCTGTTGATTCGCGATGAACGAGTGAGATCTCACAATCCTGTCGTTAATTACGAAGTACCCTTATCTTAGCCGTCAAATATTAATCGAGATCAAATGATTCTGATATGAGCGTCTCAGAACTCACAACCAAATAAAATCCCATACGTGTCATTCGCACAAGTCGTTCCATACGTGGCATTTGCAGCACACGTGTCTTATATCTAACTCATCTAATCTAAGCCGTTGATTATTCACGGGATTAACACTACTAACAGATCAAGCACTAAAAAGACCTAGTCGTGTATAAAGGGTAAATGGGTATTCGGCGCCATTATCTCATCTCATACGAGGAGAAATTGACCAAATTGACCGAGAAATTGACCAAACTAACTTTTTTGGATAAAAATATGGATGGAAGCCTAGTTTTGTTATGCGAAAAAAAAAATGGCCTAGAATTGTAACCCATGGTGAAAAAGTGGCCTATATTTATAAATAATCCAAAAACTAATTAAGTGTAAAGATAAAAATCATAGACCTGTATTGTGTACAATCCTGATTAGAATTCTAAATATTCACTTTGAAGGAATTTATCTGTTTGTTTCGTATTGATTTTCAGATTAGTCTTCGTGGTATTAAGCATTGTGATCATTTGAAGTACATCAATTGTACACTAGCAAAAAGATCTTTTTAAATCATATTTTAAGCATGAATTTTAGGACGATGCTGCTCTTGACAAGATAAGTAATGATGTTGCAACTGGAACCGAGAGGATAATCTTTAAACGATGTAGTTTTCCTTTGCCACATTTTTGGTATTTCAAAGATGTTTTTAATTTCTTAGACGGACACTATTTTCACTTCAACTTTAGTTATTTTTGGACCCTTATTACACTTTTACTTAGATCGTTAACAAATTCTTCGATTAGTTTTGATATCTTTCCCTCGTGTATATAAAAAAGACCTTTTTTCTAAATGCTCGCCCAAGGCCTCTAAAATGTTAGAGACGCCCTGGCTAGTGATGCTTTGGGGAGAGCCTTTGCTCGTGCTATAAGCCTCGGCTAGTTTTTGTCTTAACAACATCCATATTACCAAAATGTGTTAACAACATCCATAATCCATATGATATTACCCTCAAATAAAAACAAACAAATTTTTTTTACCGACCCTCTTCATTTATGGGAAACAAATGCGCATTTAGCTTGCTTGATAATTAGAAAAAAAAACAGGGGAATTTTGATGAAGTACCCCCGTTTTTCGATGTCCAAAAAATAAATGTCTCCGTTTTTTTACAATTTGTTAAAGTGCCTTCACGTTAGTTTTTCCATCTAATGTTAGTTAAGTCTAATTTAATTTACATATTTGCCCTTTATTTATTCCTACATTGATTTTATATATCATTTTTCAGGCTTTTCGAGTCCGGTTCAGGATCGTTACACCGTTTTCAGGTTCGTTACCTCATTACCCAAAAAGGGTTCATCATCTCAAGTGTTTTGGGGGTTTTTGGTTGGAAGAAATCGACCGTTTACGACATATTTTTAGGTTCGTCGAGCCCGGTTCAGGATCATGACAACGTTTTCAGGTTCGTCGAGCCCCGTTCAGGATCGTTACACCGTTTTCAGGATCGTCGGAACATTTACCCTCCCTTCAAAGAGATGTAGTTCAGGGAATATGACTTTTAATCGGAAAGATAACTGTCACCTAGCACTTAACTGGATGGAATTTGCCTTTTGAATAAAACGGGGTATTTTAACACATTTCAAAAAAACGGGGGCATTTTTTAGTGTAATGTGAAAAGTAGGGGTACTTTATCAAAAAGCCCAAAAAACAGTTCCGTCTTAGTCCTAGTAAAATGGTTCCAATTTCGAACTCGTTATATCCTGATCCGGTAATCCTAGAGAAACATTTTTAATACCGGATCAAAGTTGTTCTTCCATCCCCTATATTAAAACTATCACAAATTGATCAATCGAGGAATAGAGAGAGAAAAATCGAATCAAAAACAGTGGGAGATGAAGTTTACAGACTCACCGGTAATCGAATTGAAGGTTCGAGATAAAACCCTAGCAATCGAACAAGACAATGGTTCAATGCACGTTGGCACTTCAGTGTGGCCGTGTTCACTCGTTCTCGTCAAATTTCTTGAGCGTTGGTTATTATCCAACTCTTCTTCTTCGTCGTCCTCTTCTTCTTCTTCCACCACTCCAAAACCCTACACCCATCTTCTCAACTTCTCCGGTAAGAAAGCGATTGAATTAGGTTGTGGATGTGGGCCAGCTGGAATGGGCTTAATTTTGTTGGGCTTGGAAAATATCATCCTCACTGATATTATTCCAGTTATGCCTGCACTGAAACGAAACCTCAAAAGAAACAAACCTGTTCTTGGGAAAAACCTTAAAATTTCTCAACTTTATTGGAACAATCTTAATCAAATCAAAACCTTAAATCCTCCTTTTGATTTTGTAATTGCTGCTGATGTTGTTTACATCGAAGAATCTGTTGGGCATCTTGTTTCTGCAATGGAATCTCTTGTTTCTGATACTGGTTTTATTTTGTTAGGTTATCAAATTAGGTCACCTGAAGCTCATAAATTGTTTTGGGAATTATGTGAAAATGTTTTTGTTATTGAGAAAGTTCCTCATGAAGATTTGCATCCAGAGTATGCTTATGAAGAAGCTGATGTTTATGTAATGAAGAAGAAGATGGCGAATTGAGGAAGATAGTAAAGTGATTTCAGGTGAATGAATTTTATGTGTTTTAGTTTTCTGTTTGTCGATTAGAATTCTGCTGTATTTTTAATTTGAATGGTATGTTTTCATGTACTAAATTTCTTATGTTGATGTGGTTCAGTTACTTCAGTAGCTTTGTAATCTTGATATTCTACAGCTGTTCGCTTAATTCAGTAATCAGAATTTACGTTTTAATAAGCCCATTTTGAGTTTATGATTGCTATTTGAGGCACCCAAAACTGACTTGGATTTAGACACAATCAAATGGAATGTATGTTCAGTTATTAACTTCATCTTGATCTTTTCAAGTCAGACAACATCACCTCCATGTGGTCATTCAGATATATTTGGTATTGTATAGCCCTTAAGACTTTAGATTTCTTTCACTACCTCACATCATTTTAGCATTTGCTGTTGTACTTTTGAACCTCGATCATGTTACTAAATAAGGGGACATTCTTAGTCTAGTTGGAAATGATCATTCTTTTCCTTTGTCTACTATTTATCTGTGCTCATTGATTCTTGTTCATTATTGTAGATTTGTGGCCATCCTACAATGTGTAAGAGTTCCTTACCTAACATGACTTCTCGATTCATGAAATATGGACTGCTTGGTATGTCTGGCCTCCCAATTAAATGATCAAGATACCTGAAAGACGTTTTTAAGGGAAATGAACAGGAAGTTGGGATATGAAGCATAATAAATTGATATAAATTTGTAATATACATAATCTCCAGTAAGTAAATAAATGTAGAGCCCTTAATAATCAATTGTTTATGTTTTCAGCTCTAGATTTCTTTTTGAACGCATGCAGTAGTATTACATTGAATCATTAAATCCTGTTTCAATTCCACAAGAAGAGTGCTCTTAGGTTTGAATCCACCAGGCTCTCTTGTCTTGTAGAACTGGAATATATTCTGTAATTTTCTATGGTGTCCTTATGCCCATTCTGCTGTGTCCTCGAGATATTAAAGTCCTTCGGCAACAATAGGATATATATTCAACCTGATAGCTGATACTTTTTCTGGCACTTCATATAATTCTAGCAGTTCTCTCTGTAATACAAACAAGATTTAAGATAACACCACACAAGACCTTTGATTGTATTTAGTATTTACATAATTCCTTTTTGCCTTTAAGGTCGCCCCTGTTTTACTATTTCAGTTTTGCAGCTTTTGAACCTTTGCACCCATGAGACAAGCAAATAGGTCATCTACTTGTAACTGCCCAACATTCTCCCATGTACAAGTTACCTCTTCTTGCAAACTTTGGTTCATAGAAGGAGGTAAATGTATTGGGTTAAACTGAATTATTATGTCTTGTGCCTTCTGTAACTCCCCGCGGAGTCTTCCTACTTCTCTCTCCAACCTTCTCTTTTCAGCTGCAACACTATCTAGTCTTAGTTGAAGTGCCTTGTAGTCTAGTTCAAGAGTCTGGTTCTTCCACCGGGCTCTCTTGTTTTGATACCAAATCGCAACTTGTCTTGGTTGCAAACCTAGTTCACGAGCGAGCTGGATTTTCCTATCTGGCTCGAGTTTCATCTCATAATTGAAGTGAGATTCTAATAGCCTCACTTGATCTTCTGTCAGTCTTTTTTTAAGGCGCTTAGGTGTTTGTTTTTGGTTTGGAGATTGAAGGAACGCCATGCTTTTTATTTTTGGAAAGATTCTGGTTTAGGTGTCTTGCTTGTGGTTTGCTTGTAGTGTTTTTCTTTTCTGTTGGAGAGGGGGAGAGAGGGAAAAGGAGTGATGATGTGAATTCTGAAAAATGCTGTGATGGGTTTGGTATTTATGATGAAGAAGAAGCTGGCCTATTCATGCATGCAGGTGCAATTCACGTGGTTCTTGGCCCACTACTGCTAAGACCAGGAACAATAAAAATCCCTCTGGAGGGTGAGTCTGATAACCAAGTTTTAATTCTTATGTTTTTAGATAAGCTTCTTATGCCTTTCTACTGGGTATATATCAGGAAAAGAATACAAATAACCCTGTGGGTCCGTGTTGGCATCGCTACTGGCGCTGTCAAATGGTGACTGGGTGACGGGCCTACGGGTAATAAGGATTTAGATCCTACAACTATTAACCACAAGAAGAAGAATGCTTTTAGGTTTGAATTCCATGGTCATTGGATGTTGAGTTGAATATTTAGAAGGTAGAAAATTTCTGTTCCTGATACTCTTTTGGATGGGATTCTTATCATCGTTAACAGCAGCCATGGAACAGAGATATTTTGGTCATTTTTTCTGTAGTCGTTGAACTCGTCTGGTCATTTTACTTGAAGTCATTTTTTCCATCTAGTCATTTTACTTGAAGTCTAGTCATTTTACTTGAAGTCATTTTTTCCGTCTAGGCATTTTATTGAAGTCTTAAAATTCTTCTTAAATGAAAGTTGGCGTTTGTTCTTCACTAGTTCCGCCTCTGAATCCAACTGTTTTGAAGGAAGTGAAAACTGTATATGGCTTGTTTGAACATTTATTGTTGGATTATCTGGTTGGTTAGGGTCTGATCGTAATAAATAGTCTAGCTGAAGGGTGATGCCTCAACGGCCGGAAAAGAAAACAAAACTCATCCTCAGATTTCCGATGTCAACAGTAGAGCTTACTGTGGTGTGTTTGCAGCCCCTTCCGCATAGATGTGTTAGTAAAAGAAGCCAACTAAGCAAACTTTCTTCTCTGTAGTTTCAAAAGAAAAAGAAGCAAAATTTGTTTTCTCTACTGGAAGTATAAGTTTTGTACGGCAATTTTTGTTAATCAGGGGGACTATATCAATCGTCCCTTGACTAGAATACGAGCCAATTAAATATCTTACTAATATAAGGAGAAGAGGGATTTTTGGTGAAGTTTTCCTTTTGGTTGGTCACAAAAAGCGAAAATAATTTGGTGTCACCCTAATATTACTAATATGACCTTAAATATTAACCACTACTATGCATTTGTATTCAAGAGTGAAAATGTACATTGGATCAATGTTTGTATATTCATAAGAATGTCATTGTTTTAAAAATAGATTAAAAAATTTAAAACATAGATAACTTTAAAAGTACACATCGGATTTTTACAAAATTAGTATATTTGGAAAGCTCTTTGAATTATCTACCTAATGAATACAAACAAGAATATTACATTTTTATTCTAAGAATTTTTTTTCATTATTATCATATTTGTATTGTTAAAAGGTCCAATTCAAGCATGTGCGTAGCACATGTGACCTTACTAGTAAAATATAAAGAAAAGAGTCATTTTTGGATGGTTTTGGTGTCACACCGTGGAAATCTCAAGAGTGCCCCTCAACTTACACTAAACATACGGATATAATAACGGAAACGTTCAGGGATATATAAGTAAACTGGAGCTTTATCGGTGCCTTGATCGAATCCTGGTAGACCCTTTTCTTTTCTTCCTTTCTTTTTCTTATTTTACCGGCACGAGAGACTCACTTTTTCAGTCTACTCTGAAGCGCGATTCACATTTTCGTTCCCTTCCCAGATTTACTCTGTTGTCTTTGTATTTGAATCTCTAATTTATTTAATGGCGGACATTCAAAATCTTTTGGCAAACAAAATTCAGGGGAAACGAAAATATCGTTATCACTTCGTTGCTCTATTCAATTTTCTTTCTTGATTAATCTACATAACATAACCTTTAAAATATGGAAACTATCAAACCCACTGTTAAGATCTACACAAATGTAAGAAAGGAAAAAATGCTTGCTAAAGAAACTAAGTTCAAGTTGACGGTGGTGGTTGGATGATGTAGAAACGGTGGTGCGGAAGAGGCAGGGATAATGGTATTTGGACTTGGTGGTTGGGGTGGTGTAAAAGAATTGATACAGTGAATGAGATGGAATCTAGGGAGGTAATTCTGCCCAACTGGCTATCTTTAGAATTTTATATGTTTTTCACAAGCCTAAAATTAATTACTTGGAGTCTCGGTTAGAGTGTGCAAAAGGGTGAAGGCACCAACTAATTAACCCCAACTGAAGAAGCCTGGACTCGAAGAGGAAGTGAAGGCAAATCAAATCATGTTCCGTCTACTACAGAACAAAGAAAATGGAGCATTTCTGCTTCAAGGAAAATGCATCTCAATCTCTATAGAGTTTCAGGCGCATGGTTTGTTCATGGGCACCATGGTTCTACGAATCAAAAACTGTATGGACTATTTTAGTAACATTATTTATTAAGAATGGTTTAAAAGTTTGCCGATCACACCGTGGTATGGTCTTATAATCATTGGATGATAATGCCAATGACTTGAATCCACAAAAACACAATGGTTTAGTAGTTTTTTCCTTTTTTTGTTTTTCATTTTGTGTTGTACTTTGCGTAGATGTTTACGACATCTATATTTTTATAATGGAACGGCAGGCGCATCGCACGTGTGTCTTTGCTAGTTGTTTATTAAAATTGGCCGAATCGTGTACATTATAGCCGTATAAAATTCTGGCTATTTCTCATGAGCATGTAGTAGTAAAATACGCCCCTCTCAAGCTTCTCAACCGAAGGTCAAAGGTCTTGACCTTGAAAGTTTACATCCGACTCTATCCTTCTTCACCTTTTTTGGTTACTAAAACAGAACACTTACACTGTAGTATGAGTGGCCTAGGAAGAGGAACAAGGAGTTTCAATTGAAATTGACTTTATCTTTTGCTATAGCATTAATAAATTTATTCTTTTCTAAACCAATTTAAATTGATTGCGAGTGAAGTAACAGCTTGATTGTAATATAATACTGTTTGATAAGTTTGAGCGATGAGATAATGTCGTTAGGAAGGGTTGCAAACTTGCAATCTTCAACCCTACAGCTTATGTGTTATGTATGTATTGATGAGGTAGTGGTTGAAGCTTTTATGTTCATGGCTTCATGCAATGAACTTCCATTTCAAACTTTCTAATTAAATGCATGAACATATTCAATTTTAGGTCAAGAATACTGTTTATCTATCTCTCGGCTGTGACTATGTGGCTCTATCAATATTTACATCTCCTTCACTCAAAAAAGAAAGAACGAAAGAAGTATGAGTTTGTCATTTTAGCATCCACTTGAGGATTTGATGGGTTTACCATTTAAATGGTCAGTTTTGTCTCTCAAAATTGATATCAAGAGCGGAGACGTTAACTTATCAAGAAAAAACAACTAGGTGTTGGGTCTTGACTTCGTGTTCATCTAAAACTAGTATCTTCCTTATTTGTTTGGTTGCCATCGACAGCAACTCATTTCACGTTTCTAAAGAGCGCCGACATTGTGACTGCTGCGAATACAATGACCATAACATACCCTTGGTGGAGACCGGAGAGTTGTCATATATTTTATTTTTATTGGGTTAATTGTTGTTTGCTATCCAAGTTTTTTTGTTTTTCTGATGTAAGGGAGAAATTTTATTAACTTATCTTGGGGCTATATGATTCATATCTTCCATCACCGAATGAAGTCTGCAATATTGTGATGCTATACTTTAGATATATTAAATTTCCTAGCTTGCTTAACTAATTTATCTAATTTATCGGCCTGCTTATTCATAGTTCAGTGGGGAAAATATAAATACTACTGATAGTAAAAAGTACGATCAAAATAAATACTTTGACCTGACCGTCCTTAACAATATGAACTACCAAAAAATAACGGAAATGCTATTTTCCACTCACTCAGATCCACATGTCCATACAATACTGGTTATGATTGTTCAGCTATGACCCACCCTCTCATCAAAAGAGTTTCTCACTCCTCAAATCTAGGATCTAGATGTGGTTGAGTGGTAAATAGTGCTGTAAATGGAGTGGGGAATAGCATTTCCGCAAAAATAATATGTGATAGATGAGAAGTTCTAGAATGCAAAAAGTAAAAATCAGGTCCTTATCCGAGACGATAGAAATGCTAAATACTTTCATAATAAAGCAAAGCAAAGATTCCCAAAAAAAATATTATTAAAATAGAAACTTTTATGGGCGAATAAGAAAATTGGTTAAATAATAGAAAAGAAATGATAAATTGCAGTACAGAACATTTTAGTAGCATAGTTACAATTGTAAACCCTAGCATAGATAGAAAAAATGATTGACCTAATCCCTGAATGTATAACTAAAAATGATAATAGTATGCTTTGTTGTATACCAACTGGAATTGAGAGCAGAAATGTTCTTTTCTCAAAGGAACCCGATAAAAATCAGGTCCAGATGGTTTCCCACCTGTATTTTTCCAACATAATTGGTAAACATTAGGAAATGACTTAGTTTTTATGATTCAAAATTTCTTCAGAAGTGGTCTTTTGGTCAAAGAACTAAATACCTCTTTTACTTCGCTTATTCCAAAAATCATAATCCTACCACTGTTGCGGATTTCAGACCGATGGATTTGAGTAACACTTCCTATAAAATTATATCTAAGCTCATGGAAAATAGGATGAAAGGAATGCTCAATAAAATAATCATCTCATTATAACCTACTTTCATACCAGGGAGATGGATTTTGAGTAACATAACTATAACACACAAAATAATTCATAAAATAAGAAAGACAAGAAGTAAGAATTGATGGGACTCAAAAATGATACGTCAAAAGCCTTTGACAGAGCCGAGTGGAAATTCTTAATAGAAAAAATGCGAGAACTAGGTTTCCCTTAGATTTGGTGCAAATTTATTCATAATTGTATCTCGAAATAGATCTCCTATAGAGTTCTTTTGACCGTCAAGAAGATTCAGACAGATCCATTGTCATTGTATCTTTTCGTTATATGTACGGAATCACCTACAAGATTAATCTTAGATGCCGAGGATAAAGGGTTAATAAAAGGGATTAAAATATCAAAAAATGCCCCTTTCTGTCAGTCATATGCTTTTCTCAGATAACTGTCTTATATTTTACAAAAAAAATAAATGAAAATCTATCACATCTAGTAGAATTGTTTAAGGAGTTTGGAATAGAATCAAGTCAGCTAATAAATTAAGCTCACAAAGTCAAGATTTTTTTCAATCCAAAAACAGACTCCTCCATAGCGAATAATGTAAACCAGATACTAGGAGTCAAAGTATCCCCTTAGATGACTGATACCTAGGATCCCCATAGTTTACTAACACATCTAAGATAAAAAGTTTTAACTCACTGGAAAAAAAAAGGGTAGCAAATCACAAAGTTAGAAAGGAAATAGAACGAATAGTGTAGGAAGAATTATTATGGTAAAAAAAAATCGTAACATATTTTCTAGCAGTGTATCAAATGACTTGTTTTAAATTCCCAAAAAAGTTTGTAAACCATTTATAACATAGCAATAAAACTAAAGTACAACAATAGAAGAAAAAAATAACAATTCATAACACCCAGCACAACATCGTAAATACGACAATCATGAAAGAAAGGTCACTCTAATTCCACCTCGTCAGATATTGCGTCCATCATGTTAATATCCGTGAAATACCATCACCAAATGATCTACAAAAGTGATGCTGGAACAAACCAAAAATATGTCACTCAGACCTCGCCAAACTCTTGGAGAAAGCGACAACTGAATAACACCAGACTCTAATAATAGCACCATCCACACGAAATGCCCAACCAACCCGTGATTCAACAAACTACCATCATAAGTCCCGAAGATTTTACAATCAAGCATAATGTGCAAATGAACATTTTTCCATAATAATATAATATATAATATCATAACGGGGAATGTCGTCCTACTAAATAGCATTCAACTGGGGATGCCAGCCTACTCCAAAAATAGCATTTATCTTACGATCAGTATACGTACATACAAGGAGTCCGTGAAACTTATTTTCGTAAGTGAACTTGGGCGATTCCAAAGATCAATTTCCAAGTTAAGAAAACCCTAATAATTTTACAACAAGAACAACTAGAATAAATATAGAGATATCTTGTTTAAAAATTCTTAAGGATTTTTACGAGATACCTTAATCGAAGTTTTCTTTCTAGCTTCTGATTTCGACTAACAAGTGTTGGTATACGATCGGAAACTGAAATCTATCAAAACCTAGGGTTTATGATCAATAACTCTTGAATGGTTTTATAACAGAAGAGAAAACCTTAGAATAGACAAGAGGTGAAAAACCTAGATTACAAGTTGTATGATCAATCACGAAGATTAAATCCAACTCGGATTTGTGATCCCCAATACAAATACTTTTATCTCACTCTTGTTCACGAAGAACAAAAGACATGGAAAACAACCTTATGAGCTTACACCAATTTTCCAAAGGGGATAAAACGTGTAGCATTCACGAACTCTTTATTTATAGTGATAGGTAACTTGGAAGCTACGCAAAGCTATTTTCCTTTTTCAAGACTCTCCTAATTTTGGGAGTCTTTCCTAAGTTACAGCTCTTGCCAAAATAATTAAATAATTAATTAATTAATTAGCAAATATTGTATTTATGTGAATAAATCACATTTTAACTTAGGAAGGAATCAAACACTTTAATATGGTAATCAAATATGTTTGGATTAATAGCCAACTTTCCTAGGTAAGAAAACATCACCAATTTGACAAAAAAAAAGACTTCTAGTCACGTAATTGGGCCCAAGTCCATGAACCGTTACAAACAGTCCAGGGATTGTTTCTTACTCACGAACTGTAACAGTTACAAAAACACTTATAACTGTTACTTTAATAAATCACTCATTACTTCATTGTTATGACTCGGAATTGAGTGATTCTTGGCTCGTTGAATTCGTAAGCTCATTCACTATAGATGAGAACCTTTCCAGGGATAAAGGTTATTGTCACAAAAATCATGGCTTAAATAACCTCGAGTATGTATACATAAATGTAAATTAACCATCATAGGAATTGTTCCATAGAGTGAGGATTTGTTTCGATAGATTAGAAAGGTAGAATTAAACAAGAATCCAAATGAAATCAATCACCACATACCTTTGTTGATGAAGTCCTTGTTGATGTCTTCTTGTAATCTTCAGTCTTCATCCTTCAATAATAACTCTTCTTAGACCTAATCTAGTCGGAAACTATCTTAAGTATACTAAATCAAGAATGCGTTTTGGAAACTAAATTTGATAACTAGCTTGACATACCAACGCTAGTGGGTTCAACCGAGCAATTCTCTAACAATCTCCCCCTTTGTCAATTTTAGTGACAACAATTTTACATATGGATTTAAACAAATAAAAGCATTACAGCTCCAAAACCCAACATGCTTGATTTCCTTGGTTCTTCAACAATGCGTGTGTTCATCTTGTACTTGTTGAAGATCCATAATAGTATTATTACACAGCATCAAAGTTCAATTGTATCACAACTTTGACAACAATACTACGGTGATATGTATCACTCCCCCTTAGTCAATACTTCATCTCACAATGAAAACCACCCCCCCTACATAATGATCCGTAAACCATATGTATATGTAGTGTGAACTACAAAATATTTATCCCCCTTTTTGTCAATATAAATTGGAAAGGGTACAAAGACAGGTGGGATCCTAATGAAATTTTCATAGAGGAACTTCTTGACCAAAAGAAAAACATATCAACTTTACTTTAGATGATATCACAGAGTCGAAACTTAGTGACTTCATCAAGAAGTTTATTAAGATACAAGTTAACCCCTACATGTTCCACAACCGCTTCTCCCCTCAAAGATATAGCAATTAAGCACAAGTTCAATTAAGAACTCTCCCCCATAAGATGTCATTCCCGAAAGAACAACAAGAGTGACCTTACTCCAGAGATAAGGATTTATATATTGGATTTTAGAAACCCCACAAGGATATACGAACTAAGAACCAATCATTGAAAGTCTCTCATGAGATCATGTTACTAAACAATAGAACTATCTCATGGTAATAATACACAATATGTAATCATGAAGATCAAGTATTGTGATCATCTTTTCTAAGATACAAACTTGTATAAACAAGAATTGATATGCTTAGAAGGAGGAATAACCTTTTCCATAAGGATTTACACCAAGAATGGTTACCATAAGAGTATGAAAAATATTCTTTGAAAATAAAAAACAATACCAATGGTTTTGATTATTGCTTCTAACCTGTTATGCTTAAGAATTTTTAATCGCAACTCAAGTTAGGTAATTAAGAATCATACGCGTGGTATTTAGCCATATTCATCTTAACCATAACTAGTTCAAATGACTCAAATGAACTAGTTAGAGAGTTTTTCAATTGCTTAGATCTTATAGAAGTATACAAGACAAAACCGAAGCAAAAACGATTTGATTCACTCGAATCGATTCATGAACTTTATAGCTACGGTTTGCAAACTTGCATTCCTTAGTTTATATAAGTATAAGTTCACGAATAATCCCAACCTAAGTACGCAGACTAGGTTCGCGAACTTAAGTACCCGGAATAAGTTTGTAAACAGTTTACAAACTCCAGCAGATTTTCTCGGGACGAGAACCTCCGACAGTTCGCGGACTGGGTTCACGGACCCTGTTCCGGTTTTCCTGAGCAGCAAAGTACGCGGACTTTGGTTCAAGGAATAAGGACTTATACATATATGTGTTACCACACAATGCTTATATCCAACAATGGTTATGTATTCTAAACTCTCATTCCAATCATTGAAACATTCTTAGAGGACGTTATATAGTTGTTATTCACAAACTATTTTTCGTCAAAGCCATTTTCAAGTAATTGAAACACAATATGACTTTCGTCACTAGGTAAAGATGGACTTGGTCAAAGCGAAAGCTTACCAACACAATTTCGAGAAATATGTAAGCGAGTTAGACTCATCTCAAAACAATAAATTGTTCCACATATTCAAAAATTACCCAACACAATATGTGCGCCCCAATTATTTTGCAATCCTCACCGCATTTACTAGGGCTTCTTGGTGAGGATGCACTTGCAACACAATCAGGTTGTGTTGAGGTGAACAAAATCTTGCTCAGTACAGGTATTTGAAACAAAATCATGTACGGACTCTAGGAATTTAAAAACTTCCTCGAAACTTTCAATAACTGTTCCATACCTTTTTAAGATGTTATCCCTTGTCGAACTCTTGTCTGGGAGATCCTTCTTAATAATACTTGTTGCTTTATTGATCTTCTTTGGTACCCATTTCCGAGTATCTTTTGGAGCAACATACTTCTTTTTCTCCCCAATATAATTATGAAATTTCTTGGAGGGAATACTAGAAGAACTGATATTATGAGACTCAGTTTTTCTCCAGTTTGGAACATCAGATCTTGCCATCTTAATAGAATCATATCTGGTTTTATCTCGTTTAAGATATCTGCAATTCCTCTGCAAATGACCTGGCTTTCCACAATAAAAACAATGTTTACTAGAATGAAAAAAGTTATGTTTAGAGTTACCTGAATGTGTATGTGGTTGCTTTGGAGCTTGAGAGAATTTCCTTTTTTCGTCATTGTCAGTTGGCAGAGATACTTCACTTTTGTCAACCGTGGAAGGTTTTGGTTTAGAATAATCTTTAGCTTTGACAAATTTTACCTCTTTGCAAATACCAGGAGCGTCTATTCCTTCATAGCCCAATCCTCATGTATCACGATGAGTTCTACATGTTAGAGCATTGCTCGGTCGAACTTTCATGCGTTGCTATCTCAAGCATGTTTTTCAATGTTAGTGATCAAAACTATAAGTCTTGATTTCTAGTCTATTATAGCTAAGTCTCGGACTAGGTGTTTGAGGGTGAAACGGTTTCTGCTGATTTCGGTAATTTCGGGTGTGTGGGTGAGAAACGAGTCTAAACCCTAAACAATGTACTGCAAGGGAGTAATTTAAATTCAAGATATCAATTTGTACAAATCCATCCTAAACCAAGAAATGGTCGTTCCAGACTTGCTTTGGTCACAAAGAGGAGGAGAAGGGTTGATTTTGGGGAGGGAAGCGAAGAGAGTGTTGAGACCGGAATAGTTGATCCTGGAAGAGTAGTTGTTTTGTGACTTGCATCAGAAAGTGAGAAGCTAACAAATGGGAAAGCTAGCAAATGTTTTCTGAGTGTTGTATGTTTTTGACCAGAACTTGTTGTTCGGTGGAAATAGGTAAGACCTATTTATACAAGTCGAAGTGAAACGTACTCTGGTCTCGTAAGAAATGGAAAACAGATGAGTAAATGGGAGGAGGTGGTAACCGGTAACGCCTGGAATTGATGTTCCATAAAAGAAAGCGTTTTACCATTACTCCCTGTATTTACTAACCGCCTCATCCTTATGAAATTGTCTTGTAACGGGCGTAGTATACGCCGCACGTTGTAAACCGCCAAACCAATACCCAATGAGCATCCCCCAGTTTGTGACATGTGTTGATGTCTTGAGTGTTTTTGTGGAAAACATGTAGCATGTTGCTGTTGTTTGAAAAGTTGAGCTTGGGATACTTTCCGGCTCGGTGGTGACCTTTGACGGTCGAGATTTTGCATCTTGAGAGGAAGGGTAGCCGTTGATTATTGCAATCCTTCGTTTGGTAGCCAGTGGCATGAAAGCATGTCGGGCATGGCTTCAATATGGCCTAGTTTAGGCGTGGCCAAAATCCAGGGTTTTGGCATTGTTTGGGCGCGACCAAAATTAGGGCTTGGCGTCAAGCCAAAAGGTTTCCCTGCGTTAGCTGGTAACCTTAGACGGCTAAGATCTGCGTCTTAGATGAAAATGTGGTCGTCGATTGTTGCAAGCCTTCATTTTGGAAGTCGTGAAGCGAAGTCCGACATGGTATGGTTTAGGCGCAGCAAGGTGGCTGGGACGGCATGCCATTGGCACATGTGGCATGGTCGGCATGCCTTGGCGCGGTTTAGACGTGGCCAAAACTAGGGTTTTTGCGTTTGGCCAAAGGTTACCATGCGTTGGTTGGTGACCTTGGACGGCTAAGATTTGCATCTAAGATGGAAGGGTGGTCGTTGATTGTCGCACGCCTTCGTTTTGGAAGCCGTGAGGGGAAGGCCGGCATGGTATAGTTTAGGCGCGGCAAGGTGGCTGGCATGGCATGCCATTGGCACATGTGGCATGGTCGCCATGCCTTGGCGCGGTTTAGGCGTGGCCAAAACTAGGGTTTTGGTGTTGGGCCAAAGGTTACCATGCGTTGGTTGGTGACCTTGGACGGTTAAGATTTGCATCTAAGATGGAATGGTGGCCGTTGATTGTCACACGCCTTCGTTTTGGCAGCCGTAAAGGGAAGGCCGGCATGGTATGGTTCAGGCGCGGCAAGGTGGCTGGCACGGCATGTCATTGGCACATGTGGCATGGTCGGTATTCCTTGGCGCAGTTTTGGCGTTGGGCCAAAGGTTACCATATGTTGGCTGGCGACCTTGGACGGATAAGATATGTATCTCAGATGGAAGGGTGGCCGTTGATTGTTGCAACCCTTCGTTTTGGCAGCCAGCGACATGCCATTGGCACATGTGGTGTGGATGGCATGGTTGGCATGCCTTGGCGCGGAGACGTGGCTGGCATGGTTTGCCATTGGCACGGTAGCGCGGCTGGCATGGTTGGCATGGTTTGGCGCGGAGACGTGGCTGGCATGGTGGTGCGGCCGGCACGGTTGGCATTCCTTGGCGCGGAGACGTGGCTGGCATGGTTTTCCATTTGCACGGTGGTGCGACTGGCATGGTTGACATGCCTGGGCACGGAGATGTGGCTGGCACGGCGGCGCGGATGGCATGGTTGGCATGCTTTGGCGCGGAGACGTGGCTGTCATGGTTTGCCATTGGCACGGTGGTGCGACTTGCATGGGTGGCATGCCTTGGCGCGGAGATGTGGCTGGCACGGCATGCCATTGGCACATGCGGCTGGCATGGTTGGCATGCCTTGGCGCGGAGACGTGGCTGGCATGGTTTTCCATTGGCACGGTGGTGTAAGAATTTATGGTTTGGTGTACGAAGATGATGTCGGTCAATACTAAGGGTTCTACCGTGGAACATGACACATATATATGTAAAAAAAAAGGTACCTGGCAATTCTTACGTAGGCGTGTTGAATGATTCGATAAATGCGCTAGTGGTCCTAGTGACGTCATGTCAGATGTAAGGTTTTACGATTTTAACCCTAAGCTAAAAACCACCATCAACATTAAGTCCCCTGCTTAGCTCGGAACAGGAGCATTGTTGCGAGGTAAGCATAAGATGGTGACAGGCGAGGACAAAATCGAAATGACAAGTCGTGAAAAGATGGTCAAGAAGACCCGACTAACCTTTTTCGAGAGGTAAGGAGAGTTCGTGATTCTCGTGTTGGCGGCCTTGCATAGATTCTACTTGTGGTGTTGCTGGCTAGACAGTGAAGTGGTGAGATGTAGATTGTCGGCTTGGAATGGGAGCCATAGGCGTTGGTCGGGTTGGAATAGAGGAAACTGTCTTCGGTCAGCGGAATGGTGGAAACTATCTTCAGTCCGCAGAATGGTGTAAACTGGTTTCAGAACTTCGGCTACCAAACGATGGTGATGACGCTGGAACTTTGGTTATCAAATGGTAGTGATGGCGCCTGGCAACTTTGTCGAAATCAGGGTTTGGGATGCCGAAACCCTAATTAGCGCTCCTTACTAAAATATTCGTAGAATTCTCGTACGAACTCGGATTTTGACGATCCACACCTCCATCTGACCGGAAAAGAATTTTTTATCTCCTATCGCGGGAATATTTAGGTTTTGAGCTTGTTTGGAGGTGAAAATGGCCCGACAGTAAAACTCAGGAAGAATTCAGGAGGGATGTTGCGGGCCCGAGGTAGCATAGTCGCGCCGAGTCATCTTTTCTCGTTCATGGAGCAAGAAGGGAACTTTATTCTGTGCAAAACTCTAGAAACTCTGTCCGTATGAAAAGAGGTATTGACCTTCTTCTGTTTTCTGTTGCTCGTTTGTATCCGCGCTTTCGTCTGCAGTGTCTCTCCAGTGGATTCCAAAATTTACCAAACTCCATTGCATTCTTGGGATGGATGGATGGAATATATGCTCGGCAACGATCATGTCAGGGTTAATCTTGGAGATTATGGTTGCGGTGTCGGTCCATCCTCGGCTTTAGGTTGTTCAGTGCCTGGACCTTCTAATCATGATGATGATGTGATGTGAATGCTTGTATGGTCGAAAACTTCTGGCGCCCCCGGATGAAATAAGGAGACGTTCCGTTGCCGATGTGCTGCTATCAAGTATTCCAGGACTTTGTTCCAAGCGACATCCTTCGAACCATCTTCTAAATCTTGGACTATCGTATGGAATGAGATGTGGTAAGAAGTCCCCTGTTATACCTCGGTTTGATCCGATGGCATGGAGGAGTATGTGAATTTATCTTTGTGGCGTGCTCTCGAAGTATTCGGTGTACATGTATGGCTTCTTGTTGAGAAATTCCTGCGGCTCGTGAAACTTCGACAATGATGATGTTGAAATCATAAATAACCTGGTTGAGGGGAGTGAAAGCGTCTCATGCTGGTAGTCCCCATGTGTATCCTATTTTCACTGCATCGCCTTGAATCCACGTCCACGTGATTTGATACAAGCTTATCGTACTCTTCTGGATGTTTTGCTGGGATGCTCAGGATATCGCATGGACAAAATATTCTGGATAGCGAAGATGTAGGAATGAGAGATTTATGTTGTTTATCATGGATCTCTCTGTTTCTTCAAGAAAATGTTTCAGCCGCGTCTCTGGAGTTATCTCATGAGTCTTTGATGATCGTCGATGGACTGCGAAGAGAAGTCCCCAGTCGCATTTTTCTTCAGTTTCTGAAGTTGTTTTCCTCTGAGCAGGCTTGGGATCCTCCACGGCCTCGTAAAGTGTTGAAGGTGTCTTCTAGACAGAGAGGTGATGATATTATTACGCTGCACCCTTGAAGAGTAGATAACCTTGTTGCGGCTATGGCCTTTTGGTTGAATGTGTCTTCTGAGCTTTGACACTAAAGGGATTCCGTGTATATTCTCAGTCCTCAAGTATGGTTTACATGTTTCCATCCTTGTAGTGATTACTGCTGTGGTGAAGCTCTGGCTGGTATCAACAAATGAGCGGCAACAATTCTTGGTAGCAGATGTAATCAGAAGAGACTATATTGTCATGGTAACAAAGTAGGTTGGATGGAATTGTATGGGCATCCGTGAAAGTAAAAGGATTGGCTGGAGTCGTACGAGCATCCGTGTAAGTAAAAGGATTGGATGTATGCGTAAAACTATCCATGACTACGAAGATTGGTTGGCTGTGATCATGATCCTTGACATGGGGAGCGTGGTGGTACGACCCTTTGCAGGAAGAAGCGTCATTGAAGCAGCTTCGGATCTTGGAGAAGATGTTGAAACTTAAGAATCCGAACGCTGAAGCCTCGTTTTCGGATCTTGGAGAAGCTTATGAAGAGAACGCTGAAACGGAGCGGCTGCTGGAGTGAGCGTTGAAGCGGAGCGGCTGTCGGAGTGATCGTTGAAGCGGAGCGGCTGCGTTAATAAGTGTGTTGTCAAACTGGACACTCTTCAAGCGAACAATGGTTAGGAGTCCCAAGTTCCATCTATCAATCATGCTTTCCAGGAGAGGTTGGGGTTTTGGAATGGCTTCTCTGGTTGGAAACAGCTGCTTCCCTGATGCAGTGCGGTTGAGGGCTGCAAATATGCCTTGACGTTGTGCCTTAGGAAAATATAGAATCTCACATAAATGTTATCATAGATTGTATGATTTTGCGGGCGAAGTCCCCAGAAATCATGCATCTCCTGACAGGGAAAAGAGTCTTTGTGAACTCAGGGGGGTTGCTGATTTTTCTTTGCTTCGATTTTGGAGAAATCGTTCTTGATGTTTTCGTGTAATGAAATTAGATTGTTGATTCCCTTCTACTGGGCGTTCAAGAGCAACGCTAGAAGGATGCAAGCTGATGGTGCAGAGAAGATGCAAGCTGTTGTAAAGATGCAAGTTGTTAGCGCTGGAAAGGATGCAAGCTACTGGCGCTGGAAAGATGCAAGCTGCTGTAAAGATGCAAGTTGTTAGCGCTGGAAGGATGCAAGCTGCTGGCGCTGGAAAGATGTAAGTTGTTAGCGCTGGATCAGCTTGGAATGGGCGCTGGCTTGGCGTGGACGCTGGCTTGGATTTGGTATGGCGCGGACTGTCAGTTGGGCATGGAGCGGACTGTTGGTTTGGCACGGGGCTGGCTTGGCGTGGCGCGGACTTGTTCTTGCGGGCCCAGTTGCCTCTTTCCATACGCAGTTCAAATAGGAAATCATTTCCTTATTCAAATTACAAAAGTGTTATGCGTATGAAAGGGGTTGGCTCTCCTTTTATCTCGTATCTTTGTTCTCACGTCCTGGTGTTAGCGGTAGCAATAAAGTGGGAAAACATATTCCATCTATGTACTCCAGCGTTTCTCTTTTAATTTGTTTTCTTGTTTTCTTGTGTTGGTGCAAACCCTAGCCATAGGTATGCCTTCCATAAATCTGTAGAAATATTTTTCTTCTGAACTGGTGTAAACCCTAGCCATGGGTATGCCTTTCATAAACTTGTAGAAACACTTCGTCATAAACAATTCCTCTTCGATTATGCAAAGTAGGCATGTACGGGTAGGTGACTTTTTTTTTTGAAGGCAAACAAAGCGCTTGGTTTATGGTTTTGATTTTTTGGATTTTTGGGTTGATAGACAAGTATTACCCCTGAGGGTTTTGGATTATTATTTGGAACGAACTGTTTTAGAATATTGACGTTTTTGGTTATGAATATAAGTGGCATGAGTACCCTAGGGAAGTCATGGAATTGTGAATGTTGTGCGATAGTAGAAAGCATGAAACACGGGAAAAAACATGGCTATCGGTTTTTTATCTCCCTGTGAAGATTTGAAGTAGTAGACCATGTATTTTGTCTAGCAAGACTTACTCGGTTTTTCGGATCTCCTGATGAAAAGAAATATCCCGGGTGTAAGACCGAGTTTTGTGGGAAGAACCTCCGTGACGGTGGAAAGTCCCCAGTCATCCCTTGTCGTGTCATGACTGGTAACCGGGCCGTCTGGTAACTGAGCTGTCGATCCCTGGGCGGGTCATTTGGATTCTACTGTCCTGACGTCTTGGTCGATATATGAGATCGTGTATTGAAAGTTGATATTGTAACCGAAAGATCAATCTCCCACTGTGGTCGCCAATTGTTTGAGGGTGAAAACGGTTTCTGCTGATTTCGGTAATTTCGGGTGTGTGGGTGAGAAACCAGTCTAAACCCTAAACAATGTACTGCAAGGGAGTACTTTAGATTCAAGAGATCAATCTGTACAAATCCGGTCTAAACCAAGAAATGGCCGTTCCAGACTTGCTTTGGTCACAAAGAGGAGGAGAAGGGTTGTTTTTGGGGAGGGAAGCGAAGAGAGTGTTGAGACCAGAATAGTTGATCCTGGAAGAGTAGTTGTTTTGTGACTGGCATCGGAAAGTGGGAAGCTAACAGATGGTAAAGCTAGCAAACGTTTTCTGAGTGTTGTATGCTCCTGAGAACTTGTTGTTCGGTGGAAATAGGTAAGACCTATTTATACAAGTCGAAGTGAAACGTACCCTGGTCTCGTAAGAAATGGAAAACAGATGAGTAAATGGGAGGAGGTGGTAACCGGTAACGCCTGGAATTGATGTTCCATAAAAGAAAGCATTTTACTATTACTCCCTGTATTTACTAACCGCCTCATCCTTATGACACTGTCTTGTAACGGGCGTAGTGTACACCGTACGCTGTAAACCGCCAAACCAATACCCAATGAGCATCCCCCAGTTTGTGACATGTGTTGATGTCTCGAGTGTTTTCGTGGAAAACATGTAGCATGTTGCTGTTGTTTGGGAAGTTGAGCTTGTAAGACTTGACGGCTCGGTGGTGACCTTCGACGGTCGAGATTTTGCATCTTGAGAGGAAGGGTATCCGTTGATTATTTCAATCCTTAATTTGGTAGCCAGTGGCATGAAAGCATGGCCGGAATGCCTTTAATATGGCCTAGTTTAGGTGTGGCCAAAAGCTAGGATTTTGGCATTGTTTAGGCGTGACCAAAACTAAGGCTTGGCGTTAAGCCAAAAGGTTGCCCTGCGTTAGCTGGTAACCTTGGACGGCTAACATCTGCGTCTTATATGGAATGTGGCCGTCGATTGTTGCAAGCCTTCGTTTTGGAAGCCGTGAAGGGAAGGCCGGCATGGTATTGTTTAGGCGCAGTAAGGTGGCTGGAACGGCATGCCATTGGCACATGTGGCATGGTCGGCATGCCTTGGCGCGGTTTTGGCGTTGGGCCAAAGGTTACCATGCGTTGGTTGGTGACCTTGGACGGCTAAGATTTGCATCTAAGATGGAAAGGTGGTCGTTGATTGTCGCACACCTTCGTTTTGGCAGCCATGAGGGGAAGGCCGACATGGTATGGTTTAGGCGCGGCAAGGTGGCTGGCACGGCATGCCATTGGCACATGTGGCATGGTAGGTATGCCTTCGCGCGGTTTAGGCGTGGCCAAAACTAGGGTTTTGGCGTTGGGCCAAAGGTTACCATGCGTTGGTTGATGACCTTGTACGGTTATGATTTGCATCTAGGATGGAAGGGTGGCTGTTGATTGTCGCACACCTTCGTTTTGGCAGCCGTAAAGGGAAGGTCAGCATGGTAATGGTTTAGGCGCGGCAAGGTGGCTGGCACAGCATGCCATTGGCACATGTGGCATGGTCGGCATGCCTTGGCGCGGTTTAGGCGTGGCCAAAACTAGGGTTTTGGCGTTGGGCCAAAGGTTACCATACGTTGGCTGGCGACCTTGGACATCTAAGATCTGCATCTCAGATGGAAGGGTGGTCGTTGATTATTGCAACCATTCGTTTTGGCAACCAACGGCATGTAGCGGGGCCGACATGGTTTGGCATGGAATCGTGTCTGGCATGGTTTTCCATTGTCACGATGGCGCGGATGGCATGGTTGGCATGCCTTGACGCGGAGGTATGGCTGGAACGACATGCCATTGGCACATGTGGTGCGGCTGACATGGTTGGCATGCCTTGGCGCGGAGACGTGGCTAACATGGTTTGCCATTGTCATGGTGGCGCAGCTGGCGTGGTTGGCATGCTTTGGCGCGGAGACGTGGTTGGCATGGTTTTCCATTGGAACGGTGGTGCGGCTGGCATGGTTGGCATGCCTTGGCTCGGAGACGTGGCTGGCATGGTTTGCCATTGGCACGGTGGTGCGTCTGGCATGGTTGAATGCCTGGGCGCGGAGATGTGGCTGGCATGGTTGGCATGCTTTGGCGCGGAGACGTGGTTGGCATGGTTTTCTATTGGCACGGTGGTGTGGCTTGCATGGTTGGAATGCCTTGGCGCGGAGATGTGGCTGGCACGGCATGCCATTGGCACATGTGGCTGGCATGGTTGGCATGCCTTGGCGCAGAGACGTGGCTGGCATGGTTAGCATGCCTTGGCGCGGAGACGTGGCTGGCATGGTTTGCCATTGGCACGGTGGTGTAAGAATTTAGGGTTTGGTGTACGAAGGTGATGTCGGTCAATACTAAGGGTTCTACTGTGGAACATGACACATATATATGTTAAAAAAAGGTACCTTGGTAATTCTTACGTAGGCGTTTTGAATGATTCAATAAAGGCGCTAGTTGTCCTAGTGACGTCATGTCAGATGTAAGGTTTTACGATTTTAACCCTAAGCTAAAAACCACCATCAACACTAGGATATAAAGTGTAGTTGAGCTCAAGGACTTTATGGCGATTCATCATACAAGAAGAAGAACTACTCAAGGAACCGTGGAACTTCTCAAAAAAAAGGTATGTGAAAACTTGAACTTATCTGTCATTCAAAAGTCTAGTTACTCTATCTCCTACTCTTTGAGACAAGAAGTCGTATGCTTTATATATAGACTTGGATTATACACATTTGGTATTTCGAGCCGAGTATACCTTGCCTATCTTTATCTCGAAATATGTGTTGGTAAGCTTTTCTCTTTGATCAAGTTTATCTTTACCATGTGACGAAAGTCATAATATGTTTCAATCATCTTGAAAATTGCTTTGACGAGAAATGGTGTAACAACTGTATAACGTCCTCTAAGAATATTTCAATGATTGAAATGAGAGTTTAGATTACATAACCAATGGTGGACATAAGCATTGTTGTGGAGACACATTTATGTATAACTCATATTCCTTGAACCAAAGTTTGCAAACTTTGTTGATCAAGAGAACCGGAAGAATGGCGTGAGCCAAGTCCGCGAAACCAGTCCGCGAACTCCGAAGTTCTCAAACCCGAGAATTTCTTCTGGAGTTGACAAACTACTTGCATGAAGCTAAGTCCGCGAACCCAGTCCGCGAACCGGCGAAGTTCTCAAACCCGAGAATTTCTGTTGGAGTTTGTAAACTCTACGAACTTGAGAAGGTTATATATCTAAAGATGATTTCTGAACTTAAACTTTAAAAAAGACTAAGGAATGCAGTTTGCAAACCGTGGCTATAAAAGTTCATGAACCGATTCAAGTGAATCAAATCATCTTTGCTTCAATTGTGTCTTGTGTAGTACATGAGATTTCCTTGCAATTGAACAACTCTCTAACTAGTTCATCTTGAAGTCATTTGAACTAGTTGTGGTGAAGAAGAACATGGTTGATATGAAATGCTCAATATGGCTAACCATTTTGTTAACTGTTGTTGAACCAACAAGTGCATACGTTAGGGTACGGTTAACAAACCTAGAAGCGTGCATTGTCAAGTGTGTATAACAAGCTAAGTTTTCTATCTAACGGTTGAGAAATATTAGCTTGAATCTAAATCAAGTTTTCATCTAACGGTGAATATTTAATGCTTTGTTACTAAACTAACACTGATTGCAAACCCTGATTTGAAAGACTATATAAAGGAGACATCTAGTATTGTGCAAAACTAATATCCACACCTCACATGTGATACTAGTTTGCATACTAGAGTCGATTCTCCTCTAACCTTTGGTTTTCTTCTTCTAAAACCAGGTTAACGACTTAAAGACTTCATTGGGATTGTGAAGCCAGACCGATACTACTTTTATCGTAGTTGTGTAATATGATCTTGTATTTTCTATCGTACGAGTACAATCAGATTGATAGGCTTGAGATTGATATCTCCGATAGGAAATATATAAAAAGTAATCACAAACATATTCGTCTCATTGTTTGTGATTCCGCAACATCTTGTTTCGCTACCGTACGATTAAGATTGTTGTCAGGTGATTGATAACTCTAGGTTGTTCTTCGGGAATATAAGACCGGATTATCAATTGGTTCCTGTTCACCTTGATTATTATCAAAATACGGAACAAAACCTTTAGGGTTTATCTGTGGGATACAGATTGATCCTTTGATAGACTTCTCTGTGGTAGACAGATTTGTTTATTGTCAAAGCCTGCGATTTTGGGTCGTAGCAACTCTTAGTTGTGGGTGAGATCAGCTAAGGGAATCAAGTGCGCAGTATCCTGCTGGGATTAGAGGCGTAGGAGCATAACTGTACCTTGGATCAGTGGGATATTGATTAGGGTTCAACTGCGGTCCAGTCCGAAGTTATCTTGGAGTAGGCTAGTGTCTGTAGCGGCTTAATACAATGTGTGTTCAATCTGGACTAGGTCCCGGGGTTTTTCTGCATTGCGGGTTCCTCGTTAACAAAATTTCTGGTGTCTGTGTTATTTCAATTTCCACATTATATTGTTTTATCTTTATAATTGAAATAATACAGTTTGTGCGTTAGATCATCAATTAGAGTAATCCAACCTTTGGTTGTTGATTGTCATTGATTGATCCTTGGATATTGGTCTTTGGTACCATCCAAGTTATTCCTTGTATTTGATTAGAACTCGCAGTTCTTGCTTGAGTAAATCAAATCAAGAAGAGAGATATAAACTCGTTGATATACTTTTAATTGATTGTGTCTTGTTGATTCTCTTAAAAGTATATTCGAGTTTGTCCATACAGATTGGTAAGCGAAATATTGGGTGGGGTTGTTAGACCCACGCTTTTTCAATTGGTATCAGAGCAGGAAAACACGTTCAAGACCTCAAAAGTATGCGTTTGTAGCGATCTGACTATATGGACCATAAAGTCTCAATTGACGCTTCACCAGGTTTAAAAACCAACCGTAGAAAAAAGTCTGATAAACTGGTTACTCTTCAAAAGGGGTTGGATGAACAAATTCGGATCTACTCTGGTCTTGTTGCATAAATTGCAATTCTTAAGGATTTTATATCTGGTAATAGTCCCTTGGTGAATCTGAGAAACTCCAGTTGTTCCTCTTTAAAGAATAGTCGTAGATCAGATGGTAATCAACGACCGGTTGTTGTGAAAATTGATATGACTAGGAACCACTCAGACAAACTTCAAAGTTTTGGCCTGCATTGTTGTTGTGATTCCTCCAATAAACTTCAACAAGTTTGTATGTCGTTTCAAAAGAGTCTGAATATTGCAAGTAATCGTTGTAAGAAAACTAAACAACTTTTTGACACTCTGAAAGAACATACAAAACTATCAGGAAACTCTAAACAGAAAAGTACTAATAGTATGGTTGCCTTTGCTTTAAGATCTACGTCTCCTTTTCAATGGTTTCTTGATAGTGGATGTAGTAGACATATGACAGGCGATCTCACATAGTTTGTTTCGTCTACTGACTATGAAGGAGGTCCTGTAAGGTTTGGAGATGTGAGTTGTTGCTACATCAGCAAGAAGGGAACGATCAAACTTCCTGGTGTTCCAGAAATTCATGATGTAGTATACGTAAAAGGTATGACTGCTAATCTTCTTTCTATTAGTCAAATTTGTGACAAAGTCCATCGAGTTGTCTTCAATGCAAATGGATGTGACATTGTAGACAAAACTGGGAAAGTAATTTTTCAAGGAACTCGTGGTAAAAACAACTGTTCTCTACTTGATACTCAGTTTAGCAACCGTTGCTATTTGACTAAGATGGAATCTACACATCTTTGGCATGATCGTTTTGGTCACATCAATTATCGTCTTCTAACTAAGATCATTTCCAAGTTAAGAAAACCCTAATAATTCTACAACAAGAACAACTAGAATAAATCTAGAGATATCTTGTTTAAAACTTCTTAAGGATTTTTACGAGATACCTTAATCGAAGTTTTCTTTCTAGCTTCCTATTTCGATTAACAAGTGTTGGTATACGATCGGAAACGGAAATCTATCAAAACCTAGGGTTTGTGATCAACAACTCTTGAATGGTTTTATAACAGAAGAGAAAACCTTATAATAGACAAGAGGTGAAAAACCTAGATTACAAGTTGTATGATCAATCACGAAGATTAAATCCAACTCGGATTTGTGATCCCCAATACAAAGACTTTTTTCTCACCCTTGTTCACGAAGAACAGAAGACATGGAAAACAATCATATGAGCTTACACCAATTTTCCAAAGGGGATAAAAACGTGTAGCATTAACGAACTCTTTACTTATAGTGAAAGGTAACTTGGAAGCTACTCAAAGCTATTTTCATTTTTCAAGACTCTCCTAATTTTCGGAGTCTTTCCTAAGTTACAACTCTTGCCAAAATAATTAAATAAATAATTAATTAGCAAATATTCTATTTATGTGAATAAATCACATTTTAACTTAAGAAGGAATCAAACACTTTAATATGGTAATCAAATATGTTTAATAGCCAACTTGACTAGATAAGGAAACATCACCAGTTTGACTAAAAAAGACTTCTAGTCACGTAATTGGGCCCAAGTTCGTGAACCGTTACAAACAGTCCAGGGATTTTTCCCTACTCACGAACTGTAACAGTTACAGCAACACTTATAACTGTTAATTTAACAAATCAATCATAACTTCATCGTTATGACTCGGAATTAAGTGATTCTTGGCTCGTTGAATTCGTAAGCTCATTCACTATAACATGAGAACCTTTCCAGGGATAAAG
Source organism: Papaver somniferum (assembly GCF_003573695.1). NCBI lineage: Eukaryota > Viridiplantae > Streptophyta > Magnoliopsida > Ranunculales > Papaveraceae > Papaver > Papaver somniferum. The sequence goes on from NC_039363.1 coordinate 51,658,952, forward strand.
GTTATTGTCACAAAAGTCGTGGCTCAAATAACCTTGAGTATGTATACATAAATGTACATTAACCGTCATAGGAATTGTTCCATAGAGTGAGCATTTATTTCGATAGATTAGAAAGGTATAATTGAACAAGAATCCAAATGAAATCAATCACCACATACCTTTGTTGATGAAGTCCTTGTTGATGTCTTCTTGTAATCTTCAGTCTTCATCCTTCAAGAATAGCTCTTCTTAGACCTAATCTAGTCCGAAACTATCTTAAGTATATTAAATCAAGAATGAATTTTGGAAACTAAGTTTGACGACTAGATTGACATACCAACGCTAGTGGGTTCAACCGAGCAATGCTCTAACAACTCTCATGTAAGATCTAATAGTGATCTCGGATACCAACTTGTGACACACCAAATCTTAAACCTGCTTAGCTATTGAGATTATAGCCTGAATCTGAAGGAACCGAATCTAGATCACCGAACTTAAGCAACATAATTACATAAAGTATAACAAACCTAATCCCAAAACACTCTGATACTTTATGGATGAAAAGCTCTTAAATGATATTAATACGTTGGTGTCTTATTTTACAAACAAACAAAGAACACATATATATAAAAATATATAACATTTTTAATTTGTTAAAGTTTTGAAATACAAATTCGAATATATTCAAGCGTGCCATCTCTTCTGAAAATTGAAACTGAAGTGGGAACGAGTGAGCACATCATTTCAAAGAGGTGCCCAATGAAAACTGTTAGAGCATTGCTCGGTCGAACTCGCAAGCGTTGCTATCTCAAACTTGTTGTCAAGTTTAGGTGATCAAAACTATAAGTCTTGATTTCTAGTTTACTTATAGCTATGTCTCGGATTAGGATAGAATGTGTAGTTGAGCTTTAGCCTTCACGGCGTTCATCGATTGAAGACGAAGATCTACTGAGGAGAGCATGGAGGAACTTCATCAACAAAATGTATGTGGAGACTAAAACTTATCTATCACTCAGAAGTCTATTCTATTCTATCGCCTAATGAGACTAAGTCGTATAGCTATATAGACTTTTATATTATACATATTTGATATTTTGAGCTGAGTTTAACTCGTTTATCTATTTCTCGAAATATGTGTTGGAAACTTTTTTCTTTAGCTATGTTCATCATATTCTTGACGAGTTTAGTTGGAAACAATTTATTTGTTGGAAACTAAATAATAAGTCAAAAGATGATCATGAGAAAATCACCTTGAAACATCTTACATGAATTGTGTTAGACAATCATTTGATGTTGACTCGGAAAGTTTCGTATTGATCATCAATCACTTGAAAATTACTTATAAGTTTGTTTGTGTGAGGCAGCTGTTGTCGTCTTCTAAGGATGTTTCAATGATTGAAATGAGAGTTTAGAACAAATTAACATTTGTCTGGATATTGATATTGACTTATGGAGTTTGAAATCGGAAGAGAGAGTGTGTCTGCGACTCGGTGAATCGGCGATCGACTCAAGTTAACATTTTTTCTTCCTTCTTTGTTTTTTGTGTGAATCGCATCTTAAATTCAGGTGATTTCTCTTTATTTCAAATGATTGGTGTTAAAAATATGATAGTAAATGATCGATAATCTGTCTGAAACATCTATTAATCGATATTTTTTGCTGAATCAAATAATTTTAGTTCAAAACCTAGATATATTTCTGGGGGAAAAATGAGTAATTCAAAGGATGATAGTCCTAAATGTTTTATTTCTGATGCTGATATTGAAGAGAGTTTGATTGAATGGAAGTACAACTTGATTGGGAGATTAGATTTTGTTAAACTGAAATTTCAAACTGCAGATTCTATATTAAGGAAACAATGGAAAATTAAAGGTTCAATTCAGCTAATCCCATTGGGAAAAGGTTTTTTTGTTATTAAACTTGAAAATGAAGATGCTAAAAAAACGTATTTGGAGTGGAGATTGGAAGGTTGAAGATCAGAATTTAAAACTCGGAAACTAGGAACCAAATTTTAAAGCAGATGAGCAAAAATCTACATCTGCTTTTGTTTGGGTCCAATTTCCAGGTCTCAACATGGAATACTGGAAAGAAAAGATCATTCTAAATATGGGAAACTCTTTAGGTCGCTCGATTAGAGTAGATGAAACAACTCTTAAGAGGGAAATTGGGTATTATGCAAGTGTTCTGGTTGAAATGGATATGTTAAATTATATTCCTAACAAAATATGGGTTGAATCCAAGTATGGTAGCTTTGAATAGAATGTTCATATTCCAAAGATTCCAAAGTTCTGTATTCACTGCCAAGTTGTAGGTCACTCAGTAACAGAATGCAGATCAAAGAATAAAGTTCCAGAGTAGGGGGAAGCAGAACCTGGCATTCAAACTAAGAAAATCTGGAGAAGGGTGAAGAATAAAAATAAGGTTGGTTTTGATATTTGTTTTGGAGAAGATAAAACAACTTAGAATACTCAACATGCTCTGGATAGTGAAGATGAGATTGTCGATGCCATCATTCACCTAATATCACAAAGTGGAGATGGTAAAGCTTTTGATGAAAATAAACAAAATGAAGTGGTGGTAAATTCTGGAAAGTCCCAAATTCTCCAGAATACACCAGAGGAAATTTTAAACTCACCAACTGCTTTTCCAGTTCTATCTGCATCAAAAGTTCTAGAAGTAACTTCAAGTGCACCTTCTATCAATGAAGTTTTTACAGTGATTCCTCCATTGGGGAAGTTTGGTTCAAATGCAGAAAATCAAGTAAAGAAGAAAAAAGGTGCAAATATTACAACAAGAAAGTAGGATGCAAGTCTAATATCAAATTTGAGTAAAAATGGGAACCTGAGAAGAGGTAATCCTTCTCATTCCAAACCTTCTAAATGAAGATTATATATTGGAATATCAGAGGCCTTGGAAGAGTAAAGGCCAAAGATAAAATTAAAAGTTTAGTTCAGTCTTTTAGTCCTACTATTTTAATTCTAGCAGAGCCAAAAATAAGATATTTTACAGAGGTCATCAAAAAATTGAAACTAGCTGGTATGCACTATGAAATAATTCATAATTCATCTGAGTTGAATAAAGGTAACATTTGGATTCTTTGGAGTGCTTCAATAAAACCTCCATCAATAATTTCATGCACTAGACAAGAGATAACTATTTCAGTTGGTGATACTTTAATAACTGGAGTTCATGCAGCCTCCTTAACTGTAGATAGAAGAGAGTTGTGGATTACAATGGAGGAAATAAATTCCTTAAATAAACCATGATTGGTAATAGGTGATTTTAATGTTGTTACTTGTCAAGAAGAAAAGGTAGGAGGTTTAAAACCTATAAGAATCTCAATGTTGGAGTTTAATAATTGCTTAAGAAGCTGTGGTCTGATTCCTTCACCAAAGACTGGTCTATAATTCTCTTGCTGTAATAACAGAGATGGAAGAAAAAGAATTGTCTGCAATCTTGACAGGGTTGTATTCAATGATAAATGGCTAGAATTATATCCTAGTTGGGGCTACAAAGTTGGTGCAAGGGGAATTTCAGATCATGGAGTTTTATATGGTGCTAGTGCTGACATTCCAAAGCCAAAAAAATGTTCCTTTCATAGCATTAAATGTATGGAAATCTCATGCTTCCTTTAAAGAAACAATCACGGAATCTTGGAATTCAGATACCTTTGGAAATCCTGGTTTTATATATGTGAGTAAACTAAAAAGACTCAAAAAAGATTTACAATTATGGAACTAGAATACTTTTAGTGATGTTACAAAAAAGATTAAACAAATTGAAGAAGATGTTATGAAAGCAACTCTATTGTCTGACAGAAATCCTTTGGATTTGCATCTACTCAATAATCTTGTGACCTTGAGAGGGCAACAAGAGATTTTGCTTGATCAACAAAAAGCAATTATTCAGCAAAAATCAAGAGTAAAATGGTTAAAAGAGGGAGTTGCTAATACAAGATTTTTCCATATTAACCATAAGGTAAGACAAACTCAAAATTCTATTGTGGAATTAGAAAAACAAGATGGTGGCATTACTTTTAATCAAGAGGAGATATCAGACATTTTAGTCAAGCACTTTGAAGACAAATTTGCATTTGAGGAAGTTTTTATGGCAACCAATATTTTTAATGATATTCTTGAAGTTGTGACTGAAGAAGAAATTTATATGACTGAAGCTACTCCAAATGCAGATGAAATAAGAGAAGCTGTTTTTGATTTGAATCCAGATAGTGCTCCTGGTCCAGATGGCTTTGCTGGATGGTTCTATAGGGAAGTATGGGAGATAATTGGGTATGATTTCATAAGACCAATCCAATTTTGGTGGAGTATAGGATTCATTCCTAATGGGTTGAATGCAAACTTCTTATTACTTCTTCCAAAAGTTAAAAATGCTAAAAGAGCTAATCAATTTAGGCCTATTGGTTTGATGAATTTCAGTTTTAAGGTTATCACAAAAATTATTACAAACAAGTCAACTGAAATCATTAAAAAAAGTGGTGTCTCCTCAACAGGGTGACTTCATTAAAGGGAGAAATATTCAAGAAAAGATTTCTTTAGATTCTGAATTAGTAAATGGCCTGGAACACAAGAGAATAGGTGGAAACATGGGATTGAAACCAGATATCACTCAGGCATATGACTCTCTGAGATGGGAATTCATGTTCCAAGTAATGCAAAAGTTTGGATTCTCGTAAAATGTTACTAGATTGCTACATACTCTTTTGAAATCAGCTAAGATATATGTGTTATTAAATGGAGGGCCTCTGGGTTATATCCAAGTTAGTAGAGGGTTGAGACAAGGTGACCCATTGTCTCCACTCCTCTTTGTTATAGATGAATATCTCCTGAGCAGAACTCTTATAAGAATGGTGCAAGATAATCAAATTCAGCCAATGATTACAAGAAAAAATGTTCATCCTTCTCATATATTTTTTGCAGATGATATTTTTATATTTCGCAATGCTGATAAGTGAAATGTGAGAAAGCTTCTGAAGGTTTTACAAGAATATCAAGCTGCTTCTGGTCAAGTTATTAGCCTAGAAAAAATCAAATGCTTTATTGGTGGTACTAGTGATCCAAGAAAACAAGAAATAGCAGAACTATGTAACATGCCTCTCTCAAACTTCCCAGAAAAGTACTTGGGAGTTATGATGGAACCAGGAAGAGTCAAAACCTCTCAATTATTGAGTATAGTTGAGATGATGCAAGAAAATTTGGCTGGATGGAAAGAAAGATTACTTTCATTTCAAGAAAGACTGATTCTGGTCAAATTTGTTTTATGCAGTTTTCCCATCTACACAATGGAAGTATACAAGTGGCCTAGAACAATAATCAAAGAATGTGAAACAATCACCAGAAATTTTCTATGGACTGGTGATCCTGCTACAAGAAAATTTATTACAATCAAATGGGATGTTGTGTGCTCTCCTATAGATGAAGGTGGTCTAGGCCTGAGAAGATTGGAAATTCTTAATAAAGCTCTCCTAATGATTATATTGGAAAATTCTAAATGGTGATGATGAAATATCAATATACTTTCAAGCTAAGTATCAAGACAGAAATGGTGAATGGATTCGATATTATAGAAAATCCTCTATATGGCCAGGTCTGTAATGGGTAGCAAACCAAGTTCAAAATCATTCCAGATGGCTAGTGGGGAAGGGAGAAAGCATTTCAGTCTGGAAAGAAAAATGGACTAAAGATAAATCATTGTTAGAATTATTCCCTGAGAATGCTTTTATACTCCAATTTCCAGATATGAAAGTTTCTGACATTTTACTAGATGGTGAATGGGTAATTCCATCTGAATTGTTGGAGATGTTTTTGCCAGTTGCTGACAAGAAAGCAGATAGAAGAGTTTGGAGTCCTACCATAACTGGTGAATTCACAGTAGCTTCTGCAGTGAAAACTATCAGAAAGAAATATCTAAAACTACGTACAGTGGACAAAGAAGGTATGAAATCATTCTATCCACCCATCTATCTCTAGTAATGTGTGGAAACTGAAAAGGAATATATGCTCCACTGATGATAACATGAAAAAGATAAACTTTATCCTTGCATCAAGATGTCCATTTTGTAGAAATTCTGAAGAAATCTTAGAACATATCCTGTGGTACTGTAAACACAGTGAGATGGTGTGAAAATGGTTAGGTGATATGTTTTGCTTTAAGAACCCAAGATCATTTGAGGATATCTTTGCATTTGCAAAGCAAAAAAGTCCTGCAGTTAAAGAAATTTGGACGACTTCTTCTTTCATTACACTGAGAGAACTCTGGTTTTTGAGAAACAATTGTGCATATGGAAATGGAAGTTTCAATGAACAATGTATCAATACCAGAATTCTTAAACTTACTGCTGAGAGTGAAGTAAGAATCAAATGCAAAATGTGGAACTCAACTTATGACTTGCGGATTCTGAAAATTTTCAACATGAGCTGTAGAAGAATTGTCTCAACAAGTATCCAAGAAATTTATTTTCTTCTCCCAGTGAACAATCAAATTCTGCTCTGTTGTGATGGTGCATCAAAAGGGAACCCAGGTGTGAAGGATTTGGTTTTGTTAGGATAATTTCAACTGGTGAATGTATAGTTGCTATGGAAGGAGGACTAGGAGTGGCTACAAATTACTTTGCAGAAGTCATGGCTTTACTGTGTGAAGGAGAATGGGCTATCAAGAATGGTAAATTGAAGGTTATATTCAGAATAGATTCAAAAGCAATTATCTTAGCATTTACTTCAGAGCATATTCCATGGTTTGCTATTACAAGATGGAGTAAGATTACTGAAAGGTTGCAGTCCTGGAGTTTTATTCACAGTTACAGATAAGTTAATTTCTCTGCAGATGCTATGGCTAAAAATGGAGAAAATTTGGCAATAAGTGAAACTTTGCGTTTCACAGGAAGACCCCCATTCTTACACAGTATGGAGGTTGAAAATCAGCCTTATTTCAGATTTTCCTAAGAGTATACTCTATTTCAGGTTTTAGTTTTTGTTTCATCTTTTTTGTAATCATCCAAGTTTAAAAATGCCCAGTAATCCTAATGGGCTTAGGTTGTACTTGTTAAATAGTTTTGTTAAATAAAATTTATATTATTGAGCAAAAAAAAAATATTTGTCTGGATACAACACAGTATGCATACCAGTATGCAAATTGTTATAGTATGGTTCAGGTCTGGAAACCTTGTTTTCATACCAGTATGTGAACGGTTTTAACTGTTAAAGTATGGGAACCAAGTTTGCATACCAGTCTGCGAATGTTTCTACCTGAGTTAAGGTCGGGACAACAGTATGCATACAGGTTTGCAAACTGCTGGACAAGATCAAAGTCCGGAAGCTATAGTTTGCGTACCTGTTTGCAAACTTAGTGGTTAAAGTTCTAAAATCGGTTAAGAATATTTTCATACTCATGAAAAAAATACGTTTATGAATTAAGAAATGCAATCTTTGGAAACCATGGCTTAATGTTCATGAATTGATTCTCATGAATCAATCTGATTTTGATTCAATTGGTTCATATATATTTCTGCGAAATAGTGAACAATTGAACAAGTCTATTTGAAACACAATTAGATTCATTTGATTATATTTCATGTTTGATTGATCATCATAGTTGATCTAGAAGTTTTAGATGAATGTGGTTGACACAAAAGTGTTCATATGGCTAACTTCGGTTAATTGTTATTGATCCAACTCAATATACACGTTTAGGTACTGTTACCTATATCTAAATGAAAGTATATTTCATTTGTATGTAACAAGCTAAAACCATCTAAAGGTGGAGAGGTATTGCTTTGGTTTTAACCAGACTCAGCTTGAATCTTAAATCAGGTTTTCATCTAACGAATATTGAATGCTTTGTTTCTAAGTTATCTTAGCTTTGATTGGAAGCAAAGACTATATAAGGGAGAACTCTAGCAACTGGAAAACCTAATCCCGACACTTTCCTGTGTCCTAGTTATGACTAGAGTTGATTATCCTTTAACCTAGAATTTCCAAAACCATTATAGGTTAACGACTTGAAGACTTCATTTGAGATTCGTGAAGCCATACCCAACTATTTTCTCTGTAGTTGCGTGATCTGATCTTACTTATTCTATCGTATTGAGTACTATCTTCTCTAAGAATAACTCGAGATTTATCTCCGATAAGTAAGATATAAAAAGTAATCACAAAGCTCTTTGTCTCATTCTTTGTGATTCCATAATAACTTCTTCTACTACCATATAGTTAAGTTATTGTGAGGTGATTGATATTTCTAGGCTGGTCTTAGGGAATATAAGATTGGATTATCAAATGGTTCTTGTTCACCTTGATTTATCAAAAGACGGAACAAAAACTTCATAGGTACTTCTGTGGGAGACATATCTATCAGAATAGACTTATCTTTGGGAGACAGATTTGTTTATAAGTCTTCAACTTTGGGTCGTAGCAACTCTTAGTTGTGGGTGAGATTAGCTAAGGTAATCAAGTGCGTAGAGTCCTGCTGGGATTGAGAGGCGTAAGGAACGCGACTGTACCTTAATCGATGTGAGACTTGGTTAGGGCTCAACTACATTCCAGTCCGAAGTTAACTTGTAGTAGGATAGTGTTTGTAGCGGCTTAATACAGTGTGGTGTTCAAATCTGGACTAGGTCCCGGGGTTTTTCTGCATTTGCGGTTTCCTCGTTAACAAAAATTCTGGTGTTTGTGTTATTTCTTTTCCGTATTATATTTGTTTATATAATTGAAATATCACAAGTTGTGGGTAGTTCAATCAATTGGTAAATTCAACCTTTGCTTTTTAAAATAAATTGATTGACACTTGGGCATTGGTCTTTGGTACCGTCCAAGTTATTTCTCATATCAATTGGGCTCACAGATTTCTATCTGTTCGATTGCAGATTATATTGATAAATTAAGATATAACTCTTTAGTATATTTCTTGATTGATCTTTCTTTTTAAGTTGGTGCTCTCGAAATTATATTGGAATTATTCCATACAAATTGCCGATCGAATTATTGGGTTTGGTTGTTATACTCTCGCTTTTTCAGAAACATATAACTTTCAAGTAATCATTAAAATACTCATAGTTCTAACATAGCAATAAAACTAAAGTACAACAATAGAAGAAATAAATACCGATTCATAACACCAGCAATCAGCACAACATCGTAAATATGACTATCGTAAAATAAATGTCATTCTAATTCCACCTCCTCGGATATTGCGTCCATCGTGACAATATCTGTGAAATACTAAAAAACCGGGGGTATAACAACCACACCCAATAATTCGTTCGGAAATATGTATGTACTAACTCCAACATAATTCCGAGAGCACCAGCTTATAAAGCGATCTCAACCAAAAAATATATTAAAGCGTTATATCTTAATTTCTCAATACAATCTGCAGTCGAACAAATAGCAATCTGTGATCCCGATTGATACGAGAAATAGCTTGGACGGTACCAAACACCAATGCCGAAGTTCCAATCAATTTATCCAACAATCAAGGTCAGATTTACCAATTGATTGAACTACGAACAACCTGTGATATTTCAATTATATAAACAAATATATTGCAGAATAGAAATAACATAGACGCTAGAAATGTGACGGACCGGAAAATTACGCCTGGAGCGCCTGGGCGCGTAAGCCATAACTCCCCCGACGTTCCATGATGATGCTATGATCCGGGCCTTAAAGCTAGGAAAATGCACGTTCATCTTTCCTTGCAAGCATGCTCGTGGAGCATGATGCAACCAACTTAGCTTCCACACCGTTCCAACTCACCCTTGATGTGCAAAGGGTTTATTAAGAAAATAAAATTTTCTTAAAACAGGAAAAACAGCCTTTTGAGGTCCTAAACAATGAAATTTAGCTAAAATCCCAAGACCATGATGCATCACGTCTTGATCGTTGGTCCGGTTTCAATCTATTTAGGCCGTTCTTGAGCTAAATTACGACAATCGGGCTTTTATCCTCCAGATAGGCTGTAGCTTGCTCATCTGCATGAACTTGATAGGCGGTATGAGCATCCATTGAATGGAGTGCAACTCGCCTCATCAAGCTTGGACACAATCATCCCTTGTATCGAGCTACCGATCTTAGATGATATGAGGGGGCAAAGTGCCGCAATCATCTCGCAATTAGATGATATGAGCGACAAAGTGCTGGACAAGAAATGCTGCAACTCACTGCGGCTGCCTACGTAACCTTCCTTTCTCTAAAGGTATTAAGCACAGACTGTATTTCATAATCGAAGGGATAGAAGCTTAACCCACTCGTTTGCATGGTCGTAGCCTAGAAATAATGCAAATGGCCTGGTCCGTATATGCCGTTTCGTAAAAATGGACAATGGTTATGCTTTATCAGGTCTGCGACATGGCATATTGACGCCTAAACATAAAATGCCCTCTTCGCAAGGCTACGACAACTATAAATGATCCTTATGCATCATTTATACTCTTTCGGCTAAGCTAGGAAGCTTACTTGGTACATGGTCCGCATATGCACCTTCAACCAACTACCCCTCCCTATATATGTTAACTTGCAATTTCTACAACTGGGAAAAGGGGAGCAAATTGACATGCTTGCTTCACTATTTAATTCTCAATGATTGCGTATTCGCACAATGATTTCGTGTAATGATTGCATATTCGCACAATGATTGTGTGTAATGATTACACAACACTCGTTCGGCCCAGCCCTCTCTGGCCTGATGCACAATGATTGTGCGATATTGGTTCTAAGCGAATATCGTTCGTAATGCGCAATGATTACACTGCAATCTCAAGGACACCTACCCAACTTGCCTAACGCATCATTTGATACGAGATTTGGCTTTTGGACAAATGTCAAACACAATGCGCCATTTTGGCGCGGTATTGGCCTCAAGCCAATATACCTCTTACCAACCAACGGAAGCTTTGGATGAAGCTTTATCTCAGGCCATGGTGCATCTTTTAGCATGCGCCATGTTAAAAACGCGGGGTGTTCCAATATTCACCCCTTTAAAGAATTTCGTCCCTGAAATTCAAAACAAAAACTATTGTGGACAAACTCTTCGTTTTGAATTCCTGAGCAAAAGTCCCATACCAGATGCTCAGAAATCACAAGTTTCTTCAAGTTGTCGTGAACAACAATTTAGACCTTCTGAGCAAACATCCCATACCACATGCCTAGGGATCCAACAGTGCCCACAACAACACCAAGAATCGCAATTGGCTAGTGCCAAGAGGATATCTCAACCTGGTATCCCAAATGTGCATCCCTTACTACACACTCAGGAGTCCCTAAAGTTCACAAAGTTGAAGATGTTAACAACATGTAGTACTGTGAGAAACAGAATCCAGTTGCCCACCGTCCCTAACGGTCATCCAGGTTGCCACTCGTAAGTGAGATGCTAGCCGGGACAGTTGCCAACGTGTGGGGATGATCAGTCCCATTGTCTACCCACCGTCCCAGACGGTCTTCCGGATATCCACTCGTAAGTGGGGTGCCACTTAGGCCAGGCAAACTCACAACACTTAAAAAAGCTCAACTCAATTCGCAAAGTAACTGGCATAGCGTTTCCACATAAAAGTTGGCCTACTCTCCAACTTTATTTCATTTAAAAGGAAACAATACTCGTTTGACGAGTCCACTCCGCACAGTCCCTAGAGTGTTCTCGGAACTTGTTGTGATACCAACTATGACGGACTGGAAAATTACGCCTGGAGTGCCTGGGCGCGCACGCCATAACTCCCCCAATGTGCATGATGATGCTATGATCGGGGACTTAAAGCTAGGCAAATGCACGTACATCTTCCCTTGCAAGCATGCTCGTGGAGCATGATGCAGCCAACTTAGCTTCCATACCGTTCCAACTCACCCTTGATCTGCAAAGGGTTTATTAAGAAAATAAAAATTTCTTAAAACAAGAAAAACAGCCTTTTGAGGCCCTAAACAATGGAATTTGCTAAAATCCTGCATCACGTCTTGATCGTTGTGCCGATTTCAATCAATTTAGGCCCGTCTTGAGCTAAATTACGACAATCGGGTTTTTAGCCTCCAGATAGGCTGTAGCTTGCTCATCTGCATGAACTTGATAGGCGGTATGAGCATCCAGTGAACGGAGTGCAACTCGCCTCATCAAGCTTGGCCGCAATCATCTCTTGCATCGATCTACCGAGCTTAGATGATATGAGGGACCAAAGTGCCGCAAGCATCTCGCAATTAGATGATATGTGATAGTCACATTTTTGTGTCTACTTCAATACTATATATTGTTGGCACTCGATTTGGTACTAATTTTGGTATTTTATGTGTTTGTAGGCATTTTTGGGAAATAAACATTTTTGGAAAATTCGGCTCGAAAAGTTGATTTTGGCACCCCGGAGGACACGTGTTATTCAGACTCCCAATTTTGGATACGGGGTACCTCATTTGATAAGGGGTACACTAATTACTATCGGCACCCAAGCACTCTGGATAAGGGGTGACCTTCTTCTTCATTTCAAACTCTGTTTTTGGCGGGAAAATTTCTTTCTTCTGCAGAAATTAGGGCTGGAGAATTGAACGTGTTTTCAGGAGATTCAATTGCTGAAACACTTTGGGTTTACTCTATTTGACAGAACAGGAGTTGTATGGGTGTTGGATTCAATCTAGTTGGGCTCAATACTCGGATTCAAAGAAAACAGGGAAGTCACAAAAACCCGAGATTTCTGTGAAGGATTATGGGGAGTTTTGAGAGAGATTAAATCTCGGATTTGGATTGGAACCAGTTTGTTTCTACAAAACAGGGTTGGTATAGTCGTTTTTTTCGACAAAATTGGGCTGCATCGTGGACATCTGATGAAACAGTGGTTGGAGCAATACACGGAGTTCTGTTGGGTTGGTTTTGGAAAATTTGCGTACTCAGCGAGTTAGGCATGACCTGGAACGTGTTCTCAATGAGTTGGGAGAGCGTTGATAGCAACAGGCGCGCGAAGAAGAGAAACAGGGAAAGATATTTGTCGTATCTGCATGGTAATAAAACTGAATATACTTGATTGATTACGGGAGATTTTGGGGTTTAATTACGAGAGATTCTTAATCATGTGGTGTATATAAATGCAGTTGAGGAGCAACGGAGGGCATGGAGTGTTAGGGGTTCGAATAAAGCAGAGAATCAGGAATTGCAGAGCTTGTCTCTGCTGCTGCTATTGAAGAAGAATAGGAAGAACACAGAACAACATATATAGACAGTCGCAAAAACCGTTGCCTATACTTTCAAATTCCGTCCCTTTGTAACAATTTCTGTAACAATTATTTCGAATTCGCAACAGTCTGTTAGTGTTTCTCTGTAACAGTGGGTTCTGTAACAATTATAACTGTTACAAGCACACTGCTTTATAGCTTTTCTCCTTGCAAACACCTTTTTGAGCAATGAAAAATTCTTCTGAGTGTGTTTTCACCATGCGGAGCTAGAATCCATCTCTGGGACGACGGACGAAGCTGAATTTCATCATGTGGTAAATTTAATTAATTCCTTAATTACTATTTTCACTGATTTTTAAATGAATTATGATTTCTATTAATTACTTGTCACTTTGTTTGATGACGCATGCTTAATTCTAGGTAATTTTTATGCGCGATGCTTACAACCTACAATTAATGTTTTACGAAATCTACTTTGGCAAAGAATAGAGTTAATATTTCTTGTGTTTGGAGCTGTAAATGTCAAGGATTAATTTCTAAAACCCATGTATATGAAAGACACTGAAATCCCGAGTCCCAGTATCTATCCATTCTGCTACTATTTTGTGTATATATTTTCTTATTTTTATTTATTAAACCTGAAATCAATCTCATCAAGTTTGAGTGAACGACAACCTTATTTACCACTGTAAAAATCTGACCAATATGAGCGACAAAGTGATGGACCGGCAATGTTGCAACTCATTGCGGCTTCCTACGTACCCTTACGTACTCTAAAGGGATCAAGCACAGACCGTAGTTCATCCTCGAAGGGACAGAAGCTTAACCCACTCGTTTGCAAGGACATAGCTAGCAATAATGGTAATGGCCTGGACCATATAGGCCGTTTCGTAAAAATGGACAATGGTTATGCGTTATCTGGTCCGCCACATGGCATAGTGATGCCTAAGCATCAAATGCCCTCTACGCAAGGCTACGCAACTATAAATGAGCCGTATGCATGATTTATACTCTTCCGGCTAAGCTAGGAAGCTTACTTGGTACATAATCCGTATATTCACCTTCAACCAACTACCCCTCCCTATATATGTTAACTTGCAATTTCTACAAATGGGAAAAGGGGAGCAAATTGACATGCTTGCTTCATTATTCATTCTCAATGATTGCGTATTCGCACAATGATTGCATGTAATGATTACGTATTCGCACAATGATTTTGTGTAATGATTGCGTATTCGCACAATGCTTGCGTGTAATGATTGCACAACACTCGTTCAGACTTCCCTCTCTGGCCTGATGCATAGTGATTGTGCGATATTGGTTCTAAGCGAATAGCGTTTGTAATGCGCAATGATTACGGTGCAAGCTCAATCCCACCTACCCAACTGGCATAATGCATCGATCATTCTATGCGAGATTTGGCTTTTGGCCATATGCCAAACACAATGCGCCATTTTGGCCCGGTGTTGGCCTTAAGCCAATATACCTCTTACCAACCAACGGAAGCTTTGGATGAAGCTTTATCTCAGGCCATGACGCATCTTTTAGCATGCCCCATGTTAAAAACACAGGGTATTACAAGAAATTTTGTTAACAAGAAAACCGCAAATGCAGAAAAATCCCGGGACCTGGTCCATATTTGAACACCACGATGTATTAAGCCGCTACAGACACTAGCCTACTACAAGTTAACTTCGGTCTGGAATGTAGTTGATCCCTAACCAAGTCTCACACCGATTTAAGGTACAGTCGTGTTCTTTACGACTCTTGAACCACTCTGGATTCTGCGCACTTGATTCCCTTAGCTGATCTCACCCAATACTAAGAGTTTCTATGACCCAAAGTCGAAGACTTTATAAACAAATATGTCTCCCACAGATAAGTCTATTCCGATAGATAAATCTGTCTTCCACAGAAGTACCTATGAAGTTTTTGTTCCGTATTTTAATAAATAAAGGTGAACATTAATCAATTGATAATCCAGTCTTATACTCCCGAAGAGCATCCTAGAAATATCAATCACCTCATAATAACTTAACTATATGGTAGTAGAAAAAGTTATTTTGTAATCACAAAGAATGAGACGAAGAGCTTTGTGATTACTTTTATATCTTACCTATCGGAGATAAATCTCGAGTAAATCTTAGAGAAGATAGTACTCAATACGATAGAACAAGTAAGAACAAAACACGCAACTATAGAGAAAATAGTTGGGTCTGGCTTCATGAATCCCAAATGAATTCTTCAAGTCGTTAACCTATAATGGTTTTGGAAAAACCTAGGTTAAAGGAGAATCGACTCTAGTAGCAACTAGGACACAGGAAAGTGTCGGGATTAGGTTTTTCAGTTGCTAGATTTATCCCTTATATAGTCTTTCAAATCAGGGTTTGCTTTCAATCAAAGCTAAGATAGATTAGTAACAATGCATTCAGTATTCACCGTTAGATGAAAACCTGATTTAAGATTCAAGCTAAGTCCGCTTAAAACCAAAGCAATATCTCTCCACTGTTAGATGGTCTTAGCTTGTTACATACAAATGAAATATACTTTCATTTAGATATAGGTAACAATACCTAAACGTGTATATTGAGTTGGCTCAATAACAGTTAACCGAAGTTATCCATATGAACACTTTTGTCTTAACCATATTCATCTAACACCTCTAGATCAACTATGATGATCAATCAATCATGAAAGATAATCAAATGAATCTAATTGTGTTTCACATAGAGTTGTTCAATTGTTCACTATCTCATAGAAAATATATATTAACCAATTGAATCAAAATCGGGTTGATTCGTAAGAATCAATTCATGAACATTAAGCCATGCTTTGCAAAGATTGCAATCCTTAATTCATAAATGTATTTTTTCATGAGTATGGAAATCATACTTAGCCTATTCTAGAACTTTAACCACTAAGTTTGAAAACAGGTACTCAAACTATAGCTTCCGGACTTTGGTCTTGTCCAGCCGTTTGCAAACGGGTATGCAAACAGCCATCCTGGACCTAACTAAGGTAGAACCATTCACATATTATTAGAGCACTGCTCGGTCGAACTCGCATGCGGTTGTTATCTCAAGCATGTTTGTCAATGTTAGTGATCAAAACTATAAGTCTTGATTTCTAGTCTACTTATAGATGTCTCGGACTAGGACATAGATTGTGTAGTTGAGCCTTAGACTTCACGGCGTTCATCATTTGAAGACGAAAAACTACTAAGGAGAGCTTGTGGAACTTCATCAACAAAAGGTATGTGGAGACTGAAACTCATCTATGACTTGGAAAGTCTATTTCTACTATATCTCCTATATTGAGACATAAGTCGTGTTACAATATAGTTTTTTATTATACACGTTTTAGATTTCAAGCTGAGTTTAACTCGCTTACATATTTCTCGGAATATGTGTTGGCAAGCTTTTGCTTCGACCAATTTCATCTTATATTCTTGACGCAAGTCAGGAGATGATCATGTTAAAATTATCGAGTAACATCTTACATGGTTTGTGTGATACAATCATTTGGTGTAGACTTGGAATGTTTCGTTATGATTATTTCAATAACTTGAAAATTGCTTTTATCCTAATAGTGTGTGAAAACTGCTATTCTCATCCTCAAAGAAAGTTTCAATGACTGAAATAAGAGTTTAGAACACTTAACCATTATTGGATATGACATGTTGTGTACTTTTGCACATATGTAATCCATGTCCGGGAACCATAGCATGCGTACCCGTATGCGTACCTGTTGGCTTGAGAAATCCGGGAACCTAAGTATGCGCACCCATTCGCGTACTGGCGTAAGGTTCACGTCCGAATATTGCTGGGATTGGAAGTACGCGTACCCTTTTGCGTACTGGCGAAACCCAATCTTGGTCCAGGTATTTCAAGTATGCGTACCTTTTTGCATACTCGAAGGTTAAAGTTCTAAAATCGGTTGTGTACATGAACTTAAATATTTATATAATAAGGAATGCAATCTTTGCAAACCGTGGCTATAATGTTCATGAATTGATTCGAGTGAGTCAAACTGATTTTGCTTCAATTGTGTTCTTGTACACTTCTATGAGAATATAGCAATTGAACAACTCTTTAACTAGTTTCATTTGAGTCATTTGAACTAGTTATGGTTAAGATGAACAAGGTTGATATGATAGTAATCACATGGATAACGTCGGTTAACTATTGTTGAGCCAACATGGTGTACACATTTAGGTACGTGATACATGCATAATTCATATGATTTTAGTGTCCATTCCATACTTGTTTTAGCTATTATTATTGCATATTTTCGTATTATTACTCTTGTTTTCTATTATTTGCCTTTGTGGATGGGGAAAAACGGTTCGCTGGTTTTTTAGGGAATGAGGGAATCTCCATGCGATGGGGATTCCTCGAACCGTACAAACTGCTCAACCTCACACAGATGCACTGCAAAGGGAGTGCTTAGATTCGAGAGATCAATCTGTAGGACTCCGGCCTAAAACAAGTCAATGGCTGTTCCGGAGTCAATTCGGTCGCAAAGAGGGAGATGGGTTGATCTGTAGGAGGGAAGCTGAGAATTGTATGGATCAGTGATGATCAAGGATTGTGGATGTGTTGAAAGTTTCTGCAATTTCTGGGGAACTGTTGTAGTTGAGTTCTGTGAATAAGTTTCTAATCGAGTTTTTGTAGACAAATATCGATGATGATAATGTTTTTTGTTGTCCTCGATTTTGGACTTATTTGTATCGCAAGAATGATGAACACCCTGATCCCTGTAAGTGTGACGGTTTCTTGAGTGAAAGAGTGGGAAAGTGGGAGATCGTGGTGAAACCAGTTCCAGGTCGTGCAGAGACTTGGTTGATCACTCACCCACTACTTTACTAACTCCTTCAACCGTTGACACGACTTACTCACATTTCTCGTTGTGGATGAATCCATGTGCTGTAGGCCGCCAGACCAAAACCCTAAGTGACATCCCCCATTTGTGACGTGATTGATATCTCACAAATCGTGGAGTCTGCATGACAGACGTGCATTTAATTAGTCAAGTTGACTGATTTAGACAATGAGTCTAGGTTTTGTTGAATTGAGCATGAATGACGAATTGCTCAGTGGAACATTCGAGTAACTGAGCAAGTATTGCTCGACGAATTATTGGGTGTTGATGGTTGGATCAATATTTGAGCAATTGATCAAGTATTGTGAATTACTTAATATTGATGGCTGGGGAATTGAGCAAGTATTGCTCAATTCGACGAATTACTGAATATTGTTAGTTGGATCAACATTCGAGCAATTGAGCGATTGCTCAATTCGACGGATTACTGATAAATCACTGAATATTGATAGTTGGGTCAATATTCGAGCAATTGAGTGATTGCTCAATTCAACGGATTATTTATTGGTGCCGTGATCCAATAAAATATTAATCAAAATATTGGTAGATTACCAAATATTATATAATTAATCCGCATGTTGTTTGCTGGATCAATACGAATTTATTTAGTGTTTGAACTGCCCAGAATGATGATTTGTTGAGCGTTTGTTCAAAACCCTAATTTTTGATCGATTTCTCATTAATTGATGAATTGCTGAAAATAGGTCATGAGCGAAGGGGGGACCGACCACATGAGACTATGGACGTCCATGTGATTCCCAATTGCTCGAGTGAGCGTACATCTGGGTTCAGAGTTGACCGGCTAGTGAAGGAATGAAGATCAAATGTGGTTTCATCATATACTGAAATAGTGCTCGATTGAGCATTAGGTGATAAAACCTAATTATAAAAAAGTGAGGGACCGACCAAGGTGGCATGAGACCGGCCCTTGGTAGTCGGGACCGCTGATGGGCGTTTGCACAAACTCTGAGTTAATTGTGAAGATTTGGACCCAATATGAGCGATTGCGCAAATTAGGTCAAAAGTGTGAAAATGTGTGATACTGGCTTATTGCAAGCCTTGGGGCCGCCCTTGGTCGGTCAAGGGAGCATGCCCGTGTCTCCATAATGCCCGTGTCTCAGTTATGAGAGTTTCAGCATTTTCTGATGTGCGTTTGAGAAATATTTCAGGTTTTCAGAAGAGTTCGATCTTTGACTGAAATTCTCGTTTTTGCTCGAATGAGCAAGTATGCCCGTTTGATCAATATCTTGTAAATATTAAAATAATAATAATTTAATATATTTTTCGTGAGTAGCCTAGTCGGTCATGTGACCATGTTGACTTTTGGTTTTTTCATGATTTGCACAATATTTGAAAAAATATGGAGAAACCACGATTTTTGCTAAAACTGGGGAGTTTCACAAGATGAGAAAAATAACAATTTATGAAAGATTAGGGATTGCAAGGTGTGGGACCGGCCACAGCTAGGGCATGGCCGGCCGTCTAAGTTGCCCGGTCCCGCAACACCTTTCCCTATTTTATATTATTATTTTTTGTGAAACTACACAAAATTGGGGAAACCACAAAATATGGAGAAACCATGAGTTTTGCTCAAACAAGGAAAGTTGCTGAGATGGAGGAGTCTTCATGAGTTAATGAAGACAACAAAAATAAGGAAATATAATGGAGGAAGCATGGGACCGTCCATGGCTAGGGCACGGACGGCCGGCCCGACCCATGGGCGCTTCTCCATTATTTTAATATTGTTATTTTCTCTCTCCTGTTTTGTGCGGGATTCCTCATTTGTCCATATTTTGGATGTGTGTTCGCGCATTTGGGTGCTCGTTCGTGCATCATTGTCGAGTACACTTGCACTATTTTATGGGGCTTACTCAGTGGTAATCCAGATGCTCGATTGCTGAGTATTTATTACTAATTTATGAAATTCAGTGGAGAATGATTCATGAAATTGAGCAATAAAAATGAGTAGTTTATTATTATCAATTCATAGGATCAGTCGTGGATTCCAATATGAATTCAGAATAATAATAAAATAGGTAATACCATTCCATGGTATCGTGGATTCGACCACAGAATCAGAGTAATAAGATTGGTGGTGATATTACCATTTCATGAGATCAGCCGTGGATTCGACCATGAAATCGGAGTAATATCTATTACCATTTCATGAGATCAGCCGTGTATTCGATCATGAAATCAGAGTAATAAATTTATCTATTACCATTTCGATCATGAACTATGAGTAATGAGATAAGATAGATTATCTTTTAGGAATTCAGTGGTGAATGTCACGGTAGAATTTAATATCTTCTGTATAGTCAGTGAATCAACGAGTGTTGCCGATATCCTAAACACGTTATTGCTCTCAATCTTACGTAGAACCGCCTGGGTCTATACACGTCTCTCTACATAGTCAGGGAACAGCGAGTGTCACCGACTTCCTGAAGGCGTTATTGCTCTCAATCTTACGGAGAACCTCCCAATTATGTTATTCTACATAAAGGGCATGATGAAATGCGAGGTATCGAACGCTCAGCTAGTGGAGGCCTTCCGAAATGCATAATCATCGTGGATTCGTAAAATATGAATCGTCACATGCCTGAAAGCCGTGTCAGAAACATGTATCATGATTTTATGGTTTTGTCCTTTGTTGAAAATCCACCATCTACATTAAGTCCCCTGCTTAGATGGTGATTTTCAGTCGACGAGAGATCGGCGGTTGAACTCAGTCTACAAAGGTAGTTTCAGAATCCTCAATTTACTCCAATGGTGTCATGTACGAGCAAACGTGCGAGAGAGGACTCTGATAGTTGATTGAGTGCGATTCCGTGAGTACGGAGAGGTGAAGCATCGCTTATTTGGTCGGTCAAAGGTCCAGTTTTGGTCAATTTAGGATTTATGGACTCGAGCCCAAAAAAGAAAGCCCACGTTTTATTAGGTTTTGGAAATAAAATTGATATAAAAGGGAAGAAACCCTAAAATTATTTTATTTTTTATTGACTAACCACTTCCCTCCCTTCACCATTCTCACGCGAGTAGCAGCAGGGAAGAAAGATTTTCGTCGGACTTCAGTCGCCGCCGACCGTCACCAACCACCGTCGGCCAAATTCCGGCCGGCTCCGACAAGCTAAGTCTGGATTTTTTTAAAAAAAAAATAGTGACTTGTTCACATTTTTATTTAAAAATAAAAATCAAACTTTGATTTATGGGAAATTGGTGAAAGCAAACAATATTTGGTGAGTTCGTTAACTCGTAATGTATGCATGAGTTTGGTGATTTTATAGTGTGTGTACACGTAAAAATCAGCGAATGTTCATATGGATCATTCATGGTTTCATGTAAAGTCGGGTGTTTGACTTTAAATTTTGCTCTTCCTTGCAGGTTTGAAGAAACGAGCAAGTTTTCAAAGTTTTACGTTGTTATCACTAAGTTCGTGAAATCGTAAATAGGTAAGAGTTGAGGATTACCATTTTCATTATGAAATCAATATTAGGATAGCTGTAATCCCGTGCTTCTGATTTGGTTCCAGACGATGGTGACTTCCAGCAGTAGCAGTGATTATGATTATTATTACTCTTCCAGTTCTTCTGAAGAGGATTCCAAAGTTTCCGTAGTCAAATCGCGAGCTAAGACGAACCATGCTGAGAGAACGAAGCCTAGCACGCCTCTTAATGACCGGAGAGTCACTTATGATTAGCTTATGAAGAGAAAAACCGAGGATGACAAGTTGGACGATCATCGACGAAGAAGGGACCGAGTCATGCGATAGTGCTAGCAGCTGAGGAGAAACTTTTAACTCGAGCCGATGGTGTACCCTCTGATTCTGATGCTTCAGGAGATGAACCCGTGAGGGTGCCGCAGGATCGCAAGATTAAGCCAGACAGGCGTACCAGGGAGATCGAGAGGCTGGTAAAAGCTGACCTTGAAGCTGAGCGTAAAGAATAATAATACCAGGACTCATTATACATCGATCCTGATATTCATCCACACTTCGTCAACGGCCGTGATAGTGATTCTGACGAAGAACTCGAAGAGGATTCCGCGAAAGACGATGATGATGAATCTGATAATTCTGACAAATCTGATGACTCAGATGAATCTTATGATTAGCCTTACTCATGAACCTCTCTGAGATTTTTTTTTTGTCCAAGTAGATGTTTTCTGGTTATTTGAGCAGTTTTGCTGTAGAGACGTTTCTTTAGAGATTATTTTTTGAACCATAATCCCTTGTCATATCGTTTCCCAAATCTTCTTCATATCTCTGGCTGATGGACCAATGTCCACGTAGACAGTAATCATCCACGAAGTGCAACTATATGAATTATCTAGAGAAATATGTGGTCTGCCATATAATCAATTCATAGTCGTAATGTTGACTACACCTGAACGGTCAGTCCCCAGTATTGTTACGCTTCTCTCATTCGTCATGACTCTGATTCGGGATTTAGGGTTTCAGGAAAATCCGCAACAGACTTGTTTACCCGTTATGGGATAAGTATCCACATTTCGACTTGTAATGCCTGGGGTTTATTATATAAACAGTCCATCATCTCTTGCCTTTGTATACTATCAGAAGAAATTTTGATCACGATCATACCTCTCATCACCATGTCTGGAAGCAGTGTTTCTTCACGAAGTGAATCTCGCGCAGAACGTGTTGCGGCATTGTCCATTTCGGTGAGTTACACATTTTCTCTTATCTCCGTTCAATCAGGGTGATTGATCAAAAGAAAATAATTTGTCGCAGGATAATCAGAAGAATCATTATTCTTCTTGTAGTTTGAGACCCAAACGGACTGTTAAAGCTCCTGCCCGATACAGGTCGGCTCATGCTGAAGATGGAGCATCCGTAAGTAATTTCATAACTTATCAACTGGAGTTTTACCATGCTCGATGTTCGATAAAATTAAATATTCCTTCGCTTCATCGCAGGTTGATATTCGTGTTGTTGTCAATGCTAGAAAGAGGAAGAATGGGAAATCTGTGGTCATGGTTGACGATAGCGACGAAGATTCTACTGATTCTGTGGAGACTGGGAATAGAGTTCATACTCACGAATACCCAACAACTGGATGCCCATTTGAGGCTCCCATGATCAACAATTGCCCGAATAATGAAGTGGTTGGTGGATTCGTCATTCCCAAGTGTCACGCGCCCATGTATACCAAAATTTGGAGAAGGTATGTGGCAGGCTTCTAAAAGAGTATAGAAATTATCCCCGGCAGCGGCGCCAAAAACTTGGCAGGCCAGGAAATGTGTATAAAAATGATGCAATGGAAACGGGCCTACAGTAATACCGCAAGTGCACGGTCGTCAGTTGTAGCTCGTGCAAGTACGGGTCGATCCACAGAGATTGGGTGTGTTTCGGAAGTGTTTTAGCTAATTGGGTTTCTAATTTGCTTTGGGCTTGGAAGCCCTTTGGAAGTGTTGGGCTTAATGGGTTTGTTATAAATGAAAGGAACTGAGCTTGGGCTCAGTTGGTCTTTGAAAAGCAAATTGGGTTTGGCTATTTGAACTAGGCCTTTGGTCTTAGCTATGGAATGGGCCTTAGTGAATTTGGGCTTTGTTCTTTAACAAATGGGCTTTGGTTAAGCCCACAGATAACTGAATTGGGCTTCAGTCAGAAGTGTGATCTGGGCTTTGTTAATGAACTAGGTCTTGGGCTTAACTGGGCTTGAATTGGGCTCAGTTGGATTGGAACTTGGGTTCAGTTGTTCTAGACCTTGGGCTTCTGTTTTAGTAAAGAATCTGGGCCTTTGGGCTGATTTGGACTTGGCTTGGCAACTGCAAGGGCAATGCACAACAGGAGCAGGTGCACAGCAAGGATTGCAGCAGCAGCTTCAGCAGCAGCACTAGCAGGGGAAGCAACAGCAGGAGCAAGGGCTGCAGCAGTTGCAGGGCAGGAGAGGAAGCAAAGCAGCACAAGTGCTGCAGTAGAAGAAAAAGGCAGCTGCAGCTTGACAGCAGCAGTTGCAGAAATGCAGCAGCAGCAAAAGTGACAGAAAAAGAACTGCACAGCAGCACAAGAGCTGCAGCAGCAATTGTAGCAAATAGAAGAAATGCAGCAGGAGCAAAAGTGACAGAAAAAATGCAAAACAGAAAATGCAGAAAAACCAAACAAGTGAAAGAAAATAATACTAACAGTTGAAGATGGGTGGCAAACTAGGGCAATGATTCCACCTAGACTAAGTTGGACATTCCAATTACAACCAAATTGTCCTCCCAAGGTACTAGCTATCTGATTAGAGCATAACTAGTCTGAGGTTTGGACCATAAGCAATTCACATGGGTTGCTGCACTTTCAGTCACAGGGGTATCCTAACTACAGAGTATGCCTGACATACAATGTGAGAGCAAAGTGATGAAAAGCAAAAATTGTAATCTCCTACACAGTGGCTTTAAGGTTTCATCTTCACCCTAGTGGTGAATTAGAACATGCTAACAAACATCAAACAGATACACACAACAACATCATACACATCACAGTAAAAAACATATGCAAATGGTTAACAGTGCAGTGTAACAGGAGCAAGATAATAACAGTAACAGTTGAAATTAAGCTAACCCAAATTGGGTGGAAACTTGGCTAGTCCAAGAACAAGTTTTACATCTCATACATCAGTTCTATTTATACCCAAATTAGCAAATTAGGGTTTACACCCATTTTCCCCAAATACATTCAACACACAGTACAATTAGGGTTTAAATTATTACCCAAAATTTAGCTTCCAAACTCCAAAATTTGCTCGACCCATGCTTCTTGATGTCCCTCTGATGCTCTTCCTGCTCCTATTGTCCCCTAATTTCTAGCTATTTTACTCACCCCAAAACCTAGGGTTTCAGAGGTTGTGAGGAGAAGAAAATAACTAGGCTAGGGATATGGGGGTGTTGTCGGTGAAGAGATAGTGGTGGCAGTGATGGAACTGGTGGTGGTGACGGAAGTGACAGCGGCAGAGAGGGGAGGTGGTGGAGTTGCAGAGCTCTGCAACTGTCGGGTGAAGGAGATGAAGTTTTGGGAAGAAGGAGGTGTTTGGGTGGTAGTATAGGCATCGGTGCTAGGGTGTGAGGCGGAGACCTCAAGTTTAGATGTTGGCGAATCTGAGATGTTGGATCATTGGTTCTGAGTGGAATCGAACGGATAGATGGAAGGATGTGTGAAGCGACCGTCGGATTCTGAGGTGCAACGAAGTTAACGGCACCAGATGGAGTTAGGTACTGTAGTGTAAGGCGGAATCATCGGGATTTGATGCACAGGCATAGGAGCGACCGTTGGATTCAACTACCATCTAATCTGAAGGCTTGGAATTTCAGCGCTGTGGTGCTCGGCGGAGACATCAGATTTTGATGATCTATGAAGGAGCGACCGTCGGATGCTTCTGAGAACTGATCTGATGGCTGAGAACGGAGGCGCTTTTGTGTGTAGAAAATGAGGTTGTGCGCACCATTCTTCGCGGCTTCCTTGCGTAATTTCTCCCAGCTTTTCACTACTTTTCTGCTCTTTTCGCTCCGCGACTCATCCGAACTTTATTTATTACCTAAAAATGCAAAATTAATTAATAAAAATATTTATTCTTGAAAACAATGAAAATACAGAATATGGGATAAAATGTAGAATTAATGCACAAAAGATGAGTAAATGCCAACAAAAAGGGATAAAATATATACAATATTTGGCACTCATCAAATACCCCCAAACCTGAATTTTACTTGTCCTCAAGTAAAACAAAACTAAGGAAATCCTACCTATACCACTGTCGCTGGTCTCTCGAATGCATTTAGCGTATGCACTAAGCCTTTTAAACCACTAAGTGTCCCTAGTGGACGAGTTGAAGTCTCGTGAAGGTTTACCAGAGGTGTACCTACAAAACCTAGGTCAAAATATAAGCTCAGATTCCATCAAATGTGACATGTGCAAAACAGTTTAAGCTCACAGCAAAATGGAGATGTCAATCTAGCTATCAAAGGCACAATCCTAGCACTGATAACAAATAAAGACATGTGATAAGAGTGTAAAGTGTATCTACACATGTGTAAAGAAAGATCTGAAGTTATGACTACTAATCACCAAGAGATAGTTTCTCAGGCTAAGAACCAAGGTCGAAATCTAGCTAGCTGTCCGGACTTTACGAGAATTGTGAATGAGTTGGAGGTATTTCACAATTTCTCGCGTTGTACATCAATGGCATACACCCTCCTTGCTTATTACAAAAGAAACAACAAAAGATGACTATTTACATGACTCTTATTTACATTGACAAATCTCTTTATTTTTGGAACAAGAGATGATGGAATTGATAAATACTTGATTTTTTGGTATTTTTCTGATTTTTTTTTTTTTTCTGAATATATACATCGTTTTTTTTTTTTTTTTTTTTTTTTTTTTTTTTTTTTTTTTTTTTTTTTTTTTTGAACAAGGAAACACTTTTGATACAAATACAAAAGGAAACAAAAGATTACATGACACTTTGCAAGAGGTAGCCCTTTTTGATGCACCCAGTTAAATTCGATGGTTGTCTTTCTTAATGTAACCTCCATCTTCTATCCCAACCAACCAAAGAACAAGCTAGTCAAGTTTCGTTCAGTATTCTAAAGTGATTGGCAATCGTAACTTCCTATCCAACACCTTGAAGATCGAGGCCATACATGTATTGGTAGATCGTGCGCGTGCAAATTTCTTATCACTATGTGAATTGTGCTAGAATCAGGGTGCCTAAATATCTAGACTAAGACTCCTAATAAAAATACATATTTGCACAAGAGTCAACATTTCAAGGTAAATGAGCTCCATTTTTTATGATTTTTTTTCAATTTTTTAATTTTTTTGAATTTTGATTTTTCAATTTTTTTTGGAATTTTTCAATTTTTTCAAAAAGAAGGAGTTCGTTTTTAATTATAGCAAATTATCATGGTATCTACTCTATACCCCCAAACCTAAACTAAACATTGTCCTCAATGTTTCAAAATATGGAAAGAATTAAAATGCAACATATGGAAAGGGACATGCTGAGTAGAGTAAAAGGAGAGAGAATACCCGATTTCGGCGAAAGCAGAATTAAAACTCCGTTATTCAAGGCAAAAATCCAACATATTTCAGCCGAGATCATATTGGATTAGCAAAATATATACAAAAGGAACAAAAGGGTTTTTAAAATTTTATCTACTGGATTATATACAAAAATATTCACCATACACTAACAATCTAAAGAGTTGAGGATCAACCCAAAAGACGAAGTGTAGACATTTCAACAGCTTCACACAATAATAATATGAAAGAAACGCAAGTGAAACTGTGAAACAAAATGAGCTACCCCCAAACCTGGATTTTACAGAAGATATAATTTTGAAAACAAAATCGCGCAGTTTTGGGGGTTCATCATGCAAAAGGTCTAGCTCAAAATGAACTGTGCTAGGGACGGGCAAACATGCTAATTCCAACTGTGGTTCCTCAAATGTATTATATTTGGAAGCAAAATAGTCCAAGAGGACTTGGGAAGCACACAGTTCCAAACCTAGGTTGGGAATTTTCAGAAAAATTGGTTTTACAATATTGGTACAAACCAAATCTAGGTTGGGTGGAAGGCCAACAGATTGTGACTTAGGTAGAAGAATAGGCATATCATTATCAATCAAATCAAAATCTCCTAAATCATCTACACATGTCACATCATGCTCACAATCATCATACAAATTGGCAAGATCACAATCAGAATCATCAACATCATCAACAGATTCATTCTCATGCATCGGCAAATCAGGAGAAATATCACAATGTGACCTAGGTAGAGAATCAGACACATCACTTATATTTTCATGCATAATAACATTAGTGTCTACAGAAGATTCTACTATTCCTATGTCATGCTCATCTTCACAGAATAATTGTACGAATCCCATGTCAATATCAAAATCATATGAATTACA
Organism: Papaver somniferum; assembly: GCF_003573695.1. NCBI lineage: Eukaryota > Viridiplantae > Streptophyta > Magnoliopsida > Ranunculales > Papaveraceae > Papaver > Papaver somniferum. Next base: position 51,686,890 of record NC_039363.1, read on the forward strand.
ATGAGTATTAGAAAAAACAACATTCATGAAGGTCGAGGGCGAGAAGCCATATGTTATTGAACCAACAGGTTCCACAATATTTTCATGTTCTTCTAACACATCATCATAATCATCATCATGGTAGCATGCATATTGGTCCTCATTAAAAGTGGTGGTGTCGTTAGTCGATTCATGTTCCTCTAAATTAGGTTCATATTCAACATCATTTACATGAATGGGACTAGACACTTCATTAGGGACAACATACATTTCCTCATGAATTTCCTCCTTTTGTAGGTGAAGCAAAATCTGATCTAAATATGCCTGAATTCGTGATGTAGATCTATCGAAGTTTTGCTCACTAAGTCTTAAAGCTTCTGTGGTGGAGTCTAAATTCATGTGAGTACAAAATTCTTCATGTTCAAATTGTGGTGATTGGTACATGTGTGCATGGTCATTAGGGTTTATAAAAGATTGATCGCAACCCTCAAAGGATTGATTATGGTCCCAATGACTACCATTCTCACAATTTATAGGCGTTTCATACATTGGATTTTCTCTAGATTGCCTAAAATTATGCAAAATATGACAATTCTCAACAGGGTGGTCTAAACTACCACATGCGGGACATGCATAGATTTCAGGTTGCCTAAGAAAATTAGATGTGACAGATTCCTCATGTGATTGCATTTCTAAAGCTGCGATTCGAGCTTCTAATTGATCCATCAGAGATGATTGTGTGAGTGAGGCACTAGCAAAATGTTCATTTTCACGTTGCGATAAATGATGCATGTATGAATAGTCATTAGGGTTCATGTATTGCGGCTCGGGACTTTGAAAATGTCCATAATAATTCCTATAACTATTGACATCATGGTCTGTGGGAGGTTCATAACGTGAAGTTTATCCATACGCAAGTTCTCTAAGGGATTCGTTGTATTCCCCAACAGTAGAAAAAGATCTATACATGATTGGGCTCTAAGCTCAAAATTTGGTTTTTAAGGGATTGGACTTTTTGGAAAAATTTGGTTTTGTTGGGAAAAATTTGGTTTTGGCGGGAGACATTTGGTTTTAATGGGAAAAAGAAAAATTTTGGTTTTTAATGTGGGAGCAGAATAAAATTTGGTTTTTAAAATCTGGGAGCAAGTAAATTTTTTTTTTTTTTTTTTTTTTTTTTAAATAATAAAAAGAAGAAAATAAAAATTTGGTTTTTGAAATGGGAGCAAGCCCACTGTGCAAGCCTCTAATGAAATGAAGGAAGGCTGCGGCCCACAATCGGTTATCAGCTGGGTTTAAACCCAGAGTCCAAAATACAAGTCCAATGGAAAAATTTAAACAAGCCCACACAAAATAAATACAAGCCCACAAATTAAACAACAAGCCCACACATAAATTATTACAAACCCAAAATAGAAAAATAAAAAGCCCAAAAAAATTGGGTTAATTATTACAAGCCCACAAATAAAAAATTGGAAACCCACAGGTTGGGTTCTCTCAAATGGAATGGGTTTAGGCTTACCGTTTTAGCACAGCCCAGCTGCTCTGATATTGTTGCAAAAACCCAGTTGGGTTTTGGTTCTTTTCCTTGGTGGCGTCCCAGCAGAGGAAAAACAGGTTCAGAATCAGCAGGTCCAACAGCAAATGAAATGAAGCAGATGCAGATGCAAATGCTATGCAGTGAAATACATAATAGCTAAGAAAAAACACAGATAAAACACAGCACCAATCCCCGGCAGCGGCGCCAAAAACTTGGCAGGCTTCTAAAAGAGTATAGAAATTATCCCCGGCAGCGGCGCCAAAAACTTGGCAGGCCAGGAAATGTGTATAAAAATGATGCAATGGAAACGGGCCTACAGTAATACCGCAAGTGCACGGTCGTCAGTTGTAGCTCGTGCAAGTACGGGTCGATCCACAGAGATTGGGTGTGTTTCGGAAGTGTTTTAGCTAATTGGGTTTCTAATTTGCTTTGGGCTTGGAAGCCCTTTGGAAGTGTTGGGCTTAATGGGTTTGTTATAAATGAAAGGAACTGAGCTTGGGCTCAGTTGGTCTTTGAAAAGCAAATTGGGTTTGGCTATTTGAACTAGGCCTTTGGTCTTAGCTATGGAATGGGCCTTAGTGAATTTGGGCTTTGTTCTTTAACAAATGGGCTTTGGTTAAGCCCACAGATAACTGAATTGGGCTTCAGTCAGAAGTGTGATCTGGGCTTTGTTAATGAACTAGGTCTTGGGCTTAACTGGGCTTGAATTGGGCTCAGTTGGATTGGAACTTGGGTTCAGTTGTTCTAGACCTTGGGCTTCTGTTTTAGTAAAGAATCTGGGCCTTTGGGCTGATTTGGACTTGGCTTGGCAACTGCAAGGGCAATGCACAACAGGAGCAGGTGCACAGCAAGGATTGCAGCAGCAGCTTCAGCAGCAGCACTAGCAGGGGAAGCAACAGCAGGAGCAAGGGCTGCAGCAGTTGCAGGGCAGGAGAGGAAGCAAAGCAGCACAAGTGCTGCAGTAGAAGAAAAAGGCAGCTGCAGCTTGACAGCAGCAGTTGCAGAAATGCAGCAGCAGCAAAAGTGACAGAAAAAGAACTGCACAGCAGCACAAGAGCTGCAGCAGCAATTGTAGCAAATAGAAGAAATGCAGCAGGAGCAAAAGTGACAGAAAAAATGCAAAACAGAAAATGCAGAAAAACCAAACAAGTGAAAGAAAATAATACTAACAGTTGAAGATGGGTGGCAAACTAGGGCAATGATTCCACCTAGACTAAGTTGGACATTCCAATTACAACCAAATTGTCCTCCCAAGGTACTAGCTATCTGATTAGAGCATAACTAGTCTGAGGTTTGGACCATAAGCAATTCACATGGGTTGCTGCACTTTCAGTCACAGGGGTATCCTAACTACAGAGTATGCCTGACATACAATGTGAGAGCAAAGTGATGAAAAGCAAAAATTGTAATCTCCTACACAGTGGCTTTAAGGTTTCATCTTCACCCTAGTGGTGAATTAGAACATGCTAACAAACATCAAACAGATACACACAACAACATCATACACATCACAGTAAAAAACATATGCAAATGGTTAACAGTGCAGTGTAACAGGAGCAAGATAATAACAGTAACAGTTGAAATTAAGCTAACCCAAATTGGGTGGAAACTTGGCTAGTCCAAGAACAAGTTTTACATCTCATACATCAGTTCTATTTATACCCAAATTAGCAAATTAGGGTTTACACCCATTTTCCCCAAATACATTCAACACACAGTACAATTAGGGTTTAAATTATTACCCAAAATTTAGCTTCCAAACTCCAAAATTTGCTCGACCCATGCTTCTTGATGTCCCTCTGATGCTCTTCCTGCTCCTATTGTCCCCTAATTTCTAGCTATTTTACTCACCCCAAAACCTAGGGTTTCAGAGGTTGTGAGGAGAAGAAAATAACTAGGCTAGGGATATGGGGGTGTTGTCGGTGAAGAGATAGTGGTGGCAGTGATGGAACTGGTGGTGGTGACGGAAGTGACAGCGGCAGAGAGGGGAGGTGGTGGAGTTGCAGAGCTCTGCAACTGTCGGGTGAAGGAGATGAAGTTTTGGGAAGAAGGAGGTGTTTGGGTGGTAGTATAGGCATCGGTGCTAGGGTGTGAGGCGGAGACCTCAAGTTTAGATGTTGGCGAATCTGAGATGTTGGATCATTGGTTCTGAGTGGAATCGAACGGATAGATGGAAGGATGTGTGAAGCGACCGTCGGATTCTGAGGTGCAACGAAGTTAACGGCACCAGATGGAGTTAGGTACTGTAGTGTAAGGCGGAATCATCGGGATTTGATGCACAGGCATAGGAGCGACCGTTAGATTCAACTACCATCTAATCTGAAGGCTTGGAATTTCAGCGCTGTGGTGCTCGGCGGAGACATCAGATTTTGATGATCTATGAAGGAGCGACCGTCGGATGCTTCTGAGAACTGATCTGATGGCTGAGAACGGAGGCGCTTTTGTGTGTAGAAAATGAGGTTGTGCGCACCATTCTTCGCGGCTTCCTTGCGTAATTTCTCCCAGCTTTTCACTACTTTTCTGCTCTTTTCGCTCCGCGACTCATCCGAACTTTATTTATTACCTAAAAATGCAAAATTAATTAATAAAAATATTTATTCTTGAAAACAATGAAAATACAGAATATGGGATAAAATGTAGAATTAATGCACAAAAGATGAGTAAATGCCAACAAAAAGGGATAAAATATATACAATATTTGGCACTCATCAGTATGGGCATATTGCTACGACCGAAGTATGGAAAGGATTTATACCAACCCTTCTGACTAAATTTGCAGGGTTGTTACCGATCATTGAGGAGATGAACCAGATGCATCTGCGAGATGTCAAGAATCAGGAACTGCACAAATGGGACGAGATGATTTCAAACTGTGAAACCCTATAGTTCAACATAGGCTGGCTTCGTCATAGGCTCGAGACGATCAAAATTCACAAGGTGGCGGATGCTGCTGATGTGATTCCTACGACCACTGCCATATTGAAGGAGGAGAAGATACTTTCCTTGGAGTCAGCAAGAGTTGAAAAGGCGGTTCAGGACTTGAAAATGAAAACCAAAAATTTCCGGAAGAAGCTTGACAGGGTTTTCTATAGAGATTATCCTCTGTTGGATGGTTTGCTCTGAGTGAGCATTTGAAAGAATTTTTTTTATGTAGGCTTGAGATTTTATTTTGAATAAAGTAGATGATTGAAATATTCTTGTGAGATTCATAAAATACTTGGAATTTTGAATGAATGGGCATACTACATACTCTTTTGGAGAGAACGGAAATTACATTTAAAAATTTAATACTTTGAGGATCGTTCAAGCATAATACGCCTTGAGCCACTTTCCATTGATGACGTTTCCTTCGAATCCTCCTTAACAACTAAGATTTTGTAATATCCGCTAGTACGGCTATGATAACTACATAAGGCCCTTCCCATTTAGGAGAGAACTTGGGGGCGGACATGTCTTGCTGGATATATTTTGTTGTTTTCAAAACCAAATCTCCTACTTGGAATATTTGAGGTCTTACCATTTTGTTGTATGCCTTGAAAATTCTCTATTTGTAGGTTTCCACATATTTTTCTACCTTGGTCATTCTCGATTCAAGCATGTCTAACTCTACAATCCTCGAGTTAGATACTTCGGCTTCATCCCATTGCACCCCACTGGCCGAAGCGATTCTTGCAGAGGGAATCTTGATCTCGGCTGGGAGGATAGCAACAGCGCCATAAACAAGAGAAAACGGTGAAGTCCCAATTGAACTCCTTGGTGCAGCACGGTAAGCCTATAAAGCCATGTGTAATTCCTCATGCCATGTTCGTGGATTGTCATGAACTGTTCGACTGAGAATCTGGATCGAGGTTTTGTTGGTACTCTCCGCTTGTACGTTTCCTTGGGGATAGTCCGGTGTGGAGAAAATCTGTTTGATTCCATATTCCTCGAGAAATTCTGCAACATGTTTGTTGGCGAAGGGAGTTCCATTATCTGTGATAATGTGTTTAGGAATGTCGAATCTGAATATGATATATTCTTTGATGAAAGCTGCAATTGTGACTCCAGTGGTGCTTCGAAGAGGAATAACTTCAACCCACTTGGTGAAATACTTAGTTGCTGTAATGATGTATTCATGTTGCTTCGAAGATGTTGGATTGATTTTTCCGATAATATCCAGTCCCCAGCTGTAGAAGGGCCATGAACTGCTCACAAAATTTAATGGGAGATAAGGAGTGTGAATGAGGTTATCGTGAACTTGGCATTGATGACATCTCCGAACATAGGCAGCTGCATCATCTTCCATGGTTGGCCAGTAATATTTCTCATGAATTTGGAGAAATAATTTCTTCTTTCCTTGGTGTTCACCTTCGTGCATCTCTTTCAAGATTGTAGGAATTTCATGTTCATCCAAGCATCTCAGGAGGTTCCCACCAAATCTTTTGCGATACAAAATCCCTTCCAGGTAGACAAAACGTTTGGCTCCCTGAATGAGTTTGATTGCTCTCTTCTTCTCTGATGGAAGATCGTTGTCGCGAAGATAATTTATGTAAGGTTCTCTCCAGTCCCCAGTATGATAGATTGTTAGAATTTCCAAATGATGAGGCGGTGTCTGACAATTGGGAAATGATCCTTGCAGCATCCTCGACTGAGCTTCCATAGAGGGCCAATAGTAACCAAGCCTTTGAATCCTTCTGTAGATTGCGACCACTAGGGTTTGCCCACATATTTCCTCATGTATGTGTTTGAGATGTTCACTGTCCTATTCATCTCCAAGGCATAGTGACAAGGATCCATCAGGATTGCGATAATATAACGCTCCGTGCAGCAGGAAAAAGTTTTTCAACTCCTTGAGACTAATTTTCCCCTCAGTAATAGAATTGCTCAATTCATGAATGATGGGAGCCCGCCAGTCGTTCGATTGAGCATCTTCGACTTGAGTAATCCAGGTAGATGATACGGAACGCCTTTGTACAGTGATGGATTTCTCGGATCCTTCAAACTGCAGTTTTGATGCTAGAGTTGCTAGACAATCAGCATGTTTATTGTTGGTACGGCTGGTATGGACAATTGTTGCAAATGAGTTAATAGTCGTTGCTCCTCGGTCCTGAACGGAGCAAGTGTTATTTTTTTTAGAGAGTATACGCCGTTCATTTGATTCACCAGCAACTTTGAGTCTCCTCTGATTTCTAAGTGCTTTGCTCCGGCCTTCTTGGCTAAAGATAACCCTAGGAGAAAAGCTTCATATTCTGCTGAATTGTTGGTGCAGTGAAAATACAGCTTGAATGAATGTAAGAAGACTTCACCGGATGGAGATACTAGCATAATTCCGACTCCACCAGTATCATTGCTCGGAGTGGCAGATCCATCAAAATATAGTAACCATGTTTCTTCTTGAATGACTGAAATTTCTTGAAACTCACCGGGCACTTCTTCATGCAACATTGTGATGTCTTCTCCGAGGAAAGCAGCAAGTAAGTCTACGACTGCTTGTCCTTTGATTGCTTTTGGAGGGACACACGCTATGTCAAATTCTGACATTTGAAGTAGCCATTTTGTTGGTCTCCCGATCAATGCAGGTTTCGACAGTAAGAATTTTATGGGATCAGCTTTGGCCACCAGCACGACTCTGTTTGATAGTAGATAATGTCTGAATCTCTGAATTGCGTGAACCAATGCTAGACACGCCCTTTCAGCCTTTGGGTATCGGAGTTGGGAATCCCTCATTGTGCGACTGAAATAATAAATTGAACGTTCGATACCTTCTTCATCCTCTTGAGCAAGGAGTGCTCCAATGGAGACATCACTAGAGGCTGTGTAAAGTATCAGCGGTCGTCCTTGCACTGGAGATTTCATGAAAGCGGGTGATAGTAATATTTGCTGTATTTTCTGAAATGCTTCTTGTTGAACGTATGTTCATTCAAAATTTGCTCCTTTATTCAACAGAGGAGTGAATTAAGCAATGAGTTGAGCAAGTCCAGGAATGAAACGCCGGATATAATTGATTTTTCCCATGAAACTCTGGAGCTCCTTCACAGTTCGTGGAGGAGGCATGGCAGTAATAGCTTTTGTCTTGTCTGGATCAACCTTGATTCCTTCTGCAGTAACCAGGAATCCAAGAAACTTTCCATAAGAAACACCAAAAGCACATTTTAGAGGATTCATATTTAGTTTGTATTCCCTGCATCTTTCGAAGACTTGTCTTAGGATTTCTAGGTGGGATGCCCGAGTCTTCGATTTCACCACCACATTGTCAACATAGTCCTCAACTTGCTTGTGCATCATGTCATGGAATATTGCGGTCATGGCTCGTTGATAAGTGGCTCCTGCGTTCTTCAGCCGAAAGGCATCACTATGTAGTGGAAGTTTCCAATGGGAGTCCGAAATGCAGTATTTTTAGCGTCATGCTCATACATCTTGATTTGGTTGTATCTACTGTAACCGTCCATGAACGAGAACATGTCATGACCGCTGGTTGAGTTGACGAGCATATCAATGTTTGGTAATGGAAAGTCATCCTTCGGGAAACACTTGTTCAAGTTCATGAAATCCACACAACACCGGATCTTGCCATTTTTCTTCTTGACTGGGACAATGTTCGCCAGCCACGTTGGATGTTGAATGGGTTTTATGAATCCCGTTGTTAATAGTTTCTGGATTTCCACCTTGATTTGCTCCTCAACCTCGTGTCTGAATTGCCTGGGCGGTTGTTTGATAGATTTGGAACCGGGAGTGATGTGCAGATGATGAGTGATTAATTTATCTTCCAGGCCAGGCATCTCTTCGTACGTCCAGGCAAAGATATCTTGGTACTCTTTCAATAGACCTATCAATCCTTCTCGTTCCTCATGTGAGAGAGCAGAACTGATTAAAATTGGTCTTGGGTTCTCGTCTATTCCAATGTTGATAGTCTCAAGATCGTCAGTTGTGGAATCTGTGTCATCTTGCAGCTGTCGTGGTGCATCTCGAATTTCTTCATCGGGTGATTGCTCACTCTGGAATGATTCTTCAGGGCGGGGAGAATTTTCATCGACCTCCTCTATTAATTGCTAATACTTGCGACAGAGATAAATGACTCTCCCTTCTGCATTATAATCAGTAGTAAAGTTGGACTTTTTATGAGTCATACCTTGATCCTAGCGACGCTTGAGTGGTGTGGTAGGTGACTTGACGGATTTAGCATTTGTTGATGATGGTTTGTAAGCTTTCTCAATAGACTTCCATCTTAGGAGTGGAGTACTGCAGATCTTGCTTGGAGGTTCGGGGATATTCTTGGAGGTTCCAGGAACTCAGCATCATAAACTGGAGCATAAGGAAACATCAAATCTGGGATGCGGACAATTTTGTTGTTTAACAAAGCCTTCATACACTGGTGGTATGTTGAAGGAACAACCTTATTATCATGAAGCCATGGTCTTCCGAGTATCATGTGATAGTCAGGGTCTTTCTAGATCACATGAAACTTGATAGTAGATCGAATTGGACCCACTTTCAGATCCACATAGACATACTCGTATGTGTGACTCTGGTTTCCTTCAAATCTCGTCATCATTATGGAATGATGAACGATTTTTCTTTGTGGAACTTTGGCATCCTTGAGAGTCTTCATAGTGATAAGATTCATGGAAGCACCTGTGTCGATGAGAACTCTCTTGAATTCGGAGTCCTTAATGGAAGAAATTATGAAAATGGCTCGGTTATGCCCTTCCTCCGCCATTCGGTCTTCCTCAGTGAAGGTGATGTTGTTGATCGAAAGTTCAGATACCATGGACACTTGTTCAACCACCTGAGATGATGGAACTATTCGCGCATCAGATGATATTTTGTTGAGTGCGGCAAACGTGTCTGTGCGTTGACCTCTGGAGAAATGGAGGAGTTCACATATGTTCTCGATAAAATGTGTGACCTCTTGTTCCACCGGCTTTTCATATGTGGTGAAGCTGTTCAGCGTCGGAGTTTCTTGAGCAGGGGCGCCACTCAAGTCTGATGCCAGTCTGAAGAGGAAATTCAATATGTTGTTCAACGTCTCTTTCATCAGGTCCATGTTCCTTGTATGAATCTCCTGTACTCGTGCCAGTTCGATCAAGGTCGGGATTTCCCCGTCGTCCGTTCCATTGGAATGAGTGTTGGAAGGAGGAACATTTCCATTCGAAAGATTCTGACTGGAATTCGAAGTGGTTGAGTTAGACCTAAGACCAACCATTTTGTAAAATGAAAGATTGCAACCGAGAGATTAATCTCCCACTGTGGTCGCCAATCTGTGAATGGGGAAAAACGATTCGCTAGTTTTTTAGGGAATGAGGGAATCGCCGTGCGATAGGGATTCCTTGAAACGACCAAACTTCTCAACCTCACACAGATGCACTGCAAAGGGAGTGCTTAGATTCGAGAGATCAATCTGTAGAACTCCGGCCTAAACCAAGTCAATGGCCATTCCAGAGTCAATTCGGTCGCAAAGAGGGAGATGGGTTGATCTGTAGGAGGGAAGCTGAGAATTGTGTGGATCAGTGATGATCAAGGATTATGGATGTGTTGAAGGTTTCTGCAATTTTTGGTGAACTGCTGAAGTTGAGTTATGTGAATAAGTTTCTAATCGAGTTTTGTAGACAAATATCGATGATGATAATGTTTTTTGTTGTCCTCGATTTTGGACTTATTTATATTGCAAGAATGATGAACACCCTGATCCCTGTAAGCGTGACGGTTTCTTGAGTGAAAGAGTAGGAAAGTGGAAGGTCGTGGTGAAACTAGTTCCAGGTCGTGCGGAGACTTGGTTGATCACTCACCCACTACTTTGCTAACTCCTTCAACCGTTGACACGACTTACTCACATTTCTCGTTGTGGATGAATCCACGTGTTGTAGGCCGACAAACCAAAACCCTAAGTGATATCCCCCATTTGTGACGTGATTGATGTCTCACAAATCGTGGAGTCTGCATGATAGACGTGCATTTAATTAGTCACGTTGACTGATTTAGACAATGATTCTAGGTTTTGTTGAATTGAGCATGAATGACGAATTGCTCTGTGGAACATTCGAGTAACTGATCAAGTATTGCTCGACGAATTACTGGGTGTTGATGGTTGGATCAATATTTGAGCGATTGAGCAAGTATTGCGAATTACTGAATATTGATGGCTGGGCAATTGAGCAAGTATTGCTCAATTCGACGAATTACTGAATATTGTTAGTTGGATCAACATTCGAGCAATTGAGCGATTACTCAATTCGACAGATTACAGATAAATCACTGAATATTGATAGTTGGGCAATTGAGCAAGTATTGCTCAATTCGACGAATTACTGAATATTGATAGTTGGGTCAATATTCGAGCAATTGAGTGATTGCTTAATTCGACGGATTATTTATTGGTGTCGTGACCCAATAAAATATTAATCAAAATATTGGTATATTACCAAATATTATATTATTAATCCGCGTGTTGTTTGCTGGATCAATATGAATTTATTTAGTGTTTGAACAACCCAGAATGATGATTTGTTAAGCGTTTGTTCAAAACCCTAATTTTTGATCGATTGCTCATTAATTGACGAATTGCTGAAAATAGGTCATGAGCGAAGGAGGGACCGACCACATGAGACTATGGACGTCCATGTGATGCCCAGTTTCTCGAGTGAGCGTACACCTGGGTTCAGAGTCGACCGGTTGGTGAAGGAATGACGATTAAATGTGGTTTCATCATTTACTGAAATAGTGCTCGATTGAGCATTAGGTGATAAAACCTAATTATAGAAAAGTGAGGGACCGACCAAGGTGGCATGATACCGGCCCTTGGTGGTCGTGGGACAGCTGATGGGTGTTTGAACAAACTCTGAGTTAATTGTGAAGTGTTTGGACCCAATATGAGCGATTGCGCAAATTAGGTCAAAAGTGTGAAAATGTGTGGGACCGGCTTATTGCAAGCCTTGGAACCGCCCTTGGTCGGTCAAGGGAGCATGCCCATGTCTCCATAATGCCCGTGTCTCAGTTATGAGAGTTTCAGCATTTTCTGATGTGCGTTTGAGAAATATTTCAGGTTTTCAGAAGAGTTCGATCTTTGACTGAAATCCTCGTTTTTGCTCGAATGAGCAAGTAAGCTCGTTTGATCAATATTTTGTAAATATTGAAATAATAATATTTTAATATATTTTTCGTGAGTAGCCTAGTCGGTCATGTGACCATGTTGACTTTTGGCTTTTTCATGATTTGCACAATATTTGAGAAAATATGGAGAAACCACGATTTTTGCTAAAACTGGGGAGTTTCACAAGATGAGAAAAATAACAATTTATGAAAGATTAGGGATTGCAAGGTGTGGGACCGGCCACGGCTAGGGCATGGCCATCCGGCTAAGTTTCCCGGTCCCGCAACACCTTTCCCTATTTATTTTTTGTGAAACTACATAAAATTGGGAAAACCACAAAATATGGAGAAACCATGAGTTTTGCTCAAATAAGGAAAGTTTCTGAGATGGAGGAGTCTTCATGAGTTTATGAAAACAACAAAAATAAGGAAAATTAATGGAGGAAGCATGGGACCGGCCACGGCTAGGGCACGGCCGTCCCGGCCCATGGGCGCTTCTCCATTATTTTAATATTGTTATTTTCTCTCTCCTGTTTTGTGCGGGATTCCTCGTTTGTCCATATTTTGGATGTGCGTTCGCGCATTTGGGTGCTCGTTCGTGCATCATTGTCGAGTACACTTGCACTGTTTTATGGAGCTTACTCAGTGGTAGTCCAGATGCCCGATTGCTGAGTATTTATTACTATGAAATTCAGTGGAGAATGATTCATGAAATTGAGCAATAAAAATGAGTAGTTTATTATTATCAATTCATAGGATCAGTCGTGGATTCGACTATGAATTCGGAATAATAATAAAATAGGTATTACCATTCCATGGGATCGTGGATTCGACCACAAAATCGGAGTAATAAGATTGGTGGTGATATTACCATTTCATGAGATCAGCCGTGGATTCGACCATGAAATCAGAGTAATATCTATTACCATTTCATGAGATCAGTCGTGGATTCGATCATGAAATCGGAGTAATACATTTATCTATTACCATGTCGATCATGAAATCGGAGTAGTACATTTGTCTATTGCTTTCAATCTTACGGAGAACCGCATGGGTCTATACACGTCTCTCTACATAGTCAGGGAACACCGAGTGTCACCGACGTCCTGAAGGCGTTATTGCTCTCAATCTTACGGAGAACCGCCCAATTATGTTATTCTACATAGAGGGCATGATGAAATGTGAGGTATCGAACGCTCATCTAGTGGAGGCCAATGCATAATCATCATGGCTTCGTAAAATATGAATCGTCACATGCCTGAAAGCCGTGTCAGAAACATGTGTCATGATTTTACAGTTTTTTCCTTTGTTGAAAATCCACCATCTACAACCTCTATTATGTGAATCATCCAAAAAAGAGCTACAAAGTGCTGAAAATACCAAAGAAGATAAGTATTCCAAGTATCCAAGTGACCAAGTCCAAGAAAAGTGGAAGAAGTGCGACGAAAAGGAGCAAAACGCTCAAAATCAAGAGATGGGTCAAATACCGATATTAACTCATTCAAATTAAGGATTTATCACCATCATCTTTAACATAATTGAAAGATAAAAATAATTCCAAAAGAATGAGGTCATTCCGAGTTCGGACGAAGAAGTTGTGGCCAAAACAAGCTTTTTATCCAATACCGAAGACAAGCAAGTATGCAAACGGGTACGCATACTTAGTTCCGAAAATTTCTTCTGGAATTTGAAGTAAGCATACCGGTACGCATACTTAGCAAGTATACAAACGGGTATGCATACTTGTGAAGGCCTAAGGTAACGTTTGGGGTTGTTATTTCGTATTTTCGAATCGGGTTCTTGAACCGAACTAAATACTTGAAGGCCAAGCAATGTAAACCTATATAAAGAGGTATTAGGTCATGAATGAAACATCATCAATAGGTCACGAAATTGTAAGGTTTGGAGAGAAGAAACATCACACGGAGCGAAAGCTAGGGTTTCAGAGCGATTCCTCTTTCGTAACGTTATCTCTTTACTTTTATCATATGTATACCATGGATACTTCTACATCCATGAGTAGCTAAACATCTATTGATTGGGTATGGATTCTAAGTTGTAAACAAGATTTGAGTTATTATATTAATCTACTTTGAAGTTCTTCATATGATTATTGTTTGTTTATATTATAATGGATATTTATGATTGATTGATAGATTGTTTAGGTGGCCAACTAAATTGATTTGTTGATTCAATCTATTACTAGTATTGAGTTAGGAGATAAGTAATCGTCGAATAAACTTTACACAAGTATAGAACACGAGACCTTACAGAGGGATTCTGTGGAGCGATTTTGTTTATGAAAAATACTAAAAAGTGGACCTTGAGCAAAGAGTCTAACTATTAGGATCAACCTATAAATTCACAAAAGATAAAGCGTTCGACCAAATTACACCTTGAGTGAGCTACTACTAGGTGGTTTAGATGAATACAATCTGGTATTGGAGAACTTCCGTACTCAGTGATAAAAGGAATTTAGGGAACAACACTGACCTAGCTATTATTCCACGGTTGGTGATAATCTATGATTAACGACGAGTAGGAGAATATAATAACTCATTGACGGTTTATTAACAAAAAAGGATTCCCCGATCATACCTCTCTCTATTGATTACAATTCAACTTTATTTGCTTTAATTATTTATTTTGTTTAAAATCTAAAACAAAACCCCCCCTTTGTGACACTTTGACAACTAAAACTCACTGCTCTTTGTAGGAACGATCCTTACATCAATTATATTACCAGTTAATTTTGTGGAACTAAAATTATTAACTTGTTGAGCCTACGACACCCATCAAATTTTTGGCGTCGCTGCTGGGGAGCAGTCGGTAGCTTTAGTTGTTATTTCTTTTAGTTTTATTATTGTTTTTAGAATTTCTTGTTAGTTTTTAATTTCGTTTTCTAGATTTTTATTTCCAGGTACTTAATCTCTGGCACCGAAAGATTGAGATTACCAGAGGTGCGGTATTCAAACTCGTAGAGGAACAGTACTAAAAGCACGTCAGCAAACACAATAAGAAGCTTTAGAGGAAATGGTACACGATACAAATCCTCCACCACCTACACCTGTGGAGAGGAAGCTACGAGAGTTGACATATCCATGCTTAGATTTGCAACCACTGTGTCAGTAACCCAGTAGATCTGAAGTCGAATCTACTTCATCATCTACTAAAGTTCAAGGGACTTCCAGGTGAAAATCCAAATCGTCATCTTTGAAAATTTCAACAAAAGATGAGAAATATTAGGCAAAGTACCGAAGACAGTGATACGGCAATGATGCAAGCTTTCCCATTCTCTTTCATAGATTCAGCAGAAGAATGGTTGTATTACCTTCCTTCAGGGAGTATTACAACGTGGACTGAGATGAAAAAGCTATTTTTAGAGAAGTATTTTCCTGCTTCTAAGGCAACATCCGTTCGTAAAGAGATTAGTGGTATTCTTCAGATTACTGGAGAGGCTCTCTATGGATACTGGGATAGGTATAAAAAGTTAGTGTCAAGCTATCCCCATCGCAACATATCCCCAACACTCATCATTCAATACTTCTAGAGCAACGAAATTTGATTGATGCAGCTGCTGGTGGTTCATTTACTGAGAAGACAATCTCGCAAGCAACTAGTTTGATTGAGAGTATGGCCTCAAATGCACAACAATTTTATACAAGACACGACTCAAATGTTAGAAGAGTTAGCGAGATGGGAGAATCTCCAAATACAGAGCACTGATTAAGCACCATTGAAAATGTGATTCATCGTATAGCTTCGGTAATTGCTCCACCATACGAAGAGGAGGCCGAGGTTAATGCTTTAATTCCTAATCAAAGGCAAAGGTATGATCCATATTCTAATACTTATAACCCTGTTTGGAAAGATCACCCTAATTTCAGTTATGCCAACAAGCAAGTCGCGGCTCCTATGCTAGCTTTTGGGCGACATAATGCTTTTCAACCTCAGCAACAAAACCAGAGCTCCAGTTTAGAAGAGATGATGAAATTTATGATGCGAAAGCAAAATCAAGCTTCCCAAGAAAAAAACGCGATATACCAACAAAATCTGCAATATCAACAAAAGAATGATAATGCTATTAAAGACTTGCAGACTCAGATGGGAAAATTGGCTACAACATCGAGTAAGTTAGAAGCACAAGCATCAACAAAGTTACTATCACAACCTTTTGTGAACCAAAGAGAGCACGTTAATGCAGTAACTCTAAGAAGTGGAAGACAAACTGAAGAACCACATTAATAAAAGAGGTTAGTAACGACGTCGAAAAGAAAGTATGGGAAGAAACCGTCCCAAAGGAAAATCCAACCTCAAAATGCCAACCTAAGGACACGGTTCCAATTTTTACCATACCACCTCCTTTCCCTAGTCGTTTTTCCAAGTCAAAGAAGCAAGCTCAAGACAAGGAGATCATAGATATTTTCAGCAAGATACACACCAACATTCCATTTATTGAGGCCATCAGAACCGTACCCAGGTATGTCAAGGTTTTGAAGGATTTGTGTACAAGGAAGGATAGGTTGATTGCTAATGAGATTACTCAGGTGGACGAAAGTTCTACAGCTATGTTACTTAATAATATGCCTACAAAGTGTGAAGATCCTGGCGGTTTCACAGTACCAGTTACCATTAGTAGCCGACGATTTGAGAGCGCTTTGCTTGATTTGGGAGCATCCATAATTTTTATGTCAGCCGATGTTTATGATTCTTTAAATCTCGGTCCTTCAAAAGAGGCAAATATCACTATTCAATTGGCTAACAAGTCCAATATATATCCTAGGGGAGTCGTGGAGGACGTGTTAGTTCAAGTGAATCAGTTAATCTTTCCGGTTGATTTCTACATTGTGGATATGCACAATGAAGATAATTGTTCATCTACTTCGTTACTTCTTGGGAGACCGTTCATGAAAACTGCAAAGACGAAGATTGATGTTGATAGTGGTGCACTCACTGTGGAATTTGATAAGGAGATCATACGGTTCAATATTTTTGAAACCATGCGCTATCCTAGTGATGTTCACTCCGCTTTCTCCATTGATGTTATTGGTTCGTTATCGCAACAAATGTTTGATTTGAATAGTGAAGATGAACTTGGAGTTGTATTACGCAATAGCATTGATCTGGACGTTCACGTGCAGCCGAAACTGGACGTTGACTTAGAAAAAAAACTGGTGGAAATGTGTGGTGCCCTAACAGCATTACAAGAAGCAAAAACGGGTAATATTTCTTATATTTCTTTACCCATAACTAATGAGGTTCCTTTACCTTCTATTGTGCAGGAACCAAAACTAGAATTAAAGGCGCTTCCATACCACCTAAAGTACGCGTACTTGGGTGATGAAGAAGAACTTTCGGTGATTATTGCAAAGAACCTCACCCCAATACAATAAGAACGTCTGCTTAGGATTCTGAAAGAGCACAAAACGGCTATTGGTTGGACAATTGCTGATATCAAAGGCATTAGTCCATCCATATGCATGCATAAAATCCTAATGGAAGATGATTTCAAGCAAGTACATGATGCTCAGCGTAGGCTTAACACCCCAATGATGGAGGTCGTGAAGAAAGAGATCCTCAAATTTCTAAGTGTGGGGGTGATTTACCCAATTTATGACAGCAAATGGGTTAGCCCGGTTCAAGTGGTGCCTAAGAAATCAGGTGTTGTTGTTGTTAGAAATCAAGATGATGAACTTGTTCCTACAAGAGTTCAAACTGGATGGAGAGTATGCATAGACTACAGAAAGCTTAATACAACAACCCGAAAGGATCACTTTCCTTTAACTTTCATTGATCAGATGTTAGAGAGGTTAGCGAGACATTCACATTATTGCTGTTTGGACAGTTATTCGGGCTACAATCAGATTGTTATTGCACCGGAGGATCAAGAGAAGACTACTTTCACTTATCCTTTTGGTAAGTTTGCCTATAGAAGGATGTCGTTTGGTATTTGCAATGCGCCTGCCACTTTTCAGAGGTGTATGGTCAGTATATTTTCTGACTACGTGGAACGCATTATTGAGGTATTTATGGATGATTTTAGTGTTTATGGTGATTCATTTGATACTTGTTTACAAAATCTTGAGACAAGTACCTAGTACGATGTCTAATTTTCAAAATCTTAAGCTTAAGAAAATGGCCAAACAGTATGTGTGGGATGATCCCTACTTGTGGAAATACGGTTCTGATCAAATCATCCGCAGGTACGTACCTAATTCTGAATTTCAATAAATTCTTACCTTTTGTCATACTTATGCATGTGGTAGTCACTTGGTTCTAAAAGTACCGCTTTCAAACTACTTGAAAGTGGTTTTTATTGAAGGCTATTATTGGGGCGTCACATTTCAATAGAGGGGCGTTACCTAATAGGACAAAAACAGGTCACTCATAAGTAATATCAAAAACCCCTTATCTCAAATAATTTTGTAATGACTAAACAACTCTTATTTAGTTAATTTTAATTTAACGGTTGGAATTAATCCAAACCTGGACGTAAAATCAAGTTCTACGTTTGGAATTTATCCAAACCTGGACGTAAAATCAGCTTTTACGGTTGGAATTGCTAAAAAAAAAAAAACTTCTACAGTTGGAATTAATCCAAACCTGGACATAAAATCAACTTCTACGGTTGGAACTAATCCAAACCTGGACGTAAATTCAACTTCTACGGTTGGAACTAATCCAAATCTTGACGTAAAACTACACGTAAATCAAATTCTACGGTTGGAATTAATCCAAACCTGGACGTAATTTCTTCATAAACTAAAGTTACGGCTAGAAAAGCAGTACCGAACCTAGACGTAACACTAGCAGAAACGTCAGTGAAACCCTAATTTTACTTCAACTTCATTCAATCTAACCTATTTTAAGCACAAAAACGAGTAAAAAAAGATGGGTTTGTTCGATTATTACCTAACGATGAAGTGAATTGAAGTTGAAGTTACTGTGGATGAGAGGAAGAGAAAAAATATGAGAAGAGGAGAAGTTTTTTTGTTGAATTAGAATAAAAAAGATTAGGTTCTTAAGTTTTTATTTTAGTTAAAGGGTAATCTAGACATTTTGTATATGTGTTAGGATATCCCATAACCACTTTTTTGGGCACTAAGAATCCAAGTGAAGCCCCTCTATTGGAGTGTGACGCTCCAATAATATCCTTCTTTTTATTGGCCTATCCTATTTGAAGATGCACATATTTTTTGCAAATTTTGTGATAGATGTCAAAGACCGGGCAATCTAGGTGCTCGAAATCAAATGTCACTCAATCATATTCTCACCGTAGAGATTTTTGATGTGTGGGGTATAGATTTTATGGGTCATGTTATCAATTCTAATGGAAAATTTTATATACTTCTTGATGTGGATTATATTTCAAAATGGGTGGAAGCTAAATCCATCCCTACTAATGATTCTCAAGTTGTTTGTGAGTTTGTGAAGGAATATATTTTTTCGAGACATGGTACACCAAGAGTGGTTATCAGTGATGGAGGTTCCCATTTTCAGAAATCCTTTCATGCTCTACTCAAGGAGTACAACATAATACACAAGGTTGGTACACCGTATCACCCACAAACTAGTGGGTAAGCCGAAATCTCAAACCGTGATATTAAGTTCATTCTTAAGAAAACCGTAAACACTACACGGAAAGATTGGAGTTATATGCTTAACGATGCATTATGGGCATATAGAACGACGTACAAAACACCGATTGGTACGTCTCCATATCGGTTGGTTTATGGCAAAGCTTGTCATATTCCGGTTGAACTTGAACTCAAGGCTTATTGGGAAATAAAGATGTGCAACATGTATTATGACAATGAGGAGAAACAAAGGAAGTTACAACTTAATGATCTATAGGAGATAGACAATGATGCTTATGAAAGTTCTCGTATATACAAGGAAAAGACGAGACTTTTCCATGACAAGATGATTTCTCGAAAGAGTTTTGTTGTGGGTCAAAAAGTTCTTTTATTTAATTTTCTTCTTAAACTATTTCCTGGGAAGCTAAGGTCCAGATGGATTGGACTGTTTGTTGTTACTAATGTTTTCTTTTATGGTGCAGTTGAAATTTCTAGTCTTAGAGATTGGACAACTTCAAAAGTGAACGGCCATATATTGAAACCATATTATGAAAACGTTGCTTATGTGAACATGGATGAAATTGAGCTTCTTGATTTACTCCCTCTAGAGGAGTAGCATAATTGGAATGCCAAGTCGGGCTGAGGACGTTAAACAAAGAGCTAAATGGGAGGCAACCCATCGGTTTTGTATCTCTATCCCTTTTGTTTTTAGTTTTCTTAGTTTTGTATATCATTTCTTGCATTCCCACCTTAGATTTTACGAAGTCCTATGTCTATAATGAAAGTTTTGACGAATCTCGTCAGAAAAATTCTGACTACGTAGTTGTCACGAAAATAGCTCTCGCGACTTCATACGGAGTCCGATTTGAGTGGTTGACCCCAAATTTTAAGTAGGAAAGAATCACCTTTTTTTCCAAAAAGAAAATCTGAATTCGGAGTCTGTTAAATTAGAGCGATAGGCCTAGACATTTGAGTTTCGGTATTTTTTCAGAACTTTTTCAGATTGCATGTCATTCAGTCCGGAGGCCATAAAAGTCAGACCGTTTATCTAAACATTTTTCCCTTTTTACACGTTATAGAAAAGACGTAGGCTAAAAACTTTTGTTTAGGATGTTTTTTTTCAGTTCCCTACCCATTGGTACAGTTTTTGAGTTTTTCAGGACTGTTATGTCAGAAATCAGAATTTTCAGTTTTGAACATTGAGGACAATGTTGAGCTAAAGTGTGGGGGAGCATTTAGTTTCTACTATTTGCATACACACATAAAAAAAATCATACTCTTTGATTTCTTGCATTCTTGAGACTTCATCTTTTGGAGTTAATTATGAGCTATTTAGGATGACACTCTAAACCTTTTTAGGTTGAAACAATTCTTATAGCTATAGATTCAGTTCCACTTTATCGTTCTAAAATCCTTAAATATATACGTTCATAATTGATTGTGAAACTCATGTGCTAGAAATGGCATGGTAGTCGTTTGAAAGATTCATCCTCGCAATTAATCATTACTGAATCACTTTCATTTTATTTTTGAAGTTATATGTTTCTCTAAAGTGATTTGGTGGGATCCTGATACTGCCATAGATGTTGTAGCAAGGTAATCATTGGTTGATTATGTAAAACCCCCTTAGATAATTGTCTTACACTTATAAAGAGTGAGCCGTAATATGTAAAACCCCCTTATATATATAAAGAGTGATATATATATATATATAAGGCTCCTCTTCATTTATCGACACTAATAAATGGTAAGTCCAAAACTACAGACAAATCATGTAGTCGATGAAAAAAAACTATCATCACTATGTAGCAAGTCAAAAGACTATTGATGAGGTTCTCAACGTACTTGGATAGCAGTATGTGTGAAACATTGTCCATGTCTCCGTCACCTAAACAAGCATGGAACGCAGGATCCAAGGCAACTATCACATACTTGTTGAAAAGGAACATGCGCTTAGAGTATCTAATCATGTTGTCGAGTTAAATGGGTGCTTCTCTCAACTATTGTGCTATAAATAAGAATCCTTTGACGACATTCATACAAGTATTGTGGGTAACATCTTTCACTTTAGTCAACATTGCACACTTCAATTTTCTATTTCCATTCTCTTATCTATCCATGTGATTTCAGTATGCGAGTGTTTTGAAAAACGTTGCAACAAGTACATTGACTATCTTAGTAGAGTTTTGCAATCAGGTTGAATGTCATATTTAAGTAATTGCTTATATGTGATGACTGGAATGTGTGTGGGATGTTTGCAGCTAAAGAACTTATGTAGGTTGATTATCTTATCAGCTACTACTTCATGTCTATCCTTAGTGGTTCTTCCAAGGCGAGAAATTTGAGTAGGTTTTGTGGGTATACCTCTTGTAAGCCCTCACAATACTATAACTCGCCCACTAGGGACACCTAGGGGTTTAAATGCTTGTTATACATGCTAAGTGTAATCGTTTTCTCAATGACATGGATTTGTTGTATTTAGGATTATTTTGTTTTAGTTTGATCGAGGACTAGTAAAGGCTAAGTGTGGAAGAATTTGATAAGTGCATAATTCATATGATTTTAGTGTCCATTCCATACTAGTTTTAGCTATTATTCTTTCATGTTTTCGTATTATTATTCTTGTTTTCTCTTTTTTGCCTCTATTAGGTGAATCATCCAAAAAGGAGCTACAAAGTGCTGAAAAGAGATAAGAAGATAAGTATTCCAAGTATCCAAGTGCCCAAGTCCAAGAGAATTGGAAGAAGTGCGACGAAAAAGAGCAAAACGCTAAAAATCAAGAGATGGGACAAATACCGATATTAACTCATTAAAATTAAGGATTTATCACCATCATATTTAATATAATTGAAAGATAAAAATAATGCAAAAAGAATGAGGTCATTCGGAGTTCGAACGAAGAAGTTGTGGCCAAAACAAGCTTTGTATCCAATACCGAAGACAAGCAAGTATGCAAACGGGTACGCATACTTAGTTCCGAAAATTTCTGCTGGAATTTGAAGTACGCATACTGATACACATACTTAGGAAGTATACAAATGGGTATTTATACTTGTGAAGGCCTAAGGTCACGTTTGGGGTCGTTATTTCGTATTCTCGGGTCGGGTTTATTGAACCGAACTAAATACTTGAAGGCTAAGCAATGTAATCATGAATGAAACGTTATCAAGAGGTCACGAAATTGTAAGGTTTGGAGAGAAGAAACATCACACAGAGCGAAAGCTAGGGTTTCAGAGCGATTCCTCTTTCATAACTTTATCTCTTTACTTTTCTCATATGTATACCATGGATGCTTCTACATCCATGAGTAGCTAAACACCTATTGATTGAGGATGAATTCTAAGTAGTAAACAAGATTTGAATTATTATATCAATCTACTTTGAAGTTCTTCATATGATTATAGTTTGTTTATATTATAATGAATATTTATGATTGATCGATAGATTGTTTAGGTGGCCAACTAAATTGATTTGTTGATTCAATCTATTGCTAGTATTGAGTTAGGAGATAAGTAATCGTCGAATAACATTTACACAAGTAGATAACACGATACCTTACAGAGGGATTCTGTGGAGCGATTGTGGGTATGAACAACACTAAAAAGTGGACCTTGAGCTAAGAGTCTAATTATTAGGATCAACCTATAAATTCACAAAAGATAAAGCATTCGACCAAATTACACCTTGAGTGAGGTACTACTAGGTGGTTTAGACGAATAGAATATGGTATTAGAGAGATTTTGTACTCAGTGATAAAAGGAATTTAGGGAACAACACTGAGCTAGCTGTTATTCCACGGTTGGTGATAATCTATGATTAGTGACGATTTGGAGAATATAATAACTCATTGACGGTTTATTAACAAAGAAGGATTCCTCGATCATATCTATCTCTATTGATTACAATTCAACTATATTTCCTTTAATTATTTATTCTGTTTAAAATCTAAAACAACCCCCCCCCCCCTTGTGACACTTTGACAACTAAAACTCACTGCTCTTCGTTGGAACGATCCTTACTTCCATTATATTACCAGTTAATTGTGTGGAAATAAGATTATTAATTTGTTGAGCCTACGACACCCATCAGTACGGTTTCATAAACCTAAATGAGGGTAGATTTCATTTGTGTATAACAAGCTAAGTTCGATCTAACGGTTGAAAGATATTAGCTTGGTTGAATCAAGTTTTTCATCTAACGGTGATATTGAACGCTTTGTTACCAAGGTAACATAGATTGCAAACCATGATTTGAAAACTATATAAAGGAGAATTCTAGAAACTGGGAAACCTAATCCCCACACTTCTGTGTGTTACTAGTTTCATAGATAGAGTTGATTCTCCTTTAACCTTAGGTTTCTCACGAGACCCTGTAGGTTAACGACTTAAAGACTTCGTTGGGATTGTGAAGCCATACCCAACTATTTTTTTCTGTAGTCGCGTGATCTGATCTTGTTGTTTCTATCGTGATTTAGTCCAATCGTAAGATTGGCTTGAGATTTATATCTCTGATAGGAAAGATAGAAAAGTAGTCACAAACACCTCCGTCTCATTGTTTGTGATTCCACAATATCTTGTTTTGTTAATCGATTAAGATTATTGTGAGGTGATTGATAATACTAGGTTTTTCTTCGGGAATATAAGACTGGTTTATCAAAAAAAGGAACAAAACTCATAGGTATTTCTGTGGGAGAAAGATTTATCTATTCTAATAGACTTTTCTGCGTGAGACAGATTTGTTTATCAAGTCTTCAACTTTGAGTCATAACAACTCTTGGTTGTGGGTGAGATCATCTAAGGGAATCAAGTGCGTAGTATCCTGCGAGGATCAGGGACGTAAGGAACACAACTTTACCTTTAATCAGTGTGAGATTGATCAGGGTTCAACTACAGTCCAGTCCGAAGTCCATTGGTAGTAGGCTAGTGTCTGTAGCGGCTTAATACAATGTGGTGTTCAAAGCTGGACTAGGTCCCGGGGTTTTTCTGCATTTGCGGTTTTCCTCGTTAACAAAATTCTGGTGTCTGTGTTATTTCTTTTCCGCTTTATATATTGTTATATAATTGAAATATCACAGGTTGTGCGTTGTATCGATCAATTAGGAAATCCAACCTTTGGTTGTTGATTGAAATTGATTGATCCTTGAACATTGGTCTTTGGTACCGTTTAAGTTACTTCTCTTATATTCAATCGGGCTCGCAAATTTCTATTTGTTGATTATAGATTGAATTGAGAGATAGAGATATAAACTCTTGTATATACTTTTCTCTAGATTGAGTCTGACTGTCTAGTTGATTCTCTAGAAAGTATATTCGAGTAAGTCCTCTCAGATTGCCAAACGAATTGTTAGGTGTGGTTTTTATACCCCCGTATTTTCACATACTAGTATGAAAACAAGGTTCCCGGACTTTAACAGTTAAAATCGTTCGCATACTAGGCATGCTAACAAGGTTCCCGGACCTGAATCATACCAAAATGATTTTCATACTAGGTACGCATACTGTGTTGTATCCACACAAAGGTATTTGTTCTAAACTCCCATTTAAATAATTGAAACATCCTTAGAAGATGACAATAGATGTCTCACACAAACTATTAGCTTCAAGTAATTTTCAAGTGATCGAATGATCAATACGAAATATTCCAAGTCGACATCAAATGATTGTCTCACACAAATCACTTAAGATGTTTCAAGACAGTTTCCACATGATCATATTTTGACTTATTATTTAGTTTCCAACAACTAAATTGTTTCCAACTAAACCCATCAAGAATATGATGAACGTAGCTAAATCAAAAAGCTTCCAACACATATTTCTAGAAATAGATAACCGAGTTAAACTCAGCTCGAAATATCAAATGTGTATAATATAAAAGTCTATATAGCTATACGACTTAGTCTTATTAGGAGATAGAAGAGAATAGACTTTTGTGTTATATATAAGTTTAGTCTCCACATAACTTTTGCTGATGAAGTTCCTCCAATCTCTCCTCAGTAGATCTTCGTCTTCAATCGATGAACGCTGTGAAGTCTAAAGCTCAACTACACATTCTATCCTAATCCGAAACATAGCTATAAGTGGACTAGAAATCAAGACTATAGTTTTGATCAACTAAACTTGACAAACAAGCTTGAGATAGCAATGCTTACGAGTTCGACCGAGCAATGCTCTAAAAATCTCCCCCTTTGTCAATTTTAGTGACAAAACTATCAATACATATGGATTACAAAATAAATAAACTTTGTAGCTTTTCATCCGTCATGCTTGGTTTCCTTGGCTCTTCAACATTCCTTGAATTCTTCGCCACTCCAAGTGCCCCAGCGATTCTGAACGTGTTCAACTCAGCATCATTGTTGTTGAAGATCCTTAGTCATAACAATAATCAACAAGTTGTTTTCTTATTGTTATACTATGTCATGGTATTATTGCACAACATCAAAGTCCAATTGCATCACAACTTTGACAATAATACTACGGTGATATGTATCACTCCCTCTTAGTTAATAATTTTATATCACAATGAAAACCAATCCCCCTTACATAATGATCCGTAAACCATATGTATGTAGTGTGAACTACCAAATAATTCTCCCCCCTTTTATCAATATAAATTGGCAAATGTATGAAAACTACGGGATCATAATGAAATTATCAAAGAGATAATTCAGGACTAAAAGAGAACATATCAACTTTGTTTCGATGATTTCACATAGTCGAAACTTAGTGTATTCATCAAGGAGTTTATAAAGATACAAGATAACTCCTAGAATATTCCACAGCCGGACTCCCCGCAAAGATTTGGCAATTAAGCACAAGTTCAAATAAAAACTCTCCCCCATAATTTGTCATTCCCGAAAGAACAACAAGAGCGACCTTACTTTTACAAGAAAAGAAGGATTTCTTTGGACATTAACAAATTACATGAAACATGAATTTGTATCCTGAAAACTCGACTAAATTAACCACAAGAAGACCTTATTGATTAATATTTAATCGGAAATTCTCAACATAAGAAAACTTACGGAGCCATGCAGTACTTTCACATAGAAGTGGATCAGGAAAAGATCAATACTGTGGAATATTCAAAAGTTCATTCTATCTTTTATCAATATTAGCATAAAGACATAATAGACTTAACTTTTGAGCATATATGAGATAATCATAGTTCACGGACGTAAACACACATCCTATAAGATATTTTTGCAATATATAAAACCAATAAAGATTAATATTGCAAAATCACCTTCCAAATAACTTAGAATTTAAATAAATAAACCCAAAAACATTGCAAGATGAAAATCGTTGGCAATATCTATGTGTAATCACAATATTAGCTATTCCAAACCCTAGTTATCCTTCTTAAACACAAGATTAAATTCTCATAAGAAGTTTCATAGATAATAAGATTCTTGCAAAATTCTTTATCGTCCCCGAACTCCTTGTCGTCAACAGACATTGGAACATAAGGTTCATGAATAAAGGAGTCAATTCCAACAAACCTTCTTGACTGTTACCAAACCAGGGCCTTCTGAATTTCAAGAGATCTTAGAACAATAGCCTTAATTTGCTGCATCTCCATCCTTGTTTCTTTCAACTCTTCAAGAACACCAGAAAACTTCTGAAGATTTGAGGGGTTAGCTCTTGATTTCTTCATATTCTTCCTTTTTCTCTTCAAAGTTGAAGAGGAATGGGATTTACCTTTTTCCCTTATGATTGATGGCTTAACAATCATGTTGACATCTTTTCCATCAGAAGGCATGATGCTTGGAGTCTCCATTCAAATGGTATTGTGAGAGAAATACACAAAACGAGCTCCACAAGCAATCTTTTGACAAAAGGAGTTTTCAGGGAAGGAAAAAGGAATGCAGGGTTACGGAATATACAGAGTAAGTAGGATTCACGTACGAACAACTCTCAACCCTAAAAAAGGTAGAACTGTCGATTTTAACCCTCTTCAATACCATTTGAGGATATGAAAAGATCAACAGAATTCCAGAAAACAAAAAGAAAAATAAACAAAATATTTTCTTTTCCTAAAATTTTGCATAATTCTTGTCTCTTTGAATTCGGGCACATGAGACAAGATGCACCTTCAACATAATCAGGTTGTGTTGGGGTGAACAATAATTTGTTCACCATGTAATTCTTGTATGGAATTCTCAGTTCCCTTTTTCATAGGTCATTTAGACCTAGTTCTTTTCTGTAAAACTTTTTCTTTAGAAATTAACTTTTTCGGAGATGAGCTAAATTTAAATACCTCATATGGATTCGACTTCAGAACAAGTTTAAGCTTGTTTACTAATCGATTTGCTCTCCGCTGAAGTTTGTTGACATATCTTACTTTATGTTTGTACTTGAAACAATTAGAGAGTTTATGACCCTTCATAGTACAATAAGAACATGTCAATGTGGAGGATGGTTCAGGCACCATAGCCGAGCATGCTGCTAAAAAAAATGAAGTACCCGAAACATGTGAGATGGAAATTTTATTAGATAGAGTAAAATCCATTTTATCCTTCAAAGTGGTTGAAGAAGTTTCTTCAGGAAAAATATCAAGATTGGTGTACGTATTGCTACAATTATCAAAATTAATATTTTATCCAAGGAGTGCAACACTTGATTTTTCATCTTTATTTAAATTATAGCGATCAGACATTTTATCAAGAATTGCAACAAGACCTTTGTTTAGTGTATTTTCTACTATTTGGACACTCATTAGCAAAATGACTAAAACCTTTACACTTGAAGCACTGTGGCATATCCTCATCATCAGTGTCGACCATGTCCCTATTTTTAGGAGGGGCACGATCATGAGGTTTAACTGATGATATGGGTTTGTCTCCGATGAACCGTTTACTTCTCTTCAAAAGAAGATCTCTAAACTGTCTTGTGATCAGAGAGACCGAGTTGTCAAGATCTTCATCTGATGAATCAGTCTTGATAAGTGTAGAATACACCCCTATTTATTATCTATTTTTTATGCTTTCTTTGTTATTTTTCTTGTAAATTATGCATTTTACGTGTGTTTTTGAGTTATTAGGTACTCTGGAGTCGCATGGAGGAAAAGAAGAAGAAATTACCCAACTTGAGCAAAAAGGACAAAATCGTCATCTCATAGACGAATACTATTAGGATCCCAGCCACATGTTAAGGGGGTTGCTAGTTGGGCGGTTCTTATTCAGTGGGGAGTCTAAATCCACCCCAATCATTCCCAACCTTAAAATCCATTATTACATCTGAAATTGAGGCGGAACTTAAAGTTCAGAGAGATGAAATTGAGAAAGAAAAGAGGCAGCAGTTGCTGCAATCATTGCCGGAAAGAACAAAGAGAAGGGGATCTGTGGGGTTTGATGGTTTTATGTTGCAATTGATTTCAGAGGCAAAGAATTGAGTTGGATTTCAGCGTATTGAGTTGATTGGCAGCGAAGAACTGGTGATGATTGAACTCCAGAATGAAATGGAAGAAAAAAGGTGGTGATGTCTTGCTAATAAGAGAAGATTCTGTGAGATAAGAAAGAGATGATGTTCATAATTCGTTGAGAAGGCGATTTGGTGCTGTTGTTGAATCTAGAAGAAGAAATGGAACTGGGGACCGTCTCTAGGGCTGAATCTCGAGTCTGTGATGATTTAAAGTAATGGATCTTGATTGAATTCATTGTTGGTGGTTGGGATGAAGAATCTGAGAGTTATTGAAGATGGTGGTGATGATATAGAAGATGATTTTGATTTTGTGATGAATTTGAGATTGTCTGCTGTGATTTGAAATGAAGAGAAGGAAGAGATGGTGGTGGCTGTTACGATGAATGAATGCCCGAAGTACATTAGATGAATGTTAGGCTTGTTGCATGGAAGAAGAAGAGGACAGAATTTGGCCTGAAAATGTCAGAAAACAAACGAAACTCTGTCGGATTTTCTTTCTGACGAGTTAACTCAGCTACTGATCCAGATCTGTGACTCAGACCCAGTAAAACTGAGGCAGAACAGCTGAATGAGCTGATTGTCTTTCTTCCTTGACCGCACTGACTAACGGTTGGCCGCTTGACCGTTCACCTTAACGGAATCCTGATAGAATATTCTGTTGTGGGAGAAGAAGATTCCAGGCGAACTGCAGACACTACCTGGTACCTTTCTGGACGGATTCCGGTGGAACCAGTGAATTTCTGGTGACCCAATTTGTGAAGAATTCTCTAGACTCATAGGTTTGAGGAATTGGACTTGAATTTGGAAAGAGAAGATGGAAGATTTGAGAAAGACTTGGATTTGGAAGTGGAGCTATAAAGAGAAATGGATTCTATTCCTAAGAGGATTGCTAGAAAATTGAAGCCTATAAATAGAGAATTTATCTACACACTTCTATACCTCTACACACACAACACTTCTCTTTTCTTTATTCTTTGTGTGAACTCTTTGACATGAGTAGATAATTTTATTATTGATTGAGGATGATTTCCTAGTTCTTGACATGTTTTGAGTTTTTTTTTTTAAATCTAGTTTGAAGTTTTCACATGATTATCGTTTGTTTTTACTAATTGGAATGTTTATATATTCATGGTTGTTTGATAAATTATTTAGAGTGCACTCTGAATTAATTTGTTAACTCAACCTAAAGCTAGTAGAAGTTAGGGAATACGTAATCGTTCTCCACACTTTACACAAGTAGAAAACACGAGACCTTGCAGAGGGATTCTGTGGAGAAATTGTGTGTGAAAACAATGCTAGAAAGTGGACCAAGCGAACCGAGTTTAACTACTAGTACTAAACCTAAATTCATAAATCTTAATGCGTTCGGGGAATTGCATCTTGTAAGTTAACCTCAAGGTGGTTCTTTTGAATAGAATCTGATAACCAAGCGGACCTGTTACTCAGTGAAACAAGGAATTTTGGGGTTAGCTAAGCGAACCTGCGGTTGGTGATAATCTGTGACTAATAAAAAGTGGAAAAGAACATAACTTGAATCATTGTTTTGCAACGAAGAAGTATTCCTTGATCTTGTTTCTCTTATTGATTTCCTTTATCTTTTAATTGCTTTGTTTATTTTCTTTTGCTTTATAAAATCTAAAACCAACCCCCCCCTTTTTGTGACAATTACACAACTAAAACCTCTTACTACTCGTGGGAACGAACTTGACTACACTATATTACTTGTTAATTAAGTGGAAAAATATTAATTAATTTGTTGTACTTATGACACACATCAAATTTTGGCGGCGCTGCCGGGGAATAGCGTAACAGCTTTAGTTGTTTTTATTTTATTTTCATTTTATTTGTGTTTCTAACTTTATCTTCTAGATATTTTTTCAGATACCGGTTTTTCATGTATGGTGGACAAGAGCAAGCATATTACAACAATCAATACGGTTTTCAATCTCAACATTATGTCAATTTCCAACCATCCTTAGGATACAAACTTTATGGATATTCTCATACATATCAACAACCTTATGACGGGTATGTAAGTGAACAATCACTAGGAGGGGAGGATAGTTATGCTTCTAAATCTATTCGTGATCTCCTTGGTGTAAGGCAACCTAGTTTGAGGGAACTTGAGAGAAGGTTCTATCAATTGATCGATCAAGGCCTAGCATCGGATGAATAAATTCTTGAAGCTAAAAGAGCTTTAAGAATGGAGCGTGAAAAACGTTATTATATGGGTTATGATGATGATTTTGAACCTTATGAAAATTATTGTAACAAGGATAAAGTTATTCCAACTCCGGATCATAATAACAATCCTTCACCTATTCAAAATGAGGAGATTGGGTGTGACTTACCTATTGTTATAAACGGTGTAACACCCTCATAATAAGATCTTACAATTTATACCGATGATAATCATTTTAGTGAATGGCCCGATTCTGATGATGAAGATGTTAAAGAGATGATGCTCGATAATGAAACCAAATTGATTGATTTTCTGGAAGACCCAATTGAACTTGCCAATGATTTTAATGATGCCAAGACTTTGGTTAAGATAGAAAATAACGAAGAATGGTTGCAAGATTTGATAGAGGACCACGATATACAAGAGGTAAGTAATTCACTTGAATTTTCTAAAGATGAAGAGGATTCCGTGATACAAGAGTTTTGCAAGGTTTGTCTAACCCTTTGTATATTGATTCTTCTCCTTTACCTTTTATTGGTTTGAATGTACGTGCTTCGGAAGTATTTTTGGATGATTTTGTTTCTCTATATCCACCATTGGAAACACTTGATGCTAACACTATGCAGGTTTGCCAAGAGGAATACATGGAAGTTCCCAAATTCTATGTTTTTCATACACACTTCCGAGTGTGGACAAGAATAAGTGCGGGGGAAATTTATATCGAGCGATAACATTATTATTATTTTCTTGTGCTAACATTTGTATGGAGTTATTTTTTGCAAAACAGGTACTATGGGTGGATCCCCAAATTTTCCGATTGTTAGTATACGGGGAGTAAATCTTACAATAGCTAAGTCGGGCCGTCGACTTTAAAACAAGCGCTTCGTGGGAGGCAACCCATAGGTTTTGTATTTCTTATCCCTTTTTTTTATTTTATTTTTATTTTTCTTGTTCTATATCATGTTAGGATTTCCCACCTTGACTTTGCTAGGAGGATTCAATTATATTGAGGACAATGTAAGGTTTAAGTGTGGAGGAGTGGTTATGCATATTTCAAAAAAAAAAAAAAATTGCATAAAACCTCCAACTTTTAGAGATTTTAGAGTCACTAGCATATTTCTAGGTATGTCTACATAGAGAATTCTAACCGACATAACTAAACTTGGAAGTGTTAGGGAACTACGTTCGGATTTCTTACTTGTTAGAGTGTTAAATAATGGATTTCATCATGCCGGTGGCAAATGAGGCGCAGAGGGAAATGCATTATTAGAGTTGTTGATCAATCATTAGTGGAGACTACCCTATTTATATCATGTGAGGCACCGACCAGATTTCTTTATAAATAACTAAAGAGATTTCTTTTGAGTGTGTGTCACCGTATATTAATTCCATGTAGAGTGGTGAGCTACCCGACATCCCACCAATAGAAGCACTATTTTTTTATCTCTTGAGTGCTAATTTTGTCAATCATGAGGGTGACATCTATAGATGAAAGCCTCCTTCTTGTAGTTCGATTTGCAGTTAGCACCATTTTCTCTCTCTCGACAACAACGGATCCATAGAAATGCCATCATCATCAACAAGGAGAGACATCAAAATCTACAAGGAAAGTTGAAGAAGTTCAAGGTTTACAAGCAACGGAAGAAGAAAAGAGCAAATTTTATATTCAAGTAAAGCAACATACAATGAGCAGATTTTTACATACATGTTAAAGACTTACAATACAATGAGCATAATTCTATATCCAAGTATGAAGACTTAATTACAAGAGCAAAGAAAATCAAAATGTGAGAATTATTGAAATTTATGATATCGAGACAATACAAGTTGTGAAGAATCAAGCTGTAAAGTATTTCTCCTACGACCATGGTTTGTTTTATTTTCATTTTGTTTTATATTTTATTTCTCTTATTATAAAAAAAAATGATGATAAGAGAATTTTTTGTTATTTTTTGGTTTTTATTTATTTAATAAGCCGTGAGGAAGGAAAAATATATAAGGAAGTTTCAAGCGACACGGATTTAAGGAAAAGAGTTACAAATTGTCAAGGATCTACGAAGTTCAAGAGTTTATCATCAGTTGAAGCCGAAGACGAAGACCAAGAAGATGAAGACGAGAAGCCGAAAACGTTTCTATTGGATGCTGTGAGAGTGGTGTTATCATAATTGGCAATCGGATGTGAAGGTAAGTAAGTAATCTCATCCTCGATAATAGTGGTTGATTTCCTTTCTTAGAGATCGTCAGAAAAATGATTTTTTAAAATGTAAAAGATGTGGGTTTTTAAAATATTTCAGAAGTTGTCCTTCCACCATTCAACGTGTTGCATGATTTCTCTTTTCATTCCTACCTGCACACATGTGAGAACCATAAGTACGTCTTTTGAGTGCAATTTCATAGAACCCTTTTTGGTGAGGCAGAAGTCGAGGCGAAATGCTTATTGATCGCTCTTAAACACGCGTTCTCTTATTATGGTGTGGTTATTTCCCACTTAACATTTAAGAATGAGAATATGTTATTTAGTATTTCTAACTTCTTATTACTAGCATGCAGAAATTCTATGTCCTCATAGTTCTTTGGATGCTTGGGACGCTGGAAAGCTTTGAAGTTGTAAGTTTTAGTTTGATTTGCTCGAGGACTAGCAAAGTCTAAGTGTGGGGGAATTTGATAGGTGTAGAATACACCCCTATTTATTATCTATTGTTTATGCTTTCTTTGTTATTTTTCTTGTAAATTATGCATTTTACGTGTGTTTTTGAGTTATTAGGTAATCTGGAGGCGCACGGAGGAAAAGAAGAAGAAAGTACCCAATTTGAGCAAAAAAGACAAAATCGTCATCTCATGGACGAATAATATTAGGAGCCCAGCCACATGTTAAGGGGGTTGCTAGCTGGGTGGTTCTTATTCAGTGGGGAGTCTAAATCCACCCCAATCATTCCCAACCCTAAAATTCATTATTACATTTGAAATTGAGGCGCAACTTAAAGTTCAGAGAGATGAAATTGAGAAAGAAAAGAGGCAGCAGTTGTTGCAGTCATTGCCGGAAAGAACAAAGAGAAGGGGATCTGCGGGTTTGATGGTTTGATGTTGCAATTGATTTCAGAGGCAAAGAATTGAGTTTCAGCGTATTGAGCTGATTGGCAGCGAAGAACTGGTGATGATCGAACTCGAGAATGAAATGGAAGAAGAAAAGTGGTGTTGTCTTTCTAATAAGAGCAGATTCTGTGAGACAAGAAAGAGATGATGTTCATAATTCGTTGAAGAAGGCGATTTGGTGTTGTTGTTGAATCTAGAAGAAGAAATGGATCTGGGGACCGTCTCTAGGGCTGAATCTCGAGTCTGTGATGATTTAAAGTAATGGGTTTTGATTGAATTCGTTGTAGGTGGTTGGGATGAACAAGGTATTGAATCTGAGATTTATTGAGGATGGTGGTGATGATGTAGAAGATGGGTTTGATTCTGTGATGAATTTGAGGTTGTCTGCTGTGATTTGAAATGAAGAGAAGGAAAATATGGTGGTGGCTATTGCGATGAATGAATGCATGAAGTACATTAGATGAATGTTAAGCTTGTTACAGGGAAGAAGAAGATGCCATAAGTTGTCCTGGGAATGTCAGAAAACAAACGAAACTCTGTCAGATTTTCTTTTCGACGAGTTAACTCAGACACTGATCCAGATCTGTGACTCAGACCCAGTAAGACTGAGGCAGAACAGCTGAATGAGTTGATTGGCTTTCTTCCTTGACCGCACTGACTAACGGTTGGCCGCTTGACCGTTCACCTTAACGGAATCCTGACAGAATATTCCGTTGTGGGAGAAGAAGATTCCAGGCGAACTGCAGACACTACCTGGTACCTTTCTGGACGGATTCCGGTGGAACCACTGAATTTCCGGCGACCCAATTTGTGAAGAATTATCTAGACTCATGGGTTTGAGGAATTGGACTTGAATTTGGAGAGAGAAGATGGAAGATTTGAGAAAGACTTGGATTTGGAAGTGGAGCTATAAAGAGAAAGGGATTCTATTCCTAGGAGGATTGCTAGCAAATTGAAGCCTATAAATAGAGAAGTTCTCTACACATTTCCACACCTCTACACTCACAACACTTCTCTTTTATTTATTCTTTGTGTGAACTCCTTAAAATGAGTAGCTAATTTTATTATTGATTGAGGATGAATTCCTACTTCTTGACATGTTTTGAGTTTTGTTTTAAATCTACTTTGAAGTTTTCACATGATTATCGTTTGTTTTTACTAATTGGAATGTTTATACATCATGGTTGTTTGATAGATTATTTAGAGTGCACGCTGAATTGATTTGTTAACTCAACCTAAAGCTAGTAGAAGTTAGGGAATACGTAATCGTTTCGACATTTTACACAAGTAGAAAACACGAGACCTTGCAGAGGGATTCTGTGGAGCAATTGTGTTTGAAAACAACGCTAGAAAGTGGACCAAGCAAACCGAGTTTAACTACTAATACTAAACCTAAATTCATAAATATTAATGCGTTCGGGGAATTACATCTTGTAAGCGAACCTCAAGGTGGTTCTTTTGAATAGAATCTGATAACTAAGCGGACCTATTACTCAGTGAAACAAGGAATTTTGGGGTTGGCTAAGCGAACCTGCTATCCTACGGTTGGTGATAATATGTGACTAATAAAAAGTGGAAAAGAACATAACTTGAATCATTGTTTTGCAACGAAGAAGGATTCCTTGATCTTGTTTCTCTTATTGATTTCCTTTATCTTTTAACTGCTTTGTTTATTTTCTTTTGCTTTATAAAATCTAAAACCAAACCCCCCCCCCCCTTTTGTGACAATTAAACAACTAAAACCTCTTTCTCCTCGTGGGAACGAACTTGACTACACTATATTACTTGTTAATTAAGTGGAAAAATATTAATTAATTTGTTATAATTACGATACGCATCAAGTCTCAATAGGATCATCCACAGAGTTGCCAACACTTTTAGTTTGCCAAGTAATGTAGTGTTCTTTTCTGCTTTGAAAGCAATATCCTTTCCATGTTTGGATATATGCTCATGATCAAATATCTTTAACTTCCCAACAAGAGTATTTTTGGAAAGTGTATCAAGGGTATTTCCCTCAACTATGGCATGTTTCTTAGAATCGTATCTATCTGGCAACGATCTGAGAAGTTTCATCACAATATACTTTTCAGGAATAGTCTTACCCAATGCAAATGATGCATTAACAATTTCAGACACTTTGTGATTAAACTCATCAAATGAATCATCATCAGCCATACGAAAGTTTTCCCAATCAGAATTTAGGTTTTGAAGCCTAGCTTCTGAAAAAGCGGGGGTCTAACAACCACACCCAATATTTCGTTTAGGAAATCTGTATGGACTAACTCCAATATAATTCAAAGAGAATCAACTAGACATCCAGACTCAATCAATGAAAATATATCCAAGAGTTATATCTCAATTTCTCAAATTAATCTGCAATCGAACAGATAGAAATATGTGAGCAGGATTAATAAGAGAAATAACTTGGATGATACCAAAGATCAATATCCAAGCGTCAATCAATTTCAATCAACATCCAAAGGTTGGATTCACCACTTGATTGAACTACACACAACCTGTGATATTTCAATTATATAGAAAAATATAATGCGGAAAAGAAATAACATAGACACCAGAAATTTGTTAACGAGGAAACCGCAAATGCAGAAAACCCCCGGGGACCTAGTCCAGATTTGAACGCCACAATGTAGTAAACCACTACAGACTCTAGCCTACTACAAGTTAACTTTGGACTGGAATGTAGTTGAGCCCTAACCAATCTCACACTGATTAAGGTACAGTCACGTTCCTTACGCATCTGAATCCCAACAAGACTCTACGCACTTGATTCCCTTAGCTGATCTCACCCGCAAGTAAGAGTTGCTACGACTCAAATTCGAAGACTTGATAAACAAATCCGTCTCACACAGAGGTACCTAAAAGTTTTTGTTCCGTCTTTTGATAAATCAATGTGAACATGAACTAATTAATACACAAGACTTATATTCCCGAAGAACAGCCTAGTAATATCAATCACCTCATAATAATCTTAATTGTATGGTAGCGAAACAAGATACTGTGGAATCACAAAGAATGTGACGAAGAGCTTTGTGATTACTTTTTATCTTACCTATCGGAGATTAAATATCGAGAAAATCTTAGTGAAGATATTATTCAATACGATAGAACAAAGTAAGACCAGAACACGCAACTACATAGAATATAGTTGGGTCTGGCTTCAGAATCCCAATAAAGTATTTAATTCGTTAACCTATAATGGTTTTAGGAAAAACCTAGGTTAAAGGAGAATCGACTCTATTCGAAACCAGTATCACACAAGAGGTGTAGGGATTAGGTTTCCCAGTTGCTAGAGTTCTCCTTTATATAGTCTTCAAATCAGGGTTTGCAATCAATGCTACCTTGGTAACAAAGCATTCAATATTCAGCGTTAGATGAAAACCTTATTAGAGTCAGGCTAATATCTTTCAACCGTTAGATTGTCTTATCTTGTTACACACAAATGAAATGTTCCTTCATTTAGATATAGGTAACCGTACCTAAACGTGTACACTTGGTAGGCTCAACAATAGTTAACCGAAGTTAGCCATATGAACATTTTCATATCAACCTTGTTCATCTTAATCACAACTAGTTTAAATGACTCAAATGAAACTAGTTATAGAGTTGTTCAATTGTTTATTATATTCTCATAGAAGTATACAAGACATAATTGAAGCAAAATCGGTTTTGATTTACTCGAACCAATTCATGAACATTATAGCCACGGTTTGCAAAGATTTCATTCCTTATTATATGAATGTATTTGTTCATGAGAATTGAAACATATATAACCGATTCAAGAACTTAACCCAGTCAGGCATGCAAACGGGTACCTAAGTTCCCGGACTTGGTCTTGTTCGCCAGTATGCAAACAGGTACACATACTGTCGTTCACGATGGAACTCAGTTGAAATCAGTACGCATACGGGTATGCATACTATAGTTCCTGGACTTCAATTGTTGAATCAGTACGCATATGTGTATGCATACTAAATTCCCGGACTTGAATACACTTGCAACAGTTAGCATACAAGTATGCATAGTGTGTTATATCCAATCAAAGGTTAATTGTTCTAAACTCCCATTTCAATCATTGAGACATTCTTGGAAGACGAGAATAGCTGTCTCACAGAAACTATTATGTTCAAAGCAATTTTCAAGTGATCAAAATGATCAATACGAAATATTTCGAGTCTACATCAAATGACTGTCTCACACAAATCATGTAAGATGTTACCAGACGATTTTTACATGATCCTCTTTTGACTTTCGTCAAGAATAAAATATGAACTTGGTTAAAGTGAAAGCTTACCAACACATATTTCGAGAAATATGTAAGCGAGTTAAGCTCGGCTCCAAATATGAAATGTGTATAATGTAAAGTCTATATAGCTATATGCCTTTTGTCTCAATAGGAGATAGAATAGAAATAGACTTCTGAGTGATAGATGAGTTCAAGTCTCCACATACCTTTTTTTAATGAAGTTCCACAAGCTTGCGTTAATAGTTCTTCGTCTTCAATCGATGAACACCGTGAAGTCTAAAGCTCAACTAGACATTCTATCCTAATTCGAGACATAGCTATAAGTAGACTATAAATCAAGACTTATAGTTTTGGCAACTAAACTTGACAAACAAACTTGAGATAGCAACGCTGGCGAGTTCGGCCGAACAGTGTTCTAACAATATCCCTCTTTATCAATTTTATTGACAAAACTATTAGTACATATGGATTACAAAATAAATAAACTTTGTAACTTCTCATCCAACTGCTTAATTTCCTTGGTTCTTCAACTTTACTCGAAATCTTCGTCACTTCCAAGTACTCCAATGATTCTGAACGTTTTCAACTCAATATCATAGTTGTTGAAGATCCGTAGCCATAACAATAAGAAAATAATTGTTCTCAATTATTGTTATACAGTGTCATAGTGTTATTACACAAGATCAAAGTTCAATTGTATCACAACTTTGACAATAACACGACGGTGATATGTATCACTCCCCCTTAGTACTAGTCAATACTTCATCTCACGATGAAAACCACTCCCCCTTACATAATGATCCGTAAAACCATATGTATTTGTAGTGTGAACTACACAATAATTCTCCCCCTTTTTATCAATATAAATTGGAAATGGTACGAAAACTAGCGGGATCATTATGAAATTCTCATAAAGATGCTTCATGACTAAAAGAGAACATATCAACTTTGTTCCGATGATTTCACATAGTCGAAACTTAGTGTATTCATCAAGGAGTTTATAAAGATACAAGATAACTCCTATAATATTCCACAACCGCACTCCCCACAAAGATTTGGCAATTAAGCACAAGTTCAATTAAGAACTCCCCCCCATAAAATGTCATTCTTGAAAGAACAACAAGAGCGACCTTACTTTTGCAAGAAAAGAAGGATTTCTTCAGACATTAACAAATCACATGAAACATGAATTTGTATCCAGAAAACTCAATTAAATTAACCACAAAGGAACCTCAATGATTAATTTAATCGGAAATGCTCAATATAAGTACACTTACCGAGCCGTACACTACTTTCACATAGAACTGGATCAGGGAAAGATCAATACTGTGGAATATTCAAAGATTTATTATATTTTTCATCAATATTTGCATAATTATACCATAGACTTAATCTTCGCAATTCAAAAGTTCATTTTATTTTCCATCAATATTTGTATAATGACATAATAGACTTAACTTTTGACATATATATGGGACAATCATAGTTCACGGACATAAACACACATATCCCATAACATTATTTGCAATATATGAAACCAATAAAGATTTATACTACAAAATCATCTTCCAAATAAACTTTAGAATTTAAATAAATAAATCTAAAAACATTGCAAGATGAAAATTGTTGGCAATAGCAATGTGTACTCACAATATATGTTATTCCAAATCCTAGTTATCCTTCTTAAAACATAAGAATAAATTCTCATAAGAAGTTTCCTAGACATAATGAAAATAAAGTTTCTTTGATAACTTCATACCTTCGATAAGCTCCATCATAAAAGGTATCACTAATATCCTTGATCCTTTTGACCGTAGAGACTCCATATCCATGGGTTAGAACATTAAGTTTTCGATCAACAATGCGCGCAAGCTTCCTAGCTTTGACGTAGTCCATGATGATTTTCTTCTGATTCTGAATCAAGATCTTTTGATTTTCAAGGATTTTGGTCTGACCATCAATGAGTTGATTCAGTTGCAGTTGAATATTTACAAATTCGACCCTGGAGTCATTCTGAAAAGAATTAAATCCTTGGAAGATTCACCAATCCAGGAGTTATACTCTTTCCTTGCAATCATCTTTTTCAAGACAAGTTCTTGAACGGAAACGCATCTTTTAATGTCTTCTTCCGTCTCAAGATTCACCACTTCCTGAGGTCTTGAATATTTCTCCATTTTTATTTTTATTTTTTATTAGGAAAGGAAAAACAATATAAAATATATATGTTTATGAACAAGAGAAGGACACCCTTGTTAAGGAAACCCTAAAAACTCACAAGAAAGACACGAATGTTCGTGGACCAGTTATGAAAGGTTAATGGATCAGAAAAGATCCAAGAATAAGGAACACTCTCTGTTTTCAGATATCTTTACCTTCATAGCTCAATAATTAAAAGATTTAATCAGAGCACATGGAAAATATACACTAGTTACTCGGAGTCAAGATATGACTGAACATTCACAAAAGAAGAAAACAACTAAATCAAACACAAGACAGATGGTAACCTACAGTAAACTTGAGCATCTCGCAGTTGTCATCCTTCCAACTCTCAAGTTAGATACAAGGATGAAATTACCTCGATATAGGTAGATAAGTGAGATGTAATCCCACCATGAACATTGAGAGATGAGTGTAAATACCATCTAAGTGTTTGAGCCTTGTATTCCTTACCTTCCTTAGGTTGTTTCTTATCCCAGAGGAATAAGACATAAACCTTTTTGAGTATCCATCAGAAGGATTTTTCTGAGGACAAAATCTAGGACCTCTAGAGATTGGTTCCAGAGGGTCGGGATTTAGATAAATCCATTTCCTAGACTTAGGTCTACCAGACTTATTCTCGTTAGCATTGGGAATGTGTATATTTGTAGCGCAAAGATTAGCACCATTAAGAGGGACACAATTCCTGTAGGGATATCTAGAAGAGTTACTTTGGAAACCTTGTGCACGAGAATTCTGGTTTTCTGCAGGAATGAAATCAATTGTAGGTGTCGTCAGACAATTCACTCTGTCAACAGCAAAAAGAAGTAGATTTTGAAGATCAGAAACCTGTTTCTTTCTAACAAAACAATGTGAGTCATAATGATTTCTTTTCCCGCAGAAGGAACAGGTTCATGGAAGAGAGACATTGGAAGGAACCTTTTTAAGCTCATAGCCCTGTTGGAAGACTGCAAGTTATGTAAACATTTCTTAGCAGACGCTTCCTTTGGAGTAATTTTGTTCATGTACTGTAATCCTTCATGATAATTAAATAATGGAACAGAAGAAGATTTGCTCATTAAGATAGAGTTTTCATTTTTCAAGGAATTGTACTGTTCATGGGCTAGGACAAGAGATGCGACCAGTTTCTCTTTTTCAACACGAATGTTGTTCAGATATGATGAATGAGTCTCGATCAAATGTTTTTCTCTAATTGAATCTTCTTTAATAATATCTTCAAGATCACTGATTTTTTCACGCTGTAGGGTAGTTTCTTGAACAAGTTTTTCGATATTGTTAGAGAAATACTCAACAGTACTATAGAGTTCCCGTGCTCGACCAAGAGACTTCTCGAGTCATCAATGAGCTGAGCATGTTTTTCTCCAAGAGACTTTATTTTCGAATCTTGAAAATCAATAATCTCAACAAAAAATTTTAATATTCTGTGTGAGTTCCATTTCAGCTTCTGACACAATGTCAATTATCTCATCAGAGCGAATGTTATCAGAATCTGATAGCAAAAATTTTCTACCTGAGGTAAGCCCTAGACATTTGGTATGATCAAAGAATTTGGAAGATATTTTATTATGCGTAAGAATGTGACAATTTTCAGTCCACAGAGTCGGATTGCTACAAATACAGACTTATGAGGTCTTAAACGTGTTTGCCTGCACTGATATCGATTGAAAAAGAGAGGGTATAACAACCAAACCCAGTATTTCGTTTAGGCAATCTGTACGGACTAACTCCAATATAATTCCAAGAGAATAAACTAGGCAGTCAGACTCAATCAAGGAAAATATATCCAACAGTTATATCTCAGTTTCTCAATTCATTCTGCAATTGATCAGATAGAAATCTGTGAGCCGGATTAATAAGAGAAATAACTTGGATGGTACCAAATACCAATATCCAAGCGTCAATCAATTTCAATCAACAACAAAAGGTTGGATTCACCAATTGATTGAATTAGGCACAACCTGTGATATTTCAATTATATATAAAATATAATGCGGAAAGGAAATAACACAGACACCAGAAATTTTATTAACGAGGAAACCGCAAATGTAGAAAAACCCCGGGACCTAGTCCAGATTTGAACACCACACCGTATTAATCCGCTACAGACTCTGGCCTACTACGAGTTAACTTCAGACTGGAATGTAGTTGAGCCCAAACCAATCTCACACTGATTAAGGTACAGTCGCACTCCTTACGCCTATGAATCCCAGCAGGAATCTACGCACTTGATTCCCTTAGCTGATCTCACCCAC
The DNA here is from genome assembly GCF_003573695.1 of Papaver somniferum. NCBI lineage: Eukaryota > Viridiplantae > Streptophyta > Magnoliopsida > Ranunculales > Papaveraceae > Papaver > Papaver somniferum. The sequence continues at coordinate 51,729,475 of NC_039363.1, forward strand.
AACTAAGATTTGCGACGACACAAAGTCGAAAACTTGATAAACAAATCTGCCTCACACAGAAAAGTATATTGAAGAGATAAATCTGTCTACCATAGAAATACCTACGAGTTTGTGTTCCGTGTTTTGATAAATCAAGGTGAACATGAACCAATTGATACACCAGACTTATATTCCCGAAGAACAGGCTAGTAATATCAATCACCTCACAATAATATTAATCGTACGGTAGCGAAACAAGATATTGTGGAATCACAAAGAATGAGACGAAGAGCTTTGTGATTACTTTTTCTCTTACCTATCGGAGATTAAATCTCGAGCAAATCTTAGGGAAGATAGAATTGAATATGATAAAAGAAAGTAAGATCAGAACACGCAACTACAGAGATAATAGTTGGATCTAGCTTCAGAATCCCGATAAAGTCTTTAAGTCGTTAACCTATAATGGTTTTAGGAAAAACCTAGGTTAAAGGAGAATTTACTCTAGTCGCAAGTAGTATCACAAAGGAGGTGTGGGGATTAGGTTTCCCAGTTGCTAGATTTCTCCCTTATATAGTCTTCAAATCAAGATTTGCAATCAATGCTACCTTGGTGACAAAGCATTCATGAACTTCGAAGTATGCTAAAAGAGTAACCAATATTTTTCGAACGACTTTCCTACTAAGCTCGTTACCCTATCGGTCTCGTTCTAGTCAAAATTTTAAACTTAGAATCGCATTTGGTTTCGTTTTCCTAAAGCGGGCAAGAAGGGAGCGGTGATGAATCCGAACCCTTATCTTGTATTGGCCAGGCCTTTCCCTTTACTAGGAATTTAAAAACAGTACAAATTCGTCCTCAATCAGTGAATCACCTTAAGAAATACAGTAACTCGCTTACAGGAGATTCGCGAGTGTTTCGATGGACTTACCTCCCGTACCAGACGGGGGATGAACCGTTGAAGTCGACTCGGGCCACGACTCCTATGTCATGTACGAACTCGAGGGGCCGAGACGATATTGTAATCGTCGTCCTTCCCTGCAAATAGTTTATATTTTTTTTATATAACCCTTCCGTAGGGTTTAAAATTAAAATAAATTGTCCAAAGTCCAGTCCAATGAAAAGAAATACAAATAATAATAATACTAATAACAAAAAAAAATGGAAAGTCTCTTAAAAAAAAATAAAAAAAATAATTCTCTCTTTTTTCTTTATTTTTTTGCTTTGTCTTTTTTCCTTCTCTTTTAGCTTTAAGCTTTGATTCCAAGGTCTTTAGTATCCAACTTCAAACCTATAATACAAAGACACAACCAAAGAGACGTAAAAAGAACAAATGGAATAATAAAAAATAATAAAAACCTAAAAATTCTACCTAAGCACAAATCCGCGTCGGCGGCGCCAAAATGATTAAAGTTTTTGAGAGTCGTTGTTGTAGTAAATAGGATTCGAACTCTCGGACTTGTGAAGATTAAATTTAAAGGTTTAATAAAATTATATACAAAAAAAAAAATTAACAATGGTGAGAGGTACTGGGACTAAGAATTTCACCAAATTTCATTCATGTGATTCAAATAATAATTCCATGCAATTATAGCTCAAATGTTAAAAATATGGACTCTTATTCTTTGCCAATATAGATTCTCAAAATATTAGTTATAAATCGTAAGCATGGAATATCAAACATTTAAGCAAGCATGACCCATCAAATAAAACGATAACTAATTAATTCGAACCATAAATCAATTAAAAACAAGTGCAAAAGTCATAAAAAGAATTATTAAAATTACCACATGCGTGAAATAGGGATCCATCCGTCGTCCCAGTGTTGGGATTTAGCTTCTCATATTAATCACTTGCTCAAAATACATGTTTGTTGCTGAAAATGATAAAAAAGAGTAAAACAGTGAATGTACGACCCACAGAAGGCGTCACAAAAAGAACGATAAGAGACAGGTGCTGCTGATGTTGAGACTGCACTGCGACCCTCCAGTGTGCGTCTTAGACACTGTTTATTAACGACTGTCTACGCTAGTCTGTTCTTCGTGTTCTTGGTGTTCTTCATCAGCAGCAGCAGCAGAAACAGAGTTTGATCAACTCGTGATTTCTTGCTCCTGATCTATCCTCTCGACCTCCAACTCTCGACACCCATTCTCAGTGATACCAGAAATCTATTTATACTCCTCAGCCTCGTTTAATCACGCCATAACTCAAGATAATTCTCTCTTTACTCGGCTTAAAGAGAAAATATTTTTTGGATATTTTCTTCCTTTAATTAGCTCTCCACGCGCTGAAATGATGTATAAACACTCCAAACATGATCTTACACGCTGTAGAATTGATTCAACACTCTCCAAACACATGAGTACACGTCTAAATTTGATGTGATCGTGTGATATTCATTTCTTGAACGTGCTTCCTAATTTCTTGATTGCGATGATTCCACCCAATTATGATCGATCCTAACACCCAAAATGTCTTCCTCTATCCATATCACAAATACCCATTGAAAATCAGAGGTTTAATCGAACTCTAACCCCTCCAAAAATCAATCGACCCAACTGCCAGTGAGAAGAAATATTTTCCCGCCTTTTTCCAAAATTTGAATTATGAGAAGAAAAGTGTCCTCCCCTAATCCTGTACGGGTGTCCCTTTAGTAATTGGGGTGGAAATAGTAATTTTGGGGTGGAATTAGTAATTTTTCTGGGTTCCTCCGGTACATTTCTGGGACGCTTCCGGTGCATTTCTGAGGTGCCTCCGGTACATTATCCTGGGGTGTAAAACACTACTTATCGAGCTCATTTTGCCGCAAAGGCTTATTTCTCTAAAAACATCTACAAAAACACAAAATAACACAATAAGTACTTAATCGAGTCTAACAATACAGAATATTGAGAACAAAATAGACACATAAATGCGTCTATCAAATACCCCCAAACTTATTATTTGCTAGTCCTCGAGAAAAACTAATAAAAAAATAAATAAAACCGAGTTAATCTCGGGAGGGTTTACCAGAGGTGTGCCCACAAAACCATTACTCCTAATTGGTCACAAGTATCCAAAGAGCTATGAGGACATACATATTCTCAACCTATCTCCAAGTAAGTAGAATGCCAGAGAAATTAAAGGTGTCAGCTCTAAAGCTGACTGAAGAAAAGGGGAGACACATCCACACGACTGCTAGATAAAGAGATATCCGCTACACAGCTAGATAAACATTGTAAGATGCGTCCGCTGCTTTACAGCTGGATAAGATTAAGAGAGAGATAAAAATGAGAGGGACATCTGCTACACAGCTGGACTAATTACGTGTGATGAGTTAAACCAGTGCTAGAAAGATCTTGTGCCAGATTGAAAGCAGACTAACAAAGCAACCAAAATGCATCTTTCTTCGACTCTCTCACAGTGCTCGGTAGAAATAACGTCTTCTTCGGTCTTCAACTGTTGATGATAAACTCTCGAACCTCATAGAACCTTGACAATTAACTCTTCTCTTCGATTTACTGCTTGACTATAAATTTCTTCTTCCCTATGGCCTTATTGAACAAAAAGAACGTAATGATGTTTTTTTTTTTTTCATTTTTTCATTCATTTTTTTTTTCATTTTCACATTTTTTTTTTGATGAACAAAAATTTACATGGCCATGAGAGAAGGACTTTCAAAACTTGGATCTTCGCAACTTGTGATGTCTTGGTATCATGGATTCTAACAACTTATATCATTTGCTCTTATAACTTCAACTTTGATTTTTGAATTATTCTCTTCTATTGTTGCTTCTAAACCTAAAACATCTTCACTTTCTTCATAGATTTTGATGTCGCTCCGCTTGTTGATGATGATAAGTTTCTACTGAGAGAGAGTCGGAATCCAGTAACTAAGACTACATTGTGAGGTTGTTTTGTCTTTCTGGCATTTCCCTGACCTACTTTCCTTTCCATCATGTATGGTTAGGTCCATCACGGTTACCCTCTAAAAGGAACAAGTTCTCTCCTGAATTTCAAGGATCTCAATGTCTTTTTCTCTAATGTCTCAATAAGTTGTTATCTCTAGCATTCCAATTTCTATCTTTTCGGTGAGAAACAGTATGTAAACTTAGCTAACCGGGTACTATGTGACGCTAGAAGTTTCAAAAATGCGACTAAAATGTTTCTCCCATACCCCCAAACTTAAATCTATCATTGTCCTCAATGTTCTAAAGATAAAATTAAAAGCTTGAACAAGGAGAAACTGTTACCACTTGAAGAAAAAGAGATAAGGAAAGATATTACCGTGTCGCAAGAATATTGGGTTACCTCCCAAGAAGTGTTAAGTTTAAAGTCTTCAACCAGACATCGGAAGGAATTAGTCACCTCATAGAATCATATAGAAGTAGTCGGAATAACTGTGGGTCATCTGGATCAAAAAGTATTACCCACAAGAAGAGGAAACTGCAACAGACCAAAAATATGCCGAACATACCCTTGTTTAAGACAACTACATCTAGTTATGGCTCAGGTTCAGGTTCTATAACTGGGTCTAGATAATAGGTTTTCATCGGTTGGATTTCCTCAAAGCTAAGATCCGGTTCAGGTATTAGAGTCTGGAAAAACTCAACTAAGAACTTATAAGCACATAACAACAACCTGAATAACTGGGGATCCTCTAAGTCAATAAGATTTGACTCACACAGCTGACCACAATGAAAGAGGTGGTCTTCCTTAAGAAAATGTGTCGACCCTAATATCCTAAAGTGATTAGGTTTAGTCTCAAAACTTAATAACCGACACATCTTAAAATCAAAAGTTCCCACAATTGGTTGAAAAGTTTTTGGTGGGAAAACAAAGTCAATCTTGGTATCATAGTCTGGGTTAACCACATCAACCAGAGGATGGGTTTCTAACAAATGAGCTTCTTTCTGGATATCATTAGGTTCGGGAAAACGTGTATGAAGATAATCTTGTAAGATGGTTGAGGCACAAATGTCAAGTCCTACTGGAGGATACTTAAGAGTTAAAGCACACGGAGAATGATAATCACCCCCAAACTTAGAGTTTTCTGTGTCTCTAGAAAGACTAGTCACAACTTTCCTAATTTCTAGGTCATCGGATTCCTGGAAATGGTCAATATATTCTTCTAAGTTGGGTTCATCCTCACTCATTTCTACGAGTTTATCATCTTCTAAGACTAGTGTTTCTAAATCGCTAGATTCTAAAACAGTATTCTCAGGGTAGACTCTTTCCTCTAAACCATCATCATATAAAGGATTATCAGAGAAAGTTTCATATAAAGGCTCATCAACTAAGGTTTTAATCATAGTTACCTCCTCCGATTCACTGATAGGCACATCAAATAATGGATTATCCAACATACTGCAGGCTAAAGGATCATGAACTACATCGTCTAAAACGGTGGTATCTCTAGTCAAATCCTCATCCTTTTGAATAGGTGAATAATTATTAAAATTATTTGTATTTGTACTAGAAACAACACTATCATTATAAAGCTCAACCGGAATAACAAATTCCTGATCACTATGCCTACATATTTCATGTTCTTCATCAATACTATCCTCATCATAATCATCACTATAATAACATGAAAATAATCTAACCTTATCAAAACAAGTAGTGTTACCAATTCTAACCTCGTCATCTTGATTATGTGAATAAAAACTATCCTTATTTTCGAGGGTGGTATTGGGAAAACTACACTGGAAATTAAGACTATCCTGAGAAAGTTTTTCCACAATCCTATTTGTATTCTCAGTAAATTGCTTGAGGGTCTATTTTAGAGATATCTTAGTTGACCGCTATACAGACTCTTCTGGGAGAAGAATATTATAAGTATCTTTCATAAATAACTTCCGTGCTGACTCATTGAAACTCTTGAGAGACTCTTTTAGAGAAATAGAAGGATTTTTTTACTCGTATGACCTGTGGGTATGTGGATAGTAATTGGGCTCAAAATGGTATGGACCATAACCTTCAGAGGTTTCGCGTTCCCAATCACTATTCACACTATGGTCATAAAAAGGATAATGTCTAAGCTGCTCAGTCGGATACTCATTGTATTGGCTATTATAATACCAGTTCGACATCCTAACTGCAAGGGAATTCTAAACAAACACAAAGAAGGCTGACTCGACCACAACAAGCCTATTTTATCTAGCAAACAAAAATCATGATGGCTCCACTTAAATTGTTTTCTAGACCAGCTTCTATTCCTTCGAAAAGGAATTCGTTACAATTTGAGCACACCCTTCTGGAATCAATCCGAGCTAATGTAAGTTGAATCGAGGCGAGGGAAGCTCAGTGGAGCTTTGATACCCAAAGCTTCACCGCTATCACAAGGCGGTGCAGTCACGCATTCAACTCACAGAAACCATCATGAACTTCGAAGTATGCTAAAAGAGTAACCAATATTTTTCGAACGACTTTCCTACTAAGCTCGTTACCCTATCGGTCTCGTTCTAGTCAAAATTTTAAGCTTAGGTTCGCGTTTGGTTTCGTTTTCCTAAAGCGGGCAAGAAGGGAGCGGTGATGAATCCGAACCCTTATCTTGTATTGGCCAGGCCTTGCCCTTTACTAGGAATTTAAAAACAGTACAAATTCGTCCTCAATCAGTGAATCACCTTAAGAAATACAGTAACTCGCTTACAGGAGATTCGCGAGTGTTTCGATGGACTTACCTCCCGTACCAGACGGGGGATGAACCGTTGAAGTCGACTCGGGCCACGACTCCTATGTCATGTACGAACCCGAGGGGCCGAGACGATACTGTAATCGTCGTCCTTCCCTGCAAATAGTTTATATTTTTTTTTATATAACCCTTCCGTAGGGTTTAAAATTAAAATAAATTGTCCAAAGTCCAGTCCAATGAAAAGAAATACAAAAAATAATAATAATAATAACAAAAAAAATGGAAAGTCTCTTAAAAAAATAAAAATAATAATTCTCTCTTTTTTCTTTATTTTTTTGCTTTGTCTTTTTTCCTTCTCTTTTAGCTTTAAGCTTTGATTCCAAGGTCTTTAGTATCCAACTTCAAACCTATAATACAAAGACACAACCAAAGAGACGTAAAAAGAACAAATGGAATAATAAAAAATAATAAAAACCTAAAAATTCTACCTAAGCACAAATCCGCGTCGGCGGCGCCAAAATGATTAAAGTTTTTGAGAGTCGTTGTTGTAGTAAATAGGATTCGAACTCTCGGACTTGTGAAGATTAAATTTAAAGGTTTAATAAAATTATATACAAAAAAATAATATTAACAATGGTGAGAGGTACTGGGACTAAGAATTTCACCAAATTTCATTCATGTGATTCAAATAATAATTCCATGCAATTATAGCTCAAATATTAAAAATATGGACTCTTATTCTTTGCCAATATAGATTCTCAAAATATTAGTTATAAATCGTAAGCATGGAACATTAAACATTTAAGCAAGCATGACCCATCAAATAAAATGATAACTAATTAATTCGAACCATAAATCAATTAAAAACAAGTACAAAAGTCATAAAAAGAATTATTAAAATTACCACATGCGTGAAATAGGGATCCATCCGTCGTCCCAGTGTTGGGATTTAGCTTCTCATATTAATCACTTGCTCAAAATACATGTTTATTTCTCAAAATGATAAAAATGGGTAAAACAGTGAATGTACGACCCACAGAAGGCGTCACAAAAAGAACGATAAGAGACAGGTGTTGCTGATGTTGAGACGGCACTGCGACCCTCCATTGTGCGTCTTAGACACTGTTGATTAACGACTGTCTACGCTAGTCTATTCTTCGTGTTCTTGGTGTTCTTCATCATCAGCAGCAGCAGAAACAGAGTTTGATCAACTCGTGATTTCTTGCTCCTGAGCTATCCTCTCGACCTCCAACTCTCGACACCCATTCTCTGTGATACCAGAAATCTATTTATACTCCTCAGCCTCATTTAATCACGCCATAACTCAAGATAATTCTCTCTTTACTCGTCTTAAAGAGAAAATATTTTTTGGATATTTTCTTCCTTTAATTAGCTCTCCACGCGCTGAAATGATGTATAAACACTCCAAACATGATCTTACACGCTGTAGAATTGATTCAACACTCTCCAAACACATGAGTACACGTCTAAATTTGATGTGATCGTGTGATATTCATTTCTTGAACGTGCTTCCTGATTTCTTGATTGCGATGATTCCAGCCAATTATGATCGATCCTAACACCCAAAATGTCTTCCTCTATCCATATCACAAATACCCATTGAAAATCAGAGGTCTAATCGAACTCTAACCCCTCCAAAAATCGATCGACCCAACTGCCAGTGAGAAGAAATATTTTCCCGCCTTTTTTCCAAAATTTGAATTATGAGAAGAAAAGTGTCCTCCCCCTAATCCTGTACGGGTGTCCCTTTAGCAATTGGGGTGGAAATAGTAATTTTTCTGGGTTCCTCCGGTACATTTCTGGGACGCTTCCGGTGCATTTCTGAGGTTCCTCCGGTACATTATCCTGGGGTGTAAAACACTACTTTTCGAGCTCATTTCGCCGCAAAGGCTTATTTCTCTAAAAACATCTACAAAAACACAAAATAACACAATAAGTACTTAATCGAGTCTAACAATACAAAATATTGAGAACAAAATACACACATAAATGCGTCTATCACCTACCTACCTACTAAATAAAATAATATAAATTAATATGTTAGAGCATAGCTCGATTGAACCCACCAAGTGTTGGTATGTCAAGTTTGGTTGTCATATTTTATTGACCCAAAACTCATTTAAGAGTCGATTAATTATGTACTAGAGTCAACTTCGTATAGGTTAGCTTGAAAGTATTAGGATATGAGACATTACAAGTATTGCGAAGACTTGAAGAAGTGAAGAAGCAAGAAGCTACAACGACAACATCATCTTTCCACTTGAGGTTAGTGATATTTGACTTGAACTGTTTCATTCCCTAACGTATCTTTCAAATCGTGCATATTGAAAACAAAACTGCGAAGCATGAATGATTATACTCTAGTTAGACATAGTATTAAGGAATACAATACGAGGTTTATTGCTTAACCATTAAACTTTGTAGATAAGATATCGACATAATCGTTTCAATGCTATTGTGATTATGTATGGGTATAAGGTGAAGATTTCATCATAGGAAACAATGTTTTACATTTGTTTTAAGGAAGTAAATTCATGATCTTGTTTTGTGAATCGAAAGAGAAATCGCTAGGCATTATCGGTATTGTTATCCACTGCATATCTTTTGCAATACCAATATGTGTGATTAGTATAACCTCTCATGACTTGTATATGTTCTTGGTAAAAATATTCACAAAGGCCTGACTTTTGTATTGGTATGACTTTTATTAGTGAAACCAATCTTAAGTAATCACCTAAGATGGTATGATCGATTTTGTGTTATTGGTATGACCTACTCTGGGTAAAGGGGAACCGATCCTAGTAAGAGGTGCAACCTATCACAAAGGGGAATCGATCCTTGTATAACGTGCAGCAAGTTTTTAATATAAAGGGGAACCGATCCTATGAACATGTGCAAAAAATACAAGTTAGATACCATAAATATGTGGGAACCGATCCTATGGACATGTGCAACAAGGGAGAACCGATCCTATGAACATGTGCAATCGGTCACAAGAAATCTCAACCCAATCCGAGAACATTTTTTGTTTTTAACACAAAAAATTATCCAAAAATATTAAGAGATACCGAAAATATATTTGGTTAATGTGGAAACTTAAAAAGATGTCGACATACTTTCAACATGTGCAATAACGTTTATCTTTAATTGTTCAAAGTTATTCCTTAATAGCTAAAGGAAGAAAATCCCAGATCGGATAAAATAAATTGAGAATCTTTTATTTAAGGTTTTTAATTTTACTTTAGGAAAAAGAAAATTAGTAATGTGCATTTACTAGTTGGAGATTTTCCAAGAGATTTTCGGTCATTATTTTGGACAGAGCATTTTCAGGAATTATGGAAACCGAATCTGGAATATATTGCATATCTTGAGAATATTTTCGGTTTTGGAAATTCCTTGGTGTCCAAACTTCCTTGGTCCATAAATATGAAAGTTTGCATTTCGAGTAAACTAATCCTCGTATAGCAAGAACTATCTCAGTTGTGCTGCTACTGTTGAAGCCACCTATTCGGAGAGGAGAGTAAACTTATTAGGCGAAATCTCTTATGGCCGCTCAGATTAAAGTCTTCTTTGGGATTGAGAAGCTCTATTAGTACCGTTGGTGGGAAACTAGATAATTGCGGTTCATCTTTTGTTTTCAATTGATTTGATTGACTAACGGTGGTTGTGTTAGAGCACTGCTCGGTCGAACTAGCATGCGTTTCTATCTCAAGCATGTTTGTCAATGTTAGTGATCAAAACTATAAGTCTTGATTTCTGGTCTACTATAGCTAAGTCTCGGACTAAGATAGAAAGTGTAGTCGAGCTCAAGAACTTCATGGCGATCATCATACAAGACGAAGAACTACTCAAGGAACTGGTGGAACTTCGTCGACTAAAAGGTATGTGGAGACTTGAACTTATCTATCACTCAAAAGTCTATCTACTATATCTCGTATCTTGAGACAAAAGTCGTTTTGCTATATAGACTTTGATTATACACATTTGCTATTTCGAGCCGAGTTTATCTCGCTTATCTATTTGTCGAAATATGTGTTGGTAAGCTTTCACTTTGTCCAAGTTCATCTTTACCTAGTGACGAAAGTCATATTATGTTTCAATCACTTGAAAATGGCTTTGACGAAAAGTGGTTTGTGAATAGCAACTATATAACGTCCTTTAAGAATGTTTCAATGATTGAAACGAGAGAGTTTAGATTATATAACCAATGTTGGATATAAGCATTGTGTGGCAACACATATATGTATAAGTCCTTATTCCTTGAACCAAAGTATGCGTACTTTGTTGATCAGGAAAACCGGAACAAGAGTCCGCGAACCCAGTCCGCGAACTTAGTCCGCGTACTTGAGTTGGTTATTTCTAAAGACGATTATTTGTGAACTCATACTTATATAAACTAAGGAATGTAACTTGCAAACCGTGGCTATAAAGTTCATGAATCGATTCGAGTGAATCAAATCGTTTTTGCTTTGATTGTGTCTTGTATACTTCTATAAGATCTAAGCAATTGAACAACTTTATAACTAGTTCATTTGAGTCATTTGAACTAGTTATGGTGAAGAAGAATAAGGTTGATATGAAAGTGCTCATATGGCTAACCATTTGGTTAACTATTGTTGAACCGACAAATGTACATATTTGGGTACGGTTACACAAACCTAAAATCGTGCATTTCATTTGTGTGTAACAAGTTAAGTTTTCAATCTAACGGTTGAAAGATATTAGCTTGAATCTAATCAGGTTTTCATCTAACGGTGAATATTGAATGCTTTGTTACTAAGCTAACATTGATTGCAAACCATGATTTGAAAGATTATATAAGGGAGAACTCTAGCAACTGGGAAACCTAATCCCCACACCTCCTGTGTGATACTAGTTGTATAAGCTAGAGTTGATTCTCCTTTAACCTTAGGTTTCTTCGAGACCCTGTAGGTTAACGACTTCAAGACTTTATTGGGATTGTGAAGCCAGACCGATACTACTTTCTCGTAGTTGTATGATCTGATCTTTTTGTTTCTATCGTACGAGTACAATCATAAATATTGACTTGAGATTGATATCTCCGATAGGCAAGATATAAAAGTAATCACAAACATCTTCGTCTAATCGTTTGTGATTCCACAATATCTTCTTTCGCCACGTCGGTTAATATTATTTTGAGGTGATTAATAATACTAGGTTGTTCTTCGGGAATATAAGTCTGGTTTATCAATTGGTTCCTGTTCACCTTGATTTATCAAAAGACGGAACAAAACTCGTAGGTATTTCTATGGGAGACAAATTTATCTATTATCGTAGACTTTTATGTGTGATACAGATTTGTTTATTAAAGTCTTCGACTTTGGGTCGTAGCAACTCTTAGTTGAGGGTGAGATCAGCTAAGGGAATCAAGTGCGTAGTATCCTACTGGGATCAGAGACGTAGGAGCACAACTTTATCTTGGATCAGTGTGATATTGATTGGGGTTCAACTACAGTCCAGACCGAAGTTAGTTTGTAGTAGGCTAGTGTCTGTAGCGGGTTAATATAGTGTGTTCAATCTGGACTAGGTCCCGGGGTTTTTCTGCATTTGCGGTTTCTTCGTTAACAAAACTTCTGGTGACTGTGTTATTTCTTTTCCGCATTATATTTTGTTATATAATTGAAATATTACAGGTTGTGCGTTAAATCAATCAATTGAGAAATCCAACCTTTGATTGTTGATTGAAATTGATTGATACTTGAACATTGGTCTTTAGTACCGTTCAAGTGATTTCTCTTGTATTCAATTAGACTCGCAGATTTCTATTTGCTTGAGTATGTATTGAATCGAGAAAGAGAGATATAACTCTTTGATATACTTTCATTGAGTCTGACTGTCTAGTTGATTCTCTTAAAGTATATTGGAGTTAGTCCATACAGATTGCTAATCGAAATATTGGGTGTGGTTGTTAGACCCCCGCTTTCTCAATTGGTATCAGAGCAGGAAAACACATTAAAGACCTCATAAGTATGTGTTTATAGCGATATGATTATGGACGAGTCTATCTCTAATAACGTACCAGGTCAGAAATTACCAGATGTTCTTCATAGCTTGGATTCACCTGAGAGAACTGTCACATCTATGTCAATATCTAAATATTCTCTTAGTATAAAAATTGTTGATAACTGGGGAACACTCCTAGAAGAACAGTTGGATGAACTTTCTGATGAAGGTGATTCAGATATTGATAGAGAGGTTGATGAGGAAGTCTCAGAGTATGTTAAGGTTTTGAATTCGTTGGAAAAGAAGAAGATGACAACTTCTCATGTCACACCTCTTCTGACTCCTCTCTGTTGAAAAAACAAGCAATTGAGAAGATGTTATGCAGGTGTCTATATTTCGAATCGTTCTAACAAATCGATCCTCAAGGATTCTGAGGAAAACCTACGTATGAAGTCACTTGAATGTGATAATATTTATCAAAAGTACTCTTTGTTGGAAGAGAAACTTGCAGAATCTGAAGCAAGGATTAACTCTCAACAAGTTAGTTTTGACGACAGAGAAAGCGCTTTTCTCGCTCGAGAAAAACGTCTTGAGGCTGATTTAACTGCTTCTCTTGATAAAATCAAGATGTTGGAAGATGACTTGAAAAAGTTCAATACTAGTTCAAGCAAGTTAAACACTATGCTAGGAGCAAGTAAAAATCATCGAGATACACGAGGATTGGGCTATAAGGGAATAGATGCTCCAAGTATTAGCAAAAAGGTAAAATTTATCAAGGCTAGTGATTCTTCTCAACAAAAGCTTTCCACTGATGGAAAAAGTGAAATACCTTCACCGGTAGTTAAGGTTCAAAAGAGAAAAGTATATCAACCTCCAAAGTCAGCACACAAGGATCGAGGTAAGAATATTCCTTATGTTTGTCCCTATTGCGGAAATAAAGGTCACCTGGAAAGGAGATGTCGTTTCCGTATAAGGAATGAGAAACTTCATGATTTTCTTGTTTGGGCATCACAATAAGTTGTGAAACCAAGATCATATGTTAAGACTAATCCCTTTAACGCTACAGGTTGTAATTGTCCTACCTTTAGGAAAAGGAATCAATGTTGTGATAAATCTAGATTTGCCTATAAACGTCATACGAATCTTTTTCACAATCGTAATGGTTATCAAAAGGATAACTTCGTAAAGACTAAGACAAGATCCGATGCTCCCAATTGGAGAAAGACTAACTTGCAAAAGAATAGTCAATCCAATTCTCTTCCGAGAAATCTTGAAGAGAGTAATGGGGAGAAAGTTCCAGTTATTCCTAAACGCACCAAAAGTGGGTACCAAAGAAAGCCAACACTACACCAAATTCAAGGATTAGTAACTAGAAGTCGCAACAGTTTATCCCCTGTTACGAATTTTCAGTTGCGAAATTCTGTTGCGAAAGTGTTGCAACCTCTGTAGTTACAAAACTCGCAACTGTTTGAACTTGCTACAATTCGCAACAGAATTGAGTTGTACGCGTGCGACTCGTGTATTTGACTGCCCACACTTTCAAGCTGACTCGGTTTCAGCCCATTCAGATACTTGGAGTCAGCTTCGACTCAGTCTATATGATTAACGAGAACACCATGTTCTCTTCTCTACCTCTCATTATCTTATCTCTACTTCTCTCGTTCTCTGCTCCTCTCTCGTTCTCTCCTCTACCAAAAAAGAAAGTTCTCTCATATTCCGCTAAATAATCATTGAAGCCTAAAATCTATAGCTTTGTTTGATTTCTGAGAAAAAAACTTTTTAGGGTTTAGATTATTAGGGCTCAGACACCAAATTCTTCTTTCTATTTCAATTTCAGACTCCAAATCTCATCTAAGGCTTCGGTTAAACTGATTCAGGTAATAAACAAAACAATCTATGTTTCTTAAATTCGTTTTTTTTTTTAAAAGGCATGTTGATTTGGATGAAGAATGGAGTTAAAATTGAGCTGTAAGATCTGTTCATTGGGTTTAATCCATTGATTCAGTGAGCTCTTTGTACAGATCGAGTGTTCATATCATTCTGGGTTACTAAGGAATCTAACGGGTTCAGATCTTATGTGTAAGGTGTGAAAAAGTTGGTTTCTTATCGATTTCATAATCATTTTTTTTTATCATTGTTGAATTGAATGACTAGGGTTTTGTAAATCAATCAATCATACTTTTGCAGTTATACTAGAGGGAAGGAGGAAGGAATTACAGAGTAATCATGGATGGTAAGAATGGAATTTCTTCACCTAATTATCATTTTTTTTCCAGATTTCTTTCAAATTCTTTTTATCAGATTGTTTTCAGTTTTCCTATACAATTGTTAAAATAGAATCCTTGTATGTCTAAATTGATGGGTTTTGTTTGGTTTTTATTCCATTTGATTCAGAGCCATCGATGGACGAAACCATTTTGGTTGGTGATGATTTAATGACAGTACCTTCATCACCTATCATACCTCCGGAAATTGCATCCCATGTTCTTGAAGGTATTGAGACTTGTGATGGGATTCTTAGGAATTTCTTCTTACGTAAGTTTTTTTTAAAATTTCTCCTTGTTTAGTAATGTTGATTTTAAGGGTTTAGGGTTTAATGCTAATTGTAACATTGTGTTGTCTAGCTTTGCACGTCAATGATATTGAACCATTCAGAAATTAGAAATGAAGCTCCTTTTTTTGATTTTGATAATGGGGTTTTCTTAAATTTTCTTGGTCTTGATTCAGAAATGAAGCTTCTCCTTTCTCTGAGTTTGATTTTGTTTCTATTTCTACATTGTTTGACCTTGATTTTGGTTTGATTGTTCTAGGTTATGGATGTGATGATCTGTATTCAGATTTATGGAGAGCTTGTGCTGGTCCTATTGTTGATGTCCTTGTGTTCATTATGTCTTTCGATAACATATTTTTCTCTCTTTTTAACAACAGAAGTTTAAGGTTTACAGATAAACATGGATTTCGACTCTATATCTTAAGTTTTTCCTGTCATGCTGGAAATTCCTGATAGTCATATAGATATTTTCGAGACTAGACCAAGTGTTATGTTGTTGAGAGGAAAACTAAGGTTCCCTATAATAAAAGAGTGGAGATGTGGATGGTAAATATTCATTTATCTCTTTCTTGGTATTTGCAGAAAATTAATAGCTTAGTAGATACATCATACATGTGTGGTTATCCTAGCTGGTGAACTACAATAATTTATTAGGTTGATTTGATATCAAATATTTCGGATATTTCGGTAATCTTTCTGTGCAGTCTTTGTTCATGTGATATTAGTAGACACGTGTGGGTACACTAGCTGGTGAACTACAATTGTGTACCTTCGGTAATATTTCTGTGCAGTCTTCGTTCATGTGATATTAGTAGATACATGTATCAGCCTTTACACTGAAATTGTTGTTACTGTTCTTGTATTAATGCAATTTAGGAGATTTTTCAAGCTTGGGATTTATTGTCATCTTTTTTCAGTATGAGTCCTGTGTAGCAATCCCAACGTAACTTCCAACATCTTGACATGTAACTCGAGATTGGAGTTGTCGTATTTCCTGCTTTTGTGATATAATGTGATATGCTCCCCTATAGAGATGCAGATAAAATGCAACTAATTGTATGAAGCCAAGACTTATTTTTTTGACATCAGCATAGTTGTGTTTCTCAATCTGCATACACCTTTATTGTTCAATTTGGACATATATCATCCAAAGAAAATAAGCACAAGAAGGAAGTTATGTTACTTGCTGTCAATCGTAAACATTCTGATTACACCTCCTTTAAACCAGAGAAGCTGCAACCTCAGATGGCTGCTGATAACAGTGTTTTTACAGCTTCTGAAGGCCAGACACAGAGACCAACTCTTGAGGTGGTGGAGATCTACAAATCATCTGTTTATGTGAATCCTATCTTAGGTGCTTTGGGAGTTGATATATGGAGATATTTTAGCGCATCTGAGGCAACTGATATTGTTTCTAGTTATGTTGAACATTCAGAATATGGTAAAGACAAAGCCATTGTGGTTTTGGATGCAACTCTATGTGATGCTCTCTTCAAGGGAACAATAAAGAAGGGCTCAACGTATCCAACTGAGATTCATAAAAAGGATTTAGGAGCTGATTTTCTGAGTCGAATGCAGCCTCACCACAGAGTAACGAGAGGAGGCGAGTTTGCTGTGCGAAAAGGTGCTCTTAAAACAGTTCAGATAGTAACTGAACGTAGGCAAGGAAACAAAAAAGTAACAAGATTGTCTGGATTGGATTCGTTCTTGCTAGATGCCGAAGTATTGGCTTCTGAGCTACAGAAGAAGTTTGCATGCAGTACAACAGTGGCATAGCTTCCAGGTAACACAGTTTAGTTATAATTTATTTTTAATTTTAATATGTAATTGTGAATCTTCGTTATCAACACGTCGCAGTTGGTATTATCTCTTTGCCTGCACCAATCAACAAGTTGAGTTAGCTTTTGCTGGAGCCATTAGAGATTGGTGGTACTGTTTCTACGTCCTCGTAATCGAGCAAGGAAAATTAGAAGATTACACAAAAGATCAGTTAGCATAACTTACTATTTACCCTGTTGAGGACCGATTTTAGGACACATTGATCACTTGATGACATGAAAGAATGAAACTAACACTGACTAATCTGATATTTTGAGGAGTTCATCCATATTGGATTAGTATGACATTGACACACGATAGTCTTAGGATCCTGGTCACGGAGAGTCTGTTTGCTTACAACAAAGCACTTGTATACTTTGAACTTATCTTGTGTTTCTTGTATTCATTAGAAAAGTTAATTAAGATCAATTACTAATGTATTTCTTTTCTTGTGTTTACATGAAAGTATACTCGACAAATAGCTAGCCAGCTCTCATGGTCAATACTTCTACAAGTCCTGCCAGTCCAGGTTCACCAATGATTCCATGTTTTATTTTGATTTAAACTGAATTGTTTCATTTTTGGTTGTTATTTTTGGTAGTTTCTGTATCAGAATGTATACTTTTCAGATTTCTATAATATTATGTAATTGTTTTCACTTCTATAATATTATGTAATTGTTTTTACATTTGGAACTTGAAAGATTGTAGTTTGCTGAACCTGTAAAATGAAGTCAGTTAATAATTGTCATTCAAATTCAATTTTGTTGATAGTATTGTTGGATTAATTTGATTACCAAATGAAAAGGGTAATTTAATTACAGGAACTCTAATTTTGACCTGGTTTTGACCGGTCAAAACCTGGTTTTGGCTGGTCAAAACCATAATTTTTTGGATGTTACAAAAATTTCGCAACTGCATGTTGCGATTGCGACTTTTCAATTCGTAACAGTGTCTAACTGTTGCAACCGAAATTTCGCAACGGCTTATGAGCAGTTGCGAAAATTTGCAACATCGACTATCGTAACAGATTTAAACTGTTGCAACCCCGCTTTGCATCTGAACCACGCTGTTGCTAATCACTAAAAATGGTGTAGTGCAATGATGCTTTGAGTGTGAAAAGGAATGATCTTCCAGAAAATTTCATGACTATGGAGAAGGCAGTATCCATGATGTTGGAACTTAACAAGTTTTTTGGAAAAATGGAATTGGATGTGAAAGGCTCTAAAAGCGATCCCTTTCATGATAATCCAAAGGTCAGTTGTGGTGAGCAAGACATTGTTCACCCCAACACAACTTGATTGTGTTGTAAGTGCATCCTCACCAAGGAATGCCTGCTATGTATACGATGAGGGAAGCACGAAAATTGGGGCGCACATATTATGTTCGGTAAGGCTGTAGAATTCAATTGGATTCTTCTAAAAAAGGTATGTCTATAAAATTGAGAAATATTTGTGTTTTTATTTGCTTAGAGAACTTATAATGATCCACGTACCTTTCTTATCGTTCATTTCTACCTAACTTGATTTGTGTTTAAGGTTCTTAATTGTTTAGGTTTGAAAATAATAGTTCGGGATGTTTGGACTACATGGTATACATAACAGGTATGCATAACATCATTTAAAATCAAAATCCAGGGGTTTAAGTACGCATACCCGTTTGCATACTGTTCCAGGATACGAAAATTCGTTTGCAAACCTGTATGCATACTTGACGTCGATATTCGGTAAATTTGTTTTGGCCGTAACTTCCTCGGGACGACCTCATTCTTTTTGAATTATTTTCTTCTTTAAATTCTATTCAAAATGGCAATGAGAAATCTTAAATTTGAATGAGTTGAGGTTGGTCTTTGTCCCGTATCTTGTTTTTGAGTAATTTGCTCTGTTTCGTCGCACTTGTTCTACTTCTGTTGGACTTGGGCACTTGGATTCTTGGAGTAATTCTCTTATAAGATCGATTGTAGCTTTTACAAGAATGATGTTGGTGAATCACAAATATGGAAGTTCAAGAATAGGCAGTAGTACACATTGCTATGGGATTCTTGAATGTTCACAATCATCTTATGTGAACTATGATGCATGGTCTTTAATGACTTTGTATGTTCTTCTTTGTTAAGAAAATCTTTTTATACGCCTTTAATAACCATTCTTGGTGTAAATCCGTGAGAGAAAGATTGATTCTACCTTCAAAGGGCAAAGATTGTTTTTGCAGTATATGTGTGTTTGCGTCCGTGAACTATGATTGTCCCATACTTTGCCAAAAGTTAAGTCTTTCATATGTCGATATGCATGTATTAATAAAAGAATGAATGAACTTTTCAAATTACAAAAGTTTTAAGCCTATTATATGTCATCATGCAAATATTGATGGAAGATAGGATGAACTTTTGTTTATGAGGATTATGTCTATTGTATGCCATTGTGCAAATAGTGATGGAAAATAGAATGAATCCTTGTCTATTTCGCAGTATTGATCTTCCCTGATCCATATTTTATGTATATACTGTGAGGCTCCGTAAGTTATCTTATGTCGAGCATGACCAATTGAATTGATCACACTCTTGTGGTAATTTATTTGTGTATTGTGATTGAATTAATCATGGGTTTTCTTGTGGTTAATTTAATTGAGTATTTTTGGATTCAAATTCATATTCGTATGTGATTTGTTATATCCAAAGAAATCCTTCTTTTCTCATGAAATTAAGGTCGCTCTTGTTGTTGTTTTTATGGGGGAGAGTTCTTAATTAAAGTTGTGCTTAATTGCGAAATCTTTGTGGGGAATGCGACTGTGGAAAATTATAGGAGTTATCTTGTATCTTTATAAACTCCTTGATGAAAGCATTTAGCTTCGGCTATATGATTGCATCTAAATAAGTTGATATGTTCTTTCTTTTGGTTATGAAATGTCTCTATGGAAATTTTCATTAGGATCCCGTTCTTGTACCTTTGCCAATTTTATCGACAAAAAGGGGGAGAATTAATGTGTAGTTCACGCTACAAATACATATGGTTTTCAGATCATTATATAAGAGGGAGTGGTTTCCATGTGAGATGGAGTATTGACTAAGGGGGAGGGATACATATCACCATAGTATTGTTGTCGAATTTGTGATACAATTGAACTTTGATGCTGCATAATGATACTATGACACTGGATAACAATGATTGAGAATTATTGTTTTCTCATTGTTATAGCTACGGATTTTCAACAACGGTGATGCTAAACTTACAACCTTTGGAATCATTGGAGTACTTGGAAGTGACGAAGATTTCGAGTAATGTTGAAGATTAGGCATGTGGAATAGGAGCTACAAAAGTTTATTTATTTATTTTTGTGTTCCATATGTATTAATAGTTTTTCCACTAAAATTGACAAAGGGATAGATTGTTAGAGCACTGCTCGGTCGAACTCGCATGCGTTGCTATCTCAAGCATGTTTGTCAATGTTAGTGATCGAAACTATAAGTCTTGATTTCTAGTCTACTATAGCTAAGTCACGGAGTAGGATAAAAAGTGTAGTTGAGATTAAGAACTCCATGGCGATCATCATACAAGACGAAGAACTACTCAAGGAACTGGTGGAACATCATCGACTAAAAGGTATGTGGAGACTTGAACTTATCTATCACTCAAAAGTCTATCGACTCTATCTCCTATCTTGAGAAAAAAGTCGTTTCGCTATATAGACTTTGATTATACACATCTGTTATTTCGAGTCGAGTTTATCTCGCTTATCTATTTCTCGAAATATGTGTTGGTAAGCTTTCGCTTTGGCCAAGTTCATCTTTACCTAGTGAAAAAATTCATATTATGTTTCAATCACTTGAAAATGGCTTTGACGAAAAATGGTTTGTGAATAGCAACTATATAACGTCCTCTAAGAATGTTTCAATGATTGAAATGAGAGTTAGATTATATAACCAATGTTGGATATAAGCATTGTATGGTAACACATATATGTATAAGTCCTTATTCCTTGAACCAAAGTATGCGTACTTTGTTGATTAGGAAATTCCGTAACAGGAGTCCCCGAACCCAGTCTATGAACTTAGTCCCCAAACCCAGTCTGCGAACTGTCAGAGGTTCTCATCCCGAGAAAATTTGCTAGAGTTTGTAAACTCCTTCCGGGAACTTAAGTCCGTGAACTTAGTCTGCGTACTTGAGTTGGTTATTTCTAAAGACGATTATTTGTGAACTCATACTTATATAAACTAAGGAATGCAATTTGAAAACCGTGGCTATAAAGTTCATGAATCGATTCGAGTGAATCAAATCTTTTTTGCTTCGATTGTGTCTTGTATACTTCTATAATATCTAAGCAATTGAACAACTCTCTAACTAGTTCATTTGATCCATTTGAACTAGTTATGGTGAAGAAGAATATGGTTGATATGAAAGTGCTCATATGGCTAACCATTTGGTTAACTATTGTTGAACCAAAAAATGTACATGTTTGGGTATGGTTACAAAAACCTAAAATGCTTTCGATCTAACGGTTGAAATATATTAGCTCGAATCTAATCAGGTTTTCATCTAACGGTGAATATTGAATGCTTTGTTACTAAGCTAACATTGACTGCAAACCCTGATTTGAAAGACTATATAAGGGAGAACTCTAGCAACTGGGAAACCTAATCCTTACACCTCCTTTGTGATATTAGTTGTATAATCTAGAGTCGATTCTCCTTTAACCTTAGGTTTCTTCGAGACCCTGTAGGTTAACGACTTGAAGACTTCATTGGGATTGTGAAGCCAGACCGATACTACTTTCTCGTAGTTGTGTGATCTGATCATGTTGTTTCTATCGTACGAGTCCATCGTAAAGATTGGATTGAGATTGATATCTCCGATAGGCAAGATATAAAGGTAATCACAAACATCTCCGTATCATCGTTTGTGATTCCACAATATCTTCTTTCGTCGCGTCGGCTAGGATTATTGTGAGGTGATTGTTAATACTAGGCTGTTCTTCGAGAATATAAGTCTGTTTTATCAATTGGTTCCTGTTCACCTTGATTTATCAAAATACGGAACAAAACTCGTAGGTATTTCTATGGGAGACATATTTATCTATTACCGTAGACTTTTCTGTGTGATACAGATTTTTTTATTAAAGCTTCGACTTTGGGTTGTATCCACTCTTAGTTGTGGGTGAGATCAGCTAAGGGAATCAAGTGTGTAGTATCCTGCTGGGATCAGAGACGTAGGAGTACAATTGTACCTTGGATCAGTGTGAGATTGATTGGGGTTCAACTACAGTCCAGACCGAAGTTAGTTTCTAATAGGCTAGTGTTTGTAGCGGCTTAATACAGTGTGTGTTCAATCTGGACTAGGTCCCGGGGTTTTTCTGTATTTGCGGTTTCCTCGTTAACAAAACTTCCGGTGTTTGTCTTATTTCTTTTCCGCATTATATTTTGTTATATAATTGAAATATCACAGGTTGTGTGTTGAATCAATCAATTGGGAAATCCAACCTTTGGTTATTGATTGAAATTGATTGATACTTGAACATTGGTCTTTGGTACTATTCAAGTGATTTCTCTTGTATTCAATTAGACTCGCAGATTTCTATTTTCTTGAGTAAGTATTGAATCGAGAAAGAGAGATATAACTCTTTGATATAATTTCATTGAGTCTGGATGTCTAGTTGATTCTCTTAAAAGTATATTGGAGTTAGTCCATACATATTTCTAATCGAAATATTGGGTGTGGTTGTTAGACCCCTGCTTTTTCAGGTTGAACTTTGATTGCGCCTAGTTGGTTTATGCTTGAGAATCTTCTCTTCTGATATAAGATTCACTCAAACTAGATCGAAGATTCGATCTTTAGACTGTTTGTAGATCTAAAGACGTCTTGTGATAATCCATTGTTAACAGACTCTATTCTATGTGTGACTGACCACAAGAGATTCAAGTTGATTGTGTGCAGGTGTTTATTGAAGATCTAAGAAGATTTGAAGACAAAGAAGACTTTGAAGATTTCTGATTTGGGATTCATAATCTTTGGTGTGCACAATACTTGTTTTGGTAAAAGAGGATCCAACTATAATCGAATTTATCCTTGTGGTAGATTAGATTGATTAGTTGCGTAGATCAGCATCAATACAATTCTTTGTGATTAAAAATATTGATTGCAAAATCTTAACAATTACTTTGGAAGTTGATAAATAAGATAGATCTAAGAACCTGATGAAGGAGTTTATTGAGATAAACAGAAAAGCCTTTGTCGAACTCATATTACTTGGTTGAAAAGAGTTGTTACCAAACATATTTGTTGTTCCTTTACTATTTGGAATACGAACCAAAGGAATTGTCCCAAGTACGTGACTTATTATAGGTCGGAGGCGTGGGAATACAGACGGAACTAGGCGAACTATAGGTTTAGTTGCTTGGTATCAACTATACGAAGTTGGTTTAATTTTTTATAGCGTCTTAATCCTGAGAGTATTCAATTCTGGACAAGGTCCCGGGGTTTTTTTGCATTTGCGGTTTCCTCGTTAACAATATCTTGTTGTGCCATTTACTTTTATTTTCCGTAATTGTAGTTGTTATTATAGTTTAAATTAAACTATACAAACGTTAATTCCTATTTACTTGATAAGCAATCCTATTGTGTTTGGTTAAGTCCGAACCTTTTATCAAGTAAACAGACTTCCTTGTTGTATTGTCTCGATCTCGTATCCATAGACGATCACACGAAGTGTGAACCGATTTGTTGTATTGTCTCGACTCAGTCCATAGACAATCACTTTCAGAGAAAGGACTTATAGGTGGAAAAGCTTTAGATTGAGGTATATTTGGGTACCCTCGTCTTTTCAATTGGTATCAAAGCAGGGAAACACGAAAAGATCTAATAATCTGTTTTTGGTGCGATCCAACCTATAAGAATGAACTCGAGTTCGCATGAATCGACTTCAGTTAACATACCGCCAAGATTTAATGGGACAAATTACCCATTATAGAAGTCTGCTATGAAATCTTTTCTTCAATCCCGAGATTTTAATACTTGGGTATTAATCAAAGACGGATATCAACAACCGATGGATTATTCGTAAACAGAGTTCAAACGTTTAGCGTGTTATACTCATGAAGAAAGGATTCTTGCAGCGCAGAATTCTGATGGTTTGAATGCCATTATACATGCATTTAGTCATGATATTTTACACCATGTGCTGACTTGTAGGACTTCTAAAGAAGCATGGGATATTCTTGAGACTGTATTCGAGGGATATGATTCTGAAAAAGAAGCTAGACTTCTTTCCCTTTCATTTGAATGGGAACAACTCAAAATGGATGATAACGATACTTTAGAGGAGTTTAACTCTAAACTTTCTGAGATTGTTAATGCATTTTTCTTTCTTGGAAAAGCTATACCTGAAAAGGAAATAGTATGCTAAATTCTCAGATCGTTACCTTCCAGATACGAGTCTAAGAAACATGCCATAATAGAAGGAAATGATCTTTCTATACTTTCCCGAAGATCTCTTGTAAGGAAGTTAAAGATCCTCGATAGAGAAACTCTACTGAAGAATCAAACTGAGAAACGTTGCCAAGAGGACAAGGTACCTGTTGAAAAAGAGCTTGACTCAACTATTGTGCTTCTAACGCAACGAATTAAGGACATCTTATCTTTTGATAAACATGTTCATGATACATTATCGCTTTGCCAAAAAAAGGGTAATGATGAAGTAAAATGCTTCAAGTGCCGTAGATTCGGACATATGGCAAAATATTGTCCTAGCATAAGAACTCAGAAGTGCAACAATGTGTATGTCTCCACTCTTGATGGTATTCCGGAGGAAGAATCTAATGAAGAAATATCTGATTGTAATGCACTTCTTGCCAACTCTAACAATGATGGATCTGTGAGTCTAATCAACTCCTAGAGAAACTTGATTTGGATATTCAGGAAAACAAAAGGTTAAGCCTGGTTCTTGAAAACCTTTTGAAATTCCTTTCAGATAAAACTCGTATGGTAAAATCTGAACAAGAAAAATTGGGTGAAAAACCGAGAGAATCAGAAACTAGTTTTTCTGATAACTTGATAAGTTCTTCGTATGAAAGGATTAATCACACTACAATCTTCCTTGGAAATAAACTTATCAAAACACTTCACAAGGGGATAAAGAAGTCTGGTAAGTTTATGAGATCTAAAAGGAAAACTGAAAACTCTTGCAATTACAAGAGAAAGGAAGAACAAAAGGAAACACAGTCTATTGTGTTTATAAGTCATCCTAAGGATGTCTTCGTTAAATGTGGTGAGAATAATTCTCACCTCAACACACACTGATTGTGTTGAAATATGCATCCTCATTTGTTGCCTAAAATTCTGATTGTGAGGAAGCATAAACATGGGCAATATGTTCATATCTGTTCTTTTGTCATAATAATAGATATCTTTTATTTTTGGAAAAATAGTTTCGGTTTCCATAAACCAAATTATTCCTTGATTTTTTCCATCTTATATATCTTCTTCCTGTCCGAAAGAAAACTATCTTATTTCACTGGAGAAATCAGTAAAAGAAGGGTCATCTCTTGATGATTTAGCACTCTGTGCATCAATTTTGACTGAAACTCATGATGGTTCTCTTCATGATAAAGATTCTATAAGAAAACATTCTTACTGTTAAAGGTTGCATTACATATCATGAGCTGATGATAAAGGATTCAAAAGAAGTACTAGCGAATCTTCATTCTCAACTGTTTGAGATGAACAAATCATCTACTAAAAATGGAAGTGCTCAGAAGAATTTGAATCCAGTTTTTGAAAGCAATCTTCACAAGAACTGAGAAAGATAAAAAATAGACATCAATTTTTGATTTGTTTCAATGATTGTATTAGGTCTATTATGAATAAAACTATCTATTATGAATAAAATTATTTAATTGGTAATTTTTCTTGTGATAGTTTTCGGTTTACATAGCCTGTGCTTGAATGCTTTTATCTTATTGCGATGTATGTTTATGGGATGTTTGATTTCGGCTTTACTACCTTAATATTCGATCTCATATATTGTGAACCCTTGTGGTTTGCGTGACTTTTTGATTTCAGCAGGATTAAGTTCTAGCCCATGTTGGTAGGCTTTATCAAAGAATCATGAGGGGTTCTGGTAGAAACAATATGTGAAAAAGTCACAATATGTTGAATCGGTTTTGGTTTAGCATAAAATCATATGTGTTTCGACGGTTTTCAACTTTTGCATGCAATTGTTAAAACCGATTTTCAACCTTTATCTGGTAAAGGTTGGTTGTTGTTATTCTTTTGTATATGTATAAGGATGACAACATGATGATATTTCGATATCAATTCTCCCTGGACGAAGATGCAAACATATTGGAGAAGTGGATGCGAAATTTGAGGTAACAATCTTGTTAGTTAATTGTTTTCCTGTTTAAGAAAAGCCTGAGTTTATATCATGTATATTTATTGCTTTTGCTTAACAAAATTTCGGTACAATTGATGGTTATTCCATGATGTGTGTGTATATGTGTGTGATTCAATTGGTTCCGGTTAAGAAAAACTATTGTTATCTTGCTTTATTGTGTGGTATCAATTGTTTAGGCTTACAAAATTTCGGTGCAATTGCGGTGCTTTTAATGTCTATGTTGTTTCAATTGCTTCCGGTTGAGGTGGATAATTATGCAAGTTGATTTATGTTAGTTTGTATGAATTATTTATGGCTTAACGAAATAAAAGGTGTACGGGATGATTTGTTTAGTCCAATACGATTCCGGATAAGAGAAACTAAGTTAATTATGATCTTAGTTAGACTTATCGAAGTGAGGTTTCGGTTATTCAAGTCTAATCGAATGCCTTAACAAGAAATGCTAGTTAACTAACCTAGTACTTGTCTTGTTTAAAAGTTAAAGGTATAAGTTATATGGATAATTAGAACCTGATAAGAAAAATAGAGTTATCTTTATTTTGGTCTTATTGAACAAGCGATTGTACTTGTACAATCGATTTATCAAAGGACTAAGGTGCTTAGTCGATCTTTGGTTTTCTAAACTATTAGGGAAAATTTCTTCGGGAAATTGTTTCCTTGGTAACATATCAAAACAAATTACTTTGCAGTTTCGGTTTTGATATTGATTATCAAAATGTTTGGAACCCTCGTGCTTAACTCTATAGGTTTGCAGGTCTATTTTGAGATTTGTAAGATCCTTTCGGTTTGTCCTTTATTTTTTCGATTCTTTGTCATTTTGTGACAAAAAGGGGGAGAAATATATGGAGTAAACAAGTGATACTGGTATTGATTTATATTGATTGGTATCACTAAGGGAAAGGGCATTCGTGCTTAAACGTTTATCTAACGAAAGAGTGAAAGCATAGACTAAGGGGGGGGGGGGGGTAACATATCATATGCTTGTAGTTATATGGACTACAAAGGAAATAACAAAGACGTGTGGCTTGATAAAATCTACCTATCTTACCTTTAGGGGGAGTATTAGCTTTGTTATTATAATGTCAATAACGGCATTTAAGGATTGAATGCATACAGGTTATTGTGTTGTTGAATTCGGGAATCAAGCGTATGTTTAATAAATTCTTGTAATTTGTTTATCCATATGATGTAAGAGTTTTGTCACTAAAATTGACAAAGGGGTAGATTGTTAGAGCATAGCTCGGTTGAACCCACTAAGCGTTAGTATGTCAAGTTTGGTTGTCATATTTTAGTGAGACAAAACACATTTAAGAGTCGCTTGATTATGTACTAGAGTCAACTTCATATAGGTTAGCTTGAAAGTATTAGGATATGAGACATTACAAGTACTGCGAAGACTTGAAGAAGTGAAGAAGCAAGGAGCTACAACGACAACATCATCTTTCCACTTGAGGTTAGTGATATTTGACTTGAACTGTTTCATTCCCTAACTATCTTTCAAGTCGTGCATGTTGAAAACAAAACTGCGAAGCATGAATGATTATACTCTAGTTAGACATAGTATTAAATAATACAATACGAGGTTTATTGCTTAACCATTAAACTTTGTAGATAAGACATCGACATAATCGTTTGAATGCTATTGTGATTATGTATGGGTATAAGGTGAAGATTTCATCCTAGGAAATAATGTTTTACATTTGTTTTAAGGAAGTAAATTCATGAACTTGTTTTGTGAATCGAAAGAGAAATCGCCAGGCATTATTGGTATTGTTATTCATTGCATATCTTTTGAACTACCAATATGTGTGATTAGTATAACCGCTCATGACTTGTTTATGTTCTTGGTAAAACTATTCACAAAGGCCTGACTTTTGTATTGGTATGACTTTTATTAGTGAAACCGATCTTAAGTAATCACCTGAGATGGTCTGATCGATTTTGTGTTATTGGTATGACCGACTCTGGGTAAAGGGGAACCGATCCTAGTAAGAGGTGCAACCTATCACAAAGGAGAATCGATCCATGTATGAGGTGCATCAAGTTTTTAGTAGAAAGGGGAACGGATCCTATGGACATGTGCAATCGGTCACAAGAAATCTCAACCCAATCCGAGCACGTTTTGTGTTTTTAACTCAAAAAAATTATCCAAAAAAATCTTTTCGAATTTTCTATTATTCTAGAAATATCAAGAGATGCTGAAAATATATTTGGTTAATGTGGAAACGTAAAAAGATGTCGACATACTTTGAACATGTGCAGTAACGCTTATCTTTAATTGTTCAAAGTTATTCCTTAATAGCTAAGGGAATAAAATCCCAGATCGAATAAAATAAATTGAGAATCTTTTATTTAAGGTTTTTAATTTTATTTTAGGAATATGAAAATTAGTAATGTGCATTTACTAGTTGGAGATTTTCCAAGAGATTTTCAGTCATTATTTTGGACATAGCATTTCCAGGAATTATGGAAACCGAATATGGAATATATTGCATATCTTGAGAATATTTCGGTTTTGGAAATTCCTTGGTGTCCAAACTTCCTTTGTCTATAAATATGAAAGTGTGCATTTCGAGCAAACTAATCCTCGTACAGCAAGAACTATCTCAGTTGTGCTGCTACTGGTGAAGCCGCCTATTCGGAGAGAAGAGTAACCTAATTAGGCGAAATATCATATGGCCGCTCAGTTTAAAGTCTTCTTTGGGATTGAGAAGCTCTATTAGTATCTTACGGACGCTCAGTTTAAAGTCTTCTTTGGGATTGAGAAGCTTTATTAGTACCGTTGGTGGGAAACTAGATAATTGCGGTTTATCTTTTGTTTTTGATTGATTTGATTGACTAACGGTGGTTGAAATTTGATTTCACCTAGTTTGTTTATGCTTTAGAATATTCTCTTAGGATATAAGATTCACTCAAACTAGATCGAAGATTCGACGAGGATCTTTAGACTGTTTGTAGATCTAAAGACGTATTGTGATAATCCATTGTTAACAGACTCCGTCCTGTGCATGATTGATCACAAGAGATTCAAGTTGATTGTGTGCAGGTGTTTATTGAAGATTTAAGAATATTTGAAGACAAATAAGATTTGAAGATTTCTGATTTGGGATTCATAATCTTTGGTGTGCACAATACTTGTTTTGGTAAAAGACGATCCAACTATAATCGGTTTATCCTTGTGGTAGATTATATTGATTAGTTGTATAGATCGGCATCAATATAATTCTTTGTGATTAAAAGTATTTATTACAAAATCTTAACAATTACTTCGGTAGTTGATAAATAAGATAGATCTAAGAACCCGAAGAAGGAGTTTATTGAGATAAACAGAAGAGCCTTTGTCGAACTCATATCACTTGGTTGAAAAGAGTTGTTACCAAACATATTTGTTGTTCCTTTACTGTTTGAAATACGAACCAAAGGAATTGTTCCAAGTACGTGACTTATTACAGGTCGGAGGCGTGGCAATACAGACGGAACTAGGTGAACAATAGGTTTAGTTGCTTGGTCTCAACTATACGAAGTTGGTTTGATTTTGTATAGCGTCTTAATCCTGAGAGTATTCAATTCTGGACAAGGTCCCAGGGTTTTTCTGCATTTGCGGTTTCCTCGTTAACAAAATCTTGTTGTGTCATTTACTTTTATTTTCCTCAATTGTAATTGTTGTTATTATAATTTAAAGTAAATTACACAAATTCGTATTTACTCGATAAGCAATCCTATTGTGTTTGGTTAAGTCCGAACCTTTTATCAAGTAAACATACTTCGTTGTTGTATTGTCTCGATCTCGTATTCGTAGACGATCACACGAAGTGTGAACCGATTTGTTGTATTGTCTCGACTCAGTCGATAGACAATCACTTTCGGAGAAAAGACTTATAGGTGGAAAAGTTTTAGATTGAGGTATATTTGGGCACCCTCGTCTTTTCATACTAATATCTAGTTGGGGGGATACCGACCTACTAAAATGGTATTCAACTTGGGGGATGTCAGCCTACTAAAACAATATATAACCAGGGGGTGATGTCCTACTCGACTTATGCAAGAAGCTATGGGGAAAAACCACAGACACTCCTAACAGAGAAAATCATACAATGCATATCATACAAACATGCTTGCAAATAATAATAACTCATCATGCTCGTAATGTAAAGAAGCTTAATGATTAAAAGAAGATTACAAGAGTTCCCACCTCTTTTGATGACAAGCCATGCATACCTCGAAATACACAAGCTACTGGTTCATCCTTTGAATCGGTCGTTGTTAATATAGACTAACTTGTTGATTGCAATATATTTTCCATCATATCCCGGTGGTTTAGCAGGGATAGGTTTAAAGTGGGACCCACAGTCAATGTAATAACTCTGTTTGTATAGTTTGAATGTTGATTAAGTTGGTGATGATGTAAGGGCAACAATGTGTGTCAAGAATCATTAATATGATTAGAATACCGAATACCATAGAATGAGTTGGTGTTTGAAATGCATACAATGCCATTTTATGTTACCATTTTGTGCACTTTGGTCAAAATCGACAGCCACTAACAAATATGTCATTTGAAGTCTCTCAGCTGATCTTTCAATATTCTGCATATTTAATCATTTATATTGAGAAATTTCAGTATACACTTTTGTATAGAATCGAGAACGATTTGACGGCTCCTAGATGGATTGACCATTAGTATACAGCAATAGCGTCTTCAGACTATTGCAAATGTTCCCTGACTATGCAGAATAAACGTTTAGTATGATGCCTCTAGATCTAATACCTCGATTTTCGAATAAATATAATGCTCCTAGACATATTTTCTTCTAGTATAAATCCATCAATTAATTAATTCTAGTGCAGTGTTCATCAATTGAATTCCTAGAAAATATTTTATTTTCCCCACAATATTTCATTACTTCAATTCACGATTTTTCTTAGTCGAATCCCATTGATTAGTAATAGATATTCTCCTTTGGGGCATATGGGCCACCACCTAGTAAGCCCCGATAAAATGGTGTTGGGCGTACTTAGTAATAATGCACAAACGGGAAATCAAAATATGGAAGAATGAGGATATGAAGACCTAAGCAAAAAAGGAAAATTAAAAAAAAAAAAAAGGCGCGGAACCGGGCCCACTGGCCAGTCGGCCATGCCTCGGACGTGGCCGGTCTCGTACCTCTGTGCTTCTTTTATTTTTTATTATTATTATTCCATAATTCTTGACTTTCCCAATCGAACAAAACCTTGGTTCTCCATATTGATAGGTGTCTAAGACACCTTGATATTTATCTACTGTTTATGTTTTCTTTGCTATTTTTCTTGTGAATTATGTATTTTCACATTTGTTTTGAGTTTTTAGGTATTTGGACTTTGGAGTTATATGGCATAAAAGAGAAAGAAATTGTCCAAGTTGAGAAAGAAGGGAATAATGGTCAATTCACGAGAAAGTGATATCTGGAGCCCAGACAAAGCTAAGGGGCTGTCATTTTGGTGGCCCTTATCCATTTTTGTGGGTGTCATCATTTTTCCACTCATTTAACCCAACTGGTTTAGGTCGGAGAAAAAAATTCTTCCCCTTTTTTTTCGTCATTTCTCATGGTTGTTGTTTGGTAATGGAGAATCAGTGAGTTAGATTTGAGATTGAGAGTACGGAGTTCTTGGTCGAGAATTCAAAGAGATATTTAGAAGATGGTGGTAATTTATCTAGATGGGAAATAAATTAGAAGGTGATTGGAGTTTCTGGGGTGTTGCTGGGTTACGTGAGATGAATGGTTACAGGGAACTGGCGGTGTTGTTGGTAGTTAATTAAAGCTGCAGTTCTGTAAGTAACAGAAATGGATCACAATACTGGTTCACCAGTTTAGTGCAGCTGCAGTTTGTTAAGGATATTTAGGGCATGAATTAGAATTGGAAGGTGCAGGTATGCAGTGGTGGAATTGAAGCTAAAATGGAGTGTTGGTGGTCATGTAGTTGCATGTAGCAGCAGTAGATGTACAAGAAGCAGTTGAGTTGAGTGGTGGAGTTGCAGCTGAAGTCATAAGAAGTATCAGTGGTGTTTGTGTATGCAACAAGGTATTAAGTAAGTAGTGATGATCCATAGATGGAGTAATGGGTTCATGGCAGATCACGAGATTCAAGATAGAAACTGGAACTGCAGGGGAGATGGCCAGCAGTTGGAGAAAGTGACTGTTGAGCAGGAAAGAAAATAGGTTGTCAGTTCTCTGGAACTAACAAGCCAAATATCAATTGGGCTTAACAATATGTGGACTGCTTAGCCGTATAATTTTGGCAGAGTTTGTGTGGGCTTATTTGGGAGTTGATCGGTTAGGGGCCAAAAAAATGAGAACTTCTTTATATAAGGATTCCATTTCTTTTCTATCATCTTTTTTTTCTACTTTTATTCTAGGGTTTAGAAACATGATAGGTTTTCTCTTCCTTCTTGTTATGAACTCCATTCATACTAGTAGTTAACTTTCTTTTGGTTAAGGAATACGTTGGAATTCCAACCACGATTTTTGTGCAACAAACTATTATCGCTTATGATTTACTATTGATATTATCTTATGATTTGAATGATTGGTTGATCGAGTCTAGAATCGATTGAGTTTGATTTCATCTATATTACTAGATTAGAGTTTATTATACGCAAAATTGATAATTTTCTGGTCGCAAGTAGCATAATTGTGAATATTGCTTGTAGTAATAAATGCTAGTATTTACAAGTGAATCATAACCTTTGATAAATCAGATTGGTACATTTTCCATATTCGGTTACTTTGATTGACCTGATTTCATAGAACTTAATGCATCTAGGGAATTAAACTTGTTCTTGTTAGAGCATTGCTAGGTCGAACTCGCATGCGTTACTATCTCAAGCATGTTCATCAATGTTAGTGTTCAAAACTATAAGTCTTGATTTCTATTCTACTATAAGTTAAGTCTCGGACTAGGATAGAAAGTGTAGTTGAGCTCAAGAACTCTGTGGAGATCATCATATAAGACGAAGAACTACTCAAGGAACTGGTGGAGCTTCATCGACTAAAAGGTATGTGGAGACTTGAGCTTATCTATCACTCAAAAGTTTATCTACTCTATCTCCTATCTTGAGACAAAAGTCGTTTTGCTATATAGACTTTGATTATACACATTTGCTATTTGGAGCCGAGTTTATCTCGCTTATCTATTTCTTGAAATATGTGTTGGTAAGCTTTCGCTTTGTCCAAGTTCATCTTTACCTAGTGCCGAAAGTCATATTATGTTTCAATCACTTGAAAATGGCTTTGACGAAAAATGGTTTGTGAATAACAACTATATACGTCCTCTAAGAATGTTTCAATGATTGAAATGAGAATTTAGATTATATAACCAATGTTGTATATAAGCATTATATGGTAACACATATATGTATAAGTCCTTATTCCTTGAACCAAAGTATGCGTACTTTGTTGATCAGGAAAATCGGAACAAGAGTCCGCGAACTGTCGGAGGTTCTCATCCCAAGAAAATCTGCTGGAGTTTCTAAACTCCTTCCGGGAACTTAAGTCCGCGAACGTAGCCCGCGTACTTGAGTTGGTTATTTCTAAAGATGATTATTTGTGAACTCATACTTATATAAACTAAGGAATGCAATTTGCAAACCGTGGCTATAAAGTTCATGAATCGATTCGAGTGAATCAAATCGTTTTTACTTCGATTGTGTCTTGTATACTTCTATAAGATCTAAGCAATTGAACAACTCTTTAACTAATTCATTTGAGTCATTTGAACTAGTTATGGTTAAGAAGAATATGGTTGATATCAAAGTGCTCGTATGGCTAACCATTTGGTTAACTATTGTTGAACCAACAAATGTACATGTTTGGGTACGATTACACATGCCTAAAATCGTGCATTTCATTTGTGTGTAACAAGCTAAATTTTTGATATAACGGTTGAAAGATATTAGCTTGAATCTAATCAGGTTTTCATCCAACGGTGAATATTAAATGCTTTGTTATTAAGCTAACATTGATTGCAAACCCTAATTTGAAAGACTATATAAGGGAGAACTCTAACAACTGGGAAACCTAATCCCCACACCTCCTGTGTGATACTAGTTGTATAAGCTAGAGTTGATTCTCCTTTAACCTTAGGTTTCTTCGAGACCCTGTAGGTTAACGACTTGAATACTTCATTAGGATTGTGAAGCCAGGCCGATACTACTTTCTCGTAGTTGTGTGATCTGATCTTGTTGTTTCTATCGTACGATTACAATCGTAAAGATTGGCTTGAGATTGATATCTCCGATAGGAAAGATATAAAAGTAATCACAAACATCTCCGTCTCATCATTTGTGATTCCACAATATCTTCTTTCGCCGCTTCAATTAAGATTATTGTAAGGTGATTGATAATGCTGAGCCGTTCTTCGGGAATATAAGTCTGGTTTATCAATTGGTTCCTGTTCACCTTGATTTATCAAAAGACGGGACAAAACTCGTAGGTATTTTTGTAGGAGACAGATTTATCTATTACCGTAGACTTTTCTGTGTGATACAAATTTGTTTATTAAAGTCTTCGAATTTGGGTCATAGCAACTCTTAGTTGTGGGTGAGATCAGCTAAGGGAATCAAGTGCGTAGTATCCTGCTGGATCAGAGACGTAAGGAGCGCAACTGTACCTTGGATCAGTGTGAGATTTATTGGGGTTCAACTACAGTCCATACCGAAGTTAGATTGTAGTAGGCTAGTGTCTGTAGCGGCTTAATACAGTGTGTGTTCAATTTGGACTAGGTCCCAGGGTTTTTGTGTATTTGCAGTTTCCTCATTAACAAAACTTCTGGTGTCTGTGTTATTTCTTTTCCGCATTATATTTTTTTATATAATTGAAATATCATAGGTTGTGCGTTAGTTCAATCAATTAGAATATCCGACCTTTGGTTGTTGATTTACATTGATTGACACTTGGATATTGACCTTTAGTACCATCCAAGTTATTTCTCTTGTATTCAATTAGACTCGCAGATTTCTATTTTATTGAGTAAGGATTGAATCGAGGAGTCGAGATATCATAACTCTTTGATATACTTTATTAAGATCGAGTCTAGTTGATTCTCTTGAAAGTATATTGGAGTTAGTCCATACAGATTGCTAAACGAAATATTGGGTGTGGTTGTTGTACCCCCGCTTTTTCAATTGGTATCAGAACAGGCAAACACGTTTAAAGACCTTACTAGTCTGTGTTTGTAGCGATCTGACTCTACGGACTGCAGTGCTATATCAATTAATGCACCACCAGATCCAGGTATTCTAGGATGCTCTTCCATGTCTGATTTAATTATATCTATAGAAGAAATTCTGTGTAAACCGCCACCTGGCTTAAAATCCCTCGAAGTATTTTTAGGAATTGAAAAGGAACTTGAAAGCCTAACGTCTGATGATGATTTATATCCCCAGAGTGAACAAGAATCTCTTGACAGGCTATATCATGTCATGATGAACATTTCCTATGATGAGATTAATCTTAATTTGTTAATCAGTAAGAATAATGCTCCTCTTACATGTAATCAAATCAGTTGTAAAAAACTGAACGACTTACAAAAGGAGTTTATTTCTTTGTCATCTGAGAATAACCTCTCAAGGCATGAATTGTTTCAGTACTCAATTTCTGACACTAAGAATTATCTGCAGTTCTTATTTCTCTCTGCAATACTAAATTTAAAAGAGTTTCTCTCTGCAATACTAAGAATTATCTGCAGTTCTTATTTCTTATAAGATATGAAGTAAGAAATCAGAAACACAATTGTTATTGTGCTCTCTGGATGTTCTTTAAAATATCTATTGAAACAGTTTCCTGGGTTTCCTCCAATACTGTAAAATATAAGAAAGCTGCTGGAAGGAAACTTTCTCTTAGTGTCATGATGTGCAAGATTGATTTTTGTACATACAAAAATTACTCGAAACAAATACTTGTTGATCTATCGCTCCTGGTTTGTACCAAACAAGTCCTTCTCTTGCACATGTCTGGTTCGCATACTTCGAACCTAGAACCGATTCACGAACGAATCTCGTTCCTAAACGTGTTAGAATGGTTCCTTGACACATAAAAAGGGAAGAAAATCTCTTCGTTCACCTCACCTTCTTCTCTGTTTCTTTCAGTTCGAAAACGCAAGAGAAACCAAAACAGTTCACATCCTTTTGCTTCATCATCTTCTCGTTCCCAAATCAAATCAAAGTTGGTTTCTACCCTTGAAATCAGGAGAAGCTCGTGTATATTGGGTCAAGAGCAGTTTTTGCTTGGTTCAATCAGTTGGAGGTCTGCTATTAGGAACAGTTCACGAACCGAGTAAGTCTCTTAGCTTTTATGTTGAAATTTCATCTTCAACTATGGCTCATAGAAGGACAAGGCATGTTGGAAAATCAAGCCATCAAACTAGGGATGAATCCTTTTATGACACAAGCATTTTTGCTAGGTTTATCAACCCTGTTGCTCGTGTACTCTTTTTGGAGTATAAGAACAAACAACCCATCTGTGAACGTTTCTATGATGCTTCAATAATTGAGGTAGATGGTCTGTATGATTTTTTTCAAAAATCACACATGGGGTATAATTCACAGACCCTTAGGGACGGTTCGCATTGAGATGGTTGCACAAATTTATTCTAATATCCATGAAGAAAATTTTACCAATTGCACCTTCAAGACTATTGTAGGAGGCGTCACATTTACTGTTGATCGCTTTGTTATTGGTTATCATATGGATGTTCCTGTTGGGGGCACTAGATTTCCTCCTCCTGAGAATGAAAGATTATCTTCAGAAGTGTTGTCTGACCGTCTTTTTAACAAAGACCTTTCTCGGAATGATGGAAAGATCAATGTTAAAGGGGCTGGTTTGTTTGTCAAAACTGTTACTAAACTCATTGTGGCAAACTTGAAGCCAAGCAAAATTGACAACAATTTATGGACCAAGGGTCTTACTGAATTTATCTATTATATTTTTGAAAGGAGAAGTATTGATTTCTGTGGTCTTGTTATTGATCAAATGATAAGTGTGAAACACACTTCAAAAAAGAATCCTGGATTCCCTTGTCTCATCTCTAGGATTTGTACTCGCTTCAAAGTTAAACCTTTTGGCTCTGATGTTGGTGGACCAACTGTTCTGAGTATGTCAAGCAACGAGAAGATGAGGCATCCTGCAAACAAAACCTCTGCAAGTACTTCAAGGGCGGCTGAGCTTACTCGTCTTCAGGGGGAAAATGAGGTTCTCAGAGAAAAGGTAGACTATGCTGAAAACGCCTGCCCAGAGATGATAAAAAATTTCTATGAGATCGAAAGATATTATTATGGGAGGAGTGAGTAATTCTTGAACTGAATGTACTTCTGGTTGTTTATCTGTTCAAACTTCTACTGTTGGACTTAAAGTTTATGTCTTGTTGATGTAATAACTTTATGGCACGATAGCTTTGAATGATTTTTTCTTTCAAATTAAAATTGCTAAATGTGTTGAGTCCATAAGAAGTACAGATAACCTTGTCAAAAGTTAAGTCTTTCGTAAGTCGATATATATGTATTGATAAAAGAATGAATGGACTTTTGACATCACAAAAGTTTGATGCCTCTTATGTCATTATTGATGGAAGATAGGATGAACTTTTGTTTATGAGGATTATGTCTATTGTATGTCATTGTGCAAATGGTGATGGAAAATAGAATGAATCCTTGTTTATGTCGCAGTATTGATCTTCCCTGATCCATATTTTATGTAAATACTGTACGGCTCCGTAAGTTCTCTTATGTTGGGCATTTCCAATTTGATTAATCATGGGATTTCTTTTGGTTAATTGAATTGAGTATTATTTTTATTCAAATTCATATTCATATGAGATTTGTTATGTCCAGAGAAATCCTTCTTTTCTCACGAAATTAAGGTCGCTCTTGTTGTTCTTTCGGGAATGACATTTTATGGGGGGGAGTTCTTAATTGAACTTGTGCTTAATTTCCAAATCTTTGTGGGGAGTGCGGCTGTGGAATATTATAGGAGTTATCTTGTGAAAAGGCGAGGGTACCCAAATATGCCACAAGCTAAAACTTTTCCTACCTATAAGTCATTTCTCCGAAAGTGATTGTATATGGACTGAGTCGAGACAATACAACGAATCAGTTCACACTTCGTGTGATCGTCTATGGATACGAGATCGAGACAATGCAACAACGAAGTATGTTTACTTAATACAAAAGGTTCGGACTTAACCAGACACAATAGGATTGCTTATCAAGTAAATAGAAATTAACTTTTGTGTAATTTACTTTAATTATAATAAAACAATTATAATGCTGAAATATAAAGTAAATGACACAACAAGATTTTGTTAACGAGAAAACCGCAAATGCAGAAAAACCCGGGACCTTGTCCAGAATTGAATACTCTCAGGATTAAGCCACTACATAAAATTACACCTAACTTCGTATAGTTGAGACCAAGCAAATAAACCTATAGTTCACCTAGTTCCATCTGTATTCCCACGCCTCCAACTTATAAATAAGTCACGTACTTGGAATAATTCCTTTGGTTCGTATTCCAAACAATAAAGGAACAATAAATCTGTTTGGTATCAACTCTCTTCAACCAAGTGATATGAGTCAGACAAAGGCTCTTCCGTTTATCTTAACATAAACTCCTTCGTCTTAGATCTATCCTATGTTCAATTACCTAAGTAATCGTTTAAGATTAAGCCAACAACACTCTTAATCCAAAGAATTGTGTTGATGACGATCTACTCAATTAATCAATCCAATCTACCACAAGGATAAACGGATTATTAATTTGATCCTCTTTTACAAAAACAAGTAGTGTGCACACCAAAGATTATAAACCCAAGTCAAATCTTTAATATCTTCTTTTTCTTCAAATCTTCTTAAATTTTCAATAAAAACCTGCACACAATCAATTGAATCTCTCGTGATCAATCATGCACAGAAGGGAGTCTGTTAACAATGGATTATCACAAGTCGTCTTTAGAACTAACAACGGTCTAAAGATCTCTGTCGAAACTATGAACTAGTTTGAGTGAATCTTATATCAGAAGAGAATATCCTCAAGCATAAATAAACTAGGTTCAATCAGATTTAAACCATCGTTAGTCAATCAAATCAATCGAAAACAAAAGATAAACCATAATTATCTAGTTTCCCACCAACGGTACACGCTAGAGCTTCTCAATCCCAAAGAATACTTTAAACTGAGCGTCCGTAAGATATTTCGCCTAATTAGGTTACTCTCCTCTCCGAATAGGCGGCTACACCAGTAACAACAACAAAAGAGGAAGTCTGTTGTTACGAAGGATTAGTTTGCTAGAAAGGCAAACTTCAAGTATTTATAGACAAGGAAGTTTGGACACCAAGTAATTTCCAAAACCGAAAATATTCTCAAGATATTCATTAAAGCACAAATTCGATTTCCATACCTGGA
The DNA here is from genome assembly GCF_003573695.1 of Papaver somniferum. Classification (NCBI taxonomy): domain Eukaryota; kingdom Viridiplantae; phylum Streptophyta; class Magnoliopsida; order Ranunculales; family Papaveraceae; genus Papaver; species Papaver somniferum. The sequence continues at coordinate 51,769,234 of NC_039363.1, forward strand.
AATGCTCTGTCCAAAAATAATGATCGAAATCTCTCTGAAAATCTAATTAGTAAATGCACATTACTAATTCTTATATTTCCCTACAAAATGAAATTAATAACCTTAATTAAAAATTCTTAACTTACTTATGTTTCGATCCTGGGATTTTCTTCCTTTATTTATTATGGAATAACTTTTAACAATTAAAGAAATAAATATTCATAGCACGTGTTCAAAGTATGTCGACATCCTTACTTTGTAAGTTCTCTTTCACACTTACAACCTTGAAACCGATTTGCCACACTTCCATACAAGTTTAGAATTGTTTCTTCTGACTTTCAAGAACTATGTGATTGATCAAAAAACATTCAATCACAATCATGGGTTTAACGGTTCTACCAAAATAAGTTTCGGTTCCACCTCCATGTGAGTACTGTGCATAGTCACACTAGATTTCCAAAAATTCGGTTGACTAGGTGCTAGGATCGGTTCCCCACATATATATGGTATCTAACTTATATGTGTTGCACATTTCCATATGATCGGCTCCTCTTTGCCTAAAAACGTGTTGCACATGTCCATCGGATCGGTTCCCCTGTCTGCTATAAACCTTGGTACACCTCATACAAGGATCGGTTCCCCTTTCTGATGTACTGCACCTCTTACTAGGAAAAGGGAAAATTTTGGTCAGACATAACACAAACCCGATCATAGCATCTCAGGTGATTACTTAAGATCGGTTTCACTAATAAAATTCATACCAATACATAAGTCAGGCCTTTGTGAATAGTTCTACCAAGAACACAAACAAGTTGTGAGAGGTTATACTCAACCACACATATTGGTTGTTCATAAGATATGCAATGAATAACGACAGTTCTCTGCGACAGTCTGTAGGCGTCAAATGTTCTTCTTCTTCTTCTTCTTCTTCTCTGCAACCCTCTGTTCTTCTCCCCAACTCTCGATGTCCTTTCTCAAAACCCTTAGCACCCTTTATACAGTCACAACACCTCCAAATCTCCACCATAAATTCGAATAATGCACCGTTGATGATTTTTATTTTCACGGGAATATTTTCCTTTTCTTCCTCTTCTTTCCATTCTCACGCGTCTGCAGCATATCAAATCCATTGGAAATTGTTGTATACACGTTCTGGTTGATTAATACTCGGTCAAACCTCATGCCTAACTTCCAAATTTGTAGCAGAACTCCAAATATATCTCCCAGGAGTATGCTTTATCCCAATTCCACGTAGATTTCCTTTACTTCTCACATGCGTGTTCTGAGCTGGCTTTCCTTGTTTATAATGGTTTGATAGGGTCGAATATTTTTGAGTGAAGAAAAAAATCTTGTCCCATGCAATACGCATCACATCAAATATCCGGTGAAATCTTCCTCTTGAATGCAGTTCCCTGTATTATCAAAACTCCATGGACTTCGCTATTTTTTTTTGAAAAGAAACTCCATAAAATCCCTGTGTCGATGTGTTAGGCCCATACGAATCCGAATCCAGCTGAAACTCGATAAAAAAAATTCTCATCCAAATCTCTCCCTGTTACAAACAAAAATCCCGAAACACTGTTTTATCTCTAATTGGAGCATCTAGCCAATTTTCGTCGAACCAAAGAGACATACCAAGCCTGTTAAGCCCAAACAGGTTGATTGCAACCGATTCCAGCAATTGAATCTCTCTCGAACAACTTCAAAACTCGAACCCTAGTTCTGCCGGAACTGGTTTACTTTAAATCTACGATCATAGCCAATTCCAATCGAGAAAGAACCCATTACCAGTCCTGTTAGGCCGAAAGGAAGATACCCAAACGATTACAACCATTTACTTTCACTATAAGACCTCCAAAATCCAAACCCTAATTTTGCCTGCTGATAACCAATTCTTCCCGCCAAAACACAAATTCAAAAGGTAGAAGATGAGGTGCCCCTTGTCGGATCCGGGGGTCCCTTTAGCAACTTTCATGGGATGACTTCAGTAAATTTTTGGGTGCCCTTAGTAATGTTTGGGTGTATATTTGTAACTTTTCTGGGGTGTTTTCAAAATGCTTCTAGGGTGCCCTTATCCAAAGTTCTGGTGCCTTTAACACTTTCTTTCTAAGGTCCAAGAACCACTTTTCGAGCTGATTTCTCCACAAGAACTTATTTCCTTGAAAAGACTTAAAACAAGTTTATTAGTGATAAAATTAGTCCCAGCTAATGTATTTATGGGTGAAAATGCGTCGCACTTTCGTGCTCATCATTCCCTATGATGAAATCCTCACCTCATACCCATACATAATCACAATAGCATTTAAATGATTATGGCAATATCGTATCTACAAAGTTTAATGGTTAATAAACCTCGTATTGTATTCCTTAATATTATGTCTATCTAGAATTCAAATATGCTTCGCAGTTATGTTTTCAATATGCACGACTTGAAAGATACGTTAGGGAATGAAACATTTCAAGTCAAATATCACTAACCTCAAGTGGAAGGATGATTGTTGTCCTTGTATCTCCTCGCTTATTCACATCTTCAAGTCTTTGCAATACTTGTAATGTCTCATATTCTAATACTTTCAAACTAACCTATACGAAGTTGACTCTAGTACATAATCAAGCGACTCTTAACATGAGTTTTGATTCACTAAAATATGACAACCAAACTTGACATACCAACGCTTGGTGGGTTCAACCGAGCTATGCTCTAACAATCTCCCCCTTTGTCAGTTTTAATGACAAAACTCTTACATCATATGGATAAACAAATTGCAAGAATTCATTACACATACGCTTGATTCCCGAATCCAACAGCACAGTAAAACTGCTTACATTCAGTCCTTAAAAATGTCGTTGTTGACATTATGATAACAAATACCCCTAAGGAAGATAGGTAGATATTCAATCCGCACGTCTTTGTTATACCAATTCATATGACATGTTACTCCCGCTCAGTTTGTGTTTTCACTCTTTCGTTAGATAAATGTTCAAGTACTACTGTTCTTTTCCTTAGCGATACCATTCAATATAAAACCAATGCCAGTATCACATGTTTACTCCATATATTTCTCCCCCTTTTTGTCACAAAAATGACAAAGAAACGAAAAAATAAAGGACAATGCAAAAAGAATCTTACAAATCTCAATAGACTTGCAACCTGTAGAGTTAGGCAAGAGGGTTCCACACATCATGTTCTGACAACCAATATCAAAACCGAAAATAAAAGTAGTTTTATTTTGATATGTTACCAAGGAAATAATTGTCCGAAACAATTTTTCCACTTTAATTTAGAAAAACACAAATCAACTAAGCACCTTAGTCCCTTTGCTAAACCGATTGTTCAAAAACAACCGCTTAATTCGATAAGACCAAAATAAAGATAACTCTATTTTTCTCATCAGGTTCTAATTATCCATAAACTTAGACCTTTCAATTTTAAACAAGACAAGTACTAGGTTAGTTAACTAGCATTTCTTGTTAAGGCATTCGATTAGACTTGAATAACCGAAACCTCACTTCGATAAGTCTAACTAAGATCAGAATTAACTTAGTTTCTCTTATCCGGAACCGAATTGGACTAAATAACTCATCCCGTACACCTTTTATTTCTTTAAGCCATAAATAATTCACACAAACTAACATAAATCAATTTGCATAATTATTCACCTCAACCGGAAGCAATTGAAACAACATATACATTAAAAGCACCGCAGTTGCATCAAAATTTTGTAAGCCTAAACAATAGATACCACATAATAAAGTAAGATAACAATAGTTTTTCTTAACCAGAACCAATTTAATCACACACATCCACACACACACATCATGGAATAAACATCAATTGTACCGAAATTTTGTTAAGCAAAAGCAATAAATATATATGATATAAACTCAGGCTTTTCTTAAACAGAAAAACAATTAACTAACAAGATTGTTACCTCAAATTTTGCATCCATTTCTCCAATATGTTTGCATCTTCGTATAGGGAGAATTAATATCGAAATATCATCATGTTGTTATTTGGGAATGTTTCGAGTTGATTTAGAGAGAAATATAGAACTACTGTAAATCTGGATACATGACAGTATGCATACCAGTTTCACAAACTGAGAAAACTGTTATATGTCCGAAACCTAAGTACATGTACCTGAAAATGCGGGGGTATAATAACCACACCCAATATTTCGTTCGGAAATCTGTGTGGACTAAAATCCAATATAATTCTGAGAGCACCAACTTAAAAGTGAGATTCAATCAAGAAAGATATCAAAGAGATTTATATCTTTCTCAATACAATCAGTAAATCAACTAGATAGAAATCCGTGAAACTGATTGATATGAGAATAACTCGGATGGTACCAAAGACCAATGTCTGAGTGTCAATCAAGTTCTATCCAACAATCAAGATCGGATTTATCAGCTGATTAAACTACACACAACCTGTGATATTTCAATAATATAAACAAATATAATGAGGAAAAGAAATAACACAGACACCATAAATTTTGTTAACAAGGAATCGCAAATGCAGAAAACCCCCGGGACCCAGTCTAGATATGAACACCACACTGTATTAAGCCGCTACTGATTTTATCCTACTACAAGTTAACTTCGGACTGGAATGTAGTTGAGCCCTCACCAAGTCTCACACCGATTAAATACTTTGTTCTTATTCGGTACTTATAAACCATGGAATTATGTTCATGAATTGGTTCATGTATAAGTACTTTGTACAATTACAATCCAAACCATCTTTGTTTCAAATGGTTCATATATATATTTCTATGAGATGATGAACATTTGAATAACTATATAGGCATGATTGATCATATTAGAACCTGTAGTTGTGACTCAAGCTTAAAAGTCTTAAGTGTTTATGAAAATGATTAAGCTTATGGTTCAATCGGCTGGTTTCGGCTAACCGTCCATAAACAATATCTTTGTACATGGTTCGGTTACGGTTCATCCTAACCGGAGTGTATATCTTGATATGTTAATCTCATTTCAAAGATTCATCTAACGGTGGATATTGTTTGCTTGGTTCCAAAGCTATCTTATCTTAAACCTAAAACAACCTATACGTTGAAAGTCTATATAAGGGGAACCTCAAGCAACTGGGATCTTTGAATCCCTGACACTATCTTTATGTGTCCTAGTTGTAAACTAGATTCGTCCTCTTCCTAAAACCCTTCTAGGGTTTAGAGATTAAAAAATACTTCATCTAGGGATTCGTGAAGCTAGGTGCAACTATCTTTTATTTTGATAGTTCATGTATCCTGATCTTGTTTGATTGTTGATATTCTCACTCGAACAAGATAGATAGAAATCACAAAGTTCTCTTCGTCTCAGACTTTGTGATTCCTCGGGTTTAATACTTGTGAGATGAACAATAATCTAGGTTGCTCTTAGGTAAGAAGAAGTCCAGATTTTGAGGTTATCTAGACTTTGTCTATTGTTATCGATTTCCAGTATCAACTTGATCTATGATGAAAAAGAAAATCACACATATAGGCTTATCTGTAGGATGCAGATTGGTTTAAGGTCTTCAATTGAGTTGAAGCAACTCTTAGGCTGTAAAGGACGTCATCTAAGGGAATCAATTGCGCGGAATCCTGCTGGGGTTCAAGAGGCGTAAGGAGCGCGACTGTAACTGAATTGCTATGCTGGTTTAATTCGGTCACAACTACATTCCAATCCGAAGTTAATTGGTAGTAAGATAGTGTCTGTAGCGGTTAAATACAGTTTGGTGTTCAAACTGGACTAGGTACCGGAGTTTTTCTGCATTTGTGGTTTTCTCGTTAACAAAATTTCTAGTGTCTGTGTTATTTCTTTTCCGCATTATATTTTTTTATCTTTATAATTGAAATATCACAGGTTGTACATAAATCAATCAAATTAGATACATCCATCCTTGTTTTGTTGGATACGACTTGATTGATTCTTGGATATTGATTTTTCGAATTGTCCAAGAACTCTCACACGTAAATCAGGTTCACGGATTTGTCTCTATAAACTTTCTGATTGTGAGAGAAAGAGATATAACTCTAATTGTTATTCCTTGATTGAGATTCATTAAATTGAACTCTCGAAATTGTATTTAATTTTGTCCATATAGGTTGCTAAGAAAAAGTTGGTGGTGTATTTTGGTACTCGCGTTTTTCATATTATATATTTTGTGAGTGAGAAAGTGTAATTATTTTTGTCATGTTATGACAACAATCAAATTTTGGCGCCGATTGTTATTTGTTTTTGGTTTCTTATTTTTGTTTTAGTTTAGTTTTTTATTTTTGTTGAGTTTTTTTTTTTAATTTTTTGGTTTTTGACCGAGTTTTGAAAATCTTGTTTCAGCTACCAATTTCTATGGACGGAGCATATTGAAGCAACCAATACGAATTTTAACCTTAACATTATGAAAACTACCAACCTTGCGGGGAATACAATCAAAACTAATCCTTTGGTTATGGTCAATATTCCACGTATCCGTTTAGTTATTCTCATACATACCAACCTTCTTAGGGTAGGTATGTAAGTGAGCAACCACAAGGAGGGGAGAATAGTTATGCTCGTATTCAATGCCGGCCCTGAGGGAAGGTCAACTAAGGTTGACTTTGGGGAAGCACTGGAACGGGCGACAAAAATTGGATCTTGTATGGGGTGGTTTTGTGTTAAACAAAAAAAATTAAGATTTAAATCATGATTACAGAAAATAAAGAGGATGTGTAGCAAACTATTTAGGAGCATTTTGTAACTAAGAACTTATTTTTCAAGGATTGTTACTAAATATATGACAAATTTCATATACTACAGAGAACAAGAGGCCATTTTTTTCTTCTCTCGGTTTCTCACAAAACTCTCGTCTCCTTATTCTGGTTTCTTTCCTACACCACTACTTCCACATAAGCCACCATATCCATGGTAAGTGAAATGAAACCCCCAATTCAACCATAAGATATATTACCGTTTATATATTATGATTGATTTTGAATCTAGTCTTTGATTTTCAGTTGTATTTTTAGGGCAACATATTTTAGGTCTTCTTTGGGGCAGCAAAACGCCAGGGCCGTCCCTGCTCCTATTCATATTTCTTCTAGTTTGATAGACGAGATGCAATAATTTATGGTGGGCACGAAGTCAGTTTGTATACAACCAAGCATGGAACCAGTATATTTGTCCCAATTTTTGATCGTAGTTATAATCGTTCACCCATTCAAAGGGAAGATAATTGGCCTAGAAATACTAGAGTATGTGAACCAGCACAAGGATTTGAGGATAGTCATGCTTCTTCTAGTATTCCATATTCTACTTTTGCCTTGTGAAGCGAGCTTTATAAACAAATGGAACACTATCTTCAGAATTTGGATGGATCACTCTAAGAGCTTCAAAGAGGTGTTTCCAACTTAAAAAGGGCATTGATGAATACAAACAGGAAATGGACAATTGTGTTCAAAAAGACCAACCTTTGGAGATATTTGATGATGCTAGTGTACTTGACTCAACTTTTGATATTTATAATGATCAAGCACCTATTCAAAAGGTACATGAGTAGATGAAACTAGTGTTTTCAAGAATTTCCTTACAACAAGGTTTGATTCTAACAAAAAGGAGTGTGTTGAGAATGAGACCGGTTTGGTCAATATTGTAGAAGACCCAATTGAGCTTGCAAAGACTTTGGTTAAGGAAGAAACAGATAAAGAAGTTGCACGGTTTGGTAGAGGACCATGATATACAAGAGGTGAATAATTCATTTGAATTTTTCAAGGATGAAGAGGATTCCATAATACAAGAGATTGTGCAACGTTTGTCTAACTCTTTTTGATTCTTCTCCTTTACCTCTTATTGATTTGAATGTATGTGTTTCAGAAACATTGTTAATTGACTTTGTTTCTCGGTATCCTCCATTAGAGATGCTTGATTCTCATACAATGCAGGTTCTTGGACAAGAAACCTTAGAAGTTCGAAAATTCTATAATCTTTATACGCTTCCAAGTGTGCGCAAGAATAAGTGTGGGGGAAACTTCTATCGGTCAATAGCTTCATTTTTGTTTTCTTATATTAATATTTGTGTGAGGCTAAGTTTGCAAGAACAGGTTTTATGGGAGGATTCCCAACTTTTTCAGATTATTGGTGTATGGGGAATTTAAGTTGCAAGTCGAGCTGACGACTTTAAACCAAGCCCTGCATTAGAGGCAACCCATTGGATTTGTATCTCTCATCTTTTATTTCATTTTCTTGTCTTGTTTAGTTTTTTCTGATTTGTGATTTTTGCATATCATTTTATGATTTTCCCACCTCAAATTTTACTTCAAATGACTAAATTTTACATTGAGGATAATATAAAGTTTAAGTGTGGGGGAGTGTTTATCATATAGAGTTTTTAGCTTTGTTACATTGAGGACAATATGTACACCCTGCCAAACATGCACAAAACTAATCATTCATATTAACAATCAACAGGTGCACAACTATGTACACATTAACAATCTACATGTATATAATCATGTACACATTAAAAATCAATATGTGTACAACTATGTGCACATTAGCAAAAAAAACATGAAAGTTCTAAAAATTATCTTTAGAACGGGAAGCAACTCTGACGAGTAAAGCTTTCACTTGGACCCTTACATAATACATGCCAGATGTGTTAACTAAGCCCTTAGATGCTTATGAGTTCCTAACTTTAATACATACGAAACCCATGTACTCTGAGCAAAAGGACAAACAAGCAGAACTACATTAATAATGTCAATGAACACAAAGGCTAATCACTCAATAAAATATATTTTTATTAAACGAAGGTTGTACCAGTCAAATTCAACCAAGAAAGCCTAAAGCACACAATCCATCTCTCCACAGTCTCTCGAAATCGCCTCTCTTTCCGAAAGTTTCATATCTGAAAGACTGAAAGTGAAATAATCTATTTTTGGGTATGGAATCATTTGAAGGACATTTCGGGTATTATGAAGAAACATTTTTTTTAGATCGGGAAGGAAAAGAATTAATCGGTACAAAAAAAGATTAAAACGCTCGTATTTTTAGAAAAAATGACGAGAACATATCAAGTTTAAGATCACAGGACTAAGATGTCTAAAGCCCAGTATAAAAAAAAAGAAAGTGTAAGAAGTAAGAACCTAGCAGTCAGTCGTTAAGTTAATCGCTATACAGACCATCTGAAGCGAAGCCGTTGTGCTGTCGTTATGACAAAATGGCAGAATCTTGGTTTAATATTTCCGGTGAATACAGAATTAACAAAAATACCCTTATTTTTACCCAAAATAGCTCCACGATCCAGAATATTTCCGTATTTTCACAATAAAAAAAGCATTTTCTTTGCCTTTTTCAAAAGCACTATTGCTTCCACACTGTGCTTTAGGTTTCTAGCTTTCCCTCTCCCCGTTCTCAATTTTCACTCTACTTTCTCTCTAAAGTACAGTCAAATTTCATAATTTCATTCTCTTTCTCTGATGGTGAAATTCTCCAGTAGAGGAGGAAACTCTAACTCTAATAGCAATAACCATGGAAGAGACATAGAAATTTCTTCATCACCTCATCATCATCAATTACACAATCAAAATTCATCCTCCCCTGCTTTTGTCTCTGGTATGGGTGCTGCAAGACCGGTTCGTCTTGTGTGTTGTGATGAAAAGGGAAAGTTTCAAATCGACCCACAAGCTGTTACTACTCTTCAACTCGTTAAAGGGCCTATTGGTGTTGTCTCTGTTTGTGGTCGTGCTCGTCAAGGAAAAAGCTTCATTTTAAATCAGGTTTTTCCTTTACTCATCACCTCCTCAAACTTTAAATAATGAACCCCCTTTTCATTTCATGTCTAGGGTTCTTTATTTATTTTTTATTTTTTTTCACAATTTTAGTTAAAAGTATTAATTTTTATGGTTCTTCAATCTTCATAGCGAAATGGGGGAATTTTTAATGTCGATCACATTACCTAAATTTCTTGAATCAAGAACCGAGTCCCAAAGATTGTGGTTCCTCCCAAATCTTGTAATTAGAATATAAATGGGTTTCAGATGGTTATCGTGATAATGCATTCTTGTATTTAACCTTCGTGATTCCCTAAGCTGCCTATTTGAATGAAAACGGTTCTTTCTGTGTACTTTTGTGAGTTGGTTGCATTTGTAGTAGTCTGTATTCAAGGTTCCTACTCACAATTGCCCTTATGACTGCCATACCATGCTAAATAATGTTAAAACAATTTTGGGAATTTATTTTCTTATATTGAATTTTCATTTCTCTATCTTTATCATCGAGCTTGCTTTCTGCAATCTACTGTAGCTTCTTGGGAGGAGTAGTGGATTCCAAGTTGCGTCTACCCACAGACCCTGCACTAAAGGGCTTTGGATGTGGAGCGCACCAATAAAGAGGACTGCCCTTGATGGAGCTGAATACAGTCTTATACTGTTGGATAGCGAAGGAATTGACGCATATGATCAAACGGTTACAACCTTTTCTCATATGACTAAATTCTGTTAAGTTTTGGTATTTCCTAAATTTTCTTATTTAGCATGTCCAAAATGATTTTAGCCTTTTTTTCCCGTAAAAAATTATTGGTACTGCACTAGTACATTATAAACTTTTCTTTTAAGATCTACTCTGTCAAGTTAATTTTCTCGACAAACGTTACTGTATTTATCCTATACAAGCTAATGAAGCGTAGTAATTACAGGCTTACGTATATGCTCTACATCAAGTAAGATAAACATGAAAGATAGCGTACTTCATTCACTTATTTAAAGTACTGATTTTTTGTATATTTGAAAATAAGTTTCTGTTTCAAATTACCCTCATTTTGCACCAATGTGCAGATCATTTGAATGTAAGATTTTCTGGTTCCAGTTTTGTGATGTAATTTTTCTTACTTCGGTTTTGACAGTTCGTGCTACTAGCTTAAAACTTACTTTGTAGAGTGCAACTAATATTCTTTCATTTGCATGCACTTCTTATTCACAGTATCTGATTAGTTTCCTGTATCTCTTTCGTGGCAGGGAACATATAGCACACAAATATTTTCCTTGGCTGTTCTCTTATCTAGCATGTTTATCTACAACCAGGTCCAAAGCTCATACTGGGTTATTGTTTGGAACTTCTTTTACTTTTAGATATATTTTTGTGGTTAACTTGTCAGCTGCATTCTTGTTACGCGATGAACTTGTATAAAAACTGTAAGGTGACTTGTTTCTGTTGTATGTAGAACCCCTGCTTCATATGTCTTTTTCTGTCTTCTTTAATCAGATGGGTGGTATAGACGAGGCTGCACTAGATCATTTATCTCTTGTCACTGAAATGACTAAGCATATCCGCGTTAGAGCCTCTGGAGGAATGAGTACAGCATCCGAGCTTGGGCAGTTCTCTCCAACATTTGTTTGGCTTTTGAGGGTGAGCTTGTTTGACATTTTTCTAACTTGTTTTGTTGGATGACTTTGAGATAGGGAGGAAAAATGTTATCACTTTGGCAACTCATTACTTACTAATAGATCCTTAACAGGACTTCTATTTAGAGTTGGAAGAGGATAATCGAAAGATAACACCTCGTGATTACCTCGAGCTTGCTTTAAGTCCGGTGCAAGGTGGTGGAGAAGGTATATCTGCCAAAAATGAGGTATCGTAAGAGAATGCACCTAAATAGTTTTTACAAATTGATCATTAAATGGCGATATAGGTGTACTTACTGTGGTGGGTGTCCGTGTGCCTGCACATTCCTCTTCTACTTATTGCTGTTTCGCTAACTTATATATGTAACTACCTAAAATATATTATCTATTCGGGGATCATATCTTGGTTAGCTTTAGGTCTGTCTATGGTCTTTTATGCTTGAGCTTTCAGTTGATATTTTAGAAGGGTGTCGAAAATTTGAATTTCAAATGTTAGATTCATTAATTTGACCTAGTGATGTGCTTAACTATTTTGATATTAATATATTCATTAGATTCGGGAGTCCATCCGGGCACTTTTTCCAGATCGTGAGTGCTTCACCCTCGTGCAGCCTTTGAACGATGAAATGGAGCTCCAACGACTTGATCAGATATCTGTGAGAACCTTAGTATTTGTATATAGCTTGTTGCCAGTTAAATGCTGTGGAATCATAAGCCCATTTGGTCTCAACGTTTTACTATGCAGGTGGATAAATTACGGCCAGAATTTATATCCGGTTTGGAATCGTTAACAAATTTTATTTTTGAGAGAACAAGGCCAAAGCAAATAGGATCTGCCACAATGACAGGCCCCATTCTTGCTGGTATCACGCAATCATTTCTGCAAGCCCTTAATAATGGTGCTGTGCCTACAATAGCATCTTCATGGCAGGTTAGTTAGGGCACTAGATTACATAAATGATTAACTTTTGAGCTAGTTTTGGCTCTGTAGCTTGATATTCTTGCGCTCATTGATGCTAGTGATGCTTGTATAAGTAAGTTGTAGCCTTGAATGTCGAGTTTTTCTTCTGTACTCGTATCGGTAATAATTTTATTCTAAGGTATTTTGCATTAGATGGAACACATGTTTAGCTAAGCGTAGTTTAGAAAAATTACGATTTGTGAATTTGTATTATATCAGACATGTTTACATTGATTGAAAGTGAAACTAAGGAAAAAGTTTAGGGTTTTGTTCTTTGGACTTTCAGTACTCATTTTAGTTGTTAATTTGGTGTGTCAACGGCACCTTGTTATTCAATTTGTTGCTGAATCGACACTTGTACTTCTGTTGGATGCATGTAGGCATTACAACAGCTTTGCTATCTGTTAAACATTTAAATTCAAAAGGTTTTCTTAAAAAGTTGGAACCACAAAGTGAACAAGAAAGATACCTGCCTTTATATTCAATATGAATCTCAACCTTTTGAAAATAATGTACATACGTTAGTCTAACCCCCAACTCTGTGTCCCAGTATATTGTATTTTTAAGTCGCCGTGTCTGACACCTCATACCCGTCTGAAACACCCAGTAGTCGTACCCATGTCATTGTTACAAATGACTTGCACCCACCCTCCCTTCTTCAAGGTTGAGTCTTTTATTATTAGTATCATTCTGTTCAGTTGAGCAGTTGATCAACTATTATGCTGTAGAATGTTGAAGAACAGAATGTCGGAGGGCATATGATTCAGCTGCTGAAGTCTATATGTCTTCCTTTGACCGATCAAGGCCTGACGAGGAGGTGAGTGAGTATGTTACCATTGTACTGTTTGCAAGTAATAGTTACCCTCTCATGGTCTTAATTAGCATTATGTTTTAGGTTTCCTTGGGAGAAGCACATGAAGAAGCAGTTCAGAAATCACTAGTTTCTTTTAATGCAAGCGCCGTGGGGTCTGGCCTTACAAGACAGAAGTATGAAAATCTTCTCCGGACTTTCTTCAGAAAGGCATTTGAGGTGATGCATTTAATCCTTATTAGCAGTTCGGAAGGAATGAGGCGTATATGACTGTTGTGTAAGATAGGGCTTGCATTTTTTGAGTAATTGTTTCTTTGACTTGGTATCAGTTGGCTGAGTTATTCAAGGCACATCAGACTTTGTTCCCTGAAGAAGTACACCTAGGTGCCTTTTTGTTTTGTTCTGCAGGATCATAGAAGGAATGTTTTCTTGGAGGCGGACTTGAGATGCTCGAGACTCATACAAGGCATGGAAAAGAGATTGAGAGCTGCTTGTCATGATTCCAATGCTAATATAGATCATGTCGTGAAGGTAAACAGTACTGTAACTTCCTATTTATTTGCTGTTCTTTGTTTTTCCATGTATTATATGTATCTTTCTTTCAGTAGATAAGCCCAGCTGCTCAGGAAACTTCTAATATCCATTAGAAAAGAAATTTCAGCAAGTTACGAAAATAAATATTCCTCGCTCCTACCACTTCAATATCAGGATCTTTGTTCATATAACATCTCTGACATTCCATGCAGGTTCTTGATGGTATGTTATCTGAGTATGAAACGACAGCTCATGGTCCAGCAAAGTGGCAGAAGCTTGCCACCTTCTTACAACAGAGGTTTGTAATATTCCATTTTCTCATTTACAGATTTATTATGTTGTCCTGTTTATCTTATACCATAAGAATTCCCAGCTTGGAGGGTTTAATATCTGACCTGGCGAAGAAGCAACTAGATCAAGCTAGATCAGACAAGGCTGCACTCTCTTTAAGGTGCCGCTCTATTGAAGACAAAATGGGGTTGCTTAACAAGCAAATTGAAGCAAGTGAGAAGAACAAATCCGAGTATCTGCAGTGTTTTGAGGATGCAATCAATGATAAGAAGAAGCTTACAGAAGATTATACAAGAAGCATAGCTAATTTGCAGAGTCAGTGCAGCACATTAGAGGAAAGATCTTCGAGCTTGCTGAAAGCTGTGGAATCTGCAAAGAGGGATTCCTTTGAATGGAAACGAAAGTACGAACAAGTAACTTCGAAGAAGAAAGCAGAAATAGACCAGGTCAATGCTGAGATTTCAGCCCTTCTATCCAGAATTAGTTCTGCTGAAGCTAGGCTAGCTGCTGCACGCGAGCAAATTCATTCTGCTGAGGAGGAAGCGATGGAGTGGAAAAGGAAGTTTGATTTCACTAGTCAGGAAACTAAAGCAGCTTTGGACAAGGCAGCAACCATACAGGTACGTGTAAACACCCACGTAAGACTAAAAGAAGATGTTGTTAGAGCAAAATTCACTGCCAGTTTGTCAGCAAAGGTGACCCTCTCTCTCTCCTTCTCTGTTTATGTATATATATATACATTTATTTTTTTTACATTCATATGAAAGGCCTTGGGTGTGCTATTTAGTTATTTCTCTCGTTACCGAATCTCAGGATGAGGAAATCATCGATAAGGCAGCGAAACTTGAGTATGCAGAAAAGCGTTTGACAACTGCAAGTTTAGAGTTGCAGGTGAGTTTCTTCAAACCTGAAAATGCTGCTGTTGTGTTCAAAATTTTATATGTTTCTTTTGTATAAGAACTTTGTTTTTGTATGTATCTGGTTAAAAAAACTTGTATGTATGTATCTGGTTAAAAAAACTGTACATAGGCATTTAGTATTCAGTCAGGCCTTTTAAAAAATGTTACGTCAAAAATATGATCAATATGGCCCACGGTGGGTGCTGAGTTATGTGGAGGATAATATTCTCTCACTTAAGATCGTCTTCACAAAAAGTAATCTTTTTAAATAAACAAAGCCTTCAATACAAATTTTCTAATTTTTCAGACTAACCTGTTCCACGTTAAGATTTGATTAACGGTCCCAAGTAGCTGCTATTCCTAGTTGGAGTTTTCTCCATGTTAAGCATTCTTTTTCATCTATCTGCAGGCTGCAGAGTCAAAACTGAAGAGCTATGAAATGGAGCTTTCCCCTCAAAAGCTAGAAATCGAAGAGTTGAGAGAGAAATTAGAATCTGTCAAGGTTGCTGCTCAATCATTTGAAAGAAATGCCAGGGTGTTGGAACAAGAAAAGATATACCTGGAGCAAAAATACCTACCTGAGCTCAAAAGGTTCGAGGAAGCACAGGAAAGGTGCAGAGTCGCTGAAAAGGATGCTAAAAGAGCTACCGAGCTAGCTGATACAGAATGCAAAACTGCAGTAATCGCTCTAAGGGAGAAAAATGAGGTTCAGCGATTGGCAATGGAAAGGGTAGCCCATATTGAGAGGCAAGAAAGGCGACTTGAAGGTTTAAAGAGACAGAAAGCTGACCTTTTGAGGGAAATACAAAATATCCGTGAATCAGAAATGGATGCTGTTGCGAAAGTTGGTCAACTGGAAGCTAGGGTCGAAGAGAGAGAACAGGAGATCGATTCGTTATTAAAATCTAATAATGAACAAAGGGTGAACACTGTGCAAGTCCTTGAGAATCTTCTCAAGGCCGAGAGAGCATCCCGAGCAGAGGCCAATCGAAGGGCTGAAACCCTATCATTGCAGCTTCAATCTACTCAAAGCAAGCTGGATTTACTCCAGCAGGATTTCACTTCTGCTCGGCTGATTGAAACTGCACTGGACAGTAAATTGAGGACTGCTTCCCGGCAGAAACGTTCAAGGCCCGACGATTATGAATGGGAATCTGTTCTGGATATGGATATTGATGAGAATATAGTTAGAGAGAGAAAAAGATCAAAGAGCACAGCTACAAGTAGCCCTTTCAAAAACATACAGGTGATGGAAGGTGGTGGTTCAGATATCAATACTGTTGAAGAGGCCAACCTAAGTCAGGGATTGCTAGACTATACAAAGTTTACTGTAGTGAAACTCAGACAAGAGATAACAAGACATGGTTTTGGTGCTGATTTGCTTCAGTTGAAGAGTGCCACTAAGAAAGATGTTCTAAATCTATACGAGAAACGTGTCCTTGGAATGTAGTCCCCTATTTCATTCACTCTCCGTCCAGCTTTGTTTCTGTGTGTACAGAAATCATCCTTTGGCCGTTGAATCTGTGTATCTTTACTAAGAGCGAGGAGTTTGATTTTGATTCTGAGAATTGTACAAGTGTTGTTGATTGATCTAGGTTTTTTCTGTATAGGTAGGTTATGCAGACAAGGAGCGTATGTGTTTGAAAAATACCAAAAATGTAGAAATTTGGTCTTTCACTGATCTGACTCTGCGATGAGTTTCTTACTACTTTCTTTCTTACTGTGGGTGAGGCCGCCACAAATTGCAGTCGTTGAAAATATATAAAGAAGAATACATTAAAATTAGATATTTATTTTGAATGTAATTAAAGAACCAACTATATGTTTCATAGTAAATTCCAGCAAAATACATGTCACATGATGAATCATTCTTTGTACGGTTATGCATACAAACCAAATTACACGGATCGTCCAGCAATATACTACTAAAATGTCATCAATTTTGTAAGAGTTGATGTTCACTAAACCTAAGCCATAACCAGGAGGAGCCTCTGAGCACATCCTTAATTGCCTAAAGCCAAATCTCACTTGTATTTGAACACTTATTCTCATGCTTTCTTCTCTTTATCCACCAACGTATGATTTTTCTTAACTTGTCTCCATCGAGTGTTACTCACAACAACAGTCATCTCCTTTGTAATTGCGTGCAAATAATACTCCAGCAAAGAATGCTTTACACCCTTGGGTTAAAACTGAACCACGAGGTTTAGGTAAGAAACGAAGACCCACCAGCTTGATGAAGAACAAAATTAGGAATCATCTGATGATGAGATGGGCCTCCTCGATTTTCAGTGCCAGCTTCACCGTATGAAATCATACGAGTGCTAGGGTTATAGTATTCGACATTAAGGCTATTATTAGATTCCTTATATAAAACAGTAGTCGAGTTATTATCATACTCATGATTTTGAACCTTGGATTTAGCGGGATGTGGTAATAATGAATCTTTGACAGCTGATGATGAATTACATTGCCTGGGTTGTGTTTGGAAGAAAACTTTTGAAACAACCAATTCTCCATCTTTTTCTTCCTCAGTATTACCTAGATGGTATTGATGCATCACCCAGTTAGTTTTCTCAGGCTTTCTCTTCTTACCATAGTTAGTATAGAGAACAAGTATTTTCTTGTAACCTTTTAGCTTCCCACCAACAAAAACCGGCCTAGTTTTTCCAGTTTTATGCCAACGTGTTTCTCCACCATCTTCATCTTCCGTGTGAACCTTCCTTCTTTTCCTAGTTCCTGTTGTATACGCCTTTGAGGGTCGATGAAAGAAGTGCCGGATCAAACCATCTTTGTTTACTCCTGAGGAAGGTAAAGTGAAAAATAAATAAATAACTGTTACATAGTATGTACATTCTCATGCATGTAATTTTCGTTGCTTAAGTTGTGATTAGTTTGTTAATTTCTTGCTAGCTTAGCTTGTTTCATTGAGTTATATAGTAGCCTAGCTTAGCTTGTTTCATTGAGTTGTAATACTCCATATTTTAAACATCCATCTCATCTAGTCTTACCTGGTAACTTCTCAGGGTGAGTATAACAAATTCCATTCTCTCCTTCAAGTGTAGGGATGAATTCATCAATGAGTGGGTGATGAATTTGATGATCTTGAACATCAGACCTCACTTTTCCTTCTAAATGCTCTAGAAGTTCAGTATCTGTTGGATCAAACTTAACTCCAGCTGGTAGTCCTGGTAAGTCATGAATTCCAGCCTACATACAGATATGAAATGATTAATATCTCAAAACGATAGTTGTAACCTATCAAACAGTTATGTTTTCATTTGCTCTCTATCTATATGCAATATATAAGATTAAATACCTTTTCTTGGCTCTGAATTTGATAACCACAAGAAGGGCAAGTTTTACAAATATTGGTTTGATTTATTTCTTTGGAATTCTCGGCAACTTCTGCAACGGGATTATTCGAAGGTGGGGATCTTTGATCACCCCCTACTCGTTCATCGTCATCATCCTCGCAGCTGTTGCACCATGTCATTTTTCTTTGTTATTAGAAATTATTCCCATCACCCACAGCAAACCCAGCAAACCCTTCCCAGCTTCCCTTACTTACAAACAGTAGTATAGTTCTTCAAAATAAGCTAAATATTCTTAATTAGAAGAAGGGACAGAAAGAAGATCTAGTAAGCCCCAGAATACAAAAATAAAAGAAAAAAAAGTTTCAGTTCTTCTTTAAAGCATATTTTTCACTCGACAAAGATTTTCTTAAGGCCTGGAAAGGAATTGAATTCTTCTACACTTTATTTTTTTTTTCCTTTTTCTCTATATGATTATTGAGTATTTCATGGTATACTACTACTGAAACACATATCAAACCTAAAAAAAATCAAACCTAAAAAAGTAATATTAGGAGAGAAAAAGAGAGAGATTTTGAAGATCTATATATCTATTTTTTTCTCGCTACCAACCTTTGAAAATAGGATAAAGATTTTCTTTTCAAGAACTTAATAGTAAAGTAAGCTAACTTGAATCTTAAGTTTACGTTTAATTAATTTTGTGTACTGCTATAGTAGTTTTATAATACGACTGAATTTTGGTTTGAGAGAGGGTGGTGGTGATTACTGTAATGTGCGTCGTTTGCGTGTAAATAAGGCTTGAACAAAATGGTAATTGTGAATCAGAATCAACTTGTTAATATAATCTCTCATTTTTTATCTTCTACTGCATGTAAATTTTGCTATACATATAAAGCTCAACTATATACATCAAAACTTATTTAATAAAATAAAATCAAAGATGAAAATTAAAATGGTTGAGTGATGATGAGGAAACCTCGATTCTTAAAGGGGTCGACGTTTCACCTCACTAGTGATCACCACACTTCAGCTTTAGCTTAGAGAAAGACTTGTAGTTTTAGTGAGAGAAAACATGTGAGTGAGAGCGTAAGGTCTTATGTCACCTTAGAGTATATCCAAAGACAGAATACATATGCCCATTTTTCTCACCGGTAGGAAGAATCAAAGAACATGAATTCTACTCAACCCCTACATAAAAATTTCCCATTGCTTCACGAAAGCTTTTCATACTAACTAGTAAGTACTACCATAGCTACACCAATAAAATATACAATCTCACCGTTTGGTAACGAACAGCAATAATGTGGATTTTGATTTATTTATTTTTCTTCCTTTTTTTTAATAAGAAAACAGGGAAACTTACACCGTATAATGACGACTCACATGGATTACTGGTAGGAAATTCGTATACTGTAAAAAGGAACTACCATTCCAGGACTTAGATAAACCATCCATAAAACTGACTGTCGCTAGACTTCTAGTAGTAGTATTTTTATAAGATGGAATTAAGTTAAGTTTTTTGATTCCTTTCATACATAAATAAAAGTTTAAACTGTTGCTATCAAGCCACCTTGTTGAGCTTTTGGTTATCTTGTTTACTTCTTTTCAAGTAGCTTCAAGAACTTTCAAACTGTCACCTTCGATTTGTACCATCTGAAGGTTCAAATCCCGTGTCCACTTGATCGCGTAAGTGAAGCCGTTGTGTCCTCTAACTATTCTCTGTTGTTTCCTGCGACATAGATACACTTTGCTCCTGAGTAAGCACCTGTATGATCAGAACAAACTAGTGCAATTCCTGAATTATTAGTACTTGTATCCCATACAACGGCTACATTTATTTTCATGGTTAGAATAGGTGGGTTTGTCATATACTCAGAGTTTGAGATAGCTATCTCTTCCTCCTTGTCTACTAGCCTCCTACTTCTAACATTATCTTTCACTAAGGAAGTAATATTAAACTTAGTATGAGCTACATTAAGTCTGACTTTCCTAAACACTAGATAACATCTAGTTTTCCAAATACTCCACATAATGGTCGCCGTTGTTTCTGGCCAGTTAAAAATTCCTCTTTCTATAATATCAGTTCTTGTAAACCAATTGCTAACCCATCCAAGAAAGTGTACCTGGTTATTCAAAACGTAAGCAGTATTAAACCCAATACTCATATAAATACTTAAAGTAAAATCACATGTCATGAGAATATGGTTAAGAGTTTCTTCCTGTTGTCCACACATTGGACACAACTTGTTTATGGCCGGGAGGATCCTTGAAATCCTCTCATTGAAAGGCATGATAGATTGAACGCACTTCCACAAGAATGTTTTAATCCTTGGGACAGTGTTGAGATTCCACACCTTTCTCCATATCTCTCTATCATGCTGCTGCACCTGATTACCACTTGTGATAATCTGACTGTATAGGGACTAAGTTGCAAACTTTCCATTGGCCTCTAGCTTCCAGACCAGCGTATCCTCCTCCCACTCATTGATTCTTACTCTACTGACTATTTCCGCCACTTTCTTTTGAAAACAAATGCTCAACACACTAGAATTCCATTTCCAATTTCCATCGGCACACTCCATTAGCTCAGAATGTGCCCAGAATTAAAGAAACTATTGACCATTTTAAAAACATCATTCTTTACCACTTCCCAATTTTTTTGAAAGAATCTAGGAATGAAGCCATCCGGTCAGGGGGACGAGTTTGGCTTCATAGAAAATGCCACCTGTTTCAGTTCTTCCAAGCTAGGCGGATGAGTGAGCATTTCATTATCTTCTGGTTTAATTACCTGATTTACCATGTTCAAGTAATCATCACAGGGGCAAGGGTTCGAGGTAGTCGCTACTTTACTAAAATGCTGAGTGATTATGCCTGCAATTCTATCTTTTCCTTCAATCCAGTTTCCTTGATTGTCTTTTATTGCTTCAATTGTATTTCTTCTCCATCTTTTTTGAGTTTTTTTGTAGAAGTACTGTGTAATTTTATCCCCCAACTGAACTTCTTGTTCCCCACTTTTGTCCTTCCATAATATCTCCTCCACCTTGTACCAATGAGCTAGAGTTTCCTCTATTTGTCTTATTACTTGGGATCTGTTTGTTACGGAGGGGTTTGAAATAGCCTTATCAAGATTTATTTTGGCCGTATTGATGTTGGTTCTTATATCTCCCAAAGAATATTTGTTCCATAGCCTAATGTTGTTTTTGGTGGTACCGAGTTTCTGAACTATTCTATAGGCATTACTCCCTGTAACATGATTGTTCCAGGTAGTAGATATAATGTCTAAACATGACTGATCGTTTAGCCAGATTCCCAAGACTTTGAATGGTTTGTGTCTTGTAGATGATTGGAAATTGGTATTGAGCATGATTGGTGAGTGATCCGACCCCATAACAACTAGATGTTTTATAGTAACATTCTTGTTTTGATCACAAAAGACAGCACTAGCAAGACCCCTGTCCAATCTTGCTTTAGTCAGCCCGTTGGCATCCCTTCTATTAGACCATGTATACTCGTATCCCACTTTTCTCCCTCACTTTTCTCTTTGGCGTTCTTTATTTTTTCTTTTGATTTTGCGCTTCAATGGCGCAAAATCAAGACAATAATCCACCAGTTTTCAACAATCGTTACGATAATCAATCAAAAATATATGGAATCAATCTAGAACAAAAAGTATCTATATTCCTAGGAATAACACTGCAAACCCCAACGCCATGAACCCTAGTTCATCCGAGTTTGGGAGGCAGCATGAAGATGTTAACCCTAACGCGTTTAGGAATCATGAAGAAGAAGGCAATCCTACAGCGTTTAGGAAACCGCATGAAGATGGCAATCAAGGTGCGCATATGGAAGGATCTTATGCGGCTATATTAAAGAAGAGAACACATGTTTTATCAAGGATTGATGCTGAAACACTCTCTCATCCCCCAATACGTTCAACAACAAGCAATGATGTTTTGATTAAGATCCCACGGGAAACTCATGCTCGGATTAAGGCTGTGTGGAGATTTAGTTTGGTTGGTCGTTTGGTGTTTTTCAAAACCCTAAAGTTTGATGATGTTAAAAGAGAATTATTAAATCAATGGAAGTTATCTGGTTCGGTTCAATTTATTCCATGGAAGAAGGGATACTTTGTTATTAAGCTTGAAAATGAAGATGATCGAAAACGTGTTAGCTACGATGGTCCGTGGAAGATTAAGTCTGCAACGGGATTTCAGCAGCTTAAAATTCATCCATGGACGCCTATGTTTGATCCTAAGAAAGATAAGATTACTAGAGCTGCAGTTTGGGTTCGTTTCAAGGCTTTGCCAATGGAGTTTTGGGATGAAGAGACGATTTTTAGAATGGCACGAGGGCTTGGTAAGCCGGTTTCTGTTGATCCGCGTACTTTGCGCCATGAATATGGTTACTTTGCTGCTGCTTTGATTGACATAGATTTCTCTCAACCTTTGGGAAGGATTTTGATTGATGGTGAAGAGAATGACGAGATTTTTGTTCAAGATTATGAAATTTTAAACAGGCCAAGCTTTTGAGTTTACTGCAAATCTATCGGCCATAAAAAATCTGATTGTAGAACAAAAAAGTTTGATGATTTGAAAGACAAGGCTGATGTAGAAACTGATCCTGAGATTAAAAAATCAATTGAAGCTGATATGGATGATCTTAAGAATTTCTGGCAAAAAGAACGAATTCCTAAAGGTAAGAAGAATTTGCCAGATGATGCTCCAATTTTGGAGAAAGATCAAACTAAGAAACCTGGAGATGGTACCAATATTTTGAAGAAGAAGAACTCTATTCTTGAGATGGCTACTGGTAAACGTACAATCTTTCCTGAGCATAGTGATAGTTCTGGTGAGCAATTGGGTGACGATGATAATGAACCGGAGATGCATAATGATGGTGAAGAATTGTCCGAGCCGCATACTGATGATACTTCTTTAGCTGCAACTCGTAATGCAAGTGCTGTACATTCCGTGCATCTCATGGAGGGTGGTGGCTTATCTAAACAATGCGGGGATGATTTAATCGATGGTGGTAAAGTTTCATCTGGCTTGCATAATGATGATACGGAATCTATCCACAACGAGGATGTTGTAGATGTTTTGCGTAGTGTTGGTATGGCTCTTGCGGAGATTGTGCATGATAATTTGAACAAGGAGGACGACACGAGTTTGGAGATGCAAGAGATGGAAGCTTATAGGAATTATGAGGCCATGAAAGAAACATCTAGGCAACGTGAGGCTGATGCTGAAGCTGCTAAAATTCAACAAGATATTGCTCGAACAAGGCTAGAGAATTTGAGGAAGCAGGTTTTAAATTTGCATCATTCTCCAGTTAATAGTCCAACTACTATGGATGCTCATGAGGAGGCTAGTTTTAGTGAGGCCACTAAGACTTCAAGAAGATCTACACCAGCTAAATCTTTAGAGAACTTAACGCATTCTAATAGGTTTGAAACTGGGACCGAGGAAATTGATAAGGAAGTTATTGAGGCTGATGATGAGATTGCAGATGAGATGGATATGGTTGCAACTAGCACTTCCAAAAATGTTGAAGAAGAGGCAAGGAATTTGGAAGTCCTTGCTAATAAGGAATTAACTGATCATGAGAAGAAGGAGTTGGCTGACAAGAAGAAAAAATCAAAAGCTCCTAAGAAGAAGGCAGTTGCTGTGGAAGCTGTTAGTCAAGTTCAAACACGCGGTGGAAGATCTTCTAGACAGGGTTCGGCAAGCCCTTCGAGGAATAGAGTTAATTAATGCGTGTCTTTTATTGGAATGCTCAAGGCTTGGCTAAAGATGGTGCAAGGGCCAAGTTGAGTGAGTTTTATCGCTTGCACAATCCTGATGTTATTTGTATTGCGGAGCCGCAGGTTCGTTGCACTACACGTTTTGTTAGGAATCTTAATTTGCTTGATTTTTGTGAAGATGTTATTACTAATGAAGTGCATGGCCAGAGAGGTAACATTTGGGTCTTTTGGAGGAATACTCTAGCAAGGACGAATGTTTTATCTTCATCAAAGCAGGCTATCACTTTAGATTTTTCTGGTAGTTATATCACGGCTGTGCATGCTTCTTCTGATGCGGTGGCAAGGAGGTCTCTTTGGCGGCAGCTGGGGATGGGATTTACTTCCATTCCGTGTTTGGTGTTGGGTGATTTCAATTGTGTTTTGCGTTTGGATGAGAAGAAGGGTGGAAGGCCGACCAAAGAAATTTATATGGATGAGTTTCGAAGCTGGATCTCTGACAATGGTTTGGTGGAGGCATATGCTATTGGGAAGAAATATACTTGGTCTAATTGTCAGAGTGGTATTCATAGAATTGTTTCTAAGCATGATAGGGCTGTTATTAATGATGCTTGGCATGATAAGTATGCTAACTGGAGATGCAAAGCTATGCCACGAATTTTCTCTGACCATTCGCCTCTTTTTGGTTTTGCTTTTGATAGCCCAAGGCCAAAGAGAGCTCCTTTTAGAATTCAGAAGATGTGGCTTTCTCATCCATCTTTTTTGGATTTTGTTAAGAAAAATTGGAGTGTTCGGCTGGATGGTGCGCCTCCTTTTGTTTTCACGTCTAAATTGAAGAGACTGAAGGATGCTTTGAAAATTTGGAATAGGACGGTGTTTGGAGATGTTCAGTTTCGTTTAAAACAAGCGGAATTGAAGTTGGATAAGGAGAGTGATATTCTTGATCAAAATGTTAGTTGTGAGTTGCAATTTTTGAAGGTTGCTGATGCCAGGAAAGCTGTGGATGATGTGCGGAAGGAGCTGGCAATTATGCTCAAGCACAAATCGAGAACTAGTTGGTTGGAAGACGGTGATCAAAATACTCGTTTTTTCCACAATGCCATTCGAATGAGGAGAAGCCAAAACACCATCTCTGAACTGAAGATTTCTACTAACTCTACTTTGTTTTTGCAGGATGAAATTAAAGATTACATTATTGATCACTATCGTGCAAAGTTCAATGGTGGAGCTGTGCATATCGATCCGAGGCTGTTTGATTATGACCATGAGAGCATCTCTGCTGCTGAGAGTGCTTTTATGGATGCTATTCCGTCAATGGAGGAGGTTAAAGAAGCTGTTTTTGATTTGGGAGCGGACTCTGCACCTGGCCCTGATGGATTTACAGGTTCTTTCTTTCGAGTCTGTTGGAACATTATTTATAGAGATCTTTTTAATGCTATTGCAAACTGTTGGGCGATGAAGAAAATTCCTAATGGCATTGACTCTAGTTTTATTGTTCTAATCCCAAAAAATAACAAGTCTGATGCTATTAAAGACTATAGGCCAATTGGTTTAAGCAACTTCTTCTTCAAAATCATTACAAATATTATGGAGGCCACACTTGGCACGGTGCTGAACAAGTTGATTTCTGAAGAGCAAGTGGCGTTTATGAAAGGAAGAAACATTCACGAGAACATAGCATTGGCATCTGAACTGATCAATGAGATTAGTGTTGAACGGAAACATGGTAATGTTGGCCTTAAATTGGATATAGCCCAAGCTTTTGACACGGTTAGTTGGGAGTTTGTTGTTGAAGTTTTTCGTCAATATGGTTTTTCTGATGCATGGTGTTCGTGGCTGCTTAGTATTCTTAACTCTGCCCGTATATCTATTATGATTAATGGTAGCCCTGAAGGTTTTTCAGTATCACAAGAGGTCTTCGTCAAGGTGATCCTATTTCACCTTTGATTTTTGTTCTTATTGAAGATGTTTTGAGCCGCAATCTCTCAAAGTTGTTTGCTGCCAGAGGTATGCACCACATGGTGAGTAAGAAAGGTGTGGCCCCAACCCATTTACTCTTTGTGGATGATATTCTTATTTTCTGTAAAGGCAATCTTCATAGTCTGCAGAATTTGAAGGAGATGCTTGGCATGTATCAACGTGCTTCCGGGCAGTATGTTAGTTATGCCAAAAGCAAATTCTATTATGGTGGAGATAGACATTCTCGTACTGTTGCTATTGCAAACTTTATGGGCATGGAGAGGGCGCTGTTCCCGTATAAATATTTGGGAATCCAACTAAACCTGGTATTGTGCGTCATATTCATGTTCGTCAAGTAATGGAGAAGATTATGGATAAGCTGGCAGGTTGGAAGGGTAAGCTTTTGTCTTTTCAAGCCCGGTTAGTTTTGATCAAATCAGTAATCTCTAGTTATTTTCTTCATTCAATGGCGGTGTATAAATGGCCATGCACGGCCATCAAGACAGTGGAGAGGGCCATTCGCAATTTTTTATGGTCTGGGGATGCTGAGAAGCGCAAACATTTCACGGTTCTTTATGATGACTTATGCCGTTCTAGGCGTGAAGGTGGGCTTGGTCTAAAGAAATTGAATGATGTTAATAAGGCCATGCTTATGAAGTTATGTGTTTCGATTCGAGACTCTACTAAGACTTGGGAAAGATTTTTGAAGGCAAAATATTTCAAGGTTAGTGGCAACTTGATTGATTATAAGTTGGGTTCTTCGGTTTTTCCAGGAATCAGATTGGTGCATAACTTTGTGCAAAGGCATACACGCTCAATTATAGGTAATGGTGCTAATATTTCCTTATTTTTTGATAATTGGTGTGCTGATTTTTCAATTGCGCAACGTCTTGGCATCACTACTAAGGGCCCTAATGATTTTAAGGCCAAAGTTAGTGATATTATTGTTGATGACTCTTGGGTTATTCCTCCAAAGACTAAAGAATTGATGTTACGCTGCAATATTGATGTTGATAATTTGCCTCTTATTGGTGGTGGAGATGACTATAAAATTTGGGATTTGGACAGTAAGGGTGTTTTCTCTGTAAAGTCGGCTAAGGCTACCATCCGTGGGCCTATAGAAGTTTCGCCAGTTGCAGCTCTTTTCTCTAGAAGTGTTGTGCATCCTACTTTGAGTGTTCAGTACTGGAAGTTA
The DNA here is from genome assembly GCF_003573695.1 of Papaver somniferum. Taxonomy (NCBI): domain Eukaryota; kingdom Viridiplantae; phylum Streptophyta; class Magnoliopsida; order Ranunculales; family Papaveraceae; genus Papaver; species Papaver somniferum. Next base: position 51,796,298 of record NC_039363.1, read on the forward strand.
TTTCATAAGCAATGTTGTGCTACTGATGATAATGTTATGAAGAAGACAGGCAGGGAGATGCCTTCTATGTGTCGATTATGCAGGGAAGATTGCGAAGATGTTAGCCATATTACTTGGCATTGCAAAATTGCTAAGAGGATTTGGAATTGGGCAGCTGCTATTTTTAAGCTAAGGCCGAACGAGGATCTCGTGGCCTCTTACAAGGTGGCAAAGGGGCGGAGTAGAATGATAAAAGACCTGTGGCTTGTTGCAAATCTTGCAATAGTTACAGAATTGTGGAAGTTGCGTAACAAAGCTTATTTCGAGAACATGCGGGTTCGTTGGCTGGAATTTAAAGGAAGGGTTCATCAGGTAATTCGTGATAACTATATTAGAATGAAGGGCCATATCCATAATACTTTGGATGATTTGCGTATTGTGAATTTCTTTAGAGTGAAGCATAGATCTTGCGACCACTCTGATCCAATTGAAGTTACTTGGACGCCACCGAATCCTGGTGAATTATGATCTGTTGTGATGGTGCCTCTCTTGGCAACCCGGGGCAAGCTGGTTCTGGTGTAGTCTTCCGTGATTCCAACGCGGTAGTTTTGGGAGTTCTGTGCGTTAGTCTGGGTTGGCAGACCAACTTCTACGCTGAAGTTTGTGCGGTTATCTATGGTGCTGTCGTTGCTCAAAGATGGAATGTGAAGAACCTTTGTGTTAGGTCGGATTCGATGAGTTGCCTCTTTGCTCTTCGAAAAGATGAATTACCATGGAAACTGATGCAGAGGTGGAGAATAACGAAGACTTTTTACAACAATATTAGCTATGTTCATAGCTACAGAGAGGCTAATTTTTCAGCTGATGTCTCGGCCAAACAAGCTTGTTTGTTGGCTGAGGAACATTATGAGTTTTATGAGGGTAGGCCAGGTTTTATTCAATCTGTTGAATGGCCTGGAGAGGTTTACTATCGTTTTTAGGTTATTTTTAGCGTGCGATCTTTTGGCTTAGCGCTATTATAGCCTAGTCCCTGTACAGTTTCGCTTTTTTATCCTATTTATTGACCGAGTAAAAAAAAAGTATACTCGTATCCCACAAAACCCAGGTTTTCAAGATTAGCCATGGCTAACAGATATTTAATTTTATCAGCTTCATACTTGTTGAAGTAACCAGACCCCTTTTTCTCATTGACAGTTAAAGTGAGATTTACCTCCCCCATCACAATCCATTCCCCATTAAAAGAGTTAGACAAAGTAGCTATATACTTCCAAAATGCGTACTTTCGTGGCCAATTTGAAGGAGCATACACACAAGATAAGACACATTCCTTATTACTAACATAGTCGAAAACATGACAGTTAATCAAATTATCACAGTACAAACCAATATGAATGTTGATTCCTATTTTCCAAGCTACTGCTAGACCATCTGACATTCCCACAGGATCCACAATGAAAAAAGACTTATATAGTTAAGACCCAAAATGACTCTACTCATATAAGCCTTTTTGTTCTTAGTTTCACTAACGAAAATGATGTCTGGATCATGGCAGTTTACCATATCTTTTAGATGCAACTGGGTAGTCTCATTACCCAATCCTTGACAATGCCAACTAATCACTTTGAGATTCCCAACATAATGCATATAATGGTTATTGAACAAATGGAATTTGAAACAGACAATGAGGTCATGAGTAGAACTACGACAAGCATTGAAATGAAAAGTGTAATGCAAATATGTGATTAATAATGTATCATGAAGGCTGGAGTATTTGTGGTGAGAGCAAGATGGTACCTGAATGCCTTGGCCAGTGAGAATATTTTGGTGTGTCTGTTGCGGACTCTTCTCTCCATCAGTTGCTTTGTCCACCATAGTACTCTGGGATGGGAATTGAGATCAAAAGCAGCTCTTTCTGTTTGAATGGCTTTTCTATTTGTCTTAGTTAGCTAGTTTGTGCCATCACCAATGCTAAAGATGGCAACTTCATGAGTTAGAAGCTGGTTACTCCATTCCATATTGGCATTATTCCTTTGTTGCATCTTTTGAGAGTTTACTACATTCTGTGGTTCATTCTGATTCATCTTCCTCTTTGCTAGAGAAAGATTTTTCCTTTGGTCCTTCTCAATTGCAGTCCTTGGCTTAGTCAGTGAGATTTCTTTTTGAGATGGCTTGCTTCCTTTTCTTGGTAGATACTTCCTCTTCCCTTCAAAGTGCTTCGTAATGCTGAGTGGTACGCTTTCGTTAGGTGTTTCTTGGGAAAAAACTGGTGGATAAGATGATTGGTTTAGTAGGTTAGTGAAATTTGTTGTAGCAAATTTCTCTAGTTCTTTACCCCCGCCGATTTGTATCCCTTTTTGGGGCACACGAAAATCAGTAAAAATTCTTCTTTTGCTTTCTTCATTCATGTTAATAGCTTGCACATTATTCTGTTTTTCCCCACTTGTGAAATTTGCTGCTCCTTTCTTCACAACCAGATGTGCATTTTCATTCTTTGAAATCCCCATACTACTTTTCAACATTAATCAAGGTGCACATGAACCTATACATACTATCAATTGATTTAGATACTTCGAATTGATAAACCGGACTTATATATCCGAGAACGACATTTATTTTTGAACATATACATACTATCAATTGATTTAGTTACTTCGAATAATTCATGCTATTGATAATTCAGCGTGAATGGATAAATGATAAAAATGTACAACCCTTCTTAATGTGGATTTGTATCAAGTATTGAACTGTTTTGGATGGACGGGCAAGAAAGAATCGGCAATTAAAAGGCTTCACATTATTGACAACATTTTTACCTTGAGGTATATTAGAAAGTTAAGATCACAATGTAAGTATAGTTGATCTTTGGGTATTACAGTCTTATATTTATCTGTTCTCTATATGCTTTAGTATTTACTTAACATTTTGTTACATTTAGTAATTGAAAAACTACTCCAGATACAATATCCAAACAATGTACTCTCTACCGAGGTTACACACCAGAGTTTGAAGGGATTAGTTGGTTGTTTTTTCTTGAGTTGTTTTTATTATGATGGTGTATCTAGAGTTATTTGTTCTCAACAATGTCGCTGCTGGAATGAGTTGCACAAAGAATGTTCCCAAGCTGTTATAGTTAAGTTTTCGCAGGGCAATGATAGCCAACTATGAACTGCCTCCTCTGTCTGGGGTGTTGTAAACCGTATTTTATTTATCCTGGCAGTCCTGATGCTTCTAACCGTTATGGAGGACTAGGTAATGCTTGCATATTTTTGGTGCGAATTTTATTTAAAACATTCTCCGGTCATAAATTTGTATGCTTGCTTATGTTTCAAGAACAACGGGAGACGATCCTGCTGCTGTTGTTGGTGCAAATGCGCCTACGTTATTCTTTCTTACCTGTAGACAAGAACTTGGAGAGATATCAAGTATTTAGTATTGGAGAAGACAGACGAATCACTTCATACACAGTTATCTCAAAGATGAGGCTATGTTAAGTCTAACAACCGTGAAGTTAAAAACACCACTATGCTGACTGTAAGTGTGATTTCCTTTCTATCTCTTCTTATTTTTTCTCTGCTTCCAATAATTTTGGACTATATTTTTCGAGCATTTGCCATCACCTTTAAATTTAGACCGGTACAAAATTGTTCCGAAAGAACTTAGTTTTTTAGGTTTCCTGAGAAAACACAATGATATAGCAGCTCAATGCAGATGGAAACTGAAATAATATTACCACTATTATACTGTTGTTATTGAGCAGTAAGAGTTGTTTATTATCATTTTGCACTATTTCGCAGTCAGGAACATTTGATTATATAATATTAATCAATAATAAACTGTAGATAATCTGATTTAGAAAAGTAACCATCAATTCTCACTTGCTACGATCTCCAGTTGTTTCTTTTTTTATTTGTGCACATAAGATTCTTTGGGTTAAATGGAAAGGAATACAAACTACGACGGAAATGAGATCGGCCTACTTGATCAAGATAATTCTGAACCGCAATGTTTTTTATTGCCCTCGAAAAATTAAAGAGAAATGGGGAGTGAGTTTGAATTGCTAAACAGAGAGAAACCTATAATGGTGAAGGATGTGGAGTTACATAATAAAGAGAAGCTTATCTTAGCAAGTTAAAAGACCAAAATTGGGAACTGCTGATCAATAAGAAGAAAACGACGAATGGAGTAAATAGAGTTGGAGGAGATCCGGTGCTCTTGAATTTATAGAGAAGACGAAAGTCAGGCAGAACCAAATGTATATTCATTTTTTGTCAAGTTTATATCTGTTTTCCATGAAATGTAGAGGCTTTATGATCTCAAAACGTGGAATTTGTTATGATGGTGGTATTGGGAATGGTTAAAAACTAAAAGAGGATTGATTAAATTGCCACAACTGTATCATAAGGCGGTGTTGTGGTGGTAATGGAGTATGCTATAATTCATCGACTTAAACGGGGAACAAAATCGCACTGTTCTCTATTAAATTCCCCTTAAAAATAAATAATGAGCCTATAGTATGGTACCTATGCTTAAGATGTAAGCCCGTGCAACGCATGGGCGTGACACTAGTCATGGTAATATTGAAACACTAATTGAGTTTTGTGTCAGGTATTGAAGTTCCTCTGTAGGCGTTACACATCTCCACGGGTGGGTAAAATCATGTTCCACTATTATAGTAGTTGGAGCTAACCCTTTGGTTCGAAGGAGTCCGTGTGTTCTTGACATTCTGCCCATCCAAATATGCCCACCATCCAACTGGGCTTTCCAGTACCTGTAACAACAAGGTGAGGAAAAATATTTAGAAAAGCACAACCCTCACGAGAGGTTAACTCGGAATCAGACTAGATCGGAAGAATATGGGACTGGGTGATTAAATTTTTGGACATATTGAAAATTATTTCTGAGAAACTCGTTGGGATTTCAGAACTAGCCTTATCCAACCCGTAGTTGAACAAAGAGTTGCACCGATTTACGACCAGGATACCGAAATGAAGTAGCTGCCGCTGCCTGGAGACCTTCTGATGATGTCTGAAACCATCCAAATTGGCATTATCCAACAATATGTCGATTTGATGGAAAGTCCCCTCATAGGGTAATGGTTTTTTTTGTTTTTATCATGTTTGGTGGATGGTGGATAGCGGGTCTGGGGGGGTTATTGATAGTGTTGAAGATTTTGGTGATGATGGGTTTGAAATAAGTGGATGGCGTCGTGATCATGATTTCACAGAACCTGATGTCCTTGATTTTGTTTCCATTTCTTCCGAAGAATGCGCCTGCATTTTTCCATTTTCTTCTCTTGTAGCCTGAGAACTTGCTGGTGCCATGACTTGTTTTGTTCCTTCTATTTAGATTTGTGATTTCTAGATCTCTCTCCCTTTTGAGTTGTTTACCTCCTGTTGTAGTAGTATTTTGTTTTTTGCTTTCATGTTTAAGAGTAACCATTGTAGTAGGGCTACAAAGGACTACCACCAAGTTTCAGGAAATATATAACAGGAAAACTAAAACTAACCAGATCCTGACAACTGACAACCTAACTAACAAACAACGCACTCAAGAATTAACCGGCGACAGCAGCGGAGAGCAAGAGCTGAGAGGAAACGAGAACTGAAGTCTGAGAGTAAGGACTTATAAGAATAGATTCCAACTCGCCTAAATATATTAGAGTAATATATTATAGTGTCCCAGGATAGATCAGATCGCTGTTCAGTTGCCCTTAAAGATAAAAGATAAAATAATACATACACATAGAAGATCACATCTATGAATTTTTTTTGTTATTATGATAGCCAATAATATGATAACATACACATAAATCACGTTATCAAAGACTAACACCTTTAGTGCTTGTGGACGCGAGTTTAGGAAAGATGAAAAAGCGGGGGTCTAACAACCACACCCAATATTTCGTTTTGGCAATCTGTGCGGACAAACTCCAATATACTTTCAAGAGAATCAACTAGACAACCATACTCAATCTTTAGAAAGTATATCTAAGAGTTATATCTCAATTTCTCAATTCAATCCGCAATCAAACAAATAGGAATTTGCGAGCCTGATTGAATAAGAGAAATAACTTGGGCGGAATCACAAACCAATATCCAAGTGTTAATCAATTCAATCAACAATCCAAAGGCCGCATTCAAGAAATGATTGAACTTAACGCACAACCTGTGATATTTCTATTATATAACAAAATATAATGCGGAAAAGAAATAACACAGACACCAGAAATTTTGTTAACGAGGAAACCGCAAATGCAGAAAACCCCGGGACCTAGTCCAGCTTTGAACACCACACTGTATTAAGCCGCTACAAACACTAGCCTACTACCAATGAACTTCGGACTGTAATGTAGTTGAGCCTTGACCAATCTCACACTGACCAAGGCACAAACGCTCCTTACGCCTCTCAACCCCAGTAGGATTCTACGCACTTGATTCCCTTAGCTAATCTCACCTACAACTAAGAGTTTCTACGACCCAAAGTCGAAGACTTGATAAACCAATCTGTCGCACACAGGAAATTCTATTGATATAGATAAATATGTCTCCCACAGAAATACCTATGAGTTTTGTTCCGTCTTATGATAAATCAAGGTGCACATGAACCAATTGATAAACCGGACTTATATTTCCGAGAACAACCAGGTATTATCAATCACCTCACAATAATCTTAATCGTATGGAAGCGAAATAATATATTGTGGAATCACAAACGATGAGACGAAGATGTTTGTGATTTCTTTTAATCTTACCTATCGAAGATAAATCTCAAGCAAATCTTAGAAAAGATAATACTCAATCACGATAGTATAAGTAAGATCAGAACATGCAACTACAGAAAAAATAGTTGGGTCTGGCTTCACAATTCCAATGAAGTCTTTAAGTCTTAAACCTATAGGGTTTTGGAATAAACCTAAGGTTAAAGGAGAATCGACTTTAGTCGCAATTACTATCACACATGAGGTGTGGGGATTAGGTTTCCCACTTGCTAGAGTTTTCCCTTATATAGTCTTCAAATTAGGGTTTGATAGCTTTGAAACAAAGCAATCAATATTCACCGTTAGATGAAACCTGGTCTAAGAGCCAAGCTAAGTTTGCTTGAAACTAAAGCAATATCTCTCCACCTTTAGATGGTCTTAGTTTGTTACACACAAATGAAATGTACCTTCATTTATATATGGATAACCGTACCTAAACGTGTACACTAGGTTGGCTCAACAATAATTAACCGAAGTTAGCCATATGAACACTTTCATATCAACCTTATTAATCTTAACCAAAACTAGTTCAAATGACTCAAATGAAACTAGTTATAGAGTTGTTCAAGATTTGCTTAACCAAAGTATACAACACACAATTGAAGAAAAATCAGTTTGATTCACTCAAATCAATTCATGAACATTATAGCCACGGTTTACAAAAGATTGCATTCCTTATTATATAAATATATTAGTTCATGACACAACCGATTCTAGAACTTAACCCACTCAAGTATGCAAACGGGAACGCATACTTAAGTAGCCGGACTTGGACTGTGTCCGACAGTACGCGAATGGGTACGCATACTATCACACATCCAAAACATCAGTTGAATTCAGTATGCGTACGGGTACGCATAAAATAGTTCTCGGACGTCAAATGAGTTCGCCAGTACGCATACCAAGGCTCCCAGACTTTGCCTGACCTCACAAATACGCATATGGGTATGCATACTGTACCGGTCTTGAATCAACATATATGCAAGTGCGCATACAATGTCTATCATCCAATTATGTTTAAGTGTTCTAAACTCTATTTCAATCATTGAAACATTCTTAGATGATGATAATAGTTGTTTTCACAAACTATTAGCATCAAATGATTGGCATAATCAATACGAAACATTCCGAGTCTACATCAAATGAGATGTTACAAGGCGATTTTCATATGATCATCTTTTGGCTTTCGTCAAGAATATAAGATGAACTTGGTTAAAGAGAAAGCTTACCAACACATATTTCGAGAAATATGTAAGTGAGTTAAACTCAGCTCGAAATATCAAATGTGTATAATCGAATACTATATAGCTATACGACTTTTGTCTCAATATAGGAGATATAGTGGAAATAGACTTTCCGAGTGATAAATGAGTTTCAGTCTCCACATACCTTTTGTTGATGAAGTTCCACAAGCTCTCCTTAGTGGTTCTTCGTCTTCAATTGATGAACCCCGTGAAGTCTAAAGCTCAACTACATAATCAATCCTAGTCCAAGACATAGCTATCAGTAGAGTATAAATCAAAACTTATAGTTTTGATCATTAAACTTGACAAACAAGCTTGAGATAGCAACGCTTGCGACTTTGACCGAGCAGTGCTCTAACAAAAGAGACAATCAGTGATACGCAAAGTAATTGTGAAATATTAAATGTCACAAGTACACTATCTGGTTCGGCTATGTATACGTCCACATGGTAATGATCATTAAGTTTATTATGTATTTTAATTTATCATAATGTGTATTAGTCGATTTTTGAGTAAGAAAGAAAAGGTAAGTAACTACAAGAGTTGGGTTGGTTAAACTTTCCACTCTCTTTATCACCCAACCCATTTTCAAGAGGTTTAGCTTGGTATTCATAGATGTATATCAGCCTTGATCATTTTTTCAGCTTCATCTAGCATTGGAAACTAATAATGGTTTATTGACTCTATGTGAGTGTGAGTACAACCTTTACTTATCTACACGAAGGCTGTCATATATCTATCTCACATACTGTAGTATTAATGCTGAGTGCACACACACAACTCTAACCAACGTTGACAGGAACCACGTCTCACGCAACGGATGTGTTGATTTTTAGGCGTTCATTGGTCTCCTCGAGATGAGATACAAAATATTGCGTACTACTTCAACGCTTCATAATGATATTTAAAATGAGAAGGCACCAAGTACACCACCAACTTTTTCGTTCGGCAACCTATATGGACAAAACCTATTACAATTGCAAGTAGATTTAATTGAAAATCCTTGAACTATATATATATATATAGATAGAGAGAGAGAGAGAGAGAGAGAGAGAGAGAGAGAATTTTACCTTATCTCTTCCACAATAAATATGTCAAGACTACAAATTCTATGAACCTGATTGTGTGGAAGAGTTCTTGGACGATCTCACAGATCAATATCCGGAATCAATTTAGTCGTATCCAAATCAAGAGGATCCGAATTCTTCCAAGAAACTTGTTATCTATCTTTCATCATAAGAATTATACAAGAACAAGTCTCGTAATTGATCACAAATAATAAGGATTTATACTACCTAGATTGAATACGTACTACTTGTGTTATGCATATATTATAAAGATAAAACAATATAATGCGAAAAAGGAAAAACACAAGACACCCGAAGATTTGTTTGTTAACGAGGAAAACTGCACTTGCAGAAAACTCCCATGACCTTGTCCAAATTTGAACACCAAAATGTATTAAGCCGCTACGGACACTAGCCTACTATCAGACTTCGGAATGAATGTAGTTGAGACCATAATAACCCTCCAAGCAAATTCAGCTGCATTCGTGCTCCTTACGTCTCTTGAACCTCGCAAGTCTCTACGCAATTGATTCCCATAGTTTACGTCCTTAAACCCTAAGAGTTTCTTCAAACTCAGTGAATACTTTTGATACCAATTTTCCTCTAAAAGTTAGGCCTATTTGATTTCCCTTTTGATCGTTTAGATCAAGGCCTGAAATCTTTTTGCAATAGACAAAGCTAGCAAACCTCAAGAATTCAGAACACTTACACTCAGTTAGATGAGAAGCCTGGATTACTAACCACCTCTCAAGAACAATCTTAAACCGATCAACATAGAAGAGTTTTTGATATCTATCTTGAGAAATCACAAGATCCAAGACGAAAATAACTTTATGTTTCTATCTATCTCGTTCTTGATCGGAGATTGACAAAAACCTCAACAATCAATATACAAGAACAAGATCAGGATACATGAACTATCAAGGTAAAGATAGTCGGACCTATCTTCACGAATCCCTAAGTAAAGTATTTAAGTTGTAAACCTAATAATGTTTGTCAGAGAAAACCTAGGTTAATAGAGGACGACTCTAGCATACAACTAGGACACAAAAGTATCAGGTATTGGAGCTCTCAGTTGTTTGATTCTCTTTATTTATAGACTTTCAAGACTATAAGTAGCTTCAAATATAAGCTAAAATAACTTGGGATTCAAGCAAACACTTTCTAACTTTAGATGAAACTCTTGTAAGGAGTTCATGTAAGCATGTGAGAAGTTCATCTTGAAATTACATAGATCATACACTATGGTCCACGAAACTCGAACCATGTACAGTGGAAAGTATGCCATAAGAATGTATAAGCAAAATCGTGTTTATTTAACACTCAAGAGTTAAATCATTATTCACAAATACAGAGTGATTCAGTGATCAAAGATGTCTTCGAAGTGTTTATGAGAGTTGTAGAAACGGTAAACATTTTTGCGAAAATAGTTTGTGAGCATCTGCTTAATTCGTACTAGGTAGTACATATGGACCAGTTCGCGAGTTCAGGGTGTTATGGTACACGTACTGGGTATATGTACCCATAGCATTTCATAAATTTAGGTTTTTGGGGTCCGCGTACTAGGTATGGTACCTACCCACATTCAGAAACTCAAATGTCTAGGGTACACGTATTGGGTATGCGTACCCACCGTGTCCAGATTTCAGTTGTTCTGATAAACTCTCTTCCAGTTTTGCAACATTCCTAATCGCCACATATACGAAATATCATTGCTTGGGAAATTTCCAAGTGATCAAATTGAAACAAAAATAGTTCTTGATTAATGAATTTTTCTTCACTAAGATTGCTAAGGATCTATAAACATCTATTGCTTGAATCATATTTTGAGATATTCAACAAGATAATCTTGACTCGAAAATTCTTCTTTGCAATATGAAATCTACTAAAATCATATGATATAGTCTGATAAAGATAAAATGGTAATGCCATGAGTAATTAGGATGGTTTATTCTTCACATTCCTCTTTGTCGATGAAGTTATCAAAATGTCTTCATTTGATCTTCAGTCTTCAATAATTTTCGAAGGTTATTCGGTGATGTCTAATACTCAATTATCATACTTTAATCCTAGTCCGAGATTTGACTTTAGTAGACTAGGAATCAAGATATAGTTTTGTACAACTAACATTGACAACCAGCTTCAGATAGAAAAACTTGCGAGTTTAACCGAGCAGTGCTCCAACAGATGCCATATTTCTCATAAGTGACTTAAGTACATGTACACAATTGATGATAAATTGAGTCTAGACTTCAGCTAGGATAACCTCGACCAATTGGATTTGGTCAAAATTTTGAAGGAACCAAGACGTAACTTTCTACTCTAAAAGTCATGTTGGTTCTGAAACCATGACCCTGATAAGTGCATAATTTACATATCTTATGGTTAAATCCATGCTTATATCTTATATTATGTTTGTTTTCTATTCTATATCTTATATTAGATAATTCATCCCTAAAATATTGAAAATGGATACAAAAGAGCTAAGAAGTGAAGAAATCCAAGTATCTAAGTGTTCAGAGCCAAGAGAAGTGGAAGAAAAACTACAAAAAGAGAACATTGATTACCAAGAGTCAATAGTGATCAAAATCCATTCAAATCCAAGAATTATTATGAACATCCTGAGGATAATTGAATTACGGAACCAACACAAAAATATTGAGGTCATTCCGAGTTTGGACGAAAAAATTATGAGCAAAATAGTGAAACCAACTTGGATTTGCTTTTTATTGGGCCTTCACGAGAAGGAAAGAAGAAATAGTATTTTGGGCTTGCCTTGGACGTGAAAACAGGGTTTTTATTGATTTATGAGGAGGTTAGATCTCTATAAGGATTAAAAAAAAGGTGGAAGAGTTTGAGGAGGTTGGATTTCCTAGTTGGATAAACTCAAGAGGAGGTTACCAAATCTTATATAAAGGGGAGCCTAGATACAATTCTCTACACAACTTCTCTTTTTATCGTTCATCTTTTACTACGTATAAAAACAAAGTGACTATGTTCATGTAATTATCGTTCTCTTATTATCGTTCATGATTTCTTCCTCTCCATCTCAAAAATCTTCAAGAAATCAGAATCTTCAATGATAACATTACATAGTATAAAAGGAGTAGAACCATGAGCTCTCCCTTCAAAACCGGTTATTATAAGAAAGTAGTAATCAGAAACACCATGCAATAGGAACTCACATAATTGTAGTTGTTAAAAATCTAACAACCACATCCAAGTAGAGAAAACCACTACTAAGTTAAAACATAAGTAAAGAGACATGAGGGAAAGAAGTTGCACTTCATTGGTAGAATGCTCAAGCTGAGGTGAAGTTAGGGTCCTTATATTTCAGACTAAGGTTACATGTTAATAGGCTTGAAGAGGCAACTCCTCAATGATCCGGTGTTTCTCAAGGGAGTATATCTACTAAGTTGCAAACATTTACTAGTGTATATAGACTTGGACTTGGGCTTGACGCCTACAATAATACTTTTGGGCTCGTGAGAACATATGGAATATCGTAGAATTTCGTAATTGAGCAAGCCATATCAATTTTAAAAAAAATTATTAATCTTAATAATTACTTTAGCATCACTATATTGCTGATTACACCAAGCATAAAAACTCCCAGAGTAAAAGAGACCAAAGATATGTACATTCCGAGAGACTCCCCAAAAGCAGAATATTAAGAAGAAGTAACATCAACCCTACTAAACTATCCGTAGGTTTCACAATGGAATTAAGACCCCCAAATAATCTAGGGGCTTATTATGACAATAAAAAAGTATTACCAGCTCAGCTTATAGAGCTCTCCTAACACACGTATCATTGTCATCATAGGCAAAATTGACCATATACTTTTCATTCTTAGGCATCAACACATCAACAAAAAATACATGATATAATAAACCTTCATGTTTTGAGGATCCCACCCAATTCACACTCTCATACTATCATTAAGGAAAGTATATATAAAAAAATACTAGTATGATGGAAAAAACTCTCTACAAATTTCCAAGAAGGACAATTTTTATTTTTATTTTTTTCACTATTAGCAATCCGCACATGAGTTTCAACTAAGCTCATACAGTACAAATTGTTATCTCTAATATAACTACTAACTTCACTATCTTTATGGGGTCATTCAAACCTTGAAAATTTCCTCGCCAAACTAAATCACTGATAACATTTAGAGGGTGAACCTTCCTACTATACTTATAAGACCTCTTAGTGTCTGAAACCTTTAATAAAACCTTTGAACCACTCTGAGTGGAAGAATTATGGATAAAATGGGTGTTTACTCCCCCAACGCTTCCTTCAAAAACACCCAACCCAACAAAGTTCAAATTCTCATTCTTCTGAAAATCGATAACAAACTCAGGAGTAGTAATAGAGTCTTTGAGCACTTCCCCTGGAAGGTGAAGATTAACAACAACCTCACTACTCTCTTCGGAAAAAAGAACATTAAACTTATTATTAGTGATCATAGGGACCTCCACCAGTTGACGGGAACCACCTCCAGAATTTCTTGTCCCGCAAGAGAATTGTACTATATTATTCTTGAAAATTTCTTTAACAACAATCCCTCAACTCCCTCCATTTCCTCGAACATACCGAAACCAAATCCACCCTCCAGATTCACCATTTTCTTCTTTTGGTTGATCGTAGGGAGTTTTCTTAGTCCAAATTTCCTTAGGATCCTCATTCGGATTCATCACAACCACAACGTTAACTACCACGTCATGCTCTCTTTAGGCTTCTTACCACATTTAGCTAAATAATTGTCAAAAATACCACAAAAAGTGCACCTACAAGGCATCAATGGATGATCAAATGGGATACCAATTCTCTTTACATCAACAACAATAAGAATCTATATAGGAAAAGTAAAATTAACATCACTATCCACGGGACATAACTTATTCTTTTCCTAAAAGACTGTTTATCATTCATAAGAGGTTTACCAAAAAAACTTGCAATCCAACTTAATCCCTTAGTATTCCACAAATGGATATGAACATTATACGAATTCATCTAGACTGGCAAAAGTTTCATCTCGGCGATCTCCCTCTCCAATAATGGAGTCCGAGCTCTAACCATAAACAATTGGTTAGTTTTTTTTTTTTTCATAAAAGAGGAATAAGACCTCAAAATACATTGACATTGAACTTCTTCGGATGAAATCGTTTATGTTTGTAACCAGTACATTCCAGTTTTGAATATCTAAATAGTACATTATGGCTATCAAACTTATATCTCTCCAATTATTTTGGATAGAGAACTTATTATAAATACCGAAAAATTTGTTGTTCCAATAATATCATATCTACTTGTCAATACAAAAACTATAACTTTAAAATTTATATCAAAGTGGGAGTTGCCTCCAAAGTTAGAGCTTTGTTGGAATCTTCTTTCTCTAGCTTTAGCATATATTTCTATGAGTAACTTGAGAGTGGGTTGCGAATCTCTTTGGAAAATGATATGGTGACCACTCATTTCAGTTGCCCATTTGAAAGCCGCCTCAGATCCTGCCACTTCTAATTGTTCTCTAGTAGTACAGTTTCTCCAGCTACCCCTAGCTTCAATAGTTCTACCTGGAAAGTCAATCATTGTTAGTCCAACTCCAGAACTGGTGATAGGATCATGCATAGATAAAGCTATATTTATATTTATTTCCATGAAACCTGATGTGTCATGTGGTTGGCTGCTAGTAATAATTAAATAATCATCATATAACGGATTGTAATACAAAGTTCACATGATATAATGTTAGAGCATAGCTCGGTTGAACCCACCAAGTGTTGGTATGTCAAGTTTGGTTGTCATATTTTGGTGAATCAAAACTCATGTTAAGAGTCGCTTGATTATGTACTAGAGTCAACTTTGTATAGGCTAGCTTGAAAGTATTAGGATATGAGACATTACAAGTATTGCGAAGACTTGAAGAAGCAAGGAGCTACAACGATAACAATCATCCTTCCACTTGAGGTTAGTGATATTTGACTTGAACTGTTTCATTCCCTAATGTATCTTTCAAGTTGTGCATATTTAAAACAAAACTATGAAGCATATTTGAACTATAGATAGACATAGTATTAAGGAATACAATACGAGGTTTATTGCTTAACCATTAAACTTTGTGGATAAGACATCGCCATAATCATTTGAATGCTATTGTGATTATGTATGGGTATAAGATGAGGATTTCATCCTAGGGAAAAATGTTTACATGTGTTCTCACGAAGTAAGTTCATAAACTTGTTTGTGAACCGAAAAGTAAATTGCCAGGTGTTATTGGTTTTGTCATTCATTTATTATCTTATGAACAAACAATATGTGTGATTGAGTATAACCGCTCACAACTTGTTTGTGTTCTTGGTATAACTATTCACAAAGGCCTGAATTTTGTATTGGTATGAATTTTATTAGTGAAACCGATCTTAAGTAATTATCTGAGATGGTATGATCGGCTTTGTGATTTTATGACTGACCAAAACTGGGAAAAGGAGAACTGATCCTAGTAAGAGGTGCAGTACATCACAAAGGGGAACCGATCCTTGTATGAGGTACATCAAGGTTTATAGCATAAACGAGAACCGATCCTATGGACATGTGAAACACATTCAAGTTAGATACCATATATATGTGGGGAACCGATCCTAGTACCTAGTCAATCGAATTTTGGAAAGATAGTGTGACTATGCACAGTACTCACATGGAGGTAGAACCGAAACTTTTTTTGGAAGAACCGTTAAACCCATGATTGTGATTGAATGTTATTTGATCAATCCCACGGCTCTTGAAAGTCAGATGAACCAATTCTAAACTTGTTCGGAAGTGTGCCAAAAAATCGGTTTCAAGGTTGTAAGTATGAAAGAGAACTTACAAAGTTAGGATGTCGACATACTTTGAACACGTGCTGTGAATGTTTATTATTTAATTGTTCAAAGTTATTCCTTAATAGCTAAGGGAAGAGAATCCCAGGATCGAAACATAAATAAGTTAAGAATCTTTTAATTAAGGTTATTAATTTCATTTTTTAGGGAAATAAGAATTAGTAATGTGCATTTACGAACTAGAAATTTTTCGAGAGATTTCGATCATTATTTTTGGACAGAGCATTTCCAGGAATTATGGGAACCGAATTTGTGCTTTAAAGAATATCTTGAGAATATTTTCGGTTTTGGAAATTCCTTGGTGTCCAAACTTCCTAGTCGATAAATACTGAAGTTTGCATTTCTAGAAAATTAATCCTTCGTAACAGCAAACTACCTCTTGTTGTGCTGCTACTGGTGAAGCCGCCTATTCGGAGAGGAGAGTAACCTAATTAGGCGAAATCTCTTACGACCGCTTAGTTTAAAGTCTTCTTTGATATTGAGAAGCTCTGGTCAGTACCGTTGGTGGGAAACTAGATAATTACGGTTTATATTTTGTTTTCATTGATTTGATTGACTAACGATGGTTGAACTCTGATTGAACCTAGTTTGTTTATGCTTGAGAATCTTCTCTTCTAATATAAGATTCACTCAAACTAGTTCAGAGTTTCAACATGGATCTTTAGACTGTTGTTAGTTCTAAAGACGATCTTGTGATAATCCATTGTTAACAGACTCCGTTTTGTGCGTGATTGATTACAAGAGATTCAAGTGATTGTGTGCAGGTGTTTATTGAAGATTTAAGAAGATTTGAAGACGAAGAAAATATTGAAAATTTCCGATTTGTGAGTTCATAATCTTTGGTGTGCACAATACTTGTTTCGGTAAAAAGAGGATCCAATTAATAATCGGTTTTATCCTTGTGATATAATTGGATTGATTAATTGAGTAGATCGGCATCAACACAACTCTTTGGATTAAGAGTGTTGATCGCAAAATCTTAACGATTACTTTGGTAATTGAACATAAGATGGATCTAAGGACCCGACAAAGGAGTTTATGTTAAGATAAACAGATGAGCCTTTGTCCGACTCATATCACTTGGTTGAAGAGAGTTGATACCAAACAGATTTGTTGTTCCTTTACTTTTTGAATACGAACCAAAGGAATTGATCCAAGTACGTGACTTATTTATAAGTTGGAGGCGTGGGAATACAGACGGAACTAGGTGAACTATAGGTTTAGTTGCTTGGTCTCAACTATATGAAGTTGGTGTAATTTTGTGTATCGGCTTAATCCTGAGAGTATTCAATTCTGGACTAGGTCCCGGTTGTTTTCTGCATTTGCGGTTTTCCTCGTTAACAAAATCTTGATGTGTCATTTACTTTTATTTTTCGCAATTATAATTGTCTTTATTATAATTTAAAGTAAATCACACAAAATTTAATTCCTATTTACTTGATAAGTGAATCCTATTGTGTTTGGTTAAGTCCGAACCTTTTTATCAAGTAAACATACTTCGTTGTTGTATTGTCTCGATCTCGTATCCATATACGATCACACAAAGTGTGAACCGATTAGTTGTATTGTCTCGACTCAGTCCATAGACAATCACTTTCAAAGAAAGGACTTATAGATTGGAAAAGTTTTAGATTGAGGTATATTTGGGTACCCTCGTCTTCTCATATAGTCTTTTCTATTAGCCCACATAAAACTGTTTATGAATTTTACTATCTTCCTTGTTGTTTTAGCAATGTTTTGAGTTTCCTTCCATACATGCCGTGTTACATTATTACAAAAAACCTTCTATTCCATTTCATGATTTCCCTCATCTCTTAGAGTAAACCAACCATTTAACCATCCATGGAAAGGTTTAGCATTTTGCATTACATTATCAATGTCAAAATTAAGATGCATCCATATCTGTTTGGTGAAATTGCATTTCATAAATAGATGAGTAAGAGATTCCTCTTCTTCATTGCAGAGTTTGCAGCAAACATTTATTTCTAGCATTATGGCAGCGACTCTAACACTATTTGGAAGTAAAGAGCGGCCTTCCAGATAAAGGTTTTGATAGAAGGGGTAATTTTCATATCCCATATTTTGTTCCACTGCATGTTAGTTTTTCCTGTACAATTAATTTTTTTGTATAAGAATTTAACAGTAAAAATACATGTGTTGTTTAGAGTCCAGTAAGGGGCGTCTGCTACACCATTACCATGAATTTGTATCTTCCTTATATTGTCGACAGTAATTCTGTCAAAGAAACCTGTTAACTTTGTTATATCCCAAGTTTTATTTATAGTTATCAAATTACTGACTTTAGTGGTACATACATTCCCTGTTAAAGGTATGTTTCCAGTTGGCTTTTACATCTGGAATCCCATAATCATCCCAAATATCTATGTTTTCTCTATTTCCCAATTTCCAAAAGCAATATTTTTTAGATAAGCTATTCCTACTAATATACCTTTCCATATCCAACTGTCACTTTGACTTGGATTTGTATTTTTACGAAGAATATCACACATAGGACAATACTGAGCTTTAAGAGTTTGTTCCATTAAAGAGTTAGGGTTTTCATGCAATCTCCATCCTATCTTAGCCAACATAGCTATGTTGAAGTTTTTCATGTTCTGGAAGCTTAAACCTCCCTCTTCCAAATCTTTACATAAGCTATCCCAAGTTATAAGACATAGACCTTTTTTACCATTCTCATTCAAACCATTTTCATCTCTCTCACACCAATAGTTTCTTTGTAATTTAGTGATATGGTTACAAATTTTAACAGGTGTTATAAAACAGTTCATTTGGTAAACACAAATAGAAGAGGAAACATTTCTAATCATTACGGTTCTACCGGTAGGATGTAGTAGCTGACATTTCCATCATATCAATCTGTTTTTCATTTTCTCTACTAACGATTCAAAATATTTTATTTTTGAAGTATAAGTTATAAGGGTGACACTAAATATTTGTCATTTATAGGTATTTCACTAACCCCTAGGATTTGCTTCACACTATTCCTAAAAGTAAAGTCGGTTTTAGGACTAAAGAAGACCCCGGACTTGGTCAAATTGATTAACTGACCAGAGGCCTCCCCAAAATCATTAAACAGTTTAACAAGATTATTGCTAGTAATATCATCCGCATCACAAAACATAATACAATCATCTGCAAACATTAAGTGACTAATTGAAGGTGCATTGTTGGCAATTTGTATTCCTTTTATTTGGCCTTAGTCTTCGGCATGTATTAGAGTTCTCGAAAGAGCCTCCATACAAAAAAGGAAAAGGAGATACAGGATCTCACTGTCTCAAACCCCTAGTTGGTTTAAAGAAATTAGTTGGAGAACCATTTATGAGAATAGACAGAGTAGTAATAGAGATGCACTGGTGAACCAGATTACACCACTTTTCATTAAAGCCCATTCTTTGCATGATACGGATTAGGAAATCCCACTCCACTCTGTCGAAAGCTTTCGACATGTCTATTTTTAGACCCATTAAGCCTTTTTTTGTACTTTTATTGTTTCACATTTTATGAATTAACTCATGGACTATAGTGATATTTTCAAATATTTGCCTTACAGGAATGAAGACAGATTGGAATTGGGATATAATTTTACTAAGAAGATCTTTCATTCTATTAGCCATTAGTTTAGAGATAATTTTGTAAGTTGTGTTGGCCAAAGCTATGGGTCAAAATTCAACTGGAGTGATTGGGTTCAAAGTTTTAGGGATGATAGAAATGAATGAGGCATTAAATTTGTTTCGAAATATAGCCATTTTCAAAAAAACCTTGAATCATTTTTGTTAAATCAGGGCCTATGGTTTCCCAATTCTGTTGAAATAATATAGGTGGGAATCCGTCAGGCCCTGGACTTTTGTCGGGTTCCATAGAGAAAGAGTTTTTTTTTTTATTTCAACCATAGAAGGAGTGGTGCATAACATGTCATTGTCAACAGAATCAATACTAACACGTATTCTATCAATCATGTTTTGGTCCAAGCAAGGATTTACAGTAGTAGCTATCTCATGAAAATGTTTAGTAATACAATAAATAATTTCAGGTCTACTGTTAATCCATACACCGTCTTTGTATTTTAAGGTTTCTATCATGTTTCTTCTAAACCTTTGTTTAGCCCTTGTGTGAAAGTATCTAGTGTTTCTATCTCCTAATAGAATATTTTGATCCCTACTTTTATCCTTCCAAAACTTTTCATGTATATTGTACCATTCAGTAAGTTTGTTTCTTAGGTTCGCAATGTCCCTATTTTTATTAGGATAACTGTTTTTACCGTTAGTTTTCTTAAGGTCAACTTTAACCTTTTCTATATTTGTTATTATATTTCCAAAAGAATATTTGTTCTAGCCTATAAGGATATGTTTGACAGAATTAAGTTTCTTAATCATTGTATGAGCATGGGAGCCCCTGATTTCCTTTTCCCAACAAGCCTGGATTGAAGGCTTACATTCCTCATGTTTTATCCAGTCGCCAAAATACTTAAACTGGGTAGGGCCATCATTCCATGTATTATGAGTATTAAGAACTATAGGCACATGTGCAGAAGCAAGAGACCCTAGATGTGTAACACTAGAATTAGGGAAGCTAGTAATCCACAGGGAATTACCTAAAGCCCTATCAAGTCTCCGTTCTATTATTCCATCATCTTTTTTGTTGTTATTCCAAGTAAAAGTATAGCATGAGAATCCAAGGTCAATGAGACCACATAAGTTAATAAGATTGTTAAAAACGGTAGCTTCACTACTATTAAAATCAAATCTACTTCTTTTCTCTTCAGCATGCAATACTACATTCAAGTCACCTATAATTACCCAAGGTTTATTCATACTACTGGACAGATGTTTAATAATATTCCAAGAATCAAGTTTCAACTGGGAATAAGGGCTCCCATAGAAACAAGTGAGGATCCATTCCACATTATTATTATTACTAGGAAGCACAACAACGCTAATGTGATTATGAGCATAATCGGAAACTGATAGTTTTATATTGTTTTTCCAAATCAAGCAAAGACCTCCAGCAATACCTCTAGGAGGAACTAACTAATAGTTATAGACATCTAAACTCCTCATGATGTTATGCATTGCTTTCTTTTGTTGTTTGGTTTCAGAAATGAACATAATTTCAGGATTTTTTCCATTTAGAGTATCTAGCAAGCTGTTCCTATTTTCATTATTACCTAAACCTTGGCAATTCCATGCTAAGACACTAATAAATTCCCAAAAATATGAGACACTGGGGTATTCAACAATGCGTAAAATTGGGTTCCAAAAAGCAAAAATTCTCAAGCAAATATTGACCACAGATTTGTTATCAAGCAATTCTCCATAAGGAACTGAAAGAGATTTATCAAAGATGCACGTTATCAAACATGTTATGAGCATATAATTAAGGGGATGAGCATAAGATAGATAAGCTGAGATGTTAATTTTAGGAGAATAAAAAGTTTGGATTATAAATACCTACCAAACTTTGAGATTGACATCCAATTTAACCATTCCAGAACTTCTCAAGAAATTGCATTCGACTATATTCTTACCAACATCATACCCATAAGAAGAAGTAACTATCGGAGAACTCCAGAAGGAAACATTTGTAGAAGGTTGTAGAGATTTTCCAAGAGTTGCACTTGTTTCTCCTCTCGAGGAAGAATTGGTAATAATGACTAATCGATTTTTTGATTCTTCATTTATTTTTTTGGGTACTGAGAAGAATTGAAATTGAATTATGCTTAAATTGGGTTTTAGGGTTTGATTCTTGATTAGATACTGAAGGGTAGAGAATCAAGTGGTAGAGATCCAATCCTTTGATGCACCCAGAGTGTTTATTGAAAGGTTTTTTCTTCGATACGTGTCCTCTTTGTTGACTCAAAATCTTTCAGTTGTTGTCGTAGAAGTTAAGAGGATTCATTGATTTTCTAACTGGAAAAAACGCAGTTGAAGGTAAAACAGTCAAAAAAATTAGATTAAAAGATTGGGGATCTAGTCTCGACCTTCTATTGGAAGAAACAGGAGGAGTTAATCTTTACTAAAACAGACAAAAGTTAAATTATTGAAAGAAATTAAAGCACTAAAGATGAAGAAGAGATGCAGAATAGGTTGCCGCGAAGGTTGATGATGATTATAGTGGTGGAAAAACAAATGATGACTGAGATTGCAGATATTGGTTCTTTAAACTTGAAATTTAGTGTCTTCAGAAGCTTGCAGCCGATGTAGCAAGTAGCAATGGTGTCTTAGTGGCTTAGAAACTTGTGTGTTGGTGTCTTAGTAATAGTGGTGGCTTAGAGCAACTGCAATGGTGCGAGCAAACCAAAGACAAAAACCAAACCATAAACTAAAAGATTTGGGTTTGCTCCGTGATGGAGAATAATGGAAAATGACCGAAATTTGGTCAAACGTTAGATTGTATGTCCGCCCAAGTGAGGCGGATTTTATATGTTCGTATGATGATGATTCACCATATGTGCCACAAGTATGTGTGATTTAATATATTGGGTTATATTAAATAGGAGGACTTTATATGTTCGCTCCACTATCGCGCACATATTTAATCTCCGTCCCATTCCAAACGATTATTATACGAGCGCCCCACTCCAGACGAATTTTTAGACTCCGCTCAACCAAATATAGTTTTGGTCCGGATTTCTGACCAAATATACTCTGATATTTGGTTATACTCCAGTTTTTAATCTTTATTCTGTCCCACTGTAATAGGTTTGTGGACCAATTTTTTGGTTTTAATCGTCCATTGTGGAAGCTCTTAATGACTTGGTATCTTGATAACTTGTTTGATTATTTCACAGGTGCCTTAGTACTTTGTAGCTCAGTAACTTAACGTCTCCATTTGAGAAGGCTGGAAAACGGTTTCTCTTACAAATTTCAACAAGATTCCGTTCAGAAATTGCCGTCAGTGAAGTCTAACGGTCTTAAAACGGGAGGCTAACAGTCTTAAAATAATTGGTTAGCAATATGAATGGAAATATCCATGTTCAAGAACAATAGTTCTATCTTCCTCCTTGTCATTGGGATCAGTATAGAACTCCCATGATCACTGCTAGAACTTATAATCATCGGCTATGTATTTCTGATAAAAGTTTAGAGACGATTTTACGATTTCCACCTTTGTTAAAAATCTACCCAACATCATATGCATGATTCTGGATAGAAATTAGCCTTATATCCGGTGGTTGAGATGCAATTTCATCAATTGAATCCACCAGTTGTAAAAGGTTGATTAAAATGTGGATAAAAGTGATCATTAATTTCCTTAGTAAGTGTCTCATTCATAATGCTAATTTTCATGATAAATATTTTATTAATTAGTTATTATAATAAGCATATTTCTTACTCCTGGCCATTAATACTGGTTATGCTGACATGGAGGAGGTGGAAGTAGAGGTAGAGGTAGAGGTAGAGGAGGAGGTGGTACATATAGTGGTGGTCGAAGTTTGCTAGGGGCAGAGAGTCGTTGGATTTTATTGGTGGTTGGTGGCGGTGATAGAAGCCACTGCTTTACTGGTAGTTGGTGGTGGTGATAGAAGCCACTGCTTTACTGGTAGTTAGTGGTGGTGATAGAAACAGTGACATTAATGGTGGTGGTAGTTGGTATTGGTAAATGGTGTTCGCTGTGTAGTTTTGTAGTCAAAGTTGACAAGAAAAATGTTACTTAATTATTGTCGCTTCTATGCCGTTACAGCGCGAGCATGCTCTTGTATATAATATGTAGAAAACATATTAAGAGCTTCACCTGTGCGTTATTATTAATTAGATTTTTCTTGTGCAATATATGTTGGAAAAAATTCGATTAAACTAGAGGATGAAAACAAGAAAAAGAATGGTGTACCTCTGACTTCAAGGCTCTTTCGATTCTTTTAGACAATAATTCGACCTTTTCTAATAAATTGGCGAGTACAAACGGTCTCTCGAATTATGACTTCAGGATTCAATGAAGCCCTAACACCGTAATTGAATTCAAGGATTGTACTTCCTTGACCCGACCAAGTATCACATTGTATAAGGTACTGATGATGCCTTTTAGAGAAGAAGAAAACAAATTGTTTTTTGATGATTGTAATGGGAAGAACCCTTCGCTATTTATAGAGGGTTTCATGCCTTTTGGAGATGTCGTTTCATCTTCAACATGCACTATCAAAAGTCGTCATCCATTAATGTGTAGATACGCGACTGTAGAAAATTCTGGAAACCGAATTAGGATTTGAATTTCAAAATCAGAAAAATAATAATTACGAGACATTATCTCGCACTCTGCTAGGGGGCTACGCCTCCCCCCCCCCCTCCACGGATAGAGGCAAACAATATTGAAAATATCCAATGTTATCCCTATATTTTCATAATTGAAAAAATGCAAAAAAAAAAAAAAAAAAAAATTTAAATAAGAGTGGCTGCATCACTAAAGTGACTGCCTACGTACCCGAGTGGAATCAAGCCAACGTAGTTCAAGCTTAGTTGGGAAATAAGCATCATCGTTGAAACCAATACATAAATGATAGGTATCTTTTGGATTTGAACCTTCACTTAGTGTAAGAAATTCAAAGCCTTATCAAGGTTAAGTGGTGAAACTAGTCTTGAACCAAGTACCCCTATTGATAAAACCGGAATCTCAACACATATTTATTTCTGAGAATAATGTGTTCTGTAGATCGCACATTAATGGCCATGTGCTTAAATCCTGGATTCATGAGTCTTCTTTAGAGAGCGGTCTTCTTATCTTAGGAAACGGCCTGATTTCCATACTCATACAGGTAAGTCTCGAAGGTGTTTCTGCGAGACACCTTGTGATAAAAGTTAGACTTATTAAGGACTTTCATCCATCCTGTTTTCTTGCAGAACCTAGCACTAATTAGAAATGGGAAGTTTTATATTAGTGCTCCATAATCACCTCCATAACTTGTTGGTACCACATTGAACCTTGTTTATCCTTTCCAAAACATAGGTTGGGTTTCTGCTATGGGCGATCAAACTTCATTCACAGACCTTAGTCCCATTTCCTTACACTTTATTGAAACCATTTCCTTTGGTAGACTTTTTGTAAATGGGTCTGCCAAGTTCTTACTTGTTTCAATATAGTTTACTGCAACTACTCCTCTCTTGAGTAATTGTCTTACAATTTGATGTCTAAGACTTGCATGTCTAGAATTTCCATTATAAGTCTTGTTAGAGACATTATAGATAGTGTCTTGATTATCACAATTAATCAAGACCGCTGGACATGGCTTCTACCAAAATGGGATTTCAACAAGTAAGTTTCTAAGTCATTCCTGCCTCCTTACATGCATCGGTTAACGCTATCAATTCTGACAACATCGTTGAGTCAGAAATACAAGTCTGCTTCTTGGAACTCCAAGACACAACATCACCTCCTAATGTAAATATCCATCCACCAGTCGACTTGGATTTGGATTCTACATTGTTCCAGGTAGCATCACTGTATCCTTTTAATACAGCGGGATAGCCTTGATAATGCAAACCATAGTCAGTGGTTCCTTTCAAGCAAGCCAACACTCTTGAAACTGCTTTCCAGTGTTCAACTCCTGTGTTACTTGAGAAATGACATAGCAATCCCACGGCATGAGCTATGTCCGGTCTTGTGCAATGCATAGCATACAAAAGACTTCCAATAATACTAGAATACTCAAGTGGTGCATGAGTACACCCAGTATTCTTCATTAACTTTATAGTAGGTTCTAAAGGAGTAGGGACTGGTTTGTCATCAAAATGACCATATTTCTTGAGAAATTTCTCAATGTAATGAGATTGAGTTAAAACCAACTCATCTACTTTTTTTAGGATTTTGATTCCCAAGATCACATCAGCCTCCCCTAAGTCCTTCATATCAAAGTTAGAGTTAAGAAACTTCTTTGTTTCTTCCACGCGAGATATGTCAGATCCAAAAATAAGCATATCATCAACATACAAACAGAGAATCACACATCCAGAACTATCATGCTTACTATAGATTCATTTATCAGCATCATTCACAACAAAACCATGTGACAAAGCTACTTTGTCAAACTTCTCATGCCATTGCATGGGAGCTTGCTTCAAGCCATAAAGAGATTTTACCAACTTGCGAACATTCTTTTCTTGACCTGGCAATATGAAACCTTCGGGTTGTTCCATATATATCTCTTCTTCTAAATCACCATTTAGAAAGGTGGTTTTGACATCCATTTGATGTATAATTAACTTCTATGTAGAAGCAAGTGCAATTAAACAACGAATAGATGAGATGCGAGCAACGGGAGCATATGTATCAAAATAGTCAATTCCGTGTCGTTTTTTATAACCCTTAGCAACTAGTCTGGCTTTGAATTTATCAATGGAACCGTCTGCATTCATTTTTCTCTTGAATACCCATTTACATCCTGTAGGCTTGACGTCAGGAGGTAAATCACAATATATCCAAGTACCATTAGACAAAAATAAATGCTTTTCATCATTGATAGACTCTTTTCAGAAAATAACATCTCTGGAATTCATTGCCTTAACATAAATTTTAGGATCATCATCAACATGCATTACATATTTTGGGTCAAGAACGAGTATGTATGATTTTGCCATGGTATCAACCTAACATAGGATCAGTGAAAGTATACATGTAGGTAATTGAGAGCTTTCCCGTTCACGCTTAATTCTTTTTCTATCAACCGAACATCGCATGAGTGCGAGAAATAGCTCTTTCTCACAGTTCCCCTGGTGGATAGGCAAAAGATAGCACTGTACGTAGTCTGTGACGCATTATTAATCAAAAAAGCAGGCCGACATTGAGTATAATTAGCAAGTATGCAGCAGGCCAGATTGCTTATTTCATTAGTTTGCTTCATCTAATTAATCAAGTGATACCCATGAATAAATGTTCCACCGCTGACGTTTGTAAGCTATAAGTGCCACTGTAGGGCCATGAATGTGTTTCACAATTTTGAAACTTTTTTATTTACTGTAATCTACTTTATAATAGAGCCTTGGAGCCTTGGACAACAGTTGACCCTTAAGAGAGGCTTACTATAGCCCTGCTGCTTGGTATGCTGCAAATTAGGTGCTTGGTGGCACATTTTTGGAACTGCAAAAGCGTCCATAAATTTACAGCATAAATCAACGGTGGCCCTACAAAGAGGCTCAATTTTGACGTAATGATTCTAGATTGATAAGAACCGTCATTTGGACCATACCAAAAAAGTTTGGGGCATACAGGGTTATTATGTCATCACATGGAAGATGATAAGGGGGTGTTTTAGTGATGCTCAAATTACTATGATGTCCTTGTATAGCTTAAATTACAGTATTATTCTTCAACTAAATTAAATTCTAATCCTAAAACTTTCTCACTAATTAAACCATCTACTAATTAATTACCCCCCATGAATTAACCCTTAGTCCACTTAATTACCCCACTAATTAACGATTATTTATTAATAAACCATTACCTAATTAAATGAAAAATCAAAAACTTAAAACTCTTGAAAATCAAAAACGTTACTCCCTCTTCTTCTCCTATTATTCTCCAAATACAGCGGAACTCCCCCTCTTATTCTCCAAAATCAAAATCGTTGATTCTCAAAGTTTTATTTTCCGATTAAACCCATATATGGCACCTCGTTACAAGCGACGTGCTAGAGGTAGGACGCCTAATCCGGAAATTATTTTTGTAGCATCTCAACCTAGGATTTTTGGGAAAGACGGAGTTGAAGAGGATAGTGGATTAATTGGTGTTGGAGAGAAAGAGATAGACCCTGATTCTTTAAAATTGCACATTTAAAGGTATTTCCTACAAACCCATAACTTGTGTTTTTGTTCGTATTTGATTGATAGAATGAGATGTATTGGAAAATCTTCGTCATTTTGGTAGTTACAGAGTCGTGTTCGGATGAAATGTATCAACCGAACTTAATTTTTTTCTTCGGAAGAAAAACAGTTCGGTTGAAAAAAAATGCTTTACTTTGAATATCGAATCAACCTAACCTTAATGTTCGGCTGGTAATTATTTTTGCATTTTTTAGCCGAACTTCAATACTGATAGTTGTTAATTCATTTTACTGTGTTCGACTCAGTTTGATGAATATCGGATGTGCCGAGCTTTACTCTGTATATGGGTGTGTCATTTTGCAAACTTGTTCATTTATGGGTTACTTATCACATTGTTTAGTTGAATCATATTATTTATTTATTTTGGATAATTAATTAAGGTGTGTCATTTGTTTTAGCACCCATCCTGGAAAATTCAAAGAGAAGCTTAAAAGGAGAACGATGGAAGTAACTCCTTATAATTCTAAAACTCCCAAACCTCGAGGTGGTGGTACCAAGAGCTTGCATGCAAGGAAAAGGGGAACTGACACGACTAAATCTTTGCCTGTACAACAAGATGATGACAATGATGAAGATAAGGGTGTAGTAGTAGGAGGAGGAGGTGATGATGCAAATGGTGGTGGAGGGGATGATGAAGATGGTGGTGATGATGGTGAAGAGGAGGAGGAAGAAGGAGAAGAAGAAGAACCACAAGAAAAATTAGAAAAAGAAACACAACAAAAACAAAAGAAAGAAAAGAAGAAAGTTATTACATCCAGGGAGACAGGTAAGCACATTCCTAGTAATGATAATGTAATACGTGCTCGCAAGAATGGTTTTCCCCATGGTCTTCCGGGAAATGGTGGAAGGGTGTTGATTGGTTACAAGGAGTCATGGGCGAAGAGAATTTATGAGACTCCGGATCACATGGGTGCAGTCCGCGTACTTAGACACCAGAGTGCCGCATATTGGGATATTTTCAAAGAGGCTCCTAAGGTGGTGGCTTTAGTACAAGGCTCTGGTTTATGGCCTGCCATTTTCTATGCACAAGAGGAATTTGATGCAGTTATAAACTCAGCCTTTTGTGAGATACTTTGTTCAGAGACTTACATATTTCATCTCCCCTTTGGCGAGATGTCAATTACTCCTGATGATGCACAGAAGATTAGTGATCTTAGAATGAAAGGGGAAAATGTGAAATTTGAGGTTTATGAAATGACCTGGGATGAGTTGTATGTACTGGCTGTGGAAACTCTTGGTTGGCCAAAATACAAGACATAATTGGAGTTTTGTTGCGATGCTAAAGAGGTGAAGTTTGCGGATTCTAGTACAAAGAGGTTGAAGAAAATCAAGTTCACCGCTTTGAAAAAGTATTTTGAAAACATAAATAAGAAAATTTCAAAAGGAGAGTTGGTTATGGACGATGTCACAGCCAGGCGCACTGCTACCGCGTATTTGTTATATACTCTAGCAAGTGTTATACTTCCCGATAACAGTGGGAACAAGGTGAATGCCCAATATCTTCAATTGTTAAGGGATTTTAAAAGCTTCCATAAGTACTCTTTGGGAACCGCGACCCTTTCTTTCCTATTCGAGCAACTTGGAACCGCCTCTATGTTTACAAGTACAAATAGTGGAGGTTATTTCACCATGCTTCAGGTAAGTTTACACACTATAGTTCAATTTTAATCACTAAAATCGGCTTAAAATTAGCTTTTAGGTTTCTGTCGAACCAACGTTTTATAAGGTTCATCTCTTACGATTTTAACTTTTTAAGCCGAACCTGACAATGCGACACTCTTTTTCAACTTATCTGGTTCGGCGTATAATTAATTTTTTCTATATCAGCCTAACTTGCTTCTGTTTCCCAAAGTTGATAGCCTCAATGATCCAATTCTATTGATCCTAATAAATAAATATATTTTTTTTTTCATATTGTTGATGTAGGTATGGATATATGACTATTTCCCAGAATTGAAATTGGCCAAGGAAGATGGAAAACGGGTAGATACATTCCCTACCTCGGGCAAATGGATTTTCAAGGAAAATAACAAGAGGAATAAAAAGGAAATCTTGATAGCTTTGAGAGAAAATTTAGACTCTTTGAATGTTGAAGACGTTGTATTTCAACCATACAAGAAGGATGAAGAAGAGGATGAAGTTTTTGAAGATGAAGATATGTCATTGGGGATGTACTATGTGCCTCTGTTTTATCCCGAAGGCTTTATAATGTTTGATCCTCGTCGAGAACTCCGTCAATATGGATTTATCCAAACGATTCCGGTGCTAGATGAATCAAAGTTCAAGTTGTTGCCGAAGGGTTCTAAGGGAACTAAGAGTACGATAGTGCATGGAATGCCGAATATGATCCCGATCCTACCACTGATTGTTGGGATAAATTGGAAGAGAACAAATTTAGTTGGGTTAACTTAGAAGAGTTGCGTGACGATCCTTGTAAAGTTGACTCGGCTTATATAGATTGGTATAACCAAATTTCTCATCCCTTAATCATTAATAGGGAAAGTCAAGCTTTGGTAGATGCTAAGAGGGGAAAGTAAAAACAAAAGGAAATGGAGACGAAGATGAGGAAGAACTCCAAGGGCATTGTTGAAGACGTTGCAAAGTCTTACCGAACTATGGTAAGCGAATATTGAGTGCATACTTTTAAAGTTGTTTTCAATATTTTTGTATATTTTTTCTTATATGTTGGAACTAAATTTTATTAGGTGGTCGGGGGTAAAGACGTGTTGAAGATCATGAAGAAGGAACTTGATTGCAATATACCGATGATGGTGAAGAGCAATAATATCTTTACAACCATTGGGATGGAATAATCAACAAAGGTGAAGGATCGTGCCCAGAAAAAAGATAGGCGATGAGGAGGCCCCACCATGAAGACGAAGGTACAAGTGGAAGTGGTGGTAACAAAGTTCGCGGTGGTGGAGGTAGCAAACAGGGTTGTGGCCAATGAATGAATATGTTCAATTTGAAGTACACTAGCTTTTTAATGTTTGGATTTTAAGTAATGAAGTTAGTACGATGGTATTTACTTTAAGAAAACAATTTTATGCTTCGAGTACAATGTTACGATGTTTAAGTGCAATGTCATGCTTTTATGTTTGAAAGAAGTGTATGTATGAAACATCCGATCTAAGTTACGATATTTAAGTGCAATGTTATGCTTCGAGTACAATGGTACGATATCTAAGATACAATATCAGGTTCGGTTTATAAATGTATATTACGTAATAGCCGAACTAAGATGATGCTTTTCGAGAATACTCCAGGTACTATGTTCGGCTTAAAAATTCTTTTTACGGGATATCCGAACTATTTGGAAAGTATTAGAAAATTCTAGAACCGCATAAATTACTAAACTGCCCTTAATGTTATATAAAAGCAAAAAATCCTCTTTCGAATCAAAACATAAGAAACATCGAAGAACATCTTCTTTTCCTCTCCTCTTCTCTAGCCGAACCAGTTGGGAGAAAAACGGTTAAATTCACATTTCATCGCCGTGATTAATCGTCGATTCATAAAAATTTGATCGTCGATTAACACAATTATAAAATGGGTCGTGGAAAGAAAAAAGCACTGGGTAGGCGGTCAAAATCTTCTTCTAATCCGTCAATTGAAGAAAAAAAACAAATAGAAGGAGTTGAAACTGAAATTGAAAAATAACCTCAATCTAGTGAAGAAGAAACCCCATAAATGAGGATTAAAAGGTATTTTGTACAAACCCAACTCTTTAATTTGTTATTTTTGATTGTTAGAATAGGTTTAATTAGAGGAAAACATAGGGTTTTTAGCGCACACAGTTAAAATATTGGCTGATAAACTGTGTTTTATTATAAGTCGAACTCATATTGAAGAACATTTCGGTTGGTATGCTTTACTCGCCGATCTTTGATTTTGTTAGGTTCGGTTGTTTCGAGATATTTAGTTCTAAGCCGAAGTTACTTCTGTAACTACGATTATTTAGGATATGCTTTGTATTATGTAGGATTATACTTAATTATATTTTTGTATTTTGTTTAGGAACCAAAAAAGGTAAAAGGAGAAACATGGAAGAAGAAGTGGAAGATCAAAAAGAAGTAGAAGATTAACAAGAATCAACAAAAGAGAAGAAAGATGCTACACCCCGTATTGTTGGGCTTCACATTACTCATGATGATGATGTAATACCTACGCGAGAGGATGGTTACCACACGGTCTTCCAGCCGACGGAGGCAAGGTGTTGGTTGGTTACAGAGACTCTTGGGCTAAGAGGATATATGAGACTCATGATCATACCCGTGCAGTATGGGTTTTGAAACATCAAATCGATGCACATTGGGATTTGTTTAAAGAGGTTCCTGAGGTTATTGCTATAGTTCAAGACTCTGGTTTATGACCTGCCATTAGATATGGACATCAGGAATGTGATAGAGTGATGGCCTCCGCCTTTTCCGAGAGATTTTGTCCGGAGACTTACATAGTTCATCTCCCATTTGGCGAGATGACAATCACTCCTGACGATGCGAATATAAGATTACGGGCCTTAGTGTCTCCGACGAAAGCGTGGATGTACAGTTTTATGATATGAGTTGGGATTAGTTGTATAAGTTGGCGGAGGAAACTCTAGAGTTTTGTTGTTATGTAAAAGAGGTGACTTCTATCCGAGATGATGAAGGTGCATACAAAAAAAAAGTTCAAGTTGTTGAGGTTGAAGAACTATTTTGCGGGTACATCGGAGAAGGTTAAAAACGAGAGTTGGTGATGACTGGGGAGTTAGTGAAGCAAACCGCAACTACCTATATGATGTACACTCTTGGCAGATATCTTTCCTGACCTTTCTGGGAATAAGGTGAGTGCTCAATATCTCCAATTGTTAAGCGATGTTCACGATGTTAAGAAATACGCTTGTGGGGCCACGTCACTTGCCTAACTACTCAATCAGCTCGCACAAGCCTCTAGGTTGACAAGTACAAACATTAGAGGAAATTTCACTATACTTTAGGTAACTATCTTTATTAAATCTAAATTTTTTGTTCAAATGTTTTGCTTTAAGCCAAAACAGTCCTAGTTCAGTGTAAGGTTTGGCTTAAATATAAACCTACAAAACAAGTCGATCCTTTTCAAATATTGGTTCAGCCAATCTGTTAATTTTCATTTTATGCCGAACTTGTTGGTTCGGCAACGCCCTTGATTAACCTTCTAAGTCGAACCTATACAGTTCAACTGAAATCTCAAAGAAAAAATTCATTTTCTTCGTTTGAGGATATTTTGTGAAATCTTGTATTATTGATGTAGGTGTGGGTATATGTCCATTTCCCAAATTTGAAATTGGCCAAAACACATGAAAGTTGGGTTGATACAACTCCAACTGCCGCTCGTTGTGTTCATAAAGTTAAGAGAGAAATTAAACTCTTTGGATAGGAGTAACGTCGTATTTGACCCATATTTGAGATATGTTCAAGAAGATTATGTTTTTCAAGATAATGATGTGCCGGTAGGTATGTACTACGGACCGTTATTTTATCCAGGTGGTTTTGTAGTATATGATCCTCGTCGAGTACTACGTCAATTAGGATCTATATTACGATAAGTTCAATCTATTTACATTGGGTTCCAAGGGAACTAAAAGCAACACCTCTTCGTGGTGTCTCAGACATGATCTAGAACCAACCTTAGAGTACTGGAGAAAGTTGGAAGCCAACAAGTTAAATATGTGTCACTTACAATTTTTGGGTGACGACCCTCGGGAAGTCGAGCCGGGCTACATGGATTGGTATAATGAAATTTCACATCCCCTGGTTATTAATAGACAAATTCAAGTTGTAGCTGACAGGGAGAAGGCAAAGGTCGCCAAAAAGAAGTCCAAGGCCGTAGACATTCCAAAGGATTATAAAACAATGGTAAGTGATGTCTTCGATTTATACTTGTTTAATTGTTACTTCTTAAATACTAAATTTCTTTGACCTAAATTGGAATTAGGTTGCGATGGGTAATTAGTTGTTGAAAAATTTGAAGAAGAGACTTTCTTGCAAAACACCGACGACGGTGGAGGAGCAAGAAGATTTGTACAACAAGTGGGATGCAGTTATAAATAAAGGGAAAGGACCGGATAAACCAGAGAAAATGTGGACGAGTAAGAGGCCACGTCAAGAAGGTGAAGGCACAATTCGAGGTGCTAACGGAGATCCAACTGGTGAAGACGACGAATATGTACGTCAAAAAGGGAAAAGAGGTCGTGGTTAGTGAACTAAGAGTTTGGATGTGCAAACTGCATTGAGTATCTGTATTTCTTTGTTAAGTAAACTTTCTTTGTTATGGTTTTTGAAGTACACTTACTTTGTTATGTTTTTTTAAATATACTTATTTGGTTAAGTATCTTGAATGTTATGTTTTAATCGATTGTAGAATGATTTTATATGTGTGGTTCGACTGTAGAGTGGTCTTACGAATGAAGACGTTTTAAGAGTCGAAACATTTCGATGTTTGGCTTTCTAAAACAATATAAAGTAAGTTGGTTCGGCTCAAATGAGTATTTTCGTAGTAGTCGAACCGGTAGCCTTAACTATTTTCTGATGGCAGCAAGAGTAGTTCAGCTCATTAGGTATATTTCGAAGGAGCCGAAACACTTGTTCGTCAAATTCGGCTAGGGATGTCCATTTGCCCCACCCAAACCCATCTCCATGGGTACCCGCACCGTTTGGGCAGGGTTTTACCCGCACAAATGGGGATGGGGTCTGGTATGGGTAATAGCAGAAATCTAAGTTACGGGAATGGGATTTAAGGTCCCCGCCCCATACATGTCCCATAGCTTTCATATCATAGGGGTTTAGACTCTTACGCAAGAATTTGTATCGAATTTTTATACTTCTATCACTTAATCGAGCTTTCTTTCATTTATTATATTCTTGATCGTTTGTATGTTCATCACTTTTGCTCCTTTGTTGTGATCAGAAACATTAAAAGTTAAAATAGAGAAAATGAAGCAGATAATAAAATGGTTAACGTGGACGAAGGTAGAATGAGAAAGAAAAAAGTAGAAAAACTAATAAGTCATTTAAAGATTCTTTTGATCACTTTAAGATGAATTTCTGAATTAAAAATTTTAGAATGCATTATTCTTACGTTATTATTTTTGTTTGAATCATATTTAAGTTTTGATTAATTATAACCAAATTTATGTATTAACTCAATGTTACGGGTAACCCATGGAAAACCCGCTCCATATGGGTATTCCCGATACCTGCCCCGTCCCAATTCATGTGGGTAACAGGGCCGGTATAGGTATTTTTTTTTTTATGAACGGGGCAGTGACTGGGATTGGCATACCCGCCCCATACATGCCTCATGGCCATTCCTAAGTTCGGCTTATATATAAATCGTTACTATGAGCCAAACAATACACATGCGACAATATAGTAAACATCTAGTTTTTGTTTTTCCCGAAAAAGAGATTCATTGTGGCTTTTTCTATATATAATATTCTATTCATAGTATTGGCTCTGCGTAACTTATTTTTTCCATTGTAAGATTCATTTTCCTTAAATACTCATTCATGGAACCATTCACCGTAGAAGATGATAAAATGCTTGTCAGAGCTGTCATTAAGACTTATCGTGTTTATGGTGAACGTCCTGATGTGCATTATTCGATGTTTTGGAAAAGAGTAAAAGAATTCCATTTTCGGTTAGACGAAAATCCAAAACATCGTAAGCGGTTGGAATTAGCTGAAAGATTCCAACAAATCTGTTATACGATGAAAGGTTACATCACAGTATTAGGATGGTTAATCAATAACACCGCAGCGATACTAACGAAGAAAAAGTGAGTATTCCAGAAGGTTTGTGTTGCAATATAGAGTAATTTTTTTAAAAAAAAACTAACTTCTCAATCCTTTTTATTTTAGGAAGCTATAATTCAAAGCCTTTGGGAAATATTCCATAGAGGAAGATACAGATCGAAATATCTTACAGATGGTTGAAGAGAAGAATTCCGAGATTTATAAGAGACCTTTGCACCAAGATACATTAGAGATTCAATAATTCAATCATTATGCACTCAAACTACCTTACATTTTAATGATTATTGAAAGCCGAAACATTTACAGGTTCGGCTTTTAAATGAAAATTAGTGTCTGCCGAACCTGATAGTTTTTTCAAAATTTCAAAAACTAGTTGTTGGGATTGGTACTTTAAGAATGGTTCGGATTGTAATTCGAATGATGTATCAGCCGAACCTTATAGATTTAAACAAAACTTCAAAAAATAGTCGTTACAAATAGTACAATCAATCAAACATATATATAACCACATATGATTTGTCATGGCACCCTCTAGTCCTATGTATACTTTGGAAGAATATTTCTCTTTGCAAACACCATGTAACGTACTATCCGGAGAAAGGTGTCGAGCGACCGGTAAAGGGTCTAATGAGTATGTACTACTTGGTCAGAACTCATGAAGCCTTCACCAACGAAATAGGCAATCCTAACAACCGGGATGGCGCATCATTGTTTTGTCGAATCGAAACAATTAAAAAGAAACTTAGGGACTTCATAACTATGGTTCATATTGTCAATCGATATTGGCTTAAAGGTGAAACAAATGATGAGATTGTCGTTCGAGATCTAGAGGAATGGAAAAATAGAAAGTGTTAGAGCATTGCTCAGTCGAACTCACAAGCGTCGCTGTTTCAAGCTTGTTTGTCAAGTTTAGTTGTCAAAACTATAAGTCTTGATTTCTAGTATACTTATAGCTATGTCTCGGATTATGATAGAATGTGTAGTTGAGCTTTAGACTTCACGGCGTTTATCGATTGAAGACGTAGACCTACTAAGGGGAGATTGTGGAACTTCATGAACAAAAGGTATGTGGAGACTTGAACTCATCTATCCACTACACCAAATTTAGTGATTAGCAACGGTAACTGGCAGTTGCAAAGCGGGGTCGCAATAGTTCTGCTCTGTTACGAAAGTCGATGTTGCAATATTCCGCAACGACTTTATTGCCGTTGCAAATTTTCGGTCGCAACAGTTTCTAACTGTTGCAACACCAAAATTTCACAACAGTTGTAAATAGTTACGAAATTTTCGATCGCAACAGCTACGCTGAGTTTCGAAACTAGAAATTGGCAACAGTTTCTCGCAGTTACGAATTTTTTGAAACATACAAAAATAGTTGTTTTGACCGGTCAAAACTAGAGCTCCCTGTAACAAAATCAAGTATCTCATATTCATTTTAGAAATCAAATTAATCCAACAAAACAAATCATATGGAACTCAACCATTTTTAGGATTTAAGCATATAAGTATAAGTTTTTATACCACATAAGTTGAATAAATAATATAGGATAACAAGTCATCTAAGGACATACAAATTTTCTGCGTAGTATCAAAAGAATGACTAGTATGTTCTTCATTTTTCAGATACAATAAAATGATAAACACAGAGAAAACCTTGAACTTCGCCAAGCAGATTCGTTACTACTTGCCCAATCTCCGACATCAAGTACGTGAGACCACCTATTACTTTCTCATCTCCACTAGCATTGAAGGAAATTCAGGTAACTTTTTCTGCAGAGAATAATTGAAGGAAAAACATAAAATTTACTTTCAAGAAGATTCACTGCTCAAGTAAAATGAAATTCAACAGTATTCAAATAAGTTACAAAATAACCCACACATATTTTCCAAACTGAAGATGAAAAAAACACTTGGAAAGTAATAATAACGTTCTCACAAAATGGAAAAAGCAAAAAAACTTAAAATGTTTACCTCAATATCTTCACAGCTTGCATCTAATGGAAGTAAACTTTCAACAGCACAAGCATCCACGCTGAGAACTACTTGCAGCTCATACGCACGCTGCTGCCGGTCCGTTGAATGAGATGATGAGTTTTTGATTTTGTTGTAATGTTTCAATCTCAAATCCTAACTTTCAAATCGGAAAGATGCATGACAGTGATGAATAACATAGGTTTTCATATGAACAATTCGTTAACAAACTCCTCGAAAGAGAGATAAAGAGAGATAAAGAGAGAAGATAATGAAAAACAGAATGAGAGGTCTAGTCTTCTGCTCGATAAGATAAGAGAGAATCGAATCAGTTTATAAGCTGAATTGGCTTAATACTAAGTCAGTCTAAACTGTGCCCAACCACACTCACGAGTGGCACATGTGGAAAATCAAACGGTTGCGAGTTCCATAACTGTGCGAAACTGTTACTAATTTTTTGCAACTAAAATTAGCAACTGGAACTTCGGAATAGCTGATAAGATGTTGCTAATCTGAGTTGCTAATCCCAGAATTTGGTGTGGTGAT
Organism: Papaver somniferum; assembly: GCF_003573695.1. NCBI lineage: Eukaryota > Viridiplantae > Streptophyta > Magnoliopsida > Ranunculales > Papaveraceae > Papaver > Papaver somniferum. The sequence continues at coordinate 51,834,345 of NC_039363.1, forward strand.
CACTCATGTTAGAGTACTGCTCGGTCGAACTCGCATGCGTTGCTATCTCAAGCATGTTTGTCAATGTTAGTGATCAAAACTATAAGTCTTGATTTCTAGTCTACTTATAGCCAAGTCTCGGACTAGGATAGAAAGTGTAGTTAAGATCTAGACTCCATGTAGATCATCATACAAAGACGAAGAACTACTCAAGGAACTGGTGGAACTTCATCGACTAAAAGGTATGTGGAGAATTGAACTTATCTCTCACTCAAAAATTTATCTACTCTATCTCCTATCTTGAGACAAAAGTCGTTTTTCTATATATACTTTGATTATACACATTTGCTATTTCGAGCCGAGTTTATCTCGCTTATCTATTTCTCGAAATATGTGTTGGTAACCTTTCGCTTTGTCCAAGTTCATCTTTACTAGTGACAAAAGTCATATTAAGTTTCAATTACTTGAAAATTGCTTTGACGAAAAATAGTGTGTGAACAACAACTATATAACGTCCTCTAAGAATGTTTCAATGGTTGAAATGAGAGTTTAAAATATATAACCATGGTTGGATATAAGCATTGTGTGGTAACTCATACATGTATGAGTCCTTATTCCTTGAACCAAAGTATGCGTACTTTGCTGCTCAGGAAAACCGGAACTAGAGTCCGCGTACCAAGTCCGCATACTATCAGAAGTTCTCATCCCGAGAATTTCTTCTGGAGTTCGTGAACTGAAAACAAACTTATTCCGGGTACTTAAGTCCAAGTACCAGTCCGCGTAATTAAGTTGGTTATTTTTTATAAACGATTATTCATGAACTTAAACTTATATAAACTAAGGAATGCAAGTTTGCCAACCGTGGCTATAAAGTTCATGAATCGATTCGAGTGAATCAAATCGTTTTTGATTTGATTGTGTCTTGTATAGTTCTATAAGATCTAAGCAATTGAAAAACTCTCTAACTAGTTCATTTGAGTCATTTGAACTAGTTATGGTAAAGAAGAATATGATTGATATGAAAGTGCTCATATGGCTAATCATTTGGTTAATTACTGTTGAACCAATTATATTTACATGTTTGGGTACGGTTACACAAACCTAAATAAACGTGCATTTCATTTTTGTGTAACAAGATAAGTTTCGATCTAATGGTTGAAAGATATTAGCTTGAATCTAATCAGGTTTTCATCTAACATTGAATATTGAATGATTTGTTACTAAGCTGACATTGATTGCAAACCTTGATTTGAAAGCCTATATAAGGGAGAACTATAGCAACTGGGAAACCTAATCCCCACACCTCATGTGTGATACTAGTTGTATTAGCTAGAGTCGATTCTCCTTTAACCTTAAGTTTCTACCGAGACCCTGTAGGTTAATGACTTGAAGACTTCATTGGGATTGTGAAGCCAGACCGATACTAGTTTTCTTGTAGTTGTGTGATATGATCTTGTTGTTTCTATCGTACTAAGTACAATCATAAGATTGGCTTGAGATTGATTTCTCTGATAGGAAAGATGTAAAAGAAGTCACAAACTTCGTCTCATCGTTTGTGATTCCGCAATATCTTCTTTCGCTAGTCGATTAATATTATCGTGAGGTGATTGATAATACTGAGCTGTTCTTCGGGAATATAAGTCTGGTATATCAATTGGTTCATGTTCACCTTGATTTATCAAAATACGGAACAAAAACTCGTAGATATTTCTGTGGGAGACAGATTTATCTATTACCGTAGACTTTTCTGTGTAAAACGGATTTGTTTATTAAAGTCTTCGACTTTGGGTCGTGATAACTCTTAGTTGTGGGTGAGATCAGCTAAGGGAATCAAGTGCGTAGTATCATGCTGGGATTATAGACGTCAGAGCGCAACTGTACCTTGGATCAGTGTGAGATTGATTAGGGTTCAAATACAGTCCAGACCAAAGTTAGTTTGTAGTAGGCTCGTGTCTGTAGCGACTTAATACAGTGTGTGTTCAATCTGGACTAGGTCCCATGGTTTTTCTGCATTTGCGGTTTCCTAGTTAACAAAACTCTGGTTTTGTGTTATTTATTTTCCGCATTATATTTTGTTATATAATTGAAATATCACAGGTTATGCGCTAAATCAATAAATTAGGAAATCCAACCTTTGGTTGTTGATTGAAATTGATTGATACTTGAACATTGGTCTTTGGTACCGTTCAAGTGATTTCTCTTGTATTCTATTAGACTCGCAAATTTCTATTTGCTTGAGTAAGTATTGAATCTATAAAGAGAGATATAGCTCTTTGATATACTTTTATTAAGATTGAGTCTGACTGTCTAGTTGATTCTCTTAAAAGTATATTGGAGTTAGTCCATACAGATTGCTAATCGAATTATTGGGTGTGGTTGTTAGACCCCCGCTTTTTGAACTTAGAAGTCTATTCTATTCTATATCCTTTTGAGACAAAGTTGTATAGCTATATAGACCTTACATTATACACATTTGATATTTCGAGATGAGTTTAACCCGCTTATATCTTTCTCGAAATATGTGTTGGAAAGATTTTTGCTTTGACTACGTTCATCATTATTCCTTGTTAGAGCATTGCTAGGTCGAACTCGCATGCGTTGCTATCTCAAGCATGTTTTTCAATGTTAGTGATCAAAACTATAAGTCTTGATTTCTGGTCTATTATAGCTAAGTCTCGGACTAGGATAGAAAGCGTAGTTGAGCTCAAGGACTTCATGACGATTCATCATACAAGTATAAGAACTAGTCAAGGAACCGGTGGAACTTCTCGACAAAAAGGTATGTGAAGACTTGAACTTATCTATCACTCAAAAGTCTATTTAATCTATCTCCTACTCTTTGAGACAAGAAGTCGCATGCTATATATATAGACTTTGATTATACACATTTGGTATTTCGAGCCGAGTATACCTCGCCTATATATATCTCGGAATATGAGTTGGTAAGCTTTTCGCTTTAACCAAGTTTATCTTTACCATGTGACGAAAGTCATGATATGTTTCAATCATCTTGAAAATTGTTTGACGAGAAATGGTGTAACAACTATATAACGTCCTCTAAGAATGTTTCAATGATTGAAATGAGATTTTAGATTACATAACCAATGGTGGAAATAAGCATTGTTGTGGAAACACATTTATGTATAAGTCATATTCCTTGAACCAAAGTTTGCGAACTTTTTTGATCAAGAGAACCGGAAGAATGGCGTGAGCCAAGTCCACGAACTCAGTCCGCGAACTGCCGAAGATCTCAAACCCGAGAATTTCTGCTGGAGTTGACAAACTATTTGCGTGAAACTAAGTCCGCGAACCCAGTCCACAAACCGGCGAAGTTCTCATACCCAATAATTTCTGTTAGTGTTTATAAACTCTTCCCGGTAACTTAAGTCTGCGAACCTAGTCTGCGAACTTGAGAAGGTTATATATCTGAAGATGATTTCTGAACTTAAACTTAAAAAGACTAAGGAATGCAGTTTGCAAACCGTGGCTATAAAAGTTCATGAACCGATTCAAGTGTATCAAATTATCTTTGCTTCAATTGTGTCTTGGGTAGTACATGAGATTTCCTTACAATTGAACAACTCTCTAACTAGTTCATTTGAAATCATTTGAACTAGTTATGGTGAAAAAGAACGTGGTTGATATGGAATGCTCATACGACTAACCATTTGGTTAACTATTGTTGAACCAACAAGTGCATATGTTTGGGTACGGTTAACAAACCTAGAAGCTTTCATTGTCAAGTGTGTGTAACAAGCTAAGTTTTCGATCTAACGGTTGAGAAATATTAGCTTGAATCTAAATTAGGTTTTCATTTAACGATGGATATTGATTGCTTTGTTACCAAGGTAACTTAATTGCAAACCCTAATTTGAAAGACTATATAAGGGGAACTATAATATCAAACTAATCCCCACACCTCACGTGTGATAATAATTTGCATACTGGAGTCGGTTCTCATTTAACCTTTGGTTTTCTTCTTCTAAAACCAGGTTAACGACTTAAATACTTCATTGGGATTGTGAAGCCAGACCGATACTACTTTTATCGTAGTTGTGTGATATGATTTTGCATCTTCTATCATACGAGTACAATCAGATTGATTGGATTGAGATTGATATCTCCGATAGGCAAGATATAAAAAGTAATCACAAACATCTTCGTCTCATTGTTTGTGATTCCGCAACATCTTGTTTCGCTACAATACGATTAAGATTGTTGTGAAGTGATTGATATCTAGGCTGTTCTTCGAGAATATAAGACCGGATTATCAATTGGTTCTTGTTCACCTTGATTATTATCAAAAGACGGAACAAAACCTTTTAGGGTTTATCTGTGGGAGACAGATTGATCCTTTGATAGACTTGTCTGTGTGAGACAGATTTGTTTATTGTCAAGTCTTCGACTTTGGGTCGTAGCAACTCTTAGTTGTGGGTGAGATCATCTAAGGGAATCAAGTGCGCAGTATCCTGCTGGGATCAGAGGCGTAGGGAATACAACTGTACCTTGGATCAATGGGAGACTGATTGGGGTTCAACTACAGTTCAGTCCGAAGTTAGCTTGGAGTAGGCCAATGTCTGTAGCGGCTTAATACAGTGTGTATTCAATCTGGATTAGGTCCCGGGGTTTTTCTGCATTTGCGGTTTCCTCGTTAACAAAATTTCTGGTGTCTGTATTATTTCTATTTCTGCATTATATTTTTTTATATAATTTAAATAATACAGGTTCTGCGTTTGAATCAATCAATTGGAAATCCGACCTTTGGTTGTTGATTGATATTGATTGATCCTTGGATATTGGTCTTTGGTACCATCCAAGTTATTCCTTGTATTTGATTTGAACTCGCAGTTCTTGCTTGAGTATATCAAATCAAGAAGAGAGATATAAACTCGTTGATATAATTTTAATTGATTGAGTCTTGTTGATTCTATTAAAAGTATATTCGAGTTTGTCCATACAGATTGCTAAGCGAAATATTGGGTGTGGTTGTTGTACCCCCCGCTTTTTCAATTGGTATCAGAGAAGGCAAACACGTTAAAAACCTTATAAGTCTGTGTTTGTAGTGATCTGATTATGGACGAGACTATCTCTAATAACGTATCAGTTCAGAAATTACCAGATGATTCTAAAAGCTTAGATTCACCTGAGAGAACTGTCACATCTAAGACAATATCTAAACATTCTCTTGATGTAAAAACTGTTGATTGGTAAACTCTCCTAGAAGAACAGTTTGATGAACTTTCTGATGAAGGTGATTCAGATATTGATAGAGATGTTGATGAGGAAGTCTCAGAGTATGTTAAGTTTTTGGATTCGTGGAATATGAAGAAGATTATAACTTCTCATGTCTCACCTCTTCTGACTCCTTTCTGTCGAGAAAACAAGAAGTTGAGAAGATGTTACGCAGGTGTTTATTTTTCGAATCGTTCTAACGAATCGATCCTCAAGGATTTTGAGGAAAACCTACGTATGAAGTCACTTGAATGTGATAATCTTTATCAAAAGTACTTTTAGTTTGAAGAAAAACTTGCAGAATCTGAAGCAAAGTTTAACTCTCAACAAATTAGTTTTGATGACATAGAAAGTGCTTGTCTCGCTCGAGAAAAACGCCTTGAGGCTGATTTAGCTGCTACTCTTGATAAAATCAAGATGTTGTAAGATGACTTGAAAAAGTTCAATACTAGTTCAAGCAAATTAACCACTATGCTAGGAGCAAGTAAAAATCATCGTGATACACCAAGATTGGGCTATAAGGGAATAGATGCTCCAAGTATTAACAAATAGGTAAAATTTGTCAAGGCTAGTGATTCTTCTCAACAAAAGGTTTCCACTGATGGAAAAAGTGAAGTACCTTCACCGGTAATTAAGATTAGAACGAGAAAAGTATATCAACCTCCAAAGTTAGCACACACGGATCGAGGTAAGAACATTCCTTGTGTTTGCCACTATTGCCGAAATAAAGGTCACCTGGGAAGGAGATGTCGTTTCCGTATAAGGAATGAGAAACTTCATGATGTTCTTGTTTGGGCATCACAAGAAGTTGTGAAACCAAGATCATACGTTAGGACTGATCCTCTTAACGTTACAGGTTGTAATTGTCCAAACTTTAGGCAAGGGAATCAGTGCTATGATAAACCTAGATTTTCCTATAAACATCGTACGAATCCTTTTCACAATCGTAATGGTTATCAAAAGGATAACTTCGTAAAGAAGAAGACAAGATCCGACGCTCCCAATTGGAGAAAGACTAACTTGCAAAAGAATAGTCAATCTAATTCTCTTCCGAGAATTCTAGAAGAGAGTAATGGGAAGAAGGTTCCAATTGTTCCTAAAACGCACTCAGAAGTGGATACCAAAGAAAGTCGATGATGTTTTGAGTGTGAAAAGGCTCTCCCAGAAAATTCCATGACTATGGAAAAGGAAATATCCATAATGTTGGAACTTAACAAGTTTTTTGGAAAAATGGAATGGATGTGAAAGGTTCTAAAAGCGATCTCTTTCATGATAATCCAAAGGTCACTTGTGGTGAGCAATATATTGTTCACCCCAACACAACTTGATTGTGTTGTAAGTGCATCCTCACCGAGGAATGCCCTGTTATGTATACGGTGAGGGAAGCACGAGAATTGGGGCATACAGATTATGTTCGGTAAGGCTGTAGAATTCGACTGGATTCTTCTCAAAAGGTATGTCTATAAAATGAGCAAGATTTTTGTTTTTATGATCCATGTATCTTGATTATTGTTCATTTCTACCTAACTTGATATGTGTTTAAGGTTCTTAAACATTTAAGTTTGAAAATAGTAGTTCGGGATTTTTGGACTTCATGGTACACATACCAAGTATGCATAACATCATTTAAAACCAAAATCCAGGGGTTTAAGTTCTCAAACCCCGTCTGCATACTGCTCCAGGATACGAAAATTCGTTTGCAAACCCGTATGCATACTTGACATCGATATTCGGTAAACTTGTTTTTGACGTAACTTCTTCGTACGAACTCGGATTGACATCATTATTTTTGCACTATCTTCCTCTTTGAATTATCTTCAAAATGGAGATGAGAAATCTTTAATTTGGATGAGTTAAGATTGGTATTTGTCCTGTCTCTTGTTTTTGAGTATTTTGCTCCGTTTCGTTGCACTTGTTCCACTTCTCTTGAACTTGGGCACTTGGATTCTTAGAGTACTACTATTCTAAGATAATTTGTAGCTTTTACAGGAATGTTGTTGGTGAATCACAAAGAAGGAAGTTCAAGAATGGAAAGTAGTACACAGTGCTATGGAATTCTTGAATGTTCACAATCATCATATGTGAACTATGGTGCATGGTTGTTATTGACTTTGAATGTTCTTCTTTGTTAAGAAAATCTTTTTATACGCCTTTGGTAGCTATTATTGGTGTAAATACGTGCGAAAAAGATTGATTCTACCCTCTAAGGACAAATCATCTTGTATGTGCATTATGAGTTTGTCTTGATGCCTAGGAAACTTCTTATGAGAATTTATTCTTATTTTTGAGAAGAATTACTAGAGTTTGTAATAGCAATTATTGTGATTACACATAGCTATGTCCAACATTTACATCTTCATGTTTTTAGATTTATTGGTTTAAATTCTAAAATTGTTTGGAAGATGATTTTTGCAGTATTAATCTTTATGATTTCATATATTGCAATGTTGTTATGGGATATGTGTGTTTACATCCGTGAACTTGATTTTCCCATACTTTGTCAAAAGTAAAATCGTTCATGAGTTGATATGTATGTATTGATGAAAGAATGAATTGACTTTTGACAAATACAAAAGTTAAGCCTATTATGTCAATTTTTGATGGAAAATAAGTTAAAATCTTTTGTGTTCAAGGATTATGTCTTTTGGATGTCACTATGCAAATGGTGATGGAAAGTAGAATGAATCCTTGAGTATTCCACGGTATTAGGTCGATCTCCGATCCACAATTTGTGTACATACTGTGTTGTTCCATAAGGTGTCTTATGTTGAGATCTATCGACTGAGTCATTGTTTTGGCATAGTTGTTGTTCCATGAGATACTTTGTGTCGAGCATGACAATTAAGTTGATTACTTTTGTGATTAGTTTGGTTGTGTATTCCAATTAGATTAATTATGGGTTCTCTTATAATTAATCTAGTTGACTATTTTTCGTGTCTCCATATGTTCTCTTATGTTGAGCATAATCAATTGAATTGATCACTTTTGTGTTTAATTTGATTGCGTATTCTGATTAAATTTATCATGGGTTTACTTGTGATTAATTTGATTGAGTTTTTGGATATAGTAAATCATTCTCATGGTTTTTTGTGTCCAATAAAAATCCTTATTTTCTTTCGAAATTAAGGTCGCTCTTGTTGTTCCTTCGGGAATGACATCAAATGGGGGAGAGTTCTTTTGAACTTATGCTTAATGGTCATATATTGAGGGGTGTGCGGCTGTGGAGTTTTAGAGGGTTTATCTTGTATCTTTAAACTCCTTGATGAATGCATTTAGCTTCGGTTTTATGATTGCATCTAAATTAGTTGGTATGTATTTTTTTCTTTTTGTCATGAAATTTCTCTCTCGGAAATTTCATTATGATCCCGTTCTTGTACCTTTGCCAATTTTTTTGACAAAAAGGGGGATAATTAATATGTAGTTAACACTACAAATACATATGGTTTTCGGATCATTGTGTAAGGGGGAGTGGTTTCCATGTGAGATGGAGTATTGACTAAGGGGGAGTGATACATATCACCATAGTATTATTGTTGAATTTATGATACAATTGAACTTTGACGTTGTGTAATAATACTATGACATTGTATAACAATGATCCAGAACTATGTTTTCTCATTTTTATAGCTACGGATCTTCAACACGGTGATGCTAAATTTACAACCTTTGGGATCATTGGAGTACTTGGAAGTGACGAAGATTTCGAGGAATGTTGAAGATTAGACATGTGGAATAGGAGCTACTAAAGTTTCTTTATCTTTTTTGTATTCCATATTTATTGATAGTTTTGTCACTAAAATTGACAAAGGGGGAGATTATTAGAGCATTGCTCGGTCGAACTCGCATGCGTTGCTATCTCAAGCATGTTTGTCAATGTTAGTGATCAAAACTATAAGTATTGATTTCTAGTCTATTATAGCTAAGTCTCGGACTAGGATAGAAAGTGTAGTTGAGATCAAGGACTTCATGGCGATTCATCATACAAGTAGAAGAACTACTCAAGGAACCGGTGGAACTTCTCGACAAAAAGGTATTTGAAGACTTGAATTTATCTATCACTCAAAAGTCTATCTACTCTATCTCCTAATATTTGAAACAAGAATTCGTATGCTATATATATTTAGACTTTGATTATACACATTTGGTATTTCGAGCCAAGTATACCTCGCCTATCTATATCTCGAAATATGAGTTGGCAAGATTTTCGCTTTAACCAAGTTTATCTTTACCATGTGACGAAAGTCATGATATGTTTTAATCATCTTAAAAACTGCTTTGACGAGAAATGGTGTAACAACTATATGATGTCCTCTAAGAATGTCTCAATGATTGAAATGAGAGTTTAGATTACATAACCAATGGTGGACATATGCATTGTTTTGGAAACACATTTATGTATAAGTCCTATTCCTTGAACCAAAGTTTGCGAACTTTGTTGATCAAGAGAACTGGAAGAATGGCGTGAGCCAAGTCCGCGAACTGCCGAAATTATCAAACCCGAGAATTTTTGCTGGATTTGACAAACTATTTGCGTGAAACTAAGTCCGCGAACCCAGTCTGCGAACCGGCGAAGTTCTCATACCCGAGAATTTCTGCTGGAGTTTGTAAACTCTGCCCGGTAACTCAAGTCCGCGAACCTAGTCTGCGAACTTGAGAAAGTTATATATCTGAAGATGATTTCTGAACTTAAACTTAAAAAGACTAAGGAATGCAGTTTGCAAACCGTGGCTATAAAAGTTCATGAACCGATTCAAGTGAATCAAATCATCTTTGCTTCAATTTTGTCTTGTGTAGTACATGAGATTTCCTTGCAATTGAACAACTCTCTAACTAGTTAATTTGAAATCATTTGAACTAGTTATGGTGAAGAAGAACGTGGTTGATATGGAATGCTCATATGGATAATCATTTGGTTAACTATTGTTGAACCAACAAGTGCATACGTTTGGGTACGGTTAAAAATCCTAGAAGCGTGCATTTTCAAGTGTGTGTAACAAGCTAAGTTTTCAATCTAATGGTTGAGAAATATTATCTTGAATCTAAATCAGTTTTTCATCTAACGGTGGATATTGATTGCTTTGTTACCAAGGTAACTTAATTGTAAACCCTAATTTGAAAGACTATATAAGGGGAACTCTAGTATCTGTGCAAAACTAATCCCCACACCTCACGTGTGATACTAGTTTGCATACTAGAGTCGGTCCTCCTTTAACCTTTGGTTTTCTTCTTCTAAAACCAGGTCATCGTAGTTGTGTGATGTGATCTTGCATCTTCTATCGTACGAGTACAATCAGATTGATTGGCTTGTGATTGATATCTCCGATAGGCAAGATATAAAAAGTAATCACAAACATCTTCGTCTCATTGTTTGTGATTCCGGAACATCTTGTTTCGCTTCCATACGATTAAGATTGTTGTAAGGTGATTGATAACTCTAGGATGTTCTTCGGGAATATAAGACCGGATTATCAATTGGTTCCTGTTCACCTTGATTATTATCAAAAGACGGAACAAAACCTTTTAGAGTTTATCTGTGGGAGACAGATTGATCCTTTGATAGACTTGTCTGTGTGAGACAGATTTGTTTATTGTCAAATCTTCGACTTTGGGTCGTAGCAAATCTTAGTTGTGGATGAGATCATCTAAGGGAATCAAGTGCGCAGTATCCTGCTGGGATCAGAGGCGTAGGGAGTACAATTGTACCTTGGATCAGTGGGAGACTGATTGGGGTTCAACTATAGTCCAGTCCGAAGTTAGTTTGGAGTAGGCTAGTGTCTGTAGCGGCTTAATATAGTGTGTGTTCAATCTGGACTAGGTCCCGGGGTTTTTCTGCATTTGCGGTTTCCTCGTTAACAAAATTTTTGGTGTCTGTACTATTTCTATTTCTGCATTATATTTTTTTATATAATTTAAATAATACAGGTTCTGCGTTTGAATCAATCAATTGGAAATCCGACCTTTGGTTGTTGATTGATATTGATTGATCCTTGGATATTGGTCTTTGGTACCATCCAAGTTATTCCTTGTATTTGATTTGAACTCGCATTTGTTTCTTGAGTAAATCAAATCAAGAAGAGAGATATAAACTCGTTGATATACTTTTAATTGATTGAGTCTTGTTGATTCTCTTAAAAGTATATTCGAGTTTGTCCATACAGATTGCTAAGGGGAATGTTGGGTGTGGTTGTTGTACCCCCGCTTTTTCATTCTTGACGAAAGTCAAAAGATGATCATGTGAAAATCACCTGGTAACATCTTACATGATTTGTGTGAGACGGTCATTTGATGTAGACTCGGAATGTTTCATATTGATCATTCGATCACTTGAAAATTGCTTATAAGCTAATAGTTTGTATGAGACAACTATTGTCGTCTTCTAAGAATGTTTCAATAATTGAAATGGGAGTTAAGAGCTGAAACCCATGTTTGGATACATTAAGGTTTGTGTACTAAGTGTACGAACATTTTGACGGAATTCAGGACCGGAAGTTTGCGTACCCGTTCACAAACTTATTCAACTATTTAAATCAGGGTACTTAAGTTTGCATACCCGTTCGCAAACTGATTTAACTGTTGAAGTCCGCGAACCAATTTTGCGTATTGATAGACACATTTTTGTGTTTAATTTGATCTCAATACTATATATTGTTGGCACTCGAGTTTGTACTAATTTTGGTGTTTTATGTGTTTGTAGGCACCTTTGGAAAATAAACATTTTTTGGAAAATTCGGCTCGAAAAGTTGGTAAAAGCCCCGGAGGACACGTGTTATTCGGACTCTCACCGTTGGATAAGGGGCAACTCAATTACTAAGGGGCATCCCAGGTCACCCCAAAAGGCATCTGCTATCGCACCCCAGTACAACATTAGGGGGAGGTCATCTTCTCCATTTGAATTTTGTTTTTGGCGGGAAAATGGAGAACACTTCTGCAGATTTTTGATCGAATTGTTGAACGTGTTCTAGGGAGATTCAATGGCTGATTTTTGGTAGATAGTTGTGATATGGCCTATTAAACACACTGTGGGCGTTTGGTTCGACCAGAATTGGCTAGAATCAGCTAAAAAATTCACGGGTTGAAAACAGGGCAGTTCGTGTATATCACGGGTTTCACGTGATTTGTAGAAGATTCAACGTGTTTTGTGCGTGCATGGAAGACCCTCACAGCCTGTTGGAGCGTGAAGGAGTTAAATATGGTAATTTGGAGGCTTGAAAACGCATGAGAAGATGAAACAGGAAAGAAAATATTCCCAGAAATATTTTCTTTACTGCCGAGTTAAAGAGAATTATATGGAGTGAATGAGCGAGATTCGATGGGTCTGTTGGCTATAAATAGGTTGCTGGGGTTGAGTAGAAGGGGTGTCGAGAGTCTGGGGGGCTGAGGAGATCCAGAGAAGAAGAAATTTGAGTTTTCCCAAACTCGGTTTCTGTTGCTGCTGCTGCTGAAGAACATGAAGAACACGAAGAACGGACCTGCACCAGCAGTAGTTTTTCTACAGTAATAACGACTCACACCTGTGGGTCGTACATCAGGCAGACTTATTTGCTACATCGTTTACGACACAGCTGCAGCAGTCTTATTTTGTCACTGAGGGTCGTAGTTCTCTGGTTTGTAACAAATATAATTGTTACAAACCCGGTTTTATTGTATTTCTCATATTCTCATCATTTGTAAACCATTTTTGAGCATCAATGAAATATTTTGAGAGGTTTTCCAACATGATGCGCGGCTAATTCCCTCGTAACCAAGGCAATGGAGGAAGCTATTCACGCAACATAAATGGGTAACTATTTCATTTAATTATATAATTCACCTAATCGCTGCTTTTGCAGAGTTTTAAATTATTTGAATGATTGTCTTAATTATTTGTTATTCAGTTTGATAGGTTATGCTTGGTTTAATCTCTTGATAATCTATGCTTAAGTTTTACAAATAATGTTTGAGAATCTGTATGATTGATAGTGAATTAAAGATAAAAGAGGACTTAAGAATTGATTAGAGTTTTGAAATATTTATCATTCAATTTTGCATAATAGTGGAATCTAGTGTCTTGGTTACCTCTCGCACCCATTGTTAATATTTTTGTATATATAATTTTATTAAATCTAAAATTCCATTTCCTTCACAAGTCTGAAACGAATTATATTTACTACAATCACAATCAAAAATCATTATCATTTTGGCGCCGCCGACGCGGATTTGTGCTTAGGTAGAATTTTTAGGTTTTTATTATTTTTTATTATTCCATTTGTTCTTTTTACGTCTCTTTGGTTGTGTATTTGTATTACAGGTTTGAAGTTGGATACTAAAGACCTTGGAATCAAAGCTTAAAGCTAAAAGAGAAGGAAAAAACACAAAGCAAAAAAATAAAGATAAAAGAGAGAAAAAAAAAAGAGAGAGAATTTTTTTTTTTTAAGAGACTTTCCATTTTTTTTTGTAATTATTATTATTTGTATTTCTTTTCATTGGACTGGACCTTGGACAATTTATTTTAATTTTAAACCCTACGGAAGGGTTATATAAAAAAATAAAAATAAACTGTTTGCAGGGAAGGACGACGATTACAATATCGTCTCGGCCCCTCGGGTTCGCACACTGACACCGGAGTAGTGGCCCGAGGCGACTACAGCGGTTCTTCGCCCGTCTGATACGGGAGGTAAACTTCTAAACACCCGTGAATCTCCTGTCAGCGGGTTTACTGTCTGCCTTAAGGTGATTATATGTTGAGGACTGAACCGGCTGCTTTAATTTCCTAGTAAAGGGCAAGAACTGGCCATATAAGATAAGGGTTCGGATTTCATCACCGTTCCCTTCTTGCCCGCCTTAGGTAAATGAAACCTAACGCGAACCCAAGCTTAAAATCTGATTAGAACGAGACCGATAGGGTAACGAGCTTGGTAGGAAAATCTTTCGAAAAATATTGGTTACTCTTTTAAGCATACTTCAAAGTTCTTGATGGTTTCTGTAAGTTGAATGCGTGACTGCGCCGCCTTGTGATAGCGGTGAGGCCTTGGGTATCAAACCTCCACTGAGCTTCCCTCGCCTCGATTCAACTTACATTAGCTCGGATTGATTCCCGAGGGGTGTGCTCAAATTGTAACGAATTCCCTTTCGAAGGATTAGAAGCTGGTCTAGAAACAATCTAAGTGGAGCCATCATGCTTATTGTTTGCTAGATTTTATAGGTTTGATTTGGTCGAGTCAGCCTTGTTTGTGATTGTGTAGAATTCCCTTGCAATTAAGAATGTCGAACTGGTATGATAGAAGCCAATACAATGATTATCGACCTGAATTTGAATATGGACATCATCCTTTCTATGACCATGTTGGGAATAGTGGTTGGGAACGCCATCCTTTTCAAGGTTATGGTTCATACCATAGTGAGCCCAATTACTATCCACACGCGAATTGGTCTTACGAGCAAGAAAATCAGGAACATTATAGTACTAGTTACGCGTTTTTGGAAGATTACTTAAAAACTAGTCCTGATTATGATATTTCTGAACCTGTTCCTTCTCTAGAAGAGATCCAACAACGGATTAAAAGGATGTATAAACGTTTAGTTGCAATGAATAGTTTAAAAGAAGAGTGTACACGGTATTCTGAGATGATAAACGAGAGTAATGAACATATACGTGTTATGCCCAGTGAAATTCAGGCACATCTAGAGGCAGAAAATAAACAGTTAGCTAATGCTGCTCGAAATGATCTAAATTTCCAAAATAGTGTTTCTAATTCTACCCTTGATATCAATAGTGAATATTTACCTAATTTAGAGGACGAGGTTAGAATAAAAGACACTACTTATTTAGATAAGGTTCAATCATCTTCGTACTATGATGATGAGGATAGTAGTAATGAAGAATCTGAAATGTGTAGGCATAGTGATCAAGAATCTATTAATCCAATTGAGCTTTATAATGATTATTTTTCAAATCCAAATAATTTTTATGATTATTCACCTATTCAAAAGGACGAGGATTTGATTAGGGATACCACCGTTTTAGACGATGTAGTTTTTCTTTTTGATTACGAAGCCGATAATGCTTTAGAGGAACGGGTTTATTCCGAAAATGCTGTTTTAGAGTCTAGCGACTTAGAAACAATAGTATTAGACGAAGAAAATGAACACGTAGAGCTATTAAATATGAGTAAGGATGTGTCGCTTGATTATAACCTCGAAGGAGCAATTGACTATTTTCAGGATTCCAATGATCTAGAAATTAAGGAAATTGTAGCTAGTCTATCTAGAGATACCCAAAAATCTAAGTTTGGGGGTGATTATCATTCTTCTTGTGCCATACCTTTAGCTTTTACAAAGATCCCTCATTTTGGACTTGATATCTCTGCCTCGACCATTTTACAAAATTACCTTCATACTCGTTTTCCCGAACCTAATGATGTCCAGGAAGAAGTTCAGTCATTAGAAACCCATCCTATGGTTGATGTGGTTAACCCAGGCTATGATACCAAGATTGACTTTGTTTTCCCACCAAAAACTTTTCTTCCAATTGTGGGAACATATGATTTTCAGATGTGTCGGATATTAAGTTTTGAGACTAAACCTAATTACTTTAGGATATTAGGGTCGACACATTTTCTTAAGAATGACCATTATTATGTCAACTTTGTGAGTCAAATCTAATTGACTTAGAGGATCCCCAATTATTCAGGTTGTTGTTATGTGCTTCTAAGTTCTTAGTTGAGTTTTTCCAGACTCTAATACCTGAATCGGATCTTAGCTTTGAGGAAATCCAACCGATGAAAACCTTTTATTTAGACCCTTTTATAGAGCATGAACCTGAACCGCAACTAGATGTAGTTGTCTTAAGCAAGGGTATGTTCGGTATCTTCTTGGTCTGTTGCAGCTTCCTCTTCTTGTGGGTAACACTTTTTGATCCAGATGACTCACAGTTATTCCGGCTACTACTATATGATTCTACGTGGTGACTAATCCTTGCTTAGTCTGGCTGAAGACTTTAAACTTAGCACTTCTTGGGAGGTAACCCAATATTCATGCGACACGGTAATATCTTTCCTTATCTCTTTTGCTTCATTGGTAACAATTTCTCCTTGTTCATGCTTTTAATTTTATCTTTAGAACATCGAGGATAATGTTAGATTTAAGTTTGGGGGTGGGGAAGAACTTTTTAGTTGCACTTTTGAAACTTCTAGCGTCACATGGTATCCGGTTAGCTAAGTTTACATATTTTTTCTCACCGAAATGATAGAAATTGGAATGCTAGGGATGACAACCTTTTGAGACATTAGAGAAAAAGACATTGAGATCCTTGAAATTCAGGAGAGAACTTGTTCTTTTTAGAGGGTAACCGTGATGGACCTAACCATACATGATGGAAAGGCAAGTAGGTCAGGAAATTCCAGAAAGACAAAGCAACCTCACAATGTAGTCTTAGTTACTGGATTGCGACTCTCTCTCAGTAGAAACTTATCATCATCAACAAGCAGAGCGACATCAAAATCTATGAAGAAAGTTGAAGACGTTTTAGGTTTAGAAGCAACAATAGAAGAGAATAATTCAAAAATCAAAGTTGAAGTTATAAGAGAAAATGATATAAGTTGTTAGAATCCATGATACCAAGACATCACAAGTTGCGAAGATCCAAGTTTTGAAAGTCCTTCTCTCATGGCCATGTAAATTTTTGTCTTGTAATTTTTTGTTTTCAATAAAAAAAAATGAAAAAGAAAAAAAAAATGAAAAATGAAAAAAAAAAATGAAACATCATTACGTTCTTTTTGTTCAATAAGGCCATAGGGAAGAAGAAATTTATAAGTCAAGCAAGAAATCGAAGAGAAGAGTTAATTGTCAAGGTTCTATGAGGTTCGAGAGTTTATCATCAACAGTTGAAGACCGAAGAAGGCGTTGTTTCTACTAAGCACTGTGAGAGAGTCTAAGAAAGATGCATTTTTGTTGCTTTGTTAGTCTGCTTTCAATCCGGCACAAAATCTTTCTAACACTGGTTTAACTCATCACACGTAATTAGTCCAGCTGTGTAGCAGATGTCCCTCTCATTTTTATCTCTCTCCTAATATTATCCAGCTGTAAAGCAGCGGACGCATCTTACAATGTTTATCTAGTTGTGTAGCGGATATCTCTTTATCTAGCAGTGGTGTGGATGTTTCTCCCCTTTTCTTCAGTCAGCTTTAGAGCTGACACCTTTAGTTTCTCTAGCATTCCACTTACTTGGAGATAGGTTGAGAATATGTTTGTCCTCATAGCTCTTTGGATACTTTTGACCAATTAGGAGTAAAGGTTTTGTGGGTACACCTCTGGTAAACCCTCTGGAGACAACACTCCGCCGCTAGGGCCACCTAGCGGTTTAACGGCCTGCTGCACGTGCTAAGTGTAGTCTTTTTATCTTTTCAAAAATAAATTTTGCTCGAGGACTAGCAAATAATAAGTTTGGGGGTATTTGATAGACACATTTTTGTGTTTAATTTGATCTCAATACTATATATTGTTGGCACTCGAGTTTGTACTAATTTTGGTGTTTTATGTCTTTGTAGGCACCTTTGGAAAATAAACATTTTTTGGAAAATTCGGCTCGAAAAGTTGGTAAAAAACCCCGGAGGACACGTGTTATTCGGACTCTCACCGTTGGATAAGAGGCACCTCAATTACTAAGGGGCATCCCAGGTCACCCCAAAAGGCATCTGCTATTCGCACCCCAGTACAGGATTAGGGGGAGGTCATCTTCTCCATTTGAATTTTGTTTTTGGCGGGAAAATGGAGAACACTTCTGCAGATTTTTGATCGAATTGTTGAACGTGTTCTAGGGAGATTCAATGGCTGATTTTTGGTAGATAGTTGTGATATGGCCTATTAAACACACTGTGGGCATTTGGTTCGACCAGAATTGGCTAGAATCAGCTAAAAAATTCACGGGTTGAAAACAGGGCAGTTCGTGTATATCACGGGTTTCACGTGATTTGTAGAAGATTCAACGTGTTTTGTGCGTGCATGGAAGACCCTCACAGCCTGTTGGAGCGTGAAGGAGTTAAATATGGTAATTTGGAGGCTTGAAAACGCGTAAGAAGATGAAACAGGAAAGAAAATATTCCCAGAAATATTTTCTTTACTGCCGAGTTAAAGAGAATTATATGGAGTGAATGAGCGAGATTCGATGGGTCTGTTGGCTATAAATAGGTTGCTGGGGTTGAGTAGAAGGGGTGTCGAGAGTCTGGGGGGCTGAGGAGATCCAGAGAAGAAGAAATTCGAGTTTTCCCAAACTCGGTTTCTGCTGCTGCTGCTGCTGAAGAACATGAAGAACACGAAGAACGGACCTGCACCAGCAGTCGCTTTTCTAAACGACTCACACCTGTGGGTCGTACATCGGCAGACTTATTTGCTACAGCGTTTGCGACACAGCTGCAGCAGTCTTATTTTGTCACTGAGGGTCGTAGTTCTCCGGTTTGTAACAAATATAATTGTTACAAACCCGATTTTATTATATTTCTCATATTCTCATCATTTGTAAACCATTTTTGAGCATCAATGAAATATTTTGAGAGGTTTTCCAACATGATGAGCGGCTAATTCCCTCGTAACCAAGGCAATGGAGGAAGCTATTCACGCAACATAAATGGGTAACTATTTCATTTAATTATATAATTCACCTAATCGTTGCTTTTGCAGAGTTTTAAATTATTTGAATGATTGTCTTAATTATTTGTTATTTAGTTTGATAGGTTATGCTTGGTTTAATCTCTTGATAATCTATGCTTAAGGTTTACAAATAATGTTTGAGAATCTGTATGATTGATAGTGAATTAAAGATAAAAGAGGAATTAAGGATTGAATAGAGTTTTGAAATATTTATCATTCAATTTTGCATAATAGTGGAATCTAGTGTCTTGGTTACCTCTCGCACCCATTGTTAATATTTTTGTATATATAATTTTATTAAATCTAAAATTCCATTTCCTTCACAAGTCTGAAACGAATCCTATTTACTACAATCACAATCAAAAATCATTATCACGTACCCATTCGCAAAAAATTTCAACTGAGTTCGGTCCGGAGCTAAAGTTTGCGTACCTGTTTGCAAACTGTCGGCTTGTAACCAATGTCCGGAACTTAAGTTTGTTTACCCGTTTGCAAACTTAAGTGGTTCAGGTTCTTAAATCGGTTAAGTATGATTTCATACTCATGAAAAAATACATTTATATATTAAGGTATGCAATCTTTGCAAACCGTGGCTAAAATGTTCATGAACTGATTCTTTTGAATTAATCTGATTTTGCTTTAAATATGTCTTGTATACTTCTATGAGAATATAAAAAATTTAACAACTCTATGAGTAGCACAGTTAGATTCATTTTATTATCAATTGATCTAGAAGTGTTAAGATGAACATAGTTAAGAGAAAAGTTTTCATATGGCTAACTTTGGTTAACTGCTATTGAGCCAACTAAATATACACGTTTAGGTAAGGTTACCCATATCTAAATGAAGGTATATTTCAGTTGTGTGTAACAATCTAAGATCATCTAACGGTGGAAATATATTAGCTTGAATCTTAAATCAGGTTTCATCTAACGGTGAATATTGATTGCTTTGTTCCAAAGTTATCAAACCCTGATTTCAAGACTATATAAAGGAGAACTCTAGCAACTGGGAAACCTAATCCCTACACCTCCTGTGTGATACTAGTTGCGACTAGAGTCGATTCTCCTTTAACCTAGGTTTTTATTAAAACCATTATAGGTTAACGACTTAAAGACTTCATTGGGATTCTGAAGCCAGACCCAACTATTTTCTCTGTAGTTGCGTGTTCTGATCTTACGTTGTTCTATCGTATTGAGTACTATCTTCTCTAAGATTTTCTAAATATTTATCTCCGATAGGTAAGATATAAAAAACAATCACAAATTTATTCGTCTCATTCTTTGTGATTCCACAATAACTTGTTCTACTACCATATAGTTAAGTTATTGTGAGGTGATTAATATTTCTATGCCGTTCTTCGGGAATATAAACCTGGATCATCAATTGGTTCATGTTAACCTTGATTTATAAAAAGACGGAACAAACTTCGTAGGTCTGTGGGAGACAGATTTATCTATTCAAATAGACTTTTCTATGTGAGACAGATTTGTTTATCAAGTCTTCGAATTTGGGTCATAGCAACCCTTAGTTGTGGGTGAGATCAGCTAAGGGAATCAAGTGCGTAGAGTTCTATTGGGATTCAGAGGCATAAGGAACGCGATTGTACCTTAATCAGTGTGAGATCGGTTAGGGCTCAACTACTGTTAGAGAACTGCTCGGTCGAACTCGCATGTGTTGCTATCTCAAGCATGTTTGTCAATGTTAGTGATCAAAACTATAAGTCTTGATTTCTAGCCTATGTATAGATGTCTCGGTCTAGGACATAGTTTGTGCAGTTGAGCTTAGACTTCAAGGCTCTTATCACTTGAAGATGAAGAGCTACTAATGAAAAGGCGAGGGTACCCAAATATACCTCAAGCTAAAACTTTTCCTACCTATAATTCCTTTCTCCGAAAGTGATTGTCTATGGACTGAGTCGAGACAATGCAACTAATCGGTTCACACTTCGTATGATCGTCTATGGATACGAGATCGAGACAATACAACATCGAAGTATGTTTACTTGATAAAAGGTTCGGACTTAACCAAACACAATAGGATTACTTATCAAGTAAATAGGAATTAACATTTGTGTAATTTACTTTAAATTATAATAAAGACAATTATAATTGCGGAAAATAAAAGTAAATGACTGTTTGAGGGTGAAAACGATTTCTGCTGATTTTGGTAATTCCGGGTGTGTGGGTGAGAAACGAATTTAAAGCCTAAACAATGTACTGCAAGGGAGTACTTTAGATTAGAGAGATCAATCTGTACAAATCCGTCCTAAACCAAGAAATGGCCGTTCCAGACTTGCTTCGGTCACAAAGTGAAGGAGAAGGGTTGGTTTTGGGGAGGGAAGCGAAAAAAGTGTTGAGACCAGAATAGTTGATTCTGGAAGAGTAGTTGTTTCACGACTTGTATCAGAAAGTGGGAAGCTAACAGATGGAAAGCTAGCAAATGTTTTCTGAGTGTTGTATTCTACTGACCTGAACTTGTTGTTCGGTGGAAATAGGTAATGCCTATTTATACAAGTCGAAGTGAAACGTACTCTGGTCTCATTAAGAAATGGAAAACGGGTGAGTAAATGGGAGGAGGTGGTAACCGGTAACGCTTGGAATTGATGTTCCATAAAAGAAAGCATTTCACCATTACTCCCTGTATTTACTAACCGCCTCATCCTTATGACACTTTCTTATAATGAGCGTAGTATATGCCGCACGATGTAACCAGCCAAACCAATACCCAATGAGCATCCCCCAGTTTGTGACATGTGTTGATGTCTCGAGTGTTTTCGTGGAAAACATGTAGCATGTTGTTGTTGTCTGGAAAGTTGAGCTTGGGAGACTTTCCGGCTCGGTGGTGACCTTCAACGGTCGAAATTTTGCATCTTAAGAGGAAGGTAGCCGTTGATTATTGCAACCTTTCGTTTGGTAGCCAGTGGCATGAAAGTATGATCAATATGGCTTTAATATGGCCCAGTTTAGGCGCGGCCAAAAGTTAGGGTTTTGGATTTGTTTAGGCGCGACCAAACTAGGGCCAACGGTTGCCATGTGTTAGTTGGTAACCTTGGACGGCTAAGATCTGCATCTTAGATGAAAAAGTGGTCGTTGATTGTTGCAGGACTTCGTTTTGGTAGCCACATAGGGAAGTAAAGCATGGTATGGCGCGGCAAGGTGGTTGGCATGCCATTGGCACATGTGGCATGCATGCCTTGGCGCGGTTTGGCGTGGCCAAAACTAGGGTTTTGGGCCAAAGGTTACCATGCGTTGTTTGGCAACCTTGGACGGCTAGAATTTGCATCTAAGATGGAAGGGTGGTCGTTGATCGTCGCACGCCTTCGTTTTGGTAGCCGCATTGGGAAGGCCGGCATGGTGGGGCCAAGGCCAATGGCTTGGCATAGTGGGGCCAAGGGTTTGGTACAGACGGCTTGGCATGGTGGGGCCAAGGCAAGGTGCGGTTGGCTTGGCATGGTGGGGCCAAGGGTTTGGCATGCCATTGGCGCATGGTGCGGCTAGCATGGTTGGGGCCAAGGAAAGGTGCGGTTGGCTTGGTATGGTGGGGCCAAGGGTTTGGAATGCCATTGGCGCATGGTGCGTCTAGCATGGTTGGCATGCCTTGGCGCGGTAAACGTGGCTGGCATGGTTGGCATGCCTTGGCGCGGAGATGTAGTTGGCATGGTTTTCCATTGGCACAGTGGTGCGGCTGGCATGGTTGGCATGCCTTGGCGCGGAGATGTGGCTGGCATGGTTTGCCATTGGCACAGTGGTGCGGCTGGCATGGTTGGCATGCCTTGGTGCGGAGATGTAGTTGGCATGGTTTTCCATTGGCACAGTGGTGCGGCTGGCATGGTTGGCATGCCTTGGCGCGGAGATGTGGCTGGCATGGTTTGCCATTGGCACAGTGGTGCGGCTGGCATGGTTGGCATGCCTTGGCGCGGAGATGTGAATGCATGGTTTTCCATTGGCACAGTGGTGCGGATGGTATGGTTGGCATGCCTTGCCGCGGTAGCATGAGAATTAGGGTTTGTCATAGATGATGTCGGTCAATGTTAAGGGTTCTGCCGTGGAACATGACACATAAAAAAAAGGTATCCTGGTAATTATTACGTAGGCATGCTGATCGATTCAATAAATGTGATAATGGTCATAGTGATGTCATGTCAGTTGTACGTTTTTACGATTTTAACCCTAAGCTAAAAACCACCATCTACATTAAGTCCCCTGCTTAGGTCGGAACAAGAGCATTGTTGCGAGGTAAGCATAAGATGGTGACGGGCAAGGACAAAAATCGAACTGACATGGAGAGATGGTCAGGAAGGTCTGACTAACCTTTTCGAGAGGTAAGGAGAGTCCATGATCCTCGTGTTTGGCGGCCTTGCGTAGATTCTATTCGTGGTGTAGACCGTAAAGTGGTGAGATGAAGATCATCGGCTTAGTCTGGCTATGCATCACCTTGGATGTTTTAGGGAACATCATGACGCTGGCTTGGCGAGTTGTCGGTGTTGGTATGGCAAGTCATGGCGCGGATGGCTTAGCATGGTGGGGCCAAGGCAATTGCGCAGTTTGGTGAGGCAAAGCATGCGCGGACGGCTTGGCATATGGGGCCAAGACATGGCGCACTCCTGGCGAGGCAAGCATGGCGGATGGCTTGGCGTGGTGGGTCCAAGGCAATGGCGCGAACGGTCTTGGCATGGTGATTGGTCTTCGCGGGCCCGGTTGCCTATTTTCCTTACTTGACTCAAATAGGAAGTCCTTTGCTTATTCAAACTCCCAAGTATCACGCCTATAAAAGGAGGGCTGACCTCTCCTTTTACTTCACACCTATATTTTTTTTATTCTGGCCGTGTGGTAACAGTAAAGCGGACGAGCGAATCTCGGGTATGTCTTCCAACACTTTCTCTTTAACTTGCTTTTTTTTTCGTGTTAGTGCAAACCCTAGCTGTAGGCGTACCTTTTCATGAACTTGTAGAAATGTTGTCCTTCTGTGTTGGTATGAATCCTAGCCGTAGATATGCTTTGCACGAACTTGTAGTAACATTTAGGCGTGAATACCGTAGTGATGTTGGCCGCCTCAATTACCGTGCAAAGTAGGCATGCATGAGCTGGTAATTGTCATTCCCTTCCCACGAAAACCTAGCTTCTAGGGTTTACTCCTTTTTCCTGGTGTGACCGTGTGTATGGTTCCCGTGGTGGGGCACGCCTCCTCAACCGGGAGTAAATTTACTGCTGCAGGGTATGGTCTTGGCATGAGGTGGTGATGCAGGGTCTGTCAGTCACCATTTCTTTGCCTATGCGCATTATGACTTCGAAAAAAATTGGCTTGCGTCCAAGATGGATCTCCTTTGTCTGATAAAATAATTTCCATGCATTTTCCATAATAATTTCTCTTCGTATTGTTCCATTGTAGTTATTTTGAAGGTGGAAGTAGCCTAAGAGAATTTTCGTTAGGATATCATTTGAGAAACGTTCTGCCGTACCGAAAGATGTTGGAAATTCCAAGACAAACATAGATGATGATTTCTTTACAACATCCGCCACGATTAGAAGAAATCATCCCAAGTATGTGTCGATTCTTCTGACTGGTCCTGAAATTGAAGAAAAGGCCCGGTCGGTTCGGCCAGGAGGTGTAATAAGGTTTTGTCTTCAGAGGAAAGAGTATCATGCTTCTCCTATTGGATTTAAAATATATGTGAGTCTGTTGCGTCCTTTTGAGAAATGGATGCGATTCACGATGATCCAGGAATGTGTAAAAGCCAGTTTGACCAAGGCGCAGATCATTGATGTTGTCGCGGCTTCCGCGGTGCTTCAAATTAGGAAAGATATTCCACGCTTGGTTTCTTTTATTTCCAGATGGTGTCCAGACACTCACACGGCCATATGCAGGTGGGGTGAAATGACTATCTCCTTAGAGAGCGCGGCCGTGTTGCTGAACCTTCCTGTAATAGGAAACCTCGATGTCAAATTGTCTGCAGATGAAGAAGAAATGTGCGCCGCTCTGGTTGCAAAATCAAAAGGATTCGTTCGAAAAGAAAACGAGACGAGGTGCTTCTATGGCTGGTGGGTGTCTCAGTGGTTTCTCGATGAGTTGGAGTCGAATCAGAAGAATAGTACGCTTCATGTCGCGGCGTTCTTGGATTTTTGGTTATCCAGAGATATTTTCAATGACGGCTCGGGTAAGAAGGAGATAAGACATGAACTTATCAAGTTTACCTTAAAATTGTCAAAAGTTGTCGTTCTCCCTATTGGCGGCTTATTTCTTGGTTCTCTGTACACACACTTGGATCAGCTGGTCGCGGACATGTGCGCTTCAAATGGTTACATGAAAGTGGATTCGTATATTCATGCCGTCTTTCTCCAAGCGTGGTTGTGGGAGCACTTCGAAAGGTATGCTCCAAAACCGTTGGCCGTACTTCCCGAGTCTTGGGGTGGCTCTAGGATACTGCGTTAGTCGAATAGGCGCCCAAAGATTGGTTCGAAGCTGGTTGTATTCCTTGAAAACTCGCACACGGTCAATTTTCGTCCAAGGGCTCCGATGCATGCGTCCACAACTCAGATCAACACCTTTGCTCCTGCTCCGAGCATGTCTTTGTCTTCTAATAAAGGGGATATGAGTGTTGGAGAGATGGTGTTCATGCGAAGTTGCACGCCCGGTTATGTGCCGTCTTTCTTTCGAGAATCTTGCAAAGCAGTCTCTTATAATATCGATAGGGCGGCTCGGCATATGGGTTTTGACCAAGGGGTCCCGCTTTTTCGTCAGCCGGTTGTTTCAGAAGTCTCGTTTCCAGTTGTTCTCGATGCTATTGTTCTTGTGTCGGGTAAAATCTCCCTTTCCTTCTTGCGGAAATAAATCCATCAACAACCTCCAAATATAACCTATTTTGGCAAGATGAGTTTCTCGTTTTCCCTGGATTCGTGAATGATGTGGCAGAAAACCGTCGCGGTAATCCTTCTCCTGCGGTTTTAGCGGAGCATCAACTGCTGAGGGATACTTATTCGCCCAAGCGAAAATCCGTTAGCCCGAATGCAGATAGTCCCCAAATGAAGGAGAAAAGATCTAAAAGCCGTGCAGATGGTTCCTATTTAATTTCGACAGCCCTACCGACTTTCAGTTCGTCCAATATGCGGGTACGTATGATTTTCCTCTTGACTTTAGTTGGATCGTGTATATCCTTGTTTCTTTCCTGAGTATCCGTCTTTGTATCTTTCCTAGGGTCTCAGCAGCGTGAACGCCTTTACCAAACTTGCAAGTAGTCAGAAAACATCGCTTCTCGAGACGGAGGGTGGCGGTGTGAGCCTATCCATGGCGATGGGGAACCCGAGAAGGATGAAAGCTCAGAGTTCAGTGATGGTGAGAGTAGTTCTTCTGACAACAGTGCTGAATATTCTTCTATCCAGTCTGAAAGCGAATCAGTGAGTCTCCCGCATGTTTTTTTTCTCTTTGGAGAATATCTAATCTGTGATGTCATAGGGGGAACTGTTTCCAAATATGGCCCTGAGACGGAGACTGGTGGTGATACACCTTTGTCTCTAATTGTGGCAGCCGCACCAGGCGACCTTTGAATGGATGTTGATCGAGATGAAAATGTCGTTGTGACTCAGACAATGGAGAGTACTCCAGTGGCCGCAGGTGCAATTGTCGTTAGGAATCCCTTGCAGGTTGCTGATGTAGACGCGGGCGCCACTTTCAACCCTCCATACTTGGTTCCTTATCCGGATTATGTGTTAATCGGGGGATTTGGCGTGCCATCCAAACATGTGGTGTTATACACCAAGATATGGGAAAGCTACGGACATATCGCCACGACTAAGAAGGTTACTAGTCGATTTGCGTTGGTTAAGCGTGTGGAGGAAGATTTGTCTTCGATTGACGACATATGCAACATGACCGGTAATACTGTTTCTGAGGATGTAATCTCGAGCTGGAGGTTCCATCGTGACATGTGTGTAAACTTCGAGTTTAATGTTCCTTGGTTCGTTGAATGTTTCTCTGAGGTTGAAAAGTTGTTGGTCGAAACAGCCGAAGGTCCTTCTGCGGATATGGTAAAGAAGAAGGAAGCGAAAGTCGAAAAATTGTCCAAGAAGCTGAAGTTGAAGAGGGCGGCTCTCCAAAGCACGAATGAGGCTCTTGCTAAGAAGATCAAGCCATTGTTGAAAAACTTTCCTTGAATGTACTTCCGTCTTCTAAACTTCTTATTTTTAGGTTTTTTTTTTGAAAGGCAAATGAAACGCCTAGTTTACGGTTTTGATTTCCTAGATTTTTGGGTTGATAGAAAAATGTTACCTTGAGGGTTTTGGATTATTCTTTTGGAATGAATTGTTTTGGAATGGATTTTTTTGGGAATGATGTTGTCTTGGTTACGATTGCAAGTGACGCAAACATCCCAGGAAAACCATGGAACCGTGAGCATTGTGTGTCGTTAGATGACATGGGGTGAAACATAACATGGCTATCGGTTTCATCATTCCCGTGAAAACTTGAAATAGAAAACCATGTATTTTTTCAAGGTAAGACTTACTCGGTTTTTCAGGTCTCCTGATGAAAACAGAATCTTCCGAGTATAAGACCTAGTTTTACGGGAGGCACCGCCGTGATTGTGGAAAGTCCCCATTCGTCTCATCTGATAATCGAGTCGTCGATCTCTGGTTGCATCGTTCGCTTTTAACCTCTAGGCAGACCCCATCCATCCCTCGGCGTGTCAAGACTGATAATCGGGTCGTCTGGTAACTGAGTCGTCGATCCCTGAGCGGATCGCCTGCTTCTACCGTCTTGATATCTGGGTCGAAGCATGAGATCAATGGTCGAAAATTGACATTGTAACCGAAAGATCAATCTCCCATTGTGGTCGCCAATTATTTGAGGGTGAAAACGGTTTCTGCTGATTTTGGTAATTTCAGGTGTGTGGGTGGGAAACGAATTTAAACCCTAAACAATGTACTGCAAGGGAGTACTTTAGATTCGAGAGATCAATCTGTACAAATCCGGCCTAAACCAAGAAATGTACGTTCCAGACTTGCTTCGGTCACAAAGTGAAGGAGAAGGGTTGGTTTTGGGGAGGGAAGCGAAGAAAGTGTTGAGACCAGAATAGTTGATTCTGGAAGAGTAGTTGTTTCACGACTTGTATCAGAAAGTGGGAAGCTAACAGATGGAAAGCTAGCAAATGTTTTTTGAGTGTTGTATCCTCCTGACCTGAACTTGTTGTTCGGTGGAAATAGGTAATGCCTATTTATACAAGTCGAAGTGAAACATACTCTGGTCTCATTAAGAAATGGAAAACGGGTGAATAAATGGGAGGAGGTGGTAACCGGTAACGCTTGGAATTGATGTTCCATAAAAAAAAGTGTTTCACCATTACTCCCTGTATTTACTAACCGCCTCATCCTTATGACACTTTCTTATAACGAGCGTAGTGTATGCCGCACGTTGTAAACCGCCAAACCAATACCCAATGAGCATCCTCCAGTTTGTGACATGTGTTGATGTCTCGAGTGTTTTCGTGGAAAACATGTAGCATGTTGTTGTTGTCTGGCAAGTTGAGTTTGGGAGACTTGCCGGCTCGGTGGCGACCTTCAACGGTCGATATTTTGCATCTTAAGAGGAAGGTAGCTGTTGTTTATTGCAACCTTTCGTTTGGTAGCCGGTGGCATGAAAGTATGATCAATATGGCTTTAATATGACCCAGTTTAGTCGCGGCCAAAAGTTAGGGTTTTGGCTTTGTTTAGGCGCGACCAAACTAGGGCCAAAGGTTGTCATATGTTAGCTGGTAACCTTGGACGGCTAAGATCTGCATCTTAGATGAAAAAGTTGTCGTTGATTGTTGCAAGCCTTCGTTTTGGTAGCCGCATAGGGAAGGACGGCATGGTATGGCGCGGCAAGGTGGTTGGCATGCCATTTGCACATGTGGCATGGCATGCCTTGGCTCGGTTTGGCGTGGCCAAAACTAGGGTTTTGGGCCAAAGGTTACCATGCGTTGTTTGGCGACCTTGGACGACTAGGATTTGCATCTAGGATGGAAGGGTGGCCGTTGATCTTCGCACGCCTTCGTTTTGGTAGACGCATAGGGAAGGCCGGCATGGTATGGCGTGGAAAGGTGGTTGGCATGCCATTGGCGCGGTTTGGCGTGGACAAAACTAGGGTTTTTGGTCAAAGGCTACCATGCGTTGTTTGGCGACCTTGTACGGCTAGGATTTGCATCTAGGTTGGAAGGGTGGCCATTGATCGTCGCACACCTTCGTTTTGGTAGCCGCATAGGGAAGGCCGACATGGTGGGGCCAAGGCCAATGGCGCGGATGGCTTGACATAGTGGGGCCAAGGGTTTGGTACGGACGGCTTGGCATGATGGGGCTAAGGCAAGGTGTGGTTGGCTTGGCATGCCATTGGCGCATGGTGCAGATATCATGGTTGGCATGCCTTGGCGCAGTAGACGTGGCTGGCATGGTTTTCCATTGGGACAGTGGTGTGGCTGGCATGGTTGGCATTCCTTGGCTCGGAGATGTGGCTGGAATGGTTTGCCATTGGCACAATGGTGCGGATGGCATGGTTTTCCATTGGCACAGTGGTGCGGATGGCATGGTTGGCATGCCTTGGCTCGGAGATGTGGCTGGCATGGTTTGCCATTGGCACAGTGGTGCGGCTGGCATGGTTGGCATGCCTTGGCGCAGAGATGTGGCTGGCATGGTTTTCCATTGGCACGGTGGTGCGGCTGGCATGGTTGGGATTCCTTGGCGCGGAAATGTGGCTGGCATGGTTTTCCATTGGCACAGTGGTGCGGCTGGAATGGTTGGCATGCCTTGGAGCGGTAGCATGAGAATTAGGGTTTGGCATAGATGATGCCGGTCAATGTTAAGGGTTCTTCCGTGGAACATAACACATAAAAAAAAAGGTACCCTGGTAATTCTTACGTAGGCATGCTGATCGATTCAATAAATGTGCTAATGGTCATAGTGACGTCATGTCAGTTGTACGGTTTTACGATTTTAACTCTAAGCTAAAAACCACCATCAACAATAACACAACAAGATTTTGTTAATGAGAAAACCGCAAATGCAGAAAAAACCCCGGGACCTTGTCCAGAATTGAATACTCTCAGGATTAAGTCGCTATACAAAATAAGCCAACTTCATATAGTTGAGACCAAGCAACTAAACCTACAGTTCACCTAGTTCCGTCTGTATTCCCACGCCTCCAACTTATGAATAAGTTACGTACTTGGAACAATTCCTTTGGTTCGTATTCCAAATAGTAAAGGAACAACAAATATGTTCGGTAGCAACTCACTTCAACCAAGTGATATGAGTTCGACAAAGGCTCTTCTGTTTATCTCATATAAACTCTTTTTTCAGGTTCTAAGATCTATCTTATTCTCAACTACCGAAGTAATTGTTAAGATTTTGCAATCAATACTTTTAATAACAAAGAATTATATTGATGCCGATCTACACAACTAATCAATCTAATTTATCACAAGGATAAACCGATTATAGTTGGATCCTCTATACCGAAACAAGTATTGTGCACACCAAAGATTATGAACCCCAAATCAGAAATCTTCAATATCTTCTTTGTCTTCAAATCTTCTTAGATCTTCAATAAACACCTGCACACAACAACTTGAATATCTTGTGATCAATCACGCACAGAACAGAGTCTGTTAACAATGGATTATCACAAGACGTCTTTAGATATACAAACAGTCTAAAGATCCATGTCGAAACTTCAATCTAGTTTGAGTGAATTTTATATCAGAAGAGAAGATTCTCAAGCATAAACAAACTAGGTGCAATCAAAGTTCAACCAGCGTTAGTCAATCGAAAACAAAAGATAAACCGCAATTATCTAGTTTCTCACCAACGGTACTAAAAAGTGTTCTCAATCCCAAAGAAGACTTTAAACTGAGCGTCCGTGAGAGATTTTTCCTAATTAGGTTACTCTCCTCTCCGAATAGGCTGCTTCACCAGTAACAACACAACTGAGGAAGTTTGCTGTCACGAAGGATTAGTTTGCTAGAAATGAAAACTTCAAGTATTTATAGACAGGGAAGTTTGGACACCAAGGAATTTCCATAACCGAAAATATTCTCAAGATATTCAATAAAGTCCAGATTCGGTTTTCATAATTCCTAGAAATGCTCTGTCCAAAATAATGACCAAAAATCTCTTTGGAAAATCTCTAACTAGTAAATGCACATTACTAATTCTCATTTTCCTAAAATAAAATTAACAACCTTAATTAAAAGATTCTTAACCTATATATGTTTCGATCCTGGGATTTTCTTCCTTTAACTATTAAGGAATAACTTTGAAAAATTAAAGATAAGCGTTTACTACACGTGTTCAAAGTATGTCGACATCCTTACTTTGCAAGTCTTGTTTCATACTTACAATCTTGAAACCGATTTTCCACACTTCCAAACAAGTTTAGAATTGGTTCATCTGACTTTCAAGAACTATGTGATTAATCAAGAACACTCAATCACAAATCATGGGTTTAACAGTTCTACCAAAATAAGTTTCGGTTCTACCTCAATATGAGTACTGTGTATAGTCACACTAGATTTAGAAAATTCGGTTGACTAGGTACTATTAGAGCATTCTTCGGTCGAACTCGCATGCGTTTCTATCTCAAGCATGTTTGTCAAGTTTAGTTGTCAAAACTATATGTCTTGATTTCTAGACTACTTATAGATAAGTCTCAGTTTAGGACAGTTTAGTGTAGTTGAGCTCCAGACTCCATGGCGATTATCTTACGAAGACGAAGAACTACTCAAGGAACCAGTGGAACTTCATCCGACTAAAAGGTATGTGGAGACTTGAACTTATCTATCACTCAAAAGTCTATTTACCCTATCTCCTACTCTTGAGACAAAGTCGTATAAGTATGATAGTTTTCATACATAGACATTTTCTATTTCGAGCGGAGTTTACTCGCCTATATTTTTCTCGAAATATGTGTTGGTAAGCTTTCGCTTTAACCACTTTTCATCTTAACCCGTGATAAAAGTCATGATAACATTTCAATCTTGAAAATAGCTTTGATGACGATAGTTGTGAATAACGACTGTTATAACATTATAGAAGAATGTTTCAATGATTGAAGTGTAGAGTTGAGATAACGTAACCAACTATGAATATAAACATAGTGTGTTCACACATTAGTGTATAAATCCATGTGCCGGAAACCAAGTGTGTGCATATGTGCGCATACGGTATTAGTGAAGGAGACAGGTTGGGTAGGCGTACCAGCGGAAGTTTTCGAACCGAAAATTTCTGCTGAGTTTGTAAGTTTGCAAACTGTTAAACCAGTCACCTTAGGTAAGCATACCCGTACGCGCGCCCACGGAAGTTTTCGAACCGAAAATTTCGGCTGAGTTTCTAAACTCAAATCCGGTAGCTATGATACACGTACACGTACCCAAACTGGTTATATTTCTCAAATCGGAAGTTCATGAACTTAAACAATAAATAAATAAGGAATGCAACCTTTGCAAACCATGGCTATATTTTTCATGAATTGATTCAAGTGAATCAAACCGATTTTATTTCAATTATGTCTATTCATAAAGACCTAATCAATTGAACAACTCTTCAACTAGTTCTTATGAGTCATTTGAACTAGTTATGTGAAGAAGATGAATATGGTGAATATGGAAGTACTCATATGGCTAACCATTGGTTAACTATTTGTGAACCAACTAAGTGTACACGTTTAGGTACGGTTACTCAAATCTAAATGAAATACATTTCATTTGTGTGTGACAAGCTAAGTTTCGATCTAACGGTTGAAAGATATTAGCTTGGTTAAATCAGGTTTTTCATCTAACGGTGAATATTGAATGGTTTGTTACCAAGGTAACATGGATTGCAAACCCTGATTTGAAACTATATAAAGGATACATCTAGCAACTGGAAAAACTAATCCCCATACCTCCTGTGTGATACTAGTTGGTTTTGCTAGAGTTGATTCTCCTTTAACCTTAGGTTTCTTCTCGAGACCCTGTAGGTTAACGAATGAAAGACTTCATTGGGATTGTGAAGCCAGACGAAACTACTTCTCTTGTAGTTGAGCGATATGATCTTTCCATTTTCTATCATACGAGTTCAATTGAATAATTGACTTGAGATTATATCTCCGATAGGGAAAGATAAAAATAAATCACAAACATCTTCGTCTCATCGTTTGTGATTCCGCAATATCTAGTTTCGCTACCATACGATTTAGATTATTGTGAGGTGATTGATAATTCTAGGCTGTTCTTCGGGAACATAAGTTCGGGTTATCAATTGGTTCCTGTTCACCTTGATTTTATCAAAAAACAGAACAAAACTCTTAGGTTTATCTGTGGGAGACAGATTTATCTTTTATCATAGACTTTTATGTGTGATACAGAATTGTTTATTAAAGTCTTTGACTTTGGGTCGTAGCAACTCTAAGTTGCGGGTGAGATCAGCTAAGGGAATCAAGTGCGTAATATCCTGCTTGGATCAGAGACGTAAGGAGCGCAATTGTACCTTGAATCATTGTGATATTGATTAGGTTTCAACTACAGTACAGACCGAAGTTAGTTTGTAGTAAGCTAGTGTCTGTAGCGGCTTAATACAGTATGGTGTTCAATCTGTACTAGGTACCGGGGTTTTTATGCATTTGCGATTTCCTAGTTAACAAAATTCCTGGTGTCTATGTTATTTCTATTCAGCATTATATTTTGTTATATAATTGAAATATCACAGGTTGTGCGTTAATATCAATCAATTAGAATATCCAACCTTTGGTTGTTGATTTAAATTGATTGATATTTGGATATTGGTCTTTGGTACCATCCAAGTTTATCTCTCTAGTATTTGATAAAGACTCGCAGATTTCCATTTGCTTGAGTAAAGATCAAATTGAGAGATTGAGATATTAACTCTTTGATATACTTTTTCTAGATTGAGTCTGACTGTCTAGTTGATTCTCTAGAAGGTATATTGGAGTTAGTCCATACAGATTGCTAATCGAAATATTGGGTGAGGTTGTTAGACCCCCGCTTTTTCAATTGGTATTAGAGCAGGAAAACACGTTCAAGACCTTAAAAGTCTGTGTTTATAGCGATCTGAATCTATGGATAGAGGTACTATCTCTGATAAACGTGTCACCAGAAATTAAAATTTTGTTTCCATAAAGTCTATTAAAGAGAAAGATTTGTCAATCTCAAATATAGAAGAACCCAGTATTCCAAGGAAACAGACATACATTGACAAGTGTTATCCTGACTGCCTAGCTGATGAGTCTGACTCTGAAGTTGAAAGGAATACAGCCAAGGAGAGTGCAGTGATTCTAAAATTTGTTAGAATCCAGGCTGATAATGTCATTCGGTTGAAACACAAAGTCAATGCTCTTGTTTGTATGGTAAATAAGCGTGACTCCCTTCTAAAAATCATGCGTGAGGAAAACACTCATGTCTGTCCTTCACAGAATTGTGAGAAAAAACCCATTAAGGATGATTTAGAAACTGAACTTCTTTTGAGTAAACTCTCTATTCAAGAATGTTCCAAAGAGTCCAATATACCAATCATTTCTGATTTAACTAGAAAAATTTCTAGTTCAGAAGTAAATTCAAAATCCCTTCCTGTTGAAAAAGATGTGATTGTGTCCTCCTCCAATCAAGGAATGTTTACATCACATGGAAGGAAGAAGTCTCCCAACGATGGTTTTAAGACTGTTTCCTCTCATCACTCCGATGATCAGAAAATATGTCTATTGTGTGATTCACAAGGACATACTGAACAAAAAGAGGAATTCCAGGTTGAATAACAATTCCATTGTCCGTATTCAACACACCTTAGACTTGATTATCAAAGGTGTAACTGACATTCGTACGTCAAAACCAATTGGTTTTAGTATTCACCCTATGTATTGTACCAGGAAAGTCAGTTCGATATGTTCCTCAGATGTTCAAATGTGAAACAGTCTTCCTAAATAATTCCGTCAAAGAAGAACTCATGAATCTTCTTATGAGAAAAAGGGAGATAATGTTGGTGTTGATGTGAAAAGGGTACCAGAAGAAGGAAGAGAAACAGGAAATTCGAAGGACATACTGAAAATGATAATAAAAGAGTATAAAGAGATCATCAACAGGCTGTCAATTCCCTCTGGTCTGATTCCCTCAGGTAAGAACCCATACTATGCACACTATTTTGATAATAGTAGATTCTACAATAAGTTTTCACATCATAATGGTTTTTCTCCAAAGTCTCGCAAAAAGAAGGATTACGAAAATCAATATTCATTTAATGAGCCAAAGGCTCATACTTGTGTTAATTAATCACAAGGTTGAAATCTCACTTACAAAAATCCTAGTTGATTGAGAATTATATAGGTATACTTTTGGTAAAGTGTCTCTGATTATCTACCTAATTTATTATCGTCCTTAGATGGATTATCAGTTACAAATCACTTTACATAAGTATTTTTTTTGCTAGCTAAAACGCTTGGTTTCTGCCTTGCTTCTAAGTATTGTGCAGTCTGTTTTCACAATTAGCCTTTCTTGTTTAGGGTTTTGTGGACCCTACTATCTATGGGTACACTTACGGTTTCTGGGTGTCTGAACAAACCGGTCTTGTAAAACCCTAAGTCTTTTCGAAATCGTTTATATACCCTTCCTATTGAGTTGAGATATCTCACTCTAGGCTTCCTATTATCAATGGCTTCTTCTTCATGTTCTTGAGATTTACCTGAAGACTTCGTTGATAATGCGGTGTATTTCGAGTTCAATAAAAAGAAAGGAACCTTTGTTGAAGTTGAAGGATCTTTTCCTGATTCTCCTGATTCTTACTCAGAAATTAGGGAGAAGATTCCAGCTGATGTGGTTCTTGACATTCAGCAACTTGTTAATGCAAAGAAGTGTCTTGATATGGTAAGATCTGAGTTGAAAAAGGTTAATCCTGACCTTGGTCTCATGAAAATTAAATCATGCAAAATATCTTCCCAACAAGGATATACTCTCTGAATATGCAGAGGATGCTGTTGATCACAAGCTCAAGGATCTCAAGACTCATGAGGATCCCAAATTGGCTAATTGATGATAGTTCGTGTTCGGTTAACACAGTTTCTTCATCTTGTTTTTCTTTTTAGCTGATAGATTCTTTTTATCGAGTGAAACTTCTTAAGAGAATTTTATTCTTGTTTTTGTTTAAGAAGGATAACTAGGGTTTGGAATAGACATTATTGTGAGTACACACAACTATGTCCAACGTTTTCATCTTGCAATGTTTTTAGATTTATTTATTTAAATTCTAAAGTGATTTGGAAGATGATGTTTGCAGTATTAATTTTTATGGTTTTATATATTGAAATATGTTATGGGATATGTGTGTTTGCGTCTGTGAACTATTATTGTCTTGTACGATGTCAAAAGTTATCTCTTTCATATGTCGATATGCATGTATTGATACAAGATCGACAAACTTTTGACAAACAAAAGTTAAGCCTATTATGTCAATTCTTTGATGAAAGATAGGTTAAAATATTTTGTTTACAAAGATTATGTCTATTGTATGTCATTGTGAAAATAGTGATGAAGACAGAATGAATCTTTGTATATTCCGCAGTATTGATCTTCCCTGATCCATATTTTATGTATATACCGTGCGGCTCCATAAAATTTCTTATGTGAGCATTTCCAACTAAATAATCATAGACTCGTTTGTGATTAATTTGGTTGAGTATTCCGATTAAATTAATTATAGGTTCTCTTGTGATTAGTTTGATTGAGAATTTTTGGATACAAAATCATTTTGTGGTTTTTGGTGTCCAAAGAAATCCTTCTTTTCTTGTAAAAGTAAGGTCGCTCTTGTTGTTCTTTCGGGAATGACATCAAATGGGGGAGAGTTCTTTTGAAATTGCGCTTAATTTCCATATCTTTGTGGGGAGTGCGGCTGTGGAATATTTTAGGGGTTATCTTGTATCTTTATAAACTCCTTGATGAATGCATTTAGCTTCGGCTTTATGATTGCATCTAAACAAGTTGATATGTACTTTTCTTTGGTCTTGAAGCATCTCCGTGGAAATTTCATTAGGATCCCATTTTCATACCTTTGCCAATTTTATTGACAAAAAGGGTGAGAATTAATATGTAGTTCACACTACAAATACATATGGTTTACGTGTTTACGGATCATTATGTAAGGGGGAGTGGTTTTCATGTTGATATGAAAGTATTGACTAAGGGGGAGTGATACATATCATCATAGTATTGTTGTCGAATTTGTGATATAAGAACTTTGATACTGTGCAATAATACTGTGACATTGTATAACAATGATCGAGAGCTTTTGTTTTCTCATTGTTATGGCTACGGATATTCAACAACTATGATGTTGAACTGAACATCTATGGAATCATGGGAGTACTTCGAAAAGACGAAGTTTTCGAGTAATGTTGAAGCACCAAGGAGATCAAGCATGTGGACGAGAAGCTACAAAGTTTTATTTATTTTGTTTTCCATATGTATTGATAGTGTTGCCACTAAAATTGACAAAGGGGGAGATTGTTAGAGCATTGCTCGGTCGAACTCGCATGCGTTTCTATGTCAAGCATGTTTGTCAAGTTTAGTTGTCAAAACTATATGTCTTGATTTCTAGACTACTTATAGCTAAGTCTCGGTTTAGGACAATTTAGTGTAGTTGAGCTCCAGACTCCATGGTGATCATCTTACGAAGACGAATAACTACTCAAGGAACCAGTGGAACTTCATCCGACTAAAAGGTATGTGGAGACTTGAACTTATATATCACTCAAAAGTCTATATACTCTATATCCTACTCTTGAGACAAAGTCGTATAAGTATGATAGTTTTCATACATACACATTTGCTATTTCGAGCCGAGTTTACTCACCTATCTTTTTCTCGAAATATATGTTGGTAAGCTTTCACTTTAACCACTTTTCATCTTAACCCATGACAAAACTCATGATGACGTTTCAATCTTGAAAATAGCTTTGATGACGATAGTTGTGAATAACGACTGTTATAACATTATAGAAGAATGTTTCAATGATTGAAATGTAGAGTTGATATTACGTAACCAACTATGGATATAAGCATATATAGTATGTTCGCACATTAATGTATAAATCCATGTGCCGAAAACCAAGTGTATGCATATGTGTGCATACGGTATTGGTGAAGGAGACAGGTTCGAAAACTTCTGCTGAGTTTGTAAGTTTTCAAACTGTTAAACCAGTCACCTTAGGCACGCATACCCAGACGCGTACCCACGGAAGTTTTCGAACCGAAAATTTCTGCTGAGTTTGTAAACTTAAATCTGTTATCTATGGTACACGTACCCGTACGCATACCCAAACTGGTTATATTTCTCAAATCGAAAGTTCATGAACTTAAACAATAAATCAATAAGGAATGCAACCTTTGCAAACCGTGGTTATACTGTTAATAAATTGATTCAAGTGGATCAAACCGATTTTGTTTCAATTATGTCTATTCATAAAGACCTAAGCAATTGAACAACTCTTCAACTAGTTCTTATGAGTCATTTGAACTAGTTATGTGACGAAGATGAATATGGTTAATATGGAAGTACTAATATGGCTAACCATTGGTTAACTATTTGTGAACCAACTAAGTATATACGTTTAGGTACGGTTACTCAAACCTAAATGAAATACATTTCATTTGTGTGTGACAAGCTAAGTTTCGATCTAACGGTTGAAAGATATTAGCTTGGTTAAATCAGGTTTTTCATCTAACAGCGAATATTGAATGCTTTGTTACCAAGGTAACTTGGATTGCAAACCCTGATTTGAAAACTATATAAAGGAAATATCTAGCAACTGGAAAAACTAATCCCCACACCTCCTGTGTGATACTAGTTGGTTTTGCTAGAGTCGATCCTCCTTTAACCGTAGGTTTCTTCTCGAGACCCTGTAGTTTAACGGCTGAAAGACTTCATTGGGATTGTGATTCCAGACGAAACTACTTCTCTTATAGTTGAGCGATCTGATCTTTCCATTTTATATTGTACGAGTTCAGTGAATAATTGACTTGAGATTATATCTCCAATAGGGAAAGATAAAAAGAAATCACAAACATCTTCCTCTCATCATTTGTGATTCCGCAATATCTAGTTTCGCTACCACACGATTTAGATTATTGTGAGGTGATTGATAATTCTAGGTTTTTCTTCGGGAATATAAGTCTGGGTTATCGATTGCTTCCTGTTCACATTGATTTTATCAAAAAACGGAACAAAACTCTTAGGTTTATCTGTGGGAGACAGATTTATCTATTATCATAGACTTTTATGTGTGATACAGATTTGTTTATTAAAGTCTTCGACTTTGGGTCGTACCAACTCTTAGTTGTGGGTGAGATCAGCTAAGGGAATCAAGTGCGTAGTATCCTGCTGGGATCAGAGACGTAAGGAGTGCAACTGTACCTTGAATCAGTGTGATATTGATTAGGGTTAAACTACAGTCCAGACCGAAGTTAGTTTGTAGTAGGCTAGTGTATGTAGCGGCTTAACACAGTGTGGTTGTCAATCTGGACTAGGTCCCGGGGTTTTTCTGTATTTGCGGTTTTCTCGTTAACAAAATTCCTGGTGTCTATGTTATTTCTATTCAGCATTATATTTTTTATATAATTGAAATATCACAGGTTGTGTGTTAAGGTCAATCAATTAGAATATCCAACCTTTGGTTGGTGATTTAAATTGATTCACACTTGGATATTGGTCTTTGGTACCATCCAAGTTTATCTCTCTAGTATTTGATAAAGACTCACAGATTTCCATTTGCTTGAGTAAAGATCAAATCGTGAGATTGAGATATTAACTCTTTGATATACTTTTTCTATATTGAGTCTGACTGTCTAGTTGATTCTATAGAAAGTATATTGGAGTTCGTCCATACAGATTTCTAATCGAAATATTGGGTGAGGTTGTTAGACCCCCGCTTTTTAAGGTACTAGGATCAGTTCCCCACATATATGGTATCTAACTTGAATATGTTGCACATGTCCATAGGACCGGTTCCCCTTTGCCTAAAAACGTATTGCACATGTCCATAGGATCGGTTCCCCTTTCTGCTATAAACTTTCTGCACCCCATACAAGGATCAATTCCCCTTTGTGATGTGTTGCACCTCTTACTAGGATCGGTTCCCCTTTACCCAGAGTTGGTCTTACACAAATTACAAACTCGATCATACCATCTTAGGTGATTACTTAAGATCGGTTTCACTAATAAAAGTCATACCAATACAAAAGTCAGGCCTTTGTGAATAGTTTTACCAAGAACAAACAAGTCATGAGAGGTTATACTAATCACACATATTGGTTGCCAAAAGATATGCAATGAATAAAAATACCAATAATGCCTGGCGATTTCCTTTTCGATTCACAAAACAAGTTCATGAATTTACTTCCTTAAAACACATGTAAAACATTGTTTCCTCGAATGAAATCCTCACCCCATACCCATACATAATCACAATAGCATTCAAACGATTATGTCGATGTCTTATCTACAAAAGTTTAATGGTTAAGCAATAAACCTCGTATTGTATTCCTTAATACAATGTTTATCTAGAGTTTATTCATGCTTCACAGTTTTGTTTTCAATATGCACGACTTGAAAGATACGATAGGGAGTGAAACAGTTCAAGTCAAATATCACTAACCTTAAGTGGAAGGATCATGTTGTCGTTGTAGCTCCTTGCTTCTTCACTTCTTCAAGTCTTCGCAATACTTGTAATGTCTCATATCCTAATACTTTCAAGCTAACCTATACAAAGTTGACTCTAGTACATAATCAAGCGACTCTTTAAATGAGTTTTGATTCACTAAAATATGAAAACCAAACTTGACATACCAACGATTGGTGGGTTCAACCGAGTTACGCTCTAACAATCTCCCCCTTTGTCAATTTTAGTGACAAAACTCTTTCATCATATAGATAAACAAATTACAAGAATTCATTACACATATGCTTGATTCCTGAATTCAACGACACAATAACCTGTATACATTCAATCCTTTAAATGTCGTTGTTTACATTATAATAACAAAGCTAATACTCCTCCTAAAGGTAAGATAGGTAGATTTTCAATCCGCACGTCTTTGTTATTCACATGGTAATGATATGTTACTCCCCTTTAGTCTATGCTTTCACTCTTTAGTTAGATAAACGTTTAAGCACCAATGTCCTTTCCCTTAGTGATACCAATCAATATACATCAATGCCAGTATCACTTGTTTACTCCACATATTTCTCCCCCTTTATGTCACAAAATGACAAAGAAACGGAAAAATAAAGGACAAACCGAAAGCATCTTGCAAATCTCAAAAGACTTGCAACCTATAGAGTTAAGCACGAGGGTTCCACACACCACTTTTGATAACCAACATCAAAACCGAAATTACAAGTAGTTTTAATTTGATATGTCATTAAGGAAACAATTGTCTGAAACAATTTTCCCTACTAGTTTAGCAAACCAAAAAAAACTAAGCACCTTAGTTCCTTTGCTAAACCGATTGTACAAATACAATCGCTTCATTCGATAAGACTAAAATAAAGATAACTCTATTTTTCTCATCAGGTTATAATTATCCATATAACTTAGACCTTTAAATTTTAAACAAGACAAGTACTAGGTTAGTTAACTAGCATTTCTTGTTAAGGCATTCGATTAGACTTGAATAACCGAAACCTCCACTTTCATAAGTTTAACTAAGATCAGAATTGACTTAGTTTTTCTTATCCGAAATCGAATTGGACTAAACAACTCATCTCGTAAACTTTTTCTTTCATTAAGCCATAAATAATTCATACAAACCAAATAAATCAACTTGCATAATTATTCACCTCAACTGGAAGCAATTGAAACAACATAGACATTAAAGCACCGCAATTGCACCGAAATTTTGTAAGCCTAAACAATTGATACCACACAATAAAGCAAGATAACAATAGTTTTTCTTAACCAGAAACAATTGAATCACACACACATCCATACACAAGTAATGGAAACATCAATTGTACCGAAATTTTTTTAAGCAAAAGCAATAAATATATGAAATAAAATCAGGATTTTCTTAAACAGGAAAACAATTAACTAACAAGATTGTTACCTCAAATTTCGCATCCTCTTCTCCAATATGTTTGCATATTCGTCCAGGGAGAATTGATATCGAAATATCATAATGTTGTCATCCTTATGAAAAACAAAAGAATAACAACAACCAACCTTTACCATAGAAAGGTTGAAAATCAGTTTTAACAATTGCAAGCAAAATTTGAAAACCGCCGAAACACATATGCTTTTATGCTAAACCAAAACCGATTCAACATATTTTGACTTTTTCACATATTGTTTCTATCAGAACCCCTCATGATCCTTTGATAAAGCCTACCAACATGGGCTAGAACTTAATCCTGCTAAATCAAAAAGTCACCCAAACCATAAGGGTTCACAACATTATGAGATCGAATATCAAGGTTAGAAAACCCAAATCAAACATCCCATAAACATACATAGCAAAAATATAAAGCATTCGAGTACAGGCAATGTAAATCAAAAACTATCACAAGAAAATTATAAATCAAATAATTTTATTCATAATAAGATAGTTTTATTCATAATAGACTTTATTGAAATAATCAAAAGCTAATGTTTATTCTCCTTTTTCTTTTTGCAACTCAATCATATGGAAGAACATTCCTTGAGACTAAGTAATTTTTGTCGCTCTTCTTCAATTTCAGATTCTTGGTTCCAAAACTCTGATTCAAGTTTTTTGAATTCCTTTAAGAGTTTCTGGATCTTTTCGAGCAGCAAAGCCCAGCTGTTTCTGAAAACAGTCAAGTTGTTTACCAAGATTTTCAAGATGACCAAGAAGAGACTTGTTGTTGGAATTTGATATAATTCTTTTAATAACTTCATAGTGGGTTTGTGCCCCAATCATTTGACTTATAGTCCTATTAGTCACAGTATTAATGCTCACCATATCATCAAAGTCATCTCCTCCAATCAGTTAACAGATTTTGGTGATTATGCACGAAAAACCGAGATGTCTCTTGATACCAGAAGATGAGATAGAGTCTGATATCTTGATCATTTGGCTGACAATGATACCACAGAGATCTGAGAATCTTCTTTTAACAGAAAATAGATAAATTTTGCGAACATCTTTGCAGATGGGGAAAAACGATTTGCTGGTTTTTACGGAATCGAGGAGATGATCGTGCGGAGGAGACTCCTTGAACCGAGAAAATGCTCAACCTCACACAGATGCACTGCAAGAAGGGAGTGCTTCAAGTTCGAGAGATCAATTTGTAGGACTCCAGCCTAAACCAATATAATGGTCGTTCCAGAGTCAATTCGGTCACAAGAGAAGATGGTTCGATCTGTAGGAGGGAAGCTGAGAAATATGTGAGATCAATGGTGATCGAGATTGTAGGTGTGTTTTGTATTCTGCGTAAAAAAGTTATGGATGATTGAATTTACTCAGTTAAGAGTGGTTGCTCAGACGATGAGTTCGTGTAGACGAAAGATTGCCTATATGAACTTGTCGAGAAATTCTTGTCTGTGTCAATCATGATTCAGAGGCCTTTTAAATATTGCTGAATTGAAAATACCATGATCCCATGAAGTGTAACAGTTGCTGGAG
Organism: Papaver somniferum; assembly: GCF_003573695.1. NCBI lineage: Eukaryota > Viridiplantae > Streptophyta > Magnoliopsida > Ranunculales > Papaveraceae > Papaver > Papaver somniferum. The sequence goes on from NC_039363.1 coordinate 51,877,819, forward strand.
TCAAAGAGTGGGGAAGTGTAAAATCGTGTTGAAACCAGTTGCTCGTCGTGCGGAGACTTGGTTAACTTTCCACCCACTACTTTGCTAACTCCTCCAACTGATTGCACGACTTGCTCACATTCTCACCGTGTGTATGAACACACGTGCGGTAGACTGCCAGACCAAAACCCTAGTTAATATCCCCTCATGTGACACGGTTGATATCTCATGAATGTGGAGTCTGCAAGACAGACGTGTATTTAGTTAGTCAGTTGCTGACTTTATGGGACTATGAGTCCTTGTATTGCTGAGTTGAACATAATTTGCAAATGTTCTGAGACTCATGAATCGAACATGTCTGCTGAGACAGAAAATATCATTGTCGAATAAATGTTGATAACCTGAGCAAATTGTGCTGCTGAATCGTTGAATATTGATAGTTGAACCAATATTCCTTAGTCTGAGCAAATGTTGCTCATCTGATGAATTATTGAATATTGATAGTTGAACCAATATTCTTCAGCATGAACAAATATTGTTCATTTGAGAGAATGTTGATCATTTGATGAATTGTTGAATATTAATAATTGAACCAATATTCTTTGGTGTGAGCAGATGTTACTCATTTAAACAAATGTTGCTCGTCTGAGCAAATGTTGATTTAAGATGCTGGCATCTGAGCCAAGCATAATTATTAAAATGTTGACCACGGGATCAACGTAAAATTCTTAATGTTTAAATCTGCTCAGAATTATGTTTTTTGCAGAGCTCTGGATTCGAAACCCTAATTTTGATGAATTGCTGAATTGATGATTTATTGAAAACCGTTCATGATATGAAGGAGGGACCGGCTACATGGGATGATGAATCGACCATGTAGCTCCCAGATGCTCAAGTGAGCAAAATACCAAAGTCTCTTGTAGGCCAGTTGGTGAAAAGATGATTAAATGCTGGTTTAATCATTTATTAAAATAGTGCTCGTGTGAGCGTCAGGTAGTAAAACCTGATTATGGAGAGATGAGGGACCGACCAAGGGGGCATGAGATCGGCCCTTGGTGATCATGGGACCAGCTGATGGTCGTTTGAGCAAACTCCAAGTTGTTTGGGAAGAGTTTGGACCCAATATGAGCAATTGAGCAAATTAGGTCAAAATTGTTAAAACACGTGGGACCGGCTCTTTGCAAGCCTCATGGCCAGCCTTGGTCGGTCAAGGATACATGCTCGTGTCACCATAATGTCCGCGTCTCAGTCTTGAGAGTTTCGTTATTTTCTGATGCGCGTTTGAGCAACATTTTGAGAAAATATGAAGGATTCAGGGTTTTGCTGAAACTGGGGAATCTTCATGAGATGATGAAAAAATAATTAATAAAATAGGGAATTGCAAGTTGTGGGATCGGCCACGACTAGGGGATGACCGGACAACTAGCAATCTCGGTCCCGCAACACCTTTCCCAATTTTATGTATTTTTCCTGATGTGAGGGAAATATCATGAAACTGAGGAATTTCATGAAGTTAAGGAATTTCCATGAGATTATGGAAATAATAATAATAAAATAGGGAGTCATGAAGTGTGGGACCATCCATGGCCAAGGCATGGCCGGCCGGCCAAAGAGCCCGTCCCAAGGCACTTTTTCCAATTTTATATATATTTTTCATGATTTTAGGGAAATATCATAAAATCAAGAGGTTTGTTGAAACCAAGGAATTTGTTGAAATCAGGGAGTTTCCATGAGATGAGGGAAACATAAAAAAATTAAGGGGCGTGTGTGACCGGCTAGGGCCCGATCCTACGAGTTTCCCTAATTTTACATGATTTTCATGACTTGAGGGAAATTTCATGAATTCAAGGAATTTTCATGGGATGAGGGAAATAATAATAAAATAATAAGGAGTCATGAGGTGTGGGACCGGCCACGGCTAGGGCATGGTCGGCCGGCTAGTGAGCCCGGTCCCACGATATTTTTCCTAATTTATTATTATTTCTTTGATACGAGGAAACACCATGAGACTGGGGAGTTTCCTTGAGACGAAGGAGATTTGCTCAAATGAAGGGATTTTCATGAGATCAGGGAAACTAATAAAAATATGATAAAATTTAAAATTGGGCGTGGGACTGGCCACGGCACGATCGGACGGCCGGTGGGCCCAGTCCTCCAGCGCCTCGATTAATATTTTATTATTTATTATTTTCTTCCTATTTTGCATAGGTTCATCGTTCCTTCGTGTTTTGGAATGCTTGTTTGTGCATTCAGGTGCTCGTTTGTGCATTATTGCTGAGTACAATTGCACCATTTTGGTCGGGGCTTACTCGAGAGCTGCTCAGATGCCCTACGTTGAACATTTATCACTAACCCGTGGAATTCTGCTGGGAAGAACCACGAATTGAAGTGACGAAATATTACGAAGAATCGAAGAATATTGCTCAATATTCAGTTAACGATTAGAGATAATTAATTGATGGCTCTATACTAGCAGGCATGATGTCTAGGAGCATTAATTATCTGAGAATTGATAAATATGAGCTTGTTGAAACGTCATGTCTCTTTTATATAGTCAGGGAAAACATTGTTACATCCTGAAGACGTTATTGATCTATACTAGCAGGCAAGCTATCTAGGAACCGTCCAATCGTTCGATTCTATATAAAAGTGATTACTGAAATTGCTCAGTATTCATGAGATATGCCGTTGTCTCAGTTGAGAGATTGCACATGTGCATATGCTTTGAGAGACAGTATTCTCGGTCAGAGGTTCTTGGGGCATGAAATTCCATGCTTCAATGAGAGACATGAGCCTCAAAACTCATATGATTGCTAGATCAGAAGTATGTACAATTATGGTTTTACGATTTTAGCCTTTGTCGAAAATCCACCATCTACAATCTTATCCCAAACGGAGTTATCTCTCGTACTTGGAAATATGGATGCTAAAGCAAGTTTACCGAAAACCCTAAGATGAAAGGGTATATCCTTTGTTGGTAATCTATCATTTTCCCATGCAACCTTCTTTCCAATGAGACATGTTGAAATGGTATCGTGTTCAATTTAAACTCCGGTAATCAAGTGATTACATTCCTCATTGTACTTAATAGCATTGGAAATTGTCTTACGATCAACATAATAGATACATCGACCAACAAGAGTCACAAAGCTAAGTTTTTGTGATCAACATTGTGTATACTGGCATAGAACACTCTTACCATGTCAGGTGAATATTCTTCAAGATCAAAAAGATTTCCCCAGTTTCGATCTTGAACAAATTTCACATAATCCTTATTTTGGACATCTGGATCAAACTTCTTTTCAGCGGTAAAATCCATTCCCTTGAGTGTTTCGTATTTCCTGAAACAAGAGTTGTCAATGAAACGTGCAAACTCATGCTTATTATCAATACTGTTAGGAAATCTAATCATATCAATATCATCACATCTGACTCGATCATCATCAGATTTGGTTCTTGATTTCCTTTTTCTCATACTTACGAAAATATGAAAAACCCTAGTTACGGTTTTGAGCAATCTTCCCCAATATGTTTGAACACATAGCAAGAGGTTATCTTTTATAGGAAGACTTGATATAAAAAACCGGAAATAACTAGTTTTAGGAAATATTTTCAAAATCGGAAACCAAGGCTTGTGGGGAAACAATTCCGATTTTATATCTAGGTCTTTCTTTTGGAAAACCGGTTTTCTGTGGTATGAATCTTTATTTCGGGTTAATTCCATGTTTTTTTCCAATAATCTGTTTACTCTTTTATTACCAGAATTTGATAATATTACTTGAAATTTATTCAAGACTTTACTAGAGAGTATACAGTGATAAATTTGAACAAAATATGATATTTGTTATAAATACCATCAGAATCATAAACCTTGTAGAAATTCAAAAGATCACTTGCTTCATTAAAACGTCGTGAGGTGAATGAAGCAATCCGTTGTTAATAGAATTATTAACTGAAAACTCATTCCTTGTAGGAATACATATTTTCCAAAATCGCCTCCTAGACAGCGAAACATTGACAGTCTTTGATCTGAAAATGTACATGTATATACTTTGGTAAGCCATCCAAAATATATTTAAGATTCCAGATTTTTCAAGAATACAATATCCAGAGTGCATACAAATCATAAGAGGAATCTTATGCATTTTCAGATACAACCTGTCTCATAGGTCTTTGTATCATTGTTACTCATCATAATGATATACAATCCTATGACAACCAAAGGATTATGTAAGTCACTCAAGACATACATATTCATGATTACTAACAGAATTAGGAATAAGAGTATTACATACTTCGTACTTGTTTTCCATCACGAGTTCTTGAAGTAGTCACATTCTGCCGCTACGTTAACTGAATCATTCATGGGATTCAATTCTTATAGGTTGGATTGCACCATACACAGATTGTTATATCTTTTGGTGTTTTTCCGCTCTGATACCAATTGAAAAGGCGAGGGTACCCAAATATACCTCAATCTAAAACTTTTACTACCTATAAGTCCTTTCTCCGAAAGTGATTGTCTCTGGACTGAGTCGAGACAATGCGACTAATCGGTTCACACTTCGTGTGATCGTCTATGGATACGAGATCGAGACAATACAACAACGAAGTTTGTTTACTTGATAAAAGGTTCAGACTTAACCAAACACAACAGGATTACTTATCAAGTAAATAGGAATTAACGTTTGTGTAATTTACTTTAAATTATAATAAAGACAATTATAATTTCGGAAAATAAAAGTAAATGACACAGGAATATTGTTAACGAGGAAACCGCAAATGCACAAAAACCCCGGAACCTTGTCCAGAATTGAATACTCTCAGTATTAAGCCGCTATACAAAAAAAACCAACTTCGTATAGTTGAGACCAAGCAAATAAACTTATAGTTCACCTAGTTCCGTCTGTATTCCCACGCCTCCAACTTATGAATAAGTCACGTACTTGGAACAATTCCTTTGGTTCGTATTCCAAATAGTAAAGTAACAACAAATATGTTCGGTCGCAACTCACTTCAACCAAGTGATATGAGTTCGACAAAGGCTCTTCTGTTTATCTCATATAAACTCCTTTTTCAGGTTCTAAGATCTATCTTATTCTCAACTACCGAAGTAATTGTTAAGATTTTGCAATCAATACTTTTAATAACAAAGAATTATATTGATGCCAACCTACACAACTAATCAATCTAATTTATCACAAGGATAAACCGATTATAGTTGGATCCTCTATACCGAAACAAGTATTGTGCACCCCAAATATTATGAACCCCAAATCAGAAATCTTCAATATCTTCTTTGTCTTCAAATCTTCTTAGATCTTCAATAAACACCTGCACACAACAACTTGAATCTCTTGTGATCAATCACGCACAGAACAGAGTCTGTTAACAATGGATTATCACAAGACGTCTTTAGATATACAAACAGTTCAAAGATCCATGTCTAAACTTCAATCTAGTTTGAGTGAATCTTATATTAGAAGAGAATATTCTCAAGCATAAAAAAACTAGGTGCAATCAAAGTTCAACCAGCGTTAGTCAATCAAAAACAAAAGATAAACCGCAATTATCTAGTTTCTCACCAACGGTAATAAAAAGGCTTCTCAATACCAAAGAAGAATTTAAACTGAGCGGCCGTGAGAGATTTCGCCTAATTAGGTTACTCTCCTCTCGTAATAGGCGGCTTCACCAGTAACAACAAAACTGAGGAAGTTTGCTATCATGAGGACTAGTTTGCTAAAAATGCAAACTTCAACTATTTATAGACAAGGAAGTTTGGACACCAAGGAATTTCCAAAACCGAAAATATTCTCAAGATATTCAATAAAGTCCAGATTCGGTTTTCATAATTCTTGGAAATGCTCTGTCCAAAATAATGATTGAAAATCTCTTTGGAAAATCTCTAACTAGTAAATGCACATTACTAATTCTCATTTTCCTAAAATAAAATTAACAACCTTAATTAAAAGATTGTTAACTTATATATGTTTCGATCCTGGGATTTTCTTCCTTTAGCTATTAAGAAATAACTTTGAACAGTTAAAGATAAGCGTTTACTGCACGTGTTCAAAGTATGTCGACATCCTTACTTTGCAAGTACTCTTTCATACTTACAATCTTGAAACCGATTTGCCACACTTCCAAACAAGTTTAGAATTGGTTCATATGACTTTCAAGAACTATGTGATTGATCAAGAACACTCAATCACAAATCATGGGTTTAACGGTTCTACCAAAACAAGTTTCGGTTCTACCTCCATGTTAGTATTATGCATATTCACACTAACTTTCCAAAATTCGGTTGACTAGGTACTAGGATCGGTTCCCCACATATATATGGTATCTAACTTGAATGTGTTGCACATGTCCATAGGATCGGTTCCCCTTTTCCTAAAAATGTGTTGCACGTGTCCATATGATCGGTTCCATTTTCTACTATAAACTTGTTGCACCCCATACAAGGATCGATTCCCCTTTGTGATGTGTTGCACCTCTTACTAGGATCGGTTCCCCTTTACCCAGAGTTGGTCTTACACAATCACAAACTCGATCATACCATCTCATGTTATTACTTAAGATCGGTTTCACTAATAAAAGTCATACCAATACAAAAGTCAGGCCTTTGTAAATAGTTTTACTAAGAACACAAACAAGTCATGAGAGGTTATACTAATCACACATATTGGTTGTCAAAAGATATGCAATGAATAACAATACCAATAATGCCTAGCGAATTCCTTTTCGATTCATAAAACAAGTTCATGAATTTACTTCCTTAAAACACATGTAAAACATTGTTTCCTAGGATGAAGTCCTCACCTCGTACCCATACATAATCACAATAGCATTCAAACGATTATGTCGATGTCTTATCTACAAAGTTTAATGGTTAAGCAATAAACCTCGTATTATATTCCTTAATATTATGTCTATCTAGAGTTCATTCATGCTTCGCAGTTTTGTTTTCAACATGTACGACTTTAAAGATACGATATGGAATGAAACAATTCAAGCCAAATATCACTAACCTTAAGTGGAAGGGTGATGTTGTCGTTGTAGCTCCTTGCTTCTTCACTTATTCAAGTCTTAGAAATACTTGTAATGTCTCATATCCTAATACTTTCAAGCTAACCTATACGAAGTTGACTCTATTACATAATCAAGCGACTCTTTAAATGAGTTTTGATTCACTAAAATATGACAACCAAACTTGACATACCAACGCTTGGTGGGTTCAACCGAGCTATGCTCTAACAACTATGGAGAGCTTGTGGAACTTCATCAATAAAAGGTATGTGGATACTTAAACTCATATATCACTTGGAAAGTCTATTTATACTCTATCTCCTACATTTAGACATAAGTCGTGTTACGATATAGTTTTATCTATACACATTTGAGATTTCGAGCTGAGTATATCTTGCTTACATATTTCTCGAAATATGTGTTGGTAAGCATTCTCTTCGACCAAGTTTATCTTATATTAAGAGAAAACTGCCGAGTAACATCTTACATGGTTTGCGTGATACAATCATTTGTTGTAAGACTTGGAATGTTTCGATAATGATTATTTCAATATCTTGAAAATTGCTTTGATGCTAATAGTACTTGAAAACGGCTATTGTCATTATATAAGAATGTTTCAATGATTGAAATAAAGAGTTTAGAATCTTGTAACCATCTTTGGATATAATCATAGTGCGTTCGCGCATTAGTGTATAAGTCCAAAAACGGGAACAAAAAGTATTCATACTTGTGTAATACAAAAAAGGTTGTAGGAGACTGGGTAAGTACGCGTACCCCGTATGCATACTGGCGGAAGTTCACGTCCGTGAATTTCTGCTGAGCTTGAAAACCAAAACCAAACACATCAGGTTACCTAAAGTACACGTACCCATACGCATACTGGTGGAAAGTTCACGTCCGTGAATTTCTGCTGAGTTTGAAAACTAAAACAAACTCAAATCCGGTTGCTTAAGTACGCATACCCATACGCATACTTAAGTGGTTACTTTAAAAATCGGTTGTACATGAACCTAAAACATTTATCAATAAGGAATGCAATCTTTGCAAACCGTGGATATAATGTTCATGTATTGATTCGGGTGAATCAAACCGGTTTTTCTTCAATTGTGTTCTTATATAAATCCATGAGAATATAACAATTGAAAAACTCTTTAACTAGTTTCATTTGAGTCATTTGAACTAGTTATGGTTAAGATGAATAAGGTTGATATGAGAGTAATCATATGGCTAACCTCGGTTAACTATTTGTGAACCAACATGGTGTACACGTTTGGGTACGGTTACATAAACCTAAATGAGGGTACATTTCATTTGTGTATAACAAGCTAAGTTCGATCTAATGGTTGAAAGATATTAGCTTGGTTGAATCAGGTTTTTCATCTAATGGTGATTATTGAATGCTTTGTTACCAAGGTAACTTGGATTCCAAACCCTGATTTGAAAACTATATAAAGGAGAACTCTAGCAACTGGGAAACCTAATCCCCACACCTCATGTGTGTTACTAGTTGCATAACTAGAGTCGATTCTCCTTTAACCTTAGGTTTTTTATCGAGACCATGTAGGTTAACGACTTGAAAACTTCATTGGGATTGTGAAGCCAGACCCAACTATTCTCTTTGTAGTTGTATGATCTGATCTTGCTGTTTCTATCGTAATTGAGTGTAATTGTAAAATTGGCTTGAGATTTATATCTCCGATAGGCAAGATAAAAAAGTAATCACAAACACCTTTGTCTCATCGTTTGTGATTCCACAATAACTTATTTCGCTAGTCGATTAAGTTTATTATGAGGTGATTGATAATACTAGGATGTTCTTCGGCAATATAAGTCTGATTTATCAATTGGTTCTGGTTCACCTTGATTTATCAAAAGGCGGAACAGAAACTCTTAGGGATTTCTGCGGGAGACAGATTTATTCAATCCTATAGACTTTTCTGTGTGAGGCAGATTTGTTTATCAAATCTTCGACTTTGGGTCGTAACAACTCTTAGTTGTGGGTGAGATAAGCTAAGGGAATCAAGTGCGTAGTATCCTACCGGGATCAGAGACGTAAGGAGCGCAATTGTACCTTGAATCAGCGTGAGATTGATTAGGGTTCAACTACAGTCCAGTTCGAAGTTAATTGGTAGTAGGCTAGTGTTTGTAGAGGCTTAATACAGTGTGGTGTTCAATCTGGACTAGGTCCCGAGGGTTTTCTGTATTTGAGGTTTCCTAGTTAACAAAATTATGGTGTATGTGTTATTTCTTTTCCGCATTATATTTTTTTATATAATTGAAATATCACAGGTCGTGCGTTAAGATCAATCAATTAGAATATCCAACCTTTTGTTGTTGATTTACATTGATTGAAATTTGAACATTTTTCTTTGGTACCATTCAAGTTACTCCTCTTATATTCAATCAGTCTCGCAGATTTCTATTTGTTGATTGCAGATTGAATTAAGAGTTAGAGATATTAAAATCTTTGATATACTTTATTCTAGATTGAGTCTGACTGTCTAGTTGATTCTCTAGAAAGTATATTGGAGTAAGTCCTCTCAGATTGCTAAACGAATTGTTGTGTGTGGTTGTTAGACCCCCGCATTTTCAATTGGTATCAGAGCTGGCAAACACGTTAAAGACCTTATAAGTCTGTGTTTGTAGCGATCTGAGGATGGAAGATATTGTCTCTGATAAACGCATCGCCATAAATAAAAGTTCTGGTTCTATGAAGTATATTAAAGAGAAAGATTTGTGAATCTCGAATGTAGATGAACCTAGTGTTCCAATGAAACAGACGTACATTGACAAGTGTTACCTGACTACCTTACTGACGAGTCTGACTCAGAAGTTGAAAGGAATGCAGCCAAAGAGAGTTCAACGATCCTGAAACTTTTTAGGATCCAGGATGATAATGTCAATCAATTGAAACATAAAGTAAATGTCCTTGCTGGTATGGATAATAAGCATGACTCTATTTCAAAGGTCCTTCGAGAGGAAAACACCTCATTCATTAAGAAAAACCTCAAAAAGGATGTTTGGAAATTGAACATCTTTTGAGTAAACTCTCTGTTCAAGAATGTTCCAAAGAGTCCATAATACCAACTACTTCTGATAAAACTGTAAAAGTTTCTGTCTCAGAAGCAAAACAGAAATCCGTTCCTGTTGGAAATAATGTGGTAGTATCTTCCTCTAATCAAGGAATGTACACATCACTTGGAAGGAAGAAGTCTCCCAACAATAGTGTTGAGTCTGTTCTTTCTAATCAATCAAGTGATCAGAAAGTATGTCTCTTTTGTGATTCAAAAGGTCATGGTGAAAAAAAGAAGAAATCTAGGTTGAATAACAATTCTTTCAGTCGTCTTCAATACACCTTAGACTTAATTCTCAAAGGTGTAACTGACATTAGTATGTCTAAACCAATTGGCTTTAGTACGTACCTTGTGTATTCTACCAGGAAAGTCAGTTTGAGGTGTTCTTCAAATGTTCAAGAATTTAACAGACTTCCCATTGTTTTTCGATCAAGAAGAACTCATGGTTTTTTTTCTTTCAAAAAGGGAGATAATGTTGTACATGATGTGAAAAAGGTACCAGAATAAGGAAGCAAAAATGGAGGTATGGTAGACAACTTAAAAAGGATAATTGAAAGATATAAAGAAATTATCAACAGGCTGTCTATTCCCCTGGGAAAAATTCTTCAGGTAAGAATAAACACTATGCGTCATATTTTGAGGATAACAATTTTTATGATAACTTTTCACATCATAATGCTTTTCCTCCAAAGATCAGGAAAAAGAGGTTTAAGCAGAAACAACGTTCATTTAATGAGCTCAAGGCTCATACTTGTGCTAATTAATCACAAGGTTGAAATCTCACTCACAAAAAATCCTGGTTTAGTGAGATATAGTCAGGTATACTTGATGGCAAAGTGTTTTGTGACTCTCTAGCTATTTTCTTATCGCTCTTAGCTGGATTATCAATCACAAACATTTTTATATAAGTATTTGTGTTTGTCTTGTCAAGCTTTTAATTTCTTAATTTCTGTTTGAAATTTTGTATATCAAAAATTGCTACTCTTATGCTCTAAATTTTCTCTCATATGAGTATACAAAATTTATTGAGCTAAGATCTGTGAAACTTCTCACATAGGCAAACATTCTTGTTGAAAAGTTTTTTGAGCTCTTCTCTTCTTGAGTTATTTATGGATAACGGGCCAAGTTTATGTTCGTACGGGTATCCTTGTTACATACTACAGACCGAATTTAGAAACCCTAATCTCCTGGTTCCTGTGAAATATTTTAAATACCAAACCTTTTTTAAAAAGTACGCATACTCAGGTTGCGTTTCCATCAAGAATGTCTTCTCCGTCGAGAACTTGTAATTTTCCAAAAGGATTTCTTGATAAGGGTTTTTGTATCGAAGAGAAGGAGGAAAATTCTCTAGTGGAAGTTGATGACACATTTTCTCAATCTCCTGATAACTTCTCAGATTTTGAGGATGATGAGGAGATTTCTAATGAAATTGTTCGAAACTTTATTGATCAGTTTAATGATGCAAAGAAGTTACTTGTTAACACTCTCAAAGATCTTGATGTGTTAATAACCGAGTTGATAATGTCAACTCTAAAATTGCTCTTATGAGGACAGGACTTAAGGATCGCCTCAATGCCGTGTCTGAAGATGCTGTCAACTCTGTCAGTCAAAAACTTGAAGGTCTAGGTACCAGTGAAGCCTCCGTACCTGAACTCTGATCTCTGCCTGAGAAGTGTTTTTGATTTTTAGATTTGTACTTTTGTATAGTAAGTCTTCTTTCTTATGTTTTTAGAAGAATAACTAGGGTTTGGAATAGCCATTATTGTGAGCACACATAGCTACGTCCAACGTATTTCATCTTCAATGTTTTTAGATTTATTTATTTAAATTATAAGTTATTTGGAAGATAATTTTTGCAATTTTAATCTTCATGATTTTATATATTGCAAATTGTTATGGGATATGTTGTTTACGTCCGTGAACCTGTGACTATCTCATACTTGTTCAAAAGTTATCTCTATTATGTCAGTATAAAAGTATTGATAGAAGATAGAATGAACTTTTGACATTACAAAAGTTAAAGCCTTTTATGCCATTGTTTTGATGGAAGAAACGATAAAACTTTTGTTCACAAGGATTAAGTCTATTGTATGTCATTGTGCAAATAGTGATGGAAAATAGAATGATACCTTGTCTATTCCGCAGTATTGGTCAATCTCCGATCCACATCTTTGTGCATATACTGTGTTGCTCCATAATTTTTCTTATGTTTGAGCATGACCAATTGAATTGATCATTCTCTAGTGGTCACTTTAGTTGTTGCTCCGTAAGTTCTCTTATGACGAGCATGACCAATTGAATTGATCACTTTCTTGTGTTTAATTTAGTTGTGTAATTCCAATTGAATTAATCATGGGTTTTATTGTGGTTAATTTAGCTGTGCATTTCGATTGGATTAATCATGAATTCTTTTGTGAATAATTCAATTGAATACTTTGGATTCAAATTCATGTTTTCATGTGATTTGGTTAAGTCCAAAGAAATCCTTCTTTTTTTGAGAAAGTAAGGTCGCCTTTGTTGTTCTTTTGGGAATGACATTTTATGAGGGAGAGTTCTTTTGAACTTGTGCTTAATTGACAAATCTTTGTGGGGAGTGCGGTTGTGGAATATTATAGGGGTTATCTTATATCTTTATAAACTCCTTGATTAATGCATTTATCTTCGGTTTTATGATGGCATCTAAATAAGTTGATATGGTATTCTCTTTTGGTTATGAAGTGTCTCTGTGAAATTTTCATGAGGATCCCACTAGTTTTCGTACCTTTGCAAATTTATATTGACAAAAAGGTGGAGAATTAATGTGTAGTGTGATACTACAAATACATATGGTTTACGGATTATTATGCTAGGGGGAGTGGTTTTCATGTCGAGATGAAGTACTGACTAAGGGGGAGTGATACATATCACCAAGGTAATGTTGTCAAAGTTGTGATACAATTGAACTTTGATGCCGTGTAATAATACTATGACATTGTATAACAATGATTGAAAGCATTTGTTTTCTCATTGTTATCGCTACGGATCTTCAACAACTATGATGCTGAACTTCCTACCTTTAGAATCATGGAGTACTTGGAAGTGACGAAGATTTTGAGTCACGTTGAATATTCCAAGGAGATCAAGCATTTGGATGAGAAGCTACAATTTTTATTATTTTGTAATCCATATGTATTGATAGTTACGTCACTAAAATTGACAAAGGGGGAGATTGTTAGAGCACTGCTCGGTCGAACTCGCATGCATTGCTATCTCAAGCATGTTTGTCAATGTTAGTGATCAAAACTATAAGTCTTGATTTCTAGCCTATGTATAAATGTCTCGGACTAGGACATAGTTTGTGTAGTTGAGGTTAGACTTCACGATGCTTATCACTTGAAGACGAAGAACTACTAAGGAGAGCTTGTGGAACTTCATCGACAAAAGGTATGTGGAGACTTAAACTCATCTGTCACTTGGAAAGTCTATTTCTACTCTATCTCCTATATTGAGACATAAGTCGTGTTACAATATAGTTTTCTCTATACACATTTGAGATTTCGAGATGAGTATATCTCACTTACATATTTCTCGAAATATGTGTTGGTAAGCTTTCGCTTCGACCAAGTTCATCTTATATCATGAGAAAATTGCCGAGTAACATCTTACATGGTTTGTGTGATATAATCATTTGGTGTAAGACTTGGAATGCTTCGATAATGATTATTTCAATATCTTGAAAATTGCTTTGATGCTAATAGTGTGTAAATACGGCTACTGTCATTATAGAAGAATGTTTCAATGATTGAAATAAAGAGTCTAGAATATTGTAACCATCTTTGGATATAAGCATAGTGTGTTCGCACATTAGTGTATAAGTCCGAAACCGGGAACCTAAAGTTTGCATACTTGTGTGTATACAAAAAAGGTTATAGGAGACTGGGTAAGTATGCGTACCCGTATGCATACTGGCGGATGTTCACGTCCGTGAATTTCTGCTGAGTTTGAAAACCAAACTCATTCGCTTACCTAAAATACGCGTACCCGTACGCATACTGGCGGAAAGTTCACGTCCGTGAATTTCTGCTGAGTTTGAAAACTAAAACAAACCCAAATCCGGTTGCTTAAGTACGCATACCCGTACGCATACTTAAGTGGTTACTTTCTAAAATTGGTTGTACATGAACATAAAACATTTATCAATAAGGAATGCAATCTTTGCAAACCGTGGATATAATGTTCATGTATTGATTCGAGTGAATCAAACCGATTTTGCTTCAATTGTGTTCTTGTATAAATCCATGAGAATATAGCAATTGAAAAACTCTTTAACTAGTTTCATTTGAACTAGTTTTGGTTAAGATGAATAAGGTTGATATGAGAGTAATCATATGGCTAACCTCGGTTAACTATTTGTGAACCAACATGGTGTACACGTTTGGGTACGGTAACATAAACCTAAATGAGGGTACATTTCATTTGTGTGTAACAAGCTAAGTTCGATCTAACAGTTGAAAGATATTAGCTTGGTTGAATCAGGTTTTTCATCTAACGGTGATTATTGAATGCTTTGTTACCAAGGTAACTTGGATTGCAAACCCTGATTTGAAAACTATATAAAGGATAACTCTAGCAACCGGGAAACCTAATCCCCACACCTCATGTGTGTTACTAGTTTCATAACTAGAGTCCATTCTCCTTTAACCTTAGGTTTCTTCTCGAGACCCTGTAAGTTAACGACTTGAAGACTTCATTGGGATTGTGAAGCCAGACCCAACTATTCTCTTTGTAGTTGCATGATATGATCTTGCTGTTTCTATCGTGATTGAGTGCATTTGTAAAATTGGCTTGCAATTTATATCTCCGATAGTCAAGATAGAAAAGTAATCACAAACACCTTCGTCTCATCGTTTGTGATTCCACAATAACTTGTTTCGCTAGTCAATTAAGTTTATTGTGAGGTGATTACTAATACAAGGCTGTTCTTCAGGAATATAAGTCTGGTTTATCAATTGGTTCTTGTTCACCTTGATTTATCAAAAGATGGAACAAAATCTCTTGGGTATTTCTGCGGGAGACAGATTTATTCAATTCTATAGACTTTTCTGTGTGAGACATATTTTTTTATCAAGTCTTCGAATTTGGGTCGTAGCAACTCTTAGTTGTGGGTGAGATCATCTAAGGGAATCAAGTGTGTAGTATCCTGCTGGGATCAGAGACGTAAGGAGCGCAACTGTACCTTGAATCAGTGTGAGATTGATTAGGGTGCAACTATAGTCCATCCCGAAGTTAATTCTGGACTAGGTCCCTGGGTTTTTATGCATTTGGGGTTTCCTCGTTAACAAAATTCTGGTGTCTGTGTTATTTTTTTTCTGCATTATATTTTGTTATATAATCGAAACATCATAGGTTGTGCGTTAAGATCAATCAATTAGAATATCAAACCTTTGGTTGTTGATTTACATTGATTGACACTTGAACATTAGTCTTTGGTACCATTCAAGTTACTCCTCTTATATTCAACCGGGCTCGCATATATCTATTTGCTGATTGCGGATTGAATTAAGAGTTAGAGATATTAAACTCTTTGATATACTTTATTCTAGATTGAGTATGACTGTTTAGTTGATTCTCTAGAAAGTATATTGGAGTAAGTCCTCTCAGATTGCCAAACGAATTGTTGGGTATGGTTGTTAGACCCCCGCATTTTCAACTACATTCAAGTCCGAAGTTAACTTATAGTAGGCTAGAGTCTGTAGCGGATTAATACAGTGTGGTTTTCAAATATGGACTAGGTCCCGGGGTTTTTCTGCATTTGCGGTTTCCTCGTTAACAAAACTTCTGGTGTCTGTGTTATTCTTTTCCGCATTATATTTTCTATATAATTGTAATATCACAAGTTGTGCGTATTTTAATCAATTGTTAAATACAACCTTTGGTTGTTGATTGAAATTGATTGACACTTGAACATTGGTCTTTCGTACCGTTCAAGTTGTTTCTCATAATATTAAGATTGCGGATTTCTTATCTGTTTGATTTGCTGATTACATTAAGAAACAAGAGATATAACTATTGGATATATTTTCTTTGATTGAGTCTGTCTGTCTAGTTGATTCTCTTGGAATTATATTGGAGTTAGTCCATACAAATTTCCTAAACGAAATATTGTATGTGGTTGTTAGACCCCCGTTTTTTCATAAAGGAAAAAATTTCAAATATGAAGCTCACTACAACATCCTTAGGAAGTTTCTCATAACCCGTTTTGGTTATTAAAATCTTATAGTGGTTACTTTGTAATGGTGATTTTATGATTTAAAATGAACAAGGTAGCACAATCTCAGTTTAAAGTTCGGCTATTATGAGAAATATAACCAATAATCCAAACCCGAATACTTAAAAAGTTTTATGTTCGAACTGACATGGTTCGGCTTATTATAACAAATGACGAATCTTACGAACATTACATTGTATGTTCATGTATGTTGTGCATGATCATAGTTTGGCTTACAAATAATGACATTTTTGAGCCGAACCAGAATACTTGGGAATTTTTATGTTCAAACTTACCAGGATCGGCTTATCAGAGCAAATGACTCTGTCGAACATTACACCGTATGTTACGTAGTTGTGCATGATCATAGTTCGACTCAAAATTCTTTCTGCGGGATAGCCGAACCTGCAACTCATAGTTCACTTTCTTTATATCTTTGCACCAACAAACAAATTAAAAACGAAAAAATATTTTATCCATAGTCAACGTTTAAGGATACAAACCACAAAATATATTCAATTCATAAGATGCGCTTTAGGATACCTTATATAACATTCCTAATCTCATATCATCATCGTCATCCAATGAAAACAAAATTCAAAAACAAAATATATCCACCCGATGTATTAGTAAGTATTATGGTGATCCTAACCTTACCACATCTTCAACAACCTCTTCTTCATCATCTTCATCCTCATCATTCGTTTTACTTATTAGTCCGCCTTGTAGCTTTGGATGTAAACTTCTCCAAAGTTCCATTTCCGTCGTGTAATTTACACAATCCATTGAGTAATTTTCTTCGAGCCCAGGCCAAAAGGCTAAAGGACACAATGGAGGTATTAGGCAACCGGGTCTAAGCTTAAGACCGATATAATGGCAGTCTTGAACAAATGCAATAACAAGTCTTCTATCTTTGACACCCCCATGGCAAGGTTTTGTTGGCGGCGCGTAAGTGAAACAACTTCCATCTCTCGCAAAAGAATGAACAACCCAATTGAAGGTCTCCGCGATTAAAAATCCACATATCAGCATTTGCATACAATGGTCACTTTTGATGACAACATTCTCATGTAAACGCCGTTCAAAACTAATGAACTCTTGTGCGGCCCCATGGTCTCCGGCACCTCTCATCATTGACTTGTAGAAGTCCTTGTTTCGGCATAGTGTTTGTAACAATCTTTGCCTTATATAATTTACTTCTTCCCCTTGGAAAACCGGATGGTTCCCATGTTTAAAAGATCCTGGATGTTCCGCGGTGACATGGAAACCACAATTGCCATCCTCTTCGACATCGTCCATGGATATGATATACTCGTGAATGGTTTCGGGTAGGTCTTGTAAGTAGTTTTTGTAAATCATATTAGTAGGTCGCAAATACTTTCCCAAACTATCTCTTTTAGGACCTTTCATTTTTCTATCCGCATATATGATTTTTTTTCTCCTTTTGCTTGGGCGCCAGAGTACTCTTTGTTGTTTCCATTTGTTGAGATGAAAACATCTTACCCTTAATCTTGACATCTTTCAACGGCATATGACATAGAGGACCACTATTCTTAACTTTTTTGTTACTTATTTCACCTTTATCCTTGCTCGGTTGACCATGTTTCTTTGTTAGTCTCACTTCATCCATCTTGTTTATCTTCTCCATTTCCTTCTTATCTTCTTCGTACTTTGCATCATGGTACTCGACCCAGATGGATCCCTTCCGGTTGGACCCCTTATTTTGGCAAGTGCATTCGCTTTTACTCTAAGATATTTTCGGGTTTCTTTGGAGGCCAATCTACCTTTTTGTGGCCCCCTTTCCAGTTCTTGTAGACCTTGTTAGGTGTGAGGATAGAGGATTTGCATCATGTTGTGCCATAAGATTTTTTTTTGAGCTTGGAACATCCCACGTTACATCTCATCCAACTTTTTCCCATAAGGTGTGTCCCAAATCTCTACATCATCGTCCTCGTCGGGGATAGGGTCACAACTCAATTGTTTGCAAAAAGGATCAATATCCTCAAAAGGTACAATACAATCCTTGTACTGAAGAAGATCGTGCCTACACGGAAGTCCCATGCTTTCCCTCATTTTACAAACACACTCTTCTTGAGAATTAACATCCATTTTCTCCATCAAGTACACTTCCTTCATTATAATTTCAAGGCAAAAATGAGAGAACCTATGGGTTAGTCCCCGGAGCAACTTATCATCCAAAAACTCATTATGCTTCATCGTTAGACTTGTTTCGAATAACGTTTTAATTCTTATAACATCACTTATGAAATAATCTTTCATTGCGTCAAACACCTTGACGAACGTGTCCACGCACCCAAATAGATTCTTCTTTAGACGATGGTGAGCCGACTCTACCATACTTGTAGCTTGGTTGTCGAAGTGCTTGTGGTGGTTTTCACTAGCAAATATATGTTTGCTGGTATCCAAGAATTGCTTGCATAAATATATAATGATTTCCGGGTATTTGGCCCCCCAATTTGCAATGACTTGTGCAACATTTTCTTCATACACTTCTTCGATGATTGACCATTGCAAAGCATCCCAATCGTTGGAGTAACATGCCCACAACCTTTCATTAGCCTCATATTCTTTCTTGAATTCTTTTTTCTTCACTTCTCGTTCTCTATCCGGCAATTTTGCAATCTTCTCTAGCTCTTTCAACTTAAGCGGTTGAATTATCGGTTGGCATTTTTTCCTAACATTATTCCATATGTGAAAGATACAAAGAAAGTTTGTGCGTTCGGAAATACCTTCCTAATAGCAAACATCAATGTCATCTCTTGGTCGGTTACCATGATCTTTGGAAGAGCATCCTCCCGGAAGATTAACTTCACTTGTTCCAATGCCCAAACATAACTTTCTTTCAACTCATTTTTCAAAAACAAAAAGAAATGGTGAAAGGTGACTTAGTTGACGTATGCCCAACAACGTTCAACAAGGGCATCTCATATTTATTGGTCTTGTAAGTGCAATCCAATATGAGAACTTGTGGGAAGCATAACGCCAACTTTGCGCATTCCAGATGGGAAATAAAAAGGTGCATCACATGGCCGAAATCATCCAATTTCTTTTGGCAAGCATAGTTCTTCTTCTGCGCCAACCACAATAATTGTTGCATCACCAACCTACCTTGCAAATCCTTCCTTCTAAAAGTACTTATCGTGTTATAGATTTGTTGCAACGTAGTCTTGTTATTCTTATCATCTGCCTTCAATTTGCTAAGGATTTTAGAGGGTGCCATACGTGCTCATGACATTTTATCTACCTCTGAATATTCATGATCTTTGATTCTTCCGGCTTTATAATGTCCATGAAGATCCTTTGGACGTGGGTGGTTATGACGGTAATCCATATCTTTATTTATGGGTGAAATGATTTTCATGTGAGTTCCAATTGAAGATGATTTTGAAGGGACAATTTATCTTCTTAGATTTAGTCTTATACTTTCTTCCGGTCTTCCCAATATACACCTCACACTTTTTCTTCTTGCTTATGTTCAACCCGCTTCTCTAACAAACCATCCCAACCCGCTCCTTTCGGATTTGTCTACCTTTAAATAGGATGCAATTGATTTTAAAACCATGTTCCTCAGCCCAGGCAACAGCTTCGTCTCAAGTTTTCAACGTCTATATGGATACAAGTACAAAAGTTAAGTTATATAATGATTTTGAGTACAACATACTTGAAAAATAATAAAAAACATAAATTGATTACCTACCAAGTCAGTTTGGAAGTGATCTTTAGTATCTTCGTGAATGACATCAACGGGCGATGGTTGATCCTCCAAAGTTACCATTTTGGGAACAATCTACAGCAATATCACAAGCTTAGACGAAAAATATACATACGTTCAGGGTTGGGTTTGGCTCATTCGTAACCTAAAGTTAAAGCCGAACTTCAAAGTTTAGCTCATCCGTGTTAGACATGAAAAGCCGATCTACTAAACAAATATGGGTTCGCCTTTGTAAGGACTAAAATTATAAGCCGAACCACCATACTTGAGATTTATCAAAATAATAAAAAGTTGTTCGGCTGAAACACATGTGAGCCGAACCACCATACTTGAGATTTATTAAAACAATAAAAAGTTGCTCGGCTGGAACACGTGTGAGCTGAACATTATCCTGTAACTCAGAAATATTTTTCTAAGAGGTTCGGCTTATATAAGCACATAAATTACAAGCCGAACCGTGGGATTTACTTTGGAGCGAAAATAATTCAATAACACTTCGGATTATAAAGAATTCAATCATACAATCCGAACTGTTCATATTTATCAAGGTTCGGCATCCAAATTATGTGCTGAACCTAAACCTGTTGCGCCGAAATTCATATAAAAATCCAACCTTTTGGTAAACTCAAGCTACAAAACGGACATAAAACAACGTCTACAACTATACCTATGTATTATTACCATTGGGTTCCTCATACATGTACTCATTTTCGGGATTTGGTTCCACAAAGTCATCATCTTGAGCTTGAGAAAAAAGTTGAGTTTGAGATTGAGTTTGGGTAAAATCGTTTTCATAATCCAACAAATAAGCCATCTCCGGATCTCCATCGAAATTGGTATGTATTTTCTTAGCTTTATGCGACGAAGATTCACCTTTCCCACTCGAAGTTGGATCACACATCTATCAACAATCACAAAGATCTCAAAAAAAATGGTTTTTTCCTCAACTCTTCTTCTTTTTCTTCTTCTATAATAACTCATTTTATCTCTTTAAAAGAAAATTATTATCCTAAATTAACACTAACACTAACTATTATCATTAACAACTAATTATTAAAATTAACATTAATTAAACACTAATCATTCAAGGGTATTTTATCCTTTATGAAAAATGTCTGGATAGGGGTACTCTAGAAACACTATTTCCAACCATGTTTTTGTCCTATTCAATATGCCCTAAACTTTTTTAGTATGCCCCAAATGACGGTTCATTGTTAATGTCACAGATGAACGGGCCTTAATTTTCCACCAATGGTTGAGATCAAGGCTTGGAAGAAAAGGTCAAGGGTGAAAGCGATGACCGTTAAAACATGTTTAAAGATGTTACCACATTTAGGCTATAAAACACGTTATTTATTTATTTATAAGAAAAATTGATTAAAGAACACATATACTTCTAACCAGAAATATGGTACTTGTACAGTTCTGTGATTATATTATTTCTCATGTTGGAATGATTAATCAGTTGTTCGAGTTGTTCATTTTTCCATCTACCTAAGGTGATAAATTTATTGCAGAATACAGAAATGTATGCAGTTGTTGAATTCTGTAATCTTCTTACTAAATTAAACAACATGCCCCGAAATTAAACAGTTTGATATTCAAATCCACAAAGCAGCAAGACCGGTTCCAATTAGCTGCAAGACTGGTTCCAGTTTTGACATTCCAATTAGCAGCAGCAAGACCGGTTCTGAATCACATTAAAATTCTATATTTTCTCCCCTTAACTCCGTTTCTCACTAGAAAGCAGACTACGTACAATTTAGTTCAAGCAGTTCCTTGGACTTCCATCCATAAGATTCTCCTCTTGCCTCTTTGTAATTTCCTACATCATCAATCAAAGTTAAAGAAAAGTCTGAATCACAAATATCTGACAACATGGAGATTGCAATGTTAATTCTATATCTCATAAAACCTGGGTAATGCCAAGTGTGAAGTTTAGTTATGTAGAGAGAGTCATCGTATAAGGGGTTATAGTAAAGATTTTGAGTAAGATTACAGTTCTTTTGTTTATTATTCAGGGTGGAAAATATATATTTTACTATGATTTTTGCTGTGTTTAAGCTGTTCTGGTCTTTTTTCCCTAAAACTTTGTTGCATCTGGATTTCCAAATATACCATACTATAATGCTACGAAGTTCATCCCAGTTTATCTATGTTTCATCTTTCTCTATTGTTGAAAACCAACTACTGATCTATTCATGAGAGTTGTTGGTTGTACCTTTAGCATAATGCATGCTGAGATTTAAATGGTTCCAGATTTGGGAACCAAATTTGCAGTCTAAGAACATATGAGTTAAGGTTTCGTCGCGGTTGTTGCATAAAAGACAAGTAGTGCGAATATTTGGAAAGATAGCTTCTATTCTCATGCTGTTAGGTAAAATGAAGTGAACTAATTTCCAAATGAACATTTTTATAGAAGGGGAGACTCTCATATTTCAAATGGGAGCCCACTTTTTGTGTCCAGGTTGTTGATTCTCTCTCTTCCGATTTTGAAATATATATGGTACAATTCTCTCTCTTCCGATTTTTTTGCTCTGCAACTCGGACGATCTAACTCTTTTTTGTCGCTCTTGATCACTATATCTTAGCTCTCTGAATCAATTCAATATATTAGATCCTATTTTGTATCTGAATTTTTATCAATCAACTGAAAATTCAAAGATTCAAGCATAATATTCCATTACTTAAAACTACTGATTTTTACAATCTTAAAAATAACATCAGAAACAAAGAAATTAAACAACATAGACTTTCTTTCTGTTCTTCTACCTTTCTTCTCGATTCCTCCTTCTTGAGGTATGTTCTCTTTCCACATCCCTAAGCCCTTCTCTTTTCTTTTCCCTTCCCTCCTTTTCTTCCCTTCCTCTTCTTGTCATGGTGAACCACTGCCGGCTCAGATCTACTACGAGTCCTGGAAGAAACAACATCATCACGACCCATAGCAACTTTCTTGGTGGTGGAAACCCGTACCTTACCATTAACAACCGTTTCAGGCACAAGAGGAGGAGGAGAATAGGGATACAATTCTGGGAGAACACCCTGAAAGTAGCCATTCTCGATACGATCAAGAACACCAAGAACCCTACCAGGACCAACAACAGAGGATACTACAAAGGGAGTACGATTAGGAATGATGGGGGACAAATAGAGATAAGAAGACCCACCAACCCAAAAATCAGAGTAAACCCGCAGTGCATCACCAACACCAACTACCTGATAACCATTGGAGACAGTTCCAACAAGTTTGATCTATTCAACGGAGAAACGTCGGTGAGTAGAAGGAGCACCTGTGTAGTAAGTACCACTATCTGCACTATGTATATCATTCTCATCATCACTTATTTCAATTGGGGGCGGCGGAGAGGGGGAGGAAGAACTTGCACGCTCTCAGTGCTCTTTTCATCACCACCATTTCTAGTACTGGAGTTAAGATACATAACTATAACTATCACTATTTCTACCTATATGGGGATGAGTTTGAGGAAAATCAAAGGAAATCCTTATATAGGGTACATGCAACCTAACCTTCATTGTTTATATCAATGTATTTAATGGATTGAAGAACAATCGATTCGATGTCAGCTTAAAGATGCATTACCTGCCCACATTCATGATGAATGATATTAAAATATATAAATTGTACACGCTTCTGTGTAACCAAACCTCATTAATGGAGGAATGGAAAACTCGATACATGAATCGACTGAACCTTTCGTTTCTTGAACCGGCAAAACTCAGTACTGGTGATTCGCTGAGTCTCCCAACGACTCTTTCCAAAGGGTGCATGGGTCTGGGAAACCTAACGGTCATTAACCAACGGTACATTGAGAAAAATATTAGGTTCGCTGGAATAATATCTAATCTAAGGCATGATTGGTGGAAAAGTGAAAAACAACGGGTACCCCAATTAAGATGGGGTGGAAACACATATTACACCAACTCACTAAATTGGTTTCAATGAAAAAATTATGACCTCCTAAGAGGAAAAAAACGAAACTCTATGGGGATGATAATCTGGATTACTAGCAACATAGTAAATCCAATTACTCTTAAAGACTCTTGGCCCACTAACGGCAACAAGAACAAAACTGTGATGTGTCCAAGGTCACACCAGAATGGGGCCACTAAAGTCCTGAGTCAAACACAAAATGCAGGCAATGCTTATCAATACTGTACTAAGAAGTACAACCCATGCCTTCATTGTCTGAAAAAGGATAATGTCATAACACAGAAGGAACCACAATTGTTATATTTGATCAGAAAGTTTCACCCAAATGACAATGAAGTCATTAAAGACTATTGCAATATAAACAACAGTTATAACACAAAAAATCAATTGAGAAATCCAGATAGTAACATTTTACTCAACAAGAGTATGATATTTGATACATTAATTGTCCATGCTCTTGTTATGGGAGGAATTATTCACATTCATATTCCTTATAAAACTCAACTAAAAGGTCTGAGAAGTTGTTTACACACTAGAACAACTAAAGGCAGAAATTAGAGAAACCCAATTTATTGAAAAGCAAACATTATTGTTAGTAGGATTCAAAATTTGGAACTGTCAACACGTATCACCTCCTTGAAGGAGACAATACATACAACACTAGCCAAGGAGAGATGGGCATCATTATTAATAGCTCAGGCAAAGTACTGATGAGTCCTAAAAAGTGCATATTTCTATATCTTTTTGTTGGCATTTAACTCATCTTTTGTGCATTAATTCTACATTTTATCCCATATTCTGTATTTTCTTTGTTTTCAAGAATAAATATTTTTATTAACTAATTTTGCATTTTTAGGTAATAAATAAAGTTTGGATGAATTGCGGAGCGAAAAGAGCAGAAAAGTAGTGAAAAGCCGGAAGAAATTACGCAAGGAAGCCGCGAAGAATGGTGCGCATAAACCCAAAAGACTATAAATGGGCTCAAGAAGGAATATTTGTTCTTAAAGAAGAAGTGGGCTCAAGATTTCCCAAGCCCAAACTCATTTCTCAAACCCATATTCTATACCCAAAAGCCTAAAACCCAAATCCATATCCGCTCGCGTTTTCAGCCGTCAGAACAGTTCTCAGAAGCATCCTACGGTCGCTCCCTTGCTGTGCATCAAAGTTTGATATCTCCGCTTTACACTACAGTACCTAACTCCACCAAGTGCCGTTCGTTTCGTTGTATCCCTTCATCCGACGGTCGCTCATCGTTTGCCTCCGCATCGCCGTCAGATCTACCTACCATCTTCTCATCCTACAGCGCAGATCGCATAACATCTTCCCTCGCTGAAACCACTCAACACCATAACATCCGAGCCATATACCCCTACCAAACATCCCATTCCCCTTCTTCCATCGACCTCTCCTCCTCCATACCCTGTGCAGAACTACCACCACCTTCTCCACCTGCTCTGACCTCGCCACCACCACTCCCTACGCCACCAAACCAACCCTAAACCTAAACCCATCACTACCATCATCACCCCCTATTTCTAGCCCCCTATTTGATTGATATTTCTTCTCACCTTTCTCTGAAACCCTAGAAGAAAAATCAATCGATTAGGCGAGTCTAGAGTAGCAATTGACACATGGGAATGGAGCAGGAGAGTCAGAGGAAGAATGGGTCGACGCATGGGGGAGAGATTGTGCCATCAAATTAGGTAAAGTCGAAACCTAATTTCAACTGCCAATTTGGGGGAAAGTTGTAAACCCTAAAATTTGGGTATAAATAGGATGTATGTTGTGTTGAAGAGGGCATGCCTGGATTAGCCAGAGCACATTTCAGGAGGCCTGGACTAGCCAGTGCTCTCCACTGTTAGTCTCAAGTTTAGATTAATTTTCAGTATTGTAATCATGTTCTAATTCAATAACTAGGGTTTTGATGAAACCCATAATCATATGTTAAGATAATTCATGTTCATGTTGTTGTTCTTGTTGTGCTTCATTGCTTTAGGAATGATAGTTAGCTAATGGATCAAATTAGCCTGTGATCAATTGTACTGTAAGAAGACAGTTGATACTAGGGGTGAGTTAGTGAAGTTGGTCGATAAGTCATCCATTTGAGACCTCTCTGGAGGAAGAAATGTGCTTAATTGATAAAGGAATGACAGTTAGCTAATTGAACCAAATGAGTCTGTGATAGGTTGTGCTGTAAGAAGACAGCTTATACTAGGGGTGAGTTAGGGAGACTAACTGAGAGATCATTCATTGTAGTTTTATCTGGAAAAGAACAAGAACATAATTTGAATAGGCATTGCCTTAGCTTAGGATTATTGGGTGGATTCAAATGCCCTAGTGCTTTCAGTCACTGTCACTAGAAAGATTTAGAAAACAACACCAGCTCCCTCCTTGTCCCTGTGGACTTCCCCTTATTTGCTCACTCACTACTTTAGATCCTGTATACTTGCAGGTTTAGGTTAAAACATAGTTTTAGGTCTCATTCCTTTAGCTATCAAGTACAACACCCAAACACTGAACCCCTGACTAGGGAGAGTTTGGGGAATAAGACTTATCAAGCAACCATAAAAAAACAACTTCAAGGCAGGGAAAACCAAACTAAATTACAAACAATACAGCTACAAAGAAACTTGTCAGTAAACAGAAGTACTGAGAGAACTCAGGAGGAAACAAAAAAAACCCTCTCAACCTATTACATTTTAAAAAACACCACCACAAATATCTCTTTAAACAACCTATCCACAGCCATAAACTCAACCAAGATCACCCCACTGGAAATTACCCACACCAAAAACAGACACTTCAATCTCACTCTCTTCATCCTAATGACAAAATAAGGAGAAGAGATCAAGATTTCTGAATTAGCCATTCAAATGGAGAAAGTTGCAAAGATTGATGATAATGATGAACCATGCATTGAGATTGATCCATCTTTCCTCAAAAAGCCTGAAAAGAAGGACTGGAAATTATCTTTCTTGGAAAGATTTGCAAACCCAAAAAAAACCCTCATGGTGGACTTAAAAAACTGTATCAAAAGAACATGGGATCTAGATAATGGCTTCAACCTCTCAAGATTCCACAAGGGCTTCAATTTCTACATCATCAAGGTTAACTCTGAAGATGATAACCAACACCTTCTAAACAGGGGTCCTTGGATAGCTCTGAATAGTTTCCTGGTTCTTCATGCTATTCCAATCAATGGTCCAAATGAGATAAATCTGGAATATTTCAACCATATACTAATGAGAATCCATCTCAAAAGGGTACCAACATGAATGACTTCATGGGAAGCCCTATGTGAAATATGCAGACCTGCAGGGATTTTACAAGAAACAAAGAAGCCATATGGAAGAGAAGATGAAGTGAAGAATGTGGATGTTATAGTTCTAATAAATTTAAAAGAAAAGATGCCAACAGGAATGTGGGCAAAAGTGGGAAAACCAGGATTAAGTACTCTTATGCAATCACCCCAAAATTATGCCAAAAATGCAAAATCCCAGATCACAGCCTGCTAACATGTGAGGAAAAGCAGGCAAAAGCAAAAGCTCTACAAGATCTCAAAGGAAAGGAAAAGATAGCTACAACTGCAAATGAACTAGAGGAGGAAGACACAAATTCATCATCATATGACTCTCATCACATATCAGTTCAGGTTACAAGGAATGAAATACCAAGAGCTCTAAAGATTGTGGGATTCACTGGAAAACATCATGAAACTACAGAGAAGCTGAAGAACACAACATTACAGAAAAGGCAACTTCAGAAACTGAAAGTTCTGTGGGAGAAACGTTAGCTCATCTACAACCTGCTGACCTGTCAGACCCTTTCATCAACTTCCAAACAAAAGACATTATGAGGAAAGTGAAAAAGAAGTAATGTTCAACATGGGCTGCTCATCTGCACCATCAAGCACTACCAAAGCTGACAGGAGGTTCATCAAAGCACACTCAATCTGCTAGAGGTATCAAAACTATATCAAAGAGCAGTCCACCATCAATTCCACCTAGTTTTGAGAAAATGGTACCATGTCACCTAGTCAACAATGCACCTCCATCAAATAAACAAAGTATCAAAGGCCAAGGAACCTCCTCGACACATTTGAAGACAAGGATTACAGGGAAACCAATCCAAACAATCTAAAAAAGAAAAGAAGTAACATGGAGATTGATAATGTGAATGAGAACATACAAGACCTTAAAAAGAAGCATGATTATGCATAACCTATGGCAGAAAGTCCAAATATTTGGTACAACACATCTACAAGAGAGGTAACTCTAAACCTTACCATATTTCCCAGTTCAAATACTAAAGTCATATATGATGTCACTCATAGCATTATTCAAAATTCATCAACACTAAGCAATACCATACACTATAAGGAGGTGTTAGACTATCCTATAATATCTTATTTCTGGGAATTTGTCATTGTTTTGTCTTGGAACTGTCAAGGGCTAGGACTAAAACACACTCAAGATTACTTAAAGGACATCCTAGATTATGAGAATCCTGATGTTTTGTGCCTCATGGAAACAAAAGAACAAAACAAGAATATGCACATCATTTAAAAAAAAAATGAATGTACAAAATTATTGGCTTGTCCCATCAAGAGGAAGAGCAGGAGGGATGGCTTTCATTTGGAAAAATAATATTCAAGTAACAATAAGAGATCATAGCCACAACATCATTAACGCTGATTTCTTAGATAACACAACTGATAAAAGCTACCTTGTTACAGCTTTTTATGGTAGTCCATACTCTAAAAAACTAGAGTATTGGACACAATTAAGAAGGATGGCAAACAACAATAACTTACCCTGTCTCATTATAGGAGACTTTAATATAGTTCTATCTAATGAAGAAAAGAAAGGGCTAAGGCCTTTTGATAGAAATGAGGCTGACACCTTCAAGGATATAATATCAAACATGGGAGTTCAGGATATGGGTTTCACAGGTTATCCTTTTACCTGGTGCAATCAAAGAGTTGATAACACTAGAGTGGAAGAAAGATTGGACAGAGCTTTCTGCAATGATGAATGGATATAAATGTTTCCACAATCAAATATATTCCATCTGGTTGCAAGAGGCTCCGATCACTGCCCTATAATCCTAAAAACTAATCCAAATTGGAAAGATGGTGCTTATCAATTCAAATACTTTGGAGGATGGATGGAACATCCAGACTGCAAAAGAATTATAATGGAAGCATGGAACTCTAGCCAAACTGGATCTGCTAGCTACTCTTTAGCCAAAAATCTATGCACTATCAAGAATGTTCTTAAAAGGTGGAACAAAACTGTCTTTGGCAATATCAAACACATGATTTCTGAGCTAAAAAAGAATGTAGAGACAATTTCACAAAACATTAATAGATGTCCTATTACAATAAAGAAACTTGAAGTATCTCTACAACAATGGAAAGACATAGAGGAAGATTTCTGGAAAACCAAAAGTAGAAACAATAAAATAAATTTGGGTGACAGAAATACCTCTTATTTCCACAACTCTGCTAGAACAAGATACAGAAGAAATAGAGTTGAAATCATAAAAGGAAAACATGGAATATGGTTGAAAGACAAAACTTCTATAGCAAACTGTCTTACTGAACACTTCAAGGAAATTTCAACCACTTCCAATCCAAATTTGGATACTGATTTGATAAATCTAATTCCAAAAGTGGTCACTGAGAAGGAAAATACAAAACTCCTAGAAACCCCTTCTTCTTAGGAAATTAAGAGTTCTTTATTTGAAATGGAAGGAAACAAAGATCCTGGACCAAATGGTTTCCCACCAAATTTCTTTCAAGATAACTGGGAAACCATAGGGCCTGACCTTAAAAAATGGTGCAAAAATTCTTCACCTCTGGATTCATGTTAAAGAAGATGAATTCTACTTTCATCTCCTTAATACCAAAAGTGCAATTCCCATGTGCTCCAGTTGATTTTAGACCAATTGGACTTTGTAATACTACCTACAAGATTATATCTAAAATCTTGGAAAAAAGGTTGAAACCTTTGCTGCACAAGATTATCTCCCCTTACCAATCAGCCTTCATACTTGGTAGGAAAATAAATGACAATACCATGGTAGCTCATGAGATAATTCATAATATGAGAACTAGGAGAGATGACCAAGGATGGATGGGGCTGAAAGTTGACATGTTAAAAGCCTTTGACAGAGTGTAATGGAAATTCCTATTAGTTGTTCTAAAAAAGATGGGATTCTCTACAAAATGGTGTAATCTAATAATGCAATGCATTTGAACCACAAATCTGGCTATTTTGCTAAATGGAGTACCATGTGATTTCTTCAAACCAACCATAGGATTGAGGCAAGGATACCCACTATCTCCTTACCTATTTATCCTCTGCATGGAAGTTTTATCTAGAACATTAATGGATGCTGAGATACACAAGAAAATTCACGGAATAAAAATTGCCAAAAAATCTCCATCTGTCAGCCACCTGTTTTTTGCAGATGATTGCATCATATTTTGCAAAGCTAACAAGGAGGAAGCTATGAATATTCTACACTTATTCCAAAAGTTTAGCTCAGGTTCTGGAAAAATGATAAATCTCAGCAAATCTGGGATTTTATTTAGTAAAAATACTCCTAAAGAAGTGATGCAGGATGTTATAGGAGTAATGCAAATTGTCCCTATCCCCTTAGATGATAAATATTTGGGATCACCTTTATTCAAAAACAAGTCCAAAGTAAAAGCTTTCCATCCCATCATTGGAATAATAAAAGAAAGGTTTGCTGGTTGGAAAGGGAAAACAATAAACCCTGCTGGAAAAATGGTTATGATAAAACATGTCACTTCAACTGTGGCAAATTATCAAATGAGCATTTTCAAGTTACCTAAAAAAGTCATAAAGGAGATGAATGATATACAGAGAGATTTTTTCTGGGGAAAAGAAAAAGGAAAAGTAAAGGAATTTACCCAAAAGCTTGGAAGGCAGTTTGTAAAATAAAAGAGGAAGGTGGTCTAGGATTAGTAAACTTGGAAAAATTCAATAGTGCAATAATATCTAATATAGGATGGAGAATGATGAAACAACCTGAGACTATTGGTGCTCAGATAATGCCAGCCAAATACTTCCCAGAGGAGGACATAATGCATATGTCCATAAAACCAAAGCCAACTGACTCTTGGGTCTGGAAAGGTGTATTATTAGGCATTGAAAACATCCAGAAAATTGGCAAATGGAAAATATGCAAAGGTGATAAAATCCTCATATGGTCTGATAAATGGATATCAAACCATACAGGAACCATAGAAAAACCTGACAATTGCCCAGAAAATGTTACTAAAGTGAGTGATTTAATAGTAAATAACACACACTGGAATGAAACTATAATATCAAATCTATTCAGCAATGATATTGCTGAGAAGATAAGGAACACCCACAATAACACAAATCAGGAAAATAGAGTGATTTGGCATCTGACAAAAAATGGAAAATTCACTGTCAAAACCTTATATAAGGAACTGACAAGGAATAAATCCAACCAACAAGGAGGAACAAAGAATTGGAATGCAGTTTGGAATTTAAAGACTAGCCCCTCAATAAGGCTATTCACCTGGAAAGCTGCCCACAACATCTTTAAAAGTAGACATAGATGGTGCATATGGCATGTGATGAAAAAATTTCCAGAGAAGTTTAAAAGTCATAGGAATTATTCGTGCATTACGTATACAATGAAAAAGGTTGTCTATAATTCTCAATATCCATCAGAGTTTGAAACAAAATGGACGGAAATGTTACAAAATATGAATTGTGTGACAATGAATGGCTTAAAGACTTATACGAAGACAGGCATCGTTGGATACCTTGTTTTTTAAATGACTGTTTTTGGGATGGAATGCAATCTACACAAAGAAGCGAGAGTATGAACTCATTTTTTGATGGATACCTTGGTCCGAAGACAACTTTGAAGCAATTTATAGAGCAATATGAACGTGCATCAAGGGATAAGGAAGAGATCGAGACTAGAGCTGATGCAGATACGTCCTCCAAACTGATTCCTACCACTACACTATTTGAAATGGAAAAACATATGCAAGGATTGTATACGTTGTCAAAGTTCAAAGAGTTTCAAACCGAGTTAACCTCCAAAATGTATTGCGACATCATTAAATAAGAAGAGGATCCTATTGGAACATTTAAGTATGTTACTCGCGCGAGTATTTGGATTGATGGGATTGATGATCAAAAGATTAAGAAACAGATGGATTTTGATGTGATTTTTAATTCAACTGACTGCGAAGTTTCTTGTAGTTGCCGGATGTTTGAGTTTGAAGGGATACTCTGTAGACATGATCTTAATGTATTAGTCAGGCATGAAATTGAGTTGATACTTGATAAATACATAAAAACAAGATGAAGGAAATATGTAAAGAGATCTCACACAAGTATGAAATCTAATACTGAATTTTGGCAAAATACTGTTGAGCGTGATCGTTATAACAACCTGAGTATTCTATTCAGCGAGGTTGCGGACAGGGCAGTAGAATCAGAACTTGCTTTCAATGATATTAAACAATTGTTAGTCGTACAATTGGAGATATTAAAGACTCTTGAGGTCGAGACAACGAGTCCTGCCACCAATGAGTGTAAAGAAGGGGAAGAAAAAAATTCACCTGAAGAAGAAGTTGTGAATAATGATATTGTAAATGATATTATAAATGATACAGTACTTAATCCAATAGAGAAAAAGCATCATGGAAGACCAAGAAGTAACACATATAAGAGTACAAGGAAATACAACAAGAAGAGAACTATAGCTAGTAGTGACGAGAATGCATGTAATAAACAAGATGAACCTGTATCTGTTGATGTACCAACACCCAAAAAACGAGGTAGGCCACCGGGAAGAAAAAATTAAAATAAGGAAATTACCAATCTGAATGCAGACAGAAATGTGCAGGTAAGCTACTTTCATCGCTTTCTGTCAGTCATTTTTATATTGCAATGTCATAACCAATATGGTTGGAATTATATAGGTTGTGCCGCTACAAGAATCTACTAAAATATCACCACCATTTCATATGTATCAACCAACTGGAGTAGCACCACCATTTCATATGTATCAACCTAATGATTTTGTACCACAAGCTCCTACTTATCAAGCTAATGGAGTAGGACCACAAATGTACCAGTCATGGGAATTCTATGGGCATCCACATCCTCACCATGGAGTGCCAATGGTAAGATACACAGTGGTTTCTTATACATATTGGATTTTACTGTATACATATGATAGGTTGAATTGCAGAATAGAAACAGTTGTATTTAATGTTAAATAAGTCCGTCCACTCTTTGATATTTAGATTGATTAAAAATTTGGTTATGACAGATATACTTTTAATAATGATTCACTAATTTTCCATGAATATGGTTACTGTAGGATCCAATTGCAATGAGTTATTTTCATATGCAAGGCTCAGCGTCAGGGTTTCCTCCTATAACGCATAATATGCAGTTGTTCGAAAAGTTGTCGTAAAGTCAGTATTTTGGCACTAAATTACTTCAGTAAATGTGCAGCTTTTTTGTAAGCTCTATATATAACTTTTTTGTAACTGCTAAATGTGTCCGAGATGAATTGTAGGTTGAATACTTTTGATCTTCAATGTTCATGAAATATGCAGTTTTTTTTGTAAGCTCTAAATGTAAATCTCTGACATATCAATATACATAGAGTTCAACTGTCCTTATCACTTCACATTTGGTCTCATATCTCTAAATGTAAATCTCTGATGCAAAAAAAAATTTATTCTTACATTCATCCAAAGAGGGTATGAGTGCAGGTTTTCTTAGTAACTTACAACTATCGGAGTATCCCGAATTTTTCCATCATTTTCTAATTAAATGAAATTTTCACTTGAACCGGATACGAAGCTTGGCTTTGTGTCGATTGCCATTACTTATTTGGTGTGCATCCGTGTGCAGGGTACCAATCATGTCAGTGCATTACTGTACCCATTACAGTAAGAAACTTTTAAGTTTTTGGCCATGAATGCATTTACCTGCAAATGAATACTACAGTTTCATGTTACCACAATTAATAAAATGCTCTTAAATGAAATTAAGATAATACAAATTTCATTCATTCAATTATCACTATTACATACTAATACAAAGTTTTCCAAAGATATTAGCAAACATTTGTGTGACATTTTAGCAAATAATTCATGAACATAATTTTCAACATAGAAATTGGAATTACGGATTTACAGTTTGAACTGCTATTGCTTGGATTGTATGTAAAACACTAACTATAAATCGTTCCCGTCATCTTCCATCAATACAGTAACGATCTTCACTCTTTCTTAGTTTTCATCATCTTCCATTATTCTTTTTTTAGATAAAAACCCATTTCTAGTTTCTCCATCATTAACCAACAAAGAATGAGCTTTCTGTGATTTTAAGAATGAGCTTTCTCTGATTTTGCGTATTTGTTCTCTGAAGAAAACACCCAAAAAGATCAGAAGAATTAATTAGTGATACGTGAAATCTATAAGAATAAAATAATAGTTGGTTTCAAATTTGAAAATTTTGGAATCCCCGTGAAATTTTGGAATCCCGCCCAGATTCCAGTCAAAGTAGATGTGTAACATGTATTTAAAAATTAGGCTGATTTTATTGCCACATGAGCTTGACACGTAAGGCGGGAGGAGAGTGGGGAGGAGAAAAGGGTGGAGAATAGCACCACCGTTAATTTATCGTAGTTCTGGTGTAGAAAGTTGTTTTATGGTCAAAATTTTCAAAAATCACGTATTTCGGACAATACGTGGCACAATCTGAACGATGAAGAGGGGAATGACTCTGTCATTGAGAGTGGTAGTCGGGTAGCCAAAGATGTTGCCATTCCTGGTGTAGCGTTTCTGATTGACTCTGATCAGTTTGTGGCTTTGTGCTGTTTGGTAAAGTGTAAGAAAGGGAACTTTAAACAATTGCAACAGATTTTATAAACTTTCAAAGTAGATTTCATGTACACTTATTAGACAAGACTACTCACTCCCACTAATTACTTGACTTGAAAGGGAGTTTGCCACTGACTAATTAGTAATTAGTAGTCCGCAGTCTAATTTGATGTCTTAGATAAAGTTTTCTTTCTTTTGGTGACTCTCTAACCCATTTTACCGTCTGTCTGTTGGGGACTTGGGATCATTTGATCATTGAAGCTTGAACAAATACACTATGTGTATTGACTTATGAGGTCAAAAGAAGAACCAGCTGTCCGACAGTTTTAATTCCCATTTTTCTTGTTCACCAATGCTGGCTCACCAAAAATAAATATGCAAATTAATGGGCGATGGTACAGGAGAACTACCTTAGTCTGTAATTAGACTAGGAATACAATCAGGCTAAGAAGATATTTTTTTTTGGTTAACTTACGAGGCTTTGTACTTGGCAGTTGTAGGCATACGTCTCTTGAGTAACGTTTGGTTTTGATATCGTGGGGTGGTTTAACCGTGGATTAAGATCCTCCTCGGCCACCATCGTTAAGGATTCTAGAGGACCAGCCGGTGGTTAGCATGGGTCCGAGAATGTCACACCACCCAATCCTGGCACATATGAGCCCACGTGTGAATGTCGCTCTCACTCTTTGCTACACCTACCAGAATTTCAAAACCATCATCCGTATTGATTCCTTGACAGCCATACGATCTTAGCCTTTTAATTATCAACAAGAGGCGTGTCCAAAACGCAGTGATTATCAGCGAATAGGTAGATAGACTGAATGATGCTACCATAGGGCATTCCTAGCCCTGATGAGATTCGGATTGTACACTGAGTGCTCTAATTTTTGACGTGCTGCTCTTCAGATACTCACTTGTCACTTCCGTACCGTTTTTCTATTAAAATCTTACTAGTCTAGGTCCCACATTTCAAAACAGGGATATAGAATATCTACTCGAGATAGACTTCAATTTTTTAAGGGATTGACATTCTATTTGTTCTACCGGTAAATTCTACGGGCCAATAGCACTAGTAAAAGTCATTAGCACTATTGCTGCGAGCATTCCGACAACGCAACAAATCTTAGATAACTCCACCTTTTATTGATCAAACCTCTCTTTTTTTGACACTGAATCGATCATTGATCAGAATAAAGAGTAAAGACAAAACTATTAGCAGAAAATAGAAAAACAGGACGACTACCCCTTCCCTTACGGTAGGTTCCACTTCAGTCAGCTTGGCTCCACATACTTAAAGCAGGTCGTGCCATGCTTTTCCCCGAATGATATGAGCACAACTTTGATGTTCTTGAAACACACTAAAATTGCTGTTCTACTACTTGCTCACGCTTTATCATACTGTATATATTCAACTGTCGTCTCTTTCTCTGTATGAAACTGGTTTTCGTTCTCTCTCACTCCACTCCACAGAGTTTGAACTGAAACTCTGAACTGAAAAATGTTTTACTACTCGCTTCTTTTCCTTGTTCTTGTCTCACCATTTTCTCTGATTCTTTCTGTAAACCAAGAAGGTCTTTATCTGCAACAAGTGAGACTCGGTCTTGATGATCCTGACGGCATTATCTCCAACTGGGACGAAAATGATGATAATCCATGTAACTGGAAAGGTATTACATGTGATCCAGCAACTCTTTCAGTGAACTCAGTTGATTTATCCAACGCCAATCTTGCTGGTAATTTCCCTACACCTGTTTGTAACCTTCAAAATCTTACGTTTCTTTCTCTCTTCAACAACTCCATTAATTCATCACTATCCCTTGAAATATCCGAGTGTCAAAATCTCCAACACTTAAATCTCGCAGAAAACCTTTTTGTTGGTTCATTACCCTGCACCCTCACCGATATCTCTACTCTCCGGCACCTTGACTTAGCCGGGAACAATTTTACCGGTGAAATTCCCTCGAGTTTTGGAAAATTCAGCCAACTCGAAGTTTTATCGTTAGTTGACAATCTTCTCGATGGAACCATTCCTTCTTTTCTTGGTAACATTTCTACTCTGAAGCAACTTAATCTTTCTTATAACCCGTTTTCTCCGAGTCAACTCTCTCCCGAACTCGGTAATTTGAAAAATCTTGAGATTCTCTGGTTAACTAGCTGTAATCTAGTGGGTCAGATTCCGGATTCACTGGGGAAACTTGGAAATCTGATTGATTTAGATTTGGCGGTAAATAATTTGAATGGTCCGATTCCAAAATCAATAACCGAGTTAAC
This sequence comes from Papaver somniferum, assembly GCF_003573695.1. NCBI lineage: Eukaryota > Viridiplantae > Streptophyta > Magnoliopsida > Ranunculales > Papaveraceae > Papaver > Papaver somniferum. The sequence continues at coordinate 51,915,028 of NC_039363.1, forward strand.
AAATGTTGTTCAAATTGAGCTTTATAATAACTCACTAACTGGAGAAATTCCCGTTGGTTTCTCGAAGATTAAGTCGTTAAAACGATTTGATGCATCAGCAAACGAGTTAGAAGGAAGGATTCCTGATGATCTGTGTGAGTTACATCTTGAATCGCTGAATTTATATGAGAATCAGTTGGAGGGAAATCTTCCTGGAACGATAACTCAATCACCAAATCTTAATGAGTTGAGATTATTTAATAATAAACTCACTGGAAAACTTCCCCAAGACTTGGGAAAGAACGCTCCTTTGAAATATGTTGATGTCTCCGGAAATCAATTTTCCGGAGAAATTCCAGCTGGTTTATGTGAAAATGGCGTATTGGAAGAGATTCTTTTCATCAACAATTCATTTTCTGGAAAAATTCCGGAACGTCTTGGAAAATGTTTGAGTTTAACTAGAGTGAGAATGAGAGATAATTCTCTATCTGGTGATATTCCTTCAGCATTCTGGGGACTTCCGAATGTAAATTTAATGGAATTAATGGGGAATTCTTTCTCGGGTTTGATTTCAAATACTATCTCTGGAGCTTCTAGTCTTTCAATTCTGTTAATATCCAGAAATCAGTTCAGTGGAGTTATACCTGATGAGATTGGTGCGTTACAGAACCTGGTTGAATTCTCAGGGAGTGATAATTTACTTACAGGGTCTTTGCCAAAAGCATTGGTTAATTTATCGAAGTTAGGAAGACTTGATCTTCATGGTAATCAACTTTCTGGTGAAATTCCTTCTGGTATTCGTTCATGGAAGAATCTCAATGAGTTGAACCTAGCAAGCAATGGGTTTTCAGGTAATATTCCAACTGAACTAGGTAGTTTACCTGTTCTTAATTACCTTGATTTATCAGATAATCATTTCTCAGGAAGTATTCCACTTGAATTACAAAATTTGAAACTCAATGAATTCAATTTGTCTAATAATAGACTTACTGGTGAACTACCTCCTTCATTTGCTTTACAAATGTATAGGACTAGTTTCTTAGGTAATCCGGGTTTGTGTGGAGATCTTTCGGGTCTTTGTCCAACAGGAGTAGAAGCGAAGAAAATCGGGTTTGCTTGGTTGCTTAGATCAATCTTTATACTTGCTTTTATTATATTTGTTGTTGGAGTTTTTTGGTTCTACTATAAATATAGAGATTTCAAGAAAGCAAAGACAGGGATTGAGAAAACAAAATGGACTTTAACTTCATTTCACAAATTGGGTTTTAGTGAATATGAGATTTTGGATTGTCTTGACGAAGACAATGTGATTGGAAGCGGAGCTTCTGGGAAAGTTTATAAAGCTGTTCTTAGCAATGGAGAAATAGTAGCTGTTAAGAAACTTTGGGGAGAACTGAATAGAGAATCATCTGAACTGGAGGATGTTGAGAAAGGTTGGATACCTGATGACGGATTCGAAGCTGAAGTTGAAACCTTGGGAAAGATTAGGCATAAAAACATTGTGCGGTTATGGTGTTGTTGTGCTGCCAAGGATTCTAAACTTTTGGTTTACGAGTATATGCCTAATGGAAGTTTAGGGGATTTGTTGCATAGTAATAAGGGAGGATTGCTAGATTGGTCGACTAGGTATAAAATAGCGGTGGATGCAGCTGAAGGACTTTCTTATCTGCATCATGACTGTGTTCCTCCGATAGTTCACCGAGACGTGAAATCAAATAATATATTGTTAGATGGAGAGCTTCGTGCAAGGGTTTCTGATTTCGGTGTTGCTAAGACAGTTGATGCAATTGGAAAAGGGAACGAACCCATGTCCATCATAGCCGGCTCTTGTGGTTACATCGCTCCTGGTAAGTCTTGTTTATCTTCTACTTATTTAATCTAAGATATACTCATTACTTCTCCCGGATTATATTTTAGCTTCAACATGAATTATTTCTTAATGTAAATCACGGCTAGACGAATTTCATGCAGCCCACCCTGAAATATAGCCTTGCTGTGTCATGAATCCAATCTTACTATGAAAGAGAGTTTTTGTTGACACTTGTTCAAACAGTCTTCAGTCCCAACCATAGAAAGTCATCACTAAAAAAGGTCACTAGTTGCACATGAATAAGGCGTAACATCCTATGCACACACACATCTGTTTAGGAACTTGGTTTGATCAAATGAACCCCATAGAAGGTCAAACATGTCATCATCGGTCCAAAACATTGTATTATTTGTCCGTTTTATCCTTCTTCAATTCAAAGTAGTTTTATATTTTAGTTTTGGTTCCAGGTTGTAATCTGAAAGTGCATTGTGTTGTTTCCATATTGTGCTTCCATTGCTTTTCATCTATGATTTAGCTGTTACAGCTCGTATGGTCATTTAGCTCGCTTTCACTAGAATGCAGTGTACTTATCTTAATCCGAGCATATAACTGCTCAATAAATACTCACAACATTCTTGTATGTGAACCGGACTAACTATCTAGTACTCTCCATCAATCCACTTTATTTCTAACTTACCAGGATATTTTGTTTGGTATAGTTCTTGTGTTTGATTTATGATACAACTTTGGATGTTTTGTAGAGTATGCTTACACTCTTCGAGTAAACGAAAAGAGCGATATATACAGCTTTGGGGTCGTGATTCTAGAGCTAGTAACAGGGAGACTACCTAATGATCCAGAGTTTGGTGAAAAAGATTTGGTGAAATGGGTATATTCCACTGTGGATAAGAAAGGTGTTGACCACGTGATCGACTCAAAACTTGATTCCTGTTTTAAAGAGGAGATAAGTATGGTTCTTAACATAGGTATCATTTGTACTAGTCCTCTCCCCATTAACCGCCCTTCGATGCGAAGAGTTGTCACCATGCTGCAAGAAGTTGGGATAGAACACAGAGTCGTTGCTGAGAATAAAGACGGGAAAACATCCCCATATTATTACGAAGAAGAAGCTTCAGCTTAATGAGCTTTCGATCAAAGAAAATATATAGAAAGATCTTGGAATAGAGTAAAATGTCCCTTTACTATTATTCAAGTGTTCTAATCCAGGTGATTGATCATTAATCTCTCCTCCCACTCCCGGTGTTTGTCTCGAAATGGAGAAAGTGAAGGAGGGCGGAAGTAAGTTTGAGATACTGTAGTAATTAGAGAGCTTTTCCGTCAGCTAATTAATGGCATTTGAATATTAGTCTACAGTGTAAGAATGTACCTGCATTAATGAGTCTTCTTTGATTAAAATCAGTAGGAATGATTAGTTATTATTAAGATTTATGCGGATTTTCTCATTACATCATGAACTTGTTTCAGGTCAGCAGTCGGCAGTAAATGAGTCTTTTTTCGAAATGAAGAAACTTCCAAAACCCCAAAAATATGCATTTCTATATACTGTTCGTTAAACCCGTGGATTTAAATATGAATGCCAGATACTAAAGTTCTTCTGGAACTTGTTTAGATTTTTTGGACTACGTACCAGGTAGGATAGGTATTGAATTGTCAGGTTAGGTATTTTCAGTAAGAGACATTGATTGCTTACCACCCCTCTACTTTGTGAAAATTTACCATCTTTCTGTCGTTGGGGGTGGTACTACACCGAAGTCTGTTGTTCTTTTCCTCGGGCAAAAACTTCATTCAATAGCTTGCTTTAATAGTTACAGTAAACAGATAAAAGAAATGGGTCAACTGGGAGTGTTAGAGCATTCATTTCAGCATTTACTGCCAGACTACTACATCTGACTCGAACAGTTGAGACTTGAGATTCAAAATTTTGATTTTTGAATCTAAATGGTGCTGCCTGACTATTAGCTGAGAAGTTCAAAATGTTGAAACAAAAACAGCCCAAAATCGAAAATGGGACTCCAAACAACTTAAGCTTGAGCCCAATTAAACAACATAGACTAAGAGCTCAGAGATCTCCCCTCTTCAAACAATCAATTGGAATTTCCCCCTCTCGTTATGAACCATAATATTGGGCATACCAAAATCTTTCAAGGCATACTGAATGAAGACAAAAAAGGTTGTTGAATAGTAAAATCAGATAACCCCTTAACCCAAATTTTTTAATGACAAATCTGCCCTTTACGTATTAGTGTTAATAATCTTGATTAGTGATTAAATATTTTGTTTAGATATTAAGATAATTTTCAGAATTATAAGAGTTGTTTAGATGAAAAATATGAGGAAAAAAAATATCAAAGTTTTGGTTTGGTTAAGAAGGAGAGAAAGAGAAGGAGAAAGTGAGAAAATTATAATTCTTGATTCAATGGAGGATGAGGAGGGTCATATATCATCTAAAAAACCTAGGAAAGTACACATCAACTACACCAATGATTCCCAAATGGCTGATTTCTTAGATTATGAATCATGGTTCGGCGAAACAGGTTGAGGTTCGGCTCACATCTATGAGCCGAATCTACCAATTGATGAACGGTTCGGCTTACTGAATCTGTTTACTGCATGCGCCGAACCTATAATTTCCAATTCCCACCCTTTTGCTAGACACTAGTTCCGCTTATATGAAAGTTTCATAGTAAGCCGAACAACATCCTGAATAGCCCAGAATAGAATCATTACTAATTCGGCTTACATATCCAAATTCGTATGTGCCTAACATAATTTTTTAATTTCTGGGTTGAAATATTGTTACTGGTTCGGCACATATGGAGAATATCGTATCAGCCGAAACCTCTTATGTTCAAGGTTCGACACATAATATGATTATCGTCTGAGCCGAACATGAATTTGTTAATTTTTGGGTTAAAATATTGTTCGCGGTTCGGCACATATTGAGGATATCGTATAAGCCGAAACCTGTAAATGTTCATAGTTCGGCACATAATGTGATTATCGAATGCGCCGACCCTGAAGGACAAATGACTCGGTGTGTAACTAACATTAGAGGTAAGCCGAACTCTGTAAATTCGGCACATAACTGTTAAGCTATTCATTAAAACATGAAATTGACGGTGTCCATAACCCAATCCCAGCACCATCAAAAACAAAGTTCAGCACCTTAAAGCAAAGGTGTTTGCAACACCATAAAAGTGTACTTAAAACTTAAGAAAAAGTGTACCATAAAAGTGTACATAAAAGGGCATTTAACCACGACCCCTCTTCTTAGTTCCACGACCACCTCTTCTTCCACCTTGGTCTTCATCTTCCGACGCATCATTACCGGGTTGGACGGTAGCACCAACTTGGCTTGTACCTTCACCAACTTGTCGAGACCTCTTAGTGGTAGGCCTTTGTTCGGGTTCCTCGGGTCCTTGTCCTTTTTTGATGATTGCATCCCACTTGTCGATGAGGTATTTTTGTTCTTCCACGGTCATTGTTGTTTTGCAACCAAGTTTGGCCTTCATTTTCTTCAACATCTCCCTACCCGCGGCAACCTATTTTTCATTTGAGAGCAACTTATAACCATGAGGTTGAAGACATTTTTACCATAACTAATTTATGAAAACAGTATAAAGTGAAGTCATTCTTACCATAACCTTGAAAGCCTTGACTACATCTTCGGAAGTAGACTTGTTGGTGATCTTGATTGGCCTCGCCTTCCCCTTATCAGATATCTTTTGCCTTTTCTTATTGATAATGAAGGGATGAGAAATTTGGTTATACCAATCCATATAGCCCGGATCCTCTTCACATGGATCATCAAGTAAAGGTGTTAACTTGGACGCATCTAATGTGTGATTGTCTAAATTATTCCAAAACTCAACGGTGGGATCAGGATCATACTTTGGTTCCCAAGATGAAGTGGTGCTTTTAGTTCCCTTACCACTCTTTGGTAACAACCTGAATTTCTCGTCAAACAAAGGAACCTTTTGGACACATCCTAATTGACGGAGTACTCGCCTAAGATCGTATATAACATAACCACCGGGATACCACAATGGCCCATGATACATACCTACCGGCATATCCTCATCTTCAACAACTTCATCTTCTTCATCTTCATTCTCATATGGTTGAAAAGCGACATCATCAACACCAAGAAAGTCTAACGTCTCTCTCAAACTTGCCACCAACTTATTTTTGTTCCTTTTCTTGGAGTCCTCGTACGCGTACCGTGCTGCAGTTGGCTCAGTATCAACATAATCAACATCTTTCTCAAATACTTTGGCCAAGTTCAAAATTGGGAAATGGTCATATATCCACACCTGCATCCAAATAACCACATTAAAAAAATCAAAGGAATTGAATTGATAGAAACAAGTTTTACTTGGAAACATCAAAGTAAGACTAAAGTTTGCAAACTCAGAGAACTGTTCGGCTTATGTGGATCAAGTATTATAAGCCGAACCAAGTAAGAAAAAACTTCGGATTAAAAGGTTTTATGGTTATAAGCCGAACCATACTCTGAACTCCCAAAAGTTACCTGGAGGAAAGTGAAGTTCCCTCCGATGTTTGTACTTGTCAACCTAGACGCGGTGGCAAGTTGGTCCAGCAGGTAAGCGAGCGTAGCCGTTCCCCAAGCAAACTTGTTACAAGTTTCAAGATTCTTTACCAATTGGAGATAATTAGCATTTACCTTGTTTCCGGTAGTGTCGGGAAAGATGTCTCTACCAAGAGTATAAAGCAAGTAGGCAGTTCCGGTTTGCTTCACTTTGACGGGATCCATTATCAACAAACCTTTGTGACTCTTTCCTTTGTGTTCTCAAACTCCCTTTTCAAGTTAGTCAACTTGATCTTCTTATTCTTCTTATTTCTGCCACCTGGTATGAAAACGGTATCGATATCTTTAACTGATCGACAAAACTCCAACTCAGTTTTCATTGAACCCCAACCAAGGCATTCCAGGTAAAAATTGTATAGCTCATCCCAACTCATGTCATAAAAACCAGCATCCACACTTACACCCCTTGCTTTAAGACCTGTAATCTTACTAGCCTCATCAGGAGTAATTGACATCTCTCCAAAAGGTAATTGAAATGTGTAAGTTTCTGGACAAAAGCGCTCGGTAAATGCAGAGGCCGACACACTATCATATTCCTTATGTCCATAATTGATAGCAGGCCATAAAGCACTGGCTTGTACATAAGCAATCACCTCAGGAACCTCTTCATCAAGACTTCATTCCGCTGCCCTCTGGTGTCTCAATACTCGTACTGCACGGTTGTGATCAGGAGTCTCATAAATTCTCTTCGCCCAAGAATCGACATAACCAATCAACACATTTCCTCCATCTTCCGGAAGACCATGAGGCAAACCATCTGATCGAGGTGTAATTACGTCATCTTCATCAGGAATGTGTAAACCAGTGATCCGTAGATCATCATCGTTCTTCTCTTTCTCGGGTTGTGCCACCTTCTTACCTTTCTTGTCTTTCTTGGGTTTTCCTTGGGGTTGTGTTTCTTGATGAACTTCTTGATTATCATAAACTTCTTCATCTTCAGCTATTCCTTCTTCTTGTCTTTCAATTCTTACTTGTCTTTCAATTCTTACTTCTTCTAAAGTTCCTCCTCTACCTCCCGCTCCCAATTTTTTCTTACCTCCTCCTCTAGGATCAGGAGTTTTAGAAGTAGAAGGTGTTATCTCCATCTTCTTCCTCTTTGTAGCTGCATTGGTCCTGACACAAGTATGAAAGTTATAAGACTAATTCGAACAACAAAGAGATTTGGAAAGCCAAAAACTTGTAAGAAAATAAGAAGGCTCGGCTTACCCGAAATAACACATATGAGCCGAATCATGTCTTGAAATTTTTATTAGCTTACACAGAGAGTGGATCGGCTCATACCACAAAACAATTATAAGCCGATCCATATATTCGGCTCACAACCGATACCGTCGAATAAGCCGAATCTATGATTATGAACTCAAACATGTATTCGGCGCAACATGATATAATATAAATAAGCCGATCCTACACACTTGTAAAATTTATGAAATTTTAACAATAATATTCGGCGCAACACTAATACTATCGAATAAGCCGAATCTAGACTTATGAATCGAAACCTTTATTCGGCGCAAAACTAATACAACCATACAAGCCGATCCTAAGCACATGCAAAAATTCTGAAATTCAAACAACAATTATTCGGCACAAAATTAATACTACCATACAAGCCGATCCTACGCACATGCAAAATTATGAGCCGATCCTATATATTCAGCTCACAACCGATACCGTCGAATAAGCCGAATCTATGACTATGAACTCAAACATGTATTCGGCGCAACATGATATCATATAAATAAGCCGATCCTACACACTAGTAAAATTTATGAAATTTTAGCAATGATATTCGGCGCAACCCTAATACTATCGAATAAGCCTAATCTAGACTTATGAATTCAAACATTTATTCAGCACAAAACTAGTACTACCATATGAGCCGATCCTATACACATGCAAAAATTCTGAAATTCAAACAACAATTATTCGGCACAAAACTAATACTACCATACAAGCCGATCCTACGCACATGCAAAATTATTATCCGATCCTATATATTCGGCTCACAACCGATACCGTCGAATAAGCCGAATCTAGACTTATGAATCGAAACCTTTATTCGGCGCAAAACTAGTACTACCATACAAGCCGATCCTAAGCACATGCAAAAATTCTGAAATTCAAACAGCAATTATTCGGCACAAAACTAATACTACCATACAAGCCGATCCTACGCACATGCAAAATTATTAGCCGATCCTATATATTCGGCTCACAACCGATACCGTCGAATAAGCCGAATCTATGATTATGAACTCAAACATGTATTCGGCGCAACATGATATCATATAAATAAGCCGATCCTACACATTATGAAATTTTAACAATGATATTCGGCGCAACCCCAATACTATCGAATAAGCCGAATCTAGACTTATGAATTCAAACATTTATTCGGCACAAAACTAGTACTACCATATGAGCTGATCCTATACACATGCAAAAATTCAGAAAATTCAAACAACAATTATTCGGCACAAAACTAATACTACCATACAAGCCGATCCTATGCACATGCAAAATTTCTGAAATTCACAAAACATATTCGGCACAAAACTAACACCATCGAATAAGGCGATCCTAAGTATAAGTCTCTGTGTCACCAAGTTCGGCTCAAAACGGATTTCAGATATACGCCGAGCCGTTCAAATGAACTTTCAGGGTTCAGTTTCAAGAACAGCTCGGCGCACATCTAAGATTTGTTTTGCGCCGAACCATACCCTGTAACCGCCGCAAAAACATGATTTTGACGAATTAAATCAATCAAACCAATCAAAAACATCAAATACGAGATGGGTTTGTAAAACTAACCTTCTTATTCTCATTTGTGGAGTTGGTTCTTCTTCAATCTCTTCTTCCGGTTGATTTTGTGGTTGATTTTGAGTTTCTTCTTCACTCTCTAAATCTTCTTCTTCTTCAATGGGTTGTTCAATCACTCGATTAGAACGAGATACTGGCTTACGACGAACCATTATATAGATGAGTTTAATCGTCGACTAAATTTTCACGAATCGACGACTAAATTTCCGCGATGATACGATGAAAAAAAAAGGAAGAAGAAGGGTTCGGCTGTTGTGGAGGAGGAAGAAGAAGGGGTTAGGGATATGAAACTGATTTTGGTTTATTGATTATAGGTTTTTGTATTAGGGATAGGGATAGATTAGTAGTAATTTAGAGAATTTAAGGGCATATAGGTAATTGAACCACCCCATAGGGTACCCCTTATAAGGTCACCCAAGTTAGGACTAGTCCTTTGTATGCCTTGAAAGTTTTAGGCATGCCCAAACTTAGTGTTCCTCATTATTCCAAGCAATTTTCCAAGAATCGTTGGAATGTACTCCTATAGTCGTATGACTAAGCAGTCCAAGAGCGTCCACCATGATGCAAAAAAACAAAAGAACCATTTTTTGGGACCATGAGTTTTTTTTGAGGGGAACATGATTTGATTAGGTCACCTTCCCTATAATTATAATGGGTGTTCTAAAAGGTGGAGATGACTAGTTTAACCCTTTTACCTAATTAAAATTATAACTAATCTACAACTTCTTCTTCCTCTATTCTACAATTTTTCTTCTTCTCTTCTTCATCAATTTATGATCATCTAAACCTGATCATATACAAATCTAATCAAAATCATCAAATTTTCATCATCATCGATTCATTGAATTTTCATCGTCGATTAATCGAACTTTTATAAACAAACCTATCCATAAGTATTTTCCCACAAACCCATTACTTCTAATTCGTTTTTGATTGAAATTTTGAGCCGCAGTCATCAAAATATGTTGAAATTGGAAGTTACAGTAGTAATTTCGGTTAGGAAAATTTTGAAAAAAAAACCCTAGTTTTACAAACGAACTTTTAAAAGTGAAGAACACGAAGAACACTTCGGATAAGATTTTTTTTTTTTGCCTAACCGAACACCTGCGTTCGGTTGAGTCACAAAAATAATTTCAAAACCGAACTCTTCTCTGTATAGCCAAATATTGAGTTCGGTTTAATCGCAAAAAAAAAAAAATGCTAACCGAACTTTACTCTGGAAACCTATATAATGAGTTCGGTTAACTCGCAAAAATAATTTCAAAACCGAACTCTTCTCTATATAGCCAAATGTTGAGTTCGGTTTAATCGCTTTTTTTTTTGCGAACTTACCGAACTCTGTTGTTTAAAGTTCCGTTACAACGTGGTCGAGTCGACTGAACCGAACAAAACTCTGTAAACTCAAGCATAGTAGTTCGGTTACATTTGATTTTTCATCAGCTAGCCGAACAAACAAAAACTCCATTAAAGCTCTGGTTAGGTTGCCTGTGATTTTGGATTTATGAACCGAACTGCATTTGCAGAAAGTTCGGTTACATGTTCTTCATATAATATAACCGAACTTTGTTGACCTGGTTGATATTTTTTTGTTATAATTTTGATTTTGAAGATATTTTAGGCCATTTACAGCAACATTCACTAAGTTTCAAGCATACTTCGTTACCTAGAGGATGTTTTTTCTCCATATTCACCCATCTCAAAATAATTTTTTTCTCAATCTTCTTCTTCTTTTATCACTTTAATCACTCAATAATCCTACTTCTTTAAAAAAAAATCTATTAATTTAACCTTAATCAATGATTAATCACACTAACTAATAATTATACAAAAATAATCAGGAGGGTAATGTTGGTATTAAGATAAATATTTAGATAAAGGGTTACCTAGAATTACTTTTAATGTCTTACCCAAAATAAAACAATGATCCCCCCAAAAAAAAGCCGTTCAAAGAAAAAGCCAAGAGCGTCTCCAATGGTAGGTCAGAAAACTCCTATGTGGAGGTCCTTGTCACACCTTCATTTATGGGGCTTTTAATATATGAGTCGATATAAGAGCTTCTCCAATGGTGAATGTGAATATTTCATATGTGACATCATTTCTAAGACATCCTTTGAGTATAAAATCCTAAATATTAGGAAAAATAAAATTTTATTTCCAACCCATAAAATTTTCTATTATTTGTTTACTTATTTGTAGGCATACAATTGGTCGTTGGTTAAAATCCTTTCCATTATTATTTTTCAATGATTTTTATTAACAAAAGTGTGACTAGGATGGGAAGACATCCTCTAAGTGAATGTCTAAAACTATAGGTACCTAGAGGATGTCTAACTTTTTTTTGCCACATCATCTTCACATCAATAGGTTGGAGATGATTTTTTATAAATGTGATTGTAGATCCTATGTGGATTGGGACTTTTTCCTTCACACAAATTCCATTGGAGAGGCTCTAAGACCTTTTGTCTTAGATAAGTGGTTTGTGCTGGTAGCGCACAGACACTAGGCGACAAAAAATGGATGTCCTAATTCTTGATTGTATCCCTTAACCATATATCTTTTATTTCCTATTTTACCCCTCACTACCTCTTACTATTTGCGCTACCTTAGCCATCTGGGCTATAATAACAAATTCGGTATGAATAACAAATTACATCTGCGTTCTTGATTTTTGATTGAAGTCATCCAAGTTTTTGGCATATTTTTAAAGCTCTCAAACCAATAATGGTAAAATGAGATTATGATGTAGTTGCTTCTTATATACTTTAGTAGCTAAATAAGTTCGAGTATCATCTAACATGAAATAAAACAACAATATCGGGTGAGTTATAAAAATAAGTTTAATCATGTTATTTCCCAAAGAACACAAAGATAAGCTGAAGAATACGACTAACATCACAAGGAAAAAAATATATGTTCGGGCTACTAATGAAAAACAAGGCTGAGCCTGTGATGTTTGGTATGAGGAGACAAATGTCAAGTGTCAGCGTTTTTATTTTGTCGAAACAGTTATTCGTAGTTAATAATTGTACTTAATAGTCGAACTGTGTGTTGAACATTTTGTGTCAAGAAATTACATTAATTGATTTCATTTATTAAAGTAATATATACATAATAGGATTTAAGTCTACGTATAACGTTTGTTTCCTACAAGGGGGGACTTAGACAAGTACCAGAAGAGATTAAAATGACAACTTTAAATGAAAAACAAATTTTGTATTGAACACGTGTACACGAACAACAAAGTTTGGTAACATCTTTGTATAATAAAGAACCATATAATATATCGGAGAAATACCACATGAAGGCTGTTGAACTCAAAAAAAATAAAAAATATAAAAAATTATAAAGACATGGGAAGAACAATTTGTTTCCTAAATTTGATTCTATTACATTTTTTTTAAAACTTTTTAAACAAATAAAAATAAGACAAAATAAAGCAAAATGCAGTACATCATCACCCAAATAGTATTCAGTTCATTGTGGAACACGTTTGCATCATGCTCCAGTAAGTGATGCATTTACCATATGAAAGTTGTTGAAATTAAAAAAAAGATACAAAAGTATAAAAATAAACAATAACAATAAAAATAAAGACATGGAAACATAAAAGAAAAGAGGACAAACATCCGACACAATTATAAGAAAAACAATTTGTTTCTGAAATTTGATTTTATTACAATTTTTTTTAAAAAGTTTTTAAACAAATAACAATAAGACACAATAAATCAAAATGCAATACATTATCACCCAAATAGTATTCAGTTCGTTGTCGAACACATTTGCACCATGCTCCAATTAAACCAAAGTGACGCATTTACCGTCTACAATTATACTCTCATTCTTCATCAATAGCTTAAAATCAGCAAGATGTTTGAAACACTGTATAAAGACACTGCAAGAGTATTTTGGATGAATCAAACATAAATTTTTGTTATGAAAGTAATAATTGTTTAGAAAAACATCAACAAATCATTATTGATGTGATTTTCAATTGAGCTGTAGTAAAAAGTTCGTTGAGACTTGTGAAAGCAAAAGATTTTAGATTTAATGAAATTTAAAAACAAACAAAACTTAATTCAAGATTATTAGGAATAACCAAGACACTGATTCCACTATCACACATGAACAAATTATGGCAAATAATCCAAAACTCTAATTATCTTTTAAGTCTCTTATTTCTTATTTCACAAATAATCAAACATATTCTCAAATATTAATTGTGTTCCCCAAGCATAGACTATCAATTGATTAAACAATGTATAATCTATCAAATTGAATCACAAGTAATTAAGAAAATTATGTAAACATTTAAAAACTCTGCAAAACCAGTGATTGAGTGAATTGTAATTAAAAATTAGAGAAAATGAAATAGTTACCCATTATTCATGTGTAAATAGCTTCATCCATTGCCTTGGTTAAGCGAGAATTTAGCCTCTCATCATGTTGGAAACACACTCAGAATTCGATTTCATTGCTCAAAATGGTTTACAAATGATGAAAAGGGGGAAATAATTCAAAACCGGCTTTGTAACAATTATATCTGTTACAAACCAAAGAACGATACAGAGGATGTGTCGCTATTACTGTAGCTCTAAGATTGTCACTGAACAGTCGCAAATACTATAACAAAATAAGACTGCTTCTTGAGGTCTTATGTTCTTCGTGTTCTTCAATGGCAGCAGCAGCAGCAGGTTTCTCTGGTGATCGTATTTCACCTCTATGATGTTTCAAATCCTTCCCAAACACTCTGTCCCCCTCAGTGATACCCCAAGATGCTATTTATACTCAACAGGTGAAGAAAATCATGCGTAATAACTCACAACAGTCTCCTTTTCTTTTACAAGGAGATACGAGAATAATTCCAATTCTTCTTCTCTTCTTTACGCCTGAATGATATGAAAAATATCTCACCATCAATAGTATAGAATCCCCAATCAATATCTTTCCTCTACTGCACGTTTATTTCCTTCGATAACACCAACAGAGAATAATATGAAAATATGTATTCCCTGATTAAGTTCATCACGCGTCTGTAGTTGAGTCTCCCGTGGATTCTGATGATCTTACACACTCCAACAAGCTGGAACATGTTCTAGATAATTTCAAACACTGCCGAGACACATGCGATCTTTCCAAATATACCTAAAATCCGAAAATGAATATTCGCTCTGTTATCTTCAATCGGGTGAATGAACTTCTTTTTTTACGTAAATCAACCCATTACCATCCCTGTTTGTATGAAACAGGCCCAATCCAAGAAGAAACCCGGTGAAAGCCAACCCAAAAATCAAAATAGGAAATCTCGGTGCAAACTGGCAATTTGAACAAGAGTTTTCCCTCCATTTTCAGCTTCTCGTGAAGAAGAAGAAGGCCCCCTATCCAGAGTAGGGGTGCCGATAGCAGCTGCCTTTGGGGGTGTCCAGGGGTTCCCCTTATCCAAAATGAGGGTGCCTTTAGTACTTTTCTCCGGGGGTCCAAATAGCACTTTTTGAGCAACTTTTTATACACAAGTGTATTTATCCAAAAACACCTACACAAACATAAAAACACCATAATAAGTACAAAATCAAGCACTAGCAATAGAGACACTGAGGACAATTCAGACACAAAAATGTGTCTATCAAATACCCCCAAACTTATTATTTGCTAGTCCTCGAGCAAAACTATTCTAGAAAATAAAATGACTACACTTAGCACGTGCAGCAAGCCGTTAAACCACTAGGTGGCCCTAGCGATGGAGTGTTGTCTCCGTAGGGTTTACCAGAGGTGTACCCACAAAAACTTTACTCCAGACCCTAGCTATCTACGCAGAACCTTGGAAGGCACTAAAGAATCTCCTTGGTTGGCATACTCTCATTGACTACAGGAGGAAGTACCCTGATGCGAAATTCCAATTTTTGTACACGAGTTCGCACTCAGCATACTAAAATTCATATATAAGTGACAGAGCTCTACTCAGATAGTTTCTGGACATCATAACCGGAGTCAACCAATCACATGGAAAGATTAAGAAGATGGATAAAGAGAAAAAATCGATGGTTTAAAGTGAACGGTGTTTCTCATATCTGTCTGAAGGCCTCTGCCAAGATGAACCTATCCTAATGGACTGATATACCGGTCTGACTAATATCAACACAAATGGCATATACAAGGGAACCAGTGGTCGATAAACATAACTCTAGGTCAACACAACTGGCATATACAAGGGGATCAGTGGTCGACTTTATTGAATTTATTCCGGTTGGTCTGATGGTCTGCTCTCAATTTTTATTTTATTTTATTTTTTTGTATATCTCAATCACTCTATTTCACCTAGCAATGGTAACAACTTGAATCGTATGCCCCACCAAATCACTTAAGAAATAAAAAAAAAGAAGGGATTATGATTCAACGAGATATGGCGAAACTACCATGTTTTTTTTAATTCTAACACCTGAGCTCTGTTCTTTTATGAATAGACTCTTTAGATGTTTCCATATAATCATATTGGTTCCACAACTCCTACAACCAAGATGTTCCCATCCACTTAGATTGGTTAGTGCCAACCTTAATAAGCATAAATTTCTAGGCTCTGGAGTTTGTTTATTGCAACTAAAATCTAACAAAAAGTTTCTTCCCCACCCTCAAACTTAAATCTAACATTGTCCTCAATGTTTTTAATGAAATAACAATACCAAAAAGTAAAGTAACATGAGGAATCAGTAAAGAGAGAAGTCGGAAAGATAGTACCTGGGTGAAGAGAGAAATCAAAAACTAATATACAACATACAATCGCCTCGATGGTCAATCAAGGGTAAACAGGGTCCTCCAGAGGGAGCTCCTCAACATCAGCTGTAGGAAAGGGCTCTAAAAAGGGTTTCAATCTCTGACCGTTAACCTTCGAAGAACTACTACCATCCGGTGTCTCGATCTCAACAGCTCCATGAGGAAAAACAGTGCGAACAATAAAAGGACCCGTCCACCGAGAACGTAACTTCCCAGGGAAAAGATGCAAGCGAGTATCATACAGAAGAAATTTTTGACCTGGAGAAAATGACTTTCTTAAAATATTCTTATAATGCGCAAGTTTCATTTTGTTCTTATACTCCTTAGCACTATCGTATGCATCTCTACGAATTTCTTCCAACTCATTGAGCTGGAGTTTCCTATGGCCTCCTGCCTTGTCGAGTGAAAAATTTAGCTTCTTAACAACCCAATATGCTCTATGTTCTAACTCAACAGGTAAGTGACATGCCTTGCCATACACAAGAAGATAAGGTGACATTCCAGTGGGGGTATTAAACGCAGTACGGTAAGCCCATAAGGCATCAGTAAGCCTAGACGACCAGTCTTTCCGATTAGGATTAACTGTTTTCTCTAATATACGTTTTATCTCCCTATTGGAAACCTCTACTTGACCACTAGTCTGTGGATGATACGTGGTAGCTACCTTATGTGTAATACCATATTTCTTCATCAAAATCCTAAAAGTTCCATTACAAAAGTGCGACCCTCCATCACTAATTATAGCTCGCGGTGTACCAAAACGTGTAAGTATATTATCTTTCAAGAACTCAATCAAAACCCTATGGTCATTTGTCTTACACGCAATCGCCTCAATCCACTTAGATACATAGTCTACGGCGATAAGGATGTATAGGTTACCAAAAGAATTAGGAAACGTACCCATAAATTCAATACCCCACACATCAAAGACCTCAACAACTAAAATAAGGTTCAAGGGTATCATGTTCCTACGGGAAATGGTTCCTAATTTCTGTCAACGCTCACAAGTAACACATTAACTATGGGAGTCTTTAAACAACAAAGGCCAATAGAATCCACACTGCAATATCTTAGCAGCAGTCTTCTTCGCACTAAAGTGACCCCCACAAGCATAATCACGACAAAAGGAAATAATACTGGACTGGTCACTCTCAGGTATACATCTCCTAATAATCTGGTATGGACAATAGTTGAACAAATAAGGATCATCCCAAAAGAAGTGCTTCACCTCGGCTAAAAACCTAGAACGATCTTGTTTACCCCAATGTTGGGGCATTCAACCAGTAACAAGATAGTTCACTATATTTGCATACCAAAGTAATTGGGTAACAAATAACAGTTGTTCATCAGGAAAGCTATCCCTTATAGGAAGGGAATCATCAGGGGAATCAACAACTAGCCTAGACAAGTGGTCTGCTACTACATTTTCGGCACCCTTTTTGTCTCTATGGAGAAAACTCTTGCAACAAAAGGATCCACCTAATCAATCTAGGTTTTGTATCCTTTTTAGACAGAAGATATTTCAAAGCAGCATGATCAGTATATATTACGATCTTATAACCTAAGAGATATGGTATAAACTTGTATAAGGCAAACACAATGGCTAACAGTTCCTTCTCGGTAGTGGTATAGTTCAACTGTGGCATCATTCAGAGTTTTTCTGGCATAGTAAATCACATGAAGTAATTTGTTTTCTCGCTGACCTAGCACAACACCAATAGCATAATCTGAAGCATCACACATGATCTCAAAGGGTAGGTTCTAGTTGGGTGCCTGGACTATGGGGGCGGTAGTGAGTAAAGTCTTAAGCATCTCAAAAGCCTCTAAACAAGCATCATAAAAGACAAACTTAACATCTTTTGCAAGCAATTTGCAAATAAGTCTAGAAATCAAGCTAAAATCCTTAATGAATCGACGATAAAAACCTGCATGCCCTAAGAATGACCTAATATCTCTTACGGTTTTTGGGACCTGTAAAGTTTTAATAAGGTCAAATTTGGCTCTATCTACCTCTATACCCTTCGAAGATACGATATGCCCTAGAACAATTCTGAACGAACCATGAAGTGACATTTCTCCCAATTAAGCACTAAATTCTTTTCCTTACACCTAGTCAAAACTAATGAAAAATGATGCAAGCACTCATCGAAAGACGAACCAAACACTGAAAAATCATCCATAAAGACCTCTAAGAACCGTTCTACCATGTCAGAAAATATGCTCAGCATACAACGCTGAAAGGTCGCAGGGGCATTACATAGACCTGATTATAACCGCAGTATCCATCTAAAAAGCAAAGGTACCAAAAGGAAAGGTAAAAGTGGTTATCTCTTGGTCTTCTGGGGCTATGACAACCTGATTATAACCGCAGTATCCATCTAAAAAGCAATAATGGCTACATCCAGCTAATCTCTCTAGCATTTGGTCGATGAAGGGAAGGGGAAAATGGTCCTTCCTAGTGACCTTGTTCAATTTCCTATAGTCAATACAGACACGCCAACCCGTGGTCACCCGGGTTGGGATTAACTCATTGTTACCATTCTGGACTACAATAATACCGGATTTCTTGGGGACAACCTGAACGGGGCTGACCCACTTACTGTCTGAAATGGGGTATGTAATGTTTGCATCTAACAGCTTAAGAACCTCGGTCCGAACTACTTCTTTCATATTAGGGTTCAGTCGATGTTGCATCTCCCTAGAAGGTTTGGTGTCACTCTCTAAATAGATATGATGCATACAAACAGTGGGACTTATACCCTTAATGTCTGCTATGGTCCACCCTAAAGCTTTCTTGTTGTTCTGAAGGACGGTTACTAGCCTACTTTCCTGATCACTATCCAAGTCGAAAGAAACAATCACAGGTAAAGTCTCAGACGGCCTAAAAACACATATTTCAGGGTATCTGGCAATGGTTTTAGGTCCAACTTAGGAGGCTCTTCTAATGAAGGAACTAGGGTAGACTTAGAAACTAGTAGTGGTTCGAACTTAGGTTTCCATTCATTATTAATGTCTAAAAAAGGGGTTGAGTCTAACAAAGCATTCACCTCATTAATCACATTATCATCATCAATATCAATCCCAAAGTGAGCTAGGCATTTCTTTAATGGATATTCTAACAAAGTGTTTGGTAATGATTCCTCGACTAATGTTCCTATCATGTTCACCTCTTCTATGTTCGAGTCATCTAGTTCATAGGGTAGCTTACTAATATTAAAAATGTTCAACTAAATAGTCATATTACCAAAAGACAAATTCATAATACCATTTCGACAGTTAATGATCGCATTGGATGTAGATAAAAATGGGCGACCTAAAATCACTGGTATTTGGTTCTCTGGGTCGGGGACAGATTTGGTATCTAGGATAACAAAATCCACTGGATATATAAACTTGTCGACCTCTATAAGAACATCCTCGATCACATCACGAGGAATTTTAACGGACCTATCAGCTAACTGAAGTGTTATCTGGGTAGGTTTCATCTCACCAAGTCCTAGATTAAGGTACACATGGTATGAAAGTAAGTTCACACTGGCTCCTAAGTCAAGCAAAGCTTTCTCAACACGATACTTACCTATTGTGCACGAAATGGTAGGGGACCCTGGGTATTTATACTTAGGAGTAGTGGTATTGTGAATAATGGAACTCACTTGACTAGCTAGAAAGGCTTTCTTCTGGACACTAAGCTTTCGCTTTCGCGTACACATATCCTTAACAAAAATTTGGCATAAGCGGGAATCTGCTTAATTGCATCTAATAATGGAAGGTTTATAGTTACCTTCGTAAAAACCTCCAATATATCATTAAAGGTGGACTCCCTCTTAGTTGGAACTAGCAGTTGTGGGAATGGGGCTCTAGGAACAAAGCCGGGCTCAATATGACCCTCATTGGTCTCTTTAGAGACTCTATCAGTCTCCTCAGTTTCTGGTTCAGAATGGTGAACTACAACATGTTCACTATCAGGCATGGAAACCTTGTTGTCTATCACTCTACCACTCCTAAGGGTTTTAATAGCATTTACATGTTCGGATGGTCTTTCACCTATTTCATTAATTCCTCTAGGGTTGGGTTGAGTTTGACTAGGAAACTTACCTCTTTCTCTTAAAGACTCATTTATCTAACTAACTTGGGTTTTCAACTCAGAAATAGCCTGAGAGTTAGCCTGACCTATTCTCTTATTTTCTTCTAAACCTTGTGCAACAGATTGCTGAAACTGCACAGTGTTACGAGTTAACAAAGCAAGAGACTCTTCTAAACTCATAATCTTCTTATCCGAAAGGTTCTGAAACTGTGCCGGAGCTGAAGGATTCTTAATATAGCCAAAACCTGGGGGAACCTGAGAGTTACTAGACTGACCTTGATTCTGGACCTTAGACCAAGAAAGGTTGGGATGGTTTCTCCATCCAGGGTTATAGGTTTCTGAATATGGGTCAAGCTTCTGACAGTTATCGAATCTAGTGTTATTATAAAGAGCATTGGCTTGATCCTCAACAGTATGGCCTTCTCAAAAAGGCTCTATTCTACCACTATTACCACTAGAATGACCTAATTCTAACGCTTCTAACCTTTTGGTTATGGCTGCTATTTTAGCATCTGACTCATAACATCCTTCTACCCTATTGACATTTCCTCTACTTAGAAGAATTGTTTTCTGGGGTTCCCTACTATTTTCCCATTAATGGTCTTATCGGCGATTTCATTCAAAAATGTCATCGCCTTTTCAATAGTTTTATTCTCAAACCCACCTGTGCATAAGGACTCAACCATGGTCGTTGTTGAATAGTCTAAACCCTCGTAGAGGATATGAACTAACCTAACCTTCTCTAAACCATGATGAGGACATTGAGAAATTAAGTCATTGAACCTTTCTAAATACCTATATAAATATTCTCCCTCTTGTTGAGCTAAAGTACAAATTTGTGTCCTAATAGACGAAGTTTTGTGCCTTGGGAAAAACTTATGTATAAAGGCAGATGTAATTTGTTCATAGGTTTCAATTGACTCAGAATCCAAACTATACAGCCAAGATTTGGATTTATCTTTTAAGGAAAAGGGGAATAACATAATTTTCAGTGCATCATCACTAAGGTTTTTAATTTTCAGAGTACTGCAAACTTGTGAACGATGCCAGAAATTAGGAACCATTTCCCGTAGGAACATGATTCCCTTGAACCCTATTTTAATCGTTGAGGTCTTTGATGTGTGGGGTATTGACTTTATGGGTCTGTTTCCTAATTCTTTTGGTAACCTATACATCCTTGTCGCCGTAGACTATGTCTCTAAGTGGATTGAGGCGGTTGCGTGTAAAACCAATGACCATAGGGTTGTGATTGAGTTCTTGAAAAATAATATACTTACACGTTTTGGTATACCACGAGCTATAATTAGTGATGGAGGGTCGCACTTTTGTAATGGGCCTTTTAAGCTTCTGATGAAGAAATATGGTATTACACATAAGATAGCTACCCCGTATCATCCACAGACTAGTGGTCAGGTAGAGGTTTCCAATAGGGAGATAAAACGTATATTAGAGAAAACAGTTAATCCTAATCGGAAAGACTGGTCGTCTAGGCTTACTGATGCCTTATGGGCTTACCGTACTGCGTTTAAGATCCCATTGGAATGTCGCCTTATCGGCTTGTTTATGGCAAGGCATGTCACTTACATGTTGAGTTAGAACATAGAGATTATTAGGCTGTTAAGCAGCTAAATTTTTCACTTGACGAGGAAGGAGCCCATAGGAAACTCCAGCTCAATGAGTTGGACGAGATTCATATAGATGCTTACGATAGTGCGAAGGAGTATAAGAACAAAATGAAACTTGTGCATGATAGAAACATTTTACGGAAGTCATTTTCTCCAGGTCAAAAAGTTCTTCTGTATGATACCCGCTTGCATCTTTTCCCTGGGAAGTTACGTTCTCGGTGGACGGGTCCTGTTATTGTTCGCACTGTTTTTCCTCATGGAGCTGTTGAGATCGAGACACCGGATGGTAGTAGTTCTTCGAAGGTTAACGGTCAGACATTGAAACCCTTTTTAAAGCCCTTTCCTACAAGTGATGTTGAGGAGGTCCCTCTGGAGGACCCTGTTTACCCTTGATTGACCATCGAGGCAGTTGTATGTTGTATATTAGTTTTTGATTTTCTTCACCCAGGTACTATCTTTCCAACTTCTCCTCGTATTATTTTACTTTTGGTACTGCTCTTTAATTAGAAACATTGAGGACAATGTTAGATTTAAGTTTGGGGGTGGGGAAGAAACTTTTTGTTAGCTTTTAGTTGCAATAAATAAACTCCAGAGCCTAGAAATTTATGCGTATTCAGGATGGCACTAACTAATCTAAGTGGATGGAAGCATCTTGGTTGTAGGAGTTGAGGAACCAATCCGATTAGATGGAAATATCTATAGAGTCTATTCATAAAAGCACAGAGCTCAGGTGTTAGAAATAACATGATAGTTGCACCATATCTCGTTGAGTCCTTTTCATTTCTTTTTTTTATTTTATTTTTTCATTTTAAACTATGTTTCTCTAAGTGATTAGGTGGGGCACACGATTCAAGTTGTTACCACTGCTAGGATGAATTAGAGTGACTGAGTTACTAAAAAAAAAGAGACCGGACCAGTTAGACCAATCGGAATAAGTATTAACACTTGGATAGCAATATGCGTGTGTTCTCCCTATTTCCGTCGCCTAAGCAAGCGTGGAATGCAGGACCCGTGGGAACTATCGTGTAATCTGCTGACAAGAAGCATGCGCTTGGATCAAAAAGATCTATTCATGCCGTTAAGTTAAAAAAAAATGGTTATTGTTCTGTGTATTCAACTGCTGGTTCCCTTGTATTTGCCAGTTTGTTGATCTAGACTTAAGTTATTGACCACAGGTTCCCTTGTATATGCCAGTTGTGTTGATATTAGTCAGACCGATATCTCAGTCCATTAGGATAGGTTCATTTTGGCAGTGGCCTTCAGACAGATATGTGAAACATCGATCATTTGGTTAACATCAAAACCATCTACATTTTTCTATTTCCATCTCCTTTTTCTATCCATATGATTAGTTTGACTCCGAATATGATGTCCATAGTGCAACTATCTGAGTAGAGCTCTGTCACTTTATATGAATTTTAGTATGCTTGAGTGCAAACTCATGTACAACAATTGGAATTTCGCATCAGGGTACTTCCTCCTATAGTCAATGATTGTATGCCAACCAAGGAGATTCTTTAGTGCCTTCCAAGGTTCGTTGTAGATAGCTAGGGTCTGGAGTAAAGGTTTTGTGGGTACACCTCTGGTAAACCCTCCGGAGAAAACACTCCGCCACTAGGGCCACCTAGTGGTTTAACGGCTTACTGCACGTGCTAAGTGTAGTCATTTTATTTTAGATTAGATTTGCTCGAGGACTAGCAAATAATAGGTTTGGGGGTATTTGATAGAAACATTTTTGTGTCTACTTTGTCCTCAATGTCTGTATTGTTGGAACTCTATTTTTGTAATAATATTGTGTTTTTATGTATTTTTAGGAAATAAACATTTTTGGAAAATTCGGCTCGAAAAGTTGATTTTGGCACCCGGAGGACAAGTGTTATTCGGACTCTCACCTTTGGATAAGGGATAACCTAATTACTAAGGGGCAGCCCCAGGTCACCCCCAAGGCATCTGCTATTCACACCCCAGTTCAGGATAGGGGGCATATCATCTTCAACCTTTTTAAATTTCAAATTTTGGCGGGAAAAATTGTTCTTGAACTGCCGTGACTAGGGTTGAGGATTTGAAGGTGTTCCAGTAAGATTCAATGGCCCAAATTAAATGGGTTTGTTCCTAGGGCCTAGATAGGCTGGTATGGGTGTTGGATTCGGTCAAAATTAGTTAGATAACCTGTGGGAATCAAATCAAGGAAAATATCCTAAAATAGGAAAAATATTCTATTCTTGGAATTCTTGGATGGAAGAGACGTGCATGGGTTGATTCTATTGGCTGGAAACAATCCCTACAGCTCAGGGATGACGCGTGAAAAGAGATAAAACAAGGAACAATCCGTAACAAATCAGAGAATTAAAGAAAAAATATTTCGGAATATTTTTTCTTTAATGGCCGGATATTCTTGGAATTATTAGGAGGATTTGAGTGACCTGTTGTGTATAAATAGGTCCCTAATGTCGAGAAGGAGGGGCTAGCAAGTTTAGGGAGAGTTTGGAAGAGAATAGAGACGTAAAATCGAAGAACTAGGCGCTGTGAAGAAGAAGTTCCTGCTGCTGCTGGAACTGAAGAACACGAAGAACATTGGACGAGGCAGGAAAGTCGTTAAAAACTGTCGCTTTATTGCGACACTTTTCCACTCCTTTCCGCGACTGAGTCGTTGTACCAACAACACTATCTCTGTGTCGTTGATTCTGGACGCCTTCTGTGGGTCGCAGAATCCTGTTTTATACTATTTACTTCTCTTTCTCTTCATTGTAAAACACTTTTGAGCATCAATGAAATATTTTGAGAGGTGAGCGGCTAAAATACCTGGTGACTGAGGCGACGGAGGAGCTATTCACTCATGTTTGATTGGTAAATTCTTTTTATAATTTCTTAATTATTTATTTTATTTAATTCACTTGGATCAATAAAAAAAGAGATAAAAATGGTTTTCTTAATTAGTTGTGAATCAGTTTGATGTTTTATGCTTAGAATTAATTATTTGATAAATCATGCTTAAGGATTACAATTTAATATTTGGACACCTTATAGATTAATAAGTGATTTAATGGAAAAAGAGCTAGATAATAATTATGAAATATTTTTGTAACCAATCAACTTGAAGTAATAGTGAATCCAGAGCCTTAGTCCATTTTAAATCTTGACATCACTCTTTGAAAATTAATTTGCTTTATTTTTATTAAGTCTAAAATTCATTGCCTTCACAAGTCTTAAAACAACCCTTTTATCACTATCTACAACAACTTTGAAAACACATCAGCTGACTCCACCACAAAAAACCTACTGATTTCTAGCAAACAAAAAGCATGATGGATCCACTTAGATTGTTTCTAGACCAGCTTGTAATCCTTCGAAAGGTAATTCCTTACAATTTAAGCAAACCCCTCTGGAATCAATCCAAGTTAAGGTAAGTTGAATCGAGACGAGGGAAGTTCAGTGGAGCTTTGATTCCCAAGGACTCACCGGCGTTACAAGGCGGAAGATTCAACTCACAAAAACCATCATGAACTTTGAAGCATGCTTAAAAGAGTAACCAATATTTTTCGAATGACTTTTCTATTAAGCTCGTTACCCTATAGGTCTCGTTCTAATCGAACGGTGATGAAATCCGAACCCTTATCTTGTATGGCCAGTCCTTGCCCTTTACTAGGAAATTAAAGCAGCAGTTTTCAAATCCTCAGCATATATGCAAATGAAGGAATATAGTAACTCGCTGACATGGGATTCACGAGTGTTTCGACAAACTTACCTCCCGTACCAGATGGGAGATGAACCGTTGTAGTCGACTCGGGCCACGACTCCTATGTCATGTACGAACTCGAGGGGCCGAGGCGATATCGTAATCGTCGTCCTTCTCTGCAAACAATTGATATTTAAACTACCCTTCCGTAGGGCTTTAAAAAAAAATCCCTAAGTCCACAGTCCAAAGTCCAAAATAAAGTGCAAAAGAAAAAGATAACCTAAAAAAATTTCTAAAAAAATCTCTCTCTCTCTCTCTTTAATTAATTTTTATTCTTCTTTTCTTTTGCTCCTTTCGCTTTGCTTTTACTCCAAATCTTTAAGTATTCACCAAAAGCTTTGGCAAATTTTTCTTTCGCTCCAAACTCCAAAATCTGTAAGGAAAAGATAAAAACCCAAAAACTAAAGAAGAACAAATAAAATAAATATGAAAAACAAATAAAAACCTAAAAAAAAAAATCTAAAAACTCTAGCCTAAAGACAAGCCCGCGTCGGCCGCGCCAAAAATGATGTGATTTTCAATTGAGTTGTAGTAAAAAGTTCGTTGAGATTTGTGAAAGCAAAATATTTTAGATTTAATGAAATTTAAAAACAAACAAAACTTAATTCAAGATTATTAGGAATAACCAAGACACTGATTCCACTATCACACATGAATAAATTATGGCAAATAATCCAAAGCTCTAATTATCTTTTAAGTCCCTTATTTCTTAATTCACAAATAATCAAACATATTCTCAAATATTAATTGTATTCCCCAAGCATAGACTATCAATTGATTAAATAAAGTATAATCTATCAAATTGAATCACAAGTAATTAAGAAAATTATGTAAACATTTAAAAACTCTGCAAAAGCAGTGATTGAGTGAATTTTAATTAAAAATTAGAGAAAATGAAATAGTTACCCATTATTCATGTGTAAATAACTTCATTCATTGCCTTGGTTAAGCGAGAATTTAGCCTCTCATGCTCAAAAATGGTTTACAAATGATGAAAAGGGCGAAATAATTTTAAACCGGGTTTGTAACAATTATATTTGTTACAAACCAAAGAACGATACAGAGGATGTGTCGCTGTTACTGTAGCTCTAAGACTGTCACTGAACAGTCGCAAATACTATAGCAAAATAAGATTGCTTCTTGAGGTCTTATGTTCTTCGTGTTCTTCAATGGCAGCAGCATCAGCAGGTTTCTCTGGTGATCATATTTCTCCTCTGTGATGTTCCAAATCCTTCCCAAACTCTCTGTCCCCCTAAGTGATACCCCAAGATGCTATTTATACTCAACAGGTGAAGAAAATCATGCGTAATAACTCACAGCAATCTCCTTTCCTTTTACAGGGAGATACGAGAATAATTCCAATTCTTCTTCTCTTCTTTACGCCTGAATGATATGAAAAATCTCTCACCATCAATAGTATAGAAAACCCGATCAATATCTTTCTTCTACTGCACCTGTAGCTCTAAGACTGTCACTGAACAGTCGCAAATACTATAGCAAAATAAGATTGCTTCTTGAGGTCTTATGTTCTTCGTGTTCTTCAATGGCAGCAACATCAGCAGGTTTCTCTGGTGATCATATTTCGCCTCTGTGATGTTCCAAATCCTTCCCAAACTCTCTGTCCCCCTCAGTGATACCCCAAGATGCTATTTATACTCAACAGGTGAAGAAAATCATGCGTAATAACTCACAGCAATCTCCTTTCCTTTTACAGGGAGATACGGGAATAATTCCAATTCTTCTTCTCTTCTTTACGCCTGAATGATATGAAAAATCTCTCACCATCAATAGTATAGAAAAACCGATCAATATCTTTCCTTCGATAACACCAACAAAGAATAATATGAAAATATGTATTCCCTGATTAAGTTCATCAGGCGTCTGTAGTTGAGTCTCCCGTGGATTCTGATGATCTTACACACTACAACACGCTGGAACATGTTCTAGATAATTTCAAACACTGCCGAGACACATGTGATCTTTCCAAATATACCTAAAATCTCCGAGAATGAATATTCGCTCTGCTATCTTCAATCGGGTGAATAAACTTATTTTTTTACGTAAATAAACGCATTACCATCCCTATTTGTATGAAACATGCCCAATCCAAGAAGAAACCCGGTGAAAGCCAACCCAAAAATCAAAATAGGAAATCTCGGTGAAAACTGGCAATTTGAACAAGAGTTTTCCCGCCATTTTCAGCTTCTCGTGAAGAAGAAGGAGCCCCCCTTATCCAGAGTAGAGGTGTCGATAGCAGCTGCCTTTGGGGGTATCCCGGGGTTCCCCTTATCCAAAATGAGGGTGCCTTTAGTACTTTTCTCCGGAGGTCCAAATAGCACTTTTTGAGCAACTTTTTCTACACAAGTGTATTTCTCCAAAAACACCTACACAAAAATAAAAACACCATAATAAGTACAAAATCAAGCACTAGCAATAGAGACACTGAGGACAAGTCAGACACAAAAATGTGTCTATCAATTGTCTCCTGATAATATCAAAGCACTCATCGGAAAAAACAACAGTTTTGTAACCAAAACAACCCATATTTTTGATAAAATATCGAGAAAACTAAAGAAAATAATAGAATAATGAATGATTTACTTACTCTTTAGTAATCCCAACATCGATTTATATAGTAGACCCTAACACAAATTAACCATTTCAAAATTCCTAGAAAATCCATCTACCCGCATCTAATGTATACATGTACTTACTTAGTTCTGAGTACAATTAGGTTGAGAGAATGTACTGGTTGCCAGAACAATTGGACTTGTTGTAATTCTAATTAAATGTAACCTTCATATAATTATTAATAAATAATAAATTATGTTAAATTACTAATCTAAATTTCCAAACCCACATGTTAAGTTAAATTACTAATCTAAACTTCTGAATTCAATATGTTAAGTGCAAGGGCATTGTTTGTTCAAACATAATTTTCTTAGAAATTCCAAACCAGTACTCGTGGATATACTAGTAGCATTTGACTCAGCACTTCCAACTGCCAAACATGCATCCATCCTTCCTGCGTAAGCTGAAATATGAAACAATTGATTTGTCTAGTAATGGAAAACCAAGAGATGCAAGTAATCCCGTGATGTAAAGACATGATTGTTAGATACTATGGGATATATCTCAATCAATATCATTTGTGACAATTAGGGGGAATGTATCTCAATATTTTGTTTAAAAAGCAAAGAAAAAACTTGTAACTGCACACTTTCTCAATCAAAAATTTATTTGTCAAAAAACTTTTTCAGACAACAACCAGTAGTAATTTACAAGTTATGGCTTTTAAAGCTATAAATTATCTATGTTGTCCAAAGTTTTATCCTAATAAAAATTAGCTGGTCGAATCCAGATTTTTATATATTCCAATCAAACTTGTAAGCGACAAAATAATATTTTTTTTCTTTAAATATACTTTTTCGAGAGAAAAAAGGTGATCATAATTAAGATCGATGTCATGGAGAAAGTCTAACTTTAACTACTCTTTGGTGAAGTGTTCATGATGTTTTTTCTGATAAGTAAAAGATATGAAATTTAGGCAGTAAAGTTCTTAATTCATACTGAACATATCTTTGTAAGATCTTGACCTTTAACTTGGAGATGTTCTTAAATATTTTTGGGAGGAAAAAGGTTAAATTACTTCACAGACGAATATATGGGCTTTTATAACATCCCTACTAGTGTTTAAATAATTACCACACCTGTTCATAGATAGACACATTTTTGTGTCCGATTTGATCTTAATTATCTATTTTGTTAGTAATCATTTTTGTACTTATGGTATTTTATGCCTGTGTAAGTGTTTTCGGAGAAATAAGTTTTTGTGGAAAAAGTTGCTCGAAAAGTGGAATTTCAACCTCCGGAGAAGATTACTAAAGGCACCCCAAAAATGTGTTAAAGGCACCCAGAGGAGTTGATAAAGGCACCCCAGGAGTTTTGGAATTCACAGTCCAAAATTGCTACTTGTGGCCTACAAATTGCTATTCGCACCCATGAAATGTTATTTTACCCCCAATTCCTAAAGGGATTCCGCTGTTGGATAAGGGGAGACCATCTTCTTCCTTACTTGAATTTTGAGTTTTGGCGGGAAATAACTTGCATTAGGGTTCAAGATTTGGGGTTATTATAATGAGATTCAATTGCTGAATTTTGTATAGCTGGATTCATTAAGGATGAACAACGCATGTATGTTCGATCAACTTCGGTTGGACTGTGCTGGATTGTTAGTTTGAAGCAAAACAAAATTGGTGGGAATTTTTTCTCTTTTCTGCGTAATTTTCTGAGCAGAGTTTGATCGAGTTTTGACGAGATTCAATCACGAATATGGATTGGTTTGAGACTGTTAGGGATGAACAGGGTTGGTATGGTGTTTGTATTCGGCTAAAATTGGCTAGATCACCGAGTTTAATTAAAACAAAGTGAGGAAGTTATGAGATTTTCTGTGTTTATAATTAGAAGTTACGTGGAATAAGAGGAGAAGATATTCTCGGGGATTTGATAATATCAGGGAAGTGGAGATAAACAAGGTAACAGGCGCGTGAATAAAAGGATAAGCAAAATATACCCGAGAATTATTCTGGAAGAAAAGAAAAAAAAACTTAACTATGAAGAGATTCAAGGTTGCCGAGGCAATAATGATTTCGCAACACTTATATCTGCTGCAAATCTCTGCATAAACACTTTTTACCTCTTTTTATACACTTTTGAGCTATGAGCCAATATTTTGAGCAAGTGATTAATATGAGGATATAAACCCCTTTGCTAAGGCGACGGAGGAAGTTATTTTTCCAACAAATATGTGATAACATTTAATTAATTAATTTCTGTAATTATTTTATGATTATTTTATACGAATCAAAATTGAAATAATGATTTTTATTAACTAGTTGTGTTTTCACTTGATGACGCGTGCTTAGCTTAGATCTCTTAATGTTCCATGCTTGAGATTAACAACTAGTATTTTGAAAATCTATTATTGGCTATACTTTAGAATCAATTGAATGTATGAATTGCATAATAATTATTAATATTGAATCACATAAAAATTGGTAAATAGTAGAATCTTAGCCCCAGGGTTCTCAATAATCTTGATATCAACTTTTAGTATAATTTGCTATTTTTAGTCTTAGAATTTAAATCAAATCTTTATAAATCTGAGAACCGCACCTTTTCTTGTCACTGTAAAAACAACATCAATTTTTGGCGCCGCCGACGTGGACTTGCATTTAGTTTTAGGTTTTATTTTTATTTTTTTAGATTTTTTGTTCCATTATACATCTTTGGTATTTTTATTTTTGTTGTGCAGGATTGACTCGATGGTAAAGGTGGAAAGTCGAACTTGCCAGAAAAAGAAAAGAAATGAAGATATTATTTTTATGGACTTTTATTTTATCGTAGTTTCTTTATGCCTTTGTAATTATTAATTATTTGTTTTTTTACTTTTAGTATTTCATTTATTGTAAAATAAAACACTTGCACACACCAATTGCATTTTCGTATGACACCGATTTTAGAAAAACACGTGGTGTAGTACGGTGAACCCTTAGTGCATTATCATCCGAAACACCATAAACCTCATCCTTGTACCTGCGACCAGTCTTTGACTGTAGGTATATTTTGATGTAGGTAACCCAAGTTTACCCAAATTAGTGAGCTCGGCATTTGCATGTGCACATATTTTTGTTGAATTCTTGTATGCCAGAACGTGAAAGAGACGCTTTAGGTCGGCTTATTAGTGAGAAGCCTAGAAGTTATATTTAGGGAAACAAGGATTTCGAATACCTGAATCTAGAGAGCCATATTTTTGGAACATTCGGCCTTGAACATCCTGATTTTAGTGAGTAAAGTATCCCTAGTACTTTGATAGTATCAGCAATGAAAATTGTAAGAGATTACATGTACCTAACTAGGTCCAACCGACCATCGTGCATAAGTTACCTTCCACTTCGGCTAAGTATGAGTTGAAACCTAATACTATTCAGACGATCCCTGTATTTTTAGGGAAAGATGATGAGAACCCATACTTTTATGTAACAGACTTAGAGGAAATTTGTGGAACATTTAGGATGAAAGACCTTAGTGATGAAATTTTGAAAATTAGATTGTTTCCTTTTTCATTAATAGATAAAGCTAAGTCATGGTTGTATAATTTACCATCAGAGGCCATAACAACATGGGATGAACTTACTGCTGCTTTCTTCCAAAAGTTTTACCTAAAACATAAAACCACGTCTATTAGGAAGAAAATTAGTGCCAGTATGCAACAAAAAGAGAGTCTTTTTTACAGGTTTTTAAAAAGATTCAATGATCTCTTGGTGTTGTGTCCCCATCATGGTTTGACAAAATGAAGCTAGTGCAGATTCTTTACGATGGGTTAGACTACTCGACCAAAGACATGTTTGAGTCATTATGTGCTGGTGGGTTCTTGAATAAAGCTGTTGATAAAGCATATACTTTTTTAGAAAAATTGGCTAAAAAAATCCCAACAGTTGGAGTCATGTGTGAAACCCCCTAAAATACTTTGGGTAAACATAAACATTACCAATATGGTAGACTTAAGCTTTGAGTCGGATGCTAAGTTTGCTGCCTTATCTAACAGTTAGAAGCTTTAGAACTGGGTCAGTCTAAAAATAAGTCTTTTGTTGAAACTGATGATGGGATTAGAACCTCCTAAGTCTCTAGTTGTGGAATATAGCGCAGTAACTCATTTTGGTAAGGACAGATTAGTGAAGAGCAAAACCCATGCTTTTTATAATAACTCTAGATTTGATAACCGTCAGAAGTTTGATCCATATTCAGAGACCTATAACTCCGGTTGGAAAAAACAATCGAGCTTATCATGGTCCCAGGGTCAACATCAAGGTCAGATTAGTAATATCCAAGCTTCACTTGGGTTTAGTTATCCTAAAAACCGATTATAACCAACTTACTCTCAAAACCCTTTTGAGAGTAGAATGACCAGCTTAAAGGAATCTCTTGTTAGAGAAATGCTCGATTGAACTCCCAAGCATTGTTTTCTCAAGCTTGTTTGTAAAGTTTAGTTGATCAAAACCATATACTTAATTTCTAGTATACTTACAGCTATGTCTCAGATTAGGATAGAAAGTGTAGTTGAGCTTTAGACTTCACGACGTTCACCAATTAAAGAAGAAGATCTACTGAGGAGCTTGGAGGAACTTCATCAACAAATGGTATGTGGAGACTAAAACTTATCTATCACTCAGAATTCTATTCTATTTTATCTTCTAGTGAGACTAAGTCGTATAGCTATATAGACTTTTAAATTATACACATTTGATATTTCGATCCGAATTTATCTCGCTTATCTATTGCTCGAAATATGTGTTGGAAGCCTTTTTCTTTAGCTATGTTCATCATATTCTTGACGAGTTTAGTTGGAAACAATCTATTTGTTGGAAACTAAATATTAAGTCAAAATATAATCATGTAAAAATTACCTTGAACATCTTATCTATCTTTATAATAAGAAGCCACATGTCCTCCCCACAATCATTCTGGTCTGTGGTAAACCCGTGTTGTTAGAGCATTGATCGGTCGAACTCGCATGCGTTGCTATCTCAAGCATGTTTGTCAATGTTAGTGATCAAAACTATAAGTCTTGATTTCTAGTCTATTATAGCTAAGTCTCTGATTAGGATAAAAAGTGTAGTTGAGCTCAAGAACTCCATTGCGGATCATCATACAAGACGAAGAACTACTCAAGGAACTGGTGGAACTTCATCGACAAAAAGGTATATGGAGACTTGAACTTATATATCACTCAAAAGTCTATCTACTCTATCTCCTATCTTGAGACAAAAGTCGTTTTTCTATATAGACTTTGATTATACACATTTGCTATTTCGAGCCGAGTTTATCTCGCCTATCTATTTCTCGAAATATGTGTTGGTCAGCTTTCACTTTGGCCAATTTCATCTTTACCTAGTGACGAAAGTCATGTTATGTTTCAATCACTTTGAAATTTGCTTTGTCGAAAAATGGTTTGTGAATGACAACTATATAACGTCCTCTAAGAATGTTCAATGATTGAAATGAGAGTTTAGATTATATAACCAATGATGGATATAAGCATTATTGTGGAAACACATATATGTATAAGTACTTATTCCTTGAACCGAAGTTTGTGAACTTTGTTGATCAAGAGAACCGGAACAAGAACCGTGAACTAAGTACGCGAACTCAGTCCGCGAACCCAGTCCGCGAACTGGCGTAAGTTCTCGACCCGAGAAAATCTGCTGGAGTTTGAGAACTCCTTCCGGGAACTTAAGTCCGCAAACCCAGTCCGCGAACTTGAGTTAGGATATATCTGAAGACGATTGTTTGTGAACTCATGTTTATATAAACTAAGGAATGCTAATTACAAACTGTGGCTATGAAGTTCATGAACCGATTCGAGTGAATCAAATCGTTTTTGCTTCAATTGTGTCTTGTGTAGTTAAATAAGATTTCCTTGCAATTGAACCTCTAACAAGTTCATTTGAGTCACTTGAAATAGATATGGTGAAGAAGAATATAGTTGATATGAAAGTGCTCATATGGCTAACCATTTGGTTAACTATTTTTGAACCAAAAAATGTACATGTTTGGGTACGGTTACACAAACCTAGAAACATGCATTTCATTTGTGTGTAACAAGCTAGGTTTTCGATCTAACGGTTGTAAGATATTAGTTTGAATCTAATCAGGTTTTCATCTAACGGTGAATATTGAATGCTTTGTTACCAATATAACATTGATTGCAAACCCTGATTTGAAAGACTATATAAGGGAGAACTCTAGCAACTGGGAAACCTAATCCCCACACCTTACGTGTGATACTAGTTGTGTAAGCTAGAGTCGATTCTCCTTTAACCTTTGGTTTCTTCTCTAAAACCAGGTTAACGACTTAAAGACTTCATTGGGATTGTGAAGCCAGACCGATACTACTTTCTCGTAGTTGTGTGATCTGATCTTGTTGTTTCTATCGTACGAGTACAATCACAAAGATTGGCTAGATATTGATATCTCCGATAGGCAAGATATAAAATTAATCACAAACATCTTCGTCTCATCGTTTGTGATTCCACAATATCTTCTTTCACAGCGTCGATTAAGATTATTGTGAGGTGATTGATAATACTAGGTTGTTCTTCGGGAATATAAGTCCAGGTTATCAATTGTTTCCTGTTCACCTTGATTTATCAAAAGACGGAACAAAACTCATAGGTATTTCTGTGGGAGACAGATTAATCTATTACCGTAGACTTTTCTGTGTGATACAGATTTCTTTATTAAAGTCTTCGACTTTGGGTCGTAGCAACTCTTAGTTGTGGGTGAGATCAGCTAAGGAAATCAAGTGCGTAGTATCCTGTTGGGATCAGAGACGTAAGGAGCGCAATTGTATCTTGGATCAGTGTGAGATTGATTGGGATTAAACTACATTCCAGGATGAAGTTAGTTTGTAGTAGGTTAGTGTCTGTAGCGGCTTAATACAGTGTGTGTTCAATCTGGACTAGGTCCCGGAGTTTTTTCTGCATTTGCGGTTTCCTCGTTAACAAAATTCTGGTGTTTGTGTTATTTTTATTTCCGCATTATATTGTTTATCTTCATAATTGAAATATCACAGGTTATGCGTTAGAATCAATCAATTGGAAATTCGACCTTTGGTTGTTGATTGAAATTGATTGATACTTGAACGTTGGTCTTTGGTACCGTTCAAGTTATCTCTCTAATATTTGATAAAGACTCACAGATTTCTATGTACTTGAGTATAGATCAAATCGAAAGATTGAGATATTAACTCTTTGATATACGTTTAAAGATTGAGTCTTATTGATTCTCTTAAAAGTATACTAGAGTTTGTCCATACAGATTTCTAAGCGAAATATTGGATGTGATTGTTGTACCCCCCCTTTTCAATTGGTATCAGAGCAGCCAAACACTTTAAACCTGATAAGTTTGTGTTTTCTCGTTCCTAAAAAATTGTCCCATGGGAAATTTCTTTGGAAAACTTGTTCTTTGCATCTGTAACGCACGCCAGAAATCCTTAAAGATTGCTCAAGGATTATTATGGAAAAAACCTCCGGTTTCACATGATAACCTCATTTCATCTGAAAAGGAAAATTTAGATGATGAGAATCAATCTAAAGGAAAAAATAAAAAGAAGGAAATATTAAGGAAACGTTTTTCACGCTCACGGATATGGAACCTCACTAGACTAACTCTTAATCTCTTTGAGGAATACTATCATAATGGATCAATTGACAAAGATGTATTCAGAGCGTTCGAAAGCGTTTTTAAATTCTTAGAAAAACTTAAGTCTGTTAAGCCTAAGAATCAATCCGAAAAAGGTTATGTAGATGTTAAACCATGGAATAATATTGTACAGCCTAGGAATCAGGAGAATCTTCCTTCTAGTCAGATCAAATGAAGGATAGGAAGATCTGACTGCCTGATTATCATCATTACATTGATTATATCACGGGATCTGTTCACACATATCAACCAGAAATGTTGCATGATAATTCCTCTGCACATTATGCCTCTTGGTAACAAGTCTGGCACTACCCCATTTGTATATATCTTGTAATGGGGAAAGAAATGGTTTGAGATGTGTACAATTTTGTTATTCTTTGTTTAGAATACCAAATAAAGCTTTCTACTGCATCCATCTTGTCACGGGATGCATAACCTTTGATGTGCAAACGTCTAAGAAAATCCCACTTTTCTTTTATGGGTCGCGGTTCACAAACGGGTCCAAGCCCATGATTAGGTCTTATAAAGAAGAAGTTCGTGCACTCTCTTCTTCATCCCATCAGTCCGCGTACGAGAACCTCTAGGGTTTTTGTGTTTACTCCATTGAAGCCTTTTTGGAGAAATTGAAAGAAAGGGTGTTCAAGGTTCATTCCAAGTAAGTAAATTACTTTCGATTCCTTCAATTTTCTAGACCTCATGATGAGTTCAAAAACTTAAGTGTCTCTAGCATGAATTTACCTTCTGACTAAAATTCTCTTAGGATTAGGTTTGTGAATGATTCTTGTGCTAGTGTTTTTGAAAAGATTTCATCTAAAGGTTTTATCTTAGAAAATAAATTGGATCTATCTAGTGGACATGAAGAGGATTTAGTTTGCTTCAAAAAATTCAATCTTGGAAACATCTTTGATGGTCATGGTCAAGGATTTGATTCTCTTACAAGAATTTTCTATGCCAATATTCATGATGTTGATCTCAATAAGATGGAATTCAAATCCATGATAAATAGAGAAATATTTCTTGTTGACAGAGAATTAATCTCGAAGATTACCAAAATTCTATTGGGAAACGTGCGTCTTCCTAGACCATGTGATGAGTGTCCATCATATGATGACATCTCTCTTGGGATTTGTAGAAAGAAGGTCGCTTTGAATCAAGGAAAGTTTCCTACTAATGATCTTAGTATTGCATTGATGGCATTTGGAAAACTTGGTATCTCCAATCTTTGTCCCTCCACAATTGAAAATTCTTGGTGGAGTCATGAGTTTGCGGAATTGGTCTATTTTCTTGAATCGGGTGTTCAAAGTCTCGATATTTGTGGTTTTATCATTTTTCAAATGACTTCGATGACTTCACCCATAAAGATGTTAGGTTACCCTTGCTTGATTGGTCAAATTTACCGTGACCGTGGTTTTGATTCAATTGGCAACTCTCTCGGGGTTCCCAAACCGGTTCGTCCCTGTACCTTCAGACGCATAAGGGAGAATGTGTGCAAAAGACAAAGAGACGCTTTCCTTAACGGTTGTGACCCTACCACCTTGAGTCTTCTTCAAAAAATTCACAAGGGTGTGTGTAAGGTCAATTCAAGGGTGAAGTGTGTGCAAGAACAGTTGTCATTGGTTGCAACTAAGTTTCCCGAGATCAAGGAAGAGTAGAACACAATTCAAGCATCTTGGAGCATTTCCGATGAGGAAGATAATGAGTAAATGTTTTCTTTTAATTTTCCTAGTAAGTCTTCTTTTCTTGCTTTTGTTTAGAAGAATAACTAGAGTTTGGAATAACCATTATTGTGATTACACATAGCTATGTCCAACGTTTTTCATCTTCATGTTTTTTTAGGTTTATTTGCTTAAATTCTAAAACTGTTTGGAAGATGATTTTTGCAGTATTAATCTTTATGGTTTTATATATTGCAATTCGTTAGGGATATGTGTGTTTGCGTCCGTGAACTATGATTGTCCCATATCTTGTCAAAAGTAAAGTATTTCACAAATCGATATTTTTGTATTGATAAAAGAATGAATGGACTTTTGACAAATACAAAAGTTAAGCCTATTATGTCAATTATTGATGGAATATAGGTTAAAATCTTTTGTTTACAAGGATTATGTCTATTGAATGTCGTTATGCTAATAGTGATGGAAAATAGAATGAATCCTTACTTATTCCACAGTATTTGGTCGACCTCCGGTCTACAATTTTTGTATATACTGTGTTGTTCCGTAAGGTGTCTTATGTTGAGCACTATCGACAGAGTTGATTATTTTCTTATGATTAGCTTAGTTGTTGCTCCGTGAGGTACTTTATGTTGAGCATGACCAATTAAATTGATTACTTTTTGTAGTTAGTTTGGTTGTGTATTCTGATTAGATTAATTATGGGTTCTCTTATTATTAATCTAATTGAGTATTTTTGAGTCTTCATAAGTTCACTTATGTTGATAATTTCCGATTAAATTAATCATAGGTTCTCTTTTGGTTAATTTAATTGAGTATTTTTGAATTCATATTCATACTCGTATGTGATTTGTTATGTCCAAAGAAATCCTTCTTTTCTTTCGAAAATAAGGTCGCTCTTGTTGTTCTTTCGGGAATGACATTTTATGGGGAGAGTTCTTAGTTGAATTTGTGCTTAATTTTCAAATCTTTATGGGGAGTGCGGCTGTGGAATATTATAGAGGTTATCTTGTATCTTTAAACTCCTTGATGAATGCATTTAGCTTCGGCTTTATGATTGCATCTAAACAAGATAATATATCCTTTCTTTTGGTCATGAAATATCTCTTTTGGAAATTTCATTAGGATCTCGTTCTTGTACCTTTGCCAATTTTATTGACAAAAAGAGGGAGAATTAATATGTAGTTCACACTACAAATACATATGGTTTTCGGATCATTATGTAAGGGGGAGTGAGTTATACATATCACCATAGTATTGTTGTCAAAGTTGTGATACAATTGAACTTTGATGCTGTGTAATGATACTATGACACTTTATAACAATGATCGAGAATTATGTTTTCTCATTGTTATAGCTACGGATTTTCAAACAACAATGATGCTGAACTTACAACTTTTGGGATCATTGAAGTACTTGGAAGTGATGAAGATTTCGAGTAATTTTGAAGATTATACATGTGGAATAGGAGCTACATAAATTTCTTTATCTTTTTTGTATTCCATATGTATTGATAGTTTTGTCACTAAAATTGAAAAAGGGGGAGATTGTTAGAGCATTGCTCGGTCGAACTCGCATGCGTTGCTATCTCAAGCATGTTTGACAACGTTAGTGATCAAAACTATAAGTCTTGATTTCTAGTCTACTATATCTATGTCTCGGACTAGGATAGAAAGTGTAGTTGAGATGAAGAACTCCATTACGGATCATCATACAAGACGAAGAACTACTCAAGGAACTGGTGGA
Source organism: Papaver somniferum (assembly GCF_003573695.1). Lineage (NCBI taxonomy): Eukaryota > Viridiplantae > Streptophyta > Magnoliopsida > Ranunculales > Papaveraceae > Papaver > Papaver somniferum. Next base: position 51,954,162 of record NC_039363.1, read on the forward strand.
ACTTCATCGACAAAAAGGTATGTGGAGACTTGAACTTATCTATCACTCAAAAGTGTATCTACTATATCTCCTATCTTGATAAAAAAGTCGTTTTGCTATGTAGACTTTGATTATACACATTTGTTATTTCGAGCCAAGTTTATCTCGCCTATCTATTTCTCGAAATATGTATTGGTAAGCTTTCGCTTTGGCCAAGTTCATCTTTACCTAGTGACGAAAGTCATGTTATGTTTCAATCACTTTGAAAATTTCTTTGACGAAAAATGGTTTGTGAATAACAACTATATAACTTCCTCTAAGAATGTTTCAATGATTGAAATGAGAGTTTAGATTATATAACCAATGATGGATATAAGCATTGTTGTGGAAAAACATATATGTATAAGTACATATTCCTTGAACCAAAGTTTGCAAACTTAGTTGATCAAGAGAACCGGAACAAGAGCCGTGAACTCAGTCCGCGAACCCAGTCCGCGAACTGGCGGAATTTCTCGACCCGAGAAAATCTGCTGGAGTTTGAGAACTCTTTCTGGGAACTTAAGTCCGCGAACCCAGTCCGCGAACTTGAATTAGGTTATATCTAAAGACGATTGTTTGTGAACTCATGTTTATATAAACTAAGGAATGCTAATTGAAAACCTTTTGTCTATAAAGTTCATGAACCGATTCGAGTGAATCAAATCGTTTTTGCTTCAATTGTGTCTTGTGTAGTCACATAAGATTTCCTTGCAATTGAACAACTCTCTAACTAGTTAATTTGAGTCACTTGAACTAGTTATGGTGAAGAAGAATATGGTTGATATGAAAGTGCTCATATGGCTAACCATTTGGTTTACTATTGTTGAACCAAAAAATGTACATGTTTGGGTACGGTTACACAAACCTAGAAACGTGCATTTCATTTGTGTGTAACAAGCTAGGCTTTCGATCTAACGGTTGAAATATATTAGCTTGAATCTAATCAGGTTTTCATCTAACGGTGAATATTGAATGCTTTGTTACCAAGCTAACATTGATTTCAAATCCTGATTTGAAAGACTATATAAGGGAGAACTCTAGCAACTGGGAAACCTAATCCCCACACCTTACATGTGATACTAGTTGTGTAAGATAGAGTCGATTCTCCTTTAACCTTTGGTTTCTTCTTTAAAACCAGGTTAACGACTTAAAGACTTCATTGAGATTGTGAAGCCAGACCGATATACTTTCTCATAGTTGTGTGATCTGATCTTGCTGTTTCTATCATACGAGTACAATCGCAAAGATTGGCTTGAGATTGATATCTCCGATAGGAAAGATATAAAAGTAATCGCAAACATCTTCGTCTCATCGTTTGTGATTCCACAATATCTTTTTTCTTCGCGTCGATTAAGATTATTGTGAGGTGATTGATAATACTAGGATGTTCTTCGGGAATACAAGTCCGGGTTATCAATTGGTTCCTGTTCACCTTGATTTATCAAAATACGGAACAAAACTCATAGGTATTTCTGTGGAGACAGATTTATCTGTTACCGTAGACATTTCTGTGTGATACAATTTTTTTATTAAAGTCTTCGACTTTGGGTCGTAGCAACTCTTCGTTGTGGGTGAGATCAGCTAAAGGAATCAAGTGCGTAGTATCCTGCTGGGATCAGAGACGTAAGGAGCGCAACTGTACCTTAGATCAGTGTGAGATTGATTGGGGTTCAACTACAGTCCAGACCGAAGTTAGTTTGTAGTAGGTTAGTGTCTGTAGCGGCTTAATACAGTGTGTGTTCAATCTGGACTAGGTCCGGGTTTTTCTGCATTTGCGGTTTCCTCGTTAACAAAATTATGGTATCTGTGTTATTTTTATTTCCGCATTATATAGTTTATCTTTATAATTGAAATATTACAGGTTGTACGTTAGAATCAATCAATTGGAAATCCGACCTTTGGTTGTTGATTGAAATTGATTGATACTTGAACATTGGTCTTTGGTACCGTACAAGTTATCTCTCTAGTATTTGATAAAGACTCGCAGATTTATATTTACTTGAGTATAGATGAAATCTAGAGATTGAGATATTAACTGTTTGATATACGTTTTAAAGATTGAGTCTTGTTGATTCTCTTAAAAGTATATTAAAGTTTGTCCATACAGATTGCTAAGCGAAATATTGGGTGTGGTTGTTGTACCCCGCTTTTTCACATGTCATCCCTTATTACATGTCATTAACACCACCTCATCGCAACCCTTGGTCATAAGACACCACTTCATGACAACCCTAGGTCATAACGCTGATAACTATTTGAACTTGCGCGTCTTTTACATTTCCTAAAGCTCAACACGAAACTACGCAACTTTTAAGAGTTGACCTTTCATACATTGTGTTAGCGGAACCAAAAGAGTTATATCGATCTGCAACTTTCATTTTCGCCCTTTGTGCACACAACCGTTCAGGACATCCCATCTTTTGGGACCGCTATAAAAATACAAATACTAAAGTGAAAACTACAGGGAGACCCATTCTTTGGATCTTTCCTACTGTGAAACCCACGTCCAGAAATTTGAAAGCGCGCACCCATTTTCTAGAAAAAAATTATTCTCAAACCCATATTTTATAAAATTCTATTTCGTTCGTTTTTTTCTTCTTTTTCTTCTTCTTCAATTCCTTTTCTTCGTCCTCTCCACTTTACCGTGAATTCCCGATGAGTTGTGGTCGATTAGGAAGAGTGGGTATTGGTTATCACTCAAGTTGATTCAGATTTTGTGATGAATTGATGGTAAAATCGAAGAAGAAAATTAGGGTCCAGAGAATTAGGTCGAGAGAATTGATTCAAATATACAGTTCTCAACTATGCCAGCAGATGGTAAACGAAGCAAAAAAAGAACATGAACACAGTGAAGGTATTTGAAGAAATTCCTTGGAGAAAAACAACAAATGATAATTTAACTCGGAATTTCCTGCCAGAGATCGAGATGGGTATTAAGCAGAGATCAGCAGCTTCACTCGGAACCAACCAAGAGAAGGAAATGAGTTACGTTTGTTGAGGTAGTTATTGGCAGAGATTGGGGTTGATTTGAGTTACATCTTGGCCTGAAATTCCAACTGAAATTGGGTTGTGGTTGCCGTATATGATGGACTGTGTTGATGGGGCTTTAGAGCAGTCAAGACATGGAAGGAATGACAAGGTCAGATGTGTGGTTCAGGCGAGATTTTGAGCTGAAATTCAGGTGGAAGTGCAGCTGTTGCTGTCCATTTTTTGTGTGTGTATTTCAAGGGTTTATGAATGATTTCTGAAGACTAATTGAACCAGGGAAGATAATGATGTTGCTGTTGATAATGGGGATTGAATGGAGTGTGTTTATAGGTTGTGAATGAATGAGGAATTGCAGTTACCAGTTTAGGCACACAACACGTTCGAGAAAAGGCCTTCAAGCTCATCTGATGCTAGTTGAGTTTGTCTACAATGGTTGCTGCTGCAATGGTGCTGGTGGTCTGTTTTACAGGGTTTCTGGTGGGATGATTTTCGCAGACTGAACTGGTTTGGTTAGGAGGAGATACTGCAAGTTGTTGAGCTAATTTTCAGTTGTAGAACGTGTGTTGTTATGGGTCTGTGTTGGTGATATGATGTTCATGGAAGAGATAGGAGCTGAGGTCTGAAACTGTGGTGATTTGGTTGAGCTATGGCAGTGAAAGATGTATGCTGATACTGGCTTCCTTCTAAGGGTTAACAGCTTGTTTTAGATGATGTTTCAGCTGCTAACCAGGGACTGGGATTGAGTTATTGCTGCTGGTGTTCGAGTAATTGATGGAAGAGATAAAGTTACAAAAATTCCAGTGGGGTTAGAAGGCATGGGCTTACCTGATTGTGTTAGTGCAGTTAATGAAACATGAAAGAAGATGATGATGTGGTTATGACTGCATAACATGTCATTCAGTCGAGAAACTGTCTGCATAACATGTTATGCATTCGTGAAAATGGATGCATAACCTGTTATGCATCTACAAAATTTGTTGCATAACTTGTTATGCAGTCCAGAAGACCTGCATAACCTGTTATGCGTCCGAAAATATGGCTACATAATGCATTATGCATCGAGAAAATAGATGCATAACCTGATATGCATCCGTAAATATGGATGCATACTGCATTATGCATCAATTTTTTATATGTACGGCTAAAATCAACCAAAACAATGGTTACATAACTTGTTATAGATGCATAACTTTGTTATGCAGTCGAAAAAATGGTTGCATAATTCGTTATGCATCTACAGAATGTGTTATGCATCGTTTTTGGTGACTGCATAATGGTTAAGTATCAAGTTTTCAAAAAATTTCCCTAAAATGAGGATCACCTCCGATTTTTTCGTTAAAAACAAAAATTTGATATTCTTGTTTGTACTCGTTGCCTAGCTCTTTTAAAAAGATTTCCAACGATATAAAATTTGTAAAATTCTAAGGCGCTGATTTTTATATATGTTATGTCCAAGTTGCGCTGCCAATTATACCCCTGAAAAAGATAGCATGCATAACGAGTTATGCCTGAAAAGATAGTATGCATAACCAGTTATGTATTGATTCATATAATTATGAGTGTCACGGTATACAAAATTAATTGTGGCCTGAGAACGAAAATATTATTTTTTTTTGGATCTTCCCCAAATTTCCCCAATACTAAATGTATGCAGTTACCACATGCCAAACACGCAATTGCACAAACACACAGTGGTTTTGACCGAAATAATCAATGAGTCAAATATAAACAAACAAACCAAGGATATTTGTATCTATCAATCTTAAGGCCTCATTGGGTTTCGGAAGTTACATTCAACAATTTTTTTTTTTTTTTTTTTGGGTGGGGGACTCTCCACAAAGGGAGCAACTTTATTTAGAAAAGAAACAAATCGACAAGGAAAGAACAAACAGGAGAAGAATCAAAACCTCTTGAAAGAAAAAATTCGTTCAATATACGTATGGAGTGGCATTTGGAACTCCATCAAAAATAAAGTTCTGATTAATGCTTTAACGACTATATAAAAAGAAAGATCAAGCCGTTGGACAGTTGAAGAAATTTCTAACACAGACAGATAAACGGAAGAAAGATACACCCGTGGGGTGCATGAGGTGAAGAATAATTTCGAAATTTGCTACGGAATGAAGAGATCAAATGTTACAGTTTTTTGGCAATGATGACTTCGGTGATATTTGTGGACTTAGAAATCCAGTAGAAGTTAATACATCAGATGAATGAGTACGTAGCTAAGAGAATAAGAGGTGCTCAAGAGGAGATTTTAAAAAAAGATAGGAAAGGCTTTACCATGCACATCCAACATCGAGGGTTAGAGCCTCTACCTGCTCAACGTACTAAAAGAATCACATACATCGAGGAAATAAGGACCTTTAATGGAGTTGCTCATCAAACATTTGAACTTCCGTGTTTAAAGTTGGAAGGATGACAAAAACAACAATGCAGAGTGGAGTAGAACATGCACATTATAGGGACCTCTAAATTCTTATGGGTGAGATGTATGTTGAGTACAAACATTGTTGGTGATAGATGGCGGCACATACGAATGATCCAGAAACAGATTTAATAAATCTATTTGGTACGAGTATTTTCTAAGTAAAGGTGAGACTTATAGATTTACGAGTGACTACTTGAGGGTAGAATCAGACTGAATCGATAGTTTATGGATTCGTCAAGATCAATATGATTCATTTTAGTTAGTACTTTGGGTATGATTGATTTGCAAGAGAACATGATTGGAGACGCTGTTTTGACCTATGTGAATTAAAAAAGAACCAGAAATATATGCATACAATTGGGTTTAGTATACATAGGGAAATAATTAGAAAAATGTTATAATCATAAACAATCTCCATTTTGTTTTCAACTGAAACGAAGCTTCGGCCTTCGGATTACTCATGTTTCGGTAATTAGGCATTTCCATATAGAACACGAAGCTTTGAAGCAGCAAGCAGGGATAATGGAAAAGAAGATGAGTAAACAAGGATATTGATATTCTAGAAAATAATAAATCACCTGGGCATGACAGACTGTAACTTCCGGTACAGATATAATGATAATGATAACAAATAATATAAGTCTTATATCTTAGTGTTTGAGGGTGAAAACGGTTTCTGCTGATTTTGGTAATTTCGTGTATGGGTGAGAAACGAGTCTAAACCCCAAACAATGTACTGCACGGGAGTACTTTAGATTCGAGAGATCAATCTGTACAAATCCGGCCTAAACCAAGAAATGGCAGTTCCAGACTTGCTTCGGTCACAAAGTGAAGGAGAAGGGTTGATCTTGGGGAGGGAAGCGAAGAGAGTGTTGAGACCAGAATAGTTGATTATGGAAGAGTGGTTGTTTTACGACTTGTATCAGAAATTGAAACGCTAGCAATGTGGAAAGCTAACAGGTGAGTTCTGAGTGTTGTATTCTCCTGGAAAAAACTTGTCCTTTGGTGGAAATAGGTGAGACCTATTTATACAAGTCGCAACAAAACGTACTCTGGCCTCGTAAGAAGTGGAAACGGTTGAGTAATGGAAGAGAATGGTAACAGGTAACACCTGGAATTGATGTTTCCATAATGAAGGATACATTTCACCATTATTTCCCGTCATTACTAACCGCCTTACTCTTATGACACTTTCTTGTAACGGGCGTATTGCACGCCGCATGGTGTAAACCGCCAGACCAATACCCTGATGAGCATCCCCAGTTTGTGACATGTCTTGATGTCTCGAGTGTTTTTCGTGGAAAACGTGTAGCATGTTGCTATTGTTTGGCAAGTTAAAATTGAGAGGCTTGCCGGTTCGGTGGCGACCTTCGACGGCCGAGATTTTGCATCTTGAGAGAAAGGGTAGCCGTTGATTGTGGCTACCTTCCGTTGGTAGCCAGTGTCGTGGCCACGGTGCGGACATGGCTTGCGCATGCTCTTGGCGTGTCCAATTAGGGTGTCGTGACCAAAGAGTTGGCAGCGTAGCCAAAGGGTTGCCACAAGTCGTGTGGTTTGGCGGCAAGCTTGTACGGCTGAGATATGTGTCTCAGGAGGAGGGGTAGCCGATGATTGTTGCAACCTTCCGTTTGACAGCCAGCGGCATGGAGGCATGGCCAGCATGGCTCGTGCATGATCTTGGCGTGGCCCAAATTAGGGTTTGGCACAAACCGCGGAGTTTTGGCATCGCAGCCAAGAGGTTGCCATGCGTTTGGTGGCGAACTTGTACGGCTGAGATCTGCATCTCATGAGGAGGGGTAGCCGTTGATTGTTGCAACCCTCCGTTTGGCAGCCAGCGGCATGGAGGTATAGCCAGCATGGCTCGTGCATGCTCTTGGCGTGGCCCAAATTAGGGTTTGGCACAAACCCCGGAGTTTTGGCATCGCAGCTAAGAGGTTGCCATGCGTTTGGTGGCGAACTTGTACGGCTGAGAGGAGCAGGGGTAGTCGTTGATTGTTGCAACCCTCCGTTTGGCAGCCAGCGTCATGGAGGCATGGCCGGCATGGCTTTGGCATATTTTAGGAGCGGCCAAATTAGGGTTTTGGCATAAACCGTGGAATTTAGCATTGGGCCAGAAGTTTCCACGCGTTTGGTGGCGAACTTGTACGGCTGAGATTTGCATATCAGACGAAAGGGTAGCCGTTGATTGTTGCAACCCTCCGTTTGGCAGCCAGCGGCATGGAGGCATGGCCGACATGTCTTTGGCATGTTTTAGGCGCGACCAAATTAGGGTTTTGTCATAAACCGTGGAATATGGAATTGGGCCAGAAGTTGCCACGCGTTTGTTGGAGAACTTGTACGGCTGAGATTTGCATCTCAGAGGGAAGGGTGACCGTTGATTATTGCAACCCTCGGCTTGGCAGCCGACGGGATAGAGGCATGGCCGGCATGGCTTTGGCATGTTTTAGGCCTGGCCAAATTAATGTTTTGGCATGAACCGTGGAATTTGGCATTGGGCCAGAAGTTGCCACGCGTTTGGTGGCGAGCTTGTATGGCTGGGATTTGCATCTCAGAGGGAAAGGTGGCCGTTGATTGTTGCAACTCTCCATTTGGCAGCCAGCGGCATGGAGGCATGGCCGACATGGCTTTGGCATGTTTTATACGCGGCCAAATTACGGTTTTGGCATAAACCATGGAATTTGGCATTAGGCCAGAAGTTGCCACGCGTTTGGTGGCGAACTTGTACGGATGAGACTTGCATCTCAGAGGTAAGGGTAGCCGTTGATTTTTGCAACCCTCCGTTTGGCAGCCAGCGGCATGGAGGCATGGCTTTGGCATACCGTTGGCACGACGGTGCGGCTGGCATGGTTGGGCCTTTGGCGCGTGAGGTGTGGCTGGCATGGTGGTGGGGCTGGCATGGTTGGCATGCATTTGGCGCGGAGGTGTGGCTGGCATGGTTGGCATGACGTTGGCACGGTGGTGCGGTTGGCATGCCTTTGGCACGGAGGTGTGGCTGGCATGCCGTTGGTACGGTGGTGCGGCTAGCATGGTTGGCATGCTTTTGGAGCGGGGGTGTGGCTGGCATGGTTGGCATGCCGTTGGCGCGGAGGTGCGACTGACATGGTTGGCATGCCTTTGGCGCAGAGGTGTGGCTGGCATGGTTGGCATGCCGTTGGCACGGTGGTGCGGCTGGCATGCCGTTGGCACGGTGGTGCGGCTGGCATGGTTGGCATGCTTTTGGCGCGGAGTTGTGTCTGGCATGCTTGGCATGCCGTTGGCACACTTTTCTAGCATGCGCGGCTCTGGAATGTGCAGAGACAATGCCAGTCGATACTTGAAGGTTCTGTCGTGAAACATAGCGTATATATATATAAAAAAAGGTACCCTGGTAAATTTCTCGTAGACGTGTTGAAAGGCTCTATAAATGCGCTAGTGGAGATATTGATACTCACGGCTCCGTTTTCTTACAGAGTGACGTCACGTCATACTAAGGTTTTACGATTTTAACTCTAAGCTGAAAACCACAATCAACATTAAGTCCTCTGCTTAGCTGGAACAGGAGCGTTGTTGCGAGGTAAGCATAAGATGGTGACAGACAAGGACAACATCGAAACGACAAATCATGAAAAGATGGTCAGGAAGATCCGACTAACCTTTTCTCGGGAGGTAAAGAGAATCCATCACTCTTGCGTTGGTGGCTTTGCGTAAATTCTGTGATGCTGGATAGGCCGTGGGGTGGTAGAGATCGTTGCTGGCTGAGATGCAGACTGCTGGCATCAGTTTGGAAGGGAGCCGCTAGCATAGACTTGGCGTGAAATGGAGTGTTGGCGTTGGTCATCTTAGAACGGAGCCGTCAGCATTGGTCGGCTTGGAATGGATACGTCAGCATTGGCCGGCTTAGAATGGAGCCGTAAGCATTGGTCGGCTAGGAATGGAGCCTTCAGTATTGGTCGGCTTGGAATGGAGCCGTTAGCATTGGTCGGCTTGGAATGGAGCCGCTATCATAAACTTAGCGCGGGCGCTGGCTTGGGCTTGGCATGGCTTGGGCGTGAGCCGTTGGTGCTGCTTTGGATTCAGTCCGCAGAATGGTGGAAACTGGCTTCAGTCCGCGGAATGGTGGAAACTGGCTTCAGTTCCGTGGAATGATGGAAACTGGCTTCAGTTCCGTGGAAAGGTGATGACTGGCTTCAGTTCCGTGGAAGGATGACGACTGGCTTCAGTTCCGTGGAAGGATGACGACTGGCTTCAGTTCCGTGGAAGGCTGACGTCTCTTCTGTTGAAGGATGACGACTGGCTTCAGTTCTGTGGAAGGATGACGACTGGCTTCAGTTCCGTGGAATGATGGCAACTTTATCTAAATTAGGGTTTGGCATGCCGAAACCATAATTAGAGCCCCTTACTAAAATCGTTGTAGAATCCTCGTACGAACTCGGATTTTGACGGTCCGCCCCTCCATTCCGATCGGAAAAGAATTTCTTATCTCCCTTCGCGTGAATATTTAGGTTTTAAGTTCGTTTAGGAGGTGAAAACAGTCCGACAGTAAAACTCGGGAAGAATTCAAGAGAGATGTTGCGGTCCCGAGGTGGCGTAGTCGCGTGCAGTCATCTATTCTCGTTCATGGAGCAAGAATGAATCTTTATTCTGTTCAAACTCTAGAAACTCCATCCGCATGAAAAGAGGTATCGACCCTCATCTGTTTTCTGTTGCCTGTCCGGATCCGTGCTTCCGTCTGTAGTGTCTCTCCAGTGGATTCTAAAATTTACCAAACTCCATCGCATTCTTGGGACGAATGGATGAAATATATGCTCGCAACGATAATGTCAGGGGGTAACCTTGGAGATTGTGGTTGCTTTGTCGGTCGAAATCTTCCGGAGCCACTGGATGAAATAGATAGGTTGGGAGACGTCCTGTTGCCGATGTGGTGCTATCAAGTTTTCAAGGACTTTGTTCCAAGAGACATCCTTCGAACCATCGTCTGAATCTTGGACTATCGTACGAAATGGGATGCCGTGAGCAGTCCCCAGTTATATTTCTATTAGATCTGATATCATGGCCGAACATGTGAATGTATCTCTATGGCGTGCTTTTGTGGTCTTCGATGCACATGTACGGCTTCATGTTAAGAAATTCATGCGGCTCGTAAAACTTCGACAATGATGATGTTGAAATCATAAATAACCTGTTTGAGGGGAGTGGAAGCGTCCCATGCTGGTAGTCCCCATGTGTAGCCTACTTTCATTGCATCGCCTTGAATCTACGTCCACGGGATTTGATACGAGCTTATTGTACTCTTCTGGATGTCACGCTGGGATGCTCAGAATATCACAATGGACGAAATATTTTTGATAGCAAAGAGGTAGAAATGAGAGAGTTGTGTTGTTTATCGTGGCTCCCTCTGTTTCTTCAAGAAAATGTTTCAGCCGCATCTCTGGAGTTATCTCATGAATCTTTGATGGTCGTCGGGGTGGACTGTGATGAGCAGTCCCCAGTCGCATTTTTTTTTTAGTTTATGAAATTGTTTCCTCTAAGCAGGCTTGGGATCCACCGCGTCCTCGTAAATTATTGCATACGTCTTCTAGACAGAGAGGTGATGATATTCTTACGCTACACCCTAGAAGAGTATATGACCTTGTCGTGGTTATAACCATTTAGTTGACTGTGTCTTCTAAGCTTTGACAATGAAGGGATTCCGTGTAGATCCTTAGTCCCCAAGTGTGGTTTACGGGTTTCCATCTTTGTAGTGATTGTTGCTATGGTGAATCCCTGGCTGGTATCAACAAACGAGCGGCAACAGTTCTTGGCAGCAGATGTGATCAGAAGAGACTACATTGTCGTGGGAACAAAGTAGGTTGGCTGGAATTGTATGGGCGTCCATGGAAGTAAAGGGATTAGCTGGATGCGTCAGCGAGCAAACTGTCGATGACCACGAGCTTTAGCGGGATGGATCAAAAGGTGGCCACGACTACGAAAATTGGCTGGTTGCAATCATGATCCTTGACATGGGGAGTGTGGTGGCACGACCCTTGGAAAGAAGGAGTGGCGGCTACTACATGATCCTCGACAAGGAAGAGCGGCGGCTACGGGCACGAACCTTGGAATGAAGGAGGCATTGAAGCAGCTTCGGCTCTTGGAGACGACGTTGAAACTTATGGAGAAAAATGTTGAAGATTCGACTTTGGATCATGGAGCATCTTATGGAACGAACGTTGAAGCGGAGCGGCTGCTGGAGCGAATGTTGAAGCGGAGCGACTTCTGGAGCGAACGTTGAAGCGGAGCCGCTGTTGGAGAACGTTGAAGCGGAGCGACTTCTGGAGAGAGCGTTGAAGCGGCTCCTGGAGAAAACTTCAGTGAGGGAGCTATTAACCCTTGACTTCGAAAAACGACTTGATACGATATGCCATATGTGAAGACGGCACGAATAGTGCTGGTCGGCAAGTCGTGTTTTTCTATCATGGGAAATAATATGCTTCTTCTATTTGATTTTCCCTTGCAACTCTCAGAACCTCGAGGGGTTACAATGTTGAAGTCGGAGGCCGTGTCAATCAGCATGCTGTAAAACTCGACAACCTTCAAGCGAACACTGGTTAGGAGTCCCCAGTTCCATCTATCAATCGTGCTTCCCAAGAGAGGTTGGGGTTTGGGAACGACTTCCGTGGCTGGAAACATCTGCCTTCTTGATGCAGTGCGGTTGACGGCTGCAAATATGTCTTTCCGCTGTGTCGTGGAGAAATATAGAATCTCACATAAATGTTTCATCATAGACTGCACGATTTTGTGGGCGAAGTCCCCAGAAATCACACAGCTCCTGGCGGGAAGAGGGTCTCTGTGAACTCAGGAGGGTTGTTAATTTTCTTTGCTTCAGTTTTGGAGAGGTCGTTCCTGATCTTCACGTGTGATGAAATTGGATTGCTGATTCTCCTCTACCGGGCGTTCAAGAGCAAAGCGAGCCTCTTCATCTATAAACGTGGGTCCTACTGAAGTGCCTGCGTCGGATGTTAAAAGTATTCCTTGTCAGCTCCATCTGGGGTTGATATGACTCTTGTGGTGGCCGCTCCGTTAGTGTCTTGAGGAAAATAGGTATCTCTTTCTGAGTTGTAGCCATGTTTGTCTGAGCCTTACGATATCCTTTTGTCTTACCATCAAATCAACAGTGGTAAGAGGAGGTCAGCTTCTTCTGGCTCCCCCAGTCTCCCGTATTGACGGTGAAGTAGCAGCGGCTCTGGTGACGGTGGTGTAATACCTGAAGGAAGCTTTCTGTGCCGCTGGTGTTGGTAGGTGTGTATTAATTCCACTGGAAGGAGTCATAATACCGGGGATGGTTTCGGCGCTGGTGTTCTCAGGGCTTGTTGCTGATCCGGACCTGGGTTCTACCATCCTGAGATCGGAATTGAAATATGATATCGGGAATTGGAAATTGATATTGTAACCAAGAGATTAATCTCCCTGTATGGTCACCCATTGTTTAAGGGTGAAAACAGTTTCTGCTGATTTTGGTAATTTTGTGTATGGGTGAGAAACGAGTCTAAACCCTAAACAATGTACTACAAGGGAGTACTTTAGATTCGAAAGATCAATCTGTACAAATCCGTCCTAAACCAAGAAATGGTCGTTCCAGACTTGCTTCGGTCACAAAGTGAAGAAGAATGGTTGGTCTTGGGGAGAGAAGAGAGTGTAGAGACCAGAATAGTTGATTCTGAAACAGTGGTTGTTTTACGACTTGTATCATAAAGTGAAACGCTAGCAATGTGGAAAGCTAACAGGTGATTTCTGAGTGTTGTATTCTCCTGACCAAAACTTTTCCTTTGGTGGAAATAGGTGAGACCTATTTATACAAGTCGAAACAAAACGTACCATGGCCTCGTGAGAAATGGAAACGGTTGAGTAATAGAAGAGAATGGTAATGGGTAACGCCTGGAATTGATGTTTCCATAATGAAGGATACGTTTCACCATTATTTCATGTCATTACTAACCGCCTTACTCTTATGACACTTTCTTGTAACGGGCGTATTGCACGCCGCATGCTATAAATTGCCAGACCAATACCTTGATGAACATCCCCCAGTTTGTGACATGTCTTGATATCTCGAGTGTTTTTCGTGGAAAACGTGCAACATGTTTCTATTGTTTGGCAAGTTAAAATTGAGAGGCTTGCCGGTTCGGTGGCGACCTTCGACGGCCGAGATTTTGCATCTTGAGAGGAAGGGTAGTCGTTGGTCGTGGATACCTTCCTTTGGTAGCCAGTGTCGTGGCCACGGTGCTGGCATGGCTTGCGCATGCTCTTGGCGTGGTCAATTAGGGTGCCGTGACCAAAGAGTTGGCAGCGTAGCCAAAGGGTTTCCACAACTCGTGTGGTTTGCCAGCAAGCTTGTACGGCTGAGATCTGTGTCTCAGGAAGAGGGGTAGCCGTTGATTGTTGCAACCCTCCGTTTGATAGCCAGCGACATGAACGGAATGGCTCGTGCATGCTCTTGGCGCGGCCAAATTAGGGTTTGGCACAAACCGCGGAATTTTGGCATCGCAGCAAAGAGGTTGCCACAAATCGTTTGGTTTGGTGGCAAGCTTGTACGGCTGAGATTTTCATCTCAGAAGGAGCGGTAGTTGTTGATTGTTGCAACCCTCCGTTTGGCAGCCAGCGGCTTGGAGGCATGGCCAGCATGGCTCGTGCATGCTCTTGGCGTGGCCAAAATTAGGGTTTGGCACAAACCGCGGAATTTTTTCATCGCAGCCAAGAGGTTGCCATGCGTTTGGTGGCGAACTTGTACGGCTGAGAACTGCATCTCAAGAGGAGGGGTAGCCGTTGATTGTTGCAACCCTCCGTTTGGCAACCATCGACATGGAGGCATGGCCGACATGGCTTTGGCATGTTTTAGGCGCGACCAAATTAGGGTTTTTGCATAAACCGTGGAATTTGTCATTTGGCCAGAAGTTGCCACGCGTTTGGTGGCGAACTTGTACGGCTGAGATTTGCATCTCAGAGGGAAGGGTAGTCGTTGATTGTTGCAACCCTCCGTTTGGCAGCCAGCGGCATGGAGGCATGGTCGGCATGGCTTTGGCGTGTTTTAGGTGCGGCCAAATTAGGGTTTTGGCATAAACCGTGGAATTCGGCATTGGGCCAGAAGTTGCCATGCGTTTGGTGGAGAACTTGTACGGCTGAGATTTGCATCTCAGAGGGAAGGGTAGACGTTGATTGTTGCAACCCTCGGTTTGGCAGCCAGCGGCATGGAGACATGGCCGACATGGCTTTGGCATGTTTTAGGCGCGGCCAAATTAGGGTTTTGGCATTGGGCCAGAAGTTGCCACGCGTTTGGTGGAGAACTTGTACGGATGAGATTTGCATCTTAGAGGGAAGGGTGGTCGTTGATTGTTGCAACCCTCCGTTTGGCAGCCAGCGGCATAGAGGCATGTCCGGCATGGCTTTGGCATGTTTTAGGCGCGTCCAAATTAGGATTTTGGCATAAACCGTGGAATTTGGCATTGGGCCTGAAGTTGCCACGCGTTTGGTGGAGAACTTGTACGGCTGAGATTTGCATCTCAGAGGGAAGGATAGCCGTTGATTTTTGCAACCCTCCGTTTGGCAGCCAACAACATGGAGGCATGGCCGGCATGCCGTTGGCAGGGCGGTGCGGCTGACATGGTTGGGCCTTTGGCGCGTGATGTGTGGCTGGCATGGTTGGCATGATGGTGCAGATGGCATGGTTGGCATGCCTTTGGCACGGAGGTGTGGCTGGCTTGGTTGGCATGTCGTTGGCACAGTGGTGCGGATGGCATGGTTGGCATGCCTTTGGCGTCGGGGTGTGGCTGGCATGGTTGGCATGCCGTTGGCATGGAGGTGCGGCTGGCATGTCTTTGGCGCGGAGGTGTGGCTGGCATGCCGTTGGCACGGTGGTGTGGCTGGCATGGTTGGCATTCCTTTGGCCCGGAGTTGTGGCTGGCATGGTTGGCATGCCGTTGGAACACTTGGCATGCCGTTGGCACACTTGGCTAGCATGCGCGGATGGCATGTGTGGAGACAATGCCAGTCGATACTTTAGGGTTCTATCGTGGAACATAGCGTATAGATATATAAAAAAAAGGTACCCTGGTAAATTTCTCGTAGACGTATTGAAAGGCTCAATAAATGCGCTAGTGGATATATTGATACTCACGGCTCCGTTTCCTTACAGAGTGACATCATGTCAGACTAAGGTTTTACGATTTTAACCCTAAGCTAAAAACCACCGTCAACACTTAGTATGTTAGAAATCCAATCCGGTGCGTATGCACCGGGTTAGAGGCTTGTATAATTTATGTGAGACAGTCATTTTATGTTAGCTTGGGAAGTTTCGTATCGATCATTCGATCACTTGACTTGAAGTTAATGGTATGTGTGAGACTACCATTGTCGTCTTCCAAGGATGTTTCAATAATTGAAATGAGAGTTTAAAACAGTTACCCATGTCTGGACACAACACGGTATGCGAACTGTATTATGATGATTCAGGTCTGAAACTCTTGTTTGCGTACCTAATATGCCAACGGATTTACCTGAGAAGGTCCGGAACTCTTGTTTGCGTACCTAGTATTCGAACGGGTTTACCTGAGTTGGGTCCGGAATAGTTGTTCGCGAACCGGGTTTGTGAACGTCTTGACTAGGCCAAGGTCTGGAGCTGCTGTTCGCGCACTTGGTTTGCGAACACAGTGATGAAGTTCTTAAACCGGTTATGTATGATTATCAAACTCATGAACTAAAACATTTATGATTTAATAAATTCAATCTTTACAAGTCGTGGCTTAATGTTCATGATTTGATTCTTTTATAAGTACTTTGTACGATTACCAATCAAACCGATTTCGATACAATTTGTTCATATATATTTTTATGAGATAGTGAATAATTGAACAACTCTGTTGGAAACACAATTAGATTCATTTGATTATCTTTCATGATTGATTTTCTTCATATTTGATCTAGAAGTGTTAGATGAATACGGCTACGACAAAAAAAGTTCATATAGCTAACTTCGGTTAACTATTATTGAGACGACTTAATATACACGTTTAGGTACGGTAACCCATATCTAAATATAAGTATATTTCATTTGTGTGTAACAAGCTAAGACCATCTTATGGTGGAGATCGATTGCTTAATTTCTAAGCAGACTTAGCTTGAATCTTAAATCATGAGTTCATCTAACGGTGAATATTGAATGCTTTATTACAAAGCTATCTTAGCTTTTATGAAAGAATATATAAGGGAAAACTCTAGCAACTAGAAAACCTAATCTCGGCACTTTCCTGTGTCCTATTTGCAAACAAAAGTCGATTTTCCTTTAACCTAGATTTTTCCAAAACCATTATTAGGTTAACGACTTAAAGAATTCATTTGGGATTCGTGAAGCCATATCCAACTATTTTCTCTGTAGTTGCGTATTATGATCTTACTTGTTCTATCATATTGAGTTTTATCTTCTCTAAGATTTACTCGTGATTTATCTCCGATAGGTAAGATATAAAAAGTAATCATAACAGTTCTTCGTTTCAGACTCTTGTGATTTCGCAATAACTTTTCCTGTTAATCAGTTGTGTTATTGTGAGGTGACTAACATTTCTAGGCTGCTCTTCGGGAGATTTTGAAAAATTGAATAACTCTATTGGAAACACAATTAGATTCATTTGATTATCTTTCATGATTGTTCGATCTTCATATTTGATCTAGAAGTGTTAGATGAATACGGCTAAGAAAAAAATGTTCATATGGCTAACTTCGGTTAACTGTTATTGAGCCAACTCAATATACATGTTTAGGTACGGTAACCCATATCTAAATATAAGTATATTTCATTTGTGTGTAACAAGCTAAGACCATCTAACGGTGGATATTAATTGATTAATTTCTTAGAAGACTTAACTTGAATCTTAAATTAGGAGTTCATCTAACGGTGAATATTGAATTTTTGTTACTAAGCTATCTTAGCTTTCATTGTAAGCAACCCTGATTTGAAAGACTATATAAGAGAGAACACTAGCAACTAGAAAACCTAATCCCGGCACTTTCCTGTGTCCTAATTGCAAATTAGAGTCGACTCTCCTTTAACATAGGTTTTTCCAAAACCATTATTAGGTTAACGACTTAAAGACTTAATTTGGGATTCGTGAAGCCAGATCCAACTATTTCTCTATAGTTGTGTATTCTGATCTTACATGTTCTATCATATTGAGTTTTATCTTCTCTAAGATTTACTCGAAATTTATCTCCGATAGGTAAGATATAAAAAGTAATCATAACAGTTCTTCGTCTCAGACTCTTGCGATTTCGTAATAACTTTTCATGTTAATCAGGTGGGTTATTATGAGATGACTAATATTTCTAGGCTGCTCTTCGGAAGTATAATACCATATTATTAGTTGGTTCATGTTCACCTTGATTTTCGTATCAAAATACCGAAAAAACAGAATAAAGAATAGACATATTTACAGGAGACAAATTTGTTTATAAGTCTTCGACTTTGGTTCGTAGCAAATCTTAGTTGTGGGTAAGATCGGCTTAGGGAATCAAGTACGCAGAATCCAGCGTGGTTCTCGAGGCGTAAGGAACGTGACTGTACCTTAATCGGTGTGAGACTTGGTTAGGGCTCAACTACATTCCAGTCCGAAGTAAACTTGTAGTAGGCTAGAGTTTGTAGCGGCTTAATATAGTGTGGTGTTCAAATTTGGACTAGGTCCCGGGGTTTTTATGCATTTGCGGTTTCGTCGTTAATAAAATTTATGGTGTCTGTGTTATTTCTTTTCCGCATTATATTTGTTTATATAATTGAAATATTACAGGTTGTGCGTAGTTCAATCAGTTGATAAATCCGACCTTGTTTGTTGGATAGAACTTAATTGACACTTGGGCATTGGTCTTTGGTACCGTTCAAGTTATTTCTCATATCAATCAGGCTCGCGGATTTCTATCTATTTGATTTGCTGATTGTATTGAGAAAGAGATAAAAACTCTTTGATATAATTCTTGATTGAGTCTCGTTTTTAATTAAGTTGGTGCTCTCGGAATTACATTGGAGTTAGTCCATACAGATTTCCGAACGAATTATTTGGCGTGGTTTTTATACCCCCCGCTTTTTCAATTGGTATCAGAGCTGGCAAACACGCTAAGACCTCATAAGTATGTGTTTGTAGCAATTTGACTCTATGGACAGAAGTGTTATCTCAAACAACACATCACCAGTTCAGAAACGTTCTGACTTGGTTCAAAGTTTGTATTCACTTGAAGATTCTCTCACATCTTTATCATTTCCAGAACTATGTATAACTGTAAAACACGCCTGGATGAACTTTCAGATTAAAATTGTTCACATATTGAAAAAGATGTTGATGAGGAAGTTGAAAAAGCGGGGGCACAACAACCACACCCAATATTTCGCTTAGCAATTTGTATGGACAAAATCCAATATACTTTCTAGAGAATCAACTAGACAGTCAGACTCAATTTAGATAAAAGTATATCAAAGAGTTAATATCTCAATCTCTCGATTTGATCTATACTCAAGTAAATAGAAATTTGCGAGTCTTTATCAAATACTAGAGAGATAACTTGAACGGTACCAAATACCAATTTTCAAGTATCAATCAATTTCAATCAACAACCAAAGGTCGGATTTCAAATTGATTGATTCTAATGCACAACCTGTGTTATTTCAATTATAAAGATAAACAATATAATGCGGAAATAGAAATAACACAGACACCAGAATTTTGTTAACGAGGAAACCGCAAATACAGAAAAACCCCGGGACCTAGTCCAGATTGAACACACACTGTATTAAGCCGCTACAGACACTAGCCTACTACAAACTAACTTCGGTATGGAATGTAGTTGAACCCCAATCAATCTCACACTGATCCAAGGTACAGTTGCGCTCCTTACGTCTCTGATCCCAACAGGATACTACGCACTTGATTCCCTTAGATGATCTCACCCACAACTAAGAGTTGTTATGACCCAAAGTCGAAGACTTTAATAAACAAATTTGTATCACACAGAAAAGTCTATGATAATAGATAAATCCGTATCCCACAGATATACCTACGAGTTTTGTTCTGTCTTTTGATAAATCAAGGTGAACAGGAACCAATTGATAACCCGGACTTATATTCCCGAAGAACAGCCTAGCATTATCAATCACCTCACAATAATCTTAATCGACGCGGCGAAAGAAGATATTGTGGAATCACAAACGATGAGAAAAATATGTTTGTGACTACTTTTATATCTTGCCTATCGGAGATATCAATCTCAAGCCAATCTTTGTGATTGTACTCGTACGTTAGAAATAACAAGATCAGATCACACAACCATGAGAAAGTAGGATCAGTCTGGCTTCACAATCCCAATGAAGTCTTTAAGTCGTTAACCTGGTTTTAGAGAAGAAACCAAAGGTTAAAGGAGAATCGACTCTAGCTTACACAACTAGTATCACACGTAAGGTGTGGGGATTAGGTTTCCTAGTTGCTAGAGTTCTCCCTTATATAGTATTTCAAATCAGGGTTTGCAATCAATGTTAGCTCGGTAACAAATCATTCAATATTCACCGTTAGATGAAAACCTTTTTAGATTCAAGTTAATATCTTTCAACCGTTAGATCGAAAACCTAGCTTGTTACACACAAATGAAATGCACGTTTCTAGGTTTGTGTAGCCGTACCCAAACATGTACATTTTTTGGTTCAACAATAGTTAACCAAATGGTTATCCATATGTGCACTTTCATATCAACCATATTCTTCTTCACCATAACTAGTTCAAGTGATTCAAATGAAATAGTTAGAGAGTTGTTCAATTGCAAGGAAATCTTATGTAACTACACAAGACACAATCGAAGCAAAAACGATTTGGTTCACTCGAATCGGTTCATGAACTTTAGCCACGGTTTGCAATTAGCATTCTTAGTTTATGTTGGAAACAATAAAGAAAATTCACACAAAATAATCTCAAACAGCTGAGTCGCGGACTAGGTCGCTATCTTTAAGATATTTCGCGATTCTGCCTCTTGATTGTGCTGGCAGTCAAAAACTTGTCGAACACCTATGGGATAAAACAGCTGATTCTTTCTTGTTCGATTTCTCTGCACCTTGAGAAATCGAACCAACTCTTACTCTATCTTACACTTGCTCAGAACACAAATAGATGAAAAAACTCAGTCATTCATCTTCTCCAAAAACTGTCTTTTATAACTCAAAAGAAATCAATTCGGTTTAATGAGAATAAAATCAGTAATAACTGCATACTTAAAATCCTCCATAACAGTAATAAAATGGCTAGAATATAAAACCGAAATTAATGAATTTAATTGAGAATATTAAGTTGACAAAAAACCGTTAAGGAAATCAGAAGTTAAATCTGCAAAAAATTAACTTTTAAATCAGTAGACCTCCCAAGACCCCGCTCTCCCGGACTTTTTAAGTAATATAGATATATATAATATACCTAGTCAAATGCATGGGGTGATACTTGAACCCAAGTCTATAGTGTGGGAGCCCAAAATAATACCACCATACTAATTCTATAAGTTTGATATAATATTTCAAAACTATGTTTTTAAATATATATATCTCCCAATAATCCCCCACTTATATTTTAAAAACATTGAGCAAGTGTTGTATAGTTGTGCATCTGCAATGGTGCCTTTCGACTTGAACCTCCGCATAGTGTTGAACTTTCTAAGTACCAGGTGACTAGAGTGACTTGCGTCTTGAACTCTAACTAATATTAGATTATTTAACACATACAACTATATCTAGAGTAAAGTCCTTAATTTCGCACGCTAAGGCCATGTGCTTATCCCTTTTTTAACAAATGATCTAAAGAAATGCCCAATTTCTCATAGAAGGCGGCCACACCTTCACATTCGTATAGGTGAGTCTATCAAGAATACTCCTTTGTATACCACTCTAACTTAAGAGCTATGGACATCATTAAGAGTTAAAAAACTCAACCTGTTTCCCACTTCAGGATATCATGTTATGGGAATGCATGACTCTATCATATCATTTATAACTTCGTCTAGTCCCTTTGAACCTATTTCTAGGTTGGGTATCCATTACAAATGACTCAACTTCTAACGGGAAAAAGTCCAATGCTTTTAGAGGTATTCCATACCTTTTCTCTTGATAATCCTTTCGTCAAAGGATCATCTAAGTTTCCTTCAGATCTCACATGATCTACTCTAACAACGCCAGTTGTGAGAAATTCTCTAACTTTGTCGTACTTTCGACGTATCTGTCGATTCTTATTGTTACTATAACAATTCTCTACTACTCCGATAGCTGCAGTACTATCACAGTGGATCAAAGTGGCTGGTATCGGTTTTTCCCATACTGGAATGTCTGACAACAGACTCTTCAGCCATCCTGCCTCTTCACTAGCTGCTGCTAGTGCCATCAATTCAGCCTCCATAGATTGGGCTGTAATTGTCTGTTTCTTTTATCTCCAAGATACAGCGCCCCCAGCAATAGTAAAAACATATCCACTGATGGCCTTGGAATCATCTGAAAGAGTTTTCCAATTAGCATCGCTAAATCCTTCAAGGACTGCGGGATACCTCTTATAGTGTAATCCTAGGTTTGTGGTTCTTTTCAGATACCGCATAACCCTCTCAATAGCATCCCAGTGTTCCAAACTAGGATTACTGGTAAACCTGCACAGAACTCCTACTGCATATGCAATGTCTGGTCTAGTACAATCAGTTGCATAACGCAGACTTCCAATTATACTAGCATATTCAGATTGTCTAACACTTTATCCAGTATTCTTAAACAATTTCAAATTAGGATCAAACGGAGTACAAGCAGGTTTACAATCAAAATATTCATACTTCCTCAGAATATTTTCAATGTAATGAGAGTGATCTAAAGAAATACCACTATCAGTTCTAGTTATTTTGATTCCCAAGATTACACTAGCTTCACCCAAATATTTCATGTCAAAATTCGAACTAAGCATGCTTTTAGTTTCATTGAAAACAGATAAATTGGAACCAAATATCAGCAAATCATCCACATACAAGCAAACAATCACACACACATCATTATCAGATTTATAATAGATGCATTTGTCACCCTCATTTATTCTGAAGTTATTTGAAATCATTAAATTATCAAATTTCTCATGCTATTGTTTAGGAGCTTGTTTCAAACCATAAAGAGATTTTTCTAGCTTACATACTTTTTGTTCTTGTCCAGGAATTACAAAACCTTCAGGTTGTTCCATGTAAATTTCCTCTTCTAGTTCACCATTCAAAAAAGCAATTTTCACATCCATTTGGTAAATAACAAGATTATGAACAGCAGCAACAGAAATCAAAACACGTATTGATTTTAATCTAGTAACAAGAGAATAAGTATCAAAAAAGTCTACGTTTTCTCGTTGCTTAAATCCTTTAGCAACCAGTCTAGCCTTGTGCTTATCTACTGTTCCATCAGGTTTGAGTTTCCTTTTCAAAACCCATTTACAACCTATAGGCTTACAACCAGGAGGTAAATATACTATACGCCAAGTTCCATTAGACATGTGAGGATCCCATTCATTATCTACAGCTTCTTCCCAGAAACTAGACTCTGCAGAACTAAACTCCTCTTGTAAATTAGAAGGTTCTTCCTCTATAGCGTAAAATTCAAAATCGGGATCTTTATCTTTTGTCTCAGTCCTAGCTCTTTTACTACGTCTAGGTTCAACTTCAGTGATCCTAGTTTCTTCACTTCTAGGTTCTTCTAATCTAGGTTCAGAATCGGAACTAGGTAAACTACTAGGTAAAGAACCCCCACTATTTCTAGATTTAAAAGGAAATCTCTCTTCAAAGAAATAAACATCAATAGATTCAATAATAACCTTATTATGAATATCAAAGAACCTATAAGCTTTACTGTTTTGAGCATAACCAATAAAAACACATTCATAAGTTCTACTTTCTAACTTATGTCTTTTAGGATCAGATTTTCTGACGAAAGCTAAACAACCCCAAACTCTAAAAAAGAGACATTAGGTTTTCTATCTCTCCAGATTTCATAAAGAGATATCTCGGTTTTATTATTGGGAATGCGATTCAAAACATGGAAAACAATCAACAAACATTCACCCCACCAATGAGAAGCAGCACCAAAACTAAGCAAACAAGCAACAGTAAGTTCAGTCAATGTACGATTCTTTCTTTCAGCTTTTCCATTCATTTGAGAATTATATGGAGCAGTTCGTTCATGTATTATGCCATTAGTTTGATAAATTTTAGTAAAAGGAGCAGAATCATATTCAGTGCCTCTATCACTACGAAACCTCTTAATTTTTCTACCAAATTGATTTTTAATTTCAGCAATAAAGATCTTAAATTTTTCAATAGCTTCATTCTTATGGCTCAACAAATAAACATAAGTATAATTAGAAAAATCATCAATGAACGTCATAATATACCTCTTGCCATTTCTAGTTAGGATACCTTCATATTCACACAAATCAGAATGTATTAAGTCTAGTGGTTTGGATTCTCTTACAATAGATTTATGTGAAGTTTTGGTTATTTTTGCTTGACTGCAGTATTCACATTTTTCAAATTCATTTTCATAAAATTCAGGGAGGACACCTAACTTGCTCATTTTATTTACTAACTTTTTACCCACATGACAAAGCCTACCATGCCAAACATTAAAATTGCAAACCATATAAGCAGAAGATTCAATTTTATTCATAGCATCAATATTAAGCTTAAACATTTCATTAGTAGCATAACCCTTTCCTACAAAACTCTTATTCTTAGTTATAGTGTAAATATCAGACCCAATAGTTTGAAACAACCCAGCCTTGTTGAGAAGATAGCCGGAAAAAAGGTTTTTTCTCATTTATGGAGTGTGAAGGACATCTTTCAGCATGAGTGTCTTCCCAGAAGTAAACTTCAACTCTATCGTACCAGAACCTTTCACCATAGTGCTGTGATAGTCTCCCAACAACACTTTCTTATCCTTGGTTTCAGCATAAGTCTTAAACATGAACCTATCAAAACAACAATGACGCGAAGCACCACTGTCTATCCACCACCCATCGGATCCACCAACCATGTAGAACTCTGGATCAGAGACCATGGAAATTATAACGTCACTCACATCATTAGCTTCTGCATTATTATTTTCCTTGTTAAACCTACAATTCCTATCCATGTGGTTTGGTTTACCACATGTATAACAAAGAAACTCAGAATTGGAATTCTGTCCATTTTTCGATGGGTGTTGGTTCTTTTTTTATTAGGCCTTCCTCCTCCTTTCTTCTGGTTCGAGTTAGGTTTGATATCCTTTTTCTTAGGTTTCAAACTGAGATGAGTCTTATTGTTAGAAACAATGAGAATCTCTTCCTTATTATCTTGTTTCCGAGCTTCTTCCTCAACCCTGAGCTTAACAATCAAACTTTCAAGAGAAAATTCTTTAGTCTTGTGATGCAAAATATTACGAAAATCTTTCCAGCTAGGTGGTAACTTGTCAATCATTAAACTTGAGATTGTTCATCAGTTTTCATACCTTCGGCCACAGTTTCGTGGTAAATTTTTTGAAGTTCATGAGCTTGTGCAACAACTGATCTATCATCCACCATTTGGTATCTCACATACCGGATCACAACATATTTCTTTGAACCAGCTTCCCCGGTGTCATATTTTTTATGTAATGCATCCCATACATCTTTAGCAGTTTCAAAAGTTGAATAATACTCATATAAATCATCAGATAATGCGTTAAGAATGTAGTTTTTGCAATCGAAGTCATTATCGACCCACTTGTCAATAGCCTTCTGTTTCTCCTCGGGAGTTTGAGGAACAAATTCTTTGGCACCACCGGTAGGAGGTGGATCAGTAGCAGCACCACCAGCATCAGCAACAGTAGCAGTCTTATCAGCAGTAGGTTCCAGGGTTCCAGGATGAACACTCGACACGATCATATGCAGCTTCATCAGTTTGAGATAAAAGAACATCTTCAACTTTCATCTTCTGAAATGCAACTCTTCAAATTTGAAAGGCTTGTTGGTATCATCAACGTGCTTCTTTTCAACCTCCATAGCAAAATCGAAATACCTTAAAAATTTTGGAAACAATAAAGAAAATTCACACAAAATAAATCTCAAACAGCTGAGTCGCGGACTAGGTCGCTATCTTTAAGGTATTTCGCGACTCTTCCTCTTGATTGTGCTAGCAGTCAAAAACTTGTCGAACACCTATGGGATAAAATAGTTGATTCTCTCTTGTTCAATTTCTCTGCACCTTGAGAAATCGAACCAACTATTAATCTATGTTACACTTGCTCAGAAAACAAATAGATGAAAAAACTCAGTCATTCATCTTCTCCAAAAACTGTCTTTTATAACTCAAAGGAAATCAATTCGGTTTAATGAGAATAAAATCAATAATAACTGCATACTTAAATCCTCCATAACAGTAATAAAACGGCTAGAATATAAAACCGAAATTAATGAATTTAATTGAGAATATTAAGTTGACAAAAAAACCGTTGTGGAAATCAGAAGTTAAATATGCAAAAAATTAACTTTTAAATCAGTAGAACTCCGAAGGCCCCGTTCTCCCGGACTTTTTAAGTAATATAGATATATATAATATACCTAGTCAAATGCATGGGGTGAGACTTAAACCCAAGTCTATAGTGTGGGAGCCCAAAATAATACCACCACACTAATTCTATAAGTTTGATATAATATTACAAAACTATGTTTTTAAATATATATATATCTCCCAAAAGTTTATATAAACATGAGTTCACAAACAATCGTCTTTAGATATAACCTACTCAACTTCGCGGACATGGTTCGCGGACTTAAGTTCCCGGAAGGAGTTCTCAAACTCCAGCAGATTTTCTCGGCTCAAGAACTTCCGTCAGTTCGCGGACTGGGTTTGCAGACTGAGTTCGTGGACTTAGTTCACGTCTCTTGTTTCGGTTCTCTTGATGAAAAAAGTTCGCAAACTTCGGTTCAAAGAATAAGGACTTATACATAAATGTGTTTCCACAACAATGCTTATATCCATCATTGGTTATATAATCTAAACTCTCATTTCAATCATTGAAACATTCTTAGAGGATGTTATATAGTTGTTATTCACAAACCATTTTTTGTCAAAGCAATTTTCAAAGTGATTGAAACATAACATGACTTTCGTCACTAGGTAAATATGAACTTGGCCAAAGCGAAAGCTTACCAACACATATTTCGAGAAATAGATAGGCGAGATAAACTCGACTCGAAATAGCAAATGTGTATAATCAAAATCTATATAGCAAAACGACTTTTGTCTCAAGATAGGAGATAGAGTAGATAGACTTTTGAGTGATAGATAAGTTCAAGTTTCCACATACCTTTTTGTCGATGAAATTCCACCAGTTCCTTGAGTAGTTCTTCGTCTTGTATGATGATCCACCATGGAGTTATTGAGCTCAACTACACTTTATATCCTAGTACGAGACTTAGCTATGGTAGACTAGAAATCAACACTTATAGTTTTGATCACTAACATTGACAAACATGCTTGAGATAGCAACGTATGCGAGTTCGACCGACCAATGCTCTAACAATCTCCCCCTTTTTCAATTTTAGTGACAAAACTATCAATACATATGGAATACAAAAAAGATAAAGAATCTTATGTAGCTCCTATCCCACATGTCTAATATTCAACATTACTCGAAATTTTCGTCACTTCCAAGTACTCCAATGATCCCAAAGGTTATAAGTTCAGCATCATCGTTGTTGAAAATCCGTAGCCATAACAATGAGAAAACATAATTCTCGATCATTGTTAAACAGTGTCATAGTATCATTACACAACATCAAAGTTCAATTGTATCACAACTTTGACAACAATACTATGGTGATATGTATCACTCCCCTTTAGTCAATACTACATCTCACATGGAAACCACTCCCCCTTACATAATGATCCTAAAACCATATGTATTTGTAGTGTGAACTACATATTAATTCTCCCCCTTTTTGTTAATAAAATTGGCAAAGGTACAAGAACGGGATCCTAATGAAATTTCCAAAAGAGATATTTTATGACCAAAAGAAAGCATATATCATATTGTTTAGATGCAATCATAAAGCTGAAGCTAAATGCATTCATCAAGGAGTTTAAAGATACAAGATAACCCCTATAATATTCCACAGCCGCACTCCCCACAAAGATTTGGAAATTAAGCACAAGTTCAATTAAGAACTCTCTCCCATAAAATGTCATTCCCGAAAGAACAACAAGAGCGACCTTAATTTCGAAGGAAATGAAGGATTTCTTGGACATAACAAATCACATACGAATATGAATTTCAATCCAAAAATACTCAATTAAATTAACCAAGAGAGAATCTGTGATTAATTTAATCAGAAATGCTCAACATAAGTGAACTTATGGAGACTCAAAAATACACAATTAGATTAATCATAAGAGAACCCATAATTAATTTAATCGGAATATACAACCAAATTAATCACAAAAAGTAATCAATTTAATTGGTCATGCTCGACATAAGAGAACTTACGGAGCAACAACTAAATAACCAAACAAGATAATCAATATAGTTGAACATGCTCGACATAAAGTACCTCATGGAACAACAACTAAGCCAAAACAATAACTCAGTCTATAGAGCTCAACATAAGACACTTTTTGGAACAACACAGTATATACACAAAAACTGTGGATCGGAGATCGACCTAATACCGTGGAATAAGCAAGGACTCATTCTATTTTCCATCACTATTCACATAATGACATTCAATAGACATAATCCTTGTAAACAAAATATTTTAACCTATCTTCCATCAATAATTGACATAATAGGCTTAACTTTTGTATTTGTCAAAAGTTCATTCCTTCTTTTATCAACACATGCATATCGACTTACGAAAGTCTTTACTTTTGACAAGATATGGGACAATCACAGTTCACGGACGTAAACACACATATCCCATAACAAATTGCGATATATAAAACCATAAAGATTAATACTGCAAAAATCATCTTCCAAACATTTTTAGAATTTAAACAAATAAACCTAAAAAAAACATGAAGATGAAAACGTTGGACATAGCTATGTGTAATCACAATAATGGATATTCCAAACTCTAGTTATTCTTCTAAACAAAACAAGAAAATAGAAGATTTACTAGGCAAATAAAATTAACAAGCTAAAAAAAAACAAAAAAAAGGCAGACTCCAGTGCCATGCCCGAACACGAATTAAGATCATATGGGCGGTTCAGGATCCTCACGAGTCTTGGAGTCATTCAGCTTGTGATTGACAACATCCATTGCATCTTCAGAGAAGAGATTCTCTTTGTGAAGATTATTGATGTGAGATATTATGAGACCAAGGTCATAAGTAACCTTTTTCAACTCAAATTTCAATACATCAAGCCTTTTCAGAGTATCAACGAGCTGTAGTTTTGCTTCCTCAAAATACTTAAGAAAGTCATGAACCACTTTAGCAGAGATCATATATTCCTTCTCAACATCCTCATGAGTATAAGCATAGTAACATGAAGCATTAGGATGATCTTCATCTATAAGGATTCTTTTCTTCCTTCCCTTGGACTCGAAACCAAAACCTTTATCAAGAAATCCCCTTGCAAAATAACCATAGCGAGATGAAGAAGAAATTCTTAGTAACTCAGAAAACAACCTAGAGTATGCGTACGTGACTTACGTAACTCAATAGGTCGGGTACTTAAAGGATTTCTTGGGGAAGGAATTCTAGGGTTCTTCAAACAGTTGAATCATACCAGAACATGGTTATCCGTGCGAATACAACTTGACCCATAAAAAAAATTAAACACCAAATACTCTTGCTACAAATAATAAATGGATCGATAAATTTTATAACTTCGGAGAAGCAATTTAGAGCACAAGTGTAGGAAACAGGATTGCAAAGAACGCTTCCTTAAAATAACAAGGATCAACTTTAGACATATCCAATACTTAGGCACAACTTGTCAGCAGACAATAGTTTAGCTATGGATGATAAGAAAATAGCTCGACTAAACAGAAACAATTTTTCCAAAAGTATACCTGATTATTAACACATCTTACTCAACAGGATTTTTATGAGTAAGTTCTCTAATCCTTGTGATTAATTAGCACAAGTATGATCTTTAAGCTCATTAAAAGTTTTTTTTTTTATGATCAAGTTTCTTTTTCCTTCTGAATCTAGAGAGGGATCCCTTTCGATGTGAGAAATTATCATAGAACTTACTGTCATCAAAATACGAGACATAGTTGGAGTCCTTACCCGAAGAATTTTGACTTGAGGAGGATGACAACCTGTTGACAATTTCTTCATACCCTTCAATTATCTCCTTCAGGTTATTTCTCATATCATCAAATTTTATTCTTTCTCCTGGGATTTCGTTCACATTAAGGGTAACGTTGTTTCCAGAGGAAATGACTTGATCTTTCCTTAGACAGTGTTTATTAAGACGTCTGTTCTGCTTTTGAGCATTCGAGGAACTCATTGAACTGACCTTCCTGATAGCATACACAAGGTAAGTAAGAAAACCAATTGGTTTAGACATACGAATGTCAGTTACACCTTTGAGAATTAAGTCTAAGGTGTGTTGAAGTTGAACCAAGGAGTTTTTATTCAACCTAGAGTTTCCTTTTTGTTTAACAGAAGAGACATACTTTCTGATCACAAGAGTGATTAGATAGTATCGTCTTATTACCATCGTTTGAAGATTTCTTCCTTCCATTTGATGTGCAACATCCTTAATTGATGGAGATTTCAGGCACATCCGTTTTAATAGGGAGGGATTCCGGTTTTACTTCTGGAGCTGTAACATTTTCAGTCGTAACAGAAGTACTTGGTATATTATACTGCTTAGAGCATCCTTGAATAGAGAGTTTACTCAAGCGATGTTCAATTTCCAAAGTATCCTTTTTGAGGCTAGCCTCAAGCATCATACGTGAAGAATGATCTTCAATATTTTCTTTGAATTTGCAGTCTCTTACTACACCAAGAAGAACATTGACATGGTGTTTTAACCGATTAAATCTACCAGCTTGGATTCTAACAAGATTTAGAATCAAATCACTTTTTTTAGCTGTTTCCCGTTCATTTAGAGAGATAGACTCTTTTGAAGGGTAATCGGAATAACACATGTCGAAGCCGGTCTATCTTGTTCGAACACAAGGTTCGTCTATATTCGAGATTGAAGAATCTTTCTCTTTAATAGAACTAGACGAGACAGAGCTTTTATTTATGGTGACGCGTTTATTAGAGATACTACTCTTGTCCATAGAGTCAGATCTCTACAAACACAGACTTGTAAGGTATTTAAACGTGTTTGCCTGCTCTGATACCAATTGAAAAAACGGGGGGACAACAACCACACCCAATATTTCTCTTAGAAATCTGTATGGAAAAACTCCAATATACTTTCTAGAGAATCAACTAGACAGTCAGACTCAATCTAGATAAAAGTATATCAAAGAGTTAATATCTCAGTCTCTCGATTTGATCTATACTCAAGCAAATAGAAATCTGCGATTCTTTATCAAATACTAGAGAGATAACTTGAATGGTACCAAAGACCAATGTTCAAGTATCAATCAATTTCAATCAACAACCAAAGGTCGGATTTCCAATTGATTGATTCTAACGCACAACATGTGATATTTCAATTATAAAGATAAACAATATAATGTGGAAATAGAAATAACACAGACACCAGAATTTTGTTAACGAGGAAACCGCATATGCAGAAAAACCTATGGACCTACTCCATATTGAACATATTGTATTAAGCCGCTACAAACACTAGCCTACTACAAACTAACTTCGGTCTGGACTGTAGTTGAACCCCAATCAATCTCACACTGATCCAAGGTACAGTTGAGCTCCTTACGTCTCTGATCCCAGTAGGATACTACGCACTTGATTTCCTTAGCTGATCTCACCCACAACTAAGAGTTGTTACGACCCAAAGTCGAAGACTTTAATAAACAAATCTGTATCACATAGAAAAGTCTACGATAATAGATAAATCTGTCTCCCACAGATATACCTACGATTTTTCTTCCGTCTTTTGATAATCAAGGTGAAAAGGAAACAATTGAAAACCCGAACTTATATTCCCGAAGAACAGCCTAGTATTATCAATCACCTCACAATAATCTTAATCGACGCGGCGAAAGAAGATATTGTGGGATCACAAATGATGAGACAAAGATGTTTGTGACTACTTTTATATCTTCCCTATCGGAGATATTAATCTCAAGCAAATCAATCTGATTGTACTCGTACGATAGAAGATGCAAGATCAGATCACGCAACTACGATAAAAGTAGTATCGGTCTGGCTTCAAAATCCCAATGAAGTCTTTAAGTCGTTAACCTGGTTTTAGAAGAAGAAAACCAAAGGTTAAAGGAGAATCGACTCTAGTATGCAAAGTAGTATCACACGTGAGGTGTGGGGATTAGTTTTCTACAGATACTAGAGTTCCCCTTATATAGTCTTTCAAATCAGGGTTTGTAATTAAGTTACCTTAGTAACAAAGCAATCAATATCCACCGTTAGATGAAAACCTGATTAGATTCAAGCTAATATCTTTCAAATGTTATATAGAAAACTTAGCTTGTTACACACAAATGAAATGCACGTTTCTAGGTTTGTGTAACCGTACCCTAACATGTACATTTGTTGGTTCAAAAATAGTTAACCAAATGGTTAGTCATATGAGCACTTTCATGTCAACCATATTCTTCTTCACCATAACTAGTTCAAGTGACTCAAATGAACAAGTTAGAGAGTTGTTCAATTGCAAGGAAAAATTATGTAACTACGCATGACACAGTCGAAGCAAAAACAATTTGATTCACTCGAATCGGTTCATGAACTTTATAGCCACGGTTTGTAATTAGCATTCCTTAGTTTATATAAACATGAGTTCACAAACAATAGTCTTTGGATATAACCTAATCAAGTTCGCGTACTGGGTTCACGAACTTAAGTTCCCGGAAGGAGTTCTCAAACTCCAACAGATTTTCTCGGGTCGAGAACTTCCATCAGTTCGCGGACTGGGTTCTCGGACTTAGTTCACGGCTCTTGTTCCGGTTCTCTTGATCAACAAAGTTCGCAAACTTCGGTTCAAGGAATAAGGACTTATACATATATGTGTTTCCACAACAATGCTTATATTCATCATTGGTTATATAATCTAAACTCTCATTTCAATCATTGAAACATTCTTAGAGGACGTTATATAGTTGTTATTCACAAACCATTTTTCGTCAAAGCAATTTTCAAAGTGATTGAAACATAACATGACTTTCGTCACTAGGTAAAGATGAACTTGGCCAAAGCGAAAGCTTACCAACACATATTTCGAGAAATAGATAGGCGAGATAAAATCGGCTCGAAATAGAAAATGTGTATAATCAAAGTCTATATAGCAAAACGACTTTTGTCTCAAGATAGGAGATAGAGTAGATAAAGTTCAAGTCTCCACATACCTTTTTGTCGATGAAGTTCCACCAGTTCTTTGAGTAGTTCTTCGTCTTGTATGATGATCCACCATGGAGTTCTTGAGCTCAACTACAATTTCTATCCTAGTCCGAGATTTAGCTATTGTAGACTAGAAATCAAGACTTATATTCTTGATCACTAACATTGACAAACATGCTTGAGATAACAAAGCATGCGAGTTCAACCGAGCAATGCTCTAACAGAAGTCTCGCAATATATCAAGCTTTTTGACCATCTCATAAAGAAAAAGAAGTCAACGTCTTGTTTGACTGAGTTCGTGACTCATCTCTGTCAAGAAAATAAGAAAATGAGAAATCTCTTAAAGGTTATGATTGTGGATACAATCTGTTGCAATCCCTTCTTAAAGATCGTGAAGAAGATGTGCGTTCAAAAAATTTTGAATGTGAAAATCTTCGACTAAATCTCTTTGTGTTGAAATAAAAACTTGTAGAATCTGAAGCAAGATGTGACTCTCAACAAAGTTGTTTCAGTGACAGAGAAACTGCTTTTCTATCTCGAGAAAAACAATTAGAGGCTGACCTAATTGCTGCTCACGATAAGGTAAAATTTTTGGAAGAAGACTTGAAAAGGTTTAGCTCTAACTCAACCAAATTATCCACTATGCTGGGAGCATGTAAAAAACATCGGGATACACGAGGTTTGGGCTATAAAGGAATAGATGCTCCAAGTATTAGTAAGATTGGTGTTGTTCATGCTAATAGAATTTTCCAACAGAAGAATCTCACTGACAACAAAAGTGATGATCTACCTTCAACAGCTGAAGTACCACAGAAGGCTCGTCAACCTCCAAAAACAACTCATATGAGATTAGGAAGTAGTATTCCATTTAGTTGCCATTACTGCGGAAACAAAGGTCATGTCGTTTTCGTCTACCGAATGAGAAACTTCATAACAATCTTATTTGGATATCTAAAGAAGTGATCAAACTTGTATCGCATATTACTGGTATTAATTTCCCAACCTTCGAACAAAGAAAATGTTGTGATGAGCCAACCTTTGTTTGTAAGGGTAATACAAAACCTTTTCACAATTGTAATAATTGTCAAAAGGATAATGTTATAAGGACAGATGACTGTCTTCGTGTTCCAATTAGAAGAAAGATGGTACTGCAAAAGGAAAATCTTCCAAACTCTTTATCTATGGTTGAAAAAAGTTTTGGATCGAAAGACTCAATCGTTCCAGGATACATTCATATCAATTATTAGAACACTGCTCGGTTGAACTCGCAAGAATTGTTATCTCAAGCTTGTTTGTCAAGTTTAGTTGCCCTATAAGTCTTGATTTCTGGTCTACTTATAGCTAAGTCTCGGATTAGGATAGAAAGTATAGTTGATCATTATACTTCACGGCGTTCATCGATTGAAGACGAAGAACTACTAAGGGGAGCTTGTGGAACTTCATCAACAAAAGGTATGTGGAGACTTGAACTCATCCATCACTCAAAAGTATATCTACTCCATCTCCTATTTGAGATAAAAGTCATATAGCTATATAGACTTCAATTATACACATTTGATATTTCGAGCTGAGTTTAACTTGCTTACATATTTCTCGAAATATGTGTTGGTAAGCTTTCGCTTTATCCAAGTTCATCTTATATTCTTGACGAAAGTCAAAAGATAATCATGTGAAAATATCCTGGTAACATCTTACATGATTTGTGTGAGACAGTCATTCGATGTAGACTCGGAATGTTTCGTATTGATCATTCGATCACTTGAAAATTTCTTTGAAGCTAATAGTTTGTGTGAGACAGATATTCTCGTCTTCCAAAAATGTTTCAATTCTTGAAATGAGAGTTTAGAACAATTGGATTTAAGCATAGTATGCGTACTTGCATAGATGTAATCCATGTACGGGAACCATGGTATGCATACCTGTTGGTTTTGAGAAGTCCAGGAACTTGGTATGCGTACCGGTACACGTACTGGTGTAAGGTTCAGGTCCGGAAATTTCAGCCGAGTTTGGTGGTATATGTACTGGTTCGCGTATTGGCGAAACCCAAACTTAGTCCGACCATTTAGGTATGCGTAGTGGATAATGTTCTAAAATCGATTTGTTCACGAACTAATACATTTATATAATAAGGAATGCAATCTTTGCAGACCGTGTCTATAATGTTCATGACTTGATTCGAGTGAATCAAAATATACTTTTCTTCAATTGTGTCTTGTTACTTCTATGAGAATATAAACAATTGAACAACTCTAGAACTAGTTTCATTTGAGTCATTTGAACTAGTTATGGTTAAGATAAATAAGGTTGATATGAAAGTGTTCATATGGATAACTTCGGTTAACTATTGTTGAGCCAAAAATTTGCACACGTTTAGGTACGGTTACTCATATATAAATGAAGTCACTTTTCATTTGTGTTTAACAATATAAGTTCGATCTAACAGTTGAAATATATTAGTTTGAGTCTAATCAGGTTTTCATCTAACAGTGAATATTGAATGCTTTGTCACCAAGGTAACATTGATTGCAAAACCTGATTTGAAGACTATATAAAGGAGAATTCTAGCAACTGGGAAAACTAATCCCCACACCTCCTGTGTGATAATATTTGCGACTAGAGTCGATTCTTCTTTAACCTTAGGTTTTTCACGAAACTCTGTTGGTTAACGACTTAAAGACTTCATTGGTATTGTGAATCCAGACCCAACTATTTTCTCTGTAGTTGTGTGATTTGATCTTGTTGTTTCTATCATATTGAGTATTATCTTTTCTAAGATTGGATCGAGATTTAATCTCCAATAGGCAAGATAAAAAGTAGTCACAAACATCTTTGTCTCATCGTTTGTGATTCCACGGTATCTTGTTTCGCTACCATACGGTTAAGATTATTGTGAGGTGATTGATATTTCTAGGATGTTCTCCGGGAATATAAGTCCAGCGTAACAATTGGTTCATGTTCACCTTGATTTATCAAAAGACGGAACAAAACTCATAGGTTTATCTGTGGGAAACGGATTTATCTATACAATAGACTTTTCTGTGTGAGACAGATTTGTTTATCAAGTCTTCGACTTTGGGTCGTAGCAACTCTTAGTTGTGGGTGAGATCGGCTAAGGGAATCAAGTGCATAAAGTCCTGTTGGGATTCACAGACGTAAGGAGCGCAATTGTACCTTCATCAGTGTGAGATTGATTAAGTCTCAACTACATTCTAGTCTGAAGTTAACTTGGAGTAGGCTAGTGTCTGTAGCGTCTTAATATAGTGTGGTGTTTAAATCTGGACTAGGTCCCGGGGTGCATTTGCGGTTTCCTCGTTAACAAAATTTCTGGTGTATGTGTTATTTCTTTTCGGCATTATATT
This sequence comes from Papaver somniferum, assembly GCF_003573695.1. Taxonomy (NCBI): domain Eukaryota; kingdom Viridiplantae; phylum Streptophyta; class Magnoliopsida; order Ranunculales; family Papaveraceae; genus Papaver; species Papaver somniferum. The sequence goes on from NC_039363.1 coordinate 51,990,450, forward strand.
TTGTTATATAATAGAAATATCACAGGTTGTACGTAATTTCAATCAATTGTGAATCCAACCTTTGGTTGTTGAATAAATTGATTGACACTTGGATATTGGTTTTTGATAACGTCCAAGTTATTTCTTATATTCAATCGGGATCGCAAATTCCTATTTGTTTGATTGCGGATTGAATTGAGAAATTAAGATACAAACTCTTGGATATATTTGCATTGATTGAGTCTGACTGTCTAGTTGACTCTCTTGCAATTATATTGGAGTTGTCCATACAGATTATTAAGCGAAATATTAGGTGTGGTTGTTAGACCCCCACTTTTTCATCAATGATACAGGTGTATCCGTACTTCTTTAGGGAACTTAGTTAACCTCAATCTAAGTTGAGGGAAGAATCATATTCTAAGCAAGAATCCTTGTTTAGGCAGAATTCCCTAGTTAGGGAAGAGTTTTGTTTTAGGCAATACTCTTAGTTTAGGAAATAGATTCCTAATAGAAGTCCTTGGTCGGCTGAGTACGATGAAGGCTATAAATAGAGGACTTTGGCTAATAACTAAGGACATGTACTAGATACATAAATCCTAGAGAAAGCTTGGAACAATACTTGTGCAAGCATAGCAAACAGTTTAAGGTTGATCTACTGTTTAGAGAAGATTGTGAGCGTAATAAAGAGAGAATTTTAATTTTTTTCTTGTTCATAATCCAGAGAAGATATTTTTCTTCGAATTACTTTCTTGTGTCTCTGTTTTCTAAGTTTTTTCGTTTATTATTATTTTGAATTCTGCTTCTATAATAAAAGCTACCAAGGTAAAGGGATCAAACGTATCAAGTTGGTACCAGGAGCAAGGTTCGTTTCTAGGGTAGATCCATGTGGTTTATGGTTTTCACTAGATATCTATACATAAAACTTGGTGACGTACTCGAGAAGCTAGAAGACGTTAGGAGAACAAGAAGATCAAGGATGACGAAGTCAGATGATGATGATCATAAGCAAAGCGATCCAAAAACTATGGAAGAAAAGGTGGATATGCTACAAAAAGACATGAAGTCGATTCAAACCACCCTTGAAAATTAACTGAATGTATTCGTTCCCATACACCCAGGCCGAAGATGAAAAAGAAGATTATATCTTCACCTGAAGTTTCAGAAGAAGAAGAAGAAGAGGACAAAAAGAAGAAAAGTGAGATTCTTAAAAGTCCTACTTCAACTAATTTCATGGTAAGAATCTGAAAATTGATTTCCATGTTGATATTCTACTTTATGATGGAAGTGTTGACGTAGAAAAATTGGATGATTGGATTGAACTTCTAGAGACGTATTTTTCTTTCTTTGAGTACGGTTCAAACGAAAATATTTTTTTCGCGGAATTGAAGCTACAAAAGCATGCTCTAACCTGGTGGAAAGCTTATCAAAGACAAAACATAGGTAAGGGAGTATTGTCGTGGAAAAGATTCAAGGCAGTTGTAAGGAAACAATTTTATACGGTTGGCTACCTTGAGAAGAGATGGTTCAAGTGGTACAACTTGAAGCAATCATACAACCAAACTGTACAAGAATATACTTCAGAATTTCAGAATCAATCTATGGTTTTGGATTTAGACTTGGAAGGCCATGATATCTATATGAAGTATATTTATGGGTTCCATGAGTATATACGGAAAGAGTTGAAGATGTTTTCAGTAGATACTATTGTTGAAGCAAGTATAAAAGCTAATGTTATTGAAGGCATGCTTAAGAAAACTAACTCTAAGGGAAATTCCAAGGGAAAATCTGGAGGTACCACTGTGAAAGGAGGTGAAAGGAGCAAATAAGATGGGAAGTCTAGTGACAAGGAAGGTTTAACCTGCACCCATTGCAAACAAACGGGTCATGTTATCGACAAGTGTTGGGTATTGAACCCTCATCTAAAACCCAAAGGGTTGCAGATAAAAGAATCCATGAAGGCAGCACTAGTCGCGCAAACTCTAAAAAAAAAAGGACTAACTGAACCCAACTCAAAGCTCTCTCTTATGAAAGGGACAAAGGAAAGACCTTTAAAAGATGATCATAGGGAGCGAATCTTCACAGTGAAGATGCAAGTCAAAACATCATTAGTTGATGTTGTTATTGACCCGGGAAGTCAGAAGAATTTACTTTCACATTCTTTGGTACAGAAGTTGGGTTTGAAGACTTTCAAACATCCAAAACCCTATCCTTTAGGGTGGCTTCAAAAGGAAGGAGGGATACAGGTTGGAGAGAAGTGTACATTCAAGTTTGCTTTTGATGAGTCATACTAGCATTCACCAACCGCTTATCCTGAGTGGTTGTGATTAAGCTTGCTACCTCTAGAGGAGAATCTTTAGCCCGAATTACAAAACTCTCTTCATTCTTGGTGAAGGTGTACTTTTGCTCCCTCCTATGTAGAGTTGCATCTCTATCCCGTAGGTAAGGACTACCTAGTACTACTTGACAGACATCCAAAGGTACTACCTCGCATGTAACTTCATCAAAGTAGTTATTGACCCGGGAAGTCAGAAGAATTTACTTTCACATTCTTTGGTACAGAAGTTGGGTTTGAAGACTTTCAAACATCCAAAACCCTATCCTTTAGGGTGGCTTCAAAAGGAAGGAGGGATACAGGTTGGAGAGAAGTGTACATTCAAGTTTGCTTTTGATGAGTCATACTTTGATGAAGTTACATGCGAGGTAGTACCTTTGGATGTCTGTCAAGTAGTACTAGGTAGTCCTTACCTACGGGATAGAGATGCAACTCTACATAGGAGGGAGCAAAAGTACACCTTCACCAAGAATGAAGAGAGTTTTGTAATTCGGGCTAAAGATTCTCCTCTAGAGGTAGCAAGCTTAATCACAACCACTCAGGATAAGCGGTTGGTGAATGCTAGTATGAAGTTCATTCTCCTTGTGATCCGTTCTCTTGAGGAGAATCCGAGTAGAGTTTGTTTGGCATCCTTATCTGCACAACAAGAAGGCGACCAAGAAAGGTTGAAGTTGAAGTATAAGGATTTATTTTCAGATATCACGGGATAACCGCAAAAGAGGAGTGTGGAGCATGAGATCATGTTTACCGGGGAGATATCTCTATCTAATGTAGGTATTTACCGCACATCCATAGAGGAATATGATGAGATCAAGAAACAAATCCAGGAACTTCTATAATTTGGAATGATAGTGCCAAGTGCTTCACCTTGTGGATCAGCGGTATTGTTAGTACCAAAGAAAGATGGAGGATGGAGCATGTGTATTGATTATAGAGCATTAAACAAGATCACAATCAAGAATAGTTACCCTCTACCTAGGATAGACGACATGATGGATCGGTTGGAAGAATCTCGAGTCTTTACAAAGTTAGATTTCAAAACCAGATACCATCAAGTAAGAGTCCGAGAAGATGCTACTTGGAAGACCGCTTCCAAAACCAAACAAAGCTTGTTTGAATGGTTGGTGATGCCTTTTGGTTTGTGTAATGCTCCAGCGACGTTTATGCCTTTGATGAATGATTTGCTACGACCTTTTATAGAAGATTTTGTGATTGTTTACTTGGATGATATCCTCATATACAACAGAACTTGGGAAGAGCATCTCGTTCACGTTGAAAAGGTGTTTAAAGTGTTACATGAAGGCCAGCTGATGTTGAACCTAAAGAAGTGTGAGTTTGGAAAGGAGGAGTTGGTATATCTCGGATTCATTTAAAACGGAAGATTGATCCAAGGAAGGTTGAAGTGATCACTAAGTGGCCTATACCTAGTACTGTAACTGAAATCAGGAGTTTCTTAGCGGCTTACACATACTTGCGCAAGTTTAACCAGCATTTTTCGACTATTGCGGGACCACTACATAGTCTGACGGGAGCTAAGGCAAAGTTCGAATGGCAACAAACCCATGAAGACTCTTTTCAGTTACTAAAAGGATGATTTCAGAAGCACCGGTGTTAGCATTGCCTTAATTACATCGTACTTTTGAAGTTGAGACCGTCGCTTCTAACTATGCAATTGGAGGAGTGTTGTTGCAGGATGGTAAACCAGTGGAGTACCATTCAGAGTACCATTCAGAATTGTTTTCAGGTGCTATTAAGAACTAAGCACCTTATGACAAAGAATTTTATGCTTTATATGAATGTATCAAGCATTGGAGGGTGTATCTCTTAGGTAAAGAAGTAGTGGTACATTCAGATCACAAACCTTTGAAGTATCTACATTCACAGACGAAACTACAACAAGCCCGGCACATGAAGTGGATGTCTTACTTGATGACTTTCAATATCCTCATTAGGTACAAGAAGGGAGTAATAAACAAGTTGGCAGATATGTTATCTCGACCTCCAGTTCGAGCATTAATAGTAGCCATGAGAATTCAGTCAATTGTTCCTCAAGAGTATGCAGAGTCATACGCATCCAACAAAGACTTCAAGAAGGTGATAGAAGGTGTAAAGAGTGGTTTGAAAAGTGATTATGAACTCCAAGGTGGATTGTTATACAAAGGTCAGTTACTTTGCATACCAGAAGATGGAGATCGTTTACAATGGTTGAGAGAAGAACACACTTCCCGAGTTCCTGGACACTTTGGTATGATTAAGACTCTTCTTAACCTTCGTTGTTATGTCTTTTGGCCAAAGATGCAAGATGATGTGGATAAGTTGGTTAGATGGTGTAAGTTGTGCAGCACATCTAAACCTTTCAACAAAAAACGTGGGTTATATCTACCATTACCAATACCATCAAGACCTTGGGAGAGTATCTCTATGGATTTCTTGGTGGTTTACCAAAGACCAAGTCTGGTTATGATTACTTGTTCGTTGTGGTCGACCAATTCAGCAAGATGATCGCATAAATTCCATGTACAAAGACATTAACGGGAGTCGGTGCAGCAAAGCTCTTCTTTCAGCATGTGTGGAAGCATTTTGGGTTACCTAATTCGATTATTTCTGATAGGGATAGTCGATTCCTTAGTCACTTTTGGGATTCTCCATGGAAGATGATGGACACTAGGCTGAAGAAGAGTATAGCTTTTCATCCACAAACAGACGGATAAACAGAAGTGGTCAACATGACTATGGTTCACATGTTAAGGGGATATAATTCCAACCACCCTAAAACTTGGGATGAGAGTTTACCATATCTACAATTTTCATTCAATAGAGCAGTTCATAGTTCTTCGGGAAAATATCCTTTCGAGACGTGATATGGTTACTTACCACCTAGTCCTTTCGATCTAGTATTTTCTAGTGACACCTCAATGGGGGTAAAGGAATGAAGTGAACGTCAAAAGGCACACAAGTTCTTGGAGAAGGTATCTCCGATTCATGCAACTGTTGAAGCACAATTAGAGAAGTCACAATCCAAATACAAATCAAAGCATGACAAGCATCTTGTGCCTTGTAATTTTGGTGTTGGTGACTTGGTATGGTTAAAATTAGGTAAGGAACGACAGAAGGGGGAAGGTAAAAAGTTGAAGCCATTGAGGTATGGACCATTTCGTATTCTCGATCAGATTGGTGACAAATGCCTTTCGTCTGGATTTGCCACCTTATCTAGGAATGTACTCGGTTATAAATGCCGAATACTTGAAGTTGTTTGAACCACCATTACTAGATGGTGACGGTGATAACACTATGATCTTACCACGTGTAGAAGATTTATGGTTTGATAAAGAGGAACCACTCAAGGAAGACTGCATATTAGAGCAAATAGTGACTAAAAAACGAAAATGAGAGAAATAAGATTTTCTAATTGTATGTAAACGTCAAGTTCCTACCAAGTCCAAGTGGTTTAACAAGGAAAAGGGGACTATGTAGTTCCCTAACCTTCATTTTTAACTCTCACAGGAGTTCAAGTTCTTAAAAGGGGGACCCATGATACAGGTGTATCCGTACTCCTTTAGGGAACTTAGTTAACCTCAAGCTAAATTGAGGGAAGAATCCTATTCTAGGCAGGAATCCTTGTTTAGGCAGAATTCCTAGTTAGGGAAATGTTTGTTTTAGGCAATACTCTTAGTTTAGGAAATAGATTCCAAATAGAAGTCCTTGGTCGGCTGAGTAAGATGAAGGTTATAAATAGAGGACTTGGGTTAATAGCTAAGGACATATACTAGATATAGAAAACCTAGATAAAGCTTGGAACAATACTTGTGCAAGCTTAGCAAACAGTTTAAGGTTGATCCAATGCTTAGAAAAGATTGTGAGCGTAAGAAAGAGAGAATTGTAATCGTTTTCTTGTTCATAATCTAGAGATGATATTTTTATTCGAATTACTTTCTTGTGTTTCTGTTTTCTAAGTGTTTTCGTCTATTATTATTCTGAATTCCGCTTCTATAATAATATCTACCAAGGTAAAGGGATCAAACGTATCAATCAATAATCGTGTATCGGAACTCAAAAACAGTATCAATAGACTCAAGCGTAGCATTAGGAAGGAAAATAAGGTGTTAACTTTAGGCATTTTTTGTCCTTCTCCTGTTGTTTCTCTTGAGACTAAAATTATTGCTTTTTCTGATGTTTCTTAAGAAAGAAAGGGAGTGAAATTCAACACTTTTGATGATCAAATTGCTCATCATGTTACAACTTGACCACTTTTTTTTGTGCCTCCTCCATTGAGACCATGTGAGGATGCACAAGATTCTCAAGAAGACATCTTCTTCTTGACCAATTGGTCTTTGTCGTACTTGGGTTATTCTTCTTTTGGTATGTACAAAAGGAAAAAACGATCATCTTACTATCAAGCCTTGCTCCAATTAATATTTGATCTTGTTAATATGAATGATCTGTAACTCTTTGTTGCAAGCAATAAGAAGCTTCAATAAGTTCTTCCTTCAAACAGGCAGTTAATTTGTTGTTTTTCAATAAATATCTTGTGCTCTAAATTTATTTATTAAGCTAAGATGTTTTGCCTAAAGTTTTAAACTTGTCATTGATGATCGGTTCAAAAACTGTTTCTGGTTTAGGCTTCATTGGTTCATTGGTTGTGAATAACCTTATTCATGACCACGATCGACCCGTGATCTTGGTCCATGATCGGACGTATGATTCCAACACCAACGTGTTTGGAAAGAACTATATGTGGCCCTAGGGTTTATTCCTAGAAAAACACACACACACACACACACACACACACACACACACACATATATATATATATATATATATGTATCTAAGAGAGAATTCCTGAATTCTTAGCTATATGTACGTTCTGAAACCCTCTAGGGATATCATAAACTGCACGATGAATGGAAGCAAGAAGGAAGAAAAAATTGAAGATGGCAAGGTTATTGAGTTTCATGAGAATCCTCTCACCATAACCTGTTATTTAGCATGCGATCATGAAGACAAAAGACTTGTTCAGATGTCTTCTGATTTGGTTGGAAATCTTGTCCGAGATTTTGGGGTTGTACATGAACAACTTGCAATTGCAACAAAGAATCTTGTTTTTCAGAAGACCGAAATGAAGAAAGCAACTGATGATCTTGCTATTATTCGATCTCTAGTTGCTGACTATGTCTAAGTCTTTCAGCATGGTTTTAGGTTTTTTTGTCTAGGAAACTTCTTATGAGAATTTATTCTTATGTTTAAGAAGGAGAACTAGGGTTTGGAATAGCACTAATTGTGATTTCACATAGCTATTTCAACGATTTTCATCTTGCAATGTTTTTAGATTTATTTATTTAAATTCTAAAGTTATTTGGAAGATGATTTTTGCAGTATTTAATCTTTTTGATTTCATATATTGCAGTTGCTTATGATATATATATATGTGTTTACGTTCGTAGAATTGTGCTTATCTCATATATTCTCAAAAGTTAAGTGTATTATATGTCTTTATGCAAATATTGACGAAAGATAGAATGAACTTTTGAAAAAAAATCCGCAGTATTGATCTTTCCGTGATCCACTCTTATGTGAAACTACTGTATGACTCCGTAAGTTTCCTTATGTTGAGTGTTTCCGATTAAATTAATCAATAAGGTCTCCTTGTGGTTAATTTATTCGAGTTTACTAGATACAAATCCATGTAATTTGTTAACATCCAAATAAATCCTTCTTTTCTTGTAAAAGTAAGGTCGTTCATGTTGTTCTCTTGATAATGACATCAAATGGGGGACAATTCTTAATTGAACTTGTGTTTAATTGCCATATCTTTGTGGGGAGTGCGGCTGTGGAATATTGTAGAAGTTAACTTGTATCTTTATAAACTCCTTTATGAATACACTAATTTTCGCTCATGTGAAATCATCCAAGCAAAGTTGATATGTTCTCTTTTAGTCATGAAGTATCTTTTTGAAAAATTTCATTATGATCCCGTAATTTTCGTACCTTTGCCAATTTATATTGACAAAAAAGGGGAGAATTATTTGGTATTTCACACTACATACATATGGCGTACAGATCATTATGTAATGGGGAGTGGTTTTCATTGTAAGATGAAGTATTTACTAAAGGGGAGTGATACATATCACTATAGTATTATTTCAAAGTTGTGATTATGGCTACGGATCTTCAACAACAATGATGCTGAGTTGAACACGTTCAGAATCACTGAAGTACTTGGAGTAATGAAGAATTCAAGGAATGTTGAAGAGCCAAGGAAATTAAGCATGATGGATGAGAAGCTACAAAGTTTTTTTATTTTGTAATACATATATATTGATATTTTTGTCACTAAAATTGACAAAGGGGAGATTGTTAGAGCACTGCTCGGTCTAACTCGTAAGCATTGCTATCTCAAGCTTGTTTGTGAAGTTTTGTTGATCAAAATTATATACTTTATTTCTAGTCTACTTATAGCTATGTTTCGGATTAGGATAGAATGTGTAGTTGAGCTTTAGACTTCACGGCATTCACCAATTAAAGAAGAAGATCTATTGAGGAGCTTGGAGGAACTTCATCAACAAAAGGTATGTGGAGATTAAAACTTATCTATCACTCGGAAGTCTATTATTCTATCTTCTAATGAGACTATCTGAGTTGATCTAGAAATTAGGATTATCGACCACTGGGTCCCCTATATATACCATTTGTGTTGATATTGATTCTTGACTATTGTACTTGATGATTAATGATTGAATATTTGTTTATTTGAGATGCAAATTAAGTGAGCATGTATTCATATTAAAATATAAATTAGGGTTATTAATACAGAACAATTGAATATTTCTGATTACAAGTAGCAAAGCGTGCTTATTGATGTTAGTAATGTCCTCATTAGTTGCATGTTAGATGTGTCCACTGCTAAACACACAATTCATAGTACGCTTGTTGCATTGGTTAACCTTAATTTACAAATACAATAGGCGCTCTTGGATAATAAAATTTCGTTGCACATTGCATTGGGTTGTTCTCCGAGTAATACTCGTATATACATCATTATAGTATACGACAACACAAGGAATTTATCGGAGTATACTCTCGATTGGATACTCTAGGGTTTTTGGAAATGAGAGGTTAATTATCTTTTCTATTATGTTATAATATCATACCTTTGATAGCTTTCCAAAACCCTACAAACAAAATTATTATGAATATTCTTCTTCTTCATTTGGTTTTGTTCGGTCAGTACTCCAATCTTCTTCTTCTTCATTTGGTTATGTTCGGTTAGCACCAACCATCTTCTTTCTCCATGGAAAACCCTTCTAGTTTTTATCACACCAGTCGAGAAAAGAATACCTAATCTTCAAAACACAGAGAAATCTTCAATATCTACAACCAAATCGAGGAGATACCTAGGGCCTTACCGTTAACAATGAAGATAAAGTCTTTTTTATTCTTCTTGTCACCCATTACTCTCTCTTTAAAGAAAAGACTGAGACATGATAACCAAACATCAAATGTGCAAAGAAAAGAGATAAGCATGCATTAACATCAAAGTGAGACCGTAAATTTATCTTTTATAAGGACAAGTCTACAACGCCACTTATCTAACCTAATTTAGCAAAGCTTTGTTTTGTATAATAAACCAGAACACTTCGCATACGGGGTTTGTGGCCTTTTCCCTAGATGTTGAAATGTAAATGCCACCACAAACTGAAGTGGCAACTTTTATAATTATTAATTACAAATAAGGGTATATTATAACAGAAATAAAGTAAATGGACCCACAAAATAAATATCCAAAGGTGACTCTATATATGGAAAAGAGAAATATCAAGAATACATAACACAGTTTGGATAACTTTGCCTATATAAGTGGCGGTTATGATTTGTCCTCACATTAGATAAATCTAGGGATGTAATCATTTGTCATAAGTGATGGTTATGATTGAGATTAGAAATGCATCTAGCGGACAAAATTTGTCATGTCTGTTTGTACCATGAGTAAAATTGCCTCATATTGGGCTAGAATGTTTCCTGGGACACTATTCAGCTGCCATCAGCCTACCCACTGAAGTATCTAACAGCAAGTCCATGTCTCCATGAAGTCGACGGCCGGTCAATGGTCAAAGTCAACGACAGTCAAAGTTAATTGTCGGTTAACTATTCGAAATCAGGTTGCAAGTTGAACCTCTAGCATATTTCCAGTCATGTTGCCAGCGATGCTGCCAACCAGTTCCCAGCCATGTCCCCCGGCCATCTCCCCCGGTCATGTCCCCCAGCCATATCCCCCGGTCATGTCCCCCGGCCATGTTGCCCAGCACTGTCCACAGGCGAAGTCCTCCATCCAGATTGCCAGCAGTGCAGCCAGCCAGTCTCCATCCATGTCGCCAGCCATCCAGTTTCTAGCCATACTGTCAGATGTGCTGCCAACCAGTTTCCAGCCATGTTGCCAGATGCGCTGTCAGCCAGTTCCCATCCATACTGCCAGCCCATTCTGTCTGTCAACCAGTCAATACAGTCTGCCAGCAGAGCAGATTAATTCAGGGAGACATGCAAGGCAGTTTCATTCAAAATCAATACAAGGAGGAATGCAGGGCAGTTTCATGCAAAGTTAATGCATGAAGGCAGTTTTATGCAGTTTCATGCAGAATTAATACAGGGGAGATTATAGCCAGGAGGAATGCAGGGAAATTTAATATAATTTTTGCCTACCGCATAATGAGGGAAAGACTCTAGTTCAGAATTGTATAAATAGAGGGAAGATAATCCTGATAGAGGCCAGCGAATACAGAAAAATTCCATTGTAATTCTGATATCAATACAAATATCACTCCCCAAGGGGATTCACCCGTGGATATAGGCAAACCATGCTGAACCACGTAAAACCTGTGTCTCTTTTCTTTATGCTTGTTTCATGTTTTTAACCCTGTTTTCATCAACAACACCAAAATCATCGTGTTTAGTGCCTGGAAATATTTCTGGGTACAAACATTGGCGCCGACTAAGGGGAATACGAAAAAAAGGATCGTGTTTCACCGTTGAGAAAAGTAGTTCAGAAAGCTTCAAAATCGTGTTCGTGAAAAAGCAGTTTGGGCGTCGTCGAAAACCACTGTTGCAGTCCAGTTTGATCGTAACTGCTGCAGTCCAGTTTGATCGCAATTGTTGCAGTACAACTGATCGCAGTTGCTGCATACCAGATATTCGCAGTTACTGCAGTCCATATTTGTTGTTCCAGGTTTGCAGAAACTATTACCTTTCGAAACCACTAAAACTGCATCATTGCAATGACCGATAAAACCGCCTCCGGGACGTTCGGTCCACGGTAAAAGATGGCGTAAAAATATCATCAAAGTTGTTGCAGTATATTCGATCCACAACATGATTTGGTCCAGTCTTGATTTTAATCGCTGCAGTCCAGCTGATCGCAGCTGCTGCAGTCCAGTTAATCACAGTTACTGAAGTCCAGTTGATCGCAACTGCTGCAGTCCAGCTTCGACCAGATGGCTTCGAACAGCTTCGACCGGAAGCCACCAAAATTGACTCACTGTAAAGATCGCTAAAACTGTTGGCAGGATGTTCGATCCACAATATGTTCAAGTCCAAGTTTATCTAATTGCCCGCATCTCTATGCGCTTGCAAACCCTAGGGAAAACTTCCAGAAAAGTATCACAAAAGTTTCCTGAAAAGCACCGCAGAGAATAACCATTACAGAAAACTGTTGCAGAAACTTCAAGGAGAAAAGACAGTAACAGTTCCCAAAGCTGTTGCAAAAAGTTCAAGGAGAAAAGACAACAGTTGCCTAAACTGTCACACCAACCGTTGTAAGACAAAAATACAACAATTCACAAACTGTTACAAAAAGTTCGAGAGGAAAAAGAAAAGTTCTTGAAAACCGTGGCGAAAAGTTTCAAGAAAAAAAAAACCCGGCCGGCGGCAACGACCGGTGGCAAAGCATCTTCACCCACATTAGGGGTTCAACTCACCCACGTCAGCAAATCCGTTCACCCACTACGGGTGTGTAGTTCACCCTCATCGGAGGTTTTTGTCAACCCTGTTTAGTTCACTCACCCACGTCAAAGTCTTGTTCATCCTTGTCAGCAGTGAACATCACACTGATATGCCACGTCACCTTAGACAACAACACGTAGGCTCGCCACATCAGTAGGAGGGTCGAGTAAGCGGTGCCACGTCAGACACTCGGTCCATTCATCGGCGCCACGTCAGTGACCCGGTCCAGTAAGCAGTGCAACGTCAGCAAAAGTGACCAGTCAACATTGACACGTAAGCAAAACCGGCCAGTCAACATTGACACGTCAGCAAAGTCGCCCCGGTCAGCAGGTTCCATGTCATCAGTCGTTGCTGCCACGTCAGCAATTCTGTCCAGTCATCGATCACCATGTCAGTAGCTTGATCCCGTCAGCATCTGCCATGTCAGCAACTGGTCCAGTCATCGACCGCACCGTCATCAGAGAGTGCCACGTCAGCAAATTGTCCCAGCAATATGCCACGTCAACATGACATGTCATCGGACATCACGCTAGCATACCACGTCATCATTCTGCCATGTCAGCTATGCCACGTTAGCAGAATAGGTACAGTCAACAGTCAGCTGGGCAGTGATGTCAGCACAATTAACCCCGTCAGAGCCATTATAACGTCGTTAGAGCAACAACCAGTTACATCGTCCACAGTTGACGGCGTCATAACGCCATCATTGCATCGTCAGGAGGTCATGGTGACGTTATCACCGCGATGCCATCGATGACGTCATCAGCCGGTAATCTCCTCCGTCCACGGTCTTTTTCTTCGGCGACGATGCCACCACTCCGAAAGCAAAGGCCGACGGCAACCCCGGCGGCTCCGGCCGGCAAGTATGTAGTGTTTCAGTGTATTGCGAAGCCACTTAATTCCATAGTCCTGATTCTGTGCGTTGCGGCGTAGCTTAACTCCATAGTTCCGATTCAGCGCATTGCGGAGTAACTTAGCTACGTAGCTCCTGGATTTTTTCATCCTGCTCGTGTATACTGGCGGATATTTACACCCACCGAGTTTGACTGAGTCGGCTCGCTGGGTCTAGTCGAGTTGAGCTGTGGACTCACTGTTGTTTCAACCCATGTTGATTTTCCTTGTGGATTTATACACCCACTTGAGCTTGAGCACACTATTCTTCTTGGGCTTGGTCTTCAATGTTGCTTCCTTGATATCTTCTTCGTAAGACATCCGAATTGGATGAGTTTTGGCTCGTTATGATCGTAATTCGATATCCTACAACATGAATGTAAAATTTTTACAATTTGAGGAGAATATTTTTGGAGCAACTACATCATCAACATTTTTGGAGCAAGGTGCTCACCGAGCAAAGTCATTAAAAAAGGGATCACATCATCAACATGTTAATACCGCGTCGTCAACCGGGTTCCATGTCAGCTGCATCTTGCCATACAAGTTGCCACATTAGTAACTTGCCATCATATTAGTAGAAGATGTGCCACATCATCTGCTCCTGCCGCGACAAAAATCTATTTCTTGACTTACTCCATATGCAAATTTTCTTTGTTCGATAACTTCTTCATCGTTTGTCTGAATTAAGCGATTTTCGGCTCGTTGCGATCGCATGTCAATTACCAACAACATGTGGGCGCAATTTCAATGTTTAAAGAAAGATTATTTTTTGAGATTGTAGTGGCGACATCGAAAAGGGGCGCATTTTAATCACCCTATGAAGCCATAACGAAATATTCAAAGATTGATCTTGTGTTAATTTAAGTCCACAATATGAAATGTTCATGCTTGTTGTGGTAGATTTTAAAATCTCAAGAAACTTATGTTCGGTGATGATCATAACTGCTACAGTCCAGTTGATCGAGCTGCTGTAGTGCAGCTCCTCAGCAAATACTGCATTCCAGTTGATCGAACTACCGCAGTCCTTTTTCGTATAACTGTTTCAGTCCAATATGATCGAACTTTTGTAGTTCGGTTTCTCGGTGACTGCTTCAGTCTAGTTTTATTTATAAACTGTTACAATTCAGCTGATCGCAGCTGCTGAAATACAGTTCCATGGCAACTGTCTTCAATCCAGTTTTGACTCAACTGGTGCATTCCAGTCCCGCAGACAAATCTAGTTGTCGAGTAAAGCCGAGACGCTAAGGAAACTATACTAGTCACCGTCACTTATAAACAACAAAATAGTCGGTGGACATCCTAACTGCCAAATATACACAGAGTCGCAATACCACATCTCATAAGGTACGAATACAGTTAAATATTTTTGCATCATTTCATATAATCATGCATACTTGTGTTCACTGGGACACCTACAATGTGGAGCGCGTTTTCACATGCCAAGGCATGAGAAGATGCACACATCTCAATTCTGTGCGAATCTGGAATAGTGGGATTGGCTCCCTGTGCGAATTCCAGATAGCAGAAAAACTTTCAACCTCATTCCATGAGCGAGCAAGATGTAGCAAGGAAGTGCACCCTTGTGCGAGCATTGAGCAGCATGATAATCACTATCTTCTGGGGGTGAGTTGCATATCACTTCAACGTGGATGGCCATCACTTGGGGGCGAGATATGTAAAACCTCATGGTCGGAAGTAACTCTACTGGGGTGAGCTGCGTAACACTCCATACGCTCGGGGGCGAGTTACGTTGCACCTAAATAGGATCAGAAATTCAGCTTCTGGAATCCAAACAAAAGGTAACCCAAACTTCTTAATCCTCCAACGAGTTACATGATTAAGAGGGGGCGAGCATACACCCTAATATTTCGACGTAATTATTGCAATCAGAAACGTTAAACTGCTATAGTTAAGTTGATCAAACTGTTGTAGTCCAGTTCCTAAGCAACTACTGCACTTAGTTGGACGCAACTGATGCAGTCCAGTTTGCTCATCAATTCTGTACTCAGTTGGACGCAACTGATGCAGTCTGGTTTTATTTATAACTTTTACACTCAGGTTTATCGAACTGTTTAAATCCAGTCCCTCAGCAGCTGTTGCAGTACAGCTGATCAAAGCTGCTACAGTATGGCTCTGCTCGTCGCTGCTGCAGTCCAGCATAGTTCTCCGCTCCTGCAGTCCAGCTTACCGCAACTGCTGCAGTGCAGCATTGCTCACTCCTCATGCAATCCAGCTGATCGAAGTTGCTGGAGTGCAGTCTTGCTCATCGCTGTTGCAGTCCAGTTGTTCGAAGCTGCTGCAGTCCAGCTCTGTTCGCAGCTCCTGCAGTCCAGCTGATCGCAGCTGCTGCAGTCCAGCTCTGTTCGCAGCTCCTACAGTCCAGCTCTGTTCGCAGATGCTGCAGTCCATCTCTGTTCACCACTGCTGCATTTCAGCTGATCGAAGCTGCTGCAGTCCAGTTATGTTCGCATCTCCTGCAGTCCAGCTGATCGCAGCTGCTGCAGTGCAGTTTTGCTCGTTGCTGCTGCAGTCCAGCTGATCGAAGTTGCTGCAACCCATCTATGTTCACATCTCATGTAGTCCAGCTAATCGCAACTGCTGCAGTCAACTTTGCTCGTCGCTGCTGCATTCCAGCTGATCGAAGCGGCTGCAGTCCAGCTATGTTCGCATCTCTTGCAGTCCATTTGATCGCAGCTGCAGCAACTTTACTCAAAGCTTCTACTACCCAGTTTTGTGGCCGTCGAAGTTCAGTTTACCGCAATCATTGCAATCCAGTTCTGCAACAACTATTGCGATCTAGTCTACATCGTTGCTGTTATCCTGATTCATATAACTATTGACGACATATAAAGATCGATGTCATATCCAGTGCACAACCAAGACCATTGGAGATCCAAAAACACACAAAGTCTGTTACCATCTCAATTATTGAAGGACCACACCCTTTCGCTCGCAACTACCGCAGCTCAGTTCGAAATTGACAGCATCTTAATACCAACATCTTACACAGATTCCAGCTGAGTGACTTCATATATAGTCATCTTTTCCAAACAAATGTAACCAATATAGCTCTACGTAACTGCATTCAATTTAGTTTTACATCAACAAATACAGCTCACTTTCATCACTAGTCCGCTCCAGTATCACACTTTCGTTACAGACTAGTTCAACCTCCAATCTAGTTTTCGCATACAATGATGGTTCATACTTAACAATTTCCCGCCGATCTTTCAGTCACAATAGCCTCACTTAGGGGCGACTTGGTTATGATTTCCACAATCAACGAAGGCAACTTGCTTTATGCTTCAAAAAAAAAAACAGTAATTCACTCTTGGGGGAGTCTTGATTTCCGCAAACGACCAAGGAAGGTTGTCATTTACTCCAAACAACAATGATCTACAATTGAAGGCGAATTTTATCATTGTTTGTCAATACAAAATGGAAAACTAACTTCTTAACCCCGCAACAAGTTGGAGGTTAAGAGGGAACGATGTTTGTACCATGAGTAAAATTGCCTCATATTGGGCTAGAATGTTGCCTGGGCCACTATTCAGCTGCCACCAGCCTACCCACTGAAGTAGCTACCAGCAAGTCCAGAGCTCCATGAAGTCAACGATCGGTCAATGGTCAAAGTCAGCGACGGTCAAAGACAATGGAAAAAGTCAACCGTTGGTCAACTATTCGAAGTCAGGTTGCAAGTCGCACCTCTAGCCAATTTCCAGTCATGTTGCCAGCGATGCTGCCAACCAGTTCCCGTCCATGTCCCCCGGGCATCTCCCCCGACCATATCCCCTGGGAATGTCCCCCTGCCATCTCCCCCGGGAATGTTGCCCAACACTGTCCACATGCGAAGTCCTCCATCCAGATTGCCAGCAGTGCAGCCATCCAGTCTTCATCCATGTCGCCAGCCATCCATTTTCTAGCCATGCTGCCAGATGTGCTTTCAACCAGTTTCCAGTCATGTTGCCAGATGCGCTGTCAGCCAGTTCCCATCCATACTGCCAACCCATTCTGCCTGTAAATCCAGTCTGCCAGCAGAGCAGATTAATTCAGGGAGACATGCAAGGAAGTTTCATGCAAAATCAATACAAGGAGGAATGCATGGCAGTTTCATGCAGAGTTAATGCAGAAAGGAAGTTTCATGCAAAATCAATACAAGGAGGAATGCAAGGCCGTTTCATGCAGAGTTAATGCGGGAAGGAAGTTTCATGTAGATTTAATGCAGGAAGGCAGTTTTATGCAGTTTCATGCAGAATTAAGACATGGGAGATTATGGCCAGGAGGCATGCAGGGAAATTTAATATAATTTATGCCTACCTCATAATGAGGGCAAGACTCTAGTTCAGAATTGTATAAGTAGAGGGAAGGTAATCCTGATAGAGGCTAGCGAATACAGAAAAATTCCATTGTAATTCTGATATCAATAAAAATATCACTCCCCAAGGGGATTCACCCGTGGATGTAGGCAAACCGTGCTGAACCATGTAAAACCTGTGTCTCTTTTCTTTATGCATGTTTCATGTTTTTAACCCTGTTTTCATCAACAACACCAAAATCATCGTGTTTAGTGCCTGGAAATATTTCTGTGTACAAACAATGTCATTAAGATTCCATAATTCTTCATAATAAATACTCTGTTAATTTGCCATGATAATATTTTATTAAATTTCAAATTAAAAATGATGATACACAAATTATTCTACTAATGATGATAATAAATATATTTTTATAAGCTGATACTTAGGATTAGTTTGGTATTGCTGCGAGCTTTACAAAAGTGTTTTTCCGATGTACGTATTGAATGGTTGCCGATGTACATTACTGTCCCGGTCTCTGTAAAAAAAAAGCAATTGCATGGTTGCAAATTATAAACTAAAGCTAAAACTATTTAAAAAAACGATCAAATTGTATCTGGGAAAATATCAGGTTCAGCTATAGTTAGTGAGAAAATGACAAAAGCAGACTATTAGAGTACATATATATGTAATATTAAATTTAATAATTTAGTATTATTACTATGAAATATTATTTTTCTTAACCACTTTTTAAAAATCAATAATTGCTTAATATTAATTGTTGATAAATTAAAGTATATTTCAGTGATACGGTATAATATAAAATGTCGTTTGAAAATAAAAAATAATTATCTTTAAAGAATAAAATATAAAAAATAAAAATTGGTGATACATAGATTCATTTAAGGGTGAACTATAGCATTTGCTTTTTAAGCTTTTAAAATCTCCTTCTCCCCCACTTTTAAAATTGATTGATTTTGGAAGTGTTTTTCATAAAATACACTTTATATGAAATCTTTACCAAACACTACGATGATTTTTTTTTTTTGCTACAAATATGTTTTAAAAGTACTTTTTTTTTTGAAAAAAAAAATCAGTACGAAACTTAGTTAGATTGGCTAATAATTATATAAGTGGACCATAGTAACGATGGCAAGTATTGGTTCCCAGTAAGTAATTTCGCATCATGTCACGTATTTTTTGATAAATGCTTTGACGTTATTTTTATTCAATGATGATGGATAACATAGTTTATTGTTAGTTGAGCGTATTGTTATTAGGTTAAGTACTTAACGATTTGACTTACTATCTAATCATGGTTTTCTTATTTTTATGCAATGAATAACCTCACATTTGTAAGTGTAATTTCGCAGGGCTGACCCTCTACCGCTAATGTCCTTACTTAGCCACTGCGGTCATCTGACAATATGGGGTTTTCAATGGTCACCACTGCGGTTATCAAGCATCAGCTTCTCAGGAAGTCACCGATCCCAAGATTAGTCAATACCAAGCATGCGTAACTATATATATTTCTCGCCAACTATGAAGCCAATTATGCTTAAAAGGTCTCGGTGCTAGGAAAATACAAACCATTACCTATATTCCATTTGACAAATCCTACATGCCGACTCGGGGTACTATAATACCACCAACTTAATTTGGAGTCGTCCTCGGCTCCGCAATATTTTCAATCCTAGACTCAGGCATTTTTTTTCTCACTCATGAGACCCTTTCCCAACACAATCCGTCAAGCATACTCTTTCACCCTTGACAGGTAACATGTGGTTGACTCTAATACCATTCGAAAGACCTGATCCTCTGCCAACACTGTCCCCACTTAGTCACTGCGGTTATCCGATGGTATGGGATTTTTCAACTGACATTGATGCGGTCATCCATCAACATTTTTCTAGGAGATAGCCCATCCCTAGATTACTCTCGCTCGAGAACGCATAAATACACCTGGTTTTTACCAACTTTGTATCAAATTATGTTAAAAATGCCACAATGTTACGAAAGGACAAGCCATTACCTATATTTCATTTGGTGAACTCTTCTTGCCAAATTGAATTACGTACATGATATATCTTGGAATTTTGAAAAACTATAACTACATCGTATGTGAGTAAAATGTTGCCATTGGAAATGACTTAACATTTTATAATATAATAACTTAAGTGAATGAATTAACTTTTCATTATGTCATTGAAATAGTAAGAACATACAATACGATATGTATTGTTGAGCCAATACTGAGTTTAACTCTTTTCATACTATTCTTAAAGCGGAAAAAGGCAACAAGGATCTGAACATTGTTAATATCTACACAATTATTATTGAGACGAATGAGTTCAGGTGTTGTAATTTTGTTACAACTTACATAGTATAATGTTTTGGTTCCACTTGGTTATTGGAGTATATGGCGCGATAAACCACATATGCATAGCTAGGGATAGTCCCTCATGGAATAAACAGGAATACATGTGGATCTTAATAAGCTTGGGCATCTCCATACATAGCATCGAGGCCTTTTAATTAAAAACCCCACACCTCTTATCACAAGGTGGTCAAATGGGGTTCGGGGTTATGTGGTCAGGCCCTGAGTAGTGTCCGATGGTCCGTGAAGATCCTAACAATTGGTATCAGAGCCCATGGTTGGGAATTCTTTCCAAACATAGAAATGGTTGTGGATGTCACCCGGTTTAGGGCGCAAGTGGAGTCAGACTCAAGGTGGAGCAGGCAAGGCCCAAAATTGAATTTGTGCTCAAGGTGGAGTTAGTGTCTCACCCATTAACTCAGGTGGAGCAGGGTTCTAGATTGGCAAGGAAATTCTCAAGATTGAACTGGCGCTCAAGGTGGAGTTAGTGTATCACACATTAACTTTGAAGTGGAGCAGGATTCTAGATGGACAACGAAATTCTCAAGGTGGATTTAGTGCTTGCCTTCTCATTAACTCAAGGTGGAGTAGGATTTCAGGGTTCATAGTAACAATAATCATAATTGATAGGTAGCATATACAGAAGGTAATCATATGATGGAGTCGAATTGGACTGGTGAAGTGGTTTAATCTCGCCAAGGTGTATATTGGTGGAGTATGTGGAGTGATAAACTACGTATGTATATCTAGGGATAGTCCCACATGGAAGAAAGAGTAGTACATGTGGAGCTTAATAAGCTTGGGCATCCCCTTACGTAGCACCGAGACCTTTTAGATTAAAACCGCTCACCTCTTATCCCAAGATGGTCAAGTAGGGACATCATCAGTGCTATGTGGTCGGGCCCATAATAGGTTCCTATGGTCCATGAAAATCCTAACATCGTTCACTAAAATAAGGAAGATGCAGAAAGGTAATACCATTCAAATGATCGATAAGATATCTTTGTAAACTAAAAAATATATCAAATACTCCCTCTATCTTTTTTTATCTGTCCTAATTTCTATTTTCGTCTGTCTTTTTTACTGTCCGCTCTGTTTATAGACATATTTTTTCTTTAAACTATCAAATATACCCTTTATTTTTTATAATCAAAAAATCATTTTTAATATAAAATTAATTCAAAATCTTGAATATTATCACCACATATACCTATTCAATATATTTGTATTAATCATCATTCCTTTTTTATATAATAAAAACATTTATGATTAGTTATAAAATTCCTGATAAAACTTCTACTTATTCCTACGTAGTTTTAGTTTTGGTAGTAACATAATATTAAATAGGATTAGTCAAGGGTTAGTCATGATATTTTATAGGATTTTCTTAATATTTTGACAAAGTCAATTAGGACTGTTAATTAAAAACGGGGGGAGTAATGTTTTTTTTTTTGGGATAAAATATGTAAAAATTAATTCCGAAATAACTTCATGGCTGGCCTGAGACACAACTCGAAAAAGGAGAGGCATAGTATGAGAGAATGTAAAGGTGGAAAATGCTAGAAAGGATTTGTGGAGTGAAGAATAAAATATCTATCGAGTTTTCCTTTACTTTTGTAATGTTAAGAATGATAAACTTGATATTAATAAATATTTAATATTCATATGTCGGAAAATGCATAACTAACTATGCCCGTACCGTTACGGCACGGGTTAAGCCTAGTTATTGTTAAAGTATGACTTTTCTCAAAACATTTTCGACAAGGGTATAACTAGGAAAAAAATTACTGCTTCAAACTAGCCTAGTTCTCTTTATAGAAGAGAGAAATAAAACCCCACTTTTAGACCGTTGTGAAGGAAAAATATATCAATCCTGTTAAAGGGGCGGCGGATTCCATTGGAGAGGCAGCAGTGAATAAGACAAAAAGGGTCATTACATGCTAATTCGAAATGCCCCTTATAAAAAAATGAAAATGACTAATTAACCCTTACATAGTTTAGTGTTGATAATCAAATTTCACTTATATTAACTCTAAAACAAATCAAAATCAGATTTTTAGAGTTTAAAAAAAAAATAGAGGAGAAGAAAAGAAAAACTTTTGTGATATTTGTGAAACCTTAGATTTTGATTCACTCAACCAAAATGAGTGATTCCAGTGACAAATTTGAGATGGGTGAATCTCTAAATTAGTTCCCATTAGCTTTTTGTCGCTCAAAATTATCTAAAGTACGTAAAAAAATAGAAACTTTTAAAATTTCAGAAGAACTTGCGATAGGAATTTAGCTCGTTGCCAACCGTAACTCTCAGTTACGGTTCCAAAAGTATCGAATATCAACCGTAACTGGTTCAATTTGCGGAAAACCCAACCGTAGTACCAGTTATGGTTGGTAGAATGACAACATATAGCAACCGTAACAAATTACGGTTGGTAACTAATGAATCGGGATCAACCGTAACTAATCTACGGTTGGTAAGATAATTTGAGTTACAAGTCGTAACTCAAATACGGTTGATAACAGTGATGCAATTACAAACCGTAAAAAAAATATGAAACATCCAGGACAACTTACGGTTCGTAACTTAACTAACGAGACCAACCGTAAGTAATTTACGGTTGCAAAAAAAATTCGTAACTGAACATTTTATCTCAAAATCAAGAACTTACGGTTGGTATTTGAGTTAAATGAACCGTAACATCAACCAAATCTATAGTTATGGTTCCAATTGGAGTTATTACCAACCGTAACTCACATGCAACACAGAAATTTCAATTTCAATTTTGATCCAAAACGCTAATTTTTGATATAAAACTAACTTAAATCAAACACAATAAACTAAACCCTAACCTGGTCTTTTCGAAATATAGTTTTCAATCAACGATTATCAATTTTTCAAATCGCTGATTAATCGAGGACGATGAAATTTCAATTTTAATGGAGGAGGAGAAGAGAAGATGAAAAAAATCAAAAAGATTTTTTGATTTTTCTGATTCTATTAGGTTAAAAATTGGAGAGGGTAATCTAGTCAATTTACACCTCCTATAAAACACCTCCTAACCAATAAGAGGGACATTGCTATCACACTTGTCGCCCTCTAATGAAACATGCGGGCGCTATGACATGGTTGAAATATATACTCCACAGTTATGCCACTGCTCAAATACAAAAGAGTAGATTTGTGTGAATTACAAAACCTATATCAAATATATTCAGAAAATAAAATAAACACAATGATATGAAATTTAAGTTTCATGATGAACTGCAAATTTCTTTTCTTATTATTTCGGGATCAACTATCTAATATGTTGGTATCAGTTGAGATATCAGTTCCAATAATCCATCGCCAAAAAAATGTTAAGAATATTATTAGCAATCGATCGTATCAATACTAACGTAAGCCTATCAGAATTAAAGTGCATGAGTGACCTCTTGGGAGGTCTTTGAGTCGCGTTCACTACCATTTTTCTCAACAAAAAGAAAAAAAAAAGGTGTCCATAACTCACCTGAACACAAAAAAATATCCAACTGTACAGCTCGTCATCCGTGATTCGTTTCAACTCAGCATCCAACTAACAAACACGGATCATCCTTCATTATATATATGCTAACATGCGTCATGACTCATGTGTAAACATTTCTTGAAATACAGTGTATAAGCGACTGAGTACGTTTCTTTCTTTATTCTATTTCTCTTTCTTTAGAAAACAAAATTCAAAGAGAGAAAGAAGAAAAAAAAATGGAGTCGAGAATTTTATCTTCGGGAACAAACCCATTTTCCAGTACTGATTTAATTCAATTAAGGAAACCCATTAGACGAACTATTACTAGTTCCATCATATCTACTAAGTCACCATTATCATCTGTTGGAGATGTTAGTGGTGGTGGAAATCTTAATTGGGGAAGACAACTTCGATCAACTTATTTACTTGTCGACAAATTTCATCCAATTTCATCAGCACCATCATCTAAAAGAGAATTTGTTATACCAATTTGTGCTACCAGCGATTCAGCCGGGTGAGGTCCGTTTTCCTCCGGTTTTCATCGGAACTGTATCTGATTTTGGAATAAAAAATCTGACACCTTTTTTGGTAATAATCAGGGAAGCTAAAGTTGGGCTTCTCGAAAAATATCCAGCTCTAGTTACTGGTTTCTTCTTCTTCATGTGGTAAGCAGTGGTGTATCATAATAATACTTCGCTCTCTGCATATTTTGTCTTACTGAATTACCTTTGATGTATGATCATCAGGTATTTCTTGAATGTGATATTCAACATTCTCAACAAGAAGATTTACAACTATTTCCCTTACCCTTAGTGAGTATCGGTCTTCTTCTTCTTGGTTTTCGACTGTTTGTCAATAATAATTCCTAATAATCCTACGCTCATGGCGTAATTTAGTGTAAGCTTATAGAGGATTAAGATACTGTGTTCTTTTCTTTTTGTTTGGGGTGCGCAGTTTCGTATCGGTTGTCCATTTGGCAGTGGGTGTCGTTTACTGTTTAATCAGCTGGGCTGTTGGTCTTCCTAAACGCGCTGTAAGTTGCTGACACGTGCATGTTTAATTTGTCTTAACTAACGTTCGTCAAGGTACTTATCAAATTTTGCAGTCCTAATCAGCACCGTCTAAGGTGTGATAATTTTTCATTTTTCATTTTTATATGGAATCGTATAAATTAGATCGGATGAGATGATCTTATAGCCATTACTTTTGGTGGATAAAAAATAACATGGCTCGTTTGGTTATTGGCAGAAATCCCATGAGTAGGGTGCTTCAACCCTTTTATCTGTTGAAAAGACTAATTTGCCCTTGATCTATTTGATTTAAAATAGAGCAGTAACAAAGAGATGGTATGGAAGAGCTGGATTTCACTGTTCTAATTCTTCTCCTTCTTTTATACTAGCCTATGGACGGTAACCAACTTAAGTTACTCATTCCTGTTGCTGCCTGCCATGCTCTTGGTCACGTGATGAGTAACGTCTCGTTTGCTGCAGTCGCAGTCTCGTTCACCCACACAATCAAAGGTACACTAAGCGATGTGGTTATATTTTGTTGCTGAAATGAATCGGAAGGGGTTTCACCCGGGATCGAAAATTGATGATTTAATGCCATTCATGTGTATTTATGCCCAAAAAAACAAACATTCCACTCCTTTTATCTTACAGACAAACACATTGTGCTTCGAATTCATGTCATGTCAAACATGTATTGATCAGTTGCCAGAGTGTGTTACATGTATGTTTATATGTCATGGAGAAAATAATGGTAACTATTATTACTCGCACACTGACTATTTTATGTCTGATATGGATTTGTTTCAGCTCTCGAACCCTTCTTCAATGCATCCGCTTCTCAATTCATACTTGGACAACCGATACCTGTTACCCTATGGCTATCCTTGGCTCCCGTTGTCCTTGGTAAGCTAATTTTCTCTTTCTTGTTTGTAATGTTGTACTATATAGCTAAGCAGATTATCCACATTGGGAAAGATAGCACAGTTGTATTACCAAACAAAATTGTATCTCCCATAAGTTGACTTGTTATCCATCTGTATGAAATGCAGGTGTGTCCATGGCATCACTAACTGAACTATCATTCAACTGGTTGGGTTTCATTAGTGCTATGATCTCAAACATCTCCTTTACCTACAGGAGTATCTACTCAAAGAAAGCCATGGTAATATTCTCTTTGTACTTGTCTGATTATCTTGTACAGCTTGAATCATACTTAAAAAACACCTTTCTTAACTTCTATGCTTTCTGCCGCAGACTGACATGGACAGTACCAATCTCTATGCCTATATTTCAATCATTTCCCTTTTTTTCTGTCTTCCACCGGCTATTCTCGTGAGTAAAATTCTTAATCTACTACCACATGTACACATTTAATTTTAACCAAATGGTGATGGAGCTATAGTTGATTAAATTGTACCCACAAATTATTATTTACAGATCGAGGGGCCAACCCTGTTGAAGTCTGGTTTCAGTGATGCAATTGCTAAAGTTGGTATGGTCAAGTTTGTTTCGGATCTCTTCTGGGTTGGAATGTTTTACCATCTTTACAATCAGGTAATCTTCTTTTCATTAGCTATTAAGCTATGCATTACTGTCACTTTTTAGAACCATGAATTTAAGTACTACTTCAACTATTATTCTGAAATGAACTAACATTTTTTCCATAAAAATTACATTAACATGTACATTCGGAAGATGTATTGCTTTCTAATTGAATGGTATGATGAAGCTTTCATGATAACCAGCACTAAATGTCTTCTCCTGGATTTTTCAGCTTGCAACCAACACCCTCGAGAGAGTGGCACCTCTTACACACGCAGTTGGCAATGTCTTGAAGCGTGTTTTTGTAATTGGTTTCTCAATTGTAATCTTCGGTGAGTTGTAACTTCCTTCCTGCTTTAAGCCATCTATCCACTTCCTGTTGCTTATTGAATCTTTCACTCACTGCAACTTAACTAATGTAACTCTTCTCGTATAGGCAACAAGATTTCGACCCAAACAGGTATTGGAACAGGTATTGCAATTGCTGGTGTAGCTCTTTACTCATACATCAAAGCCAAGATTGAAGAAGAGAAGCGGGTGAGTTTCATTTATACGACACCCATCTCCTATAACAATTTCCAAACACTGAGGAAGACGGTTCCAAAAGATATCATCTATAGTAACCTAAGACGGAAAATTTGTCCGTTAAAACAGTAGTTTTCTCTCATTCTTCCTAACACAATTATCTTTCTCTGGTGTCAGCAAGCAAAGGCTGCCTAAGAGGAAGAGGACCAATGCTTAAGGGCGGAAAAACCAGTTCAAGTGTAAATGGCAGTTTCATCTAATTACCAATTCAGGCACCTATTGTATTCGCTCGCTAGATTTTTTCCTTTCTTTATTCCCATCTACGTCTCTACATTTTTCTGCTTTCTAGTTCCAATAATAGCTGATTCAACCATCAATCGTGAGGAAAAATAGAAACTCGGTATTTCCATTAAAACTTGATGTTGGAAGCTAGAAAACCACATTTATCTGATGGTATTAAAAATGTGGATTGCAGATCGTTTATTTCAAGGAAAACAAAGAATTTGCTTCGTGAATTATCATCATCCCTGCATCAGATTTTTAGTACTTCTAACTTTTAAAGTAGTGCACGTCTTATATCTCGCCCCAAGCGGAGTCAGAATTTTACTTCTTGCAGCGCCTTGGGTACCTGAAATGCTCTGGAATTGAGCCCAGGAATCAAATATTATTCTGAGTGGGCAGTGGCGGAGCCAGGTTTTTAGAAAGGGAGGGGAGGCTAAAAAAAAAAATCCCGCTAGAATATTGTTACTGTGAGCTAGTATGGTAGAGAATGGAAGAAAAAGTAGTTTTTGAAATACAAAACAAGTCTGCTACCATTTTATCGCAGAAAGTGCAGCCACCCTTGCTTCCATCATGGTTGTCGAAACAACCATTCCTTAAAAGCAACCTGCATTTCTAAGATAATAATGAACTCGTCAGTTGACAGACAAAAGTTTGATTTCAACTGATCTTTTGCGGCAAACCTTCATTACTATTCAGATAAAGTGAACATTATCAATACAAAAAAGTTTTCGTTGTATATAATATATGTAGTAGGCAGGTTGATACAAATATACAAAAAAAAAAAAACAGATTTACCAACAAAACCCATCACAGTGGGTAGATGGTGAACCAGACGTATATCGTTCTGAGTGGTTCGTGATTGGGATAGATCATTGCGGATTAGTACAATGATCTCATATCATCACGTAAATTGCAAAACGATCCACGTTGATTATTGCGGATTAGTGCAATAATCATTATCGATCGTTACAGATGGGAAACGATCGCCGCAGATTATTGCGGATTAGTGCAATAATCTCTACAGATCGTTACATATTTTTTTTGCTTTTCTTTTCTTTTCATTTCTTTACAGTTCATATGGGGATAGATTTTGCAAGCTAGGGCGGTCAATCCCTTGCTGGCGGATCAGCTAGTCCCCAAAAATCGAAATACGACTGGTCGATCACCGTTGGTGGCCGGGTCGGATCAGCAGCTCGATGGATCAAGCCTGGGCGGCTGCTCCGAACTGGACAGCTACGATAGGGCGGGATGTACTTGGCAGGGGTGTCACCGGGGAAGTGGATTAGTACAGAGATTGAAAACGTGACAGAAAGCCGAACTATCGGCATCGAGAAGGTTCGAGCGAAGAGTGTTCTCCTTGGCAACAAGGGCGCTTAGGCGGTCTGGCCACGCCGGCGGGACATCTAATGTCTGCAGCACTCACGGTCTAAACGGTGCGATTAGCTCACGCCCAAAACCACCCAACCCGAACAAAGGGAACAAAAGGGTCATTTTCACTGGGTAGATGGTGGTCCGACACGTGACTGAGAATTGCGTT
This sequence comes from Papaver somniferum, assembly GCF_003573695.1. Classification (NCBI taxonomy): domain Eukaryota; kingdom Viridiplantae; phylum Streptophyta; class Magnoliopsida; order Ranunculales; family Papaveraceae; genus Papaver; species Papaver somniferum. The sequence continues at coordinate 52,018,713 of NC_039363.1, forward strand.
CAAGGGGTATCCAGGGGATTTCACAGAACGATATTAAGCAACTAAACACATGCTTAAGGGCGGAAAAATCCGTCCGATCCCAGAAAGTACTGCAAAGTGTACCTGCAGTCAATCAAGTTCCTCTTGATTGTTTCAGCAGGGAATTCATTGTAGGGTTTGCCTACTTCTCTAATCCAAGACTTTGTTCAACCCTTCAGGTGGGTGCTGACAATCCTCCATTCTGCCCATGTCTGTCACTAAAATGAAAAAGTGATAGGAGCGTTGGAACTGTTCTAACTGGTGGGCTAGCACCTTCAGTGAGAGTTATGGTATGCCATACAGAGAGTGTTACGCCACACTGAATAACAATAACTGACCAGAAGGAAGAAGGAAGCAACACAGTTGCGCAAAAGAAGAGAGCTTATATATTTTCCTAACAATAAAGAAAGCAACACAGTTACGCAAAACAAGAGAGCTTGTATTTTTTCCAAATGATGCTTCAGCGTGCTCTATAATTATCGCAGGAAAATTCGGTTTTAGCATTTGAGTCGGCTAAATTAAGAAGCTGAGATGTAACAATAGTTGCGTTTGAGGGATCCAGAAAGGAGAGCTTTATACCCACAACACTGACAACTGTGGCAGTGTGGCTTAATCTTCCCTAACGCGTGCACACAAACACAAGAAAAGAGATCGCTGCAAATGGGACAATTATTAACTCATAATCCTATCAAACAAATTGGTTCTCAAGTACAATTATAAAACATCCTTATGTATGTTCATCAACTGCAACTGCCATTTAAACAACTAATGCACAAAAGTTTATATTTATTCATAGCACAGGGAATCCAACCTGTGCAGATTCTCCTTCAGATGATCGTTCCATTGTGGTTCTGTTGTCTGTTTCCTGTTTTATGGGGCTAACAACCTCTTAACCCCAGCTTTCTGCTCAGCTGTCAGTTTTGTTGGAAACTTGATGTTGAACTTTATTCTCAAGTTACCCTTCCTTGATGGGTCTTTGGGCAATGGCATTCCTTCCCTTGGAACAGTCTCTTCATGAGTAGGCTGAATGACATTAGTTATGGGGATCGTCAAAGTCCTTCCATCAAGAGTTGTGAGATGTACAGTGTACCCTGTCAGAGCTTCAACCAACGATATTCTTTGTGTGACAACCAGATCATTTCCTTCTCTAGTAAATGTACTGTGTGGTTTCTCGTCGATGATGAAAACCAAATCTGCTGGAATGATGTTCGGCTTTTCATTGCCCTTTTCTGGGAATGTGATCTTTGTCCCCTTCTTCCAACCAGGTTTGATGTCAATGGTCAAAATCTCCTCCACAGGCAGCGTATTCCTGAAGCAAGAGAAAGAAACGAGGTGTAAGCTAACAGTAGACCTTCATACCGGGCAGCAATAACAGAAGAACAAGTATAACAAAGCAGTATCGACTAGGCCAACAGACGAACTCATGAAAATGTACTCAGATTCAATCTGTTATAGCTTATAACCATGTAATTTGCAAGGATAGAATTTGCATGCTTTCGGTCAAGATGGATAGGCAAAGCAACCCAAACTAGCAACACAACAAAACATCTAAGGAGGGACTTGTTAGGTAACCAATAAGACATCTGTGGGAGCAGTACTAGTAATCCATTCTAGCACCAAATTAACAAACAAACCTACTAGCTACGAAATTGAAGAACCAAGCAGAAATAATTTATCTAAAATTGCAAAACTTGTTGACAGGGAGCAACAAAACTCACCCACTGGCATCAGCAATTTCCCTGGATATCTTCATCTTCTTGGAGGTACCTCTATAGAGATCCTCCAGGCTACAAGGTAGTGTATTCTCTATTGGAGGAGCCTTACGAGGAACAGCCTGATTCATTGATCCCTCCCCGAATTGTGAACCAAACATATCATCCCCAAACATGCTAGCAAACCGTTGAGTTCCCCTGGCACCACCAGCTCCACCTCCCATTCCTCCAAATGGACTTCCACCTCCTCCCATACCTCCAAACGGGCTAGAGTGCCCGAAAAACTCTGCAAAGATATCATCTGCATTTCTTGGATTGAATCTAAATACTGTAGGACCATCTCCGCTAGAGAAGAAAGAAGCACCACCACCAGGAGCTCCAGCACCCGGTGGAGGTACTTGACCTTTTAATCCCTCTTCCCCATACTGATCATATACAGCTCTCTTCTGTGGATCACTGAGAACCTAGAGATTTCAAATAAAAAAACGATGAACATATCTATAAACAAACTCAGAAGTGATTTTTTGGCTGACAGTAATAAAAATCGCAAGAGAAAAGCACAATCACACATAAGATTAAAGGCATCAAATTAAAATGGTATTGTTACAGACGAAATTCAAAGAAAAAAGCTATGAAAAATTAAGAAAAATAGATAAGAATTACTCACCTCATAAGCTTCAGAAATCTGTTTAAACTTGGCCTCAGCTTCCTTTTTATTATTGGGATTCTTATCAGGATGCCACTTCATAGCAAGTTTTCTATATGATTTTTTAAGATCATCATCGCTTGCACTCTTATCAACCTGTAATATCTTGTAATAATCTACTCCCATCCTTCTCTTATTTCTTTTGCTAAATCCTGCTCAAAACAATTGGTTTTCTCCTAACCCTTTTTAATGCTGTTCTGTCTCTGGTATCTTCAATTTTGGGGTGTCGATAGATTTTGTATCGACAAATATGATGAAGTAATTTAAATTTAGATTGTAGAAAGACATTGGAGTTACTGGATTTATCTGGAAGAATGGGAAAAGGGAAAGTTGTAGGAGATTCTAGAGCCTTGTATTTATGTTTCACCATCTTAATTACTCCTTTCTTTCCTTTATTTGGTCAAATTTTTCAAAGTTACTTCTCGTAGCACTGCTTCTTGTAACGGAAATAAAATAAAGTGAAAACTACGGCCACACCTATTGTCCAGATTTTGGACACTGTAAAATTCATGTCTAGAAAAATTCAGGCCCGCACTCATTTTCTAAGAAAAAATATCTTCCAAACCCATAATTTCTGAAATTATGTTTGGGTCTTTCTTCTTCTTCTTTTCCAATCCATAACTACATAAACCAAAACTCTCTTATACGATCTTCTTTCTCTCTGCTTTTGTCTCAGTTCTTCTTTGTGAAAATCTGTTGATTAAAATCAACAAAGCAGCGATGGGATTACTTTTTTAGAACAAACTATACCCTTCTTCAATTTCTATTCTTGGAGGAAGAAGAAATCTAATACTTGGATAATTATTTCACTCTTTATTGTTCTCTATATCTTATGGTTTTGCTACTACAATGATTTTGAATGATTTCTGATCTCCCATGTCTCACATGGTTAACACGATCTAGTTCTCCATAATCACTAGTTGATTTTATGAAATGAATTAGGGATACGACACAGAGAGTGTATTTTAGTTGGGGAAAAATTTGATATACTAAGAAATTAGGAAACCATATCTAGTAAAAGGGATTGTTAGTAATTGGTAGTGAGACTGACTGACTGGATATCCAGAAGCCTCTTTGATCTTTTGGTAAATATTCGTAGTTTTTTTTCTCTTTCGTTTTAGTTGTGCACTGCAACTGTTTGTGAATTCGTTTAAGAGAAGACAAATGACATTTGATTTCATCACATAGTCATGGAAGTAGTATATGGAGTTCCACATTTTCAACTTGGTCTTGTTGTTTATGTTGGCTCTTGCACTAGAATATAAGAAATAGATATTTGAACCATTGCTCTGCCTCTTTTTGATCTGTTAACGTACTATGTAATCTATCAAGTTTAGTTCGTTTGTAGTGATTTTATTTTGTTAGTGTTATTATGTTACAATCGACTACGTGATCTATTTTCCGTAGTATGTGGAGTTGGAAACAAGGGAAATTCGGAAGTTGATGGTTGGTTGTTGCAAAGTTTGCATATCTGGAAGTTGACTTGGGAAAGTGCTCGAGTCAGAAAGCTACTAAGCTATGCCAAGTGGTGGTTGTTGTTAACAAGTTTGAAGATGAGGCTTATAATGGGGTTGGACATACAATTGTTTAATTTTACTCCAAATGCAGTCGAGAAATTTGGTGCCTTTTGAAAACCTGTTGTAGCAATGCTTAAAGCTGCATTTCGTCCAGAGTAAAGTTATGGAAATTATACACTTACGGCATGTGGACTTAAAACAATCTTACAATTATTAATGATATTTGTATGTAATTATCTTTGTCACTACCTAATTGATGACAATTATATACCTACGGCATGTGGATAAGTACTAAACTACTTATGAGTTTGAGAAGTTGGTGTTGTTGGTTGGAAAGCTACAAATATGTATTGTGTTGGTGTTTTTCATAATGGTTGAATAATCTGTTATGCAGCTATGAAAACGGTTGCATAACCTGTTATGCATCTACAATTAAACCTGCATAACCATGTTATGCATTCGTGAAAATGGATGCATAACCTGTTATGCATCTACAAAATTTGTTGCATAACTTGTTATGCAGTCCAGAAAACCTGCATAACCTGTTATGCGTCCGAAAATATGGCTACATAATGCATTATGCATCGAGAAAATAGATGCATAAGCTGATATGCATTCGTAAATATGGATGCATACTGCATTATGCATCAATTTTTTATATGTACGGCTAAAATCAACCAAAACACTGGTCACATAACTTGTTATAGATGCATAATTTTGTTATGCAGTCGAAAAAATGGTTGCATAATTCGTTATGCGTCTGCAGAATGTGGTGACTGCATAATGGTTAAGTATCAAGTTTCCAAAAAAATTCCCTAAAATGAGGATCACCTCCGATTTTTTCGTTAAAAACAAAAATTTGATATTCTTGTTTGTACTCGTTGTGTAGGTCTTTTAAAAAGATTTCCAACGATATAAAATTTGTAAAATTCTAAGGCGCGGAATTTTAGATATGTTATGTCCAAGTTGCGCTGCCAATTATATCCCTGAAAAAGATAGTATGCATAACGAGTTATGCCTGAAAAGATAGTATGCATAACCAGTTATGTATTGATTCATATAATAATTTCATATAATTATGGGTGTCACAGTATACAAAATTAATTGTGGGCCTGAGAACGAGAATATTTTTTTTTTGGGTCTCCCCCTAATCTCCCCTAAAATAAAATAATCTAACCACATGGTCGTAATTCAAAGTTGAATTCTGAGCCTCCGACTCGAGTCACTTTCTAGACAACGCGACCAACTAGATTTTGGGCCTGGTAAAGGCTAAACAGTAGTCGTCGAGACCGGAGAGGGAGAGATCAGGGAGGGAAGCCCAATTTTCTTTCTTTTTTATTTAGAGAAAAACAAAAAACTGTTATAAACTAAGTTTATTTATTAAGATGCCTTTGTGTCTAAGTTTAGGGTTTACATATCTTGGACACCAAATCTTCTATCTATATAAATAGAGGCTTAAACATTGTATCATATACATCCATATCTAATGAGAATCATGTCTACTTTTTCTCCCTATTTTCTAAGGCTGCACATGGTCCGGTACATGCCGGTTTTCTTATGGAACCGGTCCCTGTACTTGGTGTTGACCGGTACCTCACTTTGATGGCCTCCATGTACTTGTACCTGGAGTTGTACCGGTACTCCGGTACCGGTCAGGTACAAGTCCGGTACCGTATTTTTTACCTACAGTTTGATTCAGAGATTGAAAATTCACAAAACCCAAACATTTTCAGGAAACCTCCCAAAGATCAAAATCCATGTTACAAAATCAATTAATGGTTTCTAAGAAATTGAACAGAGAGACAATATAAAAAGTTGTTCGCATAGAGAACTAGACAGAAATTGAATAGAGACATATACATAACTAAAATCCATTTTCAAGTGCATCTGCATCAAATTTATCAACCTCGATGCATTTTCATGTTCAGTAACCACTAACCACCAACTTTTCCTCACTTGCAATCAAATTTAAATAAGAACCCAACTCTCAAAAACATCAAATCAACCCTAAACTTCATATTCTCATCCTTCCAGACCCTCTTATGAAACCCTAAACTTCAGATTCATCATCAAATCAACTTCACAACATCAAAGAAACTGAAGATTGACTGTAAAAATCAAACCAAATTAGCAAAATCAGATCACAAAAACAAAAATTAAAAAAGAAAACATGGCTAAACAAAACCCAAATCAAAAGAGAACGAAAAACAAATCCAAATCAAAACAGATAGGGAGATTAATTACCTGTTGTTGTTTAATCAAACATGCAATTATAATAAGAGTTGTGTCTTCAATTTCATCGATTTCCCATTAACATCAACTTCCTCCAAAACCCTAACCTTCAATTTCAGAAACCCATTTGAAACAACCATTCAATCTGTTCCTCTAGGTTTCGATTTGATTTCTTCAGAGATGGTTAAGAAGAAGAAGCTAATGAGACTCGATTTGATTGGATTGAAATCTCGATTTGGTTTCTTCACTCTTCAGATTTCAGTTGAGAAAAAAAAAAAAAAAAAACAGGCAGGACGTAGGAAAGAAAGAAAGAAAAAGTGAAAGAGTTACTCAGAGTTAGACATTGGATATTAAGGTTCTCTAAATTGGACGGATAGGATTAAAAATAGTAAAGATCTTAACGGCTCAAATTAATCGGTACAACAGGGCCGGTACAGGCCGGTATTTCCTCCAGAGCCGGTGCTTGTACGGGTCTAATTCGGTTTTTAATCTCCTGTCTCGGTACCGGTCCCTGTCCCGGTTACTCCGGTACCGGTTCGGTTCCGGTCCGGTATTTTTGGTTCCAGACCGGTACAGGTCCTCTTGACCGGTTCCTATGCAGCCTTACTATTTTCTATCTTCTTCTCCTTTTACAAGGCGTTATTACGCACGTTGCTCTACTAGCCAATCACACGTTATATCCAGCTACTCTTTAAGTCAAGCATATACAACCTAAGTCGATCAAATGGGTTAAGCTTTATTCGTAACTGCAACACATCACAGAGGAACATCACAGAGAGAGATATACCTTAACCTTTGCTCTTAAATCTATTTTATACGTGTTAATCCACCGTTTGGTTTTCGATCTGCTTAGTCTTTTGCATACCCCCATATGAAGTATATACGGTGGATGTCTCTAGATGTGTACATAATATTTTATGGATTTTATAATACATATATCTCCACTAACACTTGCTTTGTCTTCATGTAGATTTATGTTTGATTAACATCAATACTGATGCGGGTACAAGGCACCATCTATATATAAAGCGTGACTCTGTTATACAATGGAGTTTCCTTTCTTCTTTCCATCTTTGCATCTTTCACTGTTTGATTAATTACTTGATTTATTTTGTTTTATTTCCATCTAACGATTATATTAATTATGGCCAATGACGCTTTCTTTTTCTATGGCTGTTTTTGTGTCTCTTTTAGTTGAATCCTAAGACTGGACCATAATTATGGAGCATTGGTGACGGATTTTTCCAAGCAAGTTGCATTATCTTTCTCTAATAATTTTTATATGGAGAAAAATAATAAATAATCACCAAAATTGGTATTGTCGTAATTTAATTATCTTTACGGTATATAATCACATGCATGATTGAAAAACCTACGGCCAATTAAATTTGGTATTCTTGTCCGTTAGACAAGAATCATGTGAATTACTCCATATAGTTTCTATTTTTTTTTTACAAAAAACCATTTGTCAACCAAAGAGTGGATTTTCCATATGCGATGACTAATGCGACATTTTTTTCCCTTTTTGTCGATGCAATTTTTGTGTGCCGTATAGACCAATCGGTATTGGTTTTTCTCCATCATTTTTATAAGATGAGAGAACATAGATTGGAAAATTTTCTAAAATTTTTCCAATAATGGGTTGATTTTTCCCTATTCGGGAAGATTGATCGTTTCAAACAATTTTTTTACGATCAAATATGTATGATTTTATCTAATAATAAACCATTGGTTTCCATTTTCCTTTACATGAAACCATTCATCATCTAGAAAGAGTGGACTTTATCTCTTCAAAAAAAAAAAATTAAAAAAAAATAACGATAATGATTTCTTTATATTCTTAAAAAGAAACATATAATTCAGTCAGAATTTATTTCATCTACATCGATCCCTAAATGATGAAATATCGTTATTACGGTGGTATAAGCCAATCGTTAAATACCGATGAACAAGAATTTGCTGCATTCTTTAAAGATATTGAGCAATTTCAATTTATTTTTATTTATTTTTGTTTTTCTCGGTAATAATCTCCAATATTCAGATTTGTTCCACTTATAGTTGGATTACGCTCGGACATTAAAGATCAATGGGTGCGCACACGGCATGTTAGCCAATATTATTAGTCCTTGTAGTGACTATATTAATCTTAATTTAATTTTCTTTTGATAAAGAAAGTCCATAATTTTATTCCGAAAAACTTAATTTTTGGAGATTTATTTGCGTATTCTATATGTTTTTGGCTACTACCAGCAAAATCCATGATGGATGGTAAATGTATAATGACTATTCAAAAGTATATGTCTTCAAATTATTATAAGTATATGTCTTCGAAAATCGGATAATACTTTACGAAACTTGTTTTCGTTTTATGAGATGAAAATATTTTCGCCACAATCAGGGGGAGACTATACAAAAGTTGGTGTTAATTAACTTCAATGTTATATCAGTTTCCCTCCCATCATGACTAAATCAAAAAAAAATTGCTATTAACTAGGCGTAAAATGTCTCATTTGCTTTTATATAAACGTTTGCCTCTTTAATAGGAAAATCCAATCACATCTCTTAAAATAAGTAGCGTTCCATGAGAGGATACTGGTAGTGCTCCAATTGAGTGTACCAAAACACCATTCACATTCTAAAAATTAATATCTCATCCCTTCACGATGATGAGATCATAACGCCCGTGGGCGCTGGTACCATTAAATTTCGAATTTTTCAAAATATGCATATACTTGAGAATTATGTGGGATCGTGGTAAGTAAAAATGATTGTCGCATATTCATTTAAAGTAGCTACTGAAATAAATGATGGTGGTTTTGAACCCCTCTGCAGAGGAATATCGACATATGTGATTGGTTGGAATATAATCTAAATTATGTTGGATTAATTTCTCGATTGACGCAATTTTGGATCCAAAACTTAAACACCTTAAAAATGCCAAGCCTATTAATTACAGGTTGGTGTAGTCATATTGCGTCGCTATACGAGAAATGTATTCGTTGTAAAAACAATTTAAGGGTTTCATTTTCATTCAGACCCTAGGATTGATTCATTAATTGTTCTCTTTAAATAACGCACTTGGCGTGGTAGTCTTTGAAGGACTCATATTGCATTGACACAAGAAATGTGCTCGAAGAACATATTGATTTGTAATCTTTTGAGGATTCATATTTTATTCAGGAAGCCACCTTATTTTCTTACATAAGGTTTAACAATCCTTTATGTGTTTTTAGAAATTTGGTACACAACCACAAATACAGATTAATTAGCTGATGATTTCAACGTTATAGGTCTCTTGAGGAGTCCTTAAAAACACTAAAATCCACGCTTTGGCGGCATAAATTCTATTATTTTTCTTTCTTAAATATGCAGTTAGAAATATGCTAGCTTAAACTCGTCTTTGAGGTATACTAGAATTATGATTTTGATGCTCGTTTTCTGTAATACTCATATAGGTGAGTTAGCATCCATAAATCGTCAAAAGTTTTACTCTTTTTCCTTCGTTTCAGGTTTTGTCCCACGTGGTTTTCCTGACAAGGTTTTACCGAGGCAACATCTTGTTGACATATTTAATTATTTTATTTCATTTAAAATGTTGATATTTGTGCTCTTTTTCCTTCGTCCAATTTGTTTTTCCCCATTGGGTTTTATTGGAAAGGTTTTTAGTGCGACAATTTAACTCAACATGGTGGTCATCTAAGGGGGGTTGTATAATTTCGGTTATTTGGTGGATTCCCACCATTAACTAGGTCATTTTGTTAGGCAAAATCAACATAACAAGACCTTATTAATTTGGATGTCATTCCGATACACATAAGGTATGACCACAAATTCAGTTTTGTTCACTTATGATAATTTATCTACATCTTGGCTCTATGTTAAAGAAACTACATAAAGAACTTCTGCAAATCATCTCGGGAAGCTACCAATCCATGACACAAGTTCTCAATGTGTTGAAGAAGAATATAGACTCCGCAAAGTATTAATCTAAGACAATACTGCTTGTGCAACACAAAAGAAGACTTTATCAACTATCTGACATCTTCATGAAAGCGCAATAGTCTTCTGCATTCAAGAATTTCGTTCTTCAAATTGGAAAGTCTCTACTCAAATATTTGCACCCCAAGATTTGACCGAAGTATTTATCGGGGGGGGGGGGGGGCATCATCAAATTAAGGTGCATTCACCGGACTTTATCGCGTTGTACTCTTTTTTCTTAGTCAAGGTTTTGTCCCACTCGGTTTTTCCTTGTCAAGGTTTTAATGAGGAAACATTTGTGTGTCCAACACTGTTTCGAGTCTTTACATGCTTATGCAATTTCGGGTTTTTCTCATTTGAGTTTTATTGGTATATTTGTAATGAATTAGCCACAGTGGTCATCAGGGGGAGTGTTATAAACTAAGTTTATTTACTAAGATGCCCTTCGTGCCTAAGTTTAGGGTTTACATATCTTGGACATCAAGTCTTATATCTATATAAATAGAGGCTTAAACATTGTATTATATACACACATATTTAATGAGAATCATGTCTACTTTTTCTCTCTATTTTCTATCTTCTTCTCCTTTTACAAGAAAAACTTTTTAATTAATGGAAATTTGAGGTTACAATGAGTTTAATATCGAAAATAAGAGAATATAAAGTAACAAGGACATACCGTAAAACTACAGTACCGAGAAATCCGACAAGAGAAGAGAAAGATTACCGGAGTTAGATAAGTACAAGTATGAATAAGATACGATTAACTCGCAGGAAGAATAGTTTTTCTCAGAGATAAATCTCAACCATTTAGTTTGTTTTTCCTTTTTTAGAAAGATATGCTCCCAAAATAGGAGTGATTTGCTCAAATCTCTTGTAACTAGTAATGAAGCTTCCATCGTCAAAGAAATCACCGATTAAGATGAAGATGTCATTGGAGAGCATCATTATCGATTTTACAACCAGACCCAATAACCAAAAATCATCATTAAAGCGAAGATAAACCTCAAAAGAGTAGATAAAACCACCATAATGGTATAGATAAGTTGAAAACATAGTAATAAAATACCAAGCTAAAACTACTAATTAGAAGACAAGAAATGGTGAAGAAATCTGCTCAGATCTGGTCCATTTCTTAATGGTTTTATTGAACAAGAAAAAGGAGTGTGAGAAAGGAGAGACAAAGGTTGTTATTTTTAGGGAAGCACAATCAACCAACGACATGAAGATTTTATAGAAGAGTGGGGACAGTTGCCCTGCCGTCCAGATTGAACGTTAGGCGAATTTCTGTGCTGATTGGAGAATTAACAAATTTTCCAAGCTAGGTGGGTGGCAAATGGGCCTGAAGACTATGGGAATTTGAGTTAAACGATTGTACCAACAGTGCCGAACGGTTAAGAGTTTGTCGTTTGGCGGGTAAAAGTCTGCTACTTGGCGTAGTTTTGCGTTAACCACTATTTTTATAGACATTGTCCAATGGCGATGTTCTCCTATACCCCCGACTTCACCTTCAACTAACTCACATCTTTCTTACACAAAATTTCACAATTGTGTACCTATTTCAAACCTAAATTTATTTGTTTACTTCTTTGAAAAATCATAATAAATGGATTCTTTTGATGGAGGGACGGAAATGAATATCAATCGGTTTAATAATGAACAACAAAAATATATTTAGATATTGAAACAACTGGATGATGATTCAGATGAGGAGAGACAACGATGCAATTACATTTAAGGTAGATGCCTATAGCTCCAAAGCCAAAATAAGTATTCCCAAAAAGACGGATATTTCGAGGAGGGAGTTTTACCACCAGAAGCTGATGCACAATTATTTTGTTCCCAATTGTATGAATTATGATAAAAAAAAGTTGGGATCGATCTTGCATGTCTGACACTTGTGATAAAGATTATTGTTCTTTCTTGTTACGTACAACCTTTATTTCATTATCAGTATGATATACGAAATATTATATTCATATTATTGAACAAAAGGTTATGAAAGCCCTAAGGTTTCCAAGTTATGACATGCTGGTGGATACCACCGATGAGTACGTTTGTATGATCTACACAACTGCATACAAGTATTTGTCAATGCTTTGCGAAACAATATTAACCTTTTTTTGGCCAACGTTTTTACCAAAACCAACCCAGGAAACTGTTAGAGAAATACAACTATAAAATGATGATACATGATTTTCAAACATGCTAGGTGGTGTTTGATTGTATGCATTAGGTACAACAAGGATGCCCCACCTTTTTAGAAGGTCGGTATAAGGGTCACTATGGAAAACCAAATGTTATTTTGGAAGCTGCTGCTACTTATGAATATTGGATATCGCATGCTTTTTTTGTTCTTACGGGTTCACAAAATGACATAAATATTTTGTACAAATCGCATTTATACGAAGACCTAAAGTATAGAATTTTCCCAAATTATATTACACAATCTACGGAAATCGCGACACTCATGGATAATATCAGGTGAATGAAATCTATCCACAATGATCAACTCTAGTGAATATGAATTGTCTACCATTTAAACTGTATGTAGAATTTAGTAGGAATTGCCTACCGTTTAAATTGTCATTTAATTTAAGTTTTTCAGTTTATATCATATGAATTTCAAATAATTAACAAATTATCGCTTCAGTTGAAACAAACAATTACATTTTAGTTAAAATATATTTAAACTAAACTAACTAAGTATTAAATCCAAATTAAACTAACCAAATACTAAGTGAATATCATATGAAATCTATTACGCTAAGATTAAACATATTATTAAAATACTCTACCACTTTTATTGAATTTATTGGCTTGTAAGATCGCACCCACATATAAGGTCATTTCTTTATTGATTGCACAAAAATATTTGACAATCCTTCTAGTCACATTGTCTAATGTTCGTTGTCTATTTTTGAAATTTCTGAAATACGTTTTCCTAAAAAGAGCATGTTTGCTTGTTATGATATTATTGTGTATAATATATACTTATTATTACAATTGCATTCATCTTCATTTGCTGTAAATCCGGAACCCCAAATTATATAGCTACCTTGTGAAGGCTGAGAAGGTTGGCAACTAGAATCCATATTAAAGAAAACTAACACTACACCAAATTTAACGTTTAGCAACAGTTTAGATCTGTTGTTGACCGGTATTGCAACAGAACTTTTCCGTTGCTAAAGACCCAGTCGCAGTTTTTCGAGACAGCTCTAGCTCTGTTGCTAATTTCGGTCAGCCCCGGCAGTAGCAACAAAAATAAATTGTTGCGAAATTAAAATATAGAAACATAAATAAACTGTTGCTACTCGGTTGCTAGTTTTAGAGTTATTCCGGGATATATTTTAGTAGAACAGGATATAGTTGTTCTGGTTCATATTTAGCAACACATTTTAGCCGTTTCTAATGTTTTTGCAAAAAAAAAAGGTCAAGTCTTCGTTGACCTAGTCAAAACTGATATCCCTCCAATTTATCATGCAATACCCCAGTTCCCTGCAAAACCTTGATTCATTTTATATCCAGCAATTCAATCTGATAGTTCTCATACTCTATATTCACACAGACATTCCCACATGTTTAAACCTCAAAGACATTCTACAAAGAAAGGGAACCAAATACAATAAAAAGCAGGGAAATCATGACATCAAAGACAAGTTACTGGTTGCATTAAGAAAGATTGAATTGCATATGTAAAAATGTTCTTGTTTCTTACATTGTGCTGGTGCAACTATGTTTGTTTTAGCTTCTAAAGATTGCATATAGAAACAGAATGTTACAATCTCTTACAGTGAGTAATCAGAATGAAACAGATTATTGTGGCTTTGAGAGGATGATCACACGAGGATGCTGAACTCTCGTCTTGTAAATACGACCAAGATGATGAAGAACCTGTCACAGATACATATAGTTAGAGATAACAAATAAAGAAAGTAAGAATACTTCAGAATTCAGAGTATTATACTTTATTGCTAATGATTTGCTTATATACCTGAAAGATACTAGAGACCAATGCGACTCGAGTAAGTGTTGGGATTTCTGATGAGTGAAGCTCAGTAGTTGAGCTAGTCTGTTTCCAGAACTGAACTAATCATCTCGGCGATATTCTTCAAACTCTGAAAATTTTTACAAGCATCCCAATTTAGGTTTCACAATACGACACACATAATCTAAGAATCAGTAAGTATAAAAGCGAACAGAAAAGCTTCATTCTAAAACAAAAGATGGACATAAATCATGCAAGATTTTGGCGGTGGAAGAAATTACATATTCAGACACACAAGTCACTTCATCTATTACCTAAAAAAAATAGGGACTTGAAGAAGTGTATCACTTACCCAATCACTGGTACCACAGACCCCCTCCATTACAGTAAACTCTCAGCTACAGCCTGCAAAGTGCAGTATCAGTCAATCAACTTGTGCATTTATGCATTTCTACTGATGATAAAGTAACGCATGTAATAGCATGAAAACCTATGGCTAAGGAACAACTCTGCATGAATCATCTGCAGATGTACACATATTTATTCCAATTAGCACCCTCCTTGCACATCTTCTTTAAACGCAACAAGAATGGGTTTCTATCATTATGGTTGGCAATGACCACAGAACATAGTATAGTCTATTATATGAGTCATATGACTGGATAAGTAGAAAAAATGGTTCTGTAACAGAATAGTACATTATGAGGAAGCTGAGCATAAAACCTTAGAACAACTTGACAGTTTGCAATTTAATCACTGCATTTACAATCTACATTACCTGGAATAGAATAAAATTTAGAAGATGAAGAACCATAGGTTGAACCAAACCAAATTATCACGAGTAAAAGTTGACTTCTACATACAACTTCTGGAACTGCTTCTCAACGTGCATGTTGTTTGATGAAACAATCTGATAACAATTGATGTACCTCGATGGTGCCTGAGATGTGCTAATGCCAATTGCACACATCTAAAAAAGAAGAATTGGCATTCTTTAGCTCACATGAGAAACAAAAATTACAAAAGGCCAATAAAAGAAATCTCTATTGTATGTCATGAGGTTTACTGAAACAAATCACTCGATCAAACATAAAAATAAATAAAGCATGTATAACTATAGACATCAAGAAGAGAGAGCAGTGACTCCTTATGTCAATGCGTGCAATGGATTTGAGTAATACCATGGAAGTAATTAGCGTCACTTGGAGGGCGTGGTTCTAATCTGCTCAAGTACAAGTCCTGCATGTTGATGCAATAATTTCATCAAGTGTTCAGTTATGTGATTCAGAAAGGAACACAACTTAACCAAGTGTATACCATATCGTTCTCTAATATCTTTTACTATGCAACTAATTCAGATAAACAACAAACCTTTTAAAGCACTAGCATGGCATAATGAATTATGTAGCCAAGTACAACATAAGCTCCAGTCCTTGCTTAAAATGGATATCAAACATGTACTATCTATAGGAATACTTTTGAGATTAGATGAGAAAGATGAGAAGGAGTTAACATATTAAACCTTGCGAGACTGTAGTTCATGTCATGAGAGGGAGTCCAATTACTAAGAAGTTCACAAAAGGGTAGACTTACATACATGCTTGTTTTGACAGCTAAGCCTGTGACATTCAACTTGCACACTTCTCAAGATATGGCCGCTTGTGTTATATCCAATACCTACAATCTTTGGTCCACAAATTTACTTTTTCATTAATCAGAGATTCCAACTGTACAGTTTCTCAGTTAGCCCAACCTTTTGAAATAAGTGGAACACGAGTGTGAGAAGCATTTTGAAAAGAGAATTCTTCTAAATTGGGAAATTATTAAGCATATACCTAGATACATACACATGTACATTCTGCATAGTTTAACAGCTGTGAAAAAATAAAACTAAAAGAACAAAGATGGAAGTTGTTCTAACCTTTAGAGTTGTATTTAAGTTATTCCCTCCCATTACTGAGAAGTTGTAATTTATCATGACTTTTTATTAGAGATTAACATTCTTCACATAGCAGAACAACATCACAAGGAGGAAGAAACTGCGGATCCACCACACCCAGAGCAAGTGATTTGTTCCGTTAGTTGGTAGTTACAGCAACACCAACTTGGCTCAGCTGGGGCTACCTGCGCAATAAAGACCAAAAGTTTTCCTGAACGTTTTTTAGAATGATTAGGATGAAAATGAATCCATAATGTCTTATCAGCAACATTTCTGTATACTAGAAGAAGATAATAGCCGTTAATTTACTCCTACGTAGAACATGCACTCACGAAAACTGGTAATTTATACGTTTAGTTGCAGTGACTTCTTTCTTTGGCTTCAACTTTCTTAGCATTACACGAACTTTCTTTCCTGCACATTACACAAATATAAGAAATTAAGTTATATGCTACACAACTAAAATAACAAACAACAATAAAGTCTAATTTTCAGCTCACCTATTTGATCATGATCCTTTTCGTCCTAAACGTTAACGACTCTACTTTCTCATAACCCCAGCCGATGATTCTAATTATGGAAACAAAATTCCATAAACAGTTGTATATAGAAGGGAACAATAAGAATTTATTAATAAAGAAGATGAAAAGATTTATGAGAACACAACAGGTCTAAAGAATAAGATCTAAATTTGCGAAGGTTTCTAATTCTCAGATAATAAACTACCAGAAGAATAAATGAATCAACATTCCCCACTGCCTCATAACTATAGTTCGCAAGCATGAAATTTGTAGAAGAATAGACGTCCACACTCAGTTGGATATCACCCGAATCTGGAATCACTCAAATTCCTTAGCTTTCTCTAATAGCACCTGAAAAGATAATCCGCGGGAGTTAAACTCCAAACAATTTCACAAACTCTGGATCACGACAAACCCAAGACTCAATCCAAGTCGTCTTATTTTAATTGACATAGAAAAAAAAATCGCAGCGAAATTAACAAGTGATGTTGCACATCAAGCACTTAACCTATTTGTCTACAAATTAATACTTCCAAATAAAAGTCAACTCACCACCGAAATATCACTTAAATAAGTGTAGCATGTCCACATACACTAAGGAAGATATGAACTGATCGCATATACCAATAGCAAGAGATAACTCAAACCACCAGTTTCAACGACATACGCTTTGGAATGACGGAATAGGACCAACCCCATACATCACTCATCTAAAAATCGAATGAAGCTATTCTTTTATAGCAGGACCTACCTCATACACTGGACCATTTAAAATTCGACTTTAGTTCCCAGGTCTAATATATATCTCTGTCTTGTTTCCATTACAATCGGACATTAGACATTGCGTAGGCCACACTAATACTCTTAAACACACACAAAATGCTACTGAATACATCATTTCAACCATGACCGCCTATACTAAGGCTACAACTTAAATTCACTGGCCTTGTGCAATAGATTCAAACCTTGAAGGTATGTCTTCTAAACTGATCAACAGCTAAGCTACTTATATAATCTCATAAAATAGCTAAACCTTATCTATCAATTCCGTGAAGTTCGGCCGGCGGTCGGCATTATCATATTACCGATTACAAATCATCAAATAATTAAACATTCTTAAATAGTAACACACATTTAAATTCACAATATCAGCCAACGGATCACCAACATCCCAAAGTGATAATCATCACCTACCAATTAATAAAATCTGTATAAAGTGTTGTACAGGGACAAAGGTAGAGTATAAACAATGAATCAATATACATGCTTAAAAGTTTGACTGCCAACGGAATGAGATATGAGTGTGTAGTAAACATGGGTGAGCTACTGAATTTACCTATCAAGACGTCTAATTAAGCATGATAATATTCGCAAGATTAATCATGTATTATCACATACGGAGGACAAAGAGTAATTTTTATACAAAATCCTTTAAGTAAGCTAACAATCTAAATCTTAAATCTTCCCTAATACAGAGACAAGTAAAATTGCCTTCCATCTAGCAACGGTATCCCGAATAGCTCTGAAAAAGGATTTTACGATCATTCTCCTAGACTGAAATTAAACAGCACAAAACCTCCATTACAATTCCATCCATACCTAAAGCGAAAGAAAACGACCTTGAGAGTAATACTAACCTTCTTTTGTATCTCTTACTCTGATCCTCTAATCTCTTTTACAGTTAAGAATCTCTTTCTCTCCTTCCCGGACATGAAGAAAATAAGAAAACTTAATAATACACAATAAGAAAACCCTTATAAGTTTCAATCTTTATGATTCTCTTATTGTAAAATCAATCAATAAACCCTAGATTTAAATGAAAAGGGCGTTCACCTTGTAAGAAACAACTTCAACATCAAACCCAAATCTGCAAACACCAAAACCCCCAATTATTCGTGAAGTTTAAATGAAGACTTGGGTTAAAAAAATTACAGAAAGATTTAAGAAGAAGTGATACTGAGAATTACCGATAATTCCTAATGGAAGAATAGCATCTAACCAAAGCATCTTCACTGATTTCTATTACTGAGGATAGTAGTGACAAGTATGAAACTGTACTTCGTCGAGTTTTACTAGCAGTAGAGCTTTCAATAGAAGTAGACTTTTAATGGCATCAGAGCTTTCTCAGATCTAGATGTAGAAGTAAATGGAGAAGATAAAAGAAAAGGGTATAAGTAAAGAAATTTGTGTGGTTATAGGAGGAGGATTACGTGTAAGCAGGTCAAAAGGTCAAGGGGTGGACTTATCTCAATACGCTTCTAAGCAGGTCAAACTATGGGCGTAATAAGAGTTACAAGTGTTACCTGATAGCATGTGAATCGCATGCTTATACCCTCGGCTGTTGCTAATCGCAACAGAACATGGACAATTGCGAGTTTAGTAACAGAAAAAACTGTTGCTAAAATTTGGCAAATGTTTTTTAGTTGCGAATTAGCAACAGTTGTAGCTCTATTGCTAATCTAGGTTGCTAAATCCAGAATTTGGTGTAGTGTAAATAAGTTTTATTTGGGATTAGAAGAAATTTCTGAGAGATGTAGAGAATGTGTAAGGTGAAATGAGTTTTGTATTAGGTATATTTAGTGAAATAAGTTTGGTATTGAATGATATAATCGTTGAGCGGAATATATATATAAAATCTAGTTGTATAGTTTCAGCGGTTGGTGTTGAGATAAGATCGATAAACTGGCAAATTTGCCAATTTTTTCATCCATTTTGCGAACTTTCCCATCTTATTGTAGCTCAAAATTGGCAAATTGAATGGTTTTCTCATCCCATAGTATTGGCCTTATGTACCTAAAATTATAAATTGAAACGGTAACCTTTATCCTAAAGTGAAAAATAAATTTGGTACAAATTATAAAAAGTTTTTCCTGTGTAATGCTAAGTATTTAGGATCTCAACAAGCTGGTCTTTGATTTATTTGAAACAATATTTAGTTACTGGCATATCATTATTCGTCTCATGTGTTTATTTTCTCCTTTAAAATTACATAACGTTTTCACTCTTATGTAACCATTTTGCAAAACAATTTTGAATATTACTTTTTTCTCTAGAAATTGTTATATATCTAGATGCACTACTTGCTTAAAGGACGAGTGCATATATACGTGCACTGATGACGAGTGTTTTGATTTTGATTTCATGTACCGTTTGTTGCACTAGTCATTCCTAGTTAGTTTATAAAGTTGTGTGTTAGTAAATTAATAGGATACAATTTGGTGCTTGGGTGGAGCATAGATATTCTGGTCTCATTGATAAGTGCATATGTATCTAGTGTCGAATACATATGCTTTTTTGTTAGTTTTCTTGTAATTTATTTTTTTTGGTTAGGTTGAATCATCAAATAATAATAGAATGACTTAAAAAATACTAATGAAGAAAGTACTACGTGTGCAACTACCCCAAGAGAACATAATCCAGACATTTGAATTCATTGGAATCCTCAAAACCAAATCTTTGGAGCTCGTATAATAGGGTTCATTAAAAATGTGATATTTTAGTTTGTTTTCAATTTACCCCATGTTATTTTAATATCATCAATGTTAAAGGGTTTATACGTTCATCAAAACTCCACGTTCTTCAAATCCAACTAGATGAAAAACATGAATGAATTCGTTCATATTACCAAAATAAAAAACCAAAACCCATATAAACAATTCAAAAAATATCGCCAAAAACCTTAACTGATCACGATGTTCTTTTCCTAGGAACTTGAGCATTCACTTCAGTAGTACCATTCTTTAGCATACACGCATCACCTTCATCATCTTCAAGATCATCTCCATTAAAAGCATATCATTTTAGTTATGTATTTTTCTCGTTAATCCACCACTAGAAACCGATGTCCAACCAGAAATTATAAAATCCAAACAAATAAAACAAATACCACCACATTTGTCTTTGTTCGATAAACCCATCCCAATAATTTATAAATCCATGTCTGTAAATAAAGTACCAATTATTTCATCTATAAATCAACTTCATTCATATTCTTCGTTGCATCAAAAAAAAATCAATCTCTAAATGAAGGATTTCTAATCACACCCATCATCAAAATAACAATCTTTTAACTTACATATTTAATTATCCCTTGATGCAAACCCATCCCAGTTTTAGAAGTTCCGCTTGTGAATTTCTTTTGTTTTGATAATGAAATTAATACAACAAGTTCTTAAGAGCCAACCCAAACTTCAATGAATGTATTCTTTTTTAAGTTTCGCTTATGTTTGGAAGTGAGAATTATACTTGAAGATAGATCAGCAAGTAAAAGTTATTTAAGGTACTAACAAGATATACAGATAAAATAAAAGGACATGATAAATTAAAATAAACTAAAAGGAGTTGTCTCCAACACATTAACTTTGCCGGTTGTAGTTTTCACCAAAGATAAAATAACTTTAATCCAAGCGTACATAACATAATCCAACAGTCTATAGGCTGCTAGCTTATTTAGTTGTCCCCTACAGATATCATGGATCTATGTAGAATGCATCGCCTTGAGTGTCAAGGTATAAATAGAACCATACCTTAAAGACATAAGTCACGATTTTGACCTAAGAAATTTCGAAAATGATTCCCTTGTGTTTTCCAAAATTGACGTCTTAAACTCTTTCAGACGTCAAATTCAGAAAGTAAGGTAATAAGAAAACATGCCTATTATATAATTTTCGAAAAGTAAAGTCCAGTCGTTGGAATTATGGCAGCAAACACATATCTTCGACTAGATTATCTGTTTTTGGAATTATAGTATCTATTTTCAAAAGTTATGTAGTTTTTGAAAGTTGCATATCTTGTTTTTCGAAACATAAACAGTGATGAGTAAAGTTCAACCTACATTGATCGGACGGCTTGCTCTCATATGTTCAGATGGGTACGATCCAAACAAGGGCCAGATCGGAAACCAACGAAATGCTCGGTAGGCTTTTATGCATCCGACCTATCTTCCCACATGAGGAAGCTCCTTAAAAACTAAGGAACGAAAAAATGTTAGCCGCGAAATAGCCATACTACGAGTCACTTTGCTTGATCGAGAGCATTCAGTTGATTCAGGCAGCTAAGAAATGAAAGGATTTGATTGAAGATAATCATATGAAGGAAATCAAAATCTTCAAACACTAATATTTAATGAAGAACGATGTTTTCGTGTGATCTCCAATCTTCGTCTTTAATTCTTCGCTGGTAACTTGAAGTATTCCATCTGACATCTCTACAATATAAATCTAACCTAATTTGAAGTTTGACTACAACAATCGATACATGTGTAAGTTTTGATATTTAAAATTGACGATATAATTGACATACAAGCGCCTGTGGATTCAGCCGAGCAATACTATAAAAGTCATAAAAAATAAATAAATCATGTTCTATTATTTATATATTTCGGGCGGTGTATTGAAAATCAAAACTTAATATCACAAAAATCTATTTGGTATATAAAGAGATTATCCTTAGATCAAAATTGGACATTTCCTTTTTTATTTTACCCTCATCTTTACATATCAATCAAACCAATATTTCAAGAAAAAAATGTATGGATGTCACTATAATTTAGTTCACGCATATATGATTTACCATTGTGCTATTTGTATTTTCGATATTGTCGTTCCAATGTTTTACTTGTAAGTTTTCCTCAAAATTCATATCATTGATTGATATTCACAACCTGATCGACCTTCTACATAACAAACACATAGTATTGCGTGTCAATCGCAAGTATTCCGGCCTTAGTACAATTGATTCCCACGCTAGACCAAGATTTAAGAGCTTCTCAAATGGAATGTGTGTATATAAAAAAGTCTTAATCCACATTGGATACACAACAATATTAGAATCATCTCAAATCCATTAGTCTGAGGATGATGGGGAAAAAAATTAGACATCCTCTAGGTGAACCTCTAGTTTTAGACATTGACCTAGAGGATTTCTTCCCACTTTTATTACTAAAAATTGAAAAATAAAAATGGAAATAATTTTAACCAATGTAAAACTTTATTGGTTGGAGTTAAAAAAAATCTCAATATTTAAGATTTTATACTTAGAGGTTGTCTTAAAAATGATGCCACATACGAAACAGGGGCTTACGAGGATGAAGGTTGTGAAGATGATTCCTACACATAAGCAATAATTTAGCTTGGCTTGAGAGGAATCAATGATCGACTTCTTTTAAGATGCAACGGGTCAAGGTTTTCCAAGATGGAGGTCTTATTATTACCTTTTTTATGGGTCATTGATAAATGTCAATAATAAGGATAAAATATTTTACCTAAAGTTCATCTACAATCCCAAAAATCTTACTTAATAACGAAATGATATACATCCTGAGCGAAATCCCAATTGAGAGAGTAGGGACCCACTTCAGCCTTTACCAATGGTATAAGGGATCCCCTGTCCAACCGCTGGATCAATCCACTGGGTTTATCCCAAGATAAATGGGCGTCAACGTAGCATCTTTCATTTAAAAAACTTTATCTTTAAATTTAAAAATGAAATGATGATGTGGATTTAACACCCAAGATCACGAAGAAGTCTATGTCAGACTTTATCCTTTATCATTATTTAGCCATGTCATTTTTTTATAACCTTGACCCTTGTATTTGGGGACGAAAAGTTGGGTGAAAATTGCCTTAAATCCTAAATATCATGTTATTTTAAGGTCTTAAGACCTTTAACCCATTATATTAGAGACGATCTATATCTTAAGACCTTAATACATTTACCCCTTTGCATTAGAGATGCTCTAAGGGTCCGCTTGGCACTACCTAATAATAGGAGGTAGTGCAGTCAATCGATGTAGTCCAGGGGTGCATTCATAAATTTGGTGTTTGACTAGGCCCTAACTACATGTTATTGCAAATACGTGTAGTTCGTGTTTCCTCCATATGGTATAATTGAATACCGAGCTCCCCAGGTACGCGTTGAATGTCTCATTCAATTACGCCTTCTAACTACACCTTGACTAATTTTGACCATTCATAAATCATTTATTTTGCTTTAACCGTTTGTATTATGCGTCTTTCTCCATCGTTCTCTCCCTTTGTTCTTATGTGAGAGTTTATGTTCTTTCTATCATAGTAATTCAACATCTATTTGGTTGAAGATTCAATTATGATGGATGATAATTTTATAATTAACTTAGCAAAAGATGAAAACCTAGGAAAAGAAAAATCAAGGTCAAAAGAATGGGGATGTAGAAATATTGGGAAAAATTAACATAGGTAAACCCTAACCACTGATACAACAAATCAGTAACAAAGTCACTGTCGGGATGGAAAAATGTTCTTCTTCTCTATCTTTTGATCATCAAGTCTATTTTATATTTTTGGACATCAGATTTATTTTTCCTTCTATTTTTTTCTTTTTTTTCTCATATACAGTACCAAGCTTCTTTAACAAATTCAGTTTGCCTTGAACAAATTCAGTTTTATTTCCAAAAACAAATCAAACCTTTCCATCAAAAGTTCAGGTAATCAACAAAGATGGCCTTGACCGGAAGAAAAAAGATCATTAAAAAAAATGCGCAAGAGACTCGAAACTAGAAATTTCCTAAAATACAATTGGCAACGAAAATAGCCGAGGGATTTATTAATCTCTAATAGGTTATAATGTGTCAAACACCAAAAATTTCAATACATGCCGTTAAAATGCAGCGTAATAGGTACCTAATACCTATAGTTCAATTACCATGCATTAGAAAAAATAACTAATACCAATTGAACCCTAAGAGGTGTAAAACGAACTGGCCAAACTGAGGTATCCCCAGATTAATTGAGGTATCCAAATTTTGTACCTAACCATAATAGTGAGTTAAGGGGTGTCCAATTGTATGAAGTCACCTAATTATCCTTCCCATAATAATAACTAAAACTACTCCCCTTTTGATTTTAGATTCAAACCTTATTGTTTTCCTTCTTCTTCATCATCAATCTAATGATCAATTCCTTTCTCCTTCTCAATATTTTATCGTTTTCAAATGAAAAAAAATCGCCGATTAGATTTTTTTTTTATTGTTGATTAATTCTTTAAAATTCTATCTAGTACTTTGTTTTGTTGTTTGAATGGCATATTAGGTCCGAAAAATCGAAATTATTGAATGCAGCTACACGGTCGTCATGGTATCTCTTCGTCGAGCATGACGACTTGTCATATTTATTTTTAGTCATCAAGGTTATAGGATGAGTAACGTGACGACTTTTCAAAGAGTTTTATTTCTGAAAATAACATTTACAGGATCGTCGTGGTCCATCCCTAAACCTTGACAAATAGTGATGTAGTATGAATAGTCGTCCGATTTTGGAAAACTAAGCCTTGGAGATCAATAACTCGCAGAAAACAAGTTGTTCATGTATCAAATTTTATTTTTGGTCGTCATGGTTTTGTAAAAATAAGATGACGACTAATAGACAGTCTTTAGTGTGTTGCATTTTCGAACAAGGCGATTGTAAATGCGAAAAACTATGTTTGGTCGGCATGCTTAGTTTCTTGTCGAGCGTGTCGACTAAGTTTGGTCGACATGTTTTGTGTGCCTACTATTCATGGACTAAGCTCTGAAGGTACTTAGTCGACATGCTTTTTTCAGTCGATCATGCCGTCTTTTCATACTGTGATTTCTGAAAGTATTAATTTCTTCAGTGATTTGGAGAATGAAACCATTAAACAGCTGTGTGATTCCCTTATTAGAAGTGTTTGGCTAGTGTGGTTTCATTTCCGTAAAAAAAATTATCAAAACAAAAAAAATTTCACAAAAAATCTTCCAACAAAATCCATTATTTCAATCTAACCAAACAAAGTATTATGACTTTTAATTCAACTAATTAATCTAATAAGATTAATTAAACTAAACATGTTGATTAGTGCTAATTAAACAAGGACATTTTAGTCATTTTTAAAAATATATGGCTAAGGGGTTTCAGATTTTACTTCCTAACGATCCTATTTTGTCTTATTGGGTATACCCCAATCTCGCCCGTTAAAACAACTAGGTGCTGCAGTGAATCATAGAGAATAAGACAAAGAGACAGAGAAACAGAAGTATTTATATTTATTAGAATAACCAGGTTACATGGATATCATATCCTCTATATACATGTAAAAATAAAACCCTAGGTATCTAGTTGGGCCGCACATCCATGGATCGTATGCGCTACAACACTCCTCCTTGTGCGGTCCAACGGAACTTCGTATGAAGTGCTTCACATATAATGCTTCGAATGTAAATCTTCAAATGTAGTTCTCTCCTTGATGACTATTGTGTCTCAGTCAATTGTTCTGTTAGAACTTTTTTAGTAAAACCCAGAGGGACAAACCTTGTTGCAGTTCTTCGCATGTAGTGTTTCAAGTTTTGTGCTTTACATGCAGTACGATATTCAAAGACCAATGAGTCTAAGTTAATTGCCTCGTTAAAACCTTGCCTGAAAAATATAGTGGGGCAAAACCTGAGCTAAGGAAAAAGATACAATATTGAGAACACTTGGAGCATAATTTGACTAGCATATGTTGCCCCGTTAAAACCTTGACAAGGTAACCCCAGTGGGACGAAACCTTGATGAAGAGAAAAGAGTACAACTCGGTAAGTCCATGTAAAGTTACTTCGTTGAACTTCATTTCTCTTGTTGCTTCACAACCCAGAAAAATTTTCTAGGAAAAAAAGAATAACCTTGGAAAATCAGATTCCAGGTGCTTATTGTTGTCTAGTTAAAAACCTTGCCGAGTAACAAAACCCCATGGGAAAAAGTAATGTCGGTGAGGAAAAAAGAGTTCAACACACCGTTAGATACTCCCCCTGAGATTGCCTGCTCTGATACCAATTGAAAAGGCGAGGGTACCCAAACATACCACAAGCTAAAACTTTTTCTACCTATAAGTCCTTTCTTCGAAAGTGATTGTCTATGGACTGAGTCGAGACAATACAACTAATCGGTTCACACTTCGTGTGATCGTCTACGGATACGAGATTGAGACAATGCAACAACGAAGTATGTTTACTTGATACAAAGGTTCGAACTTAACCAAACACAATAAGATTGCTTATCAAGTAAATAGGAATTAATGTTTGTGTAATTTACTTTAAGGGTTAATTGATTTTTAGTACTTATATTTTGTCCAAAGTTAGTGTTTGGTCTAACATTTGTCCAACTTAGGCTTTGGTACCTGAAAATAACGTTGACTGTCAGAGTTAAGTCAAATATTAATTAAATTAACCATTTAAATATTTAGCCATTTACAATTGTATCCCTTATTTGTTAAAAAAATTACATTGATATATACACACCCAAAGACTTCATTTCTCATCTTATGTTCTTAAGAATATATCTCCCCCACCACTACACCCCCTCGGGACATAAAATCTACTTATATCGCCGGCGCCACTACCTCAAATTGAAGGGGGGAAAATCCACGGATGCCTTCGCTATAAAGAGATTTTGGGTGTGATTTCTCGATCCATTTGAAGGAGTGAATATTTGTTGGTGGATTTATTAAGTTTTCTGATGAGAATTTAAGAGAAGTTAGAGACCAGCAGGTAGACTGCTCTAAAATAATTTTGAGAATACATCACCACTGTCAAGGGTATCTCAGCCACTCGAACAAACAGGACAAGGAGCACTCAAGCCTTGATGCTTAGTTCACAGTCAATTATTTACTGAATCGAGACCAAGGTTCACAATTCAAACCAAAAACCCCCAAATCTGTTGATGTTGCTGCAATAGAAACTACCCACCATTGCCTTCACTGATTTGCAATCTCTGTCAGCATCAATTTTAGACAGAACCCATTATAGATTCGAGAGAATCAATAAAATCCCAAGGTATCTTCCAATTCAATTTCATTAGCTATCCAATCATCATCTGCACCTCCACTACTTTTATGATCAAATCGAACCCAATATACCCAATTTCAGTATACAGCAAACCCCAATTCCATTCCGTTGTTGTTGTTGTTAGCAATCGAGTTAATCATGGCTAGGAGTTGAACTGGATCAGCAACCTTGGATATCATTCCGTGCAGTGCTGGCTTCCATCTTCATTCACTTCTCGGTAATGATTGTGGATAATGATAATTGTGATGATGAATTGAAAGCGTAGATGAAGAAAATATAATTGGTGATCTTAAGAGGATCACCAAAGGGGAACAAAGGGGATCGAACAATTAGTTTTTTTTTAGCTCCTAATTGATCCATTTATAGAGGTGATCCTTTGAAACTCATGTTCGTAGCTCTTGATTGCTTTGTTGGCAGAGGTGATCTTAAGTTTTTGTTAGCAGCATCTGGTCCGTCGGGATTGAACAAATGTAATCGAAATTTTAGAAAGTAGCCTACCTAAGTATGCAAACGGGTACGCGTACTAAAGTAACCAGATTGAGTTTTTTTTCACTTCCAAACTCCAGCAGAAATTCACGGACGTGAACTTTCCGCCAGTACGCATACATGTACGCATACTTTGGGTTCCCGGTTTTGGACTTTTACACAAATGTGAAAAAACACTATGCTTATATCCAAAGATGGTTACATGTTCTAAACTCTCATTTCAATCATTGAAACTTTCTTAGAGGATGTTATATAGTTGTTATTCACAAGATATTTTTCATCAAAGCGATTTTCAAGTTATTGAAATAATCAACATGACTTTCGTCACGAGTAAAGTTGAACTTGGCCAAAGTGAAAGCTTAACAACACATATTTAGAGAAATAGATAGCAAGATAAACTCAACTCGAAATGGCAAATGTGTATAATCGAAGTCTATATAGCAATACGACTTTTGTTTCAAGATAGGAGATAGAATAGATAAACTTTTGAGTGATAGATAAGTTCAAGTCTTCACATACCTTTTTGTCAATGAAGTTCCACCAGTTCCCTGAGTAGTTCTTCGTCTTTGCATGATGAACATCGTGGAGTATAGATCTCAACTACACTTATTATCCAAGTCCGAGACTTAGCTATATGTAGACTAGAAATCAAGACTTATAGTTTTGGAAACTAAACATGACAAACAATCTTGAGATAGCAACGCTTGCGAGTTCGACCGAGCAGTACTATAACAACCAGATTATCAATTGGTTCCTGCTCACCTTGATTTATCATAAGACGAAACAAAAATTCATAGGTACTTCTGTGGGAGACAGATTTATCTATCTGAATAGACTTATCTGTGTAAGACAAGTTTGTTTATAAGTCTTCGACTTTGGGTCATAGAAACTCTTAGTTTTCTGTGAGATCAGCTAAGGGAATCAAGTGCGCAGAATCCGGCGTGGTTCTAGAGGCGTAAGGAACTCGACTGTACCTTAATCGGTGTGAGACTTGGTTAGGGCTCAACTACATTCCATTCCGAAGTTAACTTGTAGTAGGCCAGTGTCTGTAGCGGCTTAATACAGTGTGGTGTTCAATCTGGACTAGGTCCCAGGGTTTTCTGCATTTGGGTTTCCTCGTTAACAAAATTTATGGTGTCTGTATTATTTCTTTTCCATATTATATTTTCTTATATAATTGAAATATCACAGGTTGTGCATAGTTCAATCAGTTGGTGACCTTGTTTGTTGGATATAACTTGATTGACACTTGGGCATTGGTCTTTGGTACCTGTTAGAGCATAGCTTGGTTGAACCCACCAAGCGTTGGTATGTCAAGTTTGGTTGTCATATTTTAGTGAATCAAAACTCATGTTAAGAGTCGCTTGATTATGTACTAGAGTCAACTTCGTATAGGTTAGATTGAAAGTATTAGGATATGAGACATTACAAGTATTGAGAAGACTTGAAGATGTGAAGAAGCAAGGAGCTACAACGACAACAATCATCCTTCCACTTGAAGTTAGTGATATTTGACTTGAACTTTTTCATTCCCTAACGTGCCTTTCAAGTCGTGCATATTGAAAACATAACTGCGAAGCATATTTGAACTCTAGATAGACATAATATTAAGGAATACAATACGAGGTTTATTGCTTAACCATTAAACTTTATAGATAAGACATCGCCATAATCATTTGAATGCTATTGTGATTATGTATGGGTATGAGGTGAGGATTTCATCCTAGGAAACAATGTTTTACATTTGTTCTAAGGAAGTAAGTTCATAAACTTGTTTGTGAACCGAAAAGGAAATTTCCAGGTGTTATTGGTTTTGTTATTCATTGCATATCTTATGAACAACCAATATGTGTGATTGAGTATAACCTCTCACAACTTGTTTGTGTTCTTGGTAGAACTATTCACAAGGCCTGACTTATGTATTGGTATGACTTTTATTAGTGAAACCGATCTTAAGTAATCACCTGAGATGGTATGATTGGATTTGTGTTATGTCTGACCAAATTTGGGAAAGGGGAACCGATCCTAGTAAGTGGTGCAGTACATCACAAAGGGAATCCGATCCTATGGACATGTGAAACACATATAAGTTAGATACCATATATATGTGGGAAACCGATCATAGTACCTAGTCAACCAAATTTTTGGAAACTTAGTGTTACTATGCACAATACTCACATGGAGGTAGAACCGAAACTTGTTTTGGTAGAACTGTTAAACCCATGATTGTGATTGAATGTTTGTTTAATCAATCACATAGTTCTTTAAATTTAGATGAACCAATTCTAAACTTGTTTGGAAGTGTGGAAAATCGGTTTCAAGGTTGTAAGTGTGAAAGAGATCTTACAAAGTAAGGATGTCGACATACTTTGAACACGTGATGTGAATGTTTATTTCCTTAATTGTTCAAAGTTATTCCTTAATAGCTAAAGGAAGAAAATCCATGGATCGAAACATAAGTAAGTTAAGAATCTTTTAATTAAGGTTATTAACTTTACTTTGTAGGGAAATATAAGAATTAGTAATGTGCATTTACTAATTAGATTTTCCGAGAGATTTCGATCATTATTTTTGGACAGAGCATTCCCAGGAATTATGGAAACCGATTTTGTGCTTCAATGAATATCTTGAGAATATTTTCGGTTTTGGAAATTCCTTGGTGTCCAAACTTCCTTGTCTATAAATAATTGAATTTTGCCTTTCTAGCAAACTAATCATCGTAACAACAAACTTCCTCTTTTGTTGTTGTTACTGGTGTAGCCGCCTATTCATAGAGGAGAGTAACCTAATTAAGCGAAATCTCTTACAACCGCTCAGTTTAAAGTCTTCTTTGGGATTAAGAAGATCTAGCGTGTGCCGTTGGTGGGAAACTAGATAATTGCGGTTTATCTTTTGTTTTCATTGATTTGATTGACTAACGGTGGTTGAAATCTGATTGCACCTAGTTTTTTTATGTTTTAGGATCTTCTCTTCTGATATAATATTCACTCAAACTAGTTCATAGTTTCGACATGGATCTTTATATTGTTGTTAGTTCTAAAGACGATCTTGTAATAATCCATTGTTAACAGACTCCGTTCTATGGGTAATTGATCGCAAGAGATTCAAGTGATTGTGTGCAAGTTTTTATTGAAGATTTAAGAAGATTTGAAGACAAAGAAGATATTGAAGATCTGACTTGGGTTTATAATCTTTAGTGTGCACGATACTTGTTTTGGTAAAAGCGGATCCAATTAATAACCGGTTTATCCTTGTGGTAGATTGGATTGATTAATTGAGTAAATCGGCGGCATCAACACAATTTTTTGGATTAAGAGTGTTGTTGGCTTAATCTTAAACGATTACTTCGGTAATTGAACATAAGATAGATCTAAGGACCTGACGAAGGAGTTTATGTTAAGATAAACAGAAGAGCCTTTGTCTGACTCATATCACTTGGTTGAATAGAGTATACCAAACAGATTTATTGTTCCTTTACTGTTTGGAATACGAACCAAAGGAATTGTTCAAGTACGTGACTTATTTATAAGTTGGAGGCGTGGGAATACAAACGTAACTAGGTGAAATATAGGTTTAGTTGCTTGGTCTCAACTATACGAAGTTAGGTGCAATTTTGTGTAGCGGCTTGATCCCGAGAGTATTCAATTCTGTACAAGGTCCCGGATTTTTTTTGCATTTGCGGTTTCCTCGTTAACGAAATCTTGCTGTGTTATTTACTTTATATTTCCGCATTATAATTGTTTTATTATAATTAAAGTAAATTACACAAACGTTAATTTCTATTTACTTGATAAGCAATCCTATTGTGTTTGGTTAAGTCCGAACCTTTGTATCAAGTAAACATACTTCGTTGTTGCACTGTCTCGATCTCGTATCCGTAGACTATCACACGAAGTGTGAACCAATTAGTTGTATTGTCTCGACTCAGTCAATAGAAAATCACTTTCTGAGAAAGGACTTATAGGTAAGAAAAGTTTTAGCTTGTGGTATATTTGGGTACCCTCGCCTTTTCAATTGGTATCAGAGCAGGCAAACACGAAAAGATCTAACAATCTGTGTTTGGTGCGATCCAACCTATAAGAATGAATCCAAATGATGATTCAGTTAACATAAGTCAAGATAATGAGAATAAGATCTCAAGGAAAACCAATGGAAATTGGTCTTGAAAGTCTTTTCGAAAATCAAAGAAAAAGTCTATGACTAATAACTTGATTGCGAATCAGGTTCCTGATCAGAAAAGAATGAATCCGAAACTCAAGCAACTTATTTTGGATCCGACTCCAATTCCTAGTGAAAAATTGGTTGAAAAGAGATTTGCTTCACTGGCCTGCCCAAGCTCTGGATTTCTTAAGGTGTTGGAAATATTTTTCAAGCATGCTGAAAACTATTCAGAAAAGGAAAAAACCATTGACTGTCTAGATGATGTCACAGAACTTATTGTTCAACTAAGTATAAGAATATATGAAGTAAAGCGAGAAACACTCAGTCTTCAAAATAATCTGGCAGATTATATGGAACAAAAATTGTCCTTATGCAATGAAGTTCATGAACAGACTACTGAGTGTTAAATCCTTACTCAATCGCTAGAACATTCACATTTAAGGAATAAAGTCCTTATTGAGAAACTTCTTACTGTAATATGTCGAGAGTTATATATAAACCAATGTTTATAAAAACATTTCCATCAAGGAATGGATACCTTAAGAGGACATATAGAGCGTCTTGAACAAGAGACATTAGAAAACTGCCGACTGGCAAATCTAGACAAATCGGGTTCAAGTTCAAGGAACATACCATCCTGGGCTCAAGATGTAATTGAGGATATTGTATCTCGCAATTTTCCTAACAAAGAGGATGGGTTCAGAACCCATGATGATATTCAAAAGGGAGGAAGATCTCCTCATGAGGTATATGATGAGGAATATCCTCATCCCAGTGCATAATTGCATTGTACTGTGCATCCTTACAATGCCCAATCTTCAGATGTAAGGAAGCACATATACCTGGGTTGTTGGTATCCTACTAATATCTCTTATTCAACATAGAGAGATTACACAATCTACCTTAAGGATATTTTAAACATCTTTATGTGTAGAAAGGTTGTCTTACAACAACTTGTGTAAAAGGATAAGTTAATTATTTAAGTATCTCTTGATGACTATCTTGAAGATAATCTCTTTGGAGAATATTGTATCTCTGTACCACATTAAATGCGAAAATCTTTTCAAATCTTGTCAATTTTTTTTATTTAAGGCTGATATCTATGTTTGGAATGTGTTAAAGGTATTTCAAGTATTTGTACTCAACGTGTCTGAGAACTTATACAAAAGGATGTATTCTCAAACCAGATCTCAAGCACAACTTCTGAAAGCCTTGAGTTGAATGACTTCTAAGGAAAGTGTTCATCTTGATAATATCTTCAAGAAATCTGGTTGTGGAAATATCGATAATGAAAATGATGATATGACTCATCTCCTTGTCCAAAATAGTTTGGATGCCAAGGTTGATATTATCAATTTACGTCAAGTCCTCCTCAGTACCATCGAAACTCATCATAGACAGGCAGCATTACTAAGAACTGTTATCCGTAACCAAAGGAAACTGATTAAACTTGGAATCTTTAATAGGGAGTATGCTCGGAATATTAATCGAAAGGTTAATGCTTTAGCCTGTGAACATAACCAAGGTACTGTGTGCATAATCCGAGATATCAGTCGAGATGCTAATGATGAAGATCATGAAAAATTTGAGGAAATTGAAGATGATCTTTGAAAAACACCTTTCTGAAGGTTAATAGAGATTAAGTTATTTGCTGTATTACTTAATCTAGAATAATATACATCAATTTTTGATTTCTTTCGTTCATTGTATTGGTTTATTTATGAATAAAACTATTATGAATAAAATTATTTGATTGGTAATTTTTCTTGTGACAGTTTTTGGTTTACATAGCCTGTGCTTGAATGCTTTTATCTTATTGCTATGTATGTTTATGGGATGTTTGATTTCGGTTTTACTACCTTAATATTCGATCTCATATATTATGAACCCTTGTGGTTTGGGTGACTTTTTGATTTAGCAGGATTAAATTCTAACCAATGTTGGTAGGCTTTATCAAAGAATCATGAGGGGTTCTGGTAGAAACAATATGTGAAAAAGTCACAATATGTTGAATCGGTTTTAGTTTAGCATAAAAGCATATGTGTTTTGACGGTTTTCAACTTTTGCTTGCAATTGTTAAAACCGATTTTCAACCTTTCTCTGGTAAAGGTTGGTTGTTGTTATTATTTTGTTTATACATAAGGATGACAACATGATGATATTTCGATATCAATTCTCCCTGGACGAAGATGCAAACATATTGGGGAAGTGAATGCGAAAGTTGAGGTAACAATCTTGTTAGTTAATTGTTTCCTATTTAAGAAAAGCCTGAGTTTATATCATATGTATTTATTGCTTTTGCTTAACAAAATTTTGGTACAATTGATGTTTATTCCATGATGTGTGTGTGGATGTGTGTAATTCAATTGGTTCCGGTTAAGAAAAACTGTTGTTATCTTACTTTATTGTGTGGTATCAATTGTTTAGGCTTACAAAATTTCGGTACAATTGATATTGTGTGTGATTCAATTGGTTCCGGTTAAGAAAAACTATTGTTATCTTGCGTTTGTATGGTATCAATTGTTTAGGCTTACAAAATTTCGGTGCAATTGTGGTGCTTTTAATGTCTATGTTGTTTCAATTGCTTCCGGTTGAGGTGAATAATCATGCAAGTTGATTTATGTTAGTTTGTATGAATTATTTATGGCTTAAAGAAATAAAAGGTGTACGGGATGAGTTGCTTAGTCCAATTCGATTCCGGATAAGAGAAACTAAGTTAATTCTGACCTTAGTTAGACTTATCGAAGTAAGGTTTCGGTTATTCAAGTCTAATCAAATGCCTTAACAAGAAATGCTAGTTAAGTAACCTAGTACTTGCCTTGTTTAAAATTTAAAGGTCTATGTTTATGGATAATTAGAACCTGATGAGAAAAATAGAGTTATCTTTATTTGGTCTTATCGAATTAAGCGGTTGTTTTTGAACAATCGGTTTAGCAAAGGGACTAAGGTGCTTAGTTGATTTGTGTTTTGCTAAAATAAAGTGGATTTTTTTTTTCAGACAATTGTTTCCTTGGTAACATATCAAAATAAAACTACTTGTAGTTTCGGTTTTGATATTGGTTATCAGAACATAATGTGTGGAACCCTCATGCCTAACTCTATAGGTTGCAAGTCTATTGAGATTTATAAGATTCTTTTCGTGTTGTCCTTTATTTTTTTCGTTTCTTTGTCATTTTTGTGACAAAAATGGGGAGAAATATATGGAGTAAACATATGATACTAGCATTGATTTTATATTGATTGGTATCGCTAAGGAAACGAACAGTGGTGCTTGACCGTTTATCTAACGAAAGAGTGAAATCATAGACTAAGGGGGAGTAAAATGTCATATGAATTGGTATAACAAAGATGTGCGGATTGAATATCTACCTATCTTCCTTAGGGGGAGTAATAACTTTGTTATTATAATGTCAACAACGACATTTTCAAGGATTGAATGTAAGCAGTTTTACTGTGCTTTGGATTCGGGAATCAAGCGTATGTGTAATGAATTCTTGTAATTTGTTTATCCATATGATATAAGAGTTTTGTCACTAAAATTGACAAAGGGGGAGATTGTTAAAGCATATCTCAGTTGAACCCACCAAGCGTTGGTATGTCAAGTTTGGTTATCATATTTTAGTGAATCAAAACTCATGTTAAGAGTCGCTTGATTATGTACTAGAGTCAACTTCGTATAGGTTAGCTTGAAAGTATTAGGATATGAGACATTACAAGTATTTCGAAAACTTGAAGATGTGAAGAGGCAAGGAGCTACAATAACAACAATCATCCTTCCACTTGAGGTTAGTGATATTTAACTTGAACTGTTTCATTTCCTAACGTATCTTTCAAGTCGTGCATATTGAAAACATAACTGCTAAACATATTTATACTCTAGATAGACATAGTATTAAGGAATACAATACGAGGTTTATTGCTTAACCATTAAACTTTGTAGATAAGACATATCCGTAATCATTTGAATTCTATTGTGATTATGTATGGGTATGATGTGAGGATTTCATCCCAGGGAACAATGTTTTACATGTGTTCTAAGGAAGTAAGTTCATAAACTTGTTTGTGAACCGAAAAGGAAATTTCCAGGTGTTATTGGTTTTGTTATTCATTGCATATCCTATGAACAACCAATATGTGTGATTGAGTATAACGGCTCACAACTTGTTTGTGTTCTTGGTATAACTATTTACAAAGGCCTGACTTATGTATTGGTATGACTTTTATTAGTGAAACCGATCTTAAGTAATCACCTGAGATGGTATGATAGGGTTTGTGTTATGTCTGACCAGATTTGGGAAAGGGGAACCGATCCTAGTAAGAGGTGCAATACATCACAAAGGGGAACCGATCTTTGTATGAGGTGCAACAAGGTTTATAGCAGAAAGGGGAACCGATCCTATGGACATGTGCAACACGTTTTTAGGCAAAGGGGAACCGATCCTATGGACATGTGCAACACATATAAGTTAGATATCATATATATGTGGGGAACCGATCCTAATACCTAGCCAACCGAATTTTTGGAAAGCTAGTGTGACTATGCACAGTACTCACATGGAGTTAGAAACGAAACTTGTTTTGGTAGAACCGTTAAACCCATGATTGTGATTGAATGTTTGTTTAATCAATCACATAGTTCTTGAAAGTCAGATGAACCAATTCTAAACTTGTTTGGAAGTGTGGAAAATCGGTTTCAAGGTTGTAAGTGTGAAAGATAACTTACAAGTAAGGATGTCGACATGCTTTGAACACGTGGTATGAATGTTTATTTCTTTAATTGTTTAAAGTTATTCCTTAATAGCTAAAGGAAGAAAATCCCAGGATCGAAACATAAGTAAGTTAAGAATCTTTTAATTAAGGTTATAAATTTCACTTTGTAGGGAAATATAAGAATTAGTAATGTGCATTTACTAGTTATATTTTCCGAGAGATTTCGATCATTATTTTTGGACAGAGCATTCCCAAGAATTATGGAAACCGAATTTGTGATTTAGTGAATATCTTGAGAATATTTTCGGTTTTGGAAATTCCTTGGTGTCCAAACTTCCTTGTCTATAAATACTTGAAGTTTTCCTTTCTAGCAAACTAATCCTTCGTAACAACAAACTTCCTCTTTTGTTGTTGTTACTGGTGTAGCCGCCTATTCGGGGAGGAGAGTAACCTAATTAGGAGAAATCTCTTACGGCCACTCAGATTAAAGTCTTCTTTGGGATTGAGAAGCTCTAGCGTGTACCGTTGGTGTGAAACTTGATAATTGCGGTTTATCTTTTGTTTTCATTGATTTGATTGACTAACGACGGTTGAAATCTGATTGCGCCTAGTTTGTTTATGTTTGAGGATCTTCTCTTCTGATATAAGATTCACTCAAACTAGTTCATAGTTTCGACATGGATCTTTATACTGTTGTTAGTTCTAAGGACGATCTTGTGATAATCCATTGTTAACAGACTCCGTTCTGTGGGTGATTGATCGCAAGAGATTCAAGTGATTGTGTGCAGGTTTTTATTGAAGATTTAAGAAAAATTGAAGACAAAGAAGATATTGAAGATCTGACTAGGGTTTATAATTTTTGGTGTGCACAATACTAGTTTTAGTAAAAGAGGATCCAATTAATAATCGGTTTATCCTTGTGGTAGATTGGATTGATTAATTGAGTAGATCGGCATCAACACAATTCTTTGGATTAAGAGTGTTGTTGGCTTAATCTTACACGATTACTTCGGTAATTGAACATAAGATAGATCTAAGGACCTGACGAAGGAGTTTATGTTAAGATAAACGGAAGAGCCTTTGTATGACTCATATCACTTGGTTGAATAGAGTTGGTACCAAACAAATTTGTTTTTCCTTTACTGTTTGGAATACGAACCAAAGGAATTGTTCCAAGTACGTGACTTATTTATAAGTTGGAGGCGTGGGAATACATACGGAATTTGGTGAACTATAGGTTTAGTTGCTTGGTCTCAACTATATGAAGTTAGGTGTAGTTTTGTGTAGCGGCTTAATCTTGAGAGTATTCAATTATGGACAAGGTCCCGGAGTTTTATGCATTTTCGGTTTCCTCGTTAAAAAAATCTTGCCGTGTCATTTACTTTATATTTCCGCATTATAATTGTTTTATTATAATTAAAGTAAGGATTATTTAGTTTTTGGCACTTACATTTTGACCAACATTAATGTTTGGTTTAACATTTGTCCAATTTAGGATTTGGTATCTGGAAATGACGTTGACTATCTTTGACAGTGTTTGATAAGACTTCAGTTAAATTTGTAATATAAATAATGCAGAATTTACAGATATATCCCTGAAGTGGGACTAGGATCCAATGGCTCTGATGAAACCATATTTAGCCGACGTACGAGATCAGATACCCATTAAACATTTAACCCTTATGCTTCTTCCTCCTCATATCTGAACAGAAACTAAAAATAAAATTTCGATTACATTTGTTCAATCCCGACGGACCAGATGCTGCTAACAAAAACTTAAGATCACCTCTGCCAACAAAGCAATCAAGAGCTACGAACATGAGTTTCAAAGGATCACCTCTATAAATGGATCAATTAGGAGCTAAAAAAAACTAATTGTTCGATCCCCTTTGTTCCCCTTTGGTGATCCTCTTAAGATCACCAATTATATTTTCTTCATCTACGCTTTCAATTCATCATCACAATTATCATTATCCACAATCATTACCGAGAAGTGAATGAAGATGGAAGCCAGCACTGCACGGAATGATATCCAAGGTTGCTGATCCAGTTCAACTCCTAGCCATGATTTTATCATAAAAGTAGTGGAGGTGCAGATGATGATTGGATAGCTAATGAAATTGAATTGGAAGATACCTTGGGATTTTATTGATTCTCTCGAATCTATAATGGGTTCTGTCTAAAATTGATGCTGACAGAGATTGCAAAAGTATAAGTCTTGATTTCTAGTCTACATATAGCTAAGTCTCGGACTTGGATAATAAGTGTAGTTGAGATCTATACTCCACGATGTTCATCATGCAAAGACGAAGAACTACTCAGGGAACTGGTGGAACTTCATTGACAAAAAGGTATGTGAAGACTTGAACTTATCTATCACTCAAAAGTTTATCTATTCTATCTCCTATCTTGAAACAAAAGTCGTATTTTTATATAGACTTCGATTATACACATTTGCCATTTCGAGTTGAGTTTATCTTGCTATCTATTTCTCTAAATATGTGTTGTTAAGCTTTCACTTTGGCCAAGTTCAACTTTACTCGTGACGAAAGTCATGTTGATTATTTCAATAACTTGAAAATCGCTTTGATGAAAAATATCTTGTGAATAACAACTATATAACATCCTCTAAGAAAGTTTCAATGATTGAAATGAGAGTTTAGAACATGTAACCATCTTTGGATATAAGCATAGTGTTTTTTCACATTTGTGTAAAAGTCCAAAACCGGGAACCCAAAGTATGCGTACATGTATGCGTACTGGCGGAAAGTTCACGTCCGTGAATTTCTGCTGGAGTTTGGAAGTGAAAAAAAACTCAATCTGGTTACTTTAGTACGCGTACCCGTTTGCATACTTAGGTAGGCTACTTTCTAAAATCGGTTTGTTCAAGAACTAAAATATTTATATATTAAGGAATGCAATCTTTGCAAACCGTGGCTATAATGTTCATGAATAGATTCGAGTGAATCAAAACCTATTTTGCTTCGATTGTATATTGTATACTTCTATGAGATCTAAGCAATTGAACAACTATCTAACTAGTTCATTTGAGTCATTTGAACTAGTTATGGTGAAGATGAATAAGGTTGATATGAAAGTGCTCATATGGATAACCATTGGTTAATTATTATTGAACCAACTAGGTGTACACATTTAGGTACGGTTACTCAAACCTAAATGAAGTTACATTTCATTTGTGCATAACAGTCTAAGTTCGATCTAACAGTTGAAAGATATTAGCTTGAATCTAATCAGGTTTTCATCTAACGGTGAATATTGAATTCTTTGTTACCAAGATAACTTAGATTGCAAACCCTGATTTTGGAGACTATATAAAGGAGAACTCTAGAAACTGGGAAATCTAATCCCCACACCTTCTGTGTGATACTAGTTGTGTAAACTTGAGTAGATTTTCCTTTAACCTTAGGTTTCTCTTAAAACCCTGCAGGTTGACGACTTCATTGGGATTGTGAAGCCAGACCCAACTATTTTCTCTACAGTTGTGTGATCTGATCTTTCTGTTTCTATCGTGATTGAGTACAATCGTAAGATTGGCTTGAGATTTATATCTCTGACAGGCAAGATAGAAAAGTAGTCACAAACACCTTCGTCTCATTGTTTGTAATTCCACAATATCTTGTTTCGCTAGTCGATTAATAATATTGTGAGGTGATTGATATTTTTAGGCTGTTCTTCGGGAATATAAGTCTGGTATATCAATTGGTTCATGTGCACCTTGATTTATCAAAAGACAGAACAAAACTCGTAGGTATTTATGTGGGAGACATATTTATCTATTCCTATAGACTTTTCTGTGTGAGACAGATTTATTTATTAAAGTCTTCGACTTTGGGTCGTAGCAACTCTTAGTTGTGGGTAAGATCAACTAAGGGAATAAAATGCGTAGTATCCTGCTGGGATCAGAGACGTAAAGAGCGCAACTGTACCTTGGATCAGTGTGAGATTTATTGGGGTTCAACTACAGTCCAGACTGAAGTTTGTTTGTAGTAGGCTAGTGCCTGTGGCGGCTTAATACAGTGTGTGTTCAATCTGGAATAGGTCCCGGGGTTTTTCTACATTTGCGGTTTCCTCGTTAACAAAACTTTTGGTGTCTGTGTTATTTCTTTTCCGCATTATATTTCGTTATATAATTGAAATATCACAGGTTGTGCGTTGTATCGATCAATTGGTAAATCCAACCTTTGGTTGTTGATTTAAATTGATAGATCCTTGAACATTGGTCTTTGGTACCGTTCAAATGATTTCTCTTGAATTTAATCAGGCTCGCAAATTCGTATTTGTTTGATTGCATATTGAATCGATAAATTGAGATATAACTCTTTGATATACTTTTTTTAAGATTGAGTCTGACTGTCTAGTTGATTCTCTTGAAAGTATATTGGAGTTAGTGCATACAGATTACTAAGCGAAATATTGGGTGTGGTTGTTAGACCCCCGCTTTTTCACCGGTCTTATACTCTCGAAGAGCATCCTAGAAATATCACTCACCTCACAATAACTTAACTATATGGTAATAGAAGAAGTTACCGTGAAATCACAAATTCTGAGACGAAGAATTTTGTGACTACTTTTTATATCTTACCTATCGGAGATAAATCTCGAGCAAATCTTAGAGAAGATAGTACTCAATACGATAGAACGAGTAAGATCAAAATACGCAACTACATAGAAAATAGTAAATAGTTGAATCTGGCTTCACGAATCCCAAACGAAATCTTCATGTCGTTAACCTAATAGGGTTTTGTAAAAACCTAGGTTAAAGGAGAATCGACTCTAGTTTGAACTAGGACACAGGAAAGTGTCGGGATTAGGTTTTCCAGTTGCTAGTGTTCTCCCTTATATAGTCTTTAAAATCAGGGTTTTCGTACAATCAAAGCTAAGATAGCTTAGTAACAAAGCATTCAATATTCACCGTTAGATGAACTCCTGATTTAAGATTCAAGCTAAGTCTGCTTTAAAATAAAGCAATCAGTCTCCATCGTTAGATGGTCTTAGCTTGTTACACACAAATGAAATATGCCTTCATTTAGATATGGGTAACTGTACGTAAACGTGTATATTGAGTTGGCTTAATAACAGTTAACCGAAGTTAGCCATATGAACACTTTTGTCTTAACCACATTCATCTAACATTTCTAGATCAAATACGATGATCAATCAATCATGAAATATAATCAAATGAATCTAATTGTGTTTCAATTATATTTGTTCAATTGTTCACTATCTCATAGAAATATATATGAACCAATTGAAACAATATCGGTTTGATTCGTAATTATACAAAGTACGTATACAAGAATCGATTCATGAACATTAAGCCTAGATTTGCAAAGATTGGATTCCTTAATTCATAAATATTTAGTTCATGAGTATGAGAATCATAATTAACCGATTTTAGAACTTAAACCACTGTGTTCGCAAACCAGGTATGCAAACAACAGCTTCGGACCTTGGTCTTGTCCATCCGTTCGCTAACAAGGTATGCAAACAGCTGTCCCAGACCCTACTCAGGTAACCGTCCGCATACTAGGTACGCAAATAAGGTTCCCGGACCTTTACAGGTAAAACCTTTCACATACTAGGTACGCAAACAAGGTTACCAGACCTGAATCATAACAATACATTCCGAACACTAGGTATGCACACCGTTTTGTATCTCTAAACTCCCATTTCAATCATTGAAACATCCTTAGAAGACGACAATAATTGTCTCACACAAACTATTAGCTTCAAGTAATTTTCAAGTGATCGAATGATCAATATGAAACTTCCCAAGTCGACATCAAATGGTTGTCTCACACAAATCATATAAAATGTTTCAAGGCAATTTCATGTTTTGACTAAATATTTAGTTTCCAATAAATAAATTGTTTCCAACTAAACTCTGCAAGAATAATGATGAACATAGCTAAATCAAAAAGCTTCCAACACATATTTCGAGAAATAGATAACTGAGATAAACTCAGATCGAAATATCAAATGTGTATAATATAAAAGTCTATATATACATACGACTTAGTCTCATTAGAAGATAGAATAGAATAGACTTCTGAGTGACATATAAGTTTTAGTGTCCACATACCTTTTGTTGATGAAGTTCCTCCAAGCTCTCCTCAGTAGATCTTCGTCTTCAATCGATGAACGCCATGAAGTCTAAAGCTCAACTACACATTCTATCCTAATCCGAGACATAGCTATAAGTAGACTAGAAATCAAGATTACAGTTTTGATCAATTAAACTTTAAAAACAAGCTTGAGATAGCAACGCTTGCGAGTTCGGTCGAGCAGTGCTCTAACAATCTCCCTATTTATCAATTTTATTGACAAACCTATAAATACATATGGATTACAAAATAAATAAACTTTCTAGCTTCTCATCCATCATGCTTGATTTTCTTGGCTCTTCAACATTCCTTGAATTCTTTGCTACTCCAAGTACTCCGGTGATTC
This sequence comes from Papaver somniferum, assembly GCF_003573695.1. Lineage (NCBI taxonomy): Eukaryota > Viridiplantae > Streptophyta > Magnoliopsida > Ranunculales > Papaveraceae > Papaver > Papaver somniferum. Next base: position 52,061,965 of record NC_039363.1, read on the forward strand.
TGAACATTTTCAACTCAGCATCATTGTTGTTGAAGATCTATAGCCATAACAATAAGAAAACAGATGTTCTCAATCATTGTTATACAATGTCATAGTAGTATTACACAATAACAAAGTCCAATTGCATCACAACTTTGACAACAATAATATGGTGATATGTATCACTCCCCCTTAGTAAATACTTCATCTGACAAAGAAAACCACTCCCCCGTACATAGTGATCCGTAAACCAATATAAATTGGCAAAGGTACGAAAACTATGGGATCATAATGAAATTTTCAAAGAGATAATTCATGACCAAAATAGAACATATCAAGTTGTTTCGACGATTTCACATAGTCAAAACTTAGTGTATTCATCAAGGAGTTTATTAAGATACAAGATAACTCCTAAAAAATTCCACATTCGCACTCCCCACAAAGATATGGAAATTAAGCACAATTTCAATTAAGAACTCTCCTCCATGATATGTCATTCCCGAAAGAACGACATTAACGACCTTACTTTCACAAGAAAAGAAGGATTTATTTGGAAATTAACAAACCACATGGATTTGTATCCGGTTGTTGATGGTGGATATTCAACAAGGGATAAAATCGTAAAATCATGATGAAAAACCGGGGGTCTAACAACACCACCCAATATTTCGCTTAGCAATCTGTATGGACTAACTCTGAAATACTTTCTAGAGAATCAACTAGACAGTCAGACTCAATCTAGTTAAAAGTATCTCAAGGAATTAATATCTCTCTCTTGTTTTGATTTACTAGAGCTAATAGAAATCAGCGAGTCTTTAATCAAACACAAGGAATAACTTGGATGGTACCAAAGACCAATATCCAAGGATGAATCAATGACAATCAACAACCAAAGGTTGGAATACTCTAATTGATGATCTAACCCACAACCTGTATTATTTCAATTATAAAGATAAAACAATATAATGCGGAAATAGAAATAACACAGACACCGGAAACTTTGTTAATGAGGAAACCACAAATGCAGAAAAACCTCGGGACCTAGTCCAGATTGAACACACACTGTATTAAGCCGCTACAGAGACTAGCCTACTCTAAGCTAACTTCGGACTGGACTGTAGTTGAACCCCAATAAGTCTCCCACTGATCCAAGGTACAATTGCACTCCCTACGCCTCTGATCCCAGTAGGATACTACACACTTGATTCCCTTAGCTGATCTCACCCCACAACTAAGAGTTGTTACGACCCAAAATCGCAGGGTTTGACAATAAACAAATCTGTCTCACACAGACAAGTCTATCAAAGGATCAATCTGTCTCCCACAGATAAACACTAAAGGTTTTGTTCCGTCTTTTGATAATAATCAAGGTGAACATGAACCAATTGATAATCCGGTCTTATATTCCCAAAGAAAAGCCTAGATAAATCAATCACCTCACAACAATCTTAATCGTATGGTAGCGAAACAAGATGTTGCAGAATCACAAACAATGAGACGAAGATGTTTGTGATTACTTTTTATATATTGCCTATCGGAGATATCAATATCAAGCAAATCAATCTGATTGTACTCGTACGATAGAAGATGCAAGATCAGATCATACAACTACGATAAAAGTGGTATCGGTCTGGCTTCACAATCCCAATGAAGTCTTTAAGTCGTTAACCTGGTTTTAGAAGAAGAAAACCAAAGGTTAAAGGAGAACCGACTCTAGAACGCAAACTAGTATCACACGTAAGGTGTGGGGATTAGTTTTGCAGAGTTGTTAGATGTCCCCTTATATAGTCTTTCAAATCGGGGTTTCGCCTTGGTTACAAAGCAAACAATATCCACCGTTAGATGAAAACCTGATTTAGATTCAAGCTAATATTTCTCAACCGTTAGATCGAAAATTTAGCTTGTTATACACAAATGAAATGCACGCTTCTAGGTTTGTTATTCGTACCCAAACGTGTATATTGTTGGTTCAACAATAGTTAACAAAAAGGTTAGCCATATGAGCATTTTTATACCAACCATATTCTTCTTCACCATAACTAGTTCAAATGACTCAAATGAACTAGTTAGAGAGTTGTTCAATTGCAAGGAAATCTTATGTAATACACAAGACACAATTGAAGCAAAGATGATTTGATTCACTCGAATCGGTTCATGAACTTTATATCCACGGTTTGCAAATTGTATTCCTTAGTCTTTATAAGTTTAAGTTCAGAAATCATCTTCATATATATAACCTTCTTAAGTTCGCACACTAAATTAGCGGACTTAAGCAACCGGACAGAGTTTACAAACTCCAACAGAAAATCTCGGCAAAGACTTTCCGCCGGTTCGCGGACTGGGTTCGCAGACTGGTACTCACGCAACTAGTTTGTCAACTCCAGTAGAATTTCTCGGGATGAGAAGTTCGGCAGTTCGCGGACTTGGCAACGAGTCATTCTTCCGGTTTCTCTTGATCAACAAAGTTCGCAAACTTTGGTTCAAGGGATAAGACTTACGCACATATGTGTTTCCACAACAATACTTATGTCCATCATTGGTTATGTAATCTAAACTCTCATTTCAATCATTGAAATATTCTTAAAGGACGTTATATAGTTGTTACACCATTTCTCGTCAAAGCAATTTTCAAAGTGATTGAAACATATCATGACTTTCGTCACTAGGTAAAGATAAACATGGTCGAAGCGAAACGCTTACCAACACATATTTTGAGATATAGATAGGCGAGGTATACTCGGCTCGAAATACCAAATGTATATAATCTAAGTCTATATTAATAGCACACGACTTTTTGTCTCAAGAAGTAGGATATAGGGTAGATATACTTTTGAGTGATAGATAAGTTCAAGTCTTCACATACCTTTTTGTTGAGAAGTTCCACCAGTTCCTTGAGTAGTTCTTCTTCTTGTATGATGAATCTCCATGAAGTCCTTGAGCTCAACTACACTTTCTATCCTAGTCCGAGACTTAGCTATAATAGAATAGAAGTCAAGACTTATAGTTTTGATCACTAATATTGACAAACATGCTTGAGATAGCAACGCATGCGAGTTCGACTGAGCAATGCTCTAACAATCTCCCCCTTTGTCAATTTTAGTGACAAAACTATCAATACATATGGAATACAAAAAAGATAAAGAAACTTTAGTAGCTCCTATTCCACATGTCTAATCTTCAACATTCCTCGAAATCTTCGTCACTTCCAAGTACTCCAATGATCCCAAAGGTTGTAAGTTTAACATCACCGTTGTTGAAGATCCATAGCTATAACAATGAGAAGCATCTGTCTCGATCATTATTATACAGTGTCATAGTATTATTACACAGTGTCAAAGTCCAATTGTATCACAACTTCAACAATAATACTATGGTGATATGTATCACTCCCTCTTAGTCAATACTCCATCTCACATGGAAACCACTCCCCCTTACACAATGATCCGTAAACCATATGTACTCGTAGTGTGAACTACATATTAATTCTCCCCATTTTTTTCAATAAAATTGGCAAAGTTACAAGAACGGGATCATATGAAATTTCCGTAAGAGACATTTCATGACTAAAAGAAAAAAATACATACCATCTAATTTAGATGAAATCATATAGCCGAAGCTAATATCATTCATCAAGGAGTTTAAAGATACAAGATAACCCCTCTAAAATTCCAAAGCCGCACACCTCTCAAGATATGACCATTAAGCACAATTTCAAAAGAACTCTCCCTCATTTGATGTCATTCCCAAGGGAACAACAAGAGCGACCTTAATTTCAAGAGAAAATAAGGATTTTTATTGGACACCAAAACCATAAGAATGATTTTTATATCCAAAAACTCAATCAAATTAATCATAAGTAAACCCATGATTAATTTAATCGGAATATGCAATCAAATTAAACAAAGTGATCAACTTAATTGATTATGCTCGACAAAACAGAACTTACGGAGCATTCGACTAACATAATCATTAAAAAATGTTTAGGATGGTCGTTCATATACTCAACATAAGAGGAATATTACGGAGTATGAAAATACTCAACTAGAATAATTACAAGAGAACACATAATTAAACTAATTGGAATACACAACCAAACTAATTTCAAAATTAATCAATTTAATTGTCATTTGTTTTGCTCGACATAAAAGGACTTATGGACCAATAACTAAATAACCAAACAAGATGATTAATTTATTTCAAAAATGCTCAACGTAAAGTACCTTACGGAACAACCAACAAAGCTAATCAAAAGTTAATCAACTTGGTTGTATCGTGCTCAACATAAGACACATTACGGAGCCTCACAGTATTACATAAAATATGGATCAGTGAAGATCAATACTGTGGAATACACAAGGATTCATTCTATCTTCCATCACTATTTTCATAACGATATTTAATAGGCATAATCCTTGAACACAAAAGATTTTAACCTATCTTCCATCAAATAATTGACAATATAGGCTTAACTTTTGTATATGTCAAAAGTCTATTCATCCTTGAATCAATACATGAATACCGATCATGAACGACTTTACTTTTGACAAAATATGGGATAACATAGTTCACGGACATAAACACCAACATCCCATAAAAAATTGCAATATATCAAATCATAAAGATTAATACTGCAAAAACATCATCCTCCAAATATTTTTTATAATTTAATACCAATAAAGCCAAAAAGAACAAGAAGATGAAAATAATAGTTATGTGTAGTCACAATCATTGTTATTCCAAGCACTAGTTATTCTTCCAACTAAACCAAAAAGAAGACTTACTAGGCAACTAATAAAACTCAGTTTTCCTTGATGATTTTATACCTCTTGAATGGTCCATCGAAATAGGAGTCACTGATATCCTTGATTTTGTTGACCGTAGAGCACCTTGTTCATGAGTCAGAACGTCAGTTTTTAGATCAACAATGCGAACAAAGTGTCGAGCCTTAGCGTAGTCAACAATAACTTTCTTCTGTTTCCTGATCAAGATGTTCTGAGTACCAAGGATTTTTGCATGTCCATCAATAAGATGGTTTGAAAAAGCGGGGGTCTAACAACACCACCCAATATTTCGCTTAGCAATCTGTATGAAGAAACTCGAATATACTTTTAATAGAATCAACAAGACTCAATCAATTAAAAGTACATCAACGAGTTTATATCTCTCTCTCTCTTGATTTGATTTCCTCAAACAGAAACTGCGAGTACTAATCAATTACAAGGAATAACTTGGATGGTACCAAAGACCAATATACAAGTCTCAATCAATATCAATCAACAACCGTTAGGTCGGATTCTCCAATTGATTAAACTAACGCACAACCTGTATTATTTCAATTATAAAGATAAAACAATATAATGCGGAAACTGAAATAACACAGACACCAGAAATTTTATTAACGAGGAAACCGCAAATGCAGAAAAACCCCGGGACCTAGTCCAGATTGAACACACACTGTATTAAGCCGCTACAGACACTAGCCTACTCAAAGCTAACTTCGGACTGGACTGTAGCTGAACCCCAATCAGTATCTCACTGATCCAAGGTACAGTTGTACTCCCTATGCCTATGATCCCAGCAGGATACGACGCACTTGATTCCCTTAGCTGATCTCACCCACAACTAAGAGTTGCCACAACCCAAAATCGCAGACTTTGACAATAAACAAATATGTCTCACACAGACAAGTCTATCAAAGGATCAATCTGTCTCCCACAGAAAAACCCTAAATTTTTTGTTCCGTCTTTTGATAATAATCAAGGTGAACAGGAATCAATTGATAATCCGGTCTTATATTCCCGAAGAACATCCTAGATAAATCAATCACCTCACAACAATCTTAATCGTATGGTAGCGAACCAAGATGTTGCGGAATCACAAAAAATGAGACGAAGATGTTTGCGATTACTTTTTATATCTTGCCTATCGGAGATATTAATCTCAAGCTAATCAATCTGATTGTACTCGTATGATAGAAGATGCAAGATCAGATCACACAACTACGATAAAATTAGTATCGGTCTGGATTCACAATCCCAATGAAGTCTTTAAGTCGTTAACCTGGTTTTAGAAGAAGAAAACCAAAGAATAAAGGAGAAACGACTCTAGCACGCAAACTAGTATCACACGTGAGGTGTGGGGATTAGTTTTGCAGAGTTTCTAGATGTCCCCTTATATAGTCTTTCAAATCAAGGTTTCGCCTTGGTCACAAAGCAAACAATATCCACCGTTAGATGAAAACCTGATTTAGATTCAAGATAATATTTCTCAACCGTTAGATCGAAAACTTAGCTTGTTATATACAAATGAAATGCACGCTTCTAGGTTTGTTAACCGTACCCAAACGTGTACATTGTTGATTCAACAATAGTTAACCAAAAGGTTAGCCATATGAGCATTTCATATCAACCATATTCTTCTTCACCATAACTAGTTCAAATGACTCAAATGAACTAGTTAGAGAGTTGTTCAATTGCAAGAAAATCTTATGTACTACACAAGACACAATTGAAGCAAAGATGATTTGATTCACTCGAATCGGTTCATGAACTTTATAGTCACGGTTTGCAAATTGCATTCCTTAGTCTTTATAAGTTTAAGTTCAGAAATCATCTTCAGATATATAACCTTCTTAAGTTCGCAGACTAGGTTCGCGGACTTAAGCAACCGGGCAGAGTTTACAAACTCCAGCTGAAGGATAACTTTAGACTTAAATTCAAAACTAAATATAAAACTCACTAATAATTATAACAAACACTGAAAAATTTGGTATTAATATTAAAATAACACTGAGGCTAAGATTCCACTATTTTCCAAGTTTAAGGTGATTTAATCTAATCTTTGTATTCATGCAATTTTCTCGTTCAATTTGATTCTTACTATTGCAACAAGTGGATTTTCAAAATCAATAATTGTAAATACCAAGTATGAAGCATCAAAAGTCTTAAACTAAGCATACTCCATCAAAATGGATCATAATTACTCAAATAAAAATCATATTCGATATTAGTTCAAGGCAAATAATTATAATAAAATTGCAATAAATAAATAAAAGAGAATATACCACTTCTTGTTGGAAAAATAGCTTCCTCTAGTGCCTGAGCAATAGGGTTTAGCTCCTCATATTAACCATGTTCTCAAAATATGTTTTTATAGCTCAAAAGTGTACAAGGAGGTGAAAAAGTGATAACACAGCCGATTCGCAACAGTGTGAATGTGTTGCAGAATCTCTGTTACAAAGAGGAAACAGTAGCTAAAGACCTAATGCAATTACTGTTGATAAACGATAGATGGGTTCTGCTGTTGAATAACGATAGTGTTCTGCGACAGATACTTGTGCGTCAATGTTCTTCGTGTTCTTCCCCTTCAGCAGCAGCAGCAGAATAAGGTATTTTTCCTGCAACTCGATCTCTGGAGCTCTGTGGTGTTCTAAACTTCTCTGAAAGGCTTCGTACTTCTTTTTGTGACTCGCCCCAACACTTTTATACTTCACAGGACGATGAAATCCCGAGAAATCTTCAACTTCCCTCCACCAAAAGTCTCGGACTTTTGTTTCTCTTTTCTACACGTCTCTGGAACCCATCTGTTTACGCATCTCAGTTGTTTCTACTCTTCCAAACTCTCTCTAAGATATAGCCGAATCTCTGGGAAGATATTCTTTCCATTTACCAATCAATCCCACGAGCAAACTTGGCTAAAACTCCTCCAAACCAATGTAACAGAGACCCGAGAAACTCATGTCCCTGTTTTGAGTCATCTCGATGATTCAACCAAATTCGATCAAAACAAAATCCATTACCAACCCTGTTTGGTTAACTTGAGTCCATCCCAACAAAAATCCGAGATTGAATCTTGTGTAAACCCCTCCAAAATATGAACCCTAATTTTGTTCTCAACTGCCAAATATATGTCCCGCCAATTTTCTGTTCAAATAGGGAAGAACAGGGATGCCCCCTAACCAGAGTATGGGTGCCTTTAGCAGCTGCCTTAAGGGGTGTCCTGGGGGTGCCCCTTATCCAAACCGGGGGTCCGAATAGCAAGTGTCCTCCGGGTGCTTTCCGACAACTGTTCGAGCCAAATTTTTTTCAAAATGTTTATTGGCAAAAAATACCTACAAATAAATAAAACACCATATTAAGTACAAAAATGAGCCCTAACAATATATAGAATCGAGACAAATCGGACACAAAAATGTGTCTATCAAATACCCCCAAACCTATTATTTGCTAGTCCTCGAGCAAAAATAAAATAGAAATAAAATCCTAGCTCACTGTCGCAGGCATCTTCGATTGCATTTAGCGTATGCAATAAGCCTTTAAACCCCTAGGTGTCTCTAGTGGCGGAGTGTTGTCTCTGGAGGGCTTACCAGAGGTATACCCACAAAACCTTTATACTCCAGACCCTAGTTATCTACACAGAACCTTGGAAGGCACTAAAGAATCTCCTTGGTGGGCATACTTATTGACTACAGGAGGAAGTACCCTGATGCGAAATTCCAATTGATGTACACGAGTTCGCACTCAAGCATACTAAAATTCATATAAAGTGACAGAGCTCTACTCAGATAGTCGCATCCAAACTCAGAATCAAACAAATCACATGGATAGATTAAGAATATGGATATACAAAAACATAGATGGTTTTGATGTTGACTAAGGTGAACGGTGTTTCTCATATCTGTCTGAAGGCCACTGCCATAATGAACCTATCCTAATGGACTGAGATACCGGCCTGACTAATATCAACACACTGGCATATACAAGGGTACCAATGGTCGATAATCCTAACTCTAGGTCAACACAACTGGCATATACAAGGGTTCTAGTGGTCGAATTTATTGAATTTATTCCAGTTGGTCTGATGGTCTGGTCTCAATTTCTCTCTTTTTTTCTTTCTTTTTTTTTATGGCTATCTCAATCACTCTATTTCACCCTAGCAATGGTAACAACTTGAATCGTGAGCCCCACCTAATCACTTAGAGAAACATATTTTAAAAAGAAAATAAAATAAAAATAGAAGTGAAAAGGACTCAATGAGATATGGCGAAACTACCATGTTATTTCTAACACCTGAGCTCTGTGCTTTTATGAATAGACTCTTTAGATGTTTCCATCTAATCAGATTGGTCCCTCAACTCCTACAACCAAAATGCTTCCATCCACTTAGATTGGGTAGTGCCATCCTTAATAAGGATAAATTTCTAGGCTCTGGAGTTTATTTATTGCAACGAAAAGGTAACAAAAGGTCAAAAAGTTCTACCCCACCCCCAAACTTAAATATAACATTGTCCTCAATGTTTCTAATTAAAGAACAGTACCAAAAATATAAGTAACATGAGGAAATAGTAAAGAGAGAAGTCGGAAAGATAGTACCTGGGTGAAGTGTAACCAAAAACCTACAAAAATAATATACAACATACAAAATCGCCTCGATGGTCAATCAAGGTAAACAAAGTCCTCCATAGGGACCTCCTCAACATCACCTGTAGGAAAAGGCTCTCTAAAGGGCTTCAATCGCTGACCGTTAACCTTCGAAGAACTACTACCATCTGTTGTCTCAATCTCAACAGCGCCATGAGAAAAAACAGTACGGACCACAAAAGGACCGGTCCATCGAGAGCGTAACTTCCCGGGGAATAGATGCAACCGAGTTTCATATAGAAGAACTTTTTGACCTGGATAAAATGACTTTCGTAAAATATTCCTATCATGCACAAGTTTCATTTTGTTCTTATACTCCTTAGCACTATCGTATGCATCTCTACGAATCTCGTCCAACTCATTGAGCTGGAGCTTTCTTTGAGCTCCTGCCTTGTCAAGTGAAAAGTTTAAGTTCTTAATAGCCAAATAGGCTCGATGCTCTAACTCAAAAGGCAGGTGACATGCCTTGCCAAACACTAAATGATAAGGTGACATTCCAATGGGTGTCTTAAACGCAGTACGGTAACCCCATAAGGCATCAGTAAGCCTCGACGACCAGTCTTTCCTATTTGGATTAACTGTTTTCTCTAGAATACGTTTAATTTCCCTATTGGAGACCTCTACCTGACCACTAGTCTGTGGGTGATATGGGGTAGCTACTTTGTGGGTAATACAATATTGTTTCATTAAAAGTGAAAACGGTCTATTAAAAAGTGTGAACCTCCATCATTAATTATAGCTCGCGGCGTACCAAAACGTGTAAGTATATTCTCTTTCAAAAACTGGACTACGACCCTGTGGTCATTCGTTTTACACGGAACCGTCTCAACCCACTTAGACACATAGTCTACAACGACAAGTATGTAAAGATAACCAAACGAAATAGGAAATGGACCCATAAAATCAATGCCCCACACATCAAAGACCTCAATCACTAAAATAGGGTTCAAAGGCATCATATTTCTACGGGAAATGGTTCCTAACTTCTGGCAACGCTCACAAGAAACACAATGACTATGGGAATCTTTAAACAACGAAGGCCAGTAAAATCCAAACTACAAAATCTTAGCAGCAGTCTTCTTAGCACTAAAATGACCCCCACATGCATGTTCATGACAAAAGGAGATAATACTAGACTGGTCACTCTCAGATACACATCTCCTAATAATCTGGTCCAGATAATACTTAAACAGATAAGGATCGTCCCAAAAGAAATGCTTAACCTCGGCTAAAAACCTAGAACGATCTTGCTTACCCCAATGTTGAGGCATTCGACCAGTAACAAGATAATTCACTATATTTGCATACCAAGGTGATTGGGAAACAGAGAAAAATTGTACATAAGGAAAACTATCCCTTATAGGAAGGGAATTATTAGGGGAACTAACAACTAGCCTAGACGAGTGGTCTGCTACCACATTCTCTGCACCCTTTTTGTCTCTAATGTCTGGAAAAAATTCTTGTAACAAAAGGATCCATCTAATCAATCTAGGTTTGGTATCCTTCTTGGACAAAAGGTATTTCAAAGCAGCATGATCAATATAGATTACGATCTTAGAACCTAATAAATAGGATCTAAACTTATCCAAGGCAAACACGATGGCTAGCAATTCCTTCTCGGTAGTTGTATAGTTCATTTGGGCATCATTTAGAGTTTTGCTAGCATAGTAAATCACATGGAGTAATTTATTTTCTCGCTGACCTAGCACAACGCCTATAGCATAATCTGAAGCATCACACATAATTTCAAAGGGTATGTTCCAGTTAGGTGCCTGGACTATCGGGGCAGTAGTGAGTAAAGTTTTAAGCTTATCAAAAGCCTTTAAGCAAGCATCATCAAAGATAAACTTAACATCTTTTGCAAGCAAATTGCAAAGAGGTCTAGAAATCAAGATAAAATCCTTAATGAATCGACGGTAAAAACTTGCATGCCCTAAGAATGACCTAACATCTTTTACGGTTTTGGGACCTGTAGAGTCTTAATAAGGTCAATTTTGGCTTTGTCTACCTCTATACCCTTTGAAGAAACGATGTGCCCTAAGACAATTCCTGATTCAACCATGAAATGGCATTTTTCCCAATTAAGCACTAAATTCTTTTCCTTACACCTAGTCAACACTAATGTCAAATGATGCAAGCACTCATCAAAAGATGAACCAAACACTGAAAAATCATCCATAAAGACCTCAAAAAACCGTTATACCATATCAGAAAATATGCTCATCATACAACGATGAAAATTCGCAGGGGCATTACATAACCCGAAAGGCATGCGTCTATACACAAAGGTACCAAAGGGACAGGTAAAAGTGGTTTTCTCTTGGTCTTATGGGGCAATAACGATCTGATTATAACCGGAGTAGCCATCTAAGAAGAAATAGTGACTATGTCCAGCTAATCGCTCTAGCATTTGGTCAATAAAAGGAAGAGGAAAGTGATCCTTCCTTGTGACCTTGTTCAATTTCTTATAGTCAACACACATACGCCATCCTGTGGTGACTCGGGTTGGGATTAATTCATTATTATCATTCTGGACTACAGTGATACCTGATTTCTTGGGGACAACCTGAACAGGGATGACCCACTTACTGTATGAAATTGGGTAAATAATACCCGCATCTAACAACTTAAGCACCTCTTTTCGAACTACCTCTTTCATGTTAGGGTTCAGTCGACGTTGCATCTCTCTAGAAGGTTTGGAGTCTTCCTCTAAATGAATCTGATGCATACACACAGTAGGACTTATACCCTTAATGTCTGCTATAGTCCACCCTAAAGCTTCCTTATTGTCTTGAAGTACTTTTACTAGCCTACTTTCCTGATCACTATCCAAATCGGAAGCTACAATCACAGGTAAAGTCTCAGATGGGCCTAAAAACACATACTGTAGAGTATCGGGTAGTGGTTTAAGGTCCAACTTTGGGGGCTCTTCTAAAGAAGGAATTAGGGTAGTCTCAGAAACTGGTAACGGTTCGAACCTAGCTTTCCATCTACCAGTGTCTAACACAGGGGTAGAATCTAATAAAGCATTCACTTGTTCAATAGTGCTATCGTCATCAAAATCTAAACCAAAATGGGATAGAAAACTTTCTAATGGGTCTTCAAATAAAATGTTAGGTAATGACTTCTGAACTAAGGCTTCTATCATGTTCACCTCTTCAACACATGTGTCATCTAGCTCATAAGGTAGCTTACTGACATTAAAAATGTTCATCTCTATAGTCATATTACCAAAAGATAAATTCATCACACCATTTCGACAGTTAATGATCGCATTCGACGTAGCTAAAAACGGGCGACCTAAAATCACAGGTATCTGGTTCTCTGGGTCAGGGACAAGTTGAGTATCTAGGACCACGAAATCCACTGGATAGATAAACTTGTCGACCTCAATAAGGACATCCTCAATAACACCTCGAGGAATTTTAACAGACCTATCAGCTAACTTCAGTGTTATCTAAGTAGGTTTCATTTCACCAAGTCCTAGCTGTAAGTACACATAGTACGGAAGTAGGTTCACACTGGCTCCTAAGTCAAGTAAAGATTTTTCTACCCGGCGTTTACCTATTGTACAAGCAATGGTAGGGGAACCTGGGTCTTTGTACTTTGGAGTTGTAGTGTTTTGAATAATTGAACTTACGTGACTAGCTAAAAAGGCTTTCTTATGGACACTAAGTTTTCGCTTTCGCATACATATATCCTTAAGGAACTTGGCATAAGCAGGAATTTGCCTAATTGCATCTAATAAAAGAAGGTTTATGGTAACTTGCTTAAAAACCTCCAATATGTCATTAAAGTTCGATTCCTTCTTTGTTGGTACTAATAGCTGAGGAAATGGGGCTCTAGGCACAGAATCAGACCTCTTAGGAACTGAGTTGGCATCATCAGAAATTTTATCAGTTTCCTTAGCTAGTGGTCCTGAGGGATGAACTACAATATGTTCACTATCGGGCATGGTTACCCGATTGTCTACTATTCTACCACTCCTAAGGGTTCTAATAGCATTCAATTGATTCGATGGTTTTGTACCTACTTCATGAACTCCTCTAGGATTGGGATTAATCTGACTAGGGAACCTACCATTATCTCTCTCACTTAAGGTCTTAGCTATTTGGCCGACTTGAAGTACTAACTTAGCAAGGCTCTGAGCATTAGTTTGAAAATTCTGCTTGGTTTCCTGTTGAAAACTAACATGGCTCTGTGCTAACATTTCCTGAGTTTTTGCTAACATCTTAATAAATTCCTCTAAGCTAGTCGTTTTATTTTCTGGCCTGATGTATTCCTAGTGTAGCCAAAACCTGAGGGAGCATTAGAATTATTAGACTGACCCTGACTCTGGCCCTTAGACCATAAAAATTTCATATGGTTCCTCCAACCAGGATTATAGGTTTCTGAATATGGGTCAAACTTCTTACGATTATCAAACCTAGTGTTATTATATAGAGCATTGGCTTGCTCTTCATTATTCTGGCCTTCCCGAAAAGGCTCCAATCTACCACTAGTGTTACCCACTTCTAAAGCTTCTAACCTTTTCGCTATAGCAGCAATTTTGGCATCTGATTCATAGCGTCCTTCTACCCTATTAACGTTTCCTTTGTGAAGAATTGTTTTCTGGGGTCCCTTACTACTTTCCCATTGTTGGGTCTTTTCGGTGACTTCATGCAAATATGTCATCGTGTCATCAACTGTTTGGTTCTCAAATCCACCAGTACACATAGATTCTACTGTGGTTGTGGTGGGATAATCTAAACCCTCATAAAGGATCTGAACTAACCTAACCTTCTCTAAACCATGATGAGGACATTGGGCTAATAAATCATTGACCCTTTCCAAATAACTATACAAAGTTTCTCCCTCCTGTTGAGAAAACGTACAGATTTGCGTCCTAATATACGATGTTTTGTTCCTAGGGAAAAACTTGTTCAAAAAGGAAGATGTAAGTTGTTCATACGTTTCGATTGACCCGGAAGCCAAACTATATAGCCACGATTTAGCTTTATCTTTCAGGGAAAACGGGAATAACCTAAGTTTCAAAGCATCATCATCTAGGTTTCTAATCCTGAGGGTATCACAAATTTCCTCAAAGTCCCTAACATGGAAATAAGGGTTTTCATTTTCTTTCCCTAAAAAGATTGGGAGCAGCTGTAAGGTCCCAGTTTTAAGTTCATAAGTTGCTTCCGTCTCAGCTAACCTGATACATGAGGGGCGAGTAGTCCTAGTTGGATTCAACAAAGCTTTCAAAGTTGCCATTTCTGGCGCTATCGGAGCAACAGGGATTCTCTCCTCAGTCAAAGGACGTTCAAAAACAGACTCTTCAAAAGTCGGACTCTCTAGATTAAGGTAATCGAGACGCTTCGAACTACTAGGTTTCTCTTTAACAAATCTACCTAGTGCGTCTCTTTTACGTTCAGGCATACAATAGAATTTTCTAAATTGGAAGGGTAAGCAAACACATATCAAGGCCGACTCAACCAAATCAAACCTATTGATTTCTAGCAAACAAAAAGCATGATGGCTCCACTTAGATTGTTTCTAGACCAGCTTATAATCCTTCAAACGGGAATTCGTTTCAATTTAATCAAACCCCTCTGGAATCAATCCGAGTTAAAGTAAGTTGAATAGAGGTGAGGGAAGATCGGTGAAGCTTTGATACCCAAGGCCTCACCGGTATTACAAGGCGGCGCAGTCACGCATTCAACTTACAGAAACTGTCAAGAACTTCGAAGTATGCTTAAAAAAGTAACAAATATTTTTCGAACGACTTTCCTGTTAAGCTCGTTACCCTATCGGTCTCGTTCTAGTCAAAATTTTAGGCTTAGGTTCGCGTAGGTTACGTGTTCCTAAAGCGGGCAAGAAGATAACGATGATGTAATCCGAACCCTTATCTTGTATGGCCAGGGCTTGCCCTTTATTAGAAAAATAAATGTCCGTATTCAGTCCTCAACATATATGCATACGAAGGAGTCCAGTAACTCGCTGACAGGGGATTCGCGAGTGTTTAGAATCTTACCTCCCGTTCCAGACGGGGGATGAATCGGTTGTAGTCGACTCGGGCCACTGACTCCGATGTCAAGTGTGCGAACCCAAGGTGCAGAGACAATATCGTAATTGTCCTCCTTCTCTGCAAACAGTTTATATTTAAAGTACCCTTCCGTGGGGTAATAAAAAAAATAATGTCCCAAAGTCCAAAAAGAAAAGAAAAATTACAAAAATAATAAACCCTAATACAATTATTATTTTTTTTCTAAAAGAAAATAAACAAACCCTAAAATAAAATTATCTAAAATAAAATTGTCTTATTTTCTGTTCTTTTTGCTTTAACCTTTAGCTCCAAGTCTTTATGAAATCACCAAACTCTTTGGCTCACTTTTCTTTATGATCTAGAACCTGTAGACACAAGATAAATACCCAAAAACATAAAAAAGAACAAAAATAATAAATAAATAAAATAAAACTAAAACCCTAAAAACAAGTCCGCGTCGGCGGCGCCAAAAATTGATGTGATTTGTAGATAGTGGTAAAAAGTGATTCGATTCTCGAACTTGTGAAGGATAACTTTAAACTTAAATTCAAAACTAAATAGAAAGCTCACTAATAATTATAACAAACACTGACAAAGTTGGTATCAATATTAAAAGAACACTGAGGCTAAGATTCCACTATTTTCCAAGTTTAAGGTGATTTAATCGAATCTTTGTATTCATGCAATTTTCTCGTTCAATTTGATTCTTACTATTGCAACAAGTATATTTTAAAAATCAATAATTGTAAATACCAAGTATGAAACATCAAAAGTCTTAAACTAAGCATACTCCATCAAAATATATCACAATTACTCAAATAAAAATCATATTCGATATTAGTTCAAGGAAAATAGTCATAATAAAATTGCAATAAATAGATAAAAGAGAATATACCACTTCTTGTTGGAAAAATAACTTCCTCTAGTGCCTCAGCAATGGGGTTTATCTCCTCATATTAACCATGTTCTCAAAATATGTTTTTATAGCTCAAAAGTGTACAAGGAGGTGAAAAAGTGATAACACAGCCGATTCGCAACAGTGTGAAGGTGTTGCAGAATCTCTGTTACAAAGAAGAAACAGTAGCTAAAGACCTAATGCAATTACTGTTGATAAACGATAGATGGGTTCTGCTGTTGAATAACGATAGTGTTCTGCATCTACGTCAATGTTCTTCGTGTTCTTCCTCTTCAGTAGCAGCAGCAGAATAAGGTATTTTTCCTGCAACTCGATCTCTGGAGCTCTGTGGTGTTCTAAACTTCTATGAAAGGCTTCGTACTTCTTTTTGTGACTCGTCCCAGCACTTTATACTTCACAGGACGATTAAATCCCGAGAAATCTTCCACTTCCCTCCACCAAAAGTCTCGGACTTTTGTTTCTCTTTTCTACACGTCTCTGGAACCCATCTGTTTACGCATCTCAGTTGTTTATACTCTCCCAAACTCTCTCTAAGATATAGTCGAATCTCTGGGAAGATATTCTTTCCATTTACCAATCAATCCCACGAGCAAACTTGGCTAAAACTCCTCCAAACCAATGTAACAGAGACCCGAGAAACTCATGTCCCTGTTTTGAGTCATCTCGATGATTCAACCAAATTCGATCAAAAAAAAATCCATTACCAACCCTGTTTGGTTAACTTGAGTCCATCCCAACACAAATCCGAGATTGAATCTCGCGTAAACCCCTTCAAAATATGAACCCTAATTTTGTTCTCAACTGCCAAATATTTCCCGCCAATTTTCTGTTCAAATAGGGAAGAACGGAGATGCCCCCTAACCAGAGTAGGGGTTCCTTCAGCAGCCGCCTTAAGGGGTGTCCTGGGGGTGCCCCTTATCCAAACCGGAGGTACGAATAGCAAGTGTCCTCCGGGTGCTTTCCGACAACTTTTCGAGCCAATTTTTTTTCAAAAATGTTTATTGGCCAAAAATACCTACAAATAAATAAAACACCATAATAAGTACAAAAATGAGCACTAACAATATATAGAATCGAAACAAATCGGACACAAAAATGTGTTTATCACTAGTCCAGATTAAACACACACTGTATTAAGCCGCTACAGAAAATAGCCTACTCCAATCTAACTTCGGACTGGACTGTAGTTGAACCCCAATCAGTCTCCCACTTATCCAAGGTACAATTGCACTCCCTACGCCTATGATCCCAGCAGGATACTGCACACTTGATTCCCTTAGCTGATCTCACCAACAACTAAGCGTTGCTACGACCCAAAACGCAGGCTTTGACAATAAACAAATCTCTCTCACACAGACAAGTCTATCAAAGGATAAATCTGTCTCCCACAGATAAACCCTAAAGGTTTTGTTCCGCCTTTTGATAATAATCAAGGTGAACAGGAACCAATTGATAATCCGGTCTTATATTCCCGAAGAACAGCCTAGATAAATCAATCGCCTCACAACAATCTTAATCGTATGGTAGCGAAACAAGATGTTACGGGATCACAAACAATGAGACGAAGATGTTTGTGATTACTTTTTATATCTTTCCTATCAGAGATATCAATCTCAAGCCAATCAATCTGATTGTTCTCGTACGATAGAAGATGCAAGATCAGATCACACAACTACGATAAAATTAGTATCGGTCTGGCTTCACAATCCCAATGAAGTCTTTAGTATCGGTCTGGCTTCCAATGGGTGTCTTAAACGCAGTACGGTAACCCCATAAGGCATCAGTAAGCCTCGACGACCAGTCTTTCCTATTTGGATTAACTGTTTTCTCTAGAATACGTTTAATTTCCCTATTGGAGACCTCTACCTGACCACTAGTCTGTGGGTGATATGGGGTAGCTACTTTGTGGGTAATACAATATTGTTTCATTAAAAGTGAAAACGGTCTATTAAAAAGTGTGAACCTCCATCATTAATTATAGCTCGCGGCGTACCAAAACGTGTAAGTATATTCTCTTTCAAAAACTGGACTACGACCCTGTGGTCATTCGTTTTACACGGAACCGTCTCAACCCACTTAGACACATAGTCTACAACGACAAGTATGTAAAGATAACCAAACGAAATAGGAAATGGACCCATAAAATCAATGCCCCACACATCAAAGACCTCAATCACTAAAATAGGGTTCAAAGGCATCATATTTCTACGGGAAATGGTTCCTAACTTCTGGCAACGCTCACAAGAAACACAATGACTATGGGAATCTTTAAACAACGAAGGCCAGTAAAATCCAAACTACAAAATCTTAGCAGCAGTCTTCTTAGCACTAAAATGACCCCCACATGCATGTTCATGACAAAAGGAGATAATACTAGACTGGTCACTCTCAGATACACATCTCCTAATAATCTGGTCCAGATAATACTTAAACAGATAAGGATCGTCCCAAAAGAAATGCTTAACCTCGGCTAAAAACCTAGAACGATCTTGCTTACCCCAATGTTGAGGCATTCGACCAGTAACAAGATAATTCACTATATTTGCATACCAAGGTGATTGGGAAACAGAGAAAAATTGTACATAAGGAAAACTATCCCTTATAGGAAGGGAATTATTAGGGGAACTAACAACTAGCCTAGACGAGTGGTCTGCTACCACATTCTCTGCACCCTTTTTGTCTCTAATGTCTGGAAAAAATTCTTGTAACAAAAGGATCCATCTAATCAATCTAGGTTTGGTATCCTTCTTGGACAAAAGGTATTTCAAAGCAGCATGATCAATATAGATTACGATCTTAGAACCTAATAAATAGGATCTAAACTTATCCAAGGCAAACACGATGGCTAGCAATTCCTTCTCGGTAGTTGTATAGTTCATTTGGGCATCATTTAGAGTTTTGCTAGCATAGTAAATCACATGGAGTAATTTATTTTCTCGCTGACCTAGCACAACGCCTATAGCATAATCTGAAGCATCACACATAATTTCAAAGGGTATGTTCCAGTTAGGTGCCTGGACTATCGGGGCAGTAGTGAGTAAAGTTTTAAGCTTATCAAAAGCCTTTAAGCAAGCATCATCAAAGATAAACTTAACATCTTTTGCAAGCAAATTGCAAAGAGGTCTAGAAATCAAGATAAAATCCTTAATGAATCGACGGTAAAAACTTGCATGCCCTAAGAATGACCTAACATCTTTTACGGTTTTGGGACCTGTAGAGTCTTAATAAGGTCAATTTTGGCTTTGTCTACCTCTATACCCTTTGAAGAAACGATGTGCCCTAAGACAATTCCTGATTCAACCATGAAATGGCATTTTTCCCAATTAAGCACTAAATTCTTTTCCTTACACCTAGTCAACACTAATGTCAAATGATGCAAGCACTCATCAAAAGATGAACCAAACACTGAAAAATCATCCATAAAGACCTC